>NC_136244.1:2427500-3630000 GCF_053564925.1 Oryzias latipes | reverse complement strand
CCCCAGCCGGGACTTCAACCAGGGGCTTTGGATGATGCTTAGCAGTTTTTCCAATCCATCCCCCTTTTTTCAATTCAGTCCAATCTTAAATTTAAAAGAAAAGAAAATTACAAATTAAAACCCAAATTTATTGGAAACCAAAACTTTTCCAGGTATACCATGCTGTTCTTAAACCTTTCATAGAAAACTATGTCCATGTATATGATCATTTATATGACCTTTGGCACACTAAAGAATGATTTTTTAAAAATGAAATACAAGTTATTTTCACAGCTCATTTTCCAACACGGAAGTAAGACGACTCGATCTTTTAGGCTCCGCCTTTCGCTCCGTGTGGGTGCAGCCTATTTCTTGACGTCACCCTAGAGCCGGCCTCGGCAGCGTGTCTGCATCTCACCCACGAAAAACAAACAACATCCCAACTTTTGCAGAAAACTATGTGCTGATTGTGCAAAGAAAGCGTTTTGCCAATCACTACTAGCTCCACAGAGAAAGTGGGTGTGTCTGTTAGCCTGGAGGCGGTTCCCCACTTTGTGGCGTCACACTCTTGGATTGGGAGGGGCTGGTGCTCAGAGAGCAGGTTTCTAGAGGATTACTCAGAAATGCGTGAATGGATCAAAATACCGCTTTGGGGTTGTTGTTTTTTTGTCCCTTTAAGACAAAGATTCTAGTCACCAATACAGGTTTTCTCAAACTAAGATTATTTTGCTGTTAAAAACATTTTCAACAACACTACAGAAAATAAAACTTTTTTTTTAAGCAAGGATGTTTTTACGTTCTTAAGATTCAGTTTTTGTGATGAAGGAAAATAAAAACCAAAGGAGATCCTCGAACAAAATCCCAGCTGTGGTTTTGAAATGTTCTGTGTGCATCAGAGACTTTTTTCAGACTTTAGGAGAAAAAAACACACAAGCCAGTTTAAGTGGACCATTGCTGATGGATTAACAAAATGTCTTTACTGAAAGTAGAATCCCTGATGTCCGATTCCTTGCCGGGACTGCGGCTGTTCTGTGTTTTTCATGTGGAAAAGGCAGGTGTTAAGAGAACACAGAGAACGTTTTCTGCTCGTGGAAACATTTTAGCAGCAGACATCATGTTTGTGTTTTTAGGGCACGAATGGAAGCTATCCGAATGACTCACGCTGATTTTCTTGTTTTCCATTTTTCTATGAAGTCGTTGAATTTCTTGAGGAAATTTGTTGTTTGCAGGTAAGTTAGTGAAAACCAAGGCATGGGGTGGGGTAGGGGTAGGTGTCTGATGTAGAGGGGAGGTCATTTCCCATCGTAGATCCACCACAGGTTCATGTTAACAAAAAATAAGTGGCCAAAAATATGATGCAGTCTGTTTTTATTCACTTATTCCACGTGCATGAATGAAATCTCCTGATTACCTGTAGTTACAGGAATGTGCGTGCACAAAATCTTTATTTTTGTATTATTTTTGAACTTTTTGTTAGGTGATCAGCGAGATTTTCAAATCAACTTTTGACGATCTTAAATCTGTCCTCTTTTTTTTTACTTTTATAAAAAAAAAAGAGAAGCTGAAGAAAAACCTTTTAAAATGCTGAATTCAAGATTAATGTAGCCTTTGGCATCGCAGTAAACAACCCAGCCTCTCAAACTGAAGTGCTGCTTAATTCGAGTCACACTTGAACAGATAATTCCCCTCGTTAGAGTTGTGACCCCAAAGCATTGTGGGAATTTCCTCTCTCCTTTCACTATAGATGATGAATCCAACGCCCACAGAGACTAGAAGGGAAGCGACAAACCTGATTAACGTTGCAAGTTGTTATTTTAGAAAGTCTTAGCTGAAGAATCCGCCATGAGATTAAGAAAGGATCTACGTCATGCAAAGATGAACACTCTTCCCGGCTTTGTACGTGCTCCATACATGACTGAACATGAGACCTGGACTGAGTGAGTGTGACATCACCCACAGAAAATGATTTATTTCCAGCTCCAGAAGTTGAAACAACCAGAAACAGATCCATTTACATCTCACCACAGGCCCCGCCCACTTCTTTGGTGTGCCACTGAAGGTTTTTCCAAACTTACAAGCATTTAATGACATTTGATTTGATTTGATTTGATTTAAATTGTTTCTGTCAAAACCAGTTTCAATTAGGATTTAGTGAAGACACTAAATGGAGCATTACTAAATAAAAGCTCCATCTGGCCTCTGTAACTCCACAGATTAAGGGATCTGTAGCCACCATTCATTCTGCATCCTCAGGCAAATACAGAGGAATTTCAAACTCTTTTCCTCTGCATCACAAAATGATCAAACAACTTTAATAAGACAAAAGCTGGGCTTAAAAGATGAGAAAAGAGCGCTGGTTTTGGGGCTGCTGAGACGCTAAGCACCCATGCAGGACTCAGACAAACACTCGGTAAAGAGGGCTGCATTTCAAAGGAGCACCTGCACGCTTGGAGGGTCCCAAAAACTCCTTAAAACAACTGCTTGTTGCGGCCAAATGATCTTCACACTTCCCGGCCTGTCACCTGGCCCGTTCTGCTCTCAGCCCCACTTCTGTCCCACGAGGAGATGCCCCCGCTCCAGGAGAAAACCGCACTCCTGCGCCGGGTGACACGTCTGTGGCGCCGGGCTCTAAATGAGGCCTGGCCCCCTTTTCTCACGGGGATCAGCCAACCCTGTGTTTTCACTTCAGCGTGTTTTCATAAGTCCTCTACGGTTGACCATTAAAGCTGATATGTTTTACACGAATTTGCATCCTCTCCAAAAATCACAGTTGTAGCACGGAGTCTCATTTTTTCTTTTCTTCTTCTTCTCCTGCTGCCGTTGTGGATGTTTTGGAAACACTCACGAAAGGTTTCAACCAATGCGCTCACCGCGCTCTCCATGCCAGAGCCGGTTAGCATCACGGAAAATGTTTTCAGAACCTCCAGATGATTCCAACTGCTGGCAGCCCCCCCACCACCCCGTGTGGGATCAGGGACCTTAAGAACACACGGGCAGGAGCGAGGAACATCGATGGAGACGGCAGGTGACACCAAGCGGCCTCCTGCAGAGCAGAGTGTGTTTCTTGGCCCGTCGTCTCCTTTTCCAACCATTTCACAGCTGACTGGCTTTCAGTTTTATGTTTGTAATGAAGTAAAGTTTGACAGCCAGTCAAAGATTTTTTGTTTTTTTTAACGCTGTTAAGCTCAGACTGCCAAGAACTGGTGAGCGGAACAGTTGAAGCCAGCAGTCACATTTGATGAAAAATGACAACTGTATGGCTGGAAGAAAAAGGAATAGGGTTGAGAGAGACCCTGCAGACGTTTACATCTGTCACATAAAGCGTGTTCAAATGGACTTCTACTCATAAAGTTTAGATTCGACCTTTTATTTTGCCTTTTAACAAAAACAAATGTTCATGTATCCTTGTGTTTTTACATCCTTGTTGTGCAACCAGAACAAAAAAAAGAGAAGGAATGCTCTTTCTTTCAAAATAAGAGTCTGAAGTTAAAAGTCCTGGACAGTAGATCAGTGTTTTTCAACCAGTGTGCCGCGGCACAAGTGTGCCGTGGGAAATAAATCGCCCTCATTAACTGATTTAACAACATTTTCTATCTCCAGATTATCAGTTCTTTGTTCATCCAAACAGGCCCTGATAAAACACTGACAAATTATGAATATGAAAGATCGTAAAATACTTTTTTCTTTGTATTTATTTGATTCTATTAAAGACATTTTGATAAGAATGACGGTACCGCGATTTAGCTGCAACTAAAGCCGTTTTCTGAAAAGTCCCGCCCCTTTAACTGTCTCCGCCAATCATTCTTGGAATCTTAATCACACGTCATCAGTCTGACCAATCAGAAGTGGTTAAAGTCTTCACTTCCTTGTTCTGATTTAGCTCGTAAAGTCTCTCAGTTCCAACAAAAATAACAGCTTAAGTTCGTCTTTAGCGGTGTAGCTTTCCACAGAATCCAGTGTCAGACCGTGGAACAAGTGAACAAAACAATGAAGCTCAGAGATGCGAGTCTTTCTGCCATCTGCGGCTGTTTGCACTACATCTCCCATGATGCATTGGGTTAAAGTGACAGTGTCTTAGCGCACAATGAGTCCCTCCTCTTAACGTCTTGAAACCACAACGAACACACATCAAACAGTTTTAAATCTTTTAGATTAACTTTTATTAGATCTTTTAGAAAAAAACAGCTGCAGCTTCCAGCTTTTTCTGCCACAATTATCACAAAAATGCATGTGAGATTGTTTCTCCTTTTTATTTTTGGATGCTGGTGTGCCGCGGGATTTTTGTCAAGGTTAAAGTGTGCCGTGGCTCAAAAAAGGTTGAAAAACACTGCTGTAGGGAGAGGAAAGGCCTGCACTAAACACACTTTGGTACATTTCTCCAGAAAAAAATGAGCGTTTAAATGATGATAAGAGTGACGAGTTCACTTACAGCGGAGGAAACGAGTATTTCACCCCTCAATGATTTTGTACGTTTGCCCACTTAAATAGAAATTAACAGTCTGTCATCTTAACAGCAAGAGACGGAAGTCCAGAAATCAACTTTAAAGAATTCCAATAAAATTGCATTTCATCTTGGGGAAAAAAGTATTCGATCCCCCAGTAACCATTCTGGTTCACACAGACCATTTAGACTCTCCTAATCAACCTGTCACCTGAATGGAAGACACCTGTAGAACTGATCACCTGTAGAAAAAGACACCTGTACACCTGTCCACACAGACTCCAAACAAAATGGGAAAGACTGAAGAGCTTTCAGTGGATTTAAGGGGGAAGATTGTAGACCAGCACAGCCTGGACTGCAAAACCATCAACAAGAAGCTGGGGGTTACCGCGACAACTGTTGGTGCAACATGACCACATTTAGGTCTGCGGCTCCAAACCAGATTTGACCTGGTGGGGTTTCCATCATCATGAGGTCATTGAGGAATCGGCCTAAACATCACGGCGGGAGTTCGTTGATGATCTCCAAGCAGCTGAACCACAGTCACCAAGAAAACCACTGGTGTTACTATATGAGACCCCCTGCTGAAGAAGACACATTCCCGCCTGAAGTTCACCAATGAACACCTTCATGAGAGAACGGGAGAAGGTGCTGTGTTCAGATCAAACCAACATGGAGATCTTTGGCACCAACTCAACCCGCCGTGTTTGGAGGAAGAGAGAAAAGCAGCCGATGACCCCAAGAACACCACCCCCACTGTCAAACATGGGGCTGGAAACATCATGCTCTGTGGCTGTTTATCCTGCACAGGGCTTCTTCACTGTGAGGGTGGGCAGAGCCATGTACCGTCCAATCCTGAGTGAAAACCTCCTTCTCTCCTTAAGTCAGGAGGCTTGAATGGGTGGTGGGTGGATCTTCCAACAGGATCATGAACCAAAACTTACAGCTGAGACAACCAAGGAATGACTGAAGAAGAAGCACATGGAGGTCATGGAGCCGTCCAGCCAGTCTCTGGACCTCGATGCTATAGAAAACCTATAGAAAGAGATGAAGTTGTTGAGCAATAGCCGCCAAATCTGAATGATTTAGAAATTATCTGTGAAGAAGAATGGCGAGATATTCCTCCTGATGTGCGAAGATAACTGATCATCAACTACAAGAAACATTTGAACTTTTTGCTGCTAATTAGGGACCAAATACTCACTTCCTCAATGAAAGGCACATAAATTCTTTAAAGTAGGTTTATTTTATCTTATTTTTTCAGTTGTCTCTCTCACAGCTCGGATGAACCTACCAATGATATAATAGAATGTCAATTTTTTTATTTTATTTTTTCAGGAACAACCTGCTAAGGGATCAAATACTTATTTCCTTGTCTGTACAACACTTTTTCCTAAAAAAAATAAAGCCTATTTCTGCTTGATTTCTGCAGAGGATATACAGCCAACAAGCAGAAGTTGCAGGTAACGCCTTAAATGTAAATCCTGGTTATAAATAGATGATTCTACAGCCCGAGACAGCGTGTATTTTAAAGTTAGATATGTCCCGTAAAAGCCTCAACTGCAGGTAATGACTGTGTTTCCTTTGATTTCTTCCCTCTTTCAAATCTTTCCAGGTACCTGAATGATGCCAGCGTGTGATAGGAGGACCGAGCTGATTGGTGGGAAAAAGAGGAGGAAGAGGTAGATGAAGTGGGAGAGCAGAGAGAGGAGAAGCACTGGCTGAGAGCAGATGGCAGAGCTGGCACCTGTCTCCCACCCAAATCTGTTTGGAGCTGAGATGCACATGTCTTAAAAGAAAACGCATGCCAAAACGGAAAAAAAAACAAAAAGAAAAGAAAGGAACTCTCAGGTTTTAACCCTTTGTGGCAGTGCCCTCGCTTTAGCCTCTCAGCCATAATAGGATGCCCTCCCTGTGAACAGGAGGAGGCACAAAAACCCTCTCAAATCCTTCCACGCCGCCTCACCCGGGCCTTGTAAGCAAACAGAGGGGGCATTGAGAGCAGGAGAGAGTCTCATTTAAGGCTTTAATCTGTGGGCCACATGCTCGACAACAGCAGAGGACCCATGGTGCACTGCAGCGATGGCGCTCCAACACACACACACGCTGCATGAGCGGCGGCAGGCCGGACCTGGCTGAACGTGGCATGTGTTTGGCACGAGGGGAGGTCCGTTCCAGGTGGCTGCGTGTATAAGTTGCAATCAGTCTGAACCCTCTTAGATCACCCTCATCCCCTGGACCTTCTGGTGTTTTCACAGCGTTTACAGGCTCTTTGACATCGGTGCCAAAGCCGTAACTGTACGTTTGAAGACACATTCAGGTGTGTTGGCTGTCTTTAAGGTGAGCTGCTCGCCTCCCGGCGGGGGAAGAGGAGCGTGTGAATCATCATTCAAACCGCCACAGATGTTTCTCTGAAACAGTGACTGAGCGTCTGAGCTTTGACAAATGAAGCTTTCGAAGCATTTTCATGTTTCAGGAAGGGTGAGATCCTCTGATAGCTTTCTTTACTAACAAAGCATTTAAAGTGTTTGTCATCGTCACCTTTTATTTCGTTGGTTTTAAATGCGATTCCTGTGGATTTGATCGAGTTCTGCCCTTGTTTAAAAGTGAATCAGCTGAAGAAGAACACGACCAAGAACATTTTGAACCAAAGGTAAATGATATAAAAAACAATGACCATAAATAAATGGTAGCATCCAAAGAAATCCAAAATAATCGAAAAACTGCCGAAGAAAAAGAAAAATAACATGTAGGCAGTGCTACAACAGTTTAAATGAGCTCGATGCTAACAGCTACAGTAGCTTGAAAAACTACAAACCCGTTTTGAAGTAACGACTAAAATGACTAAAAGTTCATTTAAAGTGTATTTTCAGTGTTATTTATTATCTATTGAATGTTTAACAGAGCGACGGTCACAAGGTCATTTCTGCTTTGTGGGATCAGGAAAGTTCTGTTCTGTTCTGTTCTACTCTATTCTATTCTAAAATAAGTTCAACATTCTAAAATTAAAAGGGCAAAATACTGACCAACAAAAACTATAAAGTTATAAAGTTGAATTAATTAAAGAACATTTGACTTGTTAAAAGTCTGATGGAGCTGAAATAAGTTCTACATTTGGACAACGTGAAAAACTAAACGGATGGATGGATGGATAGAATCAATTTTCAAAATGGTTTGAAAGGTTCAAACCTTTTTCATGACTTTCTTTATGACTTGTTCATAAATACTTACACAAAAATGAATAAAGAACATTCAAATACAGACTTTGCGTAGTTACAGGAAAAAAACCTTCAAACTTTTTCCATAATATATCATCAGTCCTCAGAGGCACTAATATATTAGATCAATTATAAGTAATTTATTATCCACTAGTGTAATGTCTATATTCTTGACCTTTTTAGATTTTTTTAAAATGTGTTTTTTATTTCATTTTCAACCCTGACTTGTATATTTTATCGCAAACAATGACAATAAAGGAAATTCTGGTTCTGATAGATATTTGTCTGAAATTTTCCAAAGCAGGTGACCTTGTGTGTTTGTAGTTTTTCCTTGCACCGCTAGAGGGAGCCAGAGGCCCCGCTTGAGTCTGAGCAACACCTCCTCACTCAGGCCCTTCAAGGTTCACCAGAACTTCTGGAGGCTGAAAATAGCTCTTCTCAGAAGCCTCCTTTCAACTTTTTATTCAAGCAGATCCACAAATTGTGTCCAGATTTTTTGCACATCTTGGAGTCTGTTTGAAAAAAAAATTGCTTTTGCATCCATTTCCAGCAAATAGATCTGTCCGAAAACCCATAAAGTTAGTGATATTTTTCCCATTGTGGTCGCGTTTTACCTTCTGAAACCAACAGTATATTTTCTTTAATAATTTATTGTATGACCCTGTATGTGTGTGTGTGCGTGCAGAGGTAATAAATCATAATCTGAGTTATAATTATGTGATTTTTCTTCATCCTTTCAGACAGATAGAGATCAAGTGTGGAGGAAATGTAGGGACCCTGAAGGGGGGGGGAAGGTGGATGTTTATGTTGCGCTGCAGGCAGCCCTGCTGGGCGTCTTGCTCATGCTGGTGGTGCCCAGAGGTTGTTGCCATGCAACTCAGTGTGGCACACAGACACAAGCAAGCAACAATGGTCTGCTTTATGAGGTGCCCACTGATGCCATGGTAACCTCCTCATTCTGGGCAGGACAGGCAAAGCCGTGTGCCAAAATAAAAAAATAAAAAAGGGGAGGGGGGGGGGGGGGGGGGGGGGGGGATGGCCATGGTTTTCCCTGCCTTTCTGCAGCCACGTTGCCCAGAAACCTTTAGAAACCTAATAAGTGAAACCAGTGGGCAGACAAATTACGATGGGAGCGTGTAGGAGGGGGTTTTAGTGAGTCCTGTCTACCAAGCTCAAATTTGGCCTTGAGAGGAATAAAACGTAAGTGGGTGATTAAATAAAAAACACAAAAATGTCCCTGTAAACTTGTTTTACGCAGAAGAAAAGCCAATTCCAACTATTCCAATCAGTGCTTTGGATCAGGTTCGGTTGCGTAACGGCACAGACAAAAGGAGACCCAGAGGGGAGCACAGGGGTCACCCTGTCCGCACAAAGAGAGAGAGGGAGGTTTTTAATGTAAGCACCTCAGACGCAGACTACGCCCTGCTGCCCCCTTTATACGTTTTATTACAGGAGCATCCAGGCAGTGCGCCCATTCCCTGCGCTTTCAGGCGCCGCTGGAATCTGGCGAGCTTTGAAACAGCCCAGAATCATGACTGGATTCTGGACTGATGGATCAAGGAGGAAGCAGAGAGATGGTGCTTTTTTTTAAAAGAAACAACAGGCAGGGGATTTGGTCAATCTGGCTCGGTCCATGCTAAACACAGTTTTGCAGAAACACAACAGGGAATCACATAACGCCGCTCTTCTTCACTGGAAGGGCCCTGCAGAGGAGGAGAACAGGAAGAGCCAAGCAGAGAGGAGGCAGGTAGGAGGACAGGGAGCTCAGACGTGCAGAAGACGAGCATCCGATGCTGGCAAGTAAACAGGCAAAGACAGGCGTGCTGATCAAATAGATACCAAACCTCAGATAAAAGAGAGGCGGCCTTCCACTGGCTGCAGCCCAGGACTCAAACAAAGGGGGCAAACCCAATATTCCTCTCAGACGCTTCATTTTTATTTTCTACGATAGGCATGACAAGATAAAAATCCTCAATAATGCCGTCCTCATGTGAAATGACTAACTGTTTACACCGCAGAAGAAAAATGACTTCCATTTGTTTTTGCTTTCTCCAGCTGCAGCAGATTTCCCCGCTCCACGCCGCTTTCCAAGACTCAGCGGCCCTTTCTGCACCGCTCCTTCCCCTCATCCTCATGCAGGACTGATGTTCAGCAACAATCTATGTACAGAATGTTAGTCTATAGCAAAGTTTTTATGAAAATTTTTCATACAATTTTTATGAAAGTATTCTCCCATACATGCCTTATTTTCTGGATTTGAATTTTTTTCTCCCTTGATGTTTGTTCTTAAACACTTCAAAAGAATTCAATCAATGTGTTTTTCCTTGTTGAAATTAACAAAAAATATTACTTTGCTCTTTTAAACTTGAGCTTTATTAAGTATTTCATGTGTTTTTAGTGTTTTTTACTACACTTTGATATAAATGATAGCAGGGCACCAAAGAAATGGGTTATCCAAATATATCTTTTTATATATTTATATATATATATTTAAGCAGATTAAGGAATTTTTTTAGGTGAAGTCAATGTTTGGTTTTTTATTTGACTTTGTAGGATAATTTCTTTTCTTTTGCAAAGCAGTTTTTCTTATGATTTTTAAGTTGAAAAACAGATGCTGTAATAAGTATTCCACTTTGTGTTAGATTTGCATGAAAAGTCATTTATAAATAAAGTTTTGTTGATTTGAAAAAATAAGCTTTATCTATTTTTTCAGGAAATAAATAAATGAATCAAACCAAGAGATTCTGAGTTTATGGTAAGTTTGCAGACTCATTTGAAAGAACCCAAACCCAAACAGATACGTGGGGAAACATCCATCAGTACTGAGGTTGAAAACCACAGATATTTCAAATCAATCAGGAAGTAAATATGTTTCTGTCAAACTTTGTCAGTTTCTCTTCCTGTTGTGTCTCTTTGTCTTTTTCTGAACATGCGATGCAAACACAAAGACGTCCAATCACAGGCTTGCTTCCACCAAGTCGGGTCAGTAATCGGCTAAAGGTGAACCACAGTGAGGGATGTTTTCACTGAGCCCTTTTTTTTCACGGCACTTCAAACAAAATCTGAATAAATTCATATGACTCACTTTTTAACCACAAAGAATAAAACATTTATGTGGTTTAAATCGCCAAACGAATCATATTTCAACATTACAGGGCTCTCCGGATCATAAGATGCACTGTCAATTTTTGAATGTTTACCTTACATGAGGCGCAGCGAACAGAAAAACCAGAGAAAAGTCCGTCAGTCAGACTTTATGAACTGTGTTCACAGTAACTTGTTTGCTACACGTTAGCCGTGTTAGCGTGTTCACAATAGCGTATTTTTTGCTCCCAACCTGGTCAGTAACATGTAAACGAACCTGGACGGAGCGCGTGTGACATCACCCATAGAGGAAGCCCTTCTCCCGGCTCCAGCAAAATGAAGCCGATTCAGTCGCCATTTTTCCGCCATTTGGAGCCAAGTCGACAGTGATTGGTCCAAGTCTGTAACTGCTGTCACCAATCAGGAGTACCGGTTTGCACGTTCGAAGTCCACACCCCCTGCCACTGAAAGCGCCTCTTGGAGCATCTGTCAATCAAATATTTAAGGCGGGGGGTCACATGCTTTTACTGCGGCATCTGATTGGTCAGTTTATAACTTGAATATCTTGTTCTGAAAAGAATATCATGAAAAAAACTGAATTAACCAAAAGATGTTAAAAAAATAAAAGCTACCAGAGCAAGAATTGTTCTTCTGACCAAAAGAATGACTGAGTAACAGCTGGATATTTCTTTATAAAAGTATTTGGGGTTTTGGCTTCTTGGAACCAAACGTCCTGCTTGGAACGCCAGGGGGGAGTGGTCACTTAGTCCAGTTCTCATATATAGTTAATGAAAAGAACAGACTAATACCACTGCAACAAATGTTACTGTGACTGTGCTATCTCCCCAAACGTGTTAGTAAATAAGTAAAAAGATGGTGTGACAGTGATATACGTTAGTTGCACATTTACAAAAACATCCAATGACATTTTGTCAGAGCGCCGTGTACCTCTCAAAACTGCTTCAGCATCAATAAACACAACCAGAGATAATCCACATATAAAACAATCCAGATTATACGGAGCACCTTTCATTTCTTGATCAAAATTAAGACTTTTAAGTGCAATTTATAGTGCAGAAAACACGGTATCTAGATTATATTTATTTGGGTAAAAGAATTGGACTACAAAGATAGTTGAATCTTTTATTCACCGATTTCGTGGAGCATGTATGGAAATGTGTATTGAATCAGGTGGGAGGGAAAGATACACAACCCTGGTCTTCTGGGAAAACCCACACAGATAACAGCAGCCATGGTGTTGTGTCTGAGAGGCCATGCGTGTGCGCCCTCCTCAGAACTCGCCGCGGCGGTGGGAGGCCTTGCAGAGCGCGCTCGTGGCAGCTGAGAACAGTTGGACCGGCAAATCTGGAGGCACAGCTGCTTGGCGAGGCGCTCCGTGGTATCAGCAGAACAAACATCCAGTGTGCACACGCTCTCTGCAGATCTGACCACTGGTGCCTCCCTCCATGTTTTTCCCCTCTTCGCCAGGTATCTTCATTCACCTACAGGCACACCCAAGGAGAGTTTCGAACTGGCAGAGGGGGGAATGAAGCGGCAGGGCGACCCGGGCCTCAGGTGGAAGCCGTACTGGGGCTTCTCTGCCAGGTCACGGT
Source organism: Oryzias latipes (assembly GCF_053564925.1). NCBI lineage: Eukaryota > Metazoa > Chordata > Actinopteri > Beloniformes > Adrianichthyidae > Oryzias > Oryzias latipes. The sequence goes on along the minus strand of NC_136244.1, from coordinate 3,617,665 downwards.
GGATGGCAGGAAAGAGGCTCTGCCCTTCTTTTTGGAGTGTAGGATCTGTCTTTAACTGTCTGTCTTGTCAGTTGAGGTCTTTTCCACGTTCAACGCTGAGAAAGTGGTCCAGAAACCCCGGTGAGATCAAAAAAAGTAGCGCTTTGGTTTCTTGACACTGCCATAACGGTGCTGCTCCACCTAAATGCACAGAGTTTCTCCTCTTAGATTCTAATCACGACTTCATTTGGTTGATTGACTCCATCAAAGATATCTGGGCCTCATCCCAGTGGATCACAGTTTTAATTAAAAACCCGTTTTTCCACCAGAGGACACGATTCCGAATGTGATCAAGGCCATGATATACTTTTGATGCAACACAGAATTGTCCCCGCCCCCAAGCACAGCCCTACTTTTCCCACCTAAATATCTACCTGAATAGGTGTATTTCCAAGGCTTAAACACGTTCAGCGATTCGGTTGATCTGTGCTCAGCTTGGATTCAGTAGTTGTGGCTTCTGTCTTCTGTGTTTTTGACCCCGAGGCCCCCCCTCCCTTTATTTTTTTCTTCTTTTTCTGACACAAGCATGCACAGTTTGGATCATATCACAGAGCTAATTTATTCCAGATCTCACATATTGACAACATCAATCACCGGGTTCTCTGGGTAGCAGTTATTATTGCCTCTCATGCGGCGGTTGCTGCAGATCACAGAAGCGTCTCGAGGCCTGACACAGTTTGCAAACCCGGGGGCTCCTCTCAGCGCCAGCCTGCTGCGCTCACTGCTATGTAGGGCAGAGCTGGGCCCTCTGCCCGGCTGGGGACGGGGTGAGCATGAGGGACGGAGGGGGGGGGTGGGGGCTGGCAGCCAGGCCTAAGGCGGGGATCTAGGAGATGGAGGGCATGGGGGGGGGAAAGGGGATGGAGGGGGAGGTCACGGGGTGCTACGGGGGCAGGGAAAGGGCACAGGCTGGCAAATGGACATCGTGACGTCTGTGGACGGCTAGCCCCCCGCACATGTGATGCACACAGCCAGGGGGGCTGTGGGGGCTCAAAATATGTGTCGTTCTTTTCAAATTTTCACTTATGAAGTTTTGAAAATGCCAGATCCCCCACATCTTCACCTTTGACTTCCCAATCTGTCTTGTGTTTCTAAGTTAAACCAACTTACTGGTGACAGAAGAATCTTCTCAACGTCTGAATATTTAGAGATTCGTACGTTTATTTGCAGCAGCGATGCAACAACTCACTTTTCCATGATAGGCTTCAAACCTTTGCTTTTGGGTCACGGTTTTGTTTACGTTCAATATATGATTTGTGTATCAAAAAATAACAGCAAAAAACTACCCAAAAAAAATGGATAATTCGTTATTTGCATGTATTTTAAACTTCAGAACTCAGAAGAAGGCCTGATGATTGGGACGGGAACTCGGACTTCAGTTGCTCTTCAAATTCAAAGAGAAATCTTCTTGACTCGACTCGACATTTGACTCCAGAGCTTTGGAACTCCGTTTTTACCTTCATGACATCCCTGTCAGGTCATTTGCTGTAAATGGCTCAAATCAGATTTTCGTTTTTTAATACAACATTATTTTTTATGACGGCTTTTTGAGACTTGAAATGCAGCTTGAAGTCAAAGTCCTGAACTTAACTTGGACTTGCAAAAAATGAGCGACCCTGGGGGAATTTTCCGGCAGGCAGGTCAGCAGTGCGTTTACCTGGTTACTCCTCCCCGCAGGCGGTTCAGCCCAATCAACTCACCTGTTCTGCGTCCTACCTAAGTCCAGGTGTGGTCCAATCCCTCTTCATCCATTCCCCTGCGAGCCCTGCTTTTGTCGCCCCACCCTCCTCCATGGCTTCCACCTGTGAGCTCTGTTAGGGGTAGTTTAATACCCAAAGTTTTCTATGGAGATCTTTGTTTTTATGTTCTGAACGGAGCCTTATGCCAAACTAAAAGAAATATGGAAATAAATCTTCTTTACTGCATGAGTTGTCTGACTGAAAAGGAATTGTGAGCCTAAAATAAAACAGAAAACATAGTAAGTGTGATTAAAAGATATTCTAGATGTTCAGTAAAACTATTTTCTACTTTTTACTCGATTCAGAAAATAATTTCATGACTGATTGAATCATCCCAGAGTTTAGCAAATGTTGTGGTCATTTCTAGTTTTCATTTTTTATGCAGTTTTTCTATGAAAATATGGTAAAAATATATTTTACAAAATTATTTTAAAGTGACATTTAGAAGAAGAGGATAAATGTGATCACTTTAAGAAAAGAAAATCTGATGCAAATTTATTTTCAAAATAAAAGCACTTTTTGAAAACAAAATTTCATTGAAAAAAACAGGAAGTGGTTCACTGACAATTGCACAAATTGTTTATTTTTTATGCCATTTAAAATTATTTTAATTTAGTTTTCATTTGTATTTTAACACATGATTTAACACAAAATAAAAACCAATGCAAATTTGTAAAATTATTCTTCATGAAACTGCAGCTTGTTCATTAAAAATCTGTGCTGATTTGAGATTTGTTTAATCTTTTTTGCTTAACTATACATATTTATATGAACCTTTGACGGCTCTCCTGATCCAAATTCAGGCTTAAAAACCAAATATCCTTCTATGAAATCCTAGAATGAATCCATTTTTGATACTATTTAATCCAAATATGTTCCCGTCCTTTTTCCGTCTGTGCGTCTGTCTGTGTCTTAGTCAGACCCTCCCACCAGTCCCCATTTCCCTCCGTTTGGCCGGTTCCCATCTTTTTGCCCAGATGACCCCGCCACCCCCCACTTCCGTCTGCCCGTTTGGCTCCTTCCCACCCCCACCTCAAACCCCTGCCCGCCGCAAACAATTCCCACTCCCTTTGCACATCTTTTCTTTTTCCATTTTCGGACTCTCATCCTCTTTGTCTGTCCCCGTCTGGCATCTTCTGGTGCTCCCTGCATCCTTCTCTGCTCCTGCTCTCCCATCGCACGGATGCCTGGCTTGGTTCGCAACAGCTGTCTCGCCATGTGCCGCCACCAAGTGTTGCCTCCACTGCAGGGCCGGGCGGGGCTGTTCGGAGGGTGGAGGGCGCAAAGTGCTCTAGTCATGAATATTTATGTTCTCTTGGATGTGGCACCAAACAGAAAATGGCACCACAGAACATACTCCACCCCTATAAAGAACTCGATGGGATGCTCAGAAAAGGTGGGAGGACAGAATCAGGAAAGACGAAGGATGAAGGAGAAGTCAGCGAAAACTACAGGAAGTGCTGGCAGATGGAGGAAGACGAGGGGTACCAGAGTAAATGGGAGCACATTTTCAAAATTATACCCCCGCCCAGAGGGGTAAAGAGGTGACACAGCAAGTGTGCATGGGAGGAAGTAGCAGCAGAAATAGGGGGTGTGGACAATCACCATTCAGGACATCAGATTGGAACATTTTGTACTTAAGTAAATGTGTTTCTCATTTTCAATAAAAAAACTAAATGTGATCGGTAAAACTGGGACATTGTTTATTTGAATTTATGACTGATAGTCAGCAGCCATATTGAAAGCGTCATGATCATTTCTTTAGAGATTTCTAGAAATTTTCTAGAGATTTCTAGATCGCATTTCTAGAAATTGTTACAGAAAGTCCTGCTGCGTGAACCGTTAGCCTCGTGTTGTGCTCTTTCTAAAGGTCATGAAAGGTCACAACACAGCACAGTTTCAATGACGAAATTGACTTTTGAAAATTATCATAAAATATTGTTTGGACATTAAAACACCAGTCTGTAGCATGTTTGTATTTATTGTGAAGTTGGACCATTTATTTTTTTAAAAGTGGGCCGAGTTCATGGTTCTAATAAGCTACTCAGGGGGTTAGACTCCGTCTGCAATCAGTCTGTAATCTGTTTGCGGCCCGTCTGCAATCTGTCTGTGGTCTGTCTGCGATCTGTCTGCGGCCCGTCTGCAATCTGTCTGCGGCTCGTCTGCGATCTGCCTGCGGTACGTCTGCGATCTGTCTGCAGTCTGTCTGCGATCCGCCTTCGGCCCATCTGCGGTCCGCCTGCGATCTGTCTGCGGTCCGTCTGTGACCTGTCTGCGGCCCGTCTGCGATCTGTCTGCGGCTCGTCTGCGATCTGCCTGCGGTACGTCTGCAATCCGTCTGCAATCTGTCTGCAGTCTGTCTGCGATCCGCCTTCGGCCCATCTGCGGTCCGTCTGGGATCTGTCTGCGGTCCGTCTGTGATCTGTCTGCGGCCCGTCTGCGATCTGTCTGCGGTCCATCTGCGGGCCATCTGTGGTCCATCACGGATCTCTCAGCGGTCCGTCTGCAATCCGCCTGCGATCTGTCTGCAGGTCCATCTGCGGTCCGTCTGCGATCCGCCTTCGGTCCGTCTGTGATCTGTCTGCAGTCCATCTGCGGTCCGTCTGCGATCCGTCTGCGATCTGTCTGTGTTCCGTCTGTGGTCCGTCTGCGATCTGTCTGTGTTCCGTCTGTGGTCCGTCTGCGGTCCATCTGCGATCTCTCTGCGGTCCGTCTGCAATTCGCCTTCGGTCCGTCTGCGATCTGTCTGCGGTCCATCTGCAATCTGTCTGCGATCTGTCTGTGTTCTGTCTGTGGTCCGTCTGCGGTTCATCTCTGATCCGCCTTCGGTCCATCTGCTGTCTGTCTGCAATCCGTCTGCAATCCATCTACGGTTCATCTGCGGTCTGTCCACGGTCCGTCTGCGATCCGCCTTCGGTCCGTCTGGGGTCTGTCTGCTGTCTGACCCCATTGCATTGCATGAGGAGTCTGTCTCAGGACTGTCAGTTGTTTACATTGCATTGACTCCGTTGTGTCTCTGGTCCATCCCCCCTCCCTCTGGTTCCCAGAAAAGGGGTTTGTCGCATTCTCTCTGCTTCCTCATTGAGTCGTATAATCCATCTTTCATGTCATAAATACTGTTTCTGTCTCCATGGGGAAATGGGTGAAGGTGTTATCTGCGGCGCTAACGTGCGTTCTCCCATGGGCACGTCACCTTAAATATAAAATAACGTTTTATTTGAAAGTGCAACGGAAGCGTTTAGTTCTAAACCTGGACCATTTTCTGGTTCCTCGGCTTTTTGACGAAAACTTGACGGAGGGAAAGACTGGAAATACAATTCCTGCAAAAGCTTGTGTTGCGTTGCGCTGTGGTGCAGAAAGACGGACGTGAAAAGCAGACCTGACGAAGACGACGTGAACATCCTGATTGATTAGCGAACGTTCCATTTTATTCTGTCAACGCAACAGAGAAACAGCGCAAACAAACCAGTGGAAATCAGCCTTGAGGCACATTGTCAATAAGTGTTCTGTTTTTAAGCTTATGTCACACAGCATTATTTCCAAACCGGATTCAAAGTACAAATGAAAGGGATGCTTCTTTGTTTTCATGCTGAAAGTAGCCATTAGCCTTGGAGACTGATCGGTCGTCCAGGTGGTGAGCCTGATACTTTGTCAAGTTTGTGAAAACAGCCCGAACATTTTCATTTACTTTGCGCTGCACTGCTTTTTGTGGTCAGTTGAAGCCTAAAGTTTTTAGTATTAGGACTTGGTGTTATTTTCTGTCTAATGCACCTTGTGCACCATGCACGGGGATTGACCCCTACGGGTGCTGCAGATTTTTGGGGGTTGTCCTGGCCAGTGTCGTAGAGAGGAGCGGCCGCATCTTAAGGGGAGCCCAGGTGTGTCTTGTGGTCTCCCTTGAGGCTTGTTCGACCACCTTGAGGGGCGTCATAAAAACGGAACGTACCATCGTCTAGCGTGTGGTTAGTGTATTGTGAATTATTTATAAATATATTGTAGGTTATGCACTGATATCCGATGGGTGATGGCATCATACGGTGCCCTTCATGCAGCAGTCATGAGTAAGATGCGAGCACTGACTCCTTACTGTGAATGCTGCAGGCACGGGGTCTGCAGGGGATAGGTTTGATGTCCACACAAACTACACTCTGGTTGTTTAGCATCTAACAGTCAGGCTGCATGCAAAGGATGTGCAAGGAGTGCACACCTTTCACCAACGGTCTTCTTGCACTGTGCGCAGGGTTTGGGGGGCTTAAAGAAGGAAAAATCCATGCGACAGGCCTGCCGCTCACCCACTTCACCCTCACTTACCCTTATGTGTTTTCTACAATGGCTCGTAGAAAAAAATTAGAATGAATATTTTCGCCTGATGGGCCTACAAAATGGTCTAAAGCTTTGATATTCTGCGTGCTCCGTGCAGATTGGACTTCTTTTTTTTTTTTTAACTTGTCCTGTCCAACAGCTAGGCAGACAGATGAGAGCTGAGGGCCTCTTGTGTTGGACATATTTTACTTTAACAAGAGGGGTTATTCATCTTCAGACAAACCAAAGGTATGTCTGAATAAACCCCTTTTGTAATCGAGGCCAAACTTTATTAATTTCAATCATGTTTGAAAATCTTTGGTGTTGGACCGGACGGAAAAGGAAAGAGGGGAAGAAGAGAGAGGGACGTTAGAGAGAGGGGGGGGTAGGGGGTGATAATAGGAGGGGAAGGGGGGTAAGACCATGAAGCAGCATAAAGCAACAAGTTTACTGGTTGTTAATCATTATGGTAAGGTTCAAATGCAGTACAAAAAGGGCGGGGCCCGTCCACACACACACTCAAATGTTATAAACACACCTGCTAGCTGCAAAAATGTCCACCTGTCGACATGTACACAAAACAGATAGTGTTCACACGCATACTTAAGCCTTAAAACCAACTAGTGTGAAATATTTCAGTCATTCAATCATGCAAACTGTTAGTGCAAAGGTGAGCTAACACCTGTGCTCAGGTGAGTGTTTATGTTCTTCTAAAATGGATGGTGGAACGTGAAAAGAAGGAGGGAGAGTGCCCAGCCATCCCCACCCCAAGACCCCCACCGCAGCAGCAGCGGCAGCCGGAATCCCCCCAACGCCACACGGGAACCGGCAGGGAACAACCGCCGCCCGGGCGACCAAGCCCGCCACCCAGGCCAGGGCCAGCAGGACCGCCGCAAGGCCCCCAGAGCCAGAGAGCAGGGAGGCACGGAGGGAAAGAGAGCGCCGCCCCAGCCCAACCAGGAGAGCAGCCCCCCCGCCGCGCTGGGAACGCCCAACGCAGGGCCCCACCGGAGAGGGACGCCCACAGCCCCAGACGAGCACCCCACCACCACCCAGGAGTTCCGGGCATCCACCCGCCCCCACCCCAGGTACGAGCCAGGACCCCCCAAGGGAGACCCGCTCCGCACTCCAGGCAGCCATCCGCCCGGCCCACGGTTGGTCCAGGGAGGAGCAAGGCAGGGGCCCGCCGCCCCCGCCCAGGAGGGGGAACCCCGGGGAAAAAAAGAGGGCCCACAAGGGGTGTTGTAAATATGGCCCGACCAGGCTCGGCCATGTTGGAAATTTGGCGGGGCCCAGCGCTCAGGAGCAGGGACCAGAACCCACCCCCCAGGGACACGCACACCCCCGGCTCAGATGTAATGTGAACCCCCCCACCGCGCGGAGAGAGCACCGCCGGGCCCAGGAAGCCGGCACCCCGGGGACACGGCCGCCGTTGCAAAGGGGCCCGTACCCCCCACCAGGCAAGAGGTAGGGGACAGATGGTCCTAGGTCCCACCTTCCTTGCAAAATGTGTGTGCGTGTATGTGTGTTTGAGAGGGTGTGTGTGTGTGAAACGGCAGTTGGGATTAACTCTGAAAACTTCCCTCCAAAAAGACTTTCCAACTTTTTTTTGTACATGTTTCATCTTTTGCGATCTATACAATGATCCTTTCCTAATTAGTTATAAATTCTTCATTTATGCACCTAAGCTGCCATCATTTTGATTATGTTCTGCCTCGCTTGTTTCTTTTCTGCACTCCACAATTAAATATTATTACAGTTGAAAGAAGGTTTTTGCATTTGAAAAGTCCTATTTCAAACCCAGCTTAGTCCAGTACATGGGGGGGGGGGGGGGGGGGTAATGGGGTTGCCGGAGTCTATACCCAACTACTGTCAGGCAAAGGATACAACCTGGACAGTTTGCCTGGCATCACAGACAAACAGTCCCACGCATTTACACCTACGGCACAATTTAGAGTCATCAGTTAACCTATGACGCATGTTTTTAGACGGTGGGAGGACGCCAGAGTTCCTGGAGAAAGCCCACACACACAACTTCACACTAAAAGGACCTAGCTGGGATTTGAACCAGGACCTTCTCGCTCTGCAAAAAGCATGCTTACCACTACCCCATTGTGCATCCCTGCGCTCTGATTAATATTGTAAAACCAGCACGCACACAGTTATCATCAATTGACAATCAAAAAGACAGGAAACCACAGATTCTAGATCAAGAAATCTCTCGCTCCAGTTTGGTCCAAGCAGATATGGAAGAGTGTTTGCTTCAGATGTTCCAGTGGAGGGATGAAGAGGCTGCCATCCAGCCTGGAGCACCATGAGCTCGTTAGCACGGCTGAAACGAGCCGCGTCACAAAAGTACATTCACAGACTCTGTAGATTTGAGAAGAAACAGCTGAATGTGTGAGAAAACGCTGCAGCGGGGAGAACAAAGTGGATGAGCGGTGGAGTGTGACAGCCGGCAGAGGCTGAATGAGCCGGTACGGCGAGAAAGATGGAGAAGGATGCAGTCCATGAAAAGGAGGGGAAAGAGGAGATAGTAGATAGAGAGCTGGGGTGAGGGGCAGCAGATCTAAACAGACCCTGCTTGTAGAGCCTCTTCCTCTTTCTTTCATTCAGAGCCAGGAAAGCAGATTATAGCCGCCATGCTTTCTCTGCTTTCTCCTGTTTGGGGACCAGCAGGGGGGCACAGACTTTCCTTTCCCACCCTCCCTGCCTCCCCCACCACGCCGAAGACGCTCTGAAGTGGTACCGGCTGGACCTTAACCAGAAGAACTCATATCTCCGAGCTCCACTCTGCTACAGAAGTCCAAACATCAAGGAGACAAATGGAGCAATTTGATATATTTTACAAAGAAAGGTTTTTTTTGTTTTGTTTTTTACTTCAAGTTTGGAGCTTTGTAATTCATCACAAGAGAGCTTTTGAAGGATGCCGGGGTGTGTGGAACCCCTCAGCGACACTCACCGGCCACACAGCCTTTTGTGTTACTTCCTGGGCGCCTCCGAGCTCTGCATGCGTGCGCCATCCCTCACCGCGTGCTTCACCAAGCGCCCGCTGCACTCCAGTAAACACCTTTCTCACACACGCAGCCACTTACACTGCCGACGCCGCAGACACAATCACCGCAACACACACAATTACACGCCCTGGCTCTCTCTTCTTCCCTCATAAACAGTGAGTTAATCAGACCTATAAACCCTTCGTGCCTGTAGAAGATAAGCGGCACGCTGGTGGCTCTGCCCTCCTGAGAGCAGCGCTCTTCGAGGCCGTGGAGCAGCCTGATAAGGCATGGGAGTGTGGGACACCCTGAGAGATCCAAACACACACACACACGGTGCTGAGAATCAGCCGCTCGGATCCTCCAATCTGTGCGTTTCGTGGCCTGCAGCGACACCAATCAGCTCCCTCCATTAGGTGTTATTAGCGTTCCCTTTCAGCCTGCAGCTGCAGGAACATGAGTGCTTGAAGAGAGCCTCTCACTTCATAAAATTACCTGAAAAAGTGCACCAGGATTAGAAAAAAAGGATCCAGGCGAAGCTTCAGAGCATCTGGATCTACAGGACATGAAGACTCTCACTGAAAGAAAATTAACAAATGAAAAAGTTCTCAGCATGTTTGAAGTGATCTAACAGAATCTTCTTTCCTTCATCTATAAAAGGAGTCCACTTTCTGACAAGTCATAAAAGCTCAACCTGTTATCAAAGCATCTTTGGGATTCCCGTTTGTCTTTAATCTGGAGCCAGAAGTTTAAAAGTTCGCTGTACATCAATCTCTGTCAGATTTCAAGTCACTCACATCAATAAAACAATCAACGTTTGAGCTGTACATGTAAAAAAAAAGAAGTCCTTTCAAAAATGGTCAGTCAAAAGAAGCGTTTGTTCACACTTTTTCCAAATCCAGAAGAATGTGTTAATTTTGAAGGTTTAGTGGAGTTTTTCTGTACAGTTGTGGTGGTCATTTTTTTTCATGTGTTGCAGCCTCCTAACAGCGAAAACAAATCCAAATGTGCTGCTTCCTTTCACTAACAGTCACTATTACTTCTCAGTTTTAGAATTTAAATAATTTTAAAATCATTATTATTTCCTGCCGTCCTTTATTCATTGGGTTTTTAACACGTTACCAAAACAAAACACACACAAAAACAGCACAACCGTTGTCCCACGACTGCACAGACAAGAAAAGACATACAGACGATGACACTGACAAGAGAACAATACAATAGGTCATGCTTTTAGTGTAATTGTGTCCAATCCAATAACAGGAACTGTTCCCAAGTCCTAACGAAGACAGCATCTTTGTGATGCAGCCGACAAGTCCAACCATGGAGGGATGCAACTTTCTGCCAGTGAGGCCTTTTGTCAGAGATCCAGTTACTGAAAGTAAACACTCTGCAGCATTTTCTATCATATTTTCTGCTAACAGCAGGGTCAACCAATCCCAATAGCAACAATAAAAGGTTACTATTTAAATCAGCAAACAGAATTATATTCATTTTCTGGCCTACGATGCTCCAAAATTGCTGCACAACAGGACCAGAAGCAGTGAGTCCCAGTACCACAGTCTCAGTCTACAGCCAGGTTTGCCTTATTATTATTACGATAATAAAGTGGGAAATAGTTTTATACATTCCCTAAATACTCCCCTTCAGTGCGTGCAATCATAAATGGTGCTGAAATGAAGGATGACACCAGTTTACAAATGCTGGAGTGAATAGGGTTTAAGTTAAATGTGGAGTTGCTGCTTAATGGATTCATTCTGATCCCAGAGGTCGGAGCATTTTCCAAAGATTTCTGCTTCATGTTGAGACAAATATCAACTTTGAATCTGCAAATGAGCCCACGGGGACTTTTCATCCCATGGAAGTCTTTGCAGCTCGTGCAGCTCCTGTCATGCGTAAAGGCGCGGTGACCTGCCGCGGATCCTGCAGGTCACCGGCGCCGTCAGCTCAAACCAAAAGAACCCGCGACTGGAGCCGGTTCCGCCTGCAGCTGCCAAAGTCAGCATTCCTCGACGCGCCGTTGCCTGGCGTGACTTTTGTTTCAGGGTTTGGTGGAAACCTCCGCGCGCGCAGACGCGGCGTGAGCCTCAGAGGGGAGGCCAAAGGATTCAGGATCAGAGCGCAAAATGCGCGTTTTGGGACAATTTAGCTGATAAATGTGAAATAAATGAGGACAAAATATTAAAATATCTAGGGTTTTGGATTAACTAACATGACAAGAGTTCAGGTTTAGAATACAAACACAGAAAAAGTTCTGCTTCATCACAAAACAAATAAAATAAAATACGAAAAAATATGTGAGTTTGGCACATATACATTTGCAAAACAGCAAAATTATGCTAGTAAGTTTAAATAAGTTGAACGTAAAAAATTATCATTAAAAATACTATATATTCTTCTTTTATTTATTTATTTTTTGATATCCAGGTGAAGCAGCTGCGGTTGTGTCGGATATCAGGCACGTGCAGCTGACCACGCGCCGCAAAAAAAAAACCTGACATATTTGTAAATTCCTATTTTAGACATAGACTTGCCATGCGGGGCGTTCAGAGTCACGCGGGCTCCCATTTGTCCCGCAAAGGCCTCAACTGACTTTCCCGCAGGCCGCGCGCCGGAAAAGGCCGCATGCACGTGCACGTCCGCATTCACAGTTGAAATTATGAGCTACCAAAACAAAATAATCCAAATGATTCAACTCGACAATTTTATTTGGAAAGATATAGCAATAAAGCCAAGTACGTTTTAGGGTATCTTCTTTTTAATGGGGCTAAAAATATTATATACACTATAATTTAAAAAAATCTAAATATAGATTTGACTTTCACAGATGAATAAAATGTTTTGTTTTATTTACTCTTAAAGTTTTACACAACATTTTCAGGCCCAAACATAAAAAGTTGGCCTGTTTTTAAGCTTGCATTGTGGAAAAAGTCAAATCTATTTCACTCAATAAATTATTCTTGTCAAATAATTTAAGACACAATTTTGAAATTAGCTGTAAAACAATTTTCAGAACATTTTTTAGATGGTCATGGTTTCTCCTTGTCTGTGTCAGTAAGTTCTGAAAAGAAGGGAAATATTACATTAATAACTACAATGAAGCATTTCTTTTACTGAAGTTAGAAATGTCAGCTGTTAGAATACAAAATTATGAATGTTTTAGAGAATTAATAAAGCTGACTGAGCATCAAGCTGCTTCCTCAGGGGCACAAACTCTTTTCTTTCACATGTCAGTGAAAAAAAGGAAGAAAAAAAACCAAACTGTCTGCAGATTTCTTTTTAAAATCACTTTTCTTTTCCAGCTCAAATCCGTTTGGGGTCTTTCTCTCTGAATCAGGGCGCAGCCTCTCCCTCTGACTTTTTTATGCCTCTTGCAAATGACTTAATGTGTGTTTTGGCAGAGGTGCACGCGCTCCAGCCTAGACTTCGGCACCTGCGCCCTTCAACTTTCTCTGCCCACGCTGATTAGTTCCCTCGAGGAAAAATAAACCCTGGCGCGGGGGTCTGAACGGAACAAGCCGGTGCGGCCCGTCATAACTGGATCTGGAATTGTGGCAAAAAAAAACCAAAAAACAGGTGCAGCGCGACTTGTGGGGCAGTTAAGTGAGGGGAGGGCAGAACGCGCAGGAATCTTCACGCAAACGCGTGAACCGATTCCTCAGTAACTGTGGAGCACATATATGTGTGTGTGTGTGTGTGTGTGTGTGTGTGTGCGTGTGTGTGTGCGTGTGTGTGTGTGTGTGATCCAGATCCAGGTCTGTCACACTGTCAAAAAGCAACCTGCATCCTCCTCGCCCTCCCCGCCTCCCTCCTCCCCCCATCGCTGCCCCAGCACGGCCGGCGGTGCGAGTCTGTAATCCCCCGCGTCCATGCTTTGCCCTGAGCCCGTATTTAATTCCTCTAAACCCCCAGCTGCCGCCCTGGCTGCTCGCTGAGCGGCAGACCGGGAAACGCTCCGGTTATTAATAATTCAACTCCTCTGCTCTGCGCTCCTCCATCCGCGGCCGCAGGACACCGGCGCGCCTGCAGCCACGCGGAGGTTCTTCTCTGTTCTGTCTTCCTACTTTTACGCGCTGTTCGTTTCAGCTGCTCGGTGCCTCTCACGCTCTTTTTTGCTTCTCGGAGGGGGGACAAAAACCGGCAGTCTCGCCGCGGCTTCGCCAACCGCTGCGCGCTGACTTTGTTTGGGAACTCTGGCGAACAGGTGGAGGAGAGCCGAGGAGCACTGCCACGTTTTCACGCACGCATGAAGGCAAGGCGCGTGGCGGCGGCGGCGGCCCCCTCCTCCCCTCCTCGGCAGGAGCAACAGCTGATTTGGTGGAGCGCGTAAGCAGCAGCAGACGGTGCGGGCAACTTACTGTCGGCGCACGGCCACAATTGTCAGGCAGTCGGGCTCAGACCGCGGCGGGGGTCGGACGCTACGGTACCGGGACAGATCGCTGCGCTTAGAGCCGAGCTCGGTGCCAGGCCACGCGCCGTTCTGGAAGGATCCGAACCAGAAACGCGGAGAGACAAGAACTCAGGAGGCGAACTTGGATTACTCTGGCTCTTCTTGGTCGAGGAAAACCGATCACAAATTCCAGCAAAAGCATGTTTTCCCGCGCCGCAGGCCGTGATATAGGGCTGCTTTGCTCCCGGTGAGGCCCGGCTGAACAGGAAACCGAGCACGTTTCTCTCTCCCACACACACTTTTTTTTTTTTTGGAAGCCGAACTTTTGAGTGGAAAATGGGTCTCTGAGAGTGTTGGCACAGATCCTCACCCCACAATGGTACGTGCTATGCAAACCAAATTGCTCACTTATGCGCAGATCTTTTATTTTTGCCTGGTTTTAGCAGCTAATATAAACAAAACGGTTCATTGTTAGAAATAAAATTTGCTGTTTACATTATGACATTCACATTCTGTTTATGTTTTTTAACGTGTCTGTCTTCAACTCTCCAACCTGCACTTGTCTTTGTCAAATTTTAGGATTTTTAGAAAAAACTGGTTTGTTTACATTAAGTCAAAACTTTTTTTCCCACTCAGTGTTTTGTTTTCTCCACCCCACCCCCCATCTCGATGCGTTCTGGGCTTTAATTCTCACAATAACCAAAGCCCTCATAAGTATGTGTCTTTAAGATAATATTTTCAATTCGTTTTCAATTAGTGGCTGATAAAGATGTGTCCGCACGTGCTCCCAAAAGCAAAATCGTGACATATTGGCTCCTCATACAGGACACACACACACAAAATATCCACAAGTTCTGTATTTTTGGCTGTCCAAGAATTGATCATATTTGCGCCAAGATTTGATTGTGCGCCTTGTGCGTAATTACGCACAGGAGTTCGGACTAATTTCTAGATTAATTAATGGATTCATTTGTGCCGCTCAGTAGCAAACTTGGCCTTCAAAAGGTAAAGTTTCATCCCACTTTCTCTGGAAACGATGCCATTTGAATCATTTCCTGCTCAAACATTCATGCATCTTTTTAACCGGCAGTGTTCTTTCAAAATAAAATGTCCAACACTGACTACTATCCCAGTATTTTCCTTGACAGTATTCTATTTCTTGTCTTGTTAGGTCCTGAAAACAAAAGTTTCGAGAAAAGTAGTGCACGTGTTTGCACTTTTACTCAAATATATCTTTTTTTTTAACCTCATCCTTGACCCCTGATTCTGTTTTTGGCACAAAATGACTCAAAGAAGGCAGTAGTTAGGGGAACCTCCCACATACAACCTTGGAGCTGCTTAGATACCAGAAAGGGATCTTATTTGCACATGAATGTGGAAGATTATTAGTAGGAATAATTATTTGTTTACGCGAATCCTCGGCTGACATGGCAGCTACCCAAAAAGCTCATCAGTAAAAAATGATACGGAATTCAGGACAGGCCTCACGCGGGATTATCTTGACTTGTTTTCCTGCTTGCTGCGGCAACTCATCCTTTTCTTGTTTTTAAGACTTCCTGAATTCCTGCCAAGCATTTTCAGCTGCATGATAGTCTAGTCAGAATGCACTGGAGGCATCTGTCAGTCAGCGTCAGGAATCTGCCATCTTTGCCTAAGGATGATGATGATCTGCTCAAATAAATACCCCAAACAACATGTGTTTGTGGAGATGAACTGTTGATTTGCAGGTTAGTGGCTTCTATTATTGAGGCTGAGGACTACATGCAAAGTTTGCAGTGTGAACTGATCGGTTCCTGACAGTGTTGCACAGCTATATCAAATTTTTATTCATCAAGCAGGGAGAAAAAAAAAGGTTGAAATGTAGCTCAGCGTTTAGTGGATGAATCGGGTTGTGTTTGTGTGCACAAACCGCCACATGATGAACAGACAGGCAGCTTTACGCTCTTGTGAGAGCTTCCTCCAGGCCGGTGCAGCTTGTTGTGTAAACTGAACATCAAGTCATTATGCTTGTTCTGGCTTCGCTATGTCCCTGGAAAAATAAATATGACTTCAAGCAGGCTGTAATGGCTGGCGTGGTGTGTAACTGTGGTTTGAGGATGAAAGCTCTGATATACGGTCAGGCTGCATGAATATTAAGAGGCTGAGCTCAGGCTGGCTTTTCAGCCTGATCAGCTTGTAAAGCTCTAATTTAAGTCGAGGCTTCGGAGGATATGTCATCCGATTGATTCGGTGTCTTTGAGTGGATGTCAAAAGTTTGGAGGGAAAACACACACACACACACACTCACACTTGACGATTAAGCTGTATTTGCATTTGGAGCCAAGCAAATTGTGGACACAGAAGTCGGAGACATGCAGGACGCTCTGCTGTGATTTGGTGTAGAGCTTGTGCACAGTTTGCGGACTTACTCTAATATGCACCAAATGCTGTCGTTTGGTGGCAGATCTGGACCACACCGAGGCCAAATTGGAACTCAGACGCTGAGATTAGTACTTGTGATTTTCAAAAAAAGATTTAGAGTTTTGATGCAGAATACACACACACACATACACACAAAAATCCACCGCAGTCTCCCCGATTTAGCTGAGCTCAGGGTGAGGCGTCTCAGACCTGCTGCTGCTGCTGCTGCTGCTGCTGCTGCTGCTGCTGCTGCTGCTGCTGCTGCTGCTGCTGCTGCTGCTGCTGCTGCTGCTGCTGCTGCTGCTGCTGCTGCTGGTAGGGAGTGTCAGGCCAAATTTAGTGAAAAAAAGCCCAGTTCACTGACTGTTGTGTTTTTAGTTATTTCCAAGCTCATGCTGATTCTCTAAATGTTTGTCTGTACCTAGAAAAAAATTTAACAATTTTGCTTATAACGGAACATGAAACTCAAATCCCCAAATGTTGCCCTTTTTTATAAAAAATAAAAGCTTGTTTTTTGTTAATGTTCCAAAAAGTTTTGACAAATTCTACTCTTTTCTCAGCTGAACCTATTAGCAGCTGGCGTTGAACAAATAACAATGTGATTGTTTAGCAATCGAGCTGCTCAACAGTTTTAAAGTGCCTGTACTATGTTACTTCTAAGCCTTTCAGAGTAAACCATATATGTGATAATATATGACCTGTGGCACACTAAAGGACTATGTTTTTAATGAAATATGAGTTATTTTCACTCTCCAGTCAAGGAAGACGACTCTATCTCTGAGGCTCCGCCTTTGCTCCATGTGGGTGCCGCCCATATAATGACATCATCCTAGAGTCTCGTCTGAGAGGCCTCGTCTGCGTCTCTCCCATGAAAACAAACGACATCCGAACTTTTGCAAAGATGGGTGTGCAGATTGTGCATGTAAAAATGAAAGCATTCAGCCGATCACCGCTAGCTGCACTGTGGAAGTGGGTGTGTCTGTTAGCTTGGGGGCGGGGCTGGCAGCTCAAACTCTTGCTGGAATGGGGTGTTCATTTTTGTGGATTGGAAGGGGCTGGTGCTCAGAGCGCAGGTTTTTAGAGGGATACTCAGAAATGTGCGAACGGATAAAAATACCACTTTGAGGTTGATTTTTGTCTTGTAATTGACATTATAATATCGTACATTTAAAAGCTCAGGGCGTTGATTTTGCATGATAAAGATCCTGTAAAACTTCTCATATTTATGTATATGTATGTATAAATGCATCAAGTGTCTTCATTAGCGAGAGAGGTCTGGACTGCTGCTGTGTGGTTCGGCTCTTCGCTGGTCTTCCCTGATGGAGGCTTGAATTTCTCCTCCTCGCAGCGTTGATGGTTCCCTCTCCAGATGTGCCAGCTGCCCATTTCATTTGCAGGAGGGAATATTGAGAGGGCAGCTGGCACAGCCTTTTCATGGCCCACCAAGAAACCAGGGCCTTTGAACTGAGAGCTCATTACAAACTCAATGTGCGCGTCGTCTTTGGTCCGGAGGTTTCCTAACAGAATCCCAAATTCATTTCATCTGACCACACGACGGTTCCTCTTTTTTTACCTCAGTCCTTTTGAAATGAGACTTGGCTGAAGGAGGAGACATCATCTCTGGATCTTGGTCCTCTTTGCTGCATGTAGGTGTATTAAGCTGCATTTTCGGATGTTTTTCCTTTATGCTGTGGAAATGTTCAGGAGTCTGTTCAGTATAATCCACAGCAACATGATGTCTGTTTTAGTCAGTGCTGTCTGTCCAATATGGATTTTTAGATTGATCTCCCGCACACAGAGATTTCTTCAAATTCTTCTGTTGATGATTTTATCATAAGCCAAAAAAAGGATTCCAAAAACACTGTTCCTCTAAATATTTACTTGTTTTGTGTCCTAATAGGAACCAAACATGAGTTTGAGATCATTTATAAGGATTATAAACTGTTTACTCAAAATATAGTCAAATCGCCCTCAGATTTAGAATCTTTGGTTTTCAAGCAAGTCCATTGTTTTTTCTACATGAGACTGACGAGTTGACCCAGAAACATTGATACTTTTACGTTTTTCTCTATGTTTGTTCGCAGTTTCTCACTAACTTGTCTTCTCCAGCAGCTTAGAGGCTCTTGAGTTTAGTGTTAGAACCAGGGTTTGGTGAGCTTTGGACAAATGAGGTCTACGTTTGAATAAAACTATTATTTATTAAAAAAAAAAAACATTTTACTGGGTATTTTAGAATGGTTTTTAAAACTTTGGTTCAGAGGGAGAGAGAAATTGGGGATGGAGGGAGTAACTAAAAGTCATTAAAAGACGAAGAAATGATCAAGGATTGAAAACGGAAACAGCAGAATGAGAAATTAAGTTGTTGTTACTGTTATTAATGTCATTACAACTTTAAAATATTACCTCTTGGGCGGATTTTTGTGCATAAACTCACACATCTGCATGAATACACATAAGTCTCAACCTCCATACAAACATTTACAGACTAACAGACATGCACATATTTATGCAAAAACACATTTCTGCTCCATTTTGATTGAAGAATTTACTGCTGATGGTAGATGTGGCTGCAGGTAAAGGAGGTGGAGCTCAAAACGAAAGGTGTTAGGTCAAACTGCAACCTGTTGTCAGGTGAAAGAATGCAAAGCTATTTCTAAGAAAAAGAAAAGAGAAACAAAGAGTTGATCAATATTTGTTAAGGGAAAAAAGGCTTTTTGGTTTTCAGTCAATGAGCCAAAGGAACAAAAAAACCTTGTTAGAACTTCTTTGGAGTGACAAAAGTGAGAAAGAAAGAGAGCGAAATTAAACCTATTAATACTAGCGATGTCGCTGCCGACACCTATGTAACACCCTCTTTGACATGCTGTTTACGTGATAATGGCGTACACGGATGAAGAGTAACGGTAGTTGAAAGAATCTAAACACTGGAGCTAAAACCCTGGTGTTATAGGGTTAAATGAATAGGAAGTTCGTCTTCTATATAGATAAATAATGATGCACTAAAACTAGGGTTGTGCTTCTTTCTCCCTCACATCAGTCGATATCCATCTCCATATGTGGTCCAGAAATCAACACATAAGAGATTCAACATACTTTGTGATACGAGACAGTCCATTTTTTTAACCTAGATGGATACAATCTAGATCAACATTATTCACTTGATGTTTAAAAATGTATTTTAACAGAGAAATGTTTGTTCTTTTCCTTCTAGCACTTTTTGTTTTAAGCAGCACAAACCAAATGTCTGACTTCACAGATTCAAGCATTTAAAGCTGAGATTTTGGGCCTTTTAGACATTTTTTTCCTTTCAGGTTAAATAAAGTGTTTGAATTTATTCAGGTTTCATTTGAAGTGCTGTGAACTTAAAGGGTTATTATATGTTTTGAGAAAACATCCCTCACTGTGGTTCACCTTCAGCCAATCATTGACCCTATTGGGGGAATCAAGGCTGTGATTGGACGTCTTTGTGTTTGCATTACATGTTCATAAAAAGACAAAAGAGAGTAGATACACTACCGGAAGAGAAACTGACAAAGTTTGACACAAACCAATGATTTGATTTCCTGATGTTTTTAATCTGTTTTACCAACATGATCTTATATCTGTGGCTTTCAACCAATAATGCTGTGACTCTCAATACTAGATCAATGTTTCCATTTGTCTTTTTCCTCTACATCCTTAACTAAACGTCAGAAGGGTCTGACTGAGGCATATTTTAGGAACTCTATCAGTTCAGTTAGTTCTCAACAAAACTTTTAAGGCTGCAGGTGATGAGACTTTCCTGTCAGACTCCCAACACGGTGAACAAGGTGAGCATCGGGAGAGGCTGAAAAGTAACATCTGTAGTGGTGATAAGCATTTCTACTTTGTAGATTTGTCTGTCCGGTTTAAATAAGACCTCCAACCGAGACGGTTTTCCTCCCTTCGTCCACATAATGTGAGATATGTCTGCTGACTTCTCTGAATTGTCCTTATGTGTGAATATGTGTTTGATTGTGTAGCCCTGCAACAGAATGGCAAAAAATTTGCCCAACAGTAGCTGGGATTGGCTCCAGCAACCCCATGACCCCAAAATGGATTCAGCAGATTCAGAAAATGGATGGATGGATGGACGGACGGACGGACGGATAAACGGATGGATGAATGGATGGAGAGATGGACGGATGGATGGATGGATGGACGGATGCATGGAAGGACAGGCGGATGGATAGATGGATGGATGGATGGATGGATGGATGGATGGATGGATGGATGGACGGACGGACGGACGGATAAACGGATGGATGAATGGATGGAGAGACGGACGGATGGATGGATGGATGGATGGATGGATGGATGGATGGATGGATGGACGGATGCATGGAAGGACAGACGGATGGATAG
Source organism: Oryzias latipes (assembly GCF_053564925.1). Taxonomy (NCBI): domain Eukaryota; kingdom Metazoa; phylum Chordata; class Actinopteri; order Beloniformes; family Adrianichthyidae; genus Oryzias; species Oryzias latipes. The sequence goes on along the minus strand of NC_136244.1, from coordinate 3,597,416 downwards.
ATGGATGGATGAATGGATGGACAGACAGACGGATGGATGGACGGACGGATAAATGGATGGATGAGTGGATGGATGAATGGACGGACAGACGGATGGATGGATGAATGAATGGATGGATGGAGAGACGGACGGATGGATGGATGGATGGATGGATGGATGGATGGATGGATGGAAGGAGAGACGGATGGATGGACAGACAGACGGATGGATGGAAGGACGGATAAATGGATGGATGAGTGGATGGATGAATGGACGGACAGACGGTCGGATGGATGGATGAATGAATGGATGGATGGACGGATGGATGGATGGACGGACAAACAGACGGACGGACAGATGGATGGATGGACAAACAGACGGATGGACAGATGGATGGATGGATGGATGGACGGACGGATAAACGGATGGATGAGTGGATGGATGAATGGACGGACAGATGGATAGACGGATGGACAGATGGAAGGACGAACAGACACATTGATGGATGGACGAATGGATGGACGGACGGATTAACAGATGGATGGGACTTTTAAGTTGTGACATCATTTTAGTTGTCAGGTCTTGCGATGAGGAAAGCTTGTCTCTTCAACACTGTCATTTCCTCAGAATGTGTTGAAGGGGCTGCTTTAGGGGTTGGCCTTGAGGGGCCTCGGTGTCGAGGTGAGATAAAACAGTGACAGGTCATAATGGGACCATTGCTGTACGGCTGCAACCTCCACCGGTTTACTGTACAGATAGAAAAACAAAGATTGGTTGGCCTTAGGAAGCATTTTTCATTTAGCTTCAGACTCTTAATCTGCTCCAAACTCGGGCTCCTCCACTTCAACCTGTACAGTTGGGCTATTTAGTAAGTTTTTGGGGGAGCATCCTCTCCAAAATTTCACAGCTGAAATGGTTGTTTATTTGTTGACAGTGGATGGAGAAGGTTTGAAGACGCAATCCAATCTCTGAGCAGCTGCTGCTTAGCGCAGATCATTTGGATCAAAGCCCAACAGAAAGGTTTCCTCTGAGAAAATGTTCACTTTGACACAATCAAAGGTCAAAATGTTTTCACCTCAAACAATAAAAGAAACCCTGAAGTCTAAAGTTGTCTGCAGAACAACACCTAAGTTGGTTTTCAGATTCTATTTCCTGATTTAATTGATAGGTTTTTTTGCAAGAACCGAAGCCTCATGCTCCAGCATGGATGGTCTTATCTATGTGACATTTCCATTAAGTGAGTGAAGCTTTTTGTGGTTTAGAAGCATTTACCTCTAAGCCAGGGAGTTGGTGGTTCAATTCCTGGCAATTCACCTGTGAGGGTGTCCTTGGGTAAAATGCCGAGCCTTTATTGTTGATGCTTTATTGTTGTGTCTGTGTGTGTTCAGAGGACCACTGTCCTGCTTGCTTTCAGCAGCAATCCCTCTTCTGATTGGCTGGGTACACCTGATCCAGGTGATCGACATTGTCGGGAAAGAATCTCCATAAGCGTGTAGAGACTCTGACCCCTGAGGTCTGGAACTTCCCCAGGTGTTTCGTGTGTTGTTGCTTTTGACAGCGACCAGGTGTTGAAGTTTATGCAAACGAAGCTGTGTTGGAACCTGTCGATGCAACGGGTACGGTCTGATCCAGACTCATCGCGAAATACCGACATTTTTATATGTTCCTCTTCCTCACCACCAGAGTCATCCTCACACCACCATCCTCTGATGACTGGTTGCACTCTCCTCAGCCACAAATTTACAGTTGCTGATCTCTTTCAGGTTACAACATCTGAACAAGATGTCTTCCTTTGCTCCCCTCTTTTCTGGAAAAATCTCATGACACCACTAAACACCAAACCTCTTCATGAGATCTCAGAATTTCTCCTTCTCCTCTCCAACCTTTGAAGCTTTATGATCTCCTCCTTCTTTATTCTTTCCATCCACAGCATAATCTATCCCATCTATAAGCTTGACTCTTTCTTTTCTTTTGGTCTCTTGAACACAGGGACGATCCACCTTTCTTCTTTCCGTCATGTCGACCAGGTCTCCTGTTATGGGTTCGACGTTCAAGCACATGTATGCAGGTGTTTGGTCTAGCGTGTGTTTGTGTATGTAGGCATTTGTAGTCATGTTCATGGCAGCGGTACGTGTTCATGGCAGCTTGTGTAGCGTTTTTGTGTTCACAGTATTTTGTGGGAGGGGCCTACGAGCAGTAAAAATGAGCTTTTTTAACAGGAAGAGAGTCTTTGTGGGAGGTGAACCTAAAATATTTTTTATGGTACTTTCTCTTCACCAAGCAGGCAATTCATTGACGTATTATTACTGACATAAAATCCATTTTGTAAATAATCCAGTTTGTAGAGATTATCATATTATGATCGCATTTAATCACATTTGATTGACTGCAAAAATATTTTTAAAAAGCTGATTGAGTCTTGCAGCGCCCGCCACAGAATTCAATCGGCCAATGACTGATGCTGCCCCAGAATCTGCTAATGGCAAGAACATTCTGAGGTCAATATATGGAGGGAGTATGATGCTGTGGGATAGCCCCCCCACCCCCACCCCGATTTCTAAGCATTATGTCATCGTTGCAGGCCAGCCTCAGTGCAGAAAGATGTCGAGATGAGATTCTCCATCCAGCGGTACCAAGTCGGTGAAGGTTCACATTTATCCAGGTGATGCTCTGAAGTTAAGTCGTGGCATCTGGACTTTAACTCTTTCTAAAAATGTTTTGCCAATGACTTCTGAAAATGGACACTTCTTCAGGCGTCATCCCGCTTATACTGTGATCACTTACAAAAAAAGGATAAATATATTCAATTAGTACTTTAATCTTGTTATTTTAGGTTTAAATAATTTTTCACAAACTATTGGTGTGACGTGTTGGTGTCTGTCATATGTTGTCATAGTGATAGCTACCGAGCCTACACCAACCACGCTCTGCTGCAGCGAAGGAAAGTGGGATATAAGCTAAACCTCGTGTAAAGTCATCCAAAGCATGATTTCAGAGGAAAAGATCCCGTCTTACCGCTGGTTTTGGTCCAAATGATGAAGTTTGTTTCAAAGAAACAAAGTCCGCATTCAGATTGCTTTTATTGTAGAAATATCCACCATTAAATGTGTATCATCCAACAAACCATTTCTTTCTATATTTAATTATAACATTATTTTTAAACATGTATTTAACTTTCAGCATACAGTAAACAAGACAGAAAGACAGACAACGGTTGTTGTTGACCTTTCAGCTTAACCCATTGGGGTCGCCACAGTGAATCTGCCTCCACTAATTCACACAGGTGCAGGAGATTTGAATGTCCTTCCTGACACAGCTCTGTATTAGACCGGCACAGGGAGACCCAGACTTTGGCCTCCTTGTGGCTACATAAGGCAGTAGCGCGAAGGGTCTTGCCCAAGGACCCACACTGAATGAAGCTCATTGCGCCACCATTAGGAATCTAACCCTTCCCTGTGTGCCAGTCCTACACCCAGCCAACTGAGCCGTCCAACCACAGAAATACAGACAACAAACTATTCAGACAACTTTGCCGTTGATGGTAAAACATGACAGACCTATTGTCATGTCCATCATAGAGCCATTTGAAGGACAGACATCTTTTCTACTGCCTTGTTGTTGGAATAAACTGTGAAATAACATTTTCCACCTCGGTTCCCAGTTTCTGTTGACCTTGTTACTAACTGGCATTTGGGCCAGTGCAATAATATAGAACATTAAGGCTATGTCAGCTAAAACTTATTTTATAGGTGTGCATTATGACTTTCATATGACTCCCTGCAGCCAATCAGAATTGACTTTTCACCTGGACAATGATTTAACTCCAGGGTACTCAACTTCAAAATGATAATAATCGAGGTTTATCAGAGACAACCTTGAGTCCGGTGCTGGAATGGTCTCAGCTTGACTATCAGACACTGGTGGGACCTGTTTGGACATGAAAGGACCAACGCCACTACATTAGCTGGCTTGCATTCAATGATAGTTAAACATTGGGAGGCCATCTCCACCCAAACTGGCGACCAGCATGAGGTGGAGGTGCCAAGCTGATGCAGCTGTTTTGTCTTTGCATTCACTGCAGAGGCTTCTGCTATATACATACAATTTGAAGTTATCCTTATATTAAGTTTTTTCCAATTTCAGACATTCAGTGCACTAATCATCACCAAATGGGAGCGAGCAGCAAAATAATTGCCTGGCATTGACGAGGAAGATCTGGCAAATTTTCCATGGCCACAACCCACAAACTCAAGTCTGCTGTTCATCTTAAAAATGCACGTTCTGTACTAATATGACACGATTTAAATAAAAAGGATGAAGATTTCAGATTTATTGGCAATATTTTTAAAACAAAGAAACAACCTGAGAGCACCAGTGTTTTCTGTGGCTACAGGATAATGCAAGATTAGAAATATTCAACAAAAAACTAAAAACCTCTGAAGATAGTTTCTGCTCCACATATTACTGTAATGTGGTCATTTATCTGTACTGATGAATGAAATGTCATCCATTGACTCTTTATGAGGACTGAGTGAGTGTCATGTCCCCCATAGAAAATGCTTTACTCCTGGGGCCAACCAAATAAAGTCAATACAGTTGCCATTTTTTCCCAGTATTCGCTCCATGTTGGAGCCAGACAATGTCAGTAGGCAGTGATTGGTCCAAGTCGGTCTGAGCTGTTGTTTCTTTGGCAACCACTCTCTCCAATCAGGAGGAAGCTTGTCAGAAGGCAACACCGCTGCCACTTGAAAGTTGGCTACACGAAATCTGTCAATCAAATGTTTTGAGCGTTGGATCTGACACCACCTACGGTGAGGCATCTGATTGGTCAGACAAACTTTGGAGAACTTTGCAATAAATGAATCTTAATGAAATACATTAAGATGAACAAAAAAGATATCAGATCAAGAATGGGTAATGTAAATAATAGAATGACTGAGTAACAGCTGTTTATTTCTCTACAGAAGTCTATGGGATTTTGGCTTTTTGAAGCCAGCGGGAACTTCCTGTTAGGGACGCCGGGAGGAGGGATCATTCAGTCCAGTTATCATATGCAGTCAATAGCTGCGTTTCCATGACACATATGCGCGAAACGTTATCAAAATTCTACAAATACTTAAAAAAACACAATTTCGCAATTACACTGTTTCCATTAAATCATGATTATGCAAATAAACAGAAATCAACTAAGTCATTCAAAAACACAGCGATGGATTTGAAAAATACTTTGACAGCAGATACATTCACATTTCTGCCACAGCACTAGCGCTCATCATCATCTATCAAAGGAGTCGTCTGCGTCTTCTTCAGGCCATGGAGTGGCGAGCGCCTCACACGTAGCAGCGGCTAGGGATGAAGCCATTTTGGGAAATGGTGGGTGGTGATTTTTCCAGATGAGCTGTGGATCCAACAATTCCACATGACACACATGATGAGCTGTGTGACACTGTGGGCCCTTGGTGGCGCCCGCTGTGCAGCGCCCAAGGCCGCCGGTTCCTACAAAGAAGCGCATCGCCATCCGGTTGTTGGTCACATGACTCATTTTTATTAGAAAATATTGTTTCCATTGCAAGTTTGGCAAAACATGTAAATTTCCTCAAAAACCACCTCCTCCAAAAACAAAAACAATCTTTTTATGTAAATGTGAGTTTTTTCAAAACTGTCATATTTCCATTTGGTGAATTTATTATCGCAAATCCAATTTGCACAATTTCCTAGTCTATGCACATGCAGCTATTAATGCCATCTTGAATAGTTGGGAAAATGGATTGAACAATGAACTGATGATAAAAAGGGGAAAAAAGAAATCATCCCACATCGATAGCTTTGTGATTTGAGTATTATGGGATACTTATTATTTTTCTTGTAATAAGATAGACCCCCACATTGAAGTGCCTTCATGTATTATATATTAGATTGGTGTAATTTTGACTTTTACTTTTATCATGAATCTCTATAAAATAAAAGAAAGTGGGGTTCTGTTTTATTTAAAAAACTAATGTTTAGGTTTCTGATTCGATTTTTGGAAATGTTTATTATACATCAAATTATTGACATTACTACAATGTAAAAAAGAAGAAATTATTGTACAACAATCTTTTATTATTTACCTCCCCCGCTGTAAAGAAGTCAACAGGAAAAGAGCCTCAGAATTAACAGGAAACCGTCTTCAGGCCTGTTCACACCAGGACGAATTTCGCGCGCGATATTCGCCGATGTTTAACGCCTCGTGACTAAACAAAGGGCACCAATGTGATTGTGCACACCGACGCGAAAAACGCCATGCGTAAAAGCATAGAAATGCCTCGGGTTCGTTTTTTTGGTTTGACGCGCCGCGTCAAAAACTACACGACCAATGAGAATGGCGCTTTTGCACACGTGTCTGGAGCTTCTGAAGTGACAGTAAAACACAACTGGGGGGCGCTCAAACACAAAACTGTCTTGCTGAGCACACATACGTAACGGCAAAGAAGATATACACCAAGTAGCGTCTACACTGCCGCAAACAAATAAGACGAAGAAGATGCACTCACTGACACATTTTCAGCTCTTGTACCAGTCGATAAAACTCCCCATGTTCTTCTCTTCTCGTAACTATGGGATTTACCCAAAATCGGCGTCTTTTCCGGCGTCTTTCATCATTCAACAGAACAATAATTTCTTCATCGCTGGAGCTACTGGTGCTTGAAATATTCATGTTTTCTTTGTATGATTCTGACAATCGCGTAAATACTTGCTCTCTTCTTCTGAGTGAAAAGCGAATTTAAGAAGCGTAAAGTTGCGCAGCGCCACCTTGTGTACAGGAGTATTTCTGTTTTACATTAAGCGCCATCTAATGTCAGGGAATGAAATTGCATGTTCACTCGGCTCATCGTCAGCGAAATTCGCTTGGGCTTGAACACAAAAAACGCTGTTGAAAAACGCTGGCGAATAACGTGCGCCGTTATTCATCCCGGTGAGTACTGCCCATTATTCTGTGTTGATCAGTGTCGTCCATCTCTAATGTCATCCGTCACCCCGCTGACTGTTTTCTAACCTTTCCTCTTTTACTTTATTAAGGCTTAACACTCAGAATAATTAGGTTCACAAGACATCCCAGAATGCACAGCAGCTGTGTAACCCTGTAATCTCAGTTAACTCAATTTAGATGCTGTTTATCTGCATTTATTTAGGAAGTGCAAAAAAAGAAAAAAATCCCAATTTGGATGTTTCCTCTTCTGTTTTAGGCCTTAATGAGAAATCCGAGCCGATAGCATTATTCATTCAGCTGAGCGTGCCAGCTTTTATCCCGGCTGCAATATTAGCATACTTGTGAAACTTTTTAGTACTTGTAACCAGGTTTGGCGTTTTTAACAATCTTGCATCAAATAGATTGTAGCACATTAAATGTTGGGAAGAGAAGAACCAGTGGCAAGCCCCAGAAACACAGTAAACACACACACACACACACACACACACATGCTCTTTTAATTACTGCCTCCCCCGCTCCTATTCTGCACCTCCTGAGATGCAGGTGTAAAATATCACATTTTTCCAGCATTTCTCCCTGAGGTAAAGCTGGCTTGGACTCACACAACATAAATTTCCCCTTTCATATTCCCCCACACATTTTTTTTTCATACAAACAAGTTCCCCCTCCCAGTCCTCCCTGGCTTTGATGTGCTTTCCACATCTGCACAGGTTTGTTAGCTTGTTACCAGCGAAGAATGGGGATGCAATTAGAGCTGAATGCGGCGGGACCGTGGAGGCCGGTCGTCGTGTTTAGCGTGTCTGATGCTCCAGAAAGCGTCCGGCCCGTCAGGTCGATGCTGCGAGTGATTCGGTCGACACGCTGGAACCATCAGGAGGCTGTTAATCAGCCGCTGCGAGGAGCCCCGCCCCTCGCGGATTGTTGCGTATCCATAAATAAGGAAGCCCAGGTGGTTTCTGCGCCGTGTGAAGAACACAATGAGCAAGACAGGGGGAGGCGGGCATTATGTATATGTGCTCCGATTAATCCATTTGAGAGGCAGCCAACTGAGGCATCCAGCCCCTGATTGTGGTTGTCAGAGCGAAGAGAGCGGGCTGAGCACAGCAGAGGGGCTGGACCAACCATAATCTGCACCATGATCGTCTTTGTTACGTTCAGAGAAGTTCAGCACTGTGAGGTTCTAGTGCAAGAATTTGTTCTTCCAAAAAACGCCAAATGAAATGAAAATGTCCAGAACGGCATTAAAGCATCTGAGAAGCAAAGTCCTCACCTGTTTCCTGATTCTAAGTTTAACACTGCACAAAGACTGTATTCATGGCTAATCTGGTTCTAATTAAAGCTTTGAAATGACGCCCTCCTTCATTCTTAAAACTTTGTAATCAACAGGAGGGTAAAACAACCACTTGTGGTTGTTTGAAGGGCAGATTTGGAGAAATGAAAGTGGTCTTGATTTATAAAAATGTCATCGGGTCTCTGTTTCCCTGCAACAGGCGGTTGCTCTGCCAAAGACACACAACCCAAATGATCAGCTCCCAGCTGAAGGGAGGGAAACTTCTCCAGATCAACTTTCCATTCAAAGTTTACTCCTGCTGCCTACAGCTAGTCAACGGTGTTCTAAGCAACCATTGATGTTGGATAAACGATGAGCAACTTTGCTCTTTAAACTAGTTTAAGTCCTACTTATTGTTTGTTTCCGCATTTGACCCATGCCCTGAGGGAGCAGTGAACCGCAGAAACAACCTCTTAATGTTGAGGGTATTAGGTCTCGTTTTTGGAGTCTTTGGTATGACTCAACTATAGATTTGACATAATGTACCGGCCTCAGAGCCGACACTCTACCACTAAACCATTGAGTTGATTAAGAGATTGGCTAAATAATAAAGTTGAATCAGAAGAGTGATGCCAGGGCTGCACAGTGGTGTAGTGGTTAGCGCTCTCACATCACAGTAAAACCGATAAATGGTCTATACTTGTAAATCACTTTTCTACATTCCTTGAAGGCCCATGGCGCTTTACAATCACAGTCCCATTCACACACTGATGGTGGCTCTGTTGCTAAACACTGGCACCAACCTTCCACCAGACTCTAGGTAGGGCTCAATGACTTGCCTAAATTGTCCCTAGGTGAAGGTGTGCATGTGTCTGTCTCTGGTGTTGCCTTGTGATGGACTGTCAAATCATTCAGCGTATACTCTGCTTTTGCCTGAAAGTAGCTGGAATCCGCTCCAGCAACCCTGTGACCCCAAAAGGATTGAGTCCTTTCGAAAATGGACGGATGGACGAAATGTCCGATAGCCAGTGATCCTGTGAGGATTCAACGATCCAGCGCTTGCACTTCCTCTTTGAGGTTTGACTTTAAAACAAGAATATTTGGAGAATATGATTCACGTTATTTTTAAGGATCTGTAGTAATGATGTATCATCATTGTGATCTTAAACCTTGGTCATACGCACCTACACAGGTCAACCCCTGTATGGTTGCTGCAGGTTGTCCGGGTCCATGGAGAGTTTTGGAACAGAGCGGTTTCATCTTAAGGTGAGCGCAGGTGTGTCTTGAAGTTCCCCCGAGGATCGTACAGCCACCTTAAAGGACATCCTGAAACTGGAACGTACCATTGCATGTGTATATCTTGAAGTATTCGTAAGGATAATGTCAGTTGCACACACTTATGTCGTACGGCTAATGCTGTCGTTTGGTGCCCTTACACCACACTCTAGTCATTAGTAAGATGCCAGTACTGGTTACTTACACAAATGCTGGACACATGGGGTGAGCAGGTGATCCGTAATGCCTGTACGATGCCTGCAGGATGTCCACCACACAGGCCGGACTCTGAGAACACATTGATCACTTGTGAACTTCACAAAGTGTGGATTTTGAGGGCGTTGAAAAATATGAAAGATTTGTCTGACGCCTGCTTCTCACCTACTTCACCCTTGCTTAACCTTGCTTGTTGTTTAAGTGTTCTCTATGACCTGTCGCTTGCAGCATGCATGAACAGTGCACTCTACGGGCTCTACGGGCAGTCTATGATATTCCATCTTTTTGCCCCACACAGGTTTAAACTTGTTTTGCTTGCAGTTGGCCCGCATTCAAACGTGAGGGCAGTTGTGACTACCGCTTTAGGAGGTCACACGAAGGCATCTTAAGAGGCTTCATTAGTCAAAATGAGGCTTGTCTTTTGTCTCTTTCATTTTCCCTTTGTTCTTCCTGAGGCAGGTTTTGCTGTAGGTTCCTTCCCATCAGAGAGAGGGGATTATTTTTCATAGGGACCTCGTGCGTGGTCTGCACCAAAAGCATTTTGTCCAAATTATTACTTCCCTCACTTTGTAAACCAGGACATATTTTTTTAAATAAACTGGACTCTGAGGATACTCCAGATATCAGAAGCTGACACAGTTGGTTCACCGCTTTTCTTAACTATCTTTAGATCCAGCCAACACACGTCTGTTTCAGTGATTCTGAGGACTCACAAACAAACTGATGACACACTTTGAATGTGACCAATGAGAACATAACATCTTATTGTTACTTATGAAAGAAATTATATTGGAAAAAGTATATTTTTTAGAAAGATTTTGTCCTTCTGCTTTTTTTTTTTTTTTTAAACCTTCACAGTTTTCTTTTGTCTTGCCTCTTTCAAGTCAACAGATACCCCATCTCCCCATATAGTGACTAATGTTGTCAGTGTGCTAATCAACCGTCACCTTAAACTCCATAACCTCCTTTAGATTTCACTCTGGCTGAATAAGATTCGACTGTTTCTGCCATAAAACCAAAAGCCTCCGAGAGACAAAGCAGAGCTGGAAACTAATTCTCTGTTGGCCAGTGCATCCCTACAGATGGTCATGTGATCTATTGTTATAAAATGTGAAATATAGCTATACTTCAAAGGCACTGCTGCAGACCTCCACTGTCCATTCACCACAAGTCATTTATCATCCTGAAATGGCTAAAACACGCCAGGAAGAGGAGGCAATGTAAAGAACCGCTCGTCTGCCACTTTTTTTATGCGCCTCGGTGATAATCAGCGGAGTGAAAAGCATCCCTCATTTTCATGATGGCATCATTTAGTGGGATAAATGGTTTCAAATGGTTTTCCTCCAGTGTTTCCCCACATATAAGCTGTGACACGCCAGAGGTTGTGTGTTGTGAAGACGACTCACGCCAAGCGCATTGTGAGCAAAAGCGGCTCTGCTGAATAAAACCGCTGTTAGGTTTATGGTAATCAACCTGCCGGAGACCTTTGGCCGCAAACGCAGTGAAACCCCACACACAGATATCCTTCCTGTGGATGGTAGAGGGAAAAAGACGGGGCCGTAACCTCTCATTCTGGAGGATATGAATAGCCTGCGCCTCCCGCCGCAGCTCAGTCAGTCCCAGTCTGGGACTTTATATAGTGTTGTGTGTTTATGTCTCTGCAGGTTTTTGGTCAAGGGCAACCCCATGTCATCCTCTGCATGTATGCAAATGCTAAAGTTAGCTGCCAGTGCCTGTTTGGCCCCCTTGGAACTGTTGATCCCACATACAAACAAAGTTTGTTCCTCTTCCGGGTGGATATCACTCTCAAAAGCCGAGCTGAGGAAAACAGGATTACTTCTCCTCCTCTTACTCATAAAACTGAGTCTGAGTGCCTTCAGGAATAATACCTTCAACATTCTCGCAGACTTTTAGTTATGGCCCCACTCTGATCATCATTTGATCTATTGTAAAGTCGTTTCCTGTGGTCTTTTAATTATAATGATACCATTTTTAGCCAAAATTAAAAAACCTGTGTCGATATCTTGGACATAGTTTCTGCAGAGCGGCAGGAGGTCATCAAAAAAATTCACCTCTAAGCTTCCTAAGGGCTGTTGGCACTTAATAAGCCCCACCCCTCTTCCCATTGCTTGAAGCTCTCTGTTTGCGTGCCTTTCCACTAGCTTACACACCTCCAACCTGTCATTACTGGTGCAACAAAAATGGCGAGCAATGTCAGAGCTGTCCAGCCGTACAGTTTAGATCCAGATTCCAGCTCAGACCAAAAAAACAAAGACGTTCATGTTTTGTGGCCTGCCCAGAGAATTTCCTACCTCACACATACTATCGTTTTTTTTCTCTTTCTGATTTACAACAATGTCAATAAAGAAATATTCAGAAATGTAATGTTGACCTTAATTTTTTTTTTCATAAACCATATTTGCCGCACAAAAGGCTGCTCTGGTTCATGAAGCGCACTGTTAATAAATGGCCTATTTTTTATTTTTATGTCATATATTAGGCACACCGAACTATAAGAGGCATTAAGCAAGATAAAGAAATCAGAGATAAATCCGTCAGTCAGACTTTTTTAACTGTGTTCACAGTAACTTGTTTGTAACACGCTACACGTTAGTGTTAGAAGCATTAGTCACATTAGAAGGATTGGGGGCCGGTTTAGCTCGTGCTGGCTTGCGGCGCCTTCCGTCCGTGAAATCAGGGTTCGAATCCGGGCTGCTCCCTATTCCCTTCTCTGGTGCTGTACCGGTCCCAAGCCCGGTTGGATTGAGAGGGTTGCGTCAGGAAGGGCATCCGGCGTAAAAACATTGCCAAGTTTACCATGCGACTCATCCTCGTGGGAAGGTTATTTCGCTGTGGCGACCCCTGATGGGAGAAGCCGAAAGTGACAGTCACATTAGAAGCATCAGCCACATCAGAACTGCTAGCCGCAAGTAAAGTGTTAGCCACGTTAGAAACATTAGCCGCATTAGAAGCGTTATTCACATTACAACCGTTTGGTACACTGGAAGTGTTAGCTATGTTAGAAACGGTAGCCACATTTAAAGCATTACCCACATTGGAAGCATTAGCCATGTTAGAAGCGTTGGGTAGATTAGCAGCATTAAACACATTTGCAGTGTTAGCCACATTAGAAGCGTTAGGCACGTTAGAAGCGTTAGCTACGTTATCAGCATTAGCCACATTAGAAGCGTTAGTCACATTGGACACATTCGCCAAATTAGACCGTTTGCCACATTAGAAGGGCTAGCTGCATTAGGAGCTAGCAAAAAACTAGTCAGACATCGCAATGTTCAAACATGTTGACCAAGCACGAGGCGCACAAGGTTAAAAGGCATATCGATGTTTTTCTGTAAAAAATTAAAGCCTTTAAGTGTGGCGTATAACGGGAAAAATGTGGAAATTTCTCTTCATATTTGTCCTCCAGCATCAGAAAGTTGCCATAAGAAAGTGTTAAAAACTAGGGCTGGGTTGATAAATCAATCAGAATGGATCCAAGCTAAATAAATCATAAAGAAAAATTCTGCTAGCTTTATGCTAACGTATAATGGAATTTCCCATAGGACGGTTAATGCTAACGCTTGTTCGACTTAAACATACGTTTCTGACTAAATGAACAGCTTTAAATACACACAGGCATGAATTTACCAAACTCTTTTAAGGAAACTTTTTTTTAAGTAACCATTTGTGGTATAAAGCTCAGTTTTTTTGCTTCTGGAATAAAGTGTAATGCTATAGCCCACCTAGTGGCCAAACTGAAACGCCATCCAGGAGTGTCGAAACAATAATCTGCACATTTTTGTTGGAGCTTCTCCTTTTTACAATTTTACAGCATGTGAACAGTATCAGAACAATATAAATATCTTCAAAACGTATATGGATTGTTATTGTTTTTATATACAAATACGTGTAAATTCAAAATCAAATCGAATTGAAACCAGTGGATCAAAAGAATTGAAAAAAATTGATCCAGGCTCTGATGAATTGAATCGATTGTGGATTATGGATGATACTCAGATTTATTAACCCTTGTGCTATCTTAGATGACCCCACCCCTTCCATTGACGTGTTCTCCCTACCATGACAAAGGTGGATAAAGGTGGAAAGATTTCATGTAATCCATGAACACCAGTGAAGATCACAAATCATTGAAGAAAAAAGGTTTAGAGCACTGTCTAGTGGGTCTAGATGACCCAACTCCAAATGTTAAAGTGCCTAGGATAGCACAAGGGTTAAAAACACCATTTTCATCGGAGTGGGGCTTTGAGGCCTAAAAGTTTTCCTTCACTCCCAGAATAAACAGTGAAATTTATCCACCAAGAAACAGAACTTGTTCCAGTTTTGAAGTGGAGAACGGCGCCAGAGCCAAACAGAACTTGCCCTCCGACCCAGATCTCCAGCTTTCGGGTTCCTCCCGTCTCTGCTGTCTGGCCCGGCTGCCTGAATTGGCTTCAGGAAGAAGTCGATGCTCATTCAGGGCCTGGCGTGTCGCCGCATACAAATTAACTGCGCTGAAAAGGGGGAGAAAGGCTTCATGTAAACACTTTATGCGAGCGGTCTGCGCTCGTCTGCGTGGGGGCAGACGTGTGGCCCGGGGTCTGCGCTGAATGCCCCCGCCTGAATGATTTGTGCTGAATCAGTGAGCACCCAGGTGAAATAGCCAGAGCAGGAAATGCTTTTGTGTTTGTAGGCACTGTGCTAAACGCTTCGCTCACCGACCGCGCTGGGCCAGGCCAGGCAAGGTCTGGCCGGGCCTCAGGTCTGCGCAGCATATGGCCGCGGGGAGGCTGTGCACGCCAGCAGCCATGTGCGTGTGCAGATTTTAAAGATGAAAGCAGTTATCTGTTGGAGGGACTTGAGGATGATCTTTAAATAGGTCAAGCAGGAGGATGAGGAGGATTTTCACGGAAGAAATCTGCTTTAGCGGGTTTTGGGACCGGCTTTTCCGTGTCTTTTAAGTTCCCTGATCTTAAATACAACGTTGACTAATGAGTGAATGTTGTGTTTCAGGCAAACGAAAGCTATCTGATGAACGAGGAGCCCTCCAGAGGTCCTGGGATGCCTGAGTGCTTCGTGGTGTCAGATTCTTACAGGGTACGCATCCACTTTGAGTGTCTTTCTGCCTCATCTGTGCGTCTGTCCGCCTAAATATGTTGTTGAAGTCATTTGAAGTCATTTCACTGTCTGCTCCAACTGTCTTGGTAATTGCTTCACAATCATAATGTCATTGTTAAAGCCCCCCCCCTCCTCCTCCTCACTCAGCTGCAAACCATTACAATTATTATTTCCACACATGAACCAAAGAAGAATCTTTACTTCTCGCCACGTGGGAGTGAGAGTTCATGCTTAACGCTTAGCGCCGTGCAGAGGAGTAGAAGGTTAAAAGTGAGAGAAGCAAGGAAGGAGAGGTTGGACCCATGAAGTCCAAAGACTGCAGTGGGGGGGGGGGGGGGGGGATTGTGGAGCTGAAAGTGGTTAATGAGGTGGGAGCCACTTTTTCTAGGCTGCGCTCTTTGTTTTCCAGAGTTAAGGCCCATGCCAAGTCTCCCAGAGAATCTGGGTTGCTACAGCGTGCCGAGTGTCTCAGGAGGACAGAAATGAACCGGTCTCGCTGTAACCGAGCAGTTCGGTCGCTAAGGTGGAGAGTTTTTTCAGAGATGGAGGGGTGTTAGAATCTAGAGGTCAGCGGGTTCAGGAGCATCCACGGCTCCTTGTGGGCTCTCCTCATGGAAGCGTAGGGTCCGACTTGGCGTCCCATTCTTGTGCTTTGTTCTTTCAATCCGCAGCCGACATGTGAAGCTCACACTCACACATAACAACATTAAACTGCTCTTTTAATTTCTGTATTGGAAGCAAAAAATAGAGGTCAATAATCCCCATCGTAATTTAGATCTATGGTGTTTTGTTGAGATGCCATTTCTGTTAATACAAATAAAGATTTTGCATCACCAGCCAGCTCGGCTGAAACAGACGTTTCCATGTGTCTTTCAGGCTTCAGGGCTCAGCTTTTGCTTTTCAGAGAATAATTGTGGCTAAATTAAATGCTAAAAATGTGGGCATTTTTTCCTGTTTTGGCTCAAACTCTTCTGAGGTAATGAAATGTATTATTTTAACACAAAAGGGTTTTATTTTAATTAACAGTTACTCAGCTTAATTTTTTTACTTTTTTTTCTGTCTTCAAAAAGATAGTGCCTTATTTTCGGGAGATTTCCCAGAAGCCAGAAAAACACTAAAAATAAAAATTTGAAAATGCTGCAATTCTACAAAAAAATATATATATATTTGAGGATAAACAAAAACTTATAAGAATGTTTTTAAATAAATAAGAAATATAAAATTAATGGCCAGTTAAGAGTTAATCCGGAATCCAGAAATGCCAACTGATAATATCTGATCATTTTTGCAATAAAAAATTAAAAAACTTATTTTATCATAAAACTATTACTACTTTAAACAACTATAAACTCAGTTTTGTCCTCATCAGATGTCTGTAGTTTTTTTTTTAATCCAAAATGTTTTTTCCAAATGCTAAAAAGTCAGATTGAGGATAAACAAGCCATAAATATATCAGTAATTTGCATTAAACTTATTTGTTGAGTTTAAATGTGACCATGAGTCTAAAAGATCAGCTTCAGATCAACATCAGCCAACAAATAAATAAACAGATAGATAGATGAACACATCTAGTTTGAGTGTTTCTTCTTTCAGACATATTTGTTGGTCTACGGGACCAAACCCTCGAGTTTCCTGTTCGGTTGCAGCTCTGCAGAATTACTTGGGGAGGGGGGGCTGTCAGCTGAGCGGCACTTGGAGCAAAAGGCAGACATGTCAGCGCCGGGCTCCAACATCTGCTGAGGGCCAACCGCACCTTAGCTTATCTCGTCCAGACGCCCCCCCCCCCTTCCAGGCTCGGCGGGCAGGTGTGGCGTCCTCCTCCCCAGCTGCGCGGTCTCTCCCATCCTCGTTTAACCTGTTCCAAGCGCCTGGAGCTGCGGTTGTTGACGCTGCGGCTGCAGAGACTCTGGGAGGGCTCGTCGCCCGTTAATGGAAGCTGTGGTGCGGGCGTGCAGCAAGCGGGCTTGTTGCAGAGCTGCAGCAGTGGTAAATATGTATATTCCAAGCGTGTGAAAAAGCAGGACCACAGCAGACCCACCAACCGCAGCATATGGCTCTGCCATGTGTTAGTTAATGAGAGATTTACTCACACAGACCACTAAATGTGTGGCTCATTTAAGGAGCCGCAGCAGAGGAGGCTTTTCTGTGTGAGCTGCAAGGAGGCCAGCTCTGCACAAGCTCGCCGTGACCTTTTGCCCCCACTGGGAGAAAGCAAAGCCAGGCCGTGGAAAGCTGCTGACAGTTGTGAAGTCTGTCAACCTGCCTGGGAGGAAAGAGGCGTGCCCGGAGTTTGCATACTGCTGGTGTAATTACAGGGAGGACTACCGGTCGTGACGGCAGGCTTTAGTCGGCACGCTGACCGCTTGCCGTCTCCCTCTCCGCCTGGCCCCCGGCAGTAATTGGGAGCCCGGCTCTCTTTTGTTTCTCCTGCAGAGGCTTGCGGTTGAAATGCTCGAGCATCAGGCCTCGTGAATCTGCACTCTCTGTTCCTTCGTGTTTCCCTCTCATCCAAACGGCAGAAAAATGTCCCTTTTTGACGTTCCCATGAATCACTCGGCGCTGCTTTGCGTGTGGGAGGCACGTCGATGTCTGACACGTCCCAGTGTAGTATTTAGATTCAGCTCGGAGGCGGTGATTATACGTCTGTCTTCACTGTTTGCTGTGTTTCGACTTCCTTGTGAGCGCCGGAGTCAGTGTTTGGCTTGGACTCACTTCACTGGCTTTGAAGCTGCAGTTGTGGCTCGCAGTCTGGGTCAAATATGGTTCAGTAAATAAATAGAGTCCGGCGTTGCAGCCAGGATGAGAGGATGCATTGATTCAGACGGATTCAAGGAGAAATGCACCTTTTTTTGCTGAAAAACGGATCCATCTCAAAAAAGTATTTGTGCAGCTTCTTTTTCAGCAATTAATGGAAAATTCTGACTCCTACGCAGGACGTCCGCACATCAACATCAGAGAAGATGTTATCCGAGTAAAAATAGTAGTACTTAAAGCTCAACTCCGATAGTCTTTTCCTCTATTTTAAAGGCGTTCCCATTTTCTAGGACATTGTTTCTGCAAAGCGGCAGCAGTTGTGGGCGGGACAGTTGGTGCAGAGTAAGCCCACCCCAACTTCCTGTGATCCATCTCTCCTGCTAGCTTAGAGCTCCTCACACCCCAAATCTAACATTAGTGGTGCAACAAAAATGGTGAGCAATATCGTAGCTATCCAGCTGCAGCTTTGATCCAGATTCCAGGTCAGATGAGGAAAACAAAGACGTTCACGGATCTGTTTGGATTTATCAGAATGGAGAGGAGCAGGCACCTTGTGACCCACCCAATGTCACGAATACAATCTTTTTGTTGACTGAATTTTTTATCTACTCCTGATATTCAACGATTTGAATAAAGAAATACTTTGAAATGCAATTTTGGGCTTTTATATGTCCTTCATCATCAGAAAAATGCCACAAGAACATGGTGCAAACACGGGTTTAAAAATAAATAAATCCATCTGGTTGTCACAGGGTTGCTGGAGCCTATCCCTACTGTTACCCTAGGGTAGGGTCCACCCTGGGTGGTTCCAGTCCACTACAGGGCACCTAAGATTAATATTAAAGTAAAAAGTACCCATTCAAATGAGAGTATCCTGGGGAAAATACTCAAGTTGACAAAAGAAAACTAAAGTTTGAAGAGAAATATTTGAATCTTTATTAATTCTCTTCAAACACTTGGGTTGGTCATGTTGGGATATACTTTTGGAGCAATACTAATTTTTAGGGGGTTATATTGGTTTCATTTGAACCTAATCTATGAGTGTTGTTTTTTCCTGAGTTAAAATAAACCAGAAAAAAAGTTGGTCCCTTTTTAACCTTGGAGTTTGGTTCAAATGAAGCCGACGAGTTTTTGGTGTGAATGACAGTAAAAGTCAAGTTCAGATGCTTTACTTTGAAGTCTACTGTGTCAATCTGCCATTAGGTAGAAGACTGAGTCAAACTTCTTCTGATGGTGCGTTTACGTCTATCGGATGCGCGCCTCACAGCCTCCGATCATTGTTTGCGTGCTCGAAACGCCGCGCGCGCGGGCCAGTAAACGCAGCTCCAGCATGGCACGCGCGCGTGCGTGCAGTCGTGAGCGGAGTGCGCCTTATGGAAGATTTGAACCAAACCCCAGATCTGGTTCCTGTCGAGACCCCGAACTCCCCTCGTGATTGCGCGTCGTCGGGATATCGGGAGACGTGGCTGCGGGGAGGAAAGCGATTTAAAAAAAAACGGGAGGGGGGTGGGGGGAGAAAGTTTTTCGCTGAAAGTTTGTGCAAGCTTTCACTTTCTAGGCGGGGTTACTGTAAGCTGCAGCAGCATGGACTGAGAGAAGCAGGACGGCAAACGATTGCAATGCGGCACCGAGCTTCCATCCAACTCCAATAAGCTCTCCAGTCCTCCCTCCCAGTTGAACAACCATGTACTCCCCGTACTGCCTGACACAGGTAACCCGGCTTCTCTTATTTCTCGGTTCGGTTCGGAAGCAGCCAGAACTCTTCTGTTTTTTTTTTTCCTCTGCATGCGCCGTTTTTGCCTCTGCCTTCCATTTGGGTTCGGTTTCTCTGAAACTTCCTCTCCGCTCTCCCCGCTGGTCCCGGCTTGTCGTGCGTTTGCGGCGCACATGGTTTTCAAGGGAGAAAATGGCGCTTCTCCTAAAATGTATTTCATATATTTTTTTAAAGAGAGAGGAGGAGGAGGTGGTTGGAGGAGGAGGAGGAAAGGAGGGGAGGAGGAGAGCGCGGCGCGCCGGGAAATCCAGAGAAAAGTTTCAAAATGAACCGCTGGAGTTTTCCAAGCGTCCGAGCTGGAGTTGGTGGGGTGAAGGGGGTGTTTTTGACCGGGAGAGGAGGGGTTTGAGCGGGGGGAGCGGGGCGCTCACCGCCGCCTTCAGGGACCGCTTTTGTTTGGGACGGAGACCGGGAGCGCGAGCCGCGTGAGGCGCGCGTAATGACTCATCCAGCGACACTTTCCAGTCAAGTGTTTGCACTTAAACGCAGCACGTGAGGCTCCAGCTTCATTGGAGACTCCATGATTTCATTTGTCGTGGAGCATCACAGGGATTTTATGGAAAATTAATAGAAAATGAAGCAAAAAGTCGGAGTTATGAGTGTTCAGTTTTACTCTTTGAAATCAGCTGATAGGGTTTGGTCACGTGCCACTTTTGTTTATAGGTGCATTTATTGCAAATGTATTTTGGGATTTTTTTGTTGTTGGGTAAAATGTGTATTTTGCTACTCAATTGCCATATTGGCAAATTTGCGATAAAATAACTTTAATTGGATTTTGTTTTTACATTAAAAAAATCGATAATGCTTCACCTTTAACCTGTCTGTGCCGTGACTCCTGCCGCTTTTACCACCACTTCTCCCACCTCGGAGGGGTAATGCTGCTGCAGAAGCTTCACTCCCATGGCTCGTCCCGTCCTCTTTGGATTTTTGGGATGGTCTGGCCTCGGTTAGGTGCGTCACTCACTCCTGGCTCCTTTGCTTGGCTCCGCTCTGAGCGTCGGCCGTGAGGCTCCGAGGATGCCCTCGGCTCCTCTGCAGGCGCAGCTCAGGTTTCCATTTGGACTCACCATGAAAAAAAATCATTTAAAAACATACTTTTTTATATATCACAGAAAATTTTAGTGCAGGAAGGACGTGAGAGTTACTGTTTATTCCCGCTTGGCGCGTGTTTGCTCCAAAAAAGCAAAACGATCCGTCATGGATATAAGATATATTATTCCTTAGACATTTGCAAAATGGCACAAAGGCAGCACAGCGAGGAGTATCAGGCCTAAAATGGGTTTTTGGTTTTTGCGCACTTGAGCGTGCGTGAAGGAGACTTCGCAGATCACGCCCGCGCATTACCGAGCAGCTCCGTGCGTAAAGGGAGCAGATAACGAGAACCCCTAAAGTGCAGCTGATGAGGAGAAAAGGAAATTAGGAAGGATGAAAAAGGGGGCTGTCTGGAGGGGAGTGAAGAGACAGGCCTGTGTGTGTTTACAAGGTGCATCCATCACGCGCTCAAACTGTTGTTTGACTTGTATTCATACATGCGTCTTGTTCGTGATAATCCACACCAACCATGTGTGTGTGTGTGTGTGTCGGTTTGCAGCTGTGCGCGCACTCCTATAGGCCAGCAGTGACGCAGCACAGTTTTTGTGTCTTTTTTCATGGTATTTTCTTGCTCTCACTGTATTTCCAGCTGTCTTGTCACCTCTCTTTCTCTGGTGCACCGTTTTAACATGTTCCTTCCCTCTGCCCCCCCCTGTGCCCGCCTGGACGCTGACCCATGCTCTTCCTCGCCTCTTAACACCCTAAAGTATTACCCCACTCACCTTCTAAACAATGCCTTAGTGGTAAGTCCTGTGAAGTCGCTGTTTATTCAGCATTAGGTGTCTGTCTGTGTTTGTTTTTTGTCCTTTCTTTCCTCCTCAGTTTTCCCTCCCCGTTTGCGCTCCTCCCGCTGCGCCACTGAGGCGCGCGCGCGCGCTCCTGTCCACCTGGAATAGCTCCTCTGCGCAGGAGACGATGCAAATGCGCGAACTTTCTGATGACCTGTACGATTCTGGCAGTGGGAAAAAAAATCCAGAAATCTAGGTTTTACCAGAGAAATCCGTCTGACTAATTACTAGTCAATAACGCGCCCAGAGAAAAGAATCCGTCAATTAGCGGACAGATCCTTCAAAGCTGCCCACTGTAGATTATTTTCTCCACCTGTAATTTTTCCTGAATAATAGTCACAACTCCCAAAAGGCTTCATTCTGCTTTTCGCGTGCTGAAAGGCTGCAGAGGATTATAGTTTTCGTGCGTCACTCAGACGGGCGCATCCAGGTTTCGGGGAAGCAAATGGGAACCCTGATTGCAAAGGATGAAAGTTTGAAACAATCTATTTTCAAGGCTCAAATGAAACAGAGATGTTTTCCATTTTGGTCACAGATTCTGCAGGAATTCTACAGAAAAATGGGATTCAGAAAAGAAAATGCAGAGTTGCAAAAAGCTGAAGGAAACTGGCAGGCAGAGAAAAAGCAAAACTCCTGCAGTTTTCACACATTCAAAAGAAAAGTTAACCCTGCTTCACATATCTTTAGAATTGATTAGTGTTGTGGACATTTCTAGAAGTTCTCAGTTTATTTCATTTCATTTCCAGCCCTTTGTTATTATTTATATTCTTATCTTGACCATATATTTCGCACTAGAGGGGTCACCGGGTTATAAGACGCATTCGGCGAGACAAGAGTCAGAGACAAGTCCGCTAGTCAGTCAGACTTCACTATGTCTGTAGTAACTTGTTTGTAACACGTTAGCTGCGTTAGCAACAGTAGCGTATTCACAATACCTGTGACTCCTGACGTTGTTAGTAACTCTTAAAAAACCCACAGTGCGATACCGCTACACGTTAGCCGCATTAGCGTATTTATAATAACGCCCAACCTGGTTTGAAGCTCGGAAAATAACAGATCGATAACGCTAAAACAAACATCACTGTGGCTACGCTAACTCCCCTCTTTGTTAGTAGCATGTAAAAAAAACAAAAAAAAGATCGGGACCGCTACACATTAGCTGCGTTTTAGGTGTTTGAAAACACTGTTAGCCTCGCAAACCTTTTGACTCCCAACTTTGTTTGCAACATGCAAAATAACAGACAGATCGCTAAAACAAGCATCACTGTTTCCCAGAGGTCTCTGCGAAAAACCAGTGTGCATCGATGTTCACCAGATCGGCGTATATAGACCACAATGCATTGCATCGGAACAATTTTCGCCAAAAAAAGATGATTGTTTTAATAATTTTTGTCTTTAGAGGACAGTGGATTCATAAATAATCGTCGTATTACGTTCATATCAACTTGATTTTCACTTTGTGATGACGTCATATTTAGGGTTTAAAAATAAAAAAAATAGTGAGCATGGTTTCTGAATTGCTTTTAGAATTCAGGGTCACTACAGTCCCACACTACAGTTTTTTAGTAGTTAGGGAATAAAATCAGGGCTTTTAGGTTCGTCTTATAGTGCTGAAAATAAAATACAGTGTGTGTAAAGCTGCCCTCTGCCATACAGAACCAACTGACCCTAAAGACCAGATCAGCGTTTGCTGGTTGGGTGGGTTGATGTCGGTCAGGTTCAGGTTCTGAAGCACGGACGTTTCGGATTTTGGGAAGCGTCTTCCCTCCCCCACTCTTTCCGTCACCCCATCTCTTCCCATGGCTCGAGTCGGAGCAGCTGTTGTTCGGATCAAACCCCCCCCCCCCCCGACTGGTCACAGAAGAAATCTGGACTGTGGCGGCCCGCACGCAGGGTCCGGCCCGGCCCTGGAGTTCTGCTTTGTGCTCCAGCGTCAGTTTGTGGGATTTGATTACTTCCAGAATAAGATTCCCACAAAGGTAAATGAAGTGATCATATCACTGTGGGGTTCTGCTTGAGCTGCACGCAGCTTTAATTGCCATGACTTTGTATACATCGTGGTTGAACTTGCTAAACATCAAGGAGAAGTAATATCCTCTGAATGTTTGAGACGCCAAGTGATGCGGAGGCCAGGAAAGCACTCTGCGGTTGGCCTTCATACAGCCGCTGAACTCAAAGCATATGCCACTCAGTCCCAGCCGTTGGCTTTCTTGGAGCGGAGCACGCAGGATGCTGTGCAAGCAGTCTTTGCTTCTTCTCAGGACACCCAGAGGTCGCCAGGCCACAAGCCGCCCCCCAACACCTGTCTTCCATTAAATTCCAGGAAGAGTCCATCTCCATTTGTTCTCCGGTCTTTGCCCTCCCCTTCCATTGGGACCCACACTGATGAGAGGTCGCAGGTTCTTCTCCACCTCTGATACAAGCGGACAGACTTCTGCAGTTCATGTCACTTCCTCTTCAGTTCCTGTCGTTCGGGGATGGGGGGCCATCACATCTCAGCGGGGGCTCATTTATGGCAAAACTCACTGGTTCCTGCTCAGAAATCCAGTGTTTTCTTTTGGTGGCGCGCACAAAGATGAGCTGAGCCCCCGAGCGCCTTGGCAGCGGACAATATAGATCTGAATGAAGTAGCGTGTAGTTTTTATCTGGAGCCGCATGCAGAGAGAGGCAGACCCGACCGCGTCTCATTCAGCGTCGGCACAGCTGTCTCAGCATCCGTGGAGAATGGATTCCTGCCGCTATTGCCATGGGAGGCTCCAGCCAAGAAGAATGGGAGGATATCCAGTGTGTGCGCGCTCAGAAGGAAGGCGAGGGGCGAGAGGAGAAACGGGAAAAGGCTGTTGTGTCTGTCTCTGTCAATTTGGGGATGAATTTCTTTCATTTTTTTATTTTTTTTGCATGTGTGCGTCGCCTCCTCCCGCTTCACTCCGCCTTCACTCATGTCACCTCTGGCATGGATTATTCTTTGGCAGGACCTCAGCAGCGCCAGTGGCCCCCGGTGCGGCTCTGCGGTTGCCGATATGTTGTGCTGTTGCCGTGGAGACGGAGCACGCACGGCTGCTAAATTACATAATTGAGCTCGAATATACAGAAACAAGTACTTTGTGTACAAGAGGATTGGACAAGTGTGAGAAGATGTACGGTTTGATGGGGGAGGAGGCGGTTCTTGTTTGGAAACCACAAGAACAAAATGTGGTTCCAGCTGGAAGAACCGCGTCACCTGTGAAAAACTCACAAGCTTTCCACGTTTTTCTCGAAGTTTGGGGGTTTCACGACACTAAAGCATACGTTTGTAGCAGACATTTGGTTTAGAGCCTGAGGACTTTGGGGTTTCTGTGGAACTGCGGTGCCGTCAGGTCTGTCGTAGCTGCTGCAGCGCCTCAAATTGATGTCTCCTTCATCAACTCTTCAGGGAATTCTTTTAATGACGCATGAAAATTCCTACAATCCTTTCGATTGGCTGATCTGTGGACATCTGGGAATCCGACAGAATCAGACGAGATGTCTAAAAGTATTGATTTCCACGCTTTAACCTCATTTCACATCATGAAATATTCTCTACCTCCTGAAACGCTTTCCCTTCCTCCCTGAAGCTCATTTCAAACTGGAGCCAGGTCCCTTCACACGGTGCTGAACATCATCAAAATGAATCTTCTTTTCAAAGGTGGGACCATCGGCTGTATCTGACAACTGGAGCGAGTGACGTCATCCTTAGAAAACGCTTTACTTCGAAGTCTGTCGCCTTTTTTTTTTTCGTGGACGCCGCCATGTTGGAGGCAGAAGTCTATGGGATTTTGGCTTCTATGAGCGAGCAGGTACTTCCTGTTTGGAACGCTAGGGGGGGGGGTCACTCAGTCCAGTTCTCATGTACAGTCAATGAGTGTGACAGCTGTTTTTATTGCGCCATCCACTGTTTATTCAAATTCATTTTTATTTATAAACTCAAAATGCTTTAAATAAAATCAAATAAATAAACAATAATAAAAATAATAGCAATAAATAATAAATAAAAGCCCCCCCACCACAATTATATATTATACGAAAACAAACAATCCATGAAATCAATAAAAATCAAAACTTCTCTTCATAACTGAAAGGTCAGCGGTCACAATGAATTTAATTAATCAGCCTGTGCAATTCGCACATTTCAAAAGAGCCTAAACTGTGATAAATAGTTACTTTTAATGTTTACATTCAATCTCATGGTGACTTGAGGCCTTTTCCATTTTTTAACAAATAGGATCGGCTCCTTAGCGTCACTGACCAATCGAATGACCTATGTTAGATGCCCGCCTCTTATGTAGACGAGGGTCATTTGGAGCTTAGTCTAAGTTATGTGGACTTATTCAAACAAAACTGTTGCAGTGAAATGAAACGATGTATTCGTTTTTGTTTTTTCTATTTATTGATGGATCGCAAGTTATGTCAGCATTACAATATCGATTGCTGGTGTTTCTCATATCGTCCAGCACTACCGCCAGGCTTGTTTTGTGTCCCTTTTTGGAACCGGTAGGGGTTTAGTGACTTGGTGAAAAGCGATGGGTCATGTGACCTCAGGGTTTGTCCCCCTTTTTTTTTGTAAACGTAGAGTTGAACGGTTTTGTTTCTTAAAAGAATTCCTCCCTAAAGTGCAGACAGAACCGTACATGATGGCGTCTGTCATCACTGAGGACAGAAGTATTTCTAAGAGAGCTTTGTTCTCTTGGAGGGAACCTGAACAAGTGCCAGAATCAACACATGGAGGCAACGTTGACAGTAATTCATCTTCTCCTCTTTCTGTTTTCATTAAGATGCATTTCCGTAAAGGAGAAGCAACCTGAGGTTCAGTCATGAGCCATCATAACAAAGTCTGCTGCAGGTCAGCGGATAAAGAGCTGATGTGAATATGAGGCGGCCCACTCAAGGTCACTTCAGCGTGGGCAATCTGGATCTGCTATTTGGCTTGTCCTGCCTGTCAGTCTGACCTACATCTGACAGCAGCAGCTAAATATATACAGTAGACCTCTCATTACAGAGTTTCCAGATTAATCTGGATGAAATCTGAGCTCTGTTTGCCCTCCGTGTGTTTGTCCCCGCAGGCGCACGCAGACCGACTCTCAGGTCTCAGTCAGCGCCGCTCGGCATCCAAACACACACACACACAAAAAGCAGGTGCACACATTCATGCAACTGTAGCACACAATCCGCCGCTGCTGCGAGGAAGACGGGAACTTTTTCTGAAGCAATCTGTCTGAACACCTCCAGAAAGGTGCGTCTGATCTCAGCCTTCGCGGCGGCGGTGGCGGGGTGCGTGCGTGCAGAATGCACCTGCACGTGTTTGATGGCTGCAGAAACGCAGGTGTGCATTCTTTATTTAAAAAAAAAAACACTCTTTATGACTGGAACAGGTAAGAGTGTTCTGCATCTGATTAAAGTGAGCCTGGTTCCTTTTCTTCCCCTTTTTCACTCTGAAGGAAAGATGATAAATGGTTGCTGGTTAGCTTCCCCAGCACCACCACAGTGTGTTGTTGACTTCCACATTTTACAAATTGTGCTAAAAAATATTTAATTTAGTCAAGAAGTTTGAGTATTTTAAACCATTTGTTGAATTTGTTTTTACTTTGATAACTACTCGTTATTAACACTGACATTTCTCATAGTTTGAACATTGAGCAGTGTTCATTTCCTCAGCTTTCACCACAGTCTCATCAGAAATAAAGGCTAATTTGGTCTAAGGCATTAAAAATGGAAGAAACGCTGAACAGCCAGAGGTCAAATGACGCTGATTTAATTGAAATTCTGCATGTAAATTTCGTTTCTACTATTAGGATCTTTTATGGTGTCTGAACTCTCAGCAGGAACTGACATTTTTAAACCCTAAAATAAAATAAAAACATACATAAAAGGTCACTTTGTGGTTTATTAGCATTATTTTGTTATTTTCCTACAAAGTAAATCAATTAGACAACTTTTAGGCGTAAAGGTCCCGTCACCCAGCTGCTACGTACATTTTGCGCATTTCCCATGGAGGACATCTTGGTCTTTCGTGATCTACGCCCTTCATGACTGTTTCTTGCGTTCGTCTTTCGTCGATGTGCGCAGATGTCCGTCGAGAGTATCGGTTATCGGGTCTTTCCGATAAGTCTGTTTTGAACTGTTCAGAAGTTTTTGTCAGTTGAGAACTACACATTTTGTGTAGTTTATATGCAATTATTCCGTAAATCTTACGCAATTGTGTGTGCTTTTTGCGTGATGCATACAGAAACTTGGGTCTTTCCACGACTTTCACGCATGTACCACCGATGTATAACTTCTAAATCACATATACGGCGCACATATCGCATTAAAATTACATAACTGACGGACATATTTTGGGTTAGATTTGGCTTTTACATTGATTTAAGTGATTTTTGTGTGGTTTGCTCGTACTTCTTCCGAGATTCATACGTGATGCATCTGTGAAAATTTCACGTAAAGACCACAACTTTTCTCCTTTTTTTCCCACGTACGTTCACGCATGACCAATTTTCATCCATGCAATATGCGTAAAGTGTTCTTAGTGGCTGTGTGACGCGGCCTTAATGTATCCCTTATAGTAACTAAAAAAAACCCAACAAAAACGAGCACCAATGTAAGTGAACCCAGCATGATTTGCTAAATGTTGCTGAGTTCAGGAGGCGGCGCTAATTTTTTACCCACCTGCACTTTTAAACATGTATTCCGGGGCTAAGTCCGAATTCACTCACTACTCCCTTAAAACCCCTGTGCTATCTTGTGGGGTCCTAATGACCCACTGGTTGTTAACGTTGGGAGCTGGTTAGTGCAAATATTGCTCCCCATTTTTTGCTGCACTACTGACGTTAAGTTGGGGGGGTGGGAAAGTTTGTAAACAGAGAGCTCTCATTTATGGGTGACGGGAAGGGGATGGGGTTCCAACTCAAGACAAGACTTATGATGCAATTTTCTAATTAACTCCTGCCACTCTGCAGAAGCTATTTTCTAGTGAACCACATAGGTTTTCTATTTTGGCTAAACCAGGAAACCCCTTGTGCTATCCTTGGCACGTTAACGTTGGGAGTGGGGTCATCTGGACCCACTAGACAGTGCGCTGAACCTTTTTTCTTCAATGATTTGTGATCTTCACTGGTGTCCATGGATTACATGAAATCCTCTTCACCTTTATCCACCTTTGTCGTGGTAGGAATAACACGTCAATGTAAGGGTGGGGTCATCTGGACCCCACAAGATAGCACAAGGGTTAACTAACCCATAGAGACTAGCGTCTACCCAGTACTCTGGATTTTAATATTATTTGGACATGCGCTCACTCATTTATTTATTTTTCAACGCCAACTATGACGTCATCCAAGTAAAAACATAAAAAGTATTAACATTTTACGAAGACTATTTATGAATCCACTGAGTAAAAAATAAAAGAAAAATGTTATTTTTTTTTTAAATTAAAAACAGTTCAAACCGGTGCATTGTGGTCTATATATTCGCCAATCTAGTGGGCATCGATGCACACTAGTTTTTCGCAGAGACTTAAGGGAAATTTTCCAGGGCAGTGGATTTTAGAAATGTAGATTCGGACACCCCAAAAATACAAAAATATGGTCCTGTACAGAGCACTAAGTAGGGAGTAGTGAAGGAAACAGGGTTGTCGTGTGTCTTTCTTGATTTATTACTTTTTGCTTCTTGTTTGTATCAAATTAAAGATATTTCATGACTTTCGGAATAAGAATTATTTGAGTTAGAGCTTTGGTCTTGCTGTAGATTTGTACTTGTGGATATCCCTGGACCATCTGCACGAGTTTTCTGTTACGGTGACTGATGAGCCAAGCAGCGTGCCGGTGGAAGCCACCATTTCTGTTGGAATCGCTATTCAAACCACCTCCACATGTAGTTTGGATCCAATTTGCTAACGCTGTTAAATGCCCAGACTTTGCTAAAATCTATCTTTTTTCCATTCAAAAACGAAAAAAAATCTGATTTGAGTTGGCGATGTGAGCGAGGCCTCTGTGTTCAGGTGTTGCATCCGACTCAATATGCGGATTTTAATCAAACGTCTTATTTTTTCAAATTAGCCGAGCTACTCTGCATTCCTTTCACGTGCCTCTTGGCAACTGCAAATGTACCCCCAGGCACAAGTACCCCTGGCTGCAAATTACTATTACAGGAAGCCAACAAAACAAACACTCGGCTGGTAATCTATTGTGTTCATGTGTTCCCTGCATCTGTCCATCTAACCATCCATTTTATTAGCAGGAAAAAGATGCATTCACCTGGTGAAGCCAGGGGGGGGGATGACAATCATTTGTCCAGGAAGAGCTCTCGGGGCCAAAGTTAATAATGAAGTGGCAGGTAATAGCAGGGATGTAATGACATCTTACAACCAATGAGGTCAGAGCATTCATCATTGTCTTTTTTAGCCTTTATTTAAGACTGCGATGCTTCAGTGACACAGCCTCACATTTCCCAAGGCTTTTTTTTCATTATCGGACTGCATGACCTCATACTGTATGGTCCTGCATTTCTTGATTCCATGGGAGTTAGCCTTTCTTGAACCTGACAGTCTTTAAAGTCCCACTTCGATCATCTTTTGATCGATTTTCAAAGTGTTCCCAATGGTCTTTTAAGTATAACAATGCCGTTTTTAGACAAAATCTAAAACTTGTGTTGTTTTCTGGGACATAGTTTACACCTCCGACTTGTGGACGGGACCGTTGGCACAGAGCAACCCCGCTCCCACTTCTCCTCTATGCTGCTGAGAGCTCTTTGTTTACACGCTCTGCTGCTAGCTTCACACCCCCAACCTTACATTACTGGTGCACGAAAAATGGCGAGCGATATTGGAGCTATGCAGCCGTATGGTGTTGAGCCAGATGGATCAAATTGGAGCGGAGCAGAAAGCCTCTTCCAGGGTCGTTTTTACATAACAAACCCAATAGTTTTTGCACTGAAAAGCCGTAATATTTTTCAAAAAAAACGACAGTGCGCCTTATAATATGGACCGCCTCATGGATTCAATGTGGTTGTGTTCACTGATGTTAAAGTAATTTCGAGAGGCAAACGGCGCGCTGTCAAAATGTTTGGTTGGGGGTTATTGTGAATACGCTAACGCGACTAACATGTAGCGCGGTTGGACTGTTTTTTTATGTGTTACTAGCAAGTTTGGGAATTTGCGTCGTCACATTTACAATTGTTCTAGTGGTCTCAGTCTGTTCTTTTAAGAGTTTCAAACAAGGTTGGCTGTTGTAAATACGCTAACGTAGTGTTTCTGACTTTTTTCTTTTTAATGCGTTACCAACAAGTTTGGTACGCTAACGCTGCTAACGTGTAGCGCAGGGGTGTCAAATTCATTTTCACCGAGGGCCACATCAGCATAGCGGCTGTCCTCAAATGGCCAGATATACATGTAACTAAATGTAATGAAAAATGAATGTAACTCCTCCTTAATGTTAAATAACTCATTTATTTATTTATTATAACTTTTTAAAGTGACAATTACAGTTGCATAGAAAACACGTGTTTGCTTGTTACTCTAGCATAAATCCTTTTAAATTTGATTCTGACAGGTTAGGTTATATTGACAGTGTTTAAGTCCTAATGTGTAGTCGCCCATTTCAAGTCAGATTCCCCCTAGATATGAATAAAAACACACCAATTTTTATTTTTTATTTTTTATTCTAAGAAATTAAAAACTTTTGTGCTCTCGCGGGCCACCTAAAATGACATGACGGGCCACATTTGGCCTGCGGGCCTTGAGTTTGACACATGTGGTGTAGCGGGTCGGACTGTTTTTTTTTCTTTGTGACAGTTACTAATAAGGTTAGGAGTTATTGTAAATACGCCAAAGCTGCTAATCTGTAGCGTGTTGGACTGTTTTTTCTTTTTGCGCTACCAACAAGGTTGAGAGTTACAGGTATTGTAAATATGCTAAAGCAATTAACGTGTAGCAGCTAGCAGTGTCTAGCAGTTTTTGTTTGTTTTTTTTGAGTTACTAACAAGGTTGCGAGTTTGCATAGTCAAGGTAAAGTTTGCTTTAGTGGTATTAGTCTGTTTTTTTTTACAGGTTGCAAACAAAGCTAGTAGTTACAGGTACAGTGACTATGCTACATAGCTAACGCTTCTCATGTGGTTAACGTGTAGCGTGTTACTAACAAGTACGATGAACGCAGTTCTTTTTTGTTTAATGCGTCTTAGTTTAGAGCCCCTTGTATATGCCATAAGTTCAAAAACAGACCATTCATTGACGATATGCCTTATAGTGTTGAAAATACTGTAAGCTATTTTTCAAACATCTATATTTTTGTGATTCATAACAATTTGAATAAATAATTTAAATTTAATTTTAATCTTAGTTTTCCTTATATATTCCTCCATTCTCAGTAAAATTCCACAGCAACATGTAAAAAACACCAGAAACACCATTTTCATAAGAGTGGGTCTTTAGACGTCTACATACTTTTTCACTCCTGCTCTGCTCGGAAATGGCCTTTATTGGCATTTATTGGGTTAAAGTTGGAGGGAAAATCTTTTCCTGTCTTGGGGGTGGGAGGAGGAACTTTGACGCTCGGAGGCTCATGAACCCGCAAGTCAAACAGTAATGAAAACAGTTGTGACCTGATTTCCAGAGCAGCAGCAGAAAACAGTGAAAAGACCAGTTTTACAGAAAACCTACATCCCAGAAGAAGCTCGCTCTTCTTTGCTTCTTTCTCCCCTTTCTTTATGTCGACGAGAATCTGTCAGCACAGGGAACAAAGTGCTCCAGCTTGCTCTGTGGAGCAGGAAGTTGGCGCTGGCCCAGGCCTGGAAAACCTATACTGGGTTGCATAATATAGCATATCTTTACCTTAGACGAACTCTGAGGCCTGGCAGCTGCAAGCGGCAGAAGCTGAAGGGCGGGAGAGCGTGTGCGCTGGAGTGACTGTGTTTGCGTGGAGGTGTTTGGCGTGAGTGCGTGCTCTGTGCTGCTTGCAGCATGTGTTTGCAGGACGGACGGCGCTGCAGGCCCGGGGCTGTTTGACAGTGCAGCAGAGGCTCAGGGTGAGACGCAAACACAACTCTTTGGCTTCCCCCTTTGGCCCTGCTGGCTCCTGATCCCATCTGCAGCTGCAGCGCTGCTGCGCCGACGCAGAACTCCACTTTCTGCTCTGTTTAAGTTCAGAGAAGCAGCGTCGGGATTAGTGTGTAAAAAAAAAAGTCCACATTTGGGTCAAAAATAAGGATTCCTTCAGACGCCCTCCATGTAAAACTGAGGTGGGGTTGAAGCAGCTGGTCTCTCAGGCCAAATTCTAGTCTGGATCCATTGGTGTCTCACTTGCATTTCAGTCTAGTCCAGAGATTATCTGCAGGTTCTCATAGGAGCCTTCTTTCCTCTTTTGTGGCTCCAGCCTTTTGTCTTTTGCTAAAATGGGACGTGGAAGGCCCGAAAGCACTCGGCTGTCACTCTCTTTGGCAACTTCTATAGAGAAAGGCCCGGCTGAAACTTAAACCTGCTCTCATTATGGTCCTCGTCTGGAATAAAGAGCAATCATATCTGCCACCTGTGGCACGCTAAAGGCACTATCTGTCTGTGGACTCGTATCACCTAACACGCACGGAATCGGGTGATTTTGAAGGTGCTTTCCTGCAAATCGCCGGCATGCATTTTGCGGCAAGTGTCCGTCCGTTACGGGTTGAGAGACCATAAAACAGCGGTTGCTGCTCGAACGGAAGGAAGTGAGGACAAAAAAAAGGGGAAAGAATGGATGGAAACGAGGCTGCAGAGCCCTCCACATCCTCCTGTTTTCTCTGCCAGCATGATTTGTTTGATTTGCTCTCCATCCGTCAGCAGTGGACGTATTGAAACGATCCTGAAGTATATTTGAGAAAGTCTCTTTATAGCCGTGGTTGTTTGGATTCTCCTTCTTCTTTCCCTGGAAGCAGACCGTGATTAAAACAGGCGATATAGGCGGATCGGGTTTCCTTGAGGGACTGGGAGGAATGCAAATGCATCATAACCATATTACATTAGTTAGGAGAGCAGAGTGTTGCCAAGCCTCTGGATATAGCAGAGGGCTGACAGAGTTACTGCGAGCCCCCAGAAAGCGGTTGAATCCCACAACAACAGGGTGACATCTGACTCTTGTGGACCGGCTTTGACATTCGGAGAAGAGTTTTTTTTTTTTTTTTTGACGAAGCTCGGCCGAGGAGACCCCCGAAAAACGTGTTTGTGCGAGCGCCGGCGAATCGGCTCGGCATTTGGGTTGTGAGGGAAGCATGCTGCTGGTGGGACTTTGGCCTGCACAATCCCTCCTCTGTTAAAACAATGCACCAGTTGTCCTCCCTAACCTAATTACTCCCTCCAGGGGGAGAAAGGCAACAGCACCAAAATCCCATAGTTAGGAGCTCTGATCTGGGCCCTGCTGTAAGAAAAGGCCTCATTCATTTCTGCCTCTTTTCATCCACAGCACACACTTTCCTTCTGCTGCAGCGTCGCTTCATGTCACTTTTTCTGCTGGTTTGCTGATTTCTACAAGTCAAGATTTAAGGATTTGAGGAAACACGAAAGCAAAAGAGTATGACACCCCCCCCCCCCCCAGAAAAAATGTATTTATCTGAAAAGAAACATCTCTATTTGTTCAGTGTTTTGGTTTTCCAGCTTCAGGCTCGCTGTTTAAATAAACCGCACAGATGCGAGGCGTTTCTGTTCCAACAGTTGGGCTCTCCTGAAAAACACGGACGTGGCAGCAGCTGCTGTTGGCAGTCAGCTAACTTTGCTGCCTGGTTGTACAGCCGTCATCGCTTTAGCCGCCCTAAACGCCGTGCTTCGCCGTTTTTCTGATGATTAAAAAAAGAACTCCTGCCTTCTGCGGGCTGTAAACTTTCTTAAAAAAAAAAAAAAAGATTAATCAGAGTTTCTGGGTAATGGAAGCTTTTTCTGTGGTCTTTTAAATAAATCAAAAATAAGCTATAAAAAACTACATTTACAGCTGAACATGTGACATTTTCTTTTGCTATTCTTTACCAAAATGAATAAATAATAAAATATATGTTCATCTAAACTAGTCAGCAATAAAAAAAATCACGTTTTTCTGATATCCAGATTTTTTTTCCCAAACAATTTTGAGTAAATTTAAAGTTTTACCTGCATTTTGGGGGATATTGATGTGATTTTATTTATTCATGTTAATAAAAATGGGATTTATTTTGTAAACTTCATTATTTTTGCAATAATACAATTAATATGATTTTTTTATCATCATAATTATGACTGTTTTTTTTTATTACTGATATAGAGAAAATTGTAAAAAGAAAAAAATATTATAAAAAAAGATGAAAAATTAAATGTTTTAAAGATTTTTTGCATCATTAAAAAAAAAAAACATATAAATTATAAGTACAAAAATATTGATTGATTGATTTTGAAGTATAGAACTAAAACTGCAAATGAGGACGAATAAATAAACATCCTTATGGGTTTTTATAGATTTATGTCCTAAAGATAGAAGACGTGGGTCCAATGTCCAGCCTGCCTGCTGGTGCTTTCCTTTGTGTCCTTGCTCCTCTTCTCCCTCAGAACTCTAAAAAGGCATCAAGCTTCATTTTCTGAAACTTTTCCGGACATTTCTATCATTAACTATTTTTAACCTGACTGACCAAAAAGACATTTGTAGCTGGGGGGCTGCTGGCTGCTGCGTCACACTGGTGGACGGCCGATTCTTGCTTTTGCTTCCCTGCAGCTGAGCAAACAGACAGAAGCTGAGAGCCTCTTGTGTTGGACTGATTCTATTTTTATACGTGGGCTTCAGTTATAAACTCTGGGCATATATTTGCATAAACCCCCTTTGTATTTGAAACTTTTGTATTTTTATGGATTATTTTAACCTAAGTTTTTTTTTTTTTACTTTAGAAGCAAAAAGTGAAACAGACAGGGAAAGGGGAGTTTAAAACATTTAAAGAAAGAAAAAACTAGAGGAATTAAAGAATAAAAATGTTTTAAAAAAAGTCAATGAAAGTTGCCGAAGGCTTAATATTATGTATGTCATTAATAACTGCTAACATGACATCCCTCTTTGAAGTGTTTCTTTGCAGCCAAAGGTTGTAAATGTTTGTTTTAACTTAAATTCTCTCAGATGCCCACTAAACAACGTTAAAATGACAATTTAATAAATTGATTTGTCTCTTGGTCTCTAAGTGGTTTTAACAAAAAAAACCAACCAAACGTTTTTTATACGGGGTGAGACGACGGTCAAAACGACTTATGTACTTATAGTTGGACACAAAAAGAAAACCATTTGGTTTGACATTTCTGCATTGAATATGAAATATGGTCTGTGAAAGCAAAGTGTGCACGTGTTCTGATTATAACTAGAGAGGGATGTGAGGAACTATTTACATGCTTCATAAACAACTTAAGTTTTTTTTTTCCTGTCGAATTATTTTAATAGTTATTGTTAATTAATTTTGTAGTTATTGTTAATGATCATTGATCACAAAAAATTGGCCCCGTCGCAGCAGTGACATCATAAATGCGAGACGGTGTTGTTTAATGAAATGAAATAGGGTAAAATAATAAAATTACACTACATTTAAGGGTGTGGAGCCAAATAAAATAAAAAAATCATGGCATATGTTAGCAAAAAAAAAGAGAAGAAAGTTTGGTATTTTGATCGGTTCTTTGAATAACTTTATTTTAGGTTTATCTGAACCAACGTCACCAAAAATCTAAAACAAAACAAACCTCGACAATGATGTCACCACATGGTATAAACAAACACAACACACGATGTTACATAAATCTGACAACAGATGATACAGACAAAAGCATAAAGACACGGTATTTTGATGCTAGAGATGTTTTATTTAAGCCAGTACCACAGTAGGATGCCGTTTACTTAGGCTTTGAGTTAGCTTACTTGTTTTTGTTTCGTGATTCTCTTAATTTGAACCTTTTTTTTGACAGACGTGGACTTTTTTTTTTTACACCTAATAAATGTAGCGGCAAGCCTGCTCCTCTGTTTTTGGACTATTTTCCACCACCGAAGCGCTCTGCGGGTCCTTCGTTTACACCGTCAGCTGTGGTCGCTTGGCAACAACAACACTCGTTTTAGGATCAGTAAAGTTCTATTCTATTCTATTTTAGTGAAATAAATGCCTGAGTACGCATGTGCATCTTGCTGAATCCATGTTTTCGGGACTACATTTATAGGCCTAAGACCTCATCACAGTTAAAACACACAAACTGTATTCACAACAGACGTGTTAAACTGCAACTAAACGTTGTATTCGTGTGTTTATGCATAGGTTTCATTTTGATGGTCATCTTATTCCATACATTTAGGGTTTGTATTTTTGTGCATTTGTCAGCTTCTCATCAGGGAAAAGCATTGTGGGTATTTTGTGCATCTTTGCCTGCAGGCAAACTCGACCGCGGTCAGTTTTTGAAAGTCTTTCTCTGGTCTTCCTCCTCCTCCTCCTCGTTGCCGTTTGCTCTTTGTCTTGGCTGGATCCTTCCTGCCAGGCGAAGTCCGTCTTTATCAGGGCCGGCGCAGACACGTGAACCCACACCTCAGTCAAACGCTCGCCGGCTCGGTCCACGCCTTGTGCCCACCGAGGGCGCCGGACCAAGCACAGCCCCCTCCCCCCCCCCAGCGCGCTCGGCTTTTCATTTCATTCAGCATCCATACGTGCAGCACCTCCCGCCATCGGGGTGTAATTAATTACTCATGGCCGTGGCTCCAGATCAGTTACTGGGCAAAATTTTAAAGATAAATGTAAGGGGGATATACCAGGCAGCCGTTGGGGGGGGGGGGGGGGGGGGGGGGGGGGTGCACATGCACAGAGGGTGAAACAGTGGGGGTTGTGAGTTAGAGTTAGGGATGGCAGTGGAGCATTTGCATAAAGGGCAGGGCAGCATGCCCAATGGTGGGAAAGGTTGGCATCACGCCTTTCAGACTGGCAGAAAGGGAAGACTGGGGGTAGGGGGGGTAGTCAATAGTGCATCCCTTGTTCAGAAAGAGGAGGTCCTTAGCTGTTGGCAGCAGCGCAGGCTAAGTCTCTATTTTGATTGTGTGCTAGATTGGCCCTTTATTTGTCTGATTGCAGGGCGTTCAACGCGGCGGGCTTTACTCCTCTGCGGCTTCGATTCAGGAGGGACTTTTTCTCTCTGTCTCTTGGCGTGTTCGCTGATTGTCTCCACACATATGTCACCAAGTGGAATCAGCGCGTCGGGCGATTGGGAAAAGTTTTGAACGTTTGTGTCAAGTTGCCTGTCGCTGCAAGTTCGCTCTCGTCATGATCACCATTATGCACTTTTATAGATGAAAACCGACGGTTTTCATCTATAAAAGTGCATAATGGTGATCATGACGCAGCATGCTGGTCCCCTCATGCATGCTGCGCTCCAAACAATGAGATGCGCGGTGAAAGATGTGTTATTTCTGTCCTCCAGTCCATGAGTAATGCGCATGGAGTCTCGGTGCTGAGCACGTTGCCGGCTCACCGCTCATTATGTCCGTTGACAGTCTGATGCACTTCAAACTCGCCGTCACCAAAACTTTGCAAACTATCAGCACTTGAGGCCTGCGTCTCCATTCAAGAAATATGAACGCACGCCTTCGTATTTCTGTCTTAAATAGAAACTTTTAAAAGGGATAAAAGTTGAAAAAATACAAACATAGAGAGAGAAAAAAATTTTAACTATAGGGGAGCCATACATTTAAAGAACGCTAAGAAGGTAAGAAAATGATGTGACACCAACTAATCAAAACAGTCGCAATTAAATGTTGAAATTATTTAAAGGTGTGTTCAGACTGGAAACACTGAACCAGAGTTTGTTTCCCTCGATAATCAAATGTTCAGTCTGAATGAACCCAAACGAACCCTGGTCCCAACAGGAATAATAAATCCGTAGGATATCAACATCTATTAAAAAAAGACCCTTTAGCATTTAATAAATGTTGTAAATGAAGCTCAAGATTTTGGTTTTTCTGACTTAAGTGACCAACATTTTCAGAAGGGCATGTCCTTCTTAAAAGGGGAGGAGTCACAGCTACAAAAAGCCAGTGTGCATCGATGCTCACCAGATCGGCGAATATAGACCACAATGCATTATGTCAGAATTGTTTTTAACAAACAATGTATTTCAATGTATTTTTTTTAATAAACCATCAATGTTTTTATCTTTAGAAGACAGTGGACTCATAAATAATCGTCACAAAATGCTTATACCAATTAGATTTTAACTTCGTGAAATCAATGACATCATATTGGCCATAAAAAAAAAGGAGTGAGCATGGTGTCCAAATTGCTATTAAAATTCAGGGCACTACATAGTTTTTAGTTGTTTTTAGTTTGTTGTTGGAAATCTGACACAACAAAACAGCTACAGTCTGGCAGCGTCGGACAATGCAACCAACACAAGTTTAAAAAAAGATTTAACTTCAGCAAAAGTTCATTTTTGAATCTGTTGAAGCACCAGTTTCACTCTAGGAATTCTTTTACGGTGCCCATCTGTACCTGCAAACCTCATGTTAGGTGAATAAGATGCACAGGTGTGTTTTAATTTCTTATTTGCAGACCTTTTTCAATATGTTTGCTCATTCTGAAAACCACACAGACTCAAAAATGTGCACAAAACAGCAGTCATTACAGAAAATCCTGTTTTCTCCAAGTCATAGTACTTAGGAAGTAGATATAAAACAGAGAAATGTGCAGGAATTCACTTCAGTAAAGTTTCCTAAAATGTTCTTTTTGGTTTGAATTGTCATTTTGGGTCAGAGTTTCTCAGAACTCTTGGAGCAAAGTTTCTGTGGAAACAGACATTTGAATCTCCGCTTATCTTGATTCATCAGAGTCAGACTATTGACTCAGACTTCAGAGTCTGAATTAAAACACAGACTGTGGGTTTTGGCCGCCATGGAGGGCCATTCCAGGTTCACACAGAGAGGAGAGTTTTTTTTAAAGAAAACTCCAGTTTAAAGTCATCGTAAACAGAGACTCCCGGTCATCTCTGGTGTTGGAAGTATTGGAAACAGGAAACGACTGGCTTTACCGGGTTGCTGAGCTCAGGTTATCATTTGATCTGGCTCCAGCCAAAGGCTATGCGGAGCTCTATGATGAAATCCACCTGTGCACATGGAGGGTGGAGACACAGCCCCTCAAGTCACCAAGCCTGAGTGCCTTTTTCCCAACAGCAACCAGATTACTGGAGTGTTGTGCACAGGTGTAATGGTCAGGTGTAGCGGTCAGGTGTAGCAGTCAGGTGTAACGGTCAGGTGTAGCTGTCAGATGTAACGACCAGGTGTAACGGCCAGGTGTTGCGGTCAGGTGTGATGGTCAGCTGTGATGGTCAGGTGTAATGGTCAGGTGTAGCAGTTAGGTGTAGCAGTCAGGTATAACGGCCAGGTGTAGTGGTCAGGTGTAGCTGTCAGATGTAACGTTCAGGTGTAACGGTCAGCTGTGATGGTCAGGTGTAGCGCTCAGGTTTGATAGTCAGGTGTAGTGATCAGCTGTTATGGTCAGGTGTAATGGTCAGGTGTATCGGTCAGCTTTGATGGTCAGGTGTAGTGGTCAAGTGTAACGGTCAGGTGTGATACTCAAGTGTAACGGTCAGGTGTTGCGGTCAGGTGTTGCGGTCAGGTGTGATGGTCAGCTGTGATGGTCAGGTGTAATGGTCAGGTGTAGCAGTTAGGTGTAGCAGTCAGGTATAACGGCCAGGTGTAGTGGTCAGGTGTAGCTGTCAGATGTAACATTCAGGTGTAATGGTCAGCTGTGATGGTCAGGTGTAGCGCTCAGGTTTGATAGTCAGATGTAGTGGTCAGCTGTTATGGTCAGGTGTAACGGTCAGGTGTAATGGTCAGGTGTGGCGGTCAGGTGTGGCGGTCAGGTATAACGGTCAGCTGTAGCAGTCAGGTATAACGGTCAGGTGTAGCGGTCAGGTTTGATAGTCAGGTGTAGTGATCAGCTGTTATGGTCAGGTGTAGCGGTCAGCTTTGATGGTCAGGTGCGACGCCCAGATGTGACGTACAGGTGTGATAATCAAGGAGGGACGACCAAGTGTGAATCTCAGGTGTGACTCTCAGATTTAAAGATCAGGACTGACAAACAGTTGTGACGCTAAGGTGTGTTGTTTAGGTTTAACACCCAGCTGTGACTCTCAGGTGTGACTCTCAGGTGTGATGGTAATGTTTGTTTCTCTGATGTATCACCCAGATGTGATGCCCAGGTGTAACAGTCAGGTGTGACGCTGCTTCTGTTGCAGTTTAGCTGCAAGACAGACATTGTTCCATCACCGTTCCCCTCCTGGCTGTGTGTGTTCGGCCTTATTTTGACATCTTGGTTCACTTTTGGGGTAAAGGGAGGTAAAGCCCCCCCAGCTCTGCGGAGTGACGGCTCAGCACATGAACGGCACGCTCCCCTTTCATTTCAGGCCCTGCTGAAACTCCAATTCCAAAGGATCTTTTTTTATGCGAGTGCGTACAGCGTCCTCTGCTTTGAGCATATTGATGAATCTGTGTGCTTGAAAGTCTCTGTGATGTCGACCGGCCAGACGGTGCAGATCAGAGATCATGTGACTCGAAGCGCGGGCTCTTTGCATGATATCTCACTTGATGAAACGCTTCTGACAGGTTCATCAAAAATGCATCACCGTCTCTCAGACCAAAGGAGGAATGCTGGATGAAAGAGGATGGATTTGTTGAAGGTGTTTCTTTGTTGTGGGCTGGCTGCAGAGTTTTCTCATTATGAAGACCCAGCACAGGCTAAAAGAGCCAGCTGTGGCTCCTAAGTTAGCTAACAGGATTGGAACTTTTCAGTGTTTTGTTCTCAGAAGCCACATCCAGCAGAAACACGCTTTGTAACTTTCCTGTGGTCTTTGGATCAATCTCTGGAGGGAACTGAAGTCTGAAACCACCTGCACTGCTGGGGTCCCAACACTTGGGGGCAGTAATGAGCTCTGACAAGACAAGGAAAGGAAGCACGAGGAAGAAGACCGCCTCATCCCGCTAGCTCTCGGACTTTTCTGTATTACATGCCTCGAATTCACGTCCGCCTCTTCTCCCGGTGCGTGTGGGAGGAGCTAATATCAAAAGGTTTCGTCCTGGTCGCTACATCTAGCAGAGTCTGTGTATATCTCATTTGTAATGGACGGAAGACACGGATAATCTTGAGAAATCGGGTTCATTGGTTTTTCAGATCTCTATACAAAAGCGTCTGTAATCACGTCTCCATGTTTAGGTTGATGACATCATTCAGAGAATGACGGCGCTTTCAGCTGTACTTCTGCCTCTCTGTGACCCAGTTTGATGACTTGCTGCCCCGCAGGAATGGTAAAATAAAATAACAATAAAGTAGAGGAACTTTGTCTTAGTTTCTCTGTGCAAATAAGTGAAATATAAAGTTCTAGAGGAGAATAATGAGATTGATGTCCATGTTGCTTTTGGACTCCACCCGCTGATCACGTCAACACCTGATTGGTTGACGCAAAGGGCTCAGATATTTGAGCTCTGGAACTCGTGCCTCACACCCCTGTAGCTAGACTGCCTGATGCTCAAAAGGCGCAGCAGGACCCCTCAACACGTCTGTACATTGACTCTGATGCTCGAACCGTGTTGGTTGTGACAGCAGCCGTCAAAAGTGCCTGTTTCTCCACAGTTTACCGTCGAGAATGTTGGTTTGGATTTTCAGGGTGGGCTGTTATCTTTCCTTTGGGTTCTCCTTCATTATTTACTTCCTTTGGTTCCTTTCTGTCGTTTAACCTCCATCCTGTTCACACACCGTACCAAAGTCCAGTTCCAAATGAGTAGGGCTGGAACCATTCATTTTAACAACGATTCTGTTCATTTCATAATTTATGCTTGATGATCCGATTCACTGACCTAAAATCAATCCAGGACGTCTTGAGCCAAAACGTCATCCAGTGGGACTCAGAGAGAAACGCTGGTACTGAACGGTGCAGGTGATGATCAAGATAATCAAGTGTCAATTCAATCGGACTGTAACAAGTATCTGAGTACCCAGATACTCGCGATCTACTATGGAAATTCACCAATTTACTGTATATTGTAAAGTGTAGTAAAAACAAAACTCAGGCACAATGTACATGTATATATGTTGCCCTAGAATCATGTCGGATTTTAAGTTTATAAACTGAAAATAAAACGCTTCTGTCACCAGAAGTAATTGAAGAA
Organism: Oryzias latipes; assembly: GCF_053564925.1. Classification (NCBI taxonomy): domain Eukaryota; kingdom Metazoa; phylum Chordata; class Actinopteri; order Beloniformes; family Adrianichthyidae; genus Oryzias; species Oryzias latipes. The sequence goes on along the minus strand of NC_136244.1, from coordinate 3,555,031 downwards.
AAAATTTTCAGCTCACTGTCTTGTGGGGTCCAGATGACCCCACTCCCAACGTTAATGTGCCTTAACGTTGGGAGTGGGGTCATCTGGACCCCACAAGATAGCACAAGGGATATACTATTTAGGGAATAGGGAAGGAATTTGCACACAACCCAAGTCCACACAGATGCCCGCTAAACCTCTGCCAACATCTGATCTTCAGGAATACTACTCTCAGTTCCTGCCCGGTCTGGAATCAAACCCGCGTGTTGTCAGGCGTGCTGACCGGAGATTTTATAGGATCTTAGGTGAAGCGTTTTCGCTGCAGCCCCTCATATTGCTGCTGTCTAACCTTTTGGAGAGAATCTGAGACGCAGCCACTTCCTGGATGATTGGCGTTTCATTTGTGGAGTAAATCTTCTTCATCGACTCCAAACAGTTTTGCCGTTCCTTCAGAACTCTTTCCAGGTTTGCCTGGAACCACAGCCGCTTCCGCTGGATCCTGTGTTTTTGCTTCTTGGGGCAACACACCTGAAGGTTAGAGACCAGCATGTTTGATAGAAGCAGTAGGGTTTGTTTTTCACGCAGTAACGAACCAAAATCACAGCCAGAGTGGCCAGAACTCTGATTGATGGGGGCTTGGCCGTGCTCGCTTTGGGCTAAAGGCGGAAAGAGTCTGGTTTGGATGAATGTGGAAAAGTTTCAAACTTTCTGAGGCTCCGCCCCCACCAGAAAGGTTTGCAGCATCACCTCTGGGCCCTTCTGACCTCCCACCTTGGCCGTCTGTCAGCGGTCTGTGGCGGCGGCGGCGGCGGTCGGTGTGAGGGCTCGGTGTGGGGTCGGGGACGCCCCACCAGCTCAGAGCTGCACTAATGACGGGGCCCTGGCAGCTGGGAGGCCCTCGGGTTACGTGGACCATTGATTTAATTGGCCTAATGAGATGCAGGGAGGTCAGGTGCCACAGGACGGAGAGGCCGGCTGCCGGGTCACCGAGGCAGAAAGTTTCTTTTTGCCACTATGGTGTTATTTTTGCTTTTACCAGAACGATGGCGTGCTCATTGATGAATCACTACAGCATCTCAGAACATCCAGAGTGGGGGTTTAAGGGAGCAAGATGAGGTTTTTTGCCAGAATTTTGATTGTTTGGCTTGAAGTCGTGGACTTTAACCTCAATACTGCATTTCAAGAGGACCGACAATTAGACGAGGCGGATGATTCCAGGAATTAGACACATCCATACCTACTTTTGTTTAAGAATTCAACTACATTTTTAATTTCTAAACGTTAGAATGCATTTTTCATTAATAAAATATTGGAATAATGTGACATTTTACAACAACAATACTAGTAAGAATTCTGAAAAATATGATATATTTTTTTTGTTTTGATGACTTTTTAGCCATAAAAATGCATTTGAATGTGTTGAAGTTGTGCCTTCAGTGGATTCTGCAGTTGAACAGGCTTGAAGTTCCAAACGGCGTTTTTTTAACGGCCTGAAGGAGTTTTCATCTGAAGTTGGCAGAACCTCCGCGTTTGTCAGAGAATCACAGAATCAAACATTTTTCCTCATTTTATTTTTATGTTTGTAAAAATACTTGAGCTGTTTCAGCCCGCGTGGCCTGTTTCGCGCAGATTGAAGGTTGTGGCGCTTTTTTCCCACCCAAAAACCACGGACAGCTGGTGAGTTTTTGTGCGGGGCCTGCGGGCCGGGAAACCGCATCTACCGTGATTATTTTATGCCCCCCCCCCCTTTTTTTTAAATTCTGCTGGCAGAGTTCATCCCCTCCTTTTCTCATCTTTGATATTTCAAGTGCCCTGAGAGAGGAGTGGAAGGAGCGGCGGCAGTGAGGGTTCATTTTTAATTGCCTTCCCGCTCCTCGTGACGCGGGCCTCCTCGGTGCGTTCCTCTGTTTTTGGAGCAGAAGCCAGACATGGTTTGAAAAGAATCCATGACTTTAATTGCGCGAATATCCGTCTATTAGTGGGAAAAAACTCGCAGTGGGATTGTTTTTGAATTTTTTGATATCTTTAATAAACTGTTTCTGGATGGATGAAAAAAAGGAGGCGGGAAGCTCTTTGCGGGTTATTGATAATAAACTTCAATTGAAGCTGAAGGCCATTTGGCCTTTAATTGAATTTCCAGGTAAGGTGATTATCTCCTAGGCTCTTCGATAACCCAAATAAGCGTGTAGCCTACACACGTTCCATTCGTGCGTAAACCGGCGCAGCAGAGCGCCTCGTTCCATCCAGACTTGGCTCTTTGCGTGACGGCGGTTATTCCTGGGAAATAAATGTGACTTTTTTTGTTTTGTTTTTTTATTTGTGGATGGCAAACAGCATGGCTAAGGAAAATGACTGAAACCTCCTCGCAGTCGAATTCTACTGACATCTGAATGGCGGCGTATTTGCATTTTGGCAGGGTCACTGCGCGCAGCTTTAATTCACTTTGAAAGGCGCAGACGCGCGGAATCACATTCAAGTGCCAGTTACCGTCTCCTGCTCTGCACTGAGTTTCTGCAGGTGCGGGTCCACGCACGCAAACGCGCGCCTCGGCAGCCGCGGAGCCTGCCCCCCGCGCGCGCCCAGCTCTGGCTGAAGCGCACGGATGTCTCTGACACTTTGACACATTTTTGCTCAAATTAATGTTTTAGAGCAAACAGGAGACATTTATGAACTGCGGGATTTGATTATTGCGCCAATAAATAATAAGAATCTGTGGAAAAACTTCAAAGGAGTTATTTTTTTTCCAAAACAGAAAGTTATTATTTGTGACTTATGCACGCTGTTGAGACATTTTAGGTTTTTATTTGTTTTTTACATTTCATAAAATTGCATCTGGGGCTTGTTGAAGTGCGGCGTCACGCGGCTCCCTTTCATTTCCCCCCCCCCCTTCCCCCACGTCATTCACGCGCGTGTGCGCAACGACAGAGGGGCTGCCTGGGTTCGGATCTTCCTCTTTGTCTGCCGCGGTGAGCCCACGAGCAGCTGCGGGGTGGCGGCGGGGTCTGGAGGGACCCTGGAGCTGCGCGTCACTTTGCCATCCTCTGCCAAGGTGGCATTAGAGGACCGGGGGGTGGGGGGGTACTCGGGTGCAGAAGACTTGCCCCCCCCAATCCCTCTGAACTTTGACTCCATGTCAGGGTGGAAACTTGTCGATTTGGCAAATTGCAGCGCGTCAGACGAGGGTGCGCGCTCTCCTCCAACCCCACCTGCTTCTCCACCCCTCCACCCGTCCATCTCTCTCTCTCCTTCCCTCTTTCTCTTCCTCCCTCCCTTTCAGCTCTTGAAGCGAACGCATTGGCTGGGCTGCGCGCGTCTCGCTGCCAAATAGGTGGGCCTACCCCGCTGCTGGCAGAGGCTCAAGCGATGGTTGGGGGAAAGAGCGCGGAGAGGACGAGAGACGGCCAGCGACACGCAGGAAGAGGAAGAAAGAGAGGGAGAGTTGGAGAGAAAAAGGGGGGGAAGAGCCGCGGCAGTCGGCTTTGCCAGCGGTCCTGTGCGCGCGTCCAACATTGATTCGGCTCGATTTTTTTTTCCTTTTTTGCGCTCTGCTCTCCCTGGCCCCCCATCTGTGTGTGTGTAAGGGAGAGAGAGTGTGAGTGTGTGTGTGTGAGTCTTGCGCCAGGCCCGGGGATCAGAACACACACCACCACTAATTACATTTTGCCAAGGATTTTTTTTCCCCTTGCAAGAATCAAACATTTTTTTTTGCAAGGCGCAAAGGATTTTTTAGGTGCATTTTGCCAACAATATTGAACTTTTTTTCTGACATAATTACATTTTATTCCATTTTTTTTACAATTTTTTTACAACCTATGGCTTAATCCAAAATAAGATAAAAGAGAAAAAAAACTTTGGCTCTGCGTAATTTTTAGCGAGTTCTGCTAATTATTTTTCCTGCTCTCACTCATCCTATCCAATTTTTTTTTCATCTCCACTCTGTGCCAAACCAGCATTTGCTTTACATCGGGGAGCGCGCGAGGAAGAAAAAAAAAACTGGTGCAGGAGAATTTTTTTTCCCACTTCTTTAAACGCTGTGCCAAATTTATGATGAGAGTGCAAAATGGTAACTACCAGGCCGTCTGTCTTCCTCTTGCAGTGTGCTTGTCTGTGGTGATTTGTGCCTGCCGTCAGCAGTGGCGGTTCTACCCTGAATTACTCCCCGGGCGAGACCCTCCTCTGGCGCCCCCCCCCCCCCCCCCCCCCCCCCCCAATCGAGCCACTTTGTCCATTTATTGTAACTGAAAATACAGTTAGGAAATATTTAATCAAACACAAATAATCTGAAATAAATATAAACTACAAATCACACTAATAATACACTAGAATAAATGTAACTGCAGCACTAAGAACAGAAAACACTAACTAAAACCTAACCTTTGTGGCCTTCCTGATGCAAGCTTGTCAATAACGTCATCATATGAAATCTGCTCCCCCCCTGAATGATTGATACTAACAACAGCAGGTTAGTGAGTTGCTCCTGAGACATTGGTGATCTCAGGTATGACTTGATCAACTGGAGTTTTGAAAAGCTAACAACAGCAGCAGCAGCAGCAGCAGCAGCAGCAGCAGCAGCAGCAGCAGCAGCAGCAGCAGCAGCAGCAGCAGCAGCAGCAGCAGCAGCAGCAGCAGCAGCAGCATGCTACCATCACAGCTTATTTAACATTATGAACTAATATACAACAATGAAACACAACAAAAACTTTGTGTTACAGCAGACAGACACACGAATCATAACTAATGTTACAAGTTAAGGCAGAGCAAACATTTAAGAATAAATATCTTAAAAATGACGTTATTTGCAATATTTGGGCCTCCTTCAGTTTTGCTCATGATAGACCAAACAAGAGATTTTTCATCTGCAACGTTGTTGTTGTAGGGCAGATAGCATTCGAATTTAAAAAACGTGCATCTAGCTATGCTATATTACCCTTTTCTTTGTCTCTTTTCTCCTCTTCTTCTCTTTTCTTTCCTAATTGGGCACCAGCTTTGACCTTTTTTCTCCATATTTCAGATGCTTTTGCATTTAGCATAAATGTCCTGACATAGGTATCAAGTCTGTCGACTAAACCAACTGTCATCTAAGTGAAGAATTGTTTTTGTTTTCCCATTTTGTATTTGGGCATTTCATACAAAAATAACCAAAAAAGCATGATTTTTTTATACCCGCAGCCCCCCGTTCGTCAAACATTTCCAGCAGGAGCGCGTGCAGCTGCACCCAGGGGCGCCAATTCGCTACATGGCGGCGCAATTTTTATTTTTTCATCAAGCACTGAGCCGCGGCCCGCGACCGTTGCCCCCCTGGAAGAAGATCCAGCCAGGTTTGCGCATGCGTTTTGCGCTCCGTGCTCACCTCTCAGGCTGCACCCTTCACCCCGCGCCCCCTCCCTTCTCCTTCTTCACCCCGCGCCCCCTCCCTTCTCCTTCCCACACACATTTGCGTCTACTTCTCAAAGACAGGAGGGAGCGCAGCTGCGGGGCGGGGGCGCAGCCAGGTTTCAGGCTGTTACAAACTCTGTGATATAAGTAAACCAATAGTGGTGCATAAAGTATTTTACAAGAGCTGAGCCGCTGACGCCGCCCCTCCGTCATTTTTCCGCCCCGGGCGATCGCCCGTATGGCCCGTGCCTAAAACCGCTACTGGCCGTCAGTGTGTTGTGGAAATGTGAGTCTGGTTGGAGCTCCCGCGCGCCACGGTGGCGCACAGATAGGAAATGGTATGGCTGATCTCTTAGCGGCGCATTTCAGCAGTGGTCTTGTGGCGGCAAAGCTTGGCGGGGCTGAGAGACCGATGTGTGGCAACCCTGGCACGGGAGCGCTGTGGCGAGATCTGGGTTTTGTCGCCCAGAGATATGTAGTGAAGGTATCCCGGCCCGGTTCGGATCACTTGTGGTATTTTTTTTTTTGTAGATCAGCGGGAGCGCAACTTGACTTAGTTCTATTATTATTATTTTTTGTGAATTTGTATTTACTTTTATGTGATTATTGACTATTTTAAATGTTATTTTTTTCCTTTTTGGCTGCATGTTTATATGTTTAAACCAAAAATAACCAAATATTTCATTTATTTACTGTATTTTTGTTTCAAGATATTCAATAATTTCATATTGATTTGCCAAAAAAAGTGATTTATTCAGCATTTGGTCCCACAGAATTCCAATGAAAAGCCTTTTTTCCTGCTGTTTCCTCCTCAGGATGAATTTCACCCCTTCATTGAGGCCCTCCTCCCCCATGTGCGTGCCTTCTCCTACACCTGGTTCAACCTGCAGGCCCGCAAGCGCAAGTACTTCAAGAAGCACGAGAGGAGGATGACGAAGGACGAGGAGCGCGCCGTGAAGGACGAGCTGCTGGGAGAGAAGCCAGAGATCAAGCAGAAGTGGGCCTCGCGCCTGCTGGCCAAGCTCCGCAAGGACATCCGGCCCGAGTTCCGCGAGGACTTTGTGCTCACCATCACGGGCAAGAAGTCCCCCTGCTGCGTGCTGTCCAACCCCGACCAGAAGGGCAAGATCCGCCGCATCGACTGCCTCCGCCAGGCGGACAAGGTGTGGCGGCTGGACCTGGTGATGGTCATCCTGTTTAAGGGCAGCCCCTTGGAGAGCACGGACGGCGAGCGGCTGGTCAAGTCGCCCCAGTGCTCGAACCACGGCCTGTGCGTGCAGCCGCATCACATCGGGGTGACGGTCAAAGAGCTGGATCTCTACCTTGCCTACTTCGTCCATACGCCAGGTACGCCCGCCAGGGACACACACACTCACTCACAGATGGGAGGCAGCGTTTCAAAGGACGGGCGGCGTGAAAAAAGCCCGCCCCTCGCACGTTTCCGCCCGCTTCAAAGACATACTGACAGTTTGACAGTCCGGCTTAAAACCTGTGTTTGCCGAGAGACGCCTGCGCATTTGAGCATTTGCTCAAGCATTTGTGTGCAAATTTGTGTAAATCCAAAGGCGCGTGTTCCGTGGCGCCGTCGGTAAACAAAAGCATCTGCAGACCTGTTTATCTGCGCGCGCACGCCGAGAGCCACTTCTGTCATATGTCCGTAATCCCCCGTCTATGCCAGCCTGTCAGGAAGCAGTGCGGCGTGCGTGTGTGCGTGGCGGTCTGCAGCGACCTGTCTGTCTGCGACCCGACTGCCACACACGTGCACACACACACAGGCACGCACACACGGGCAAACACCCCAGCTGACCCTGCTCAGGATTTTTTAGGTGCCGCACATTTCCTGTGAAGGAGAAATGATGGGAGGAAACAATCTGATCCTAAAGCATCAACATGTTTGACACTTTCCATGAAGTGTGGACGAATGATCAGTAATTTATACAAAAATCGGTCAATTTCTCCTCCGTATTGATTGGTTCTTCATCACTGGGATGTCACGGCCTTCATCCTCTTCTGTGACACATTTCTCAGATCTTCCCCCGTCCAGACCTGGACCTCGGTTCTGATTCAGCTCTAAAGGGATGCATTTGTGCTTTGGAGCTTTGCAGAAACTCATCTTTCTGCCTCGAAAAGCCCAAATATTTCAGATCTTGCCCCCCCCGGGACACTCGGCTGTCGTCGGTGAGGCGAATGGGGAACTGATTTGAAATAAAAAACTTTTTTTTTTTTTCCCAGGAGGGAGGCTGAGGTGAAGCAGAGTTTATGGAGGGGCCGTTTTATTCTTAGCTCCACATTCTCAGGAAGCAGCCGAGGTTTCGTTCGGCTCTGCTTTCAAGAGATAGACCCCCCCCCCCCACACGCACAGCCCTCCCCGTACAGTATGTGACCCCCACGTTTGTCTGCAGACCCCCAAAAGCAGCTTTCATCCTCATCTCCGGTGGATTCCGTCTACCCAGAATCCTTTGCTGGTTCTGCTGGAGGCTGTCACGGCTCTGGCATGTGCAGGAGTCACGGCGCAGAGGCGGGTGGGTCTGATCTCATCCGAGACCCCGGCTGGAGTCATGCTTTCCAAAGCCCCGACGCTCCGGCATTAGTCATGTTTGGAGCGCGGGCCGCCTCATACGGCTCTCATTACTCCTCCCGATGTGAGAGAGAGAGAGACGCCTCAGAGAGCCTCGCCGTGCGCCGTGTCGGTGCTGGAGACGGGCCGACGAGCCAACGCGCCAAACGCCGCCGCATGTCCACGCCGCGTCCAGCGCCTCTGCTGGCTCCGAGGTGCTCACTCTGTCCTCGGAGCGTCTTTGTCTCGGCATCACAAATGACCCAAAGAATGCCTTTTAAAAAGGGACAAACAAAGGGAGGAATTGGAAACAGAGCGGCAGCCTTCACGCCACGCTAATCCATCAAACACATCTTATCTGCTTTGTCCAATATCCTGAGCTTCAAAGGGGGAACGTTATCAGATGGGCGGTTATATAACGGGGAAGAAAGCGAAAGGGACAGAGCTGGATTTGTTTTTTTTTAGTGTTGTTTTAGCAGACACTTGCAGATCTGGTGGTTTGCAGATTGTTTGGAGATTGAAAGCTTTGGAGAAGCGGATCCAACATCTCTACCTTCATTGGAAAGGGGAGAGTTAATTAAAACGTTGATCTGCAGGTAATAGGATTTTCACGGACATCTCCACTGGCGTCCTTTGACCCCCCCCGTGTCCGACCACTTCCACTCCAAACTTTCCTCACCCTCCATCCATGCAGCTGCCGAGCTTCCTGGTTCGGTTCCAGCCTGCTTTAAATTCACTGTAATTATCCAGTTTAGTGAATAATGCTGCAGATAAAAAGCCCAAAAGGAGCAGAAAGTGATTGAATTCTGAAAAAGTGCTGCAGCTTTATTGTCTAATTTCACTGTATGTGACTTTTAATTACTGGAGTAATTAGGATCCATACAGAAATGCTCAATTTAGTCCACTTTTTTAATTATCGTTCAGCAAATGTATTTTCTTAAGAAATGAAATCAGAGAACGGAGCAAAAAGAAAGACTCCTCCTGGCTCTGGAATGGCTTTTCTGTCATTCCTGGAAGATTGTTTCCACTCGGTTTTACTCGCAGTGAAAGTTGACGTGGTGTCGGTGAGGACGGCTCCTCGGCTCGCTCTGTGCCGGCGCCAGCTCTGAAAACATACGCGTCCCGGTGCAGGAGGGGGCTGCTTGGCGAGGGGCTGTTTCCCGATCGGACCGCTGGAGCAGAGCGGGCCCTGTAATCGGCGTCGGCTCTTTCCGTGAGGAAAACTGGTCTGAAATTCCCAAAAAACACCAGATTTTTATCCAAAAAGACCCCCCCCCCAAATAAAAAGAGCGTGTTTGAATTTCCTTTTGTCTCTGCATCCACATTCATGTCATCTCTAGCTGCTCAGACGGTACGGAGCGCCGATAAAAAAAAATGGAAAAGAAAAGCATGGAGTGAAAATAATGCCGAATATCACGCTGGAAACAAAGGCGGAGGGGGGGGGGGGGGGGGGGGGGGGGCGCTCGTTCAGGCTGGTGGGGCTGGTTGGCAGCGTTTGGCACCCGAACCCGCCGCTCCGTTTGAAAGGTGCCAGCTTTTCAAATCCACACACAGTCGCTGCCAACTTCTCCTTCTCATCCCCTTTTCCCTCATTTTAACATTTTGCAGCCGTACGTCCGCGCGTCTCGCTCCGCGCGTCAGCCCAACGCCGTTCCGCCGCCGAATAAAACCCTGTTCCTGTTTGTTTTTTTAAAATGTCAGTTATTTCAAACTGTTTAGTTGAAACTGGGGTCCAAAACAAAATGGAGGACGCCGCGCGCTTTTCGTCCAATCAGAGCACAGAACAATTCCACATGTGGAAAAGACAAAAAAAAAAAAAATACCCACAATTCCCCTCTGCCCTAAAAATACTGGACTGTCTTGTTCCCGGCTGGCTGAGGAGGAATCGGGCCTGGGGGGACTAAAGGTCAACGGACCCCCTCTCAAAACGATGCTGTGAGTGATGGGAGCAAGCGTGTGTGTGTGTGTGGGGGGGGGGGGGGGGGATGACTCAATAATGATCAGAAAATTAGAGCCATTATTTAGGGAGAGTAAACAGACCTCTCTAAGTGTGAAAGGCCCCCATTCAGCCCCGACCAGGAGCAGGGCTCCTTTCTTCCTTTCATGGGTCACCCATGGCCTCAAGGGCCCCCCCTTTGTCCCCTTAAAATAACAGAGTGAATACACGGGGCTGCAGAGGTGGGGGTCCCGCTCCCAGCCTCCGACTGGCTTCATCTCCAGTTAGCCTAATCGGCTCTTCATTCCGTCCGCTTAACTTTTCCGTTTAGACGCAGCAAAGTCACTGAGTTCAGAGATGCTGGCAGCTTCCAACTTTTTTTTTTTTTTCTCTGGGAGTGCACCTGGGCGTCGGATTTTTTCTTTCTTTCTTCATTATCATCCGTTGAAACGCGGCGCTCCTTCTCCCTCCGCATCCGGGGAGGAGGCATCCAGTTGACTGGGGGGGGGGGTTGTGGGTGTAAACGAGGCGCTAATGCGACCACTTCCGAATTGACGGTGCAAATGCTCTAATTAACAGAAAGCGGGTAAATAAATAAACTTGCCACGTCTCGGAGCAGCTGAGCTGCAAATGTGGCGCTCAGATGGGAGATGAGGAGGAATTTCCAGTCGGTGGAAGAGAAGACGCCGCAGAAAATGTTGCAGATGCACAAGACGGGGGGGGGGGGGGGTTCTCCTCTAGAAGTAACTATAGGAACTATAAGCTGCAACTAATTCATTCATTCATTCATTTTTTCATTCATTTTTTCAAGCTCTGGAGGAATCCAAACATTTCGACAAAACCAGGCAGAAACAGGCGACCTTACCACTGAAAGGATGCTTTGCATCACGTCAAAAATGTTTACCACTTCCAGGCTCTGTGGCCGTTACCATGACAACCCATTATAAAATAGTCTGTTTTTTTATATATACATAAAATAAAGTTTTCAACCTAAAAAATAGCAAGGGTTAAGATCAATACTTGAATATTTCTGTCTTTTGTAAGTGACCATAGTATTAACGGGTTAATGCCCTTTGAGGCAAAAGCAACAGCCTTCCTCTTCGTCCTTTAATGATTTATAACTGAAAGGGAATTATTGCTTACATAGTTATGGATAAAACATGAGATTAAAGTGCACTAATTTGCATTAAATCTGCCCATAGAGCTAGCAGAGTTATTCTTGGTGAGGTTTTTTAACATAAATTGTGATTTTTCTGCAGGCTTTCAATCAGCTGTAAATACTCAGATTGAGGTATTTTGCTCTGATAGTTTGAAATAAAATAGGCATTTATTGCTCAAAAACGTTTTATGTCTTTAAAGTTTGTTTTTATTATTTACCCCCCAAAAAAATCTGCTTTGAGCTCTGCGTCATTATCTGAAAATGAAACATTTAAAGATACATTTGTCCAAAAAAATTCAATGTGAATTAGGATTAGAAGAGTTTCACTAAATCAAGCGCGTCTGTTTCTTGAAGCTTCTGCTTAAAAATATCATGTAAAGTAAAAAGAAAAAAACTTGAAAAAGGAGGTTTTTCAAAAACAAAATCAAGACGTTTCATCTTTCTGTTAAGTTACTAGTCAGTTAAATGTATTGAATGGAAATATTGAAATAGAAACGGAGCCAGAGGACGGTTGGATTTTGTGGTCTTGCCGTGTAAAAGCGGCCGTGCTTCCTTTATTTCCCCTCATCTCAGCTTCAGACAGTAAAGCTGCAGCTTGAATGAATCTCTCAGGGATGAAAGTCCCGTTTCTGACATGCCGTCACTTATCTGAGCTCCCATTCCTGCGAAGACGGTTCTCAGGGCGGGACCCGGTCCAGGACTGGGCTCCTGCTCAGAAAAAGGAGGAGGAGGCAGCGATTCACCTGCAGCTCCTTCCTCCATCTGTTTGCTTTTGGATGGAAGGCCGGCTCAATTTCACAGCCTGACTTTGGACAGTCACATTCTCTGACAGCGAGAAACTCTCCCGGCTAGAATTCCAGCCTCGTCTGAATTCCTATCGGCGGCTTGGATTCTGTTTTTACTTGCTGAGCGATGAAATCTGGAGGAGATTCAAGAGGGTAAAACCGTCATTTCACGTCACATTTGATGCGTTCCTCTGTCTGAACGGAGCGTGAATGGGGTTGCCATGGCCACTCTGCTTTGTGTCTGTCTCGCCGTACCTTTCCTGGGTGACATCCAGAGGGGGTGTCGGCCACTGGGGCGTAGGGCCGTTTCCTTTGCGGCGCTTTGGCTCCGCTGTGGCAGCTGCCAGAGAGCATTGGGCTGCTGGAATCCACTTGCACTGTGTCTGTGGCCTCCCCTGCACCCTCGTCGATGCGTAACCCTTGTCCTATCTTGTGGGGTCCAGATGACCCGATCCTTACATTGACGTGTTCTCCTTATCATGACCAAGGGGGATAAAGGTGGAAAGATTTCATGTAATCCATGGACACCATTGAAGATCACAAATCATTGAAGAAGAAAGGTTCAGCGCGCTGTCTAGTGGGGTCTAAATGACCCCTCTCCCAACTTTAACGTACCTTGGAGGCACTTTAACGTTGGGAGTGGGGTCATTTAGACCCCAGAAGATGGCACAAGGAAAAAAGCAGACACGTACGGCGAGGTCACGGCGTCCATGAAGCTGCGATCTAAAACACGATGCACCTTTGGGTGTTTATTGGACCATAGCTTAACTTCTCGCTCTCTGTCGTAGGGCTGGATATCACCAGTAATTTCCAGAATCGATTCACCGAAGCCTGGATTGATTTGATTCACGATTCCGATTTTATTTGAAATTTACACATTTTGAGATATTCGTATAGAAATACGTCGATGATCTGTATTTATTTTGAAGAGATTCTTAGTATTCGGATACGGTTCATACGGCATTACACTTTATTCCAGAAGCAAAAAACGGAAACCACAAATGGTTACTTAAAACACTTTTCCTAAAAGAGTAAATTCCTGCCTGGGCGTCTTTAAAGCTGTTCATTTAGTCAGCAAAGTATGTTTACATAGAACAACCGTTAGCATTAGCCGTCCTATGGGAAATTCCATTATACATTAGCATAAAGCTAGCAGACTTTGACTTTACTGCTGTTTTCCCGAAAGGGCAAAGGCATAAAAGATCAAGATATATATATATATATATATATATATATATATATATATATATATATAAACATAACGGATTTCCTCATTTTGAAGTGAAACAGGGCAGATTGTTTAGTATTGAGACTGAAGCCAGAGCATCTGACAGAAAAGTAGCTGACCATTAAAAGAAAAATATCTTTTTTTCTTGTTCTGCTAACCTGAGCTCAGACTATTTTCTTCAAATATGATGTTTTTCAAACTGTATTCTTGCGTCTGCTCCTAATTCATAACAATTTGAAATAAAGAAATCCTCAGAAATGGAAGTTTAAGTTAAATTTTCTTAATATATGTCCTAAAATAAAACCTAAAAGAGTGGGTCTTTTAGGTTTTCCTTGCGTCCTGACTGAATGTTTTCATCCAGTTGCCTGATCCTGGCTCCGATTCAACACAGCCTCTTGTTCTCCACTTCTCCAACAAAGGAAGTGGAGAAGGAGTGCTTCCCAGCTGCATCTTCAGACGCTTTGATCTGCCTTTTCTGTCCTTCCACACACGGCGCAGGTATCTTCCCTTCCGCATCTTTTGGAACTCCGTGGCTGCAGTTGCATCTCCGGTCGGATGCGCAGAGATCAATCAGAATGGTTCAACTTTAAGGCGGAGGAAAAACTCAAATCGTTGCGAGTGGAACTTCTGATCAGCATGGTTTGGTGGATTGGAAGTTCTCAGGATCTGGAGAAGACAGTGTCTTGCATTAGACGGGGCACGGCTGATGGCGAATGAGGCCGTTTTTTTGCGTGTGAAGATCAGAGCAGCGTCCCTGTTGGCGGCGCCGTCCTCGGAGGTGAAGAGCGTGAAGAAGAACGCTTTCAAGTGCGTGCATGTGCCCATGTGCGCCTCGGTAGCAGGCGGAGTGACAACAAACGCAGTCTGCAGAGCAACACATGAGTGTCCTCGCTGGATTCAGCCTGCACCTGAGCCCCCGCCCGGCCGCCCCCTCCCCACACCTGAATCCTGGAGATGAAGAGCCGAGGTTGAATGCAGCCGCGTACAGAGCGCGCTGATGCGACCCAGCTGGAGAAAAACGGGAGGTAGACCCCACCCCCCCAGCCCTCTCATTGGTCTTTGACTGCAGTCTGTCACCACAAACATGGAAAAATCCAAAAAAACCTGGACTTTTTAAATGATGCGTCCACTGGGAGAAAGAAACCTGCAAGCCATTCAAAGGTGCTGAATCTCCTAATTATTCTCTGGTATTTGAACGTCTCTTAAATCTCTCATCCTCCCTCTCTGTGGCAGCTTTTGATTGGTATATTATTAGCCCCAGACCACCCTGCCTTGCAGCCCCACTTGAGTTTCCATTCTTCTGCTGCTCGGCTTTAATGACAGGCTCTCCTCCAGCGGCCCAAACAGGCCGAAGCGAGTCGAGTCGAGGGGAGGGGAGGCGCACCCCCGCTGCGAGCGAGTTCTGCTCCAGTGGAATGGTGATGGAGAAAGTAATCCAAGCCCGGTGTTTATTTTAAGAGCTGATGATCTAGAGATGGCTGTTAAAAGCAGAGGGCAAACAATTTAGGGGCAGTAAATCCAAAGAGGAGGACGGGGCAGGGAAAGGGGGCGGGGCTCTGCCACTTGCCCTGTCCCGCTACGAATGAGAGCGAGCTGGCCTTCGATCTGTGGTTAGATTTTTATCTGCGGCTTTGGCTCTGAGAGCACCCCCCCACACACACACACACCCCCCGTCTGCTCTTTTATTGCTGTTTCTGCTCATTTCGTCTTGCTGTGCGCTCCTCTCTGGCCTCTCCATAAAACAGGCCTTAACGAGGTTCCATTTACTCCCAACAGCATCGCCAGCAGGACGGCTAACGCCGCCCCCGCGTTCGGGGTCGCCTTCACCCTTTCTCGACTCTAAAACTGCCTTAGAGGCCCGCCCTGATGAAAGGTGGGCTGCTCTTAACAGCGTGTCTGCATTTCTCTGATGATGGAGGACACAGATGAAGAAAATTTGGATCAAAACTGCACTTCAGAATCTCTTTTTGGTTCTGAAAAGATCATATTTGTGATGTAGAAAATATGCTGGGCGGGGCCACAAGCTCCCTGCTCCGCCCCATTTTGATTCAGATAAATACATCTTTGTTTTCCTCGTCTGAGCTGGAATCTGGATCTAAGCGGTACGTCTGGATGGCTCCGCTATTGGTCACGATTTTTAATGTTGGGATTGTGAGCGGCTTGGAGCGGGAGAGCTTGAAAACAGATGGGTGATGAGAGAGGGGCGGGGTTGCTCCGTGCCAGAAGTCCCGCCTTCTGAGGTGAATTTCTGCTGAACTCCTGCCGCTCTGCAGAATTTACGTCCACAGGTTTTTTTATTTTGGCTAAAAATGGCATCATCATAATTAGTGCTGTTATGCGATTAATTATTTTGTCTGATGAATTAATCGTTTTCTGTAATTAATTAATCTAGGTCCTCTTTCTTTACCCAATAATTGTTGTCAAAAACGCCTCATTTTGAGCGATGTTCCTTTAAATTCATGACATCGTGGTGCAGGAAAAGATCAAATTACAGCCAAAAAAATAAGCCTTTATGAAGTTTTCCCAATAAAGCAGACATTTTCACACCAACAACATTTTGAATCTCAAACAGTTAAGGAAAAGAAAACAAAAGAACGAAGAAGCATCTCTTTTCTGAGAAATCCAGAGAATATTGACCCCCTAGATTCTTATTAATACCACGATACATGTAGACATTCTTTAGTCCACGAACCCCATTCGTTTATGAGAACGAACACAGCAGCGACGCGGTGAACGAAGACGATGAAGAGGCCTTTTTAGTTCATGCAAACAAACAGTTGGACCTTTGTTTTGCATATTTGAGAACTCGACAATAGTTAAAGATTAAGATTGAGAAAAATAGGATTTTTTTTAAATATCGCGATCATTTGCCTGTAATTAACTAATGATGTGACCCTTAATCATAATTAAAAGACCCCTGAGAACGCTGTTACAATAAATCAAAAGATGACTTTAGGGGTCAATTCAAACCTGCAAAAGGTCCTTTTTTCAGATCAACATAATTCTTTATTTCTTTAAATAAAATTCTTTATTAAATAAAATTCTTTATTTAAAGAATTTTGTTGCTAAAAGTTGGAAAAAAAGCCTTCCAAAAGTGTTTGTCGCATCCAAACGTGCAGATCGTACCCATTTAGCTCCAAATCTCAAAGCTGACCTTTAAAACCTTCAAATTACGGCTCCGTTTGGCTTTCAAAGGTTACAAAAGACACTTGTGAGCAGAGAATTGGAGCGAAACGGAGCTCCGTATGAATTTTCTGCCGTTAAATTAGCTAAACATAATAAACATTTGCAGCCGTTAGCTGGAAGTGGTGTAGAAAACCTCCCGGCGGAGACAAATGCTGCCGCTGACGGAGTGTTTGAGTTCATCTGAGCCCAGAAAAAAGATGTCAGAGCAGCCCTGCTGCACATGGTTAGACTCTTGTCAAATAGTTTGCAGTAACTTGATGGATCTCCACTGAGGTCGCTATTCTGGCACCAAAAGTCCTCACAGCATTTTTTTTTTGGTTGTTGTTGTTGCGTTTTGCCGAAGCTGTCTTCAGTAGAAACACATTCGATTTGTTGTTTGGATCTGTTTGCCCAAATTTACTTCCCAACTTTGAAAAGAAGGAAAACCTCAAAAACAACTTTGAAAAATATAAAAATAACTGCTTCTGGGTTTTCTCTGAGCTCCAGTTTATCGGTCTTTAGATGTGTGGGGATGTGTTTCCATGTCTTTTCTAACACAAACCAACCTTTCTTCCTTTAAAGTCTCACTTGAGGCAGTTGTTACACCCAAAAAACATTCTCCTTTTTATCCCACTTGTGCTCTCAGTGGGTCTGTCCCGGTGTAGGTACCAAAAGTATTCGGCCTGCAATAACTGTTCGGGGTCCTGCGACTAATGATGACATCATCATTATGTGCTTTGTGTTTACGTCGGTCTGATGACGTTAAAGATAGTGATTGGTCTGCAAGTTTACACGCTAACACCGTTCTTTGTGAGAAACATGGATGACTTGTACATCCAGATTTCCCTCTATATATCAAATGGGGGTTAAAAAGGGACTCCCCTATCAGCATATCATCTGTAGAGACGAGCAGAAAATTGGATTCGAGACATTTAGCATTTATTTTAGTGCTAATTCTTTGTTTTTTTTGTTTCAATAACTTGAATAAGACATAAATGAATTGTTTTTTTAATTAGTATAATACTGCTTTCCACCTGTTTTAAAAAAAAGAAATATAATCTTTGCAATCATAACTGTAAGAAACTGACAATTGGGCTTCTTAAACCAGGCTGCACTCCATAAATAAATATTGTTTTTCATACAGTCATTCATTTACTCATGTTGGAAAATTAAGTTTATATTGTAAATGTCTCTCCCTGTTATATATTTGGTGTAACAAACAATTATGTCAGACACTCCTTAAAATTCAATATGGCATTATTAGTTATGAGGGAAAAGAACTTTAGGTTACAAAATTAAACATGAAATGACAATATAGAGCCGTAGCAGATCTGGACGCCCATAGCTATGTAGTTTGTCCCCCGAACAGTTATTGCAGGCTGAATACTTTTGGTACCTACACCGGCCAGAAGTCGTCTCTGAGCTTCAAGCACAGAGATCCTTTTGTGGTCAAGATCTTTTTTTTTTTCCTAAAGGTGTTTTTGAAAACTGCTCTTTTTTCCCTCCATTTCTTTCTTTAGATTTCTTCTGGTCACGTCTTACCTTTAGGCATACTATCTCATCATTTAAAACTAAAATCCACTCACACCAGAAAACGCCTTATACAACATCACTGCTGCTTTGTCTTGATGCACATAGTTTATTTTTTATTTAAAAAAAAAGATAAAGCACAAAAATATGTTTCCTTCCCTGTTTTCTTCTGGCAGAACTTTGTACATTTAAACCCTGAAAGCTAATTTGAAAAGATGAAAAATGCAGTCCAGTCCCTCAGCACCTACTAAAACCTCACTAATGAGAAAATTAGAATGATTGTGCCAACAAAAGCAGATTTTGTAAACACTTTGTTAAAGTAGATGGAAGAAATGATCCGGCACAGAGAAACGTGAATAAATCAGAGCCTGGGCTAACGGGGAGAGTTTTTGGCCGCTGCTCCTCCACAGTCTGGCCGGGAGGCAGAGGACTTCCTCTGACTCCAGGGCCGCCATGCCTTGATTTTGGATTGGTTGGTCTGAAGCTTTAGGAAACGCTTCTTCGTCTTTCTCTTTCGGCTTTTCCCATCAGGGGTCGCCACAGCGAATCATCGTTTTCCACCTCACTCTATCATGGACATCTTCTACCCTAACATTAGCCAACTTCATGTCCTCTGTTAAGACATCCATGTATCTCCTCTTTGGCCGTCCTCTTGCCCTCCGGCCAGGCAGCTCCATCTCCAACATCCTTCTACCAATATATCCACTATCCCTCCTCTGAACATGTCCAAACCATCTCAGTCTGGCTTCTCTGACTTTGTCGCTAACACAGGCAACATGAGCCGTCCCTCTGATGTACTCGTTCCTTATCCTGTCTAACCTGGTCACTCCTAAGGAGAACCTCAACATCTTCATCTCTGCTACCTCCATCTCAGCCTCTTGTCTCTGTCTCACTGCTACCGTCTCTAACCCATAGAGCAGAGCTGGTCTCACCACTGTCTTGTACACCTTTCCTTTGAGTCTTGCTGACACTCTTCTGTCACACAACACTCCTGACACTTTCCTCCAACCGCTCCAACCTGCCTGCACTCGCCTCTTCACCTCTTTTCCACACTCCCCATCACACTGAACTGTTGACCCCAAGTACTTAAACTCCTGCACCTTCTTCACCTCAGCCCCCTGTAACCTAACGCTTTTACCTTGATCCCTCTCGTTCAGACACATGTATTCTGTCTTACTACGACTGACCTTCATGCCTCTTCTTTCCAGAGCAAACCTCCACCTCTCTAGCTGTTCCTCCACCTGCTCTCTACTCTCACTGCAGATTACAATGTCATCCGCAAACATCATTGTCCAGGGAGATTCCTGTCTTACCTCGTCTGTCAGCCTGTCCATCAGCTGCTCCTAAATGTTCTCATGCAGAATTCCTGTTTTCACTCAAACACACTGACACAGAGGAGAAAGATAACATCATTGTCAACTTATTTCATTTTCAAAAGGCAGCATGCCCAACAGAAACGAAGATCATCAATGCAACAATTTGACCAAAGCTGGCAAATTCAATCTGACCTGCCAGATGGAAATTAGCCTGTGGCTAAAATCTGGCATATTTGATTTAAAATGTTCATTACTATACAATGGCTCTTTTTTAAATTAACATTTATGTGATGTGTCAAATGTGCAGGGGCGGAGCTAGAACATTTTATATATGGCAGGGGGGCGGACGACCATGGAAGGGCGGCAAAACCCCAAGAAGGGATGGAAGGATCAAGTTTTTTTTTTTTTTTTTTACGGTTTCATTATTATTACTGTTTTTATTCATTCAAAAAACATTTTTTTGTTAAAGCTTTTTTCATTTCTTAAAGAAGCTTGTGTTGGTAATTATGATACTAATATTGAGTCAACGATTGTTTGCACACCAGCAGCTCTGCTCTTTCAAATACGGCAACAGAAAACACTTGCATGCTGCTGAGCAAAATGTATTAAAATATGTTCAAATGATACATTTCTAAAGTAAACTACTTTGATGTATTCAGTGATAGTAAAAATCAATATCCTAATTATTTATTAAGAAATTCTAAGTTTTTTCTTTAAAAAAAAGGGCTAACCTAGCTACAGAAAACTTAGCCACGTTTTAAACTATTTTAACATTAAGGATGCAATCTTTTTTTCATTAGTCGATTATTTTTTTAAATATTGGATTAGCTGATGCAAATCTAACAGTCGATGCTGCTTTTTCTTATTAAGCATGCAGCTTGACAGAAATGATTATTGAGGGTCAGTAGAAGAAGAAAAAACAAGCTCTCAAAAGGCCATCTTCAAACTTTTTAGCTTCTAAAATCAGACATAGCTTTTGTCCATTTTCAATTCCTTTAAAATATAATCATGAATTCTTCATTCTCTTTGTATAACAAGTTTTTTTTTTCCCATTACCTTAAATAGCTACTAATTGCACTTATCTGTACTTTTGGATGTAAGACGGCTAATTAAATGCTGCACGTGTACACGGCTGCTTTGTGGTGCATATCATGTTTTGTGCACGTGTCCATGCTAAGAATAATCCCACTTGGCAAACGACATCATTTTTTTTGTATGTTCGACAGAAGAGCGCACACTCCATCACTCAGGCGGACATGTACGTCGCACCGCCTGTCATTAGGATGGCCTTGATGTGGTCGGGGGGGGGGGGGGGGGGGGTCGAGGCTTCATATTATTGTCCACTTGTGAAAACTTTCACTCTCCCTCCCTCCTCTTTTCTCGCTTTTCCCCCTCTTCCTCTCCTCTCAGTCCCTCCTGTCCTCTTTCATATTCAAACCTCCGTCCATTTCTCCCATGATGCAATGGGATGCTTGATTTGGTTTGTCGATGGTTTCTCAGACCCTCGAGGGCGATGATAGGAGGGGTTTTTTTCTTTTAGGGGATATGAGAAAAAAGAGATGGAGTTGGCCCAGACCTTCATTCCAGCTCTGTTGGTTGTGTCTGACAGTTATTGTTTTTGGTTCTTGAATAATAGCTGACCACCAATAATTAGGATCTGCATAAATCCCAAGCAAAATGACAAAAGACGGATTTAACCGGGGGAGTATTTGACATTTGCAGGACTGTTTGTGTTCCAGCCTTTGCCCCCCACCCCCCACCCCCACCCCGCCACACCCCCACCCTGCCACCTGTCACAGTTCTGTTTGGCTTTGACTATTTATGACAGTATGATTTGTTTACCGTAGGTTTCATGGTAATTCATTTTTCTGTTGCCTGAAGTTGAATAAACTGTACTGATTGAATAAACTCACCTCCCGCCAGCCGAGAGGCTGGAGTTTGGGGGGTAATGGTCGTTCCAGAGATCACTCTGTTAGAAGAAAAGTCAAGCATTTTCAGATGTTTAAATAATCAACCTTAGATTTATATGACTTTATGTGATGCTAACTGCAGTTAAAGCTGTCAGAGTCTATTTAGAAAGTAAAGGGCATTTATGTAGACCTTCTGCCTGTATGGGAGAGAGTTTAGCATTCTGCACTTCCATTAAAAGTAGGTTTGGATACAATCTTTTCCACGTTTTCGTTCCTAGATAAGAATATCAACTCTGCTTGATGTCATTTTTTATGCCATATAACCCTGACTGTATAGAAGAATTTGACCATTTTAATGTGACAACATCTAAAGACAATGGTTTACTTTCGGCTCTAACTTCTAAGGTCATCATGTTGAAACCCAAAGTCGTTAGTAAGCGGTGATTGGTCCCAGTCAGTCTGAGTCATCATCTCTATGGTAACCACTCTCATCAATCAGGAGTGAGATTGTTGGAGGTCCATACTCACTTGAAAGCCACACGAAACCTGTCATATGTTTCTAACGTTGGAAAGTGGGGACCATTATTGGGCGAACCGTCAATGAATGGTCTATTTTTGAACCTATGACATATATAAGCTGCAGAGCGATAAGTCTGGACGTTCGTGCTTCAGTCTGACTTTATTAACTCCGTTTATAGTAACTCTAGAACTTGTTTGTAATATTGTTGGGCGATGTTTGCAGTAAACCATCGGGATGGACGATGATATCATTGGGGGGGGGGGGGGGGGGCTATTTCTAATTTTTCGTTATTATATAATTATTATTCGTTATTTTGCTTTATTTGTTCATTTATTTTATTTCCCAATTAATGACTCATCTACAATGATCCAGTATAAACTGAGGGAAGTGACTTTAACAAAAATAAAAATAAAATAGCAAACAAAATAGAAAGAAGTAGTCCGCTCCTGCACTTGATTAGTCAAGTGGACCGGTGGACCGAGCGACCGTGTCTCTGAGCAGAGCAGATGGACTTATAGCTTTGTGTTTGAGGGGAAGGGAGGATGCTTTGTTACTCTCTATGTGTGGGAGACTTCGGACTGCGAAGCTCTAGGTGAACAAGCTACCGAACTCAGGAGAACCTGGTCTCCCGGTAAAAGTGTGTGTCCGGGCAGAGCTCGGACCATCAGCTCACACGGCGGCTTTGGGGCGGTGTGTGAGCTTTTCAAAGCAGAAATGTCGCTGAGTCTTTAGAAACCGTTCAGATTTTTTGTTTCCTGTCGTGTCCGGACAAAATAAAGGCTGATGTTATTCCCACATCTTTACGTTCAGCCAAGATGCAGATTGCAGCATTTACCGCATGGATTTTATGTTCATCAAAGGCTAAATGTTGTTAGCCCGTGTTAGCCTCTCTTATCCCTGGCTTCTTCCAGCTCCATTCTTCCACCAAAAAAGCACTGACCAGATGGATTAAAATTAAAATGATGAGCGAACAGGCGCTTCATAATAACCGTAACATTAATAAAAGCACGTTTAGAAGATCATCTATGATATTACGGAGCTGCCACATATCTATGTATGTAGCTTCTCAGCGGAACTCGTTTCCTCTTCCGGTATTTCAAACACTTTTGCGCACTACTACACTACGCGAAATCATTCACTACGCGAATGATGTATTCCGACCAAAGTGTGCCCCATTTGAATGTTTGTTATAACTGGAAAAAGTTTTTCTGGGCCCATGTACACGGTTGAATTCTAATCCGACCATTGATCCGATCAAGATATTTTGCACATGTAACCGCGGCTTATGGTGTCGACTCACAGCGTGGCGGGGGCGTGGCATCAAGATGGTGTCTCTCCATCGTGATGTCAGTCAGCCATCACGATGAACGATGATATCGTCCATCGGCACAACCCTAGTTTGTAACACGTTACATGTTAGCCACATTAGAAGGGTTAGCCTATTGCCAATACCTGTAACTCCCAACCTTGTTTGCAAAACATAAAAAAATCAGAATAATACAGGTGAAACAAAAGTTACTGTAAATATATACTAACTCCCAACCTTATTAGGAATAGGAGTGAATTGATCAAATTGATTAATCGATCTGAATCGATCAAAGCTTAATCAATCAATCAATCAATCCATAAAAGTAGAGATTGATCTTTTATGCCTTACCTTTTGCAGTGACCCAACACTTAACAGCAGTAAAAGCCAAGGTCCCCTAGCTTGATGCTAACGTATACTGGAATTTCCCATAGGACGGCTAATGCTAACGCTTGGTTGACCTAAAAAGACGTTTCTGACTAAATGAACAGCTTTGTGTACTCACATGCATACTTTTTTCCAAATTCTTTAAAGAATACATGTGTAACCCTTGTGCTATCCTAGGCACTTTAACGTTGGGAGTTGGGTCATCTAGACCCACTAGACAGTGCGCTGAACTTTTTTTCTTCAATAATTTGTGATCTTCACTGGTGTCCATGGATTACAGGAAATCTTTCCACCTTTATCCACCTTTATTATGGTAGGGAGAACACGTCAATGCAAGGGTGGGGTCATCTAAGATAGCACAAGGGTTAAAAGTAACCATTTGTGGTATAAATCACAGTCTTTTTGCTTCTGGAATACAGTGTAATACTGTAGCATGAGCTCCACCTAGTGGCCAAACTGAAACGCCATCTAGGAGAGTCGGAACAACAATCCTCACATTTTTGTTGGAGCTTCTCCTTTTTACAATTTTACATCATGTGAACAGTACCAGATTATTATGAATATCTTCTAAATGTATATAGATTATTATTGTTTTCTATACAAATATGTCTAAACGTGTAAACCGTGTAAATTCAAAATTGGATCGTGAATCGAATCAATCCAGGCTCTGGTGAATGGAATCCAATCGATTCTGGAAATTATTGGTGATACTCAGCCCTAGTTAGGAACACTTAAAAAAAAAGAAAAAACAGTCCGACACGCTACACGTTATCTGCATTAGCGTTTACACAACAGCATCCAACTATGTTTGCAACTCGTACAAAAACAGACTTATACGTTGTCAGAGTGTTGGGTACTTCTCAAAATCACTTCAGCGTCAGTAAACTGAACCAGAATGAATCCATATATAAGGCGCTCCAGAATATAAGGCGCACTGTTGTTAAGGATTTTAAGTACATGTTGTAGTTTGGAAAATACGCTGTATATACTGTAGTACATTTCTACTAGTCAAACGTTTCTCTGGGAAATTCATTAATGATATACATTGGAAAGCAAAACACTTATTCCCCGTATTTATAAAGTTTCAGTTGATGATTATTCTCTCATGATAACAAAACACTTATAATAATTGAAAGTGATGTCTTATGTCAGGCTTTGTAACAGTACAGAAATGAAATGTTATTTTAATAAAAGACATTTCTGACCTTCCTTTAAAGCAGGGTTACCCAAATCCAGGCCTCCAGGGCCGGAGTCCTACACGTTTTCCAGGAGGCCGGTCCTTCGAGGCCTGGTTAAAGCGGCGACTTTTCATCAAAGCTTAAATGTTAAAATCAACTTTGGGACAGATGCTTGTCGTAGCCAAGTTGGGGGGCTGGGGTGGGATGTGGCAGACAGTTAAAAGTCATGGTCGTGAGTTTTGAACCCCCTGTCTGAGAGGATGAACAATGTCCCACCAGTCAAAGTGGCTAGTGAAATAGTCTTTCTAATCGCCAAATTAAAGTTTTACCTGCATTTGGCGGGTAGGCGGGTGTCAATTGTGAACCATTCCTATATACACGTTTCCTTTTTTGTATGGATGCATCTGATTTGCCATTTTATAACTTGAATGTTTGCACTATAGAAAAAAAAGAGGATTATCAAGATGATGTTAAAAAAAGGTATCAGAGCCAGAATGTTTATTCTGACCAATAGAATAACTGAGTAACTGCTGTTTATTTCACTATAGACGTCTATGGAATATTAGCTTTTTGGAGCCACTTCCTGTTTAAATCACCAGGAGGGGAGGAGTCACTCAGTCCAGTTCTCATACAGTCTATTCACAAAATTTATCACTTTGGTGGAGATTTTATGGCCAGGAGAGGTAAAGCGGTCAATCGTGTCGAAATGTGCTTGGGCAAGACACTTAACCCCCCAGTTGCTCCTGGTGGTTGCAGGTTCATCGCCGGTGTTCGGCAGCAGAGCCGCCGGTCGTAAGGTCGTAAAGTGCTATAGAAGTATTAGTTTACGCCATTTCCCAGTCCTGTTATGGGACCAAACAAATGAATCAAAGGAATACATGTTGAACTGTATATTTAATGCTGCATGTAGAGAAAACGGGCAGAGGATGGTCAGAAAGCGCTGAACTAAACAGAGAGAAAATGTGAACCCCAGACAGTCTCCATGGGTTAGTAATTAGCACCTCTAACTAAATTAGAGTAGTAATTTGTTTTTTACTGGAAGCCCCGTGACTTGATAGCCCACAAAGACTGCTGACCCACAGTCTGAAGTCTAAACCCAACGATACTTTTTCACAAGATCTGGAGCTCATGATGGCAAATGTCTGAAAAAACCAACAGGCCAACCTTCACTCCCGTCTCAGAGATGCCAGCGATCGTATAGGAAACTTCAACACATCTCGAAGCTGTTGAGGGAGCTGCCATGTGGGCGGCTTTTCTCATTACACATTTATTTATGAGGCCGCTGCAAACCAATGGGCTTCCTTCCTGATCCATCTGTTGTGTGAGTGTAACTTACAGTAGTATGGAGGGTCTCCTGAGGTCAGGGAGCTGAAAATCACAAAGACATGTGGAATGCTGTGGGTTGGCCAATAAAAACAGACAGGCCCGGCTCTCCATCTGCGTGAAGCTTCAGAACTACCAGGCCAGCTTAGGCCAGTTCTTTTGCAAAGCCCAGGAGCAGCACGGCTCGGATTCTGTCCACCACGTGGTGGAGGACTGCTAAAACCTCATGTTTATCACACATGTTCATTATTAGCTCTTTATTTTACGTAGAAACAAAGACACTTTAGAAAAGTTTTCTTTAATCGGATGAATCTCTTGTGCCAAACAGTTTTGAACTTCTCGCAATTTTCTTCCAAATGACCACCAGATATGAAACCTTCGTCAGACCGTGTGGATGTGGGTGTAGTTGTGCTCAATAATCCAAGAGTTCTGGATTATTGAGGTAACTCTGGTTCATTTTAAATGAACCAAATGTGTCCAGTCTGAATACACCCTAAGCAAAGCTGCTTTTAGCTGGAATAGAGAACAAAAAGTAGAAATTATATTAAAACTACGTATAATAAGTATATATAATAGACATATTCAACATCACTTGAGTAAAACATTGTAGAAACCCCAATGGAGACAAAAGTGGACAAAAGCCTAACCAGTCTAAATGACAATAACAGGTTCAGATTCATCTTGGTGGTGGGGGTCCATTTGTTACCATGTAAACAGACAGATAAATCGACTGCTTCTTCCAACAGCGCCAAACGGCTGATGGATGCGTTGGACTTTGGGGTCAAAGCCCGGCATAGGGGCGTCGATATCTGCTGCTCAAACAGCAACAAAATAACACATTTTTTTGGCGAAATGATCATGTTTGTGAGATTTGTGTTTGTTGTCTCAGAGGAAAATACAATTTTAAGGTCTAGCTTCACATTAGAGCAGAACCAGACTGGCTTCCCAAACGGGTTTGTGGGCCCGGCCCACATCCACAACCATTGAGGGCCTTTGGATACAACAGAACCAAAATGACAGGAACAGTTCGAGTTTCATTTACTAGGACTCATAATGAGAAAACACGTTGTGGTTTGGGAATTATGGGTACGGGCTGCAGAGGCTCACCAGGTTTGGATTCGGGGTTGATTTTCTTTTTTTTTTTAAACCTAAAATGACTTTGCCCCCTGAGTCTTACTGGAGGGGAGTCTGGTGCTGCAGGCAGAAACATGTGCAGCTGAGCTGTGAGGGAGAGCACCTCCAACAGCACAAAGCCCCAGAGTTCAACATGGTCACGAAAACGTTCCACGTATCCGAAATGCTGATGCCAGAAAGGGAGGAGGTGGAGATGGAGGGAGGGGAGGGATCTGTCCTCACATTTGCTATCAATTTAGTGCACTGAAAACAAGCAGCAGGTTTCAGTGGAGCTGAGCAGAAAAACCTGGAATGTTTTTCTATATAAAACCAAAGGGGGGGGGGGGGCAGAAAAGAGACACACGGAAAAGGGAAATGAGCAGAAGAAGCAAAGACGAGGCCGTTCGGCCGTTGGGTCTCAGATGTGAAGCCACGGTATTCTGGGACGGAGGCGGGTCATTGTCGTGACGACCTCACGAGCAAATGCAGGCTGAGCCTGGGGGGGGGAGTTCTACCACGGCTGTTTGAAGCCTCACTCTGATGAAGACGGTGTTTCTAACCTGTTATTGTGGCATTTTTCTGACGATGTAAACAGAAAGCTCTCACTTCTTGGTGACGGGAATGATTTTCTAATGAACTCCCGCCGCTCTGCAGAAACTATGTTGTTTTGATTTTGGTTAGAAACGGCATAATCGTCATTAAAAGGCCACTGGAATGCTTTAAGTGGGACATTTATACGTTTGGAGAGATAACCTCTGACCTCACCACAAGTTTGCTCTGCCCACCTTATAACAGTGCCTTCAATGGCTTATGGGTTCACCCATCTGTCAATCAAAAAGGCTAGTGACCCTAGATTTGGAGCTGTAAAAGAAATCAAAACAATTGATTAGAAAAAAAAGGAAATGCATAAAGCAGTGATAAGTGTTCCCTCATTGTTACACAGATAAAAACAGTGGTATTCTATATGTTTTTTGACTGTAAAATGCGTCACTACGCACTTTCCATGTTTTTCCTCAAACAGACATGAAGATTTTCACACTTTTCTCTGTTCTTTAAACTTTCAAACCGTCATAGCAAAAAAAGTCCAGGATTACAGAATGAAAACAAAGTTCTGATCACGCTGGAAAATTCATGTAGAACTGTCTAAACTGAATGCATTCGGTACTGGAGACACGACGCAGAAGAGATTGATTGACAATGGTCGGCAGCCAATCCGGACGAAGAACACAGTGCACTGTAGAAGAAACAAAACAACCGGAATATTTAACTTCATTGGTCATTGGTAAATGGCGTATACTTATATAGCGCTCTTCTACCTACAAGGCCCAAAGCACTTTACAGTCACAGACCCATTCACCCAGTCACACACACGTTCACACACTGGTGGCGGCTCCGCTGCCAAACACTGGCGTCAACCTATCACCAGAGGCAAGGTGGGGTTCAGTGTCTTGCCCAAGAACACTTCGACACATGGGTGTGCAAGTCGGGAATTGAACCTGCAATATCATCATGGGTCGACCGCCCTACCGCTGCACCACGGCCGCCCCTTGGTCCCATTGGAAAGTGGCTGTCTTCAGTTTCCAGCCTCCAGTGGTCTTTTGAGGAACTGCAATATCAGTTTTTTTAAAAGTAAATAGACTTGTGTGTTTTAGTGGAACTAGGACAATTGTGTAGGTTTGATCAGTAATGGAGGATTGTTTGTTGAAGGTGAGGTTGAGTCAGGGCATCTGGACTTCAAATCCTCTTCCTCTTCAGTCTTCATCCATCTGCTGGGTTCAAGGATGGGTGGGAAACTGTTTCAAGGAGGAAGTTCTTCATTCCAGAGGCCACATCACCCTCACTTACACGTTTGTTATTTAGTCTGACATCATGAAGGTTACCTGGTCGGAGAACTTCAACCGTAGCCATCTTTGTTCCTCACTTACCCGAGGATTAAGTCTCAAACTTCTCTTAGATCTTCTTCCTCATTCGCTCGACTCTACCTCTCAGCACTCTGGTGACCTCAGAAATGTCGGTCCCTTCCTTCAAATCGTCGCTCAAAGCTCCTCTGTTTAAACTCGCTTTCAACTTGTTACCATGACGACAGTATCTATATTTAACCTGCCATTCATGTCTCTGTGTTTGTTCTCGTCGGGTTTAATGGATTTTTCTATTTTTAAAATGTTGTGATGTGTCATAAATCGTCATCACTAGAACTCAAATGTTTTTATTGTGGAGAAAGTTTAATCAATTTATTGATCTGGCACAGTGAAGGTAAGAGAGGGCAGCCGAGTTTATTCATTTTATCATTTAGGTCTTCAAAACTATATTACTGGTATTCCAACATTATAATGACATGTTGAGGGTATTTACGACAAATAATCAAGCTCAATGGAGGAGAAAAATTCTGCAGAAAACGGGTGAAGCCTGTCTAAGTACCTGTGGGAGGGGCCGAGTCACTGACTGCGGTATCCACGGATTTTTAAGAGGAAAAGCACTAAATGCAGCACAGGCAAAATCCTTACATTTTTCCCTTTACTCAATAAAATTGATTTGCGGTAAATCTCTGGCAGTATCTGAACTATTTCAGGAACATTCGCTCAGCTAAAACATAAGAAGTGAAGAAAACAACATGTTGGCTGGAATGTTTAAAGCCAATATTAGTCAGTAGTGTCCCAAAATGTAGAATATATTCTCATGAGCTCTAAACATTTTCTTGACGATTTTCTGTGAACAATAATTCTATTTTGTCTTTGCTCAAAAAGCACAACATGACGCTGCTGAAGTCAGATTTGGTTTGTTGAAACAATACGATTAAGTGTGACTGAACAATGACAGAAAACCACGAAAATGTTGCAGGAAAATAAATGTGGAAAAGATAACGTTAACCCTTTAACAGCTGCGCTTTGGCTTCAGTGTTGCCGTCCATTCGACCACCGTAGCTCTTTCCCCATTTTTTGTTATTTGCCTTGTGTCGATGTGAAACGTTGTTGAAGTATTTACCTAAATCCGCTGGTTTTGTCACAGAGAAAATAAGCTTCCCGCCGTTGTTGGAGAAAGAAAACAGCCGCAGTCAGAATCCGCTGATTAACGACGATCGGGTAAACGGTCGAGGAGTTACGATACGTTAAAGAGTTTACAGTCGGGTGGTAATAATTACAACTGTTTTCCCAAAATTTGCTAGTAATTACTGTGACGTTGGGATCACTATTTCATGATTTTTATTAAATAGTAAAATACACTTTAAATCAGGAAAATTATCGCTCTAAAATGCCAGAATAATCGTTGTTGGATCTATGAGCCGTAGATTTTGATTCGTGAATCAAATGGCGTGATACAACACTTTAAGTTCCAAAAACCTTACATTAGTGATGCGCTGCAAATTGGCGCAAAGCTGATATGAAACGCCGCTTTTCTCCCCGTCAGGATCAGCTGACTGGCGTCGATCGCGTAAAGGGTAAGACTTAAGGTACGTTAAAAAGGCGTGTGTGGTTTTGATGTCGCCGGCGGCGGCTCTGGTGTTAAACACGTTACCTGCAGTGTGTCGATTAGATTTGTAACCCTGAAAATAGGTGTACGAATATTTGTGACATCCGAGATCGCTAATATAGTTACGTATTGTAGAAAACATTTTAGGAAATGTAATTATCGCTCTGAAATGAGAGAATAATGTTGGATTTGAAGTATATACACTAAAGGAATGCACAACTGTCACCAGAAGTAAATAAACCTTTAAAGTCAAGTGTCAGGGAAGGTTCTCATCCTCACAATCGTGGTTTGATCTGAATCAAATCACTGGATTTTTGGTTTGTATCAAATCAAGCAGCTGGAGCTCAGTTGGTGAAGTCCATGATGGGCACATGGGAAATCAGGGTTCAATTCCCAGGGGCGTGCAATGAGCTTCATCCAGTGTGCGTCCTTGGGCAAGACCTTTAGAGCTGCTGCCTAACACAAGCTGTGTTTCTATTGACTATTTATTGCAATTATCAAACAACGTTTTTGCTCTTGGAGGAGGTGATTTTTGAGGCATATCGTCATTGACATGTTTCCAAAACGGTAAATATATTTTTTATTTTCTTATTAAATGAGTCATGTGACCAACAACCGGATGGCGGTGCACTTCTTGGTAGGAACTGGCGGCCTTGGGCGCTGCACAGTGGGCGCCACCCGAGGTCCCACAGCGTCACACAGATCATCAAAAGTTGAGCGTGTTATAAGGAATTGTTGGATCTACAGCTCCTCCGGAAAATCACCAACCACCATCTCCCAAAATGACTTCATCCGTAGCCGCTCCCACCTGTAAGGAGCTCGCCACTCCATGACCTAAAGAAGACGGCGACGTCTTCTTTGTATAGGTAATGATGAGCGCTAGTGCCGTGGCAGAAATGTGAATGTATCTGCTGTCAATCAAAGTATCGTTCACATCTGTCGCCATGTTTTTGAAAGACTTATCGCGTGAGTTGATTTGTGTTTATTCACATAATTAGGATTTAATGGAAACAGTGTGATTGCCAAATTGTGTTTTTTCAACATTTCTAGAATTTCTATAACGGTTTGCGGATACGTTTATGAAAAAACCGCTTATGAAGCCACAAGGGCGCCTATGTCTGGGTTTCCCTGTGCCGATCCCCAGCCCGGATAAAATCAGGAAGGCCATCAAAATCTCTGCCAAACCACCTGTGCGAGTCAGTGAAAGCTGATGGGGGGCGGAGGGAAAGAAATCAACCAAATGTGTGTTTTTGTTTGACGTTAACAGAAACCAAACAAAGAGTGAAGAAGAGGGACGGAATTTGCTTTTTTCTATTAGAGCCTCCTGTAATGAAGTGAAAGCGTTCAAAGTAAGTGGTGGATTGTGTTGGGGGGGGGGGCTTACAGTATGTGATTACCCACCAGCAAAACCACATTCATTACACTAATTGC
This sequence comes from Oryzias latipes, assembly GCF_053564925.1. Taxonomy (NCBI): domain Eukaryota; kingdom Metazoa; phylum Chordata; class Actinopteri; order Beloniformes; family Adrianichthyidae; genus Oryzias; species Oryzias latipes. The sequence continues at coordinate 3,523,364 of NC_136244.1, read as the reverse complement.
TGCAGTGGTCCATGTGGTTGGGGGCTGGAAAGAGGGGGAGGTGGGCTGCATTGTTAACATTTGTTAGGCTCGTTGACTCCACAGTTTCTGTTATTATAGGCCGCCACGTGATCCTCTAGAGTCTGTTTTTAACCAGCTGAGCTAACGGCCCACAGGAACAGAACTCCCCCAAATCTCTCGGGGAACCACATCAGCATCCCCAAAAAAACTCCAAACGCGCGCAGAAGAACCAGCCCATGTGGGATCCATTTGCCTGAAAAACGAATTATCCATCAGAGGAGTGCTGGGAGAAGACGGGAACGATGGAAGGACGAGGCCCTTCCTGCGTTTCGGGCTGTTTTTCCAGCAGCTTGTACCAATATTTCAGCGTGTGTGCAGAATGTGTGCAGAAGGCCCCCGGCAGATGACACAACATGTGCGATGGTGAGCACAAGGAGACTCACACAGCTCAATCTGCTGAGTGCCGGGAGCCCGTGTCAACCCTACCGGGGGGGACTTGCCAGTTGTGATTGCCAATATGGCCAACAGTTGCAGCACATCGCTGAATTCTTCAGTGCGTCTTCACAGGAAACGGAGCTCCAACGCCGTCCTCGTAGACTCTGTGTGCTGGCTGACCAACTCCCCGCATGGCCTCTTCTTCCTCAGCTGGACTTCTCGGACGTTTCGGAATACGGTCAAACTTTCCCAGCCGTTCGCCTCCTTTCTCCCTGACCCAATGCCCGCGGTGAGAATTAGTATCTTCACAGGTTCATGCGCTCACTCGATCCGCCCTCCAAGGGTGTGACACGCAGATGAAGGCTGCTCGTCTTCATCTGCATGATGAGGAGGTTTCGTTGCTTCTGTCCCACTTTTACACGGATAACAGTGTGATTCTGCGGGATGGACATTTCTAGGACCAATTCAGATCTACATTTAAGGATGGAGCTCAAACTTTTGGAGCCCTGTGGGGGTCGTTGGGGGAAGCGGAGTCAGGTTGTCCAGAGCCTTGAGGTCAAATTAGGGTTTGTTTGGTGAAAAAGGTTTCCAAAGTGTTTGCAGAAGTTTTCGTTGGAGTTGCAGTGTCTCAGCGAAGAGGCGTCAACGTGCAGCCTGATTGTTAGTTCCAGGTGAACAGCATGCATCCAAATCTTCAACAGGTCATGTGACCAATTCAGTATAACAGCAGATGAAGTTGATCCAAAAAACAATCCTCTATGTACGTCCTATATATTTCACAACCTTAAGAGTAAAAGGAAAACACTTTCTGCAGCAGTTGTGCATCATTTTATTTTGAAAGTCTGTAAATCCACAAGTAATAACGTCATCATGGTATAAAAACATCCAGCAACCCCAAGAGGGATAAAAAAAAGAGGCAAAAGTGGATGAATGGATGACAGGAAGGATGGATGTTTGTATGCATGATGGATGGATGAATAGATGGAGAGATGGATGGATGGATGGATGGATGGATGGATGCGTGGATGGATGGATGGATGAATAGATGGAGAGATGGATGGATGGATGGATGGATGGATGGATGCGTGGATTGAAACATGGATGGATGAATGTATGGATGGTTGGACAGATGTATTGATGCATGGATGGATGGATGGATTGATGCATTAATGGATGCATGGATGGATGGATGGATGAATGGATGCGTGGATGGATGGATGGATATACTCTTTATAGATCTCATATATATAAACATTCAAGGGCAGATTTTCTAATGTAATAAAGAAACATTTAGCTGCGAAGAATCAATCAAAGAATCAAAAGAGGTCAAAGAGGTCCAATCAACAGAACAGGCTGTCATGACGGCAGAGTGAACGTGAAAAAGTTTGAAAACACTTTTAATATTGAAATGAACACAATGAAACCATCGTACTGTACTGGACATCAGCAGAAAAACAACATTACTTTTGAATTATTAAGAACAAATCAAATCATCTAAAAGTAGAATCAGAGAAGATGATGTCACTGCAGGTCAGGTTAGTGTGACACATCAGTCACTGCATCAGCTGGAGGCTCTGCTTCTTCTGGTTTACGGACATCTTTGCAGCTCAGGAGGTCCAACGAGGAAACGCCACTGAGGTCGCTGCGGTTGACTCCTCCTCCCCATTCAGTGTTAGTTGGAGCTTAAACGGTTCCACGCCGATGGGCGAATCAAAGACATTCTGGAAGCTGACAGCCACGCAGTCTGTAAAGTTTGGCCGCAAACGCACCGCCAGCGCTGATCACATGTGCCACACGTGTGTCTCTGTCCTGCAGCTCTGCCCTACGCTGTCAGGCCTCAGAGGTCAGAGGTCAGCCGCCTCAACGCCTTTGGCAGTTCCTGACAGCAGAACTGGGATCTCAGGCAGCAGGTTGACAAACCGCACAAAGACCAACGTGTTGATCGCAGTCGACGGTTTGGCGACCTCCGAGTCGTCCCAAACTGCCGTTTAACTCTGAGAGAAGAACATTCACCTCTGTTTGGGATTTCTGGAAACTAATGGAAGAATTTGACAAAGAGAAAACGTTTCCATCATTCCTTTGCATTCCAGAATTTTCTTGTTTTTCCTCTGCAAGTTGCTGAACGATTCCCCATCCTGGTTTTCGGCCAGGTCGGGCGTGGATGGAGCGGGCCGCCGTGAAGCAGGGCTGACAGCTCCTGCGAATGACATCACATTTCTTCATCCTGGCACATCAATACCCCCCCCCAGACCTTCCATCCATCCATGCAAGCCTGGCTGGGTGGAATTCTCCCCGGGTCAGAACGAAACCGCGGGGGCCTGAGTAATCGGACCACACAGGCGACCGGGGAGGAGAACGGCGCTGATGTGTGGGTTTATTTTTCGACGCTCTGGAAGGCAGAGGGGAGCCGCTGGAGGTTTCGGATGAGGGAGTTTTGCGTGCTGTATATGGAAATCTGTGGCCTCGCTGCAGAAATAAAAGCAGCGTCAGAGGAAAAGGACGGCATTCAAAGAGGACCAATTAGGGTTCATGAACATTCAGAGTGTGAGTAGGTAGAGTTTCAAATAAAGTTAGCCTTTTAAAAGTTGCTTATTTCCCCCCTTTCTCTTCATTTGTAACCATATCCTGCTGCCTTTTGCAAAAAAAACAGCCTTTACAGTCAGGTGGGTTAAGCTCTTTTTATTGGCATAAATCTTTTTAGTATAACCCCAGATTCCTTTTTTTTTTACAGATATTTTTTCATTAATTTCACAATGAAGTTAAAATTGTCTAAAAAACAACATTTGGAGAACCGTATTTCCTGCACTAAAAGGCGCAATTAAAATCTGTAATTATTTTTTTCAATGAAAGTGTGCTTTAAATACGGATTCCTTTTGGTTGTGTTTTTTTAGGTCAAAGTGATTTTAAGAGGGACACGGCACGGTGTTAACATGTAACGGTGCTGGGCTGTGTTTTTATTGAGTTTTGTTCTTTTTTACGTATTACTAACGATGTTGGGAGTTAGCATAGTCACTGTAAAGCTTGTTGTAGCGGTATCAGTCTGTTTTTTTAACATGTTGCAAAAAAGGTTGCGAGTTACAGGTATTTTAATTGCGCTAACGCAGCTAATGCCTCCACTGCAGCTAATGCTTCTGACGCAGGTCATGTGCAGCGTGTCAGAATGATTATTTCCCCGCATTACTAACAAGGTTGGGAGTTAGCCTAGTCACAGGGACTTTTGTTTTAGTGGTATCAGTCTGGGTTTTTATTGGCGCAATCGAGGTGGAGACTCAGGTATTGTTAATAAGCTCACATGGCTACCATGTAGCGTGTTACAACCAAGTTCTAGTTCTCCCTATTTTCCGCACACAAGGGCACATCGTCAAAGGATGGTCTATTTCTGAACTTATGGCATCTATAAGGTCTGTTAAATAAGACAAAAGAAAACTTGTGATTTGCAATATTAGTGATCAAAATTGCGATGACGATACAACTTGTGATACATGAACAAATAGCAAAACAACCAAAAACATTGTTTCCATTTCACTACAGCAGTGTAATTTAAATAAGAGTCAACATAACTTAAATTATACTCTAAATGACCCTTGTCTACATTGGAGGCCAACATCTAACATAAAAAGAGTCCATCCGATTGGTTAACAACGTAAAGGGGTCCATCCGATTGGTTCAATTTCATTGTACAACGGACAATGACAATAAAGCAAATCTACTGTATCTATCTAACAACATGAAGGGGTCCATCTGATTGGTCACCAACATTAAGTTATTTGTAACATGCCGGGGCGGCCATGGTGCAGCGGTAGGGCGGTCGACCCATGATCGTAAGACTGCATGTTCGATTCCTGCCCTGCATGCCCATGAGTTGATGTGTCCTTGGGCAAGAGACTAAACCCCATCTTGCCTGTGGTGGGAGGTTGGCGCCAGTGTTCGGCAGCGGAGCCGCCACCAGTGTGTGAATGTGTGACTGGGTGAATGGGTCTGTGACTGTAAAGTGCTTTGGGCTTTGTAAGTTGAAAAGTGCTATACTGTATAAGTATACGCCAGTTACCATTTACCATGCTTTGCTTAATGCTCCTCATAGTTTGGTTCACCTACTGTATATAACATAAATAGACCATTTTCTGATGGTATTTCTTATAATCCAGCGTACCCTAGAGTGTAGAAAATCCAGTAGTAGATTTTTATTTATTTATTTATTTAGTTTTAGTGAAAAAGCCCCCAAAAAATTAAGATCAAACTATTTTGTATGTTTTACAACAAAATCATATATGTAGAGACAAAATAAAAACTGTTTATATGCAAAGACAAAGTCAAAACAACATGTAAAAGACCCAGCAAAGCTCCACTAATCTATATCTAATGATTTATAGGCTACTTTCTGTACCTGCCGGCAGTATCTAACTAAAGGGACACGTTTTATTTTTTTAGGGGGGTGGAGGTATTTCTCATAAAGTTCTCCAATACTCTTTGAAGGATCCTTTTGCTTTTCTTCATATCACATATGTAACTTTGGACATTTTTCTTTGTTCAGGCTTAAGTTACACCAATGCGTTTTTTCTTCTTCTAGCAGTTTTAGAGGCAAACATTCCTCTTAGATCCATCTCTGACAGGAAAAACATGAAGGAAACGATGTGAGCAGCAGATTTAAAGACGTGTAGAAGGAAAGCCTGAGCGTTTGCATCAGGTTTCCTTTGGGGGGGAATCGAACGTGCGCCCCTGTGCTCGGCGTGGACCTCGAAAAGAGACGTGGACTTCAAAGAGGCGGCTGTAGGTTAGTGATCTGGTCTTGGGGGTCCGTGCAGCTCTGCGTCGGTGTTGACAGCTGACCCTCTGGGCTGTGTTTGCTCTTTTTTCCCCTCCGTGGCAGGAGGGGCTCCCTTGTTTAAAGTGGCTCCTGGGAGGCCCCGGAGTGTGCCGTGGGGTCAGAGGTTAGAACAACTGGGCCTCCCAGAGATGGGCCCTAAATCCTTCCAACCTCGTCACGGACACGAGGAAACTTTTCACTTCCAGGTCCAGAAAACAGAACCAAAAATCTTCTGACATGCATCAAAAAATGGTCTCCAGCAAGCTTTAGGAAGCTCTGGATCCTAAAGATGGACACTGAGCACGTGGACATGCACAGACTCATGCACAGATTCATGCACAGACTCATGCACAGACTCATGCACAGCCTCAAGCACAGCCTCATGCACAGACTCATGCACAGACTCATGGACAGACTCATGCACAGACTCATGAACAGACTCATGCACAGACTCATGGACAGACTCATGCACAGACTCATGCACAGACTCATGCACAGACTCATGCACAGACTCATGCACAGCCTCATGCACAGACTCATGCACAGACTCATGGACAGACTCATGCACAGACTCATGAACAGACTCATGCACAGACTCATGGACAGACTCATGCACAGACTCATGCACAGACTCATGCACAGCCTCATGCACAGCCTCATGCACAGACTCATGAACAGACTCGTGCACAGACTCATGCACAGACTCATGGACAGACTCATGCACAGACTCATGCACAGACTCATGCACAGACTCATGCACAGCCTCATGCACAGACTCATAGACAGACTCATGCACAGACTCATGCACAGACTCATGCACAGACTCATGCACAGCCTCATGCACAGCCTCATGCACAGACTCATGCACAGACTCATGAACAGACTCATGCACAGACTCATGCACAGACTCATGGACAGACTCATGCACAGACTCATGCACAGACTCATGCACAGCCTCATGCACAGACTCATGAACAGACTCATGCACAGACTCATGCACAGACTCATGGACAGACTCATGCACAGACTCATGCACAGACTCATGCACAGCCTCATGCACAGACTCATGCACAGACTCATGCACAGACTCATGCACAGACTCATAGACAGACTCATGCACAGATTCATGCACAGACTCATGCACAGACTCATGCACAGACTCATGCACAGACTCATAGACAGACTCATGCACAGACTCATGCACAGACTCATGCACAGACTCATGCACAGACTCATGCACAGACTCATGCACAGACTCATGCACAGACTCATAGACAGACTCATGCACAGACTCATGCACAGACTCATGCACAGATTCATGCACAGATTCATGCACAGACTCATAGACAGACTCATGCACAGACTCATGCACAGACTCATGCACAGACTCATGCACAGACTCATGCACAGACTCATGCACAGATTCATGCACAGACTCATGCACAGACTCATGCACAGACTCATGCACAGACTCATGCACAGACTCATGCACAGACTCATAGACAGACTCATGCACAGATTCATGCACAGACTCATGCACAGACTCATGCACAGACTCATGCACAGATTCATGCACAGACTCATGCACAGACTCATGCACAGACTCATGCACAGACTCATGCACAGACTCATAGACAGACTCATGCACAGACTCATGCACAGACTCATGCACAGCTACATGCACAGTCTCATGCACAGCCTCATGCACAGACTCATGCACAGACTCATGCACAGCGTCTCTGAGGGAGGCTTTTGTCCCCCCCCTGCAAACAGAGAGGAATCCGTCACTCGCTCAGCGAGCTGTGAAATTGCACTGCCATCCGCTTCACCTATCAGGGCCGTTGGAGTGACTGCGATCCTGTGGAACACTCGTTCTCTCTGATAATCGGTCATGCTTCCTTCCCCTCCCCTCCACTCAGATCTGCTTTATAATAGGCGCCATTTTCCTCCACCCCCCCCCCCCCTGCAGACACTAACATCTGTTTCCAGTAAGGACCAGAAAGGGGAGGCCGAACTCTTCAAATTAATTAGCGCATTACAGAATGTGAAGAGCCCCCAGTACCCCCCCCCCCCCCCTCCTCCTTGCTCCTCCCTCTGCTTCGCTAGGCCCCCACGTCTCCCTTTCAGTCCCAGGGGGCTGCTTTATCACCCCGGACCAATTAGAGTAGGAAGTGGGGGTCGCTGACCCTCTGTCAGGCCTCATCAGCTGCCGTGTCACCTGACGGAGGCCATGCCCCCGTGCAGGAGAGTTATACAGCCAGCGGGGGGAGGCGGAGTCAGAGGCGCGTGCCGCCGAGATGCAGAGACGTCCGGATACCTGAGTGGAAATAACAACCCTCCCTTTTTTTGACCTCCTTAGTGTGTTTGTTCAGGTGAACAAAGGTTCCTCTGAACTTCTTCCCAAAAACCTGGACGAGGTCACCTTTAGTCCCAAACTTCAGGTTCTGTGTCACCAATCCCAGAGGATCAGCAAACTTTCCTGACATGCAGTTTGCAGGAACTCTCAAGATGTTTTACAGAACATTTTGCTGCTCTTACTAAATCATAAAAACAATAGCTGTGGTTACCCGGACAAAGGTAATCAGAATAAACGCCTGATCAGAATAAAAATGCGTCATGTAAACACGCCGTTTGGAATCCTCTGTCCCGATCAGACTCATTTTGGATCAAAAACGTTTTCTGATGGAGATAGGTGGGCTGATCCAATCGTGGTGCATAAACAGTTTATTCCGATGTGGGTCACTACTGCTTTGGTTTTACGTCATGCGTAGACGTTGTGACGCTCCAGAGAAAGCTGTGGAGTGCAAACAGGCCTGGCGAGCGGGGCATCTGTCTGAGCAGAGCAGCCAGACTCATAGCTTCATGTTTGCGGGCAGGGGAGGGAGCTTTGTTACGGCGTTGACTCCGGAGGAGGCTTCGGACCGCAGTCAGGCCGGCTGCTCTGCCGGACATCAGGAGAACTGTGGGACGGCTTTGGGACGGTGGGTTTTGAATTCAGAAATGCCGCTCCACAGTCCTGAGAAACCGTGTAAACAATCACGTGAATTCATGTTTCCAATCGTGTCCAGACAAAATCCAGGCTGAAGTTATTCCCACATGTTTACGTTCAGCCAAGATGCACATTGCGGCACTGAGTTTTTAAGTTCATCCAAGGCTATCTTGTTGTTAGCACGCATTAACCTAGTACTAACCCTTCTTCTGGGTCAGTGGGGCCAAGAGAAAAGCACCAAGTCATCATAAATCAATTAACATTAAATCTGCTAGTTTAGCTTTTTTTTTTTGAACATTGAGATTTTCTTAATAAAGTAAAATAAATTTGATCTGACACAAACATTTCAGCTGGTTTCTAACCCACAACCTCATTTCTGTCTTTCATGTTTCTGCTGCTGATCTGCTGCGGTTTCCTCAACAGGTAAGACGTTTATGTTCTGAAAACCTCCTCTGTTTGTGTATTTTTGTTGCTGTCTTTCTTCTGAGCATGCTCATGAATTTCTCCTGTTTGATACGCTGAGAAATGCACCTATTATGCTTTCATGTGAGGTTTTTCAAAACTGCACTCGGGGGGGTCCTTACCCTGACGGAAACACTGATGTCACGTTTGCATCTCGCTTTGACCAAATGACCTTTGTATTTCACACAGAGTCAATTTTTTTTAGACGTTTCAAATTATTTATGGGTCGTGTTATGAGCATTTTAGCTTAAAAAGTGAAGGTGAGAGGAAACCTACTCAACTACTAAACTTTGAGACACTGAAATGTTTCATACTTTAAAACACAGAAACTAACAAGTTAGGTATTTTATACACAAAATATTAGATGTATAGAAGTCATTTTACATGAATTCTGGATCATTTTTAACATATTGAATTCACTAATCCTGCAGGTGAGTGTTATTAAGACCAGAGAAAAACTAGAATCTATATTGGAGGAGAAGTTCTGTAACCTGGATTCAGATATTGTTTGTTCCCTGATCACATCTTTTGTCAATCAGTTCAGGCTCCTGCAAATTATATTTGAATTTTTACTCTCTTTGGGATTTAACCAAATATAACCATTCATATCTCGAGGGAGGGTTGTTTCGCTGTGGCGACCCCTGATGGGAGAAGCCGAAAGTGAAAGTAGATGACCATTCATATCTCATTTGAAAAGCTTCATTTGAGACTCTCTGTCTCCTTAGCGTGATACAAACTGTCCTTGCAAACCAGTTGTATAGAAGTTGGTCCATGTTTTCTGTCCTGTAGTTCATCATCATTCGACTAGGGGCAGTAGAAGGCCTTTTCCTGTTCAATTCAAAATGGCTGCTTCCGTGTAATCTCAAAAACACTTTAGTTTAGCTAATTTTCACAACTTTATGGTGAAAGTAACTCGTGTTGTCATGCATTTCATTAAATGACTACTTGCTATATTAAAATAATGAAAAATTACCATATTTTCTGCACTCTATTTTGTCTCATAAAAGCCCTTTGTCCCCCAAAAAAACGTCAGTGCGCCGTATATTCTGCTGCGCTTTATGTATGGATTCATTCTGGTTGTGTTTACTGATGTTGAAGCGATTTTAAGAAGTACACAGCTCTCTGTCAACACGTCAGTCTGTATTTTTACTTGTTCCAAACAATGTTGGGTGTTATTGTGAATACGCTAGCGCAAAACTGTGTTTTTTGTGTTACTAACAAGGTTGGGAGTTAATAAAGTCACAGTTATGTTTGTTTTTGTGATATCCTTCTGGTTTTTACATGTTGCAAACAAGGTTGGAAGTAAAAAGGATTGTAAATATGCACGCTAATGCTTCTAACACGGCTAACGCTTCTAACGTGTAGCGCTGTCGGACTGTGTTTTGTTGCAAACAAGGTTTGGAGTTGGAGGTACTGAAAATACGCTAATGCTTCTAATGCGGCCAACACTTCTGACAAGTGTAATGTGGCTAAAGTGTAGCGTGTCGGACTGACTTCTCTTTTTACATTTTGCAAAAATAAGTTGTGAGGTAGAAGTATTGTAAATACGCTAACGCCGCTTATGCTTCTAATGCGGCTAACGCAGCTAACGTGTAGTAGGGTTGGACTGGGTTTTTTACGTGTTGCGAACAAAGCTTTGAGTTAGAAATATTGAAAACTAACCCTTCTGACACGGTTAACGTGGCTAACGTTTAGCGGTGTCAGACTGTTCTTTTTTTTTTACATTTTTTACATACACAAAGTTGTGAGCTACAAGTATTGCAAATACGCTAACACCGCTAATGCTTCCAATGCGGCTAACACTTCTGACACGTAGCGATGTCTGTCTTTGTTTTTACGTGTTGCAAACAAAGTGGAAAGGCAGACATATTGAAAATACGCCAGTGCATCTAGTGCGGCTACAGGGTCTGACGCGGCTAACGTGTAGCAGTGTGGGACTGTTGTTTTTTTTTTTTACATTTTGCAAAAAAAGTTGTGAGGTAGAAGTATTGTAAATACGCTAACACCGCTAACACTTCTGACGGGGCTAACCTGGTATCAGACTTCTGACGCGCTATAATTTCTAATGGGGTTTTTCTATTGCCATTCCCTCTTTGCATTTTCACTTTAATTATGTCACAGATTAAGCAGTGTTAAAGTAGAAAATGAAAACATTTTGGAGGATTGTTTTTTAATTTAAGTTTTGAGTCAATTGATGCAGTTACATTGTGAAAATGAAAAAGCATTTCTGTTAATCCATTTTAATTGTCCAATTAGACATTTCTAAAGGAATTTTGCTACCCATTTACTAGAGAACTTTTTGAAAATGAAATGTCAAAAACCATTTTCTTTATCATTTTAATTAAGTGACAGAATGAGTGGTGTTGAAGAAAAAGAAGAAGAAAAAGTGGATTTATTTTTAATTTTAAGTTTGAGTCAACAAATGCAGCTTCATTTTGAAAATGAAAAATCCTTTCTGGTTTTGACTTTTATTTTTAATTATGCTACAGAAATGCTTCCATAGATAGCAGGCGAATGTGTGGGGATAACACAGAAGCGAAGCTGAAGTCCAGAATCAGATCAGGACTCCAGACGTTCTCTGATTGTTCTGCTGTAAAAGATGTCTTTGAAGCTCCCACTCCTCCTCCTCCTCTCCTTCTGTTGGATCTCCACTGCAGCACCTTGGTTTGTTCCCACCCCTCCTCATCATCATTCATTTCTCCTCCTCCTCCTCCTCATTGTCCAAATTGTCAACTCCATCTCTCATTACTCCTCCTGCGTAGCATCAGGTTTATTTTTTCTCCACTTAAGATCTCTGTTCCTCTCCTCCTCCCTCAGCTGCCTTCATTTTTTCCCCTCCCTCCTCCTCCTCCTCCTCTTCCTCCCTCCTCCTGCTTGTGTCTGTTTACCTCCATCATTCCACCAGATGGTACGCGTTAAAACTCAGCCTTTGACAGCTTTGCCTTCTCCTTTTTTTTTTTTTTTAACTTTTCTGATGATATTATTTTAACATCTTTGTACAGACCTGGAGGGGCAGAAGAAGGACATGGGGTGTGTGTGTGTGTGTGTGTGGGGGGGGGGGCTGATGTAGTAAAAGCAATTATTCTGTCAAGTCAAAGGCCCTTTATGGTTTGGTTCCCTGTGTCATTTTTTAAACAAATAATGGGACGTATAATGTAGTGCTGATTTAAATCACAGCTGTGGGGGTGATTTCACCCCCCCCCAACCAGCCTGCTGCGGGAAGGGGGAGGCGGGCTCTGCAGTGACCGAAATAACGGCTTGTTTGCTGGTGTTTCCTGAAAATCTGTCAAAGAGGGAACAGGCTGCCGCCACGGCGAGCGCAGGGAAAGGTCGTCTGAGCAGATAGTGATCTGGCAGTTTGGCTGATCAAACGCCACATAAGCGCTGCTTTCAGGCCACAGGAGGAAAAAGAAAAACACTTTTCATTTTAAGCTTCTTTTATTATTATTAATATTAATATTAAGGCCGATGTCCGTATCTGTGTACACTTGAAGTTGGGGTGAGAATGTGTTGAAGGTCGCTCGCCATTTTTGTTACCAACCCAAATAGTGGGTTGGGGTTGTGAGGGGCTGTAAGCTAGCAGGAGAGAATGTGAACAGAGAGCTCTCAGCCACAGGAAGGGGAAGATGGGTGGGGTTGCTCCGCACCAAAAGGCCCTCCCACAACTGTGTAAGCTAGCGGGAGAGCGTTTCAACTCCTGCCGCTCTGCAGAAACTATGTCCTAGAAAACCACACAAGTTTTTAGATTTTTGCCTAAAAACGGCAACATTGTTATGAAAAGACCACTGGGAACGATTTGAAAATACATCCAAAGATGAGCAGGGTGGGATTTTAATTAATTATATTACGATTTTCTTTTTTGCATAAATAAACAAAGAGAAAAAAAATCCAAATATGAAATAGTTTATAACTTGTGGTTCTAACTTTTGACGTCTTTTCAAAATAAAAGGCACTTCCACCAAAGGATCATCTCCATGCAGCAAATGAAGTAGTAGGTAGTTTGATGTCAGCTGTGATTAGAAAAAGAAAAAAGAAAAACTATTCACAGTTATTTTACTGGTGTTGGTGCATTTCAGCCAGAAATTTGTAAACGTAACAAAATAAAATTTAACCAGAATTAAATGACCTTTACTGGCTTTTCTGCCCTTTCATGGTGCATCTTAAATCAGTGATTTTGTTCAAAAATGGAAAATCTGCCCTATAATCTGCCGAATGAATTCTGGTTACGAAGCTGCACTGCCTGATGGTCTCTTGGAGCATTATGGGTACTGTAGTCCAAAGCCTCACAGAGTGATACGTCATGTCCTTCAACTGTTTGTGAATAAGTTGAATAAAGTTTGACTGTTTTGTTTTGCCGTATTGCAAGGCAAAAAAAAAGTTTATTTTTAAAAATGTAAAAACATTTTGATATTCTAAAACCAGAGAGCCAAAACGGAGGGGTGAAAGAGGCACGTGTGGCCCCGGGGCCTCGGGTTGCAGAACCGTCCACATGCATGAAGAAAAGCACGGTTTGCTTTTAGCAGAGGAGGACGCCGATGCAGAATCTGTGCTGGAAAAGAGGAAAAGTGTTCCTGGAAAGAAAAGCGCGGAAGTTTGGCGCTGCGTGTGTAATCGAATGAAGTGGATTCGTTCAGCGGGTCGGAGAAACCGGCAATGATCTCAACCTAGAGAGATGAGTGTAGTTTGCTGAGCTGCGCTCTAATCGAATTGGCCATCAGATAAAAGCCTTCACTTCCACTTCCTGCAAGGGACTTGGGCATGCTTGACACGCTTCCTCCCAAACCCTCGGTCCTCGCCGCCTCTCGTCAGTGCTGTTGGGCGCTCTCAGCGGCGGTTCTCCCCTAAACGGGCTGCAGAGTGTCAGTCTGCTCGTCTGCCAGCTTCCATAAAGACGCAGGAACGAGGGACCAATCTCATTAGGGGAAGATTAGGCCAACATCTGCTGCTGCTGCTGCTGCTGCTGCTGCTGCTGCTGCTGCTGCGGCGGCGGGGGCCCGGGTTGCAGCCGGCATGAACAAGAAACTACCTCACAAAGTCTAAGCATTGTGGAGAAATTCCTCGCCACCGTCCTCGCCGTCAGCCTGACAGAGTCTAAGTGCGCCCCCTTTTGTTCTGCTGCACGGTTCCAATCCCAAATACCCCAAAGGGTACGAGCAACGGAGCATGCCCAGAACACAAACAGCAACGAGAGCTGCAAGAGCAACAAGTGAAGGGGAGACAGGGCGAGGGGTGGGGGGGCGGCGGAGGAAGAGGAACACGTGAGGAGGTTAAATGTAACAGAGGGTGTATTGTTTGCGGTTCTTCAGGGAGGGAGGAGGAGGAGGAGGAGGGGGAGAAGAGGAAGCAGACCTGCTCCGTCAGCCTGCAGACTTGCCCCCCCCCCGCCTGATAGTGGGACTAATGCCGCTCAGGAGGCAGCAGGGAATCGAACGGCTGCAGAGACGGACACTGCACACCCTCGCAGAAACGCTGTCATTTCTGCATTTGGGTTCTTTTAGATTCCAATGAAAATGTGGCATTTTACTGATGATGGAGGACAAATATAAAGAGAATATTTCATAAAAATTGCATTTCTGAGGATTTCTTTATCATTGTGAATCAGACAAAAACATGCCGTTGGAAAAAGATGGTAGCTTCCTGCTCCGCTCCATTCTGATGCAGACAGACGGATCCATGAACGCTTTTGTTTTCCATCTAAACTGTCGAACCACTTAGCTTGGGGTTATGAGGGGCTGTAAGATAGCAGGAGATTGGTCAACAAAGGCCTGATGGGAAGTAAGCGCAGGCTTACTTTAGCCCCGCCCGCAGCTAAGAGGTGACTTTGGAATGACCTCCTGCTGCTCTGCAGAAACTATGTTCTAGAAAACGACACAGGTTTCTAGATTTTAGCTAAAAAGGGCATCATTTCACTGGGAACGTGTGAAAATAGATTTAAAAATGAGGTTTTTTTTTCTGCAATTGAGTTTGCAGCAGAAAAATATAATATGAGGAAAAACTCGCGATATTAGTGATCAATATCGTGACGTAACTTGTGATACATGAACCAATAGCAAGACAACTGAAAACATCATTACCACGTTACTACAACAGTTTAATTGAAATAAAAGTCAACATGACTTAATTACACTCCAAATGACTCGTCTACAGAGGAGGAGAACATCTAACATGGAAGGGCTCCATCCGATTGGTCAGATGCCGAAAGGGATTTATGTGATTCGTTAAATACTTCAAGCTGCCAGACGATTGTTTTTGCACTTTTAAGGTAACCATTTATCGCAATTTCTGCCGTCTTTTGCGATATGCTTATTGCACAGCTCGATGTCGATCAACGATACATTTGCGATTAAGCGTGCGGGCCTAGCAGGAGCGCCTACACGCATGAGCACGCATGCGTTGGAAACACAGGAACATGTGCAGGTTTTCATGCATGCATGTGCAAAGACCCGCGCGAACAGCAAGTGTCACATGACGCACATTCATGTTGATGTAAGCTGATAGGCGAGCGTGCTGACCTGAGGGGGGGTGTTCTTCATGCATGCTCCACGTGACCTGCAGAGGACGCCTCTGAACAGTCGTCTTCTGTCGCATGTTGGGCTGCAGTTTCTGACTCAAATTTCACGTCTGACATCTCCAGCAGTTTGTTTCCATTTCTTATTTTTTACTTCAGATTCGACGGTTTGTGGTTGCGACTCTAACCCCTCGTCTGTTCTGTCGTGTCTGTTGGCAGTTTAAATAAAGTTGTAAGACAGACGACCGGGTAACTGTAATGCAGACGCTCCAGCTAAAAATAAACAGCCGAGGCTGGAAGCGTTGGGCTGCGTTCAGACGCCTCTCGGACGTTGCTTTGGAGCTGCAGAAAGCGGCCGTTCTAGCGTCGGGTTCTGCTGTTCTTTGGGTTTTTTCCGTCGTGTTCCTCACCGGCTTTAAGGTTCTGGATCTTCTTGATGCAGTGTAGCAGTCAGGACAGGTCGTGTTTTGACCGTTGACTGTACATGAGAGCTGGACTGAGTGGCTCCTCCCCCCTGGTGTTTCAAACAGGAAGTAGCGTTTTTGGTCCTCAGTCTGCTCAGCTTGATGTTTTTTTCAGTGTCTGCTCCTCTTCCTCCTCCACCTTCCTCTCATCTCATGCTTCAGATTTTTCTGCTCTTTAGTTAAATCAACATTTAAATAATAGTTTTTTTCCTTCTTTTTTAACCGTGAACTTTATTTAACAAAGTTTCTGTCGGTGCGTCGATGTCATTTCACCTGCAGAGCTTTATTTTGAAGGTCACTACAGGAAGAAGAGAAGGTAGCGCTCTGATTCTGAACGCTTCTGTAGGAAAATACAGTTTTTGCCGATTTCAAAAGTCAGTCTGCACTGTCAGTTGTAGTTTCTAGAAATAAAAACATTAACCCCTTAAAACCCGGATGCAACGGTAACTTAGTGACACACGGTGTGAAAAGGTTGTCCCAAAAAAGGATGCATCTCGAGTTATTTTTTGTTGCTTGGCTTCATTCTTGTCGTCTTTTTGAAGTTTTCATTAAATGCCACATCGATGGCTAAAATACAAAACTTCAGAGATTTAGAGTTTTTGCATCAAATGGTGAGAAGAGGGATAACGGCACATTTTAGGTGAATCTTCCAGAACACACTGCCCTGTTTTTAATGTCATAAAGGTCACAGGTCAAAAACCTCTGGTCACCATTGGATCAAATGTTTGAAACGTTTCCTAAAAATAGGCACATTTCAGAGAGAAGTTTTTGTATTTTGTTACGGTTCATAAACAGATATTTGTGAGCAGAACTCTCCGATTCGGACCAAACCAAATCCTTTCACCCCCCTGCAGAGAGGAAATGGTTTGGCTCCAGTGTGGAGATGATGCAGCTCATCATCATCTTTACTGTGACTTACTCGCTTCATGCCCAGTAGTTCCACGCTTTGAAGGAAGTGAAAAGATGGGATTTTAACATTTGTGCCACCTGTGTGTGTTTAGGCTCCGCCCCCACGAGTATTAAACCACTTAGACTTCCTTTAAAGTGATTCTTTCTGACTGTCACTGTCCACTCCCACCAGCTTCCAGACATCCGGCGTCACGGGCCGTACAGCTCGGTTCCATCCGGCGCTGATCCGAACAGCAGCGATCTGGAAGGGACCCGGGTGTCACCGGGTCACACTTGACCCCACATGGGAAAGGTCACCTTAGAAGTTTCCTGGAATGGAAGAAAAACCGTATTTTATCTTTACAGACATTTAGAAATGAAGGCTGCATGCTGGTCCAGGGGTTAGCGGCTCACCGTAGAAGGTTCGAATCCCGGATGGGTGCTTCCTGCGTGGAGTTCGCGTGTGCATGCGTGGGTTGGAACTCCGTCTTCCTCCTACATGTTGATTGACGGTTCTGCATTGTCCCTTGGTGTGTGTGTGTGTGTGTGTGTGAGGCCTTTTGACAGACTGACATTGGTTAGGATAGGCTCCAGCAACCCCGCGGCGCTCAAAGGGATTGGTCCTGTTCTGAAAACAGTTTTTTTACGATGAACGCCGTCACCGTTTGACCAAACAGACTCTGGAAAACGCTGAGGTCCTTACTGGAAATCCCACCTTCACCCTTTCATCGGCCTCGGCTCTTTTTCCACGCCGGACTTTTCCTGAAAGGAGACGGCGGTACGGAGACAAAGCGCTGCGTGCAATCGACACATTCCAGAGCTTCTTCTGCTTTAAGAAAACGATGCAACAAATGTTCTGCCGCAGCTCACATATGTGCCCCGAAGTGAGAAAACGCCGCCGTTCTTGGAGGCGTTCACACGTAGGAGGTACAGCGAGCAAAGCGAGAATCAGAGCGCCTCTCTGCTCCTCCAAACGCGTCCTGGAGTCCATGTTTCTGTTTTTGTCCTGCTGTATATGTGTAATTAGCCTCAGACAAGCCTCGTACTTGGAGGGGGGAGGGGGGGCTTCTGAAAACAGAGTCATGCCACATATGCACATATGCAAATGTGCCGCGCGGCGCTCTCGGCGGCGTCCTGAGCCTGTGTGGCCCAGCGCGGCGATGTGGAGGGAAGCAGGAAATGTGTGAGCCATGAAGGCATGTGTTTATGCTGGCTGCAGCCGCCCATCGCCAGCCGGAGGGAAAACAGACACCGGCAGCTCCGCTCTGCGTCCCCAACGCTCCCCCAGATCCACCGGCGGGATCTTTTCTCACCTCCAGGGCTTCTCCTCCTCTCCTCTCCTCTCTCTGCTTCTCGTCTCAAAGACCAGATTGTGGCTCCGATTGTACAGAATCTGCCGTCGACTCACACAAAACGTTCAATCAACGACCCGGTTTCAGTGTAAACATGTGCAGAAGTGCAACAGGGAAGCCGTTTGTCATTAAAAAATGTCCAACAATAAATAAAGGAAGACTCGTTGGCGAAATCCTGCAGAATTCTTGGCTGGAGCCCCGGATCAACAGTCTGCTTTCAGAGAGACGCTCCCTGCTCATGGTTTGGACATAAAACATTTCATGGTACAACAAGTTAACAAGCCTCCAGCCTCTGCTTGGAAGACAGCTACATTAGTTTGTGCTGGTGTCTGACCTCTGACCTCCCTGCAGAGGCGTCCTCATGCCGGGAAAATCAAGAAACCCTCCAAGCTAGGACATTTGATCAGACAATTTCAGCAATTTTACTGATCCGATAATGTCTCTATTCTGTTTATTATTAGTTGGGTTTCATCAGTTGCTTTAAAGGAAACATATTTATATGTTTCTGTTATTTAGTATTGGATTGATTGGTTTTTTGTCCTGAAAGTCCTTTGCAACCAGCCTCTAGTGGTCATTTGGGGAACTGCAGTGTTTCAAATCCAGGAGGCGGGGTCTTGGCTGTCAAATTGACTTAAGTTTATTCAGTTGCTGCTTTCATATCCGTTTTCTTAGCTCTTTTCTTTCCCGTAGATCTGTTGTTCTTGAGGCATTTCCCTGATGATGGAGAACATACATGAAGAAAACTCAAATTCTATTTTCATTTCTCAATTAAAAAAAGCAGCTGTTTTTGTTTCTCTGGTTCCCTCTAGTCGTATAACCCAAAAGTCAAAGATAACAAATGGATAATTCCAGATTTTACTTTGTGTTCAGGTCCACCTGCTCTCTGGCGTCTTTGGTTTTCTCAGACGGGACAAGATACGGATCTGACATTTTATTAAAATGGTCATAGTCTGGGACACTGGAGCTTATTGCCCATCAGGCCGATGCGTTTCCCATCAGCCACCTCTCCCGTCCTCAGCCCCAGCTCTTACCTGTCAAACTACACTATAGAGTCAAACAAAGACTTGTTATCAGACTGAAAACTGGGTGAGATTTTAAAAGATTTGTCTGTTATTTCAAATGCGTAACGGGTTTGTGGTGCAGATCGGGGAAACGCTCGCCTCTTTGCAGGGATGCCGTTCATTTCCTGAACTTCTCGTCTCACAGAACCAGGCTACGTTTATCTTCAGGGTCTGGAAACTTAGAAGATACCGGGTCACAGGAGGACAATGTCATTCTGGGGGGGTGGAGGGGGTTGTTGACTGTCTGACAGTTGACTGTATAAGAGAGCTGGACTGAGTGAGCGTGACGTCTCCCATTGGAAGCCATTCACCTCCAGCTCCGACCAAAGTCCCTTCAGTCGCCATTTTTCTTTGCGATGCGTACGCCGCCACGTTGGAGGCAGACGTCGTTAGTGAGCAGGGATGGGTCCGAGTTGGTCTGAGTCACTGTTTCTATGGCAACCACACTCATCAATCAGGAGGAGGGCCTTTTGGAAGGCCACACTTTTACTACTTGAAAGTGTGAGACCGCCTACTTCTACTAAGGCTTCCGATTGGTCGGTTTCTAACTTGAATAACTTGAACTGCAGTGAAAATATCAGGATAAATAAGGATCAGCAAGAACAGAGGCGTCAGAGTGAGAATGCTTCTCCTGAGGTCCCTAAAACCCGTCGGTCCTGCAGACGGCGAGATCCGTTTCGTTTGTGGAACCGCAGAGAACCTGACCTCTAATCCTGCCTCCACCTTCCCTGTGGTATCATCCTCCATGGCGAGCCGCCGCTGGCGTCGGAGGACCGGTGGATACAGACGGGGACAGATCGGGGGCTGTGGGTCAGCGCAGAGATTTAGCCGCCGTCAATGTCACGGGGATCTGCGGGGCTAAGTCCCAGCCAGCGCGTGGATCCCGGTGATTGAGTGATTGAGCGCTTAGTGTTTTGAGCCTGTGGACAGCCCAAATAAGTTAATCCCCGCCCCCACCCAGCATCGCTGACCTCCTCCGCCCACCCTCATCCTTCCACTAACTCTTGCTTTAGAGGCAAACATCCCCAAATCTCCTTAATGGTTTAATCACCACAGATATGCAATTGCTGTAACGTGGAGGGGGGGGGTTTGCATGGCGCTCTGCGGCCCCGCTCAAGCGGGGGAGCTGTGATTACGGAGCGGGATTAAAAACGGGGTTGTGCTTTTTGATTAGGGACGGAATGAGAGCTGTGGAGGTCAGAGGTCAGGTGGGGCTTGTAGGGAATTGGATGATCCGTTTCAGAATCCACTTAGATTTGTAGACACGCGACCGCAAAAAAATATGACCTTTTGGGATTTCAGACAACCCACACGAAAGCTTTCCGATGAACGCTGGCGGTTACAAAAACGTTGCATCATCTTTCAGCATTTAGGTGATGCTAAAGCGTGAAGATCCTCCAAAATCCTTCTGTGTCCCCTTCGTGCTCCTTTATTCTATGATGTCTGTGCATTAAAAGCATTCTTTTAGAGCTAGAACGCCTTGTTTTTAATGAAACCCCCCCCATGCGGAGTTCCGGTCTCGGTGCTGCTATTGTTGGCGGCACATTCAGAAGCAGCATTTTATGATTCTGCCAAATGTCTAAAATCCTTTTCTGTAAAGTTTCTCCTTTGCAAAAGGCTTAAAAAACAAACTGGAGACGACTATAAAAGTCTGAGGCTCGCGCCAGGAGCATTAAGACCAGAACCAATTTAAAAGGACCCCCCCCCCCCCCCCCCCCCCCCCGAATGAAAAAAATCCAGTCAAATGTTTGGAATGTGGAGGCTCATTTCAAGCAGGAGGCTGCGTTCGGCATTCTTTCAAAATAAAAGGGTTGTGAGTCAAAGGTGATCTGGTTGACTTTTATCTCATAAAAAGGCCTAATAGTTTAACATCAAACCTAGAGGTCAGCAGGTCATCCACGGGACCACTTCCCTTTTCGGACAACTGAGTTTTACATTTTTTAAATACAGATTGTTCTGTCGTAGAGCTTTGAGACGTTCTTCTGTACTGTCCTTCACCTGTATTACCCATAATTCAGCTGGCAGGCCCTGTACCTCCTGTGGGGAGGAGATGTTTGCTGATTTTTCAAAGAAGCTTGAAAAAATTTAGAGATTTCCAGCATCTAAACCGGGGTCCTGCAAGCTGAGGCTCTGGGGCCACAGGGGTGTCTTTGGCCCCTCCTTTTGTGGCTCTCTGGTTAAAGAAAAAAAACTGTTTTTCTGCAACATCAAGTGAAACAAAACTGTCAGAAAACTTTATCCGACTCATTCCTTAACAGTTGCAGCACAGAATGGATCCCCACATTAGGCTCCTGACTACAGTACCCACAATGCCCCGACAATCCATCCAGCAGTGTGGCTTTGTAGTTCAGCAGCGTCAAAGATTTTGACAGATTTTCTGGCGCCGTGTGCCACAGGAAATCTTTTTGAGGTCAGCAGGTCTGATTATGAAGTTGTAGCTGAGATGCAATAAAAAAAATTGTTGAGTGTTGTTGATCTTTTGTCATGACATCACACTACCTACTTTTATTTTGAAAGGCAGTCATGTGAACCAAAACTTATAAACAGTTCCATGTCGCATGTTATTTATGCCAATAAACAATAGTTTATTCATTTTGGATGCAAGTCAGTGTCTTATTTCTTTAAAGGGTGAAGTCTGACTTTGTGGTTCCTACTGGGTTGTTGGGGTCAACTCCAATGGCTCTTTCACCCTTGTGTTATCTTGTGGGGTCAAAATGACCCCACCCTTACATTGATCCTTACAAAGATCACAAATCATTGAAGAAAAAAGGTTCAGAGCACTGTCTAGTGGGTCTAAATGACCCCACTACCAAAGTTGGTAGTGGGGTCATCTGAACCCGACAAGATAGCACAAGTGTCAGTGGTGCCAGTCCGGTGAATCTGGCTCCAGACTTCTAGCCGTTCTCATGAACACTGCAACCTGAGGAAATGGAAATTTGTTTTCTGTCGTCGGTCCGAATCCCGCTCAGTGTTGCAGCGAGCTCGCGGATGAGGTTGTTTACTGCGGCCGGCCGCCTCCCGCCGGCCTCTGGCTGAGCGTGGAGCACAGTAAGTGCAAAAGCAGGGCTGACGTGGCGAGCAGGGATCATGAAATCGCCACCTGTGTGTCTTCGCTGACATCGATCCGGTCGGTTTTTTAGAGCTCTCCCGAGTTAATATTTTCATTGGAATAATCCGAGTTCTCCGCCGAGGCCGGTGTTGATGCGGACGTTCTGTGGTTCTTCTTTGACTTGGTTTTGCTAAATGAATGAGACAGACGATGTGAAAAAGGGAAACTAACATCCTTCTTGTAGGAGGAGGAGGAGGAGGAGGACAGGAGGAGAGACGGAGGTTTTAGTTGGAAAAAAAAAAGATGAATCGAGCCGAATGGAAAGATCCGGCTTCTCGGATCACACCAATTACAGGAACATTCAGGAGGCCGTTTCTGCTGAAAACATTAGCTCCTGGGTTTCTGCTCTCCTCTCACTCGTTTCGTCTTGTTCCCCCTTTCCTTCTCCGTGACTCTTCCCTTTTTTCCATTTTATGTGGGGATCCCAGAGGGGTATCTGCAGTTCCTGCAGTAAGTTTTCCTCCCATGATTGCTTTCTCTCACAACTGTGGAGCATCCAAGCAGAACTGATGCGTTCAAGGACCCTTGGATCTCACTGTTTTCGTCCATCAAGCCTAGCTGCTAGACTAAAAGAACCAGAAGGTCTGAGTCCAGACTTTCTCCATTCTGGACCTCTGTTAGTCGAGCTGCAAAAAAACCCAATGATTGTTCGGCTTCGTTTGAGGACTTTCTCATTCATGTTTGAAACGGGAAAAAAAAGGTTTGGACCCCTTTCCTTCAGATTGACGCAGAGCCCGCTCTGTCCAACCAAAGGTACCGTCTAGTACCATCACACAATGAAGGTACCGAGACGGGCCTTCAGAACGCAGCGGACTCTGGCGAGGACCGGTGGGATCGCTGCACCTGTGATGTCATGTGACCCAACTGTTTTGGCATCAATTAACCAAACTTTGAACCACAGGAAGCTGATCAGTGTTAAAAAAAAAAAAAAGACATGTCCAGTTACACACAAGCTTTCGTCTGTCCTTTGTCCCTTTCGCTCCAGTCTTTATATTCTTTGGACAACCGGAAGTCGTCAACGCCATTATTGTAATTCCAGCGGATTTTGAGGTGGAGAAAAGCGGCGTTGAGCTGATCTGCAACGCTTTACAGGAGCGGCTGATTTATGAATCAACACATGTCACGTGATAATGTCGGTGAGAAGAGCAGTTTTGCGCAGTTATGCAGCATTTTAGACTTATATCGCCAAATACCACAGCGCCGCCACCTAAATGCAGCCTTGTTCAGCAGATATGGCAGGTGGCCGCACGCCGGCGTTTGTAATGGGGAGGCAGCGGTCACATTTTTACACGCCGCATAGCCGCCGTGGAGGAGTTTGGAAAATGACATTGAATCCAACACCATGTGCAGTGGAAAGACAAAAACTAACAAAATATAATGTAAAAAATGAATAATAATAAAAATAAAAAACAGTCATATTTACTATATTTTTTCTCATAAATTTACGACTTTAAATCTTGTCAATTTATGAGAAAACACCAAAGTTGTCAGTTTATCGGAACCTTGCTTGAAAATGAAAAATGTGTCGGTAGGACCGGTTTCAAAAACAAAGACGACTCAAAATCAGATTATTGTCAGTGAAGCCGTCTTTCCAGGGTTCGGTGTCGGTAAAGCGGAGTTTCATCTGTAAAATAGGGATCTCAGAGACACGTTTGGGTGAAGAGGACCGCTACTTTATCTTCCCTTTTCATTCACGAACCCAGAAGTCCATTTGTCCCTTTAGAAACACTAAAGGGGAAGGGAAACAGTGTTACATGGTCCCCTGCTCCAGATGAAACATCCTGTTTGAACAGAAAACAACAAAGATGAATGAAAATAGTCAGTTATATTAGAATACGAATGTTGAAAATGCAAAAAGAGTGCTCCTCCTTGTCTTTGGTGGAGGAAGAAACGGCTGCAGAGATCCTGCAAAACATTAATAAATCGGAAATCGAACAGAAGATCTTCCAAACATTCGTCTGTAGAAATTTTTGCTTAAAGGAAAGGTTTTCGAGATCACGACTCAACAAGAGGTTCAGGTTGTCTTGAATCCTTAAAAACGTACTAAAAGTTACTAAAAGAGGTAAATTTGTCTTTTGTCAATCGTGATACGATGTTAAAACTAGACAAAAATATTTGGGATTTTGTGTTTTAGCGGGAATGTTGGAGTCTGTGCAGACTCACAGAGCGATTACCTTTCTTCACCTGATGTCTGAACGGTTTGAAACCCTTTGAAAAGCCAAATGGAATGGGATTCAGCAGAACTGCTCCAAGCTGAGCAGACAGTTTCAGCTCCTTTACATCACAGGGAATGGAAATCTAGCCTGTCTAAGGCATACTTGTTGAAGGTGACGGCGTTTTGAGGGCTGTTGGGAAATGTTTCAGATGGTGTTTCTTCTGTCAGTTCAGCCAGGAAATGAGTTCAGGGTTTTTCATTTCTGAAAATCATTTGAGCTCTTATTGTGAAGGGAAAGCCAGCAGAGGAGGGTTCTCCAGTGAGTCCTACCGGGCCTGGAGGACGCCGGTTCTGCTCCCACTGACCCGGATCCAGTCAGGACCCGTGTTGATGCTATCTCGCGACTCGTGACCTGGCTGTAAAAGTTCGGCGCGTTTGGTCAACGGTGATTAACGCTAATGACTAAATGTGTCCTTTGGGAGGTTCAGAAACGTGAGACGGGTTCACTGGAGGTCGCAAACGCTCAACAATCTCGCTCGGGATCCATCCTCAAAGTTCGCCAAAGCGTGACGTGAGCTCCTGCATCAGGTAGACGCTTCCTTCGCCTTCAGGTAAAAGGAGTTCGGGAAAAACCCAAATGAAAACCGTTTTCTTGCAGGTCCAGTGTTTTCCTGGGGTTGGAGTTTGCCAGAGTTTTTATGAATCCTGGCGACCAATGCAGTTTTTTTTATTCTTTTTTTTACAGGCAGCAAACCTTGAAGTGAAACCAAACTGGTCGTTTCATTAGGAAAGGGGAGAGGAAAAGAGGCAGAGACAGGGAGATGACCATTAGTCCCTGCTGTTCAACTCTAATTTCACTCAAACTTAAGTGAAATCAGGTGTTGGCAGCAGATCCAGCGGAACAAATGAAACAAAAGAGGAGTAAGAGGAGAATCATGGGAAGTGTAGGACAAATGAAAAGCAGGCCGAAGAGGGCTCATAAAAGTCTGTTTGTTAGCATTCGTACATTCGGACTGGAGTGCTGCTTTTGACCCTTTTTGACCCGATGGTAACCGAACGGTGGCGAGCTGCTCCACGGATGTCGCGACCGTCTCCCAGCAGCCTCTCTGAGCCTGGAGCCGGTTGAGGACATGTGGGGCGGATCATAGCAGAGGGTTCTCACAGAGGAGACCACGCCGATGTGAACGGCCATCCAACAAAGTCTTACCTTTACTTCACTAATCTGATCAGAGAGGACGTTTTTGATAAAATACCACCTAAAAAAGAGAGTAGACGACTGTTCCACTCATAAAAACTGCAGCTTTGAGGCTAAAGCTGCTGTTTTTAAAGTTAAATTAGACTTTTATTTATTAGAGGTCATTTAGCTTTAGTCCTTCCTACAAAATGTCTCCTGATCTACCGTCTCCCATCACCGCCAAACCTTTGGTGGTCTGCTACGTTTCCTACTGCAGCAACAGTCCCTGACCATCATACTACCACCTCCTTTCCAAGAAAGAAGCCCAGCTTCTTTCTTCAGTGCCGATGACACCAAAGCCAACAGAGATTCTCGATGGGGTCTCCCGCAGGTGATAATCTGTCAGCCGTTTTCCCAGATGAATCGCTTTTTCTTTATGTTTGCATGTCATTTCTTTTGTTTTGCATCGCTTTTTTTTCTTTTTTGCTGTGATGGT
The DNA here is from genome assembly GCF_053564925.1 of Oryzias latipes. Classification (NCBI taxonomy): domain Eukaryota; kingdom Metazoa; phylum Chordata; class Actinopteri; order Beloniformes; family Adrianichthyidae; genus Oryzias; species Oryzias latipes. The sequence goes on along the minus strand of NC_136244.1, from coordinate 3,497,467 downwards.
GGTTATTATTTGCAGCGTTTATTTTTTATTTGCATTTCCTCTTTTTTATTTGCATTTCATTTTCTTTTTGATTGCAGTTGCTTTTTTTTTTTTTTCTTTACTGCAATGTCGGTTCTCGGCCACCGTACAGATCTAAGTGGAATTTTCTTTATATGTTTCCTCCATAATCAGAAAAAATGCTAAAAATGTTAAAAACACCCAAAAAAAGAAAACAGCCTTTTCATCAGATTGCGTCTTTAAATACTTCCTCAGCCTAAGCAGATTTAAAGATGTTGTTTTTAACGAGGCCTTAGATTCCTCCAGATGTTGCTGCAAAAGCCTCCACTTCACAGAAACGCCACTTTAAGCCGTTTTCATCTTCAGATGCGGCGTTGCATCACGCTCCTCCTCCACATGCATTTGGTTTCCATACATGCAGCGCGGCACTCCGCCATGCTTACATGTGGAAAAAGAATCGGTTTAAATGTGCAGCCTGGCTGGTGTTTGCTCATGGACACTGCGGCAGAGCGTTTGCTGGATTTCTCCTCTGAGTCCACTCCGTCTGCCGTTGATCCCGACTGCTTTCCGTGGCTCCATTCATCCTCTCACACCTCCCTTATTTCCTTTCCCCCCTTCCTCTGGCCCCTAAACTCCTCTTCTTCTTCTTTTCCTGCATTTCTTCACTCCTCCCCTCGTGGGTCCCCCCCCCTTTTTCATTTGCAATTACAGTAATATGTAACATCAGGCGTGGTGAGATTTAGGGCTTTACCTTACATAACCCTGGGATTTAGCTGCAGGGCTTTAAGGCTTCTCTGAGCCGCTGAGCTGGGGGCAATCGGGCCTCTTTAAAATATTTTCAAATGATTGAAATCCCCAAAGGGCCAATGAGCGAATAGGGATAGGAAGAGGTTGACAGACGTGATCTGGCACCAGCATTACCGCCGATCCCGATCCCTTTCAAATGCAGCCTCCTCGGTCCGGCGCCGCGGGCACGCGCACGCCGCATCCCACGGTGGAGGTCGTGCACCCCCCCCCCCCCCCCCCCCCCCACGCGCTCGAGCAGGGCGGTTGCACGTGTGCGCCGCCCCTGGCTCTCGTCGGTTGATGTGTTGAATTTAATTTGATCTGATTTTATATTCAAGCGGTTGGAGAAGTTTGGCCGCCGATCGCCACGGCAACCCAAAGGCTGATTTCCATCCCTCCTCGAGGCGGACAGGCCGTAAATCTGAAATAATGAACTGCCTGGCCGAACTTGGCGAACTGGAGGAGGAGGGGAGGGGAAGAGCTGGGTACGGCCTGATGCAGAAAGAGGGGAAGGGGTGAAAATAACCTTGACAGATAGCGCCGTGAACAAAAGCAGATGAGGATGTCAGCTGAGGACAAGGCCTTCGCGTGGGAAGCGGCGGAGGTGCAGACTCCAGGACTGCGGAGGCAGAGGGATGCGGCGCGAAAGTCTCCCGCTTCATAGGGGGATTTTTTCATTTCTGCCTGGCAGGGGTCCTAGGACAGAAGGAGGGGGTTAAAGATGTTGGGATTAGGCCTCGCATGAGGGGAAGACACAGACGATGAGCCCCCGCGGGGTCGCAGAGACCGCTGCTGTCAGCGGGAGACTTTGCAGCAGCCCTAAGTGTTGGCGTGGATGAGGAGAACATGAGCTGCAGATGGAAGTGACGGACGGACGGACGCTGAGGCCCGTGAAGGAGCTCTCAGACTGAATTTACGACTTTCGCTCTGGCTTCCACTCTTTCCTTGCTCATTTTCTGCTATTCTGTAACTGCTCTCCCTGCGTTTTACAGGCTTTTCCAGCCGGCCTGCAGCTGCAGAGCAGAGCAGGGTGAGGAAAAAGGGAGTTGGAGGGAGGAGATAGGAAGGGAGCAGGAACTGAATCATGAAATGAGGACCACATTTCCACTCTTGTGACTGCTCTCCTCCTCTTTCTGCGGCGCGTTCCTCCGTGTTTGTTGGTCTTCCTGCTCCTCGCTCCCCCTCTCAGCCTTGAGCTCGCGTAAACTTTGCCTTTTGCCGCACTTTTTGGGCATCTCTGCTTTCCATTAAAGTCAGAGGAGCTCGCCTTCCACTCTAACTAAGACAGACGCCATTTCAGTTTTTTCCTCCCTCCAGATCCTCAGCTCCTTTTGTTTTGGGTCCCAGCTTTCCCAAACTGTGTCTTTCCTCTGAAGGAGAGGTCCTGGCTGTGAGGAGCCAACAGCACACACTCTGCCCCTGACCTCAGCACCCTGAGATGTCTGTTTTCCCGCCGCAGACGCACACACACGCCTGCAGCCGAGCGGGCCGCGAGCATCTGTTTACAGAGCTCCTTCTGCAGTGTGAGATAATGATGGCCAGACGCAGCCCACAGTTAAATAAACACGCTGCCACCTCCATCCTGCAGGCCTGGATTCACACGCTGTGGCGCTGCAGAGGGTCCAACAGCAGGAGGAAGGCTCCAAAATCCCCAGCAGGCTCCAGAAATGGGGACTTTTTTTGGGGGGGGGGCATCAACATAGACCTGCAGTCTGCAGGGATGCGACAGGCTCATTTGACCTGCAGCTGCACAGTATTATTCCTTTTAAGACCAAGCTGTGTGGAATATTGTGCTCATGTCGAACAAGTGCGCAGAGATGAAGACGCTTTAACCTGCCCTGAGACCAGATGGACGGGGATTACCACATCCGCTTTGGGTCAGGGAGGTTCACCGACACCCAAAACGAACTGCCAATCAGCCGATGGTTGGACGATTTTCTGCGCTCTCTCTCCTCCAACAGCTCTCTCATCCCGCATCAGATGGAAAAACAGCAAATAAATGGAAATGTATCTAGTTCTTTGATCAAGCTAGCAAACAGCTGATGATTGTTTTAGTAACTCAGTGATAAGGTCTGATCCCGGGGCATCATGACATGTAAAAGAGTTCATGTTTATGTAAGACTAGGAGGCGCAAACACACGTCTGCACACGCTCAAATGAACTGCTCTACAAACGATCCTGCGTCTGAGGCCATTCCCTTCTGGAGGGGCTGGGTTTCAAGTGTTTGGTAGATTTTGATGAGCAGCATCTGCTAAAAAAAATAATTGTAAGTGAGCAAAACAACAGAGAAATCAGCTTTAGAGGGAACTGACCTCTGATTGGTCGGACGGGTTGCCATAGAAATGTTGACTCAAACCGACACGGACCAACCACTGCGTGCTGACGTCGTCTGGCTTCAGCCCGGCGACTGAATTGACTTCAGTTGGGTGGGGCGGAAGTGAACCATATTCTATGGATGACGTCACGCTCGCTCGGTCCAGTTCTCATATACAGTCAATTGTCATGACCCAGAGAGGTCAGACGTTTACTGAAAACACTAAGAAAGGATTCAAAAACCTTCTTAAGGTTACGGTCACAGCTACAACTGCCACTGCGCGATGGGGAGGCATCGGCAGAATCTTCGAGATGAGCTGCTGTCTGCGTGGTCATGAACGTAGATGGCGGCTGGCAGTCAGGCGGGGATGATGCCTTTATGGAATCTGGCAGCTACAGGGCGGTGGCAGCCGGATCCCCGGCCGGCAGCAGCTCTGATTGGACGATGTGTAAATGTCGGCGACCGTTCATATCAAGGATCACCGGGCGCCTGGTAGCCGGGGCAGTATCTCAAAAGCGGGCCATTCTGCACCCCTCTGCACTGCAACCTCACCTTTGCCTCCCCCAGCAACCTCTTCTTCGTCCTTCTTGTTGCAGCAAACACAACGTTCTGTCTTCTTCATATTCTTCTCAGTATCAACCGGAATTCGCCAAGACGGCTGTGTCGGAGTGGCTGTGGTGCTGTCAATGAGTTTTGTGCATCATCATCATTTATAATCAGGACCCATGCTTGCCTCGGTTGACGTCCAGTCATCGCCAGGCCGCCCTCAGCCCACGTCAACAGCCCTCATGGAGTTCCCGCACTGTCACCGTACGATATGTAACAATGGGACGGCAGCAGGGGCAGGGGGGGTGGCTGGAGGGTCTGACATCGACCTTGAGGTGGTTTGGGGGACCTTGGAGACCTTTGCATGAGTCAATTATCGCACTGCTGCCTGACTGCTGCACTGCAACTTCCAAATCCGCCCACCAACCGATGTCAAAAAACGTTCTGGTCGTCGTTTAACTTAAATTAACTTTTTCCCTAAACTGGAGCCAGACCAGTTCCCCAGGTGACCACCGGGGGGCTTTTTGCACTGCCACAAGTACACAAACAGCAGCAGCATTGTGGCTACGCTGAAAATAAGTCTTTTTTTTTATCAACAACGTTTCTCGACAGTAAAATAATCTTAATTTAGGAAAACATGTTTAGTGACTAGAATATTTTTAATTAAAATAAGAACCATTTTGCTCTTCTAAATAGTGTTTTTGTTTAGGAATTCTTGACTTATTTCTGACGACGTATTTAGTCGGATCTGTCTTCAGAACCACGCTGGCGCTGACAGCAGTGTTTGTGCGTCCTGTAAACGGTGTCTTTTTGGGTCTGACACAGCGGCCTGCGGCTGTGTCTAACGTCTGGAGGTAAACCTTCCTGAAGACCAAAGCTTTTTAAATCTGCCAAAGTCAGAAACGAGAGAGTCAAAAACTTCTGTGATCTGATCCTCTTGCCTTATTCTTTTTTTGGTCTCCAACTTTCCGGTCCAGAACCTAGAGCACATTTTTCGCCTCCACCTGGTGCGTGTATAACGTCTGGATCTATGTGATCGTGTGTTTATATAGCGTGTGATGGGAGTGTGGAGGCTGACAGTGCCGGCGTGACGCAGACCAAAGCCACAGACCGGACCCCTAGGAGCAGATCTGCTGAGGAGAACAGGGATTGATGGAAGGCAGAACCCTGTTGCCCCATCTGAAAATAAAAATATTTAGAGTCTCAAAGTCAAGCAAATATTGGGGCACGTTGGTCCCAGAAACTGTTGGGGGGGGGGGGGGGGGGGGGCTCGGGCTCCTCGGGGGCATCAGGAAAAAGCCCCGCATGCGGTCTTACCCCAGAGGCTGACAGAAGGAGTGGGACAGATCACATCATCTGATTTTTTGCTGTCCAACCTCCTCGTCGTCTCCTGTCACTCAGCTCATTCTCCTCTGCCTGCACCCCCCCCCCCTTTTCTGTTTGGTTTTCATAAACTCCTGGCTGCGCCGGAGCCGGTGATCCCAGAGGCGCGGTGTGAAACGCTAGACATTTCTGAGCGCCTGCCAAGCAGATGCGGGCTCATCTGGCCGACGGCACAAAGTGAACATCCACCCCGTTTAATAACGGCGAGCCAGGAGTCGCACAATTCGCCGCCACACGGCCATTTAATGCCGTTAACAGGGGCTGAAAAGGACCGGCAGGAGTTCCCAACGTCAAACATGCTGTCCTGCTGAACCGTCAAGGCACGCAGAGGTGGATTGTGGGAATTTAGATGAATTTATGGAGCCGTTCTGATTCTACAGTGGATGCAGACAGTGGTGTCTATTGATTCGTACAGATTTGAAAACAGATCAGTGGATTTCGCTTCTAAAGCTTTTGATCTGGGTTAATAAGTTAATAGATGGATTGATAGATTGTAGGAATAAATCTCCAATTATCAGCTTTGCAGAAGGAGAGTCTGACTGCGGCCATAAGCTGTCCAAACTAGGCTAATCCTCCGGTTGCGTGGCTCACGTATGCCGCAGGAAGCGTGTCAAACGAGGGGGGAGGCGACGGGTTCTGCCTCCAGCCTGCAGCTGGAGCCTCGGCGAAAGGCGGTCTCTATCGGTCGGCTCGTCAGACGCAGGAAGAGCGGGACAGTTGTTTACCCACCTTATCGGGCGGACAGATAACGCCGGCTGTGACACAGACTGTGACAGTCGAAGCGCCGTAAACCTCACTCAGTCAGGTGTGCACAAGGGGTGCAGCGGCCTCCCGCACGTGTGTGCGACGGCGAGCGCCTGGTGGCCAGTGACCCCCGGGGTCGCAGCAGGACACAGACAGGACAAATGTGGCTGAGCGGATGGTGGTCAGAGGTTCCCTCGTTTGGGCTGATCGCCTTTTCTCAGGCCTTACCTGCCTCTTCCCGTCCGTCTGCCTCTTCCTGTTGTTCTCGCTCCCAGCCGACAGGAACCGGGCAGGGATGCGGATCTGGCCCGGCCTCGCTTGGGAACGCAGACTCAAGTCGTGTTTAAAATCTGAAGCTACTTTCAGGTCTCTGTGGGGATTTATTGATTCACTGAGGTGGCAACCGTCTGAAAATAGATCATGGTAGGGAAAAATAAATAATTGCGGTTTGTGTCCGGCCTCGAGTTATATGACATCAGAATAGAGCGGTGAAATTAAAAAAAAAGCCGGATTTACCAGACTTCCACCACTCTGCCAGTAGGTGGCAGACATTCGCTATTAAGCAGTAAAAAAGAAGAAGAAGAAGAAGAAGCCCCTCCCTGCTTGTTCAATGTGAACACCACATGCCAAAAGCGCGTTCTTGAACACGCGTCGCCATAGCTTAAGACAGATTTGTGCAAACAGTTAATTTTGGTGAACAGGACCCGGTAACTGGTAAGACAGTTTGCATCGTCGTCAAAGCCCCTTTGAAGAAGAGGCTCAAAACGAGACGCACATGCAGACAAACCGAAGAGGGAGGAGAATTTCCCATCATCCCTGAGAAGAAGGGGCAGCAGCAGAGGCGGTGAGGATGTTTCAGTCCTTCGATTTGTCATAGATGCTCAGATGCCAGTTTAGGAGAAGCTTTAAGGGGCAAAAACGCATCCCTTATGGAAGTTAAAGCAGGTTGAAGAAAAAAAACTCTCGATGACGTCATCAATAGTCGCCGGTCAGCTACGTTAGCGTGGAGCAGCTAGCGCTCGGAAACACATAAAAGCGTCGGTTTAATAACTAAACAAAAATATATCACATACATTTGAATGTAAACTTCTGTGTATCAGGGCACACCCACGTGAAGAAAAGCGCCTGTCCTCCACGCCACAGCGTGACGTGGAAAACCCTCGTGGTGGAGGTTTAGCCCTTAAAAAATCAATTTCAGACAATCCTACCCCTCCAGATGCCCCTACAAATGAAGGGGTAGGGGAAGCATTGCGATTTGGCCTAACCCCACCCTTAAACACATCGATATTTTATTGAATATAAAGGGAATTTACCGCACACCAGCAGAACCTGACCCAAAACAAGTTCCCGTGCAGCATCTCACCGTTTTCCGTGCATCAAACCAACATTTGTTTTATTCAGTTGAGTCATTCTTTCGACCTTATCCCGATCTTCCATCTTAAAAAATCAAACTAGCTTTTTTTTTGTCAAAATCTTTAGGAACACTGTCCTGACGCCTCCAAGAGTGTTTGCTGCTGAAGCCCCCTCCCACATCCCAAATCTGTCCTTCCTCAGCATCTTCTTCCTTCAACAGATTGTAAAATCTGGTGACCCCTCTCTGTAACCCAGTTCACATGGCTGTTTAGTGCATTGACTGTCTTCTGCGTCCTGATTGGCTGCAGGCTGTTGTCAGTCAATCTCATCTGTCTCCCCTACATAAATCTTTCTTTGGGATCAGATGATTTTCTTTCTTTAATACTGGACTCACTTTTCTGTGAACTTTGAGAGTCTAAGCAATAGAGAAAATGTCCACGTCTGTCTGATAATCACGAATAAAGTGTGTAGTTTCCATAGAAACACAAAACTTTGGGTCAACTCGTTGAAGCTCAGGGTGTTTTAGTGTTCCTGTGGTTTGTGCTCCACCGGCTGATGTAATGGTCGGGTACGGCTGTTGTGGTGGTTAAGATTAGTGAAAGGAAACCAGGTAATTAGGGACTCTGCTGGTGGAAAAGCCTCACGAGTCTCTGAGCTCCTCGTCTGGGTTTGGTTCACTTCAAGCTTTTGGCATCGATCTGAAAGGTCAAGATGAACATCCTGACTGGAGTTTGCGGAACTGTTACTGAGATAAGCAGCCTCTCTTTATGATCCTGCAGAGCACACACACACACACACACACAGCTGATTCAGACACCGTGCAGGTTGTGCGTTAAGTCGCTGCTGACTTCACCCGGGGAGGATGTGGCGTCTTTTTACACGCCCATTCGCTCCCCTAATTCATTAATCCAAATGAGCATTTATGCAGAGCGCACATTATTTTTACGGGCCGGCTTTATGTGTTTGTGTGGAGTTTTACAGCCCTCGTAAAACACGTCCTCCAAGCTCCAGATAGAGATGGGAGCATTTATTTGCATAGTTCAGAAACCCAAAATAAATCTTGAGCGTTTTTTGGCCAACGTTGCATCAGGCTGCAGGCCTCTCGGCGTCAATAAAGAGCGCGGCGGCGATGCAAACAATGCTGTCCTGTACCGAACAATGTTTTGTTGACACTGCAGTGTGGGAAGAATGACTTCATTCTAGCCGACTTGTACTGGCGACGAGGCTTCAGTGGAGCCGCGCCGTTAAACACGAGCGCTCTCATTCATGAGCACGCCGTTTTGTTCTGTAAATGGTGGTTTCGCTATGTTATGCTAACCTGTTAGCCTCGTTTATACGTAAAATCAGCTTACACGTCAGTTTATGAGAGGCTTCAACGTGGTTTCCTAGATCCTTTTTCCCATCATGCAAATCTGCAGAGCACATCCTCAGAAAACCCGAACTACAGCATTAGAGTTCAGTATGTCTCGTCTCGTCATCTCGTGTAATTGTTACTGAACCCTAACATGACCATAGGCAGGGAGGACGCCCAAACTGAACCAGGGTTTGTATGGACAGAAACGCTTGACAAAGCAGCAATTTGTTTAAAAAAAGTAGCTCACTCATCAAATTTACCTAAGCAGCAAAAAGAGCTGATCAAAAGATCAGAGCTGAAGACATCTTGTGTTGAACAGATTTTACCGTTACAACAGGGGTTATGAATATTCAGACTCATAAGGTGTATATTTGTATAAACTCCTTTTGTACTTGAGGCTAAACTTGATTTATTTTGTGTCTTTCATACATTTCTTGTTGGACCGGATGGAAAAAAAGAAGAGAAAAGGAGGGAATGGGTTGTTGAAGATTGGGCATCAGGGTACAAATAAAGAGGCTTAAAGAAGTAGGAGGGGGTAAGGTTACAAGGAGGTTTATCCTCATTACTGACAGGTGTGAATGTTAGTCAAAAGGGGCGGGGCCTGTCCACACAATCAGATACAAACGTAGCTGTTGGCTCCAAAGATCTTCACACACAAACATGTCAACTTGTACCCAATACAACTACAGCAACGCATGTGCCATTCAATCACTCATACGTTTGGGGCAAACGTATGAGTGAGCTGGTATCTGTGCTCAGGTGACTGTGTTCTGCTGTGGTCCATCCTCTTCTAAACCCTCTGAATTCCTGATTGAGTAAAGCTTGGGAACACCCTGGACAGGTCGCCAGTCCATCAACAGCACACATTCACACCTGGGGTAACATCCATGAAGAAATGTTGAGGGGTTTCTTTGAGGCTCTGGCCCAGCAGGTGGTGGTTTTTGGTGTTGATCATGGAGCCCACAGTTTATTTACCTGAAAGTAAAATATTGTGTAATTGGTTAGGCAAGGGAAGTTTATCTAAAAAGCACATTTGTATATGTATATGCATTTGTATAATACTCCAGACATCCCACCGTGCGTTCTTTGGGAAACAGCAAAGGCAGTCATGAGAGGGAAAATCATTTCTTATTCAACGCACAAAAAACGCAAAGAGAAAGCAGATTTATTAGAATTAGAAAATAAAATCAAAACCCTGGAGACTGCTTATGCTGCTTCTGCACAGGAACGCATTCTGGGAGGTCTGAAAAATTTAAAGCTGCTGTTAAATGACATCATTAATAAACGAACACAATTTCAAATACAAAGGCTACGACTTGAAAGATTTGAAAACTCTAATAAATCTGGCAAATTTCTGGCTAATCAGCTTAAAATTAATAGAGAAAAATCATCAATCACCTCTATTATGGACCAAACAGGAAATGTCACCCATGACCCGGTCAAAATTAATAACGCATTTGAAAACTTTTATAAAAACCTGTACACACCGCAGATCAATCCGTCAGAGCAAAGTATTGACTCATTTCTTAATAATGTAAACCTACCCAGGCTAAATGAGGATCAAATCACAAACTTAGATTCTCCGCTCTCGCTGTCTGAACTTCATGAAGCTCTGTTACTTATGCCCAATGGTAAAGCACCAGGGCCTGACGGCTTTCCTGCTGAGTTTTATAAGGAATTCTGGGAACAACTGGCACCAACATTTTATAAAACTGTCACATCTATTAATGAGAACCAATCAATGCCACCTAACATGAACTCAGCCAACATAATTCTTCTTCTAAAACCAGACAAAGATCCCACTAGTCCTTCAAGCTATCGCCCTATTTCTCTAATCAATGCAGATGTAAAAATTATCTGCAAAGCACTAGCACAGAGAATAGAAAAAATCACTCCTCACATAATTCACTTCGACCAGACTGGATTCATCAAAGGCAGACACTCGGATGATAATGTCCGTAGACTAGTTAATATAATAGACTTTGCCACCATTGAAAACCAGGAAATGACGGTACTATCGCTGGATGCTGAAAAAGCCTTTGACAGAGTTAATTGGAAGTTCCTTATTGCTGCCCTCCATAAGTTTGGTTTTGGAGAAGCATTCATCAATTGGATCAAAATATTATATCACAACCCCAATGCATCAGTTAGAACTAATAAACAGACTTCAAACAGGTTTTTTCTTGGAAGAGGAACCAGACAGGGCTGCCCACTCTCTCCTTCTCTTTTTGCTATATTCATTGAGCCTTTAGCTGCAGCAATAAGACAGAATGAGAGCATTATAGGAATAAAAACCAAACACAGCCATCATAAAATTAGTCTTTATGCGGATGACATATTACTGTTTTTAAGGAATTTACATTCTGTAAATGAAACAGCAATGATCATAAATGAATTCTCCTCCATATCAGACTATTCCATTAATTGGAATAAGTCTGTTTTATTACCACTCAACAGGAATATGGAACAAAGACTCACAATTCCAGTTAAAACAGGAAATATAAAATATCTGGTTATCTACTTTTCCCCCAAACTATCAGAACTGGTGCAGCTAAACCACACCCCATTACTGAAAAGCATACAGGACGATCTAACACGCTGGACCAACCTGCCTCTGTCCCTTATGGGCAAGGTAGCCACGGTTAAAATGAAAATCGTACCCAAAGTTAATTATCTCTTCTCAATGATTCCCACACAACCGCCATTAAAATGGTTCAAAACATTAGACTCATCCATATCAAGCTTTCTATGGAACAACAAACCTGCAAGAATTAGTCTAAAAACTTTAAAATCTGCTAAAAGCTGTGGAGGATTAGAATTACCAAACTTCCACAATTACTTTCTTGCAAATAGATTGCAATACATCTTAAAATGGTTAAAAAATAATCCAGAAACCAACTCATGGTTAGACTTGGAACAGGCGTTATGTGGAAAGATCAACCTGTCACAGCTACCATTTATTAGCCAAACAAATAAAAAACAGGATTGTTTCAAAAGCATTAATATAAATGCCACCTTAACAGCCTGGTGGGAATTTCTCAAAATATCAAAATCATCAATTCAACCGTGCAAAATGACACCCATGTGGAACAACCCGGACATCCTTATTAACAAAAAAATGATTCACTTCCCAGCTTGGCAAGCAGGGGGCATAAAACAACTAGAGCACGTAATTATTGATAGAAGATTCATAACTCCCCAGGAACTTCAAGACAAACATGGAATAAATAACTTCTTGGAATATCAGCAACTTAAATCAAGTATTACTAAAAAGTATAAAATTAAAGACGACGATTTAAAGCTACCAGATGTAGTTACCACTCTGATTAATTTTTCAATGAATAGAACTCTCTCCAAAATATACAAACTTTTATGTAATTTAGATAACAATATTGCCCTTCCAACAAAAAAATGGGATGCAGATTTGAGCATCAGCACAGATGAAAGCTTCTGGTCAGAACTCTGTCTAAACACCTTTAAACTGACAAAAAGTCCAAATCTGCAGCTAATCCATCTCAAAACTCTTCACAGAATTTACTACACTGGACAGAGGATGTTCAAGATGGGTCTCAGTAACTCAGACATTTGCGAGCACTGTGATAATAATCTACCCGACAGCTACATGCACGCACTGTGGTTCTGCACTCCTGTCCAGGCTCTCTGGCAGCAGGTATGTGCCGATTTATCAGTCTGGCTTAAGGTTTCAATCACTGCCTCACCGTCACTTTGTGTGCTTGGTGACATGAGTGCCATCGATATAGAAGAAGGATTAGCATCTATCATTTTCATAACTCTTTGTATTGCCATAAAAACTATTTTAATAAATTGGAAAAACAAGAAAAATATAAACATAAGTCAACACAGAAATCTGCTGTTTGATCATATCAGCTTGGAAAAAATGTCAGCCCAAAGCTCAAGTAACTTTGAAAGAATTCAGTCTCTCTGGTCTCCTGTGGTTGACTCCATGACTTAGGGGGTGGGGGGCTTGGTCGTCGCTGCTCCTTGCCCTTCTGCCGTGGTTTGGGGTGGGGTCGGGGCCTCCGGTGCCTGGCGGGGGCGGTGGGGGGCTCCGTTGGTCGGGGGGTCGGGTCCGGTGCCTGGGTGGGGCGGGCTGGGGCGCTGCGTGGTCCTCTGGGCTTGGGTGTGGGGGTGCGTGGTGGGGGGGTGGGGTGGTGGTCTGGCTTGGCTTGGGGGGCTGGTCCCTTTGCCTGTGCTGGGGGGGGTTGGCGGGGGGCCCTGCTCGGGTGGGGGGGGCCCAGCGGCGCCGGATGGGCTGCCCATCTGCACCTGGGGCTGGGATCGGCCCTTCCCTGGCTCTGGGACGGGACGGGACAACCCTCTCGGGGCCCCCGGTCGCTCTGGGTGTCACCCGCTTCGGCTGCGGGGTCTGGGGTGGGGTGGGGTGGGGGGCTTGTCGGCCCTGTCCTGTGGGGGGGCGTTCTGGGGGGGAGGGGGGGCCCATTATTAGTACGGGTCGGGGGGGCTAACGGGTCGGGGTCTCCGCTGAGGCAATCAGTGGTTGCCTCGGCCGGTTGGCCTCCTCGGTCCCGTCAGGGCCTGACCAGAGCTCTTCTAGGGCCGGCGTCTGGGGGTGGGGGCCTGGGCTTGCTCCGGGGGGGGCGACGCTTTCTGGCTCCTCTCTCTCTGTGTGGGGTGGGTGGTGCCGGGCCTGGGGTGTCGGCGCCTCCGGGGGTGGGGACCCTGGGCTGGGTGGCCCTGGCCCCTTTGCTGGGGGTGGGCTGGGGGACGGCTGTTTGACCACCGGGGGACAGTCTACCAGCTGTCCCCAACTTACCCCCTTCCTTATATAACCTCATATTAGGGTGAGGGGGTGGGGGGTCTAGCCTACGATGCGCCTTGGGGGGGGGCTACTTGGGAGTGGCCCCCCTCCTATGGTTGCCGTATGGAGTGGGCCCCCCCTCTTTCGGTTTTATTTGCACCTTAGACATGTAGGGTCCTTGGTAGGGGGGGTGCTTGGACATCACTGCAAGCAAGCAGCAGATATCCTCCTGGCACCCTACCCGCCAATTTTAACCGCACCTTAGACATTTAGGGCCCCTTGGTGTGGAGGGTGAGGGGACATCACTGTGAGTAATCAGGAGATGTCCCCTTAGTGCCCTACTCGCCAATTTTAACTGCACCCCCCTTAGTACACACACCCCTCCCCCTTCAATATATACATTCAAACATAAACACACACACATGCACACAAACACCCTCTCAAACACCCATACACGCACACACATTTTACAAGGAAGGTGGGACCTGGGTCCATCTGTCCCCTACCCCTTCCCTGGTGGGGGGTGCGGGCCCCTTGGCGATGGCGGCCGTGTCCCTTGGGTGCCGGCTCCCTGGGCCCGGCGGTGCTCTCTCCGCGCGGTGGGGGGGTTCATATTACACCTGAGCCGGGGGTGTTCGTGTCCCTGGGGGGTGGGTCCTGGTCCTTGCCCCTGGGCGCTGGGCCCCGCCAAACTTCCAACATGGCCGAGCCTGGTCGGGCCATATTTATAACACCCCTTGTGGGCCGCCCTTTTTTCCCCGGGGTTCCCCCCTCCTGGGCGGGGGCGGCGGGCCCCTGCCTTGCTCCTACCTGGACCAACCGTGGGCCGGGTGGGTGGCTGCCTGGAGTGCGGAGCGGGTCTCCCTTGGGGGGTCCTGGCTCGTACCTGGGGTCGGGGCGGGGGGATGCCCGGAACTCCTGGGTGGTGGTGGGGTGCTCGTCTGGGGCTGTGGGCGTCCCTCTCCGGTGGGGCCCTGCGTTGGGCTCTTCCGGCGCGGCGGGGGGCTGCTTTCCTGGCTGGGCTGGGGTGGCGCTCTCTTTCCCTCTGCGCCTCCCTGCTCTCTGGCTCTGGGGGCCTCGCGGCGGTCCTGCTGGCCCTGGCCTGGGTGGCGGGCTTGGTCGCCCGGGGGGCGGTTGTTCCCTGCCTGTTCCCGTGTGGCGTTGGGGGTATTCCGGCTGCCGCTGCTGCTGCGGCGGGGGTCTGGGTGTGGGGGTGGCTGGGCGCTCCTCCTCCTTCTTTTCACATTCCACCATCCATTTTAGAAGAACATAAATACTCACTTGAGCACAGGTGTTAGCTCACCTTTGCACTAATAGTTTGCATGATTGAATGAATGAAAGATTTCACACTAGTTGGTTTAAAGGCATAGGTATGCGTTCGTGAACACTATCTGTTTTGTGTGCATGTTGACATGTGGACATTTTTGCGGCTAGCAGGTGTGTTGATAATATTTGAGTGTGTGTGAACAGGCCACGCCCTTTCTGTACTACATTTGAACCGTACCGTAATGATAAACAACCAGTAAACCTGTCTGCTCTATGCTGCTTCATGGTCTTACCCCCCTTCCCCTCCTATTATCACCCTCCTACCCCCCCCCTCTCTCTAACGTCCCTCTCTCTTCTTCCCCTCTTTCCTTTTCCGTCCGGTCCAACACCAAAGATTTTCAAACATGATTGAAATTAATAAAGTTTGGCCTCAATTACAAAAGGGCTTTATTCAGACATACCTTTGGTTTGTCTGAAGATGAATAACCCCTCTTGTTAAAATAAAATATGTCCAACACAAGAGGCCCTCAGCTCTCATCTGTTTGCCTAGCTGTTGGACAGGACAAGTTAAAAAAAAAAAAAGCACATTTGTTGTAAAAAGACAATTCAAAATGCTTTGCATAAGAAATGCGTCTGCAATATTATTGTAACGGAGTGGATTTTTGCACAGCCAAACCCAGGCAGCACTTCCAGCTCAGTCTGATATTCTGATACCGGTCTACGGTTCTGCCGTTTAATGTAAAAGAGAACGGGACTGAGTGAGTGTGATGACACCCATGGAAGATTCCGGCTCCAATAAACTGAAGTCAATTCAGTCCCAAATCTTTTTGTGATATGGAGCCAGATCTCGTCAGTAAGCAGGGATTGGACCGATTCCGTCGAAGTCCTCGTTTCTATGGCAACCACTCAGGAGTGAGCTTGTTAGAAGTCCTTGAAGTCCACACGAAATCTGTCAAACGTTCGACATGAGACCACCTACTTTTATTGAGATGTCTGATTGGTCAGTTTATACCTTGAATAACTTGAAGTACAGAAAAATATCATGAAAAAAAGGTAATCAAAAATAAATATCGAGAATATTTTTTCAAAAAAGTATCAGAGCAAGAATGGTTCTTCTACCCAATAGAATGACTGAATTTATTTCTCTATAAAAATAAACGCCGGCTACTTCCTGTTTGGAACACCAGGGGGGAGGGTTCGCTCAGTCCAGTTCTCATATACAGTCGATGGGTTCTTACAGCACAGTCCCTGGCTTCACTCATAAGCTGTTTTTACCACGACTGCCCAGACACGGTACAATCTTTGACACATTATTGGATGGTCGCTACGTCTGTTACCTTTAAAATCCACCACTATCCTGTTCTGAAGCACAGTGGCCACTGCTGTGGCCCCCCTTCTGCAAGGTGGGCCGGTGCCAGGGGACTGAGGCGCCCTTTAGGGGCCAGATGGACTCTGACCGTCTGTGTGCTGTGAGTCGGCCCTAAAGGTCAAGTCTCTGACCTAACTGGGATTCTAGCATGAGTTAAACGGGCCAGATGTAGACCAAATGTCAGCCCTTTGGCTTTCATGTGGGTTTCCACAACTGCTGGGAGAGCCAAACCATCAAAGAAATCGCACATTCGCAGCCACACTGACCCCAGTTTGAAACCTGTCAGCCCAGGCCAGTGCTGGGCCAAGATAACTATGGCTGTAGGTCATGTTTGGCTGAACACGCTCTTCCATCTGGGAACCACCTGTCGTGGTATAAATAGATTTCTGCTTGAAGAGGAGACTTATGGAGGTTTTCGTCAGGTTTTTGTTAAATATAAAAACCTGGAGCACAGAGAGCATCTGCAGAGTGGCTGACAATGACGCATGGAGCAGACTTTTTGCCGTATCTGTGTGAGACGACTTTCCAGCGTCCGGGCGGGTCCGGGGACGGGTCCGGGGACGGTTCCAGGGACGGTTCCAGGGACGGTTCCGGAGACGGTTCCGGGGACAGTTCCTTCCATCTTTAGGAGACAATTTCATAGATGTTGAAGGGTCAGTAGGTCGCGTCACCGTTTCAGCCCTCAGACCCACTGAGGCCCGTCTCCGTTTAGGTGGCGTGATGTTCCCATGTGATGTGGTAACAGTTTAGCATGTATTTGCTTTCCCTTGCCCCCCCCCCCCCCCCCCCCCCCCCCCCGCACGCTGTAGTGTTGATCATGTCTTACCCCCTTTTGTAGCCTCCTTTGCTCTCCTCATCTGCTCTGCCAACAGATCTCTCTTTCTTTCTCATTCCTCCTTTTATTCTCTCAGCTTGTGTTTTCTTTGGTAAGGAAATGTTCCCACAGCCCTCCCCCCCCCTCACACACACAACCTCCCCCCTGGCTCTGTCTCTTTACCCTCTTCCCCCAGTGAAGTCCCCCCCCCCATTTTATCTTATATATCTTATTTTTGTGGTCATAACTACTTCCAACCTCCTAGTGTAGCTGTTTTTTACCTGTGCACCCCCCCCCCCATCATGTGATCTTACGCCCCACTTGACCCCCACTGCACACACGTGCATTGAGAGTTGGAGCTCTGCTTTATGTTCTGCTCTGTCTGCATGAAACATATACACATCATCGCAGAGAATACAGGCTCCTCCCACTTGAGGTCTGGATGGGGGGGGGGGGGGGGGGGGGGGGGGGTTCTGGAAATCAGGTGAGAACCAGATTTATCTAGCATGTGTTTCATTGCTGCCCCCCTCTGCCAGCAAGTGACACCTGCAGGCCGAATAGAGGAAGGACACCTCTGGCCTCCGGAACCAGACCTTTATTTTCTGACTGGGGAGGGAAAAGTGGCGCCCTCTCCCCGTCGCATCTCTGCTCGTCGAGGAGACAGAGAAGCAGGGGGTAGCAGGTGGGCATCCTGCCAGCCCCCGCCGTCCCTCTACCCCCTGCCCTCTTCTTTCTCCCATGGTTGATTCCCTTTAGGCCCCTCTCACCCCCCTCCCCACCCCCGTCTCTGTGTGGCGTTGGCACGGAGAGGGCGCAGGCGGCACACAGACGGCCACGCAGATGGGTAACGGGCATCCCAGGGCCGCCTTCCCACACCTGCTCCTGCTGGCACGGGGGTTCGAGCCCCACACACACAGATGTGCAGAGTTCCGCCTCTCAATGTATTGACTTTCCCACGTATAGAGGAACCCTGGGGGGGGGGCATGCAAATGGAAACCGCCATCGACGTATGTGTTTTGATAAAAAGAGCCCGTCCGCCTCCCACTCGCCGCCGCTCAGCCTGCCTGTCAGTCACAGATGGCTCCGCGCTTATCTGCCGCCGCGCCTCAACATGTGCTGCCCACCAATCTCTGCGCCTGATTGTAAACATATATGTAAGAAAGATCCGCACCAACCAAGCGGGGTATTTATAGCCCCAATTGCCTACACGTTCACACTTCAGCACCGCCTGCACAGAGACAAGCTTCACTATCAATCACGCCGCCCCCTGCTGCGCTGTCACACGGAGTTACATGCCACTCGTCAGTAACGCACCGCCGTCGTTGCTCTGCTGAGAGCGCGCAGACGCCTCCAGACGGACATGGAGGTGGAGAAAGGAGGAGCGGTGGAGGCCGCCAGCCACAGCCAGGTTTGGGTTCTGCTTTAAGAGCTGGGGTGTGGAACAGCAGGCCAAACGGACTTCCCAGGCAGGCGACAGAAATAGCTGAACGGGAAAATCCCTTCTAAAACTCAGATCCTCTGGTTCCGGTTGGTGAGGACTCCTGAGGAGGGATGAAGGTTCGCTCCAGGCCTTTGCATCAAACCGCTGACTATGGACGTGTTCCCTCACTACCTACTATTATATGATGGTTTTGTCAGGTGTCGGGGCCGCCCTCGCACACCTGGGTGAGGATTGGGTACGGCACACCTGTTCTGCATCTGATCAGACAAACCTTGACCTGTTCATCCACACCCTCCAGCCATCGATTGGAAAATATCGACCACAATGCATTGCGTTTAAAACGTTTTTCTTGTGAATAAAAGGTGTTTTACTTTGTTTTTTATAAACCATCCAATTTTTCAGTAAAAATTTCATATTTATTAAGGTTTCACCTTGAAATTTGAGTGACATCATGAAACTATCTTAATTGTGACTGAATTGCTTTTAAAATCCAAGGCACTTTTGGTCTCTAAATCCTTGTGCTATCCTATGACCCTACCCTTGCATTGACGTGTTCTCCCTACCATGACAAAGGTTGATAAAGGTGGAAAGATTTCATGTAATCCATGGACACCAGTGAGGTTCACAAATCATTGAAGAAAAAAGGTTCAGAGCACTGTCTAGTGGGTCTAGATGACCCAACTCCCAATGTCAAAGTCCCTAGGATAGCACAAGGGTTACGGACATGGCCTGTTCATGAGAACTAGACTGAGTGACTCCTCCCCTCTAGTGTTCCAAACTGGAAGTGGCTCCAAGAAGCCTAACTCCCATAGCTGTTACTCAGTCATTCTATTGGTCAGAATAACTGTTCTTGTTCTGATACTTTTTCTTTTAATGTTTGTAAATTATAAACCGACCAATAAGATGCCTCAATTAAAAGCAGGTGCGTTCATGTCCAACGTTTGATTGATAGATTACGTGTAGCCCGCTTTCAAGTGGTAGGGGTGTGGACTTTCAATAAGCTCACTCCTGATTGGTAGGAGTGTTTGCCATAGAAACGGTGACTAAGATCGACTCGGACCAATCAGATGCCTGCTATTGATTTCTGGTTCCAGCATGGCGGCCTTCATATTGTAAAAAAAATGGTGACTGGATGGACTTTGTTTGGTTGGAGCCAGAAGTAAGTTATTTTTTATGGGTGACGTCACACTCACTCAGTCCAGTTCTCAGATACAGTCATGGTTTAAATCCTGAACCAAAAGACACCAAAAGAAACTCGTGAGAGCAGAAAGCTGTGGATGAATCAGAGAGCCGAGGCTGGAGAGGCGGTTCCAGATGTCCTCCACTAACAGCTCAGCAGGAACAACCACAGTGGTCTTCTCCTTCCCTGTTATTATCCTGTTAGCCTTTACTGTCTATTATCTAATGAAACAGAGTCCTATGAACCTTCCTCAGGCGTCTGAGACTTTCACTGAGTTTGGCCCCTCCCTCAGGCAGAGGGTCCAAAATCTCAGAATGAAATCAGGTCAGACAGCAAGAGGTGTGGCGGTAGAGCGATCAGAGGGACGTTTCCATCAATAAACACTGGAGAAAGACACAAAAAAAAGTAGCAGTGAGGTCCAACAAAAGAGCCGGGCGGACATCTGTGAGGGATAGCCGTGGGGATTGGGAGGGTTTGGAACATTTTAAGCGCATTAAAGATAAAAAAAAGGTCATATTGTTTAGCAACATAGTGATAAACCTCTTAAGCGAAACCCTGTTTGGGAAGCTTTTGGTGGAGGCTGGAGATGTTTTGGTCAATTCAACACTTTTGATTTTTATGTTTTCTGCTCTGCATCTGCAGAAAACCTTAAAAGAATTCCAAGCGATAAATCCTTTCAGGTCTATGTTTCTATTTCTTATTTAAAAAACATGAAAATGTGTCTTATATAACATGTTTCGCACTATAGGGCACACTGGATTACAAGGAATGGTCTATTTTCGAGCTTTTGTCATATTTAAGGCGCACCCAACTTTTAGGCACATCAAGCGAGACAAAGAGATAAGTCTTTTAGTCAGACTTTATTAACTCCGTTCACAGTATTTAGAACTTGTTTGTGACAATCTGCATGCTAGCCATGTTAGAAAAGCTAACTATATTAGCATAAACACAATACCTGTAGCTCCAAAGCTTGTTTGCAACATTTACAAAAAACAAACAGATGCTGCAAAAAGAAACTAACTACGCTAACTCCCAACATTGTTAATTACCCTTTAAAAAAAAGTCTGACACTGCTACATTTTAGCTGCGTTAGCACATTTGCAATACCTTTAACTCCCATGCTTGTTTGCAACACGTGAAAAAAAAATGGTGGACATCTCTTAAAAGAAACGTTACTGTGGCTACGCTAACTTCCAACGATGTTAAAAACACGGAAAAAAAACAGAAACAGTCTCTGGCTATGTCCGAATTTCCACCCTAACCCCCACATAGTGCACTATATAGTAATATAGGCATTTTGTCGTGCCGTCCGAATCTACAATTCCAAAATGGAGTGTCCTAGAAATTTCCCCAAAATTTTTCTAAATTCAGACACAACCTCTGTGTCCAAATTCCCACCCTACTCCCTAACTACTAAAAAACTATATAGTTCGGGACTATGGAGTGCCCTGAATTTTAAATGCAATTTGGACACCACACTCACTATTTTTTTTAAACCACGAATATGATGTCACTAATTTCACAAAGTTAAAATCGAATTGATACGAGCGTTTTGCAACGACCATTTATGAATCCACTGTGTTCTGAAGATGAAAATGTTGATGGTTTATTAAAAAAAAAAACATTTAATTGCATTTTTTGGGCAAAAATTGTTCAGACATTGTGGTCTAAATTTGTCAATACAGTGAATATTGATGCACACTGGTTTTTTGCAAAGACTTCTGGGAAACTTCTTGGGCATTCGATTTTGGAATTGTAGATTCGGACAGCACTACAAAATGAAAGAAATCTGTTAGTCAGTCATTATTAAGTACAGTACAGTATCTTTAGAGCTTGTTTGTTGGTTGCTACATGTTAGCCGCTTTAGAAGCGTTAGAGTTGTCACGGTGAGGGGTGGCTCGAGAGCCGGTTGGACCCAGACGCAGAGGTGGAGGCATGAGGATCAGAGTCTAGAGGGTTTAATGAACAAACAAAAGGCGCTGCAGAGCAGGATGACAAAACTAAACAAAACTCACTGTGGCGTGGAACAAGAAACGAGGAACATGGCATGACAAGGACAACCAGGACAGGAATAACTAATGGACCAACACAGGAGGAAGGCAGAGACAAGACTTAAATACAGACAGGGCAGACAAGACACAGGTGGACACGATCAGGGCTGATGGGGACCAAAGGAAGTAAAACTCAAGAAAACAGACAAGACAGGAGACTTTCAAAATAAAACAGGAAACAGAAACAAGACAGAACAAGGACCAAAAACAAGACAAGTTCAAATCATGACAAAAGTATTCACAATAACTGTAACACTCAACCTTATTTGCAACACAAAAGAAATATAAAAAGACTGAAACTACTACAACAAAAGTTACTGTGGCTATGCATGTCCCAACATCGTTAGTAACAGATAAATAAATAAATAAAAAACACTGCTACACGTTAGCTGTGTTAGCGTATTCAGAATAACAGAATGCCGTGTACGTCTTAAAATCAGCAAACACAACTAAATTAATCCATATGTAAGACACTCTGGATTATGAATCGTATTTTCCTTTTTTGAAAAAAATGAAGGCTGGCTTGTTACAGTGTGGAAAATATAGCTGTCTTTGAATTAGCATAATTCAAGCTTACATGTAGGAAAAACACATTATGTATCATTATGCCATAAACTGAAAGCACACTCGGGACCTGATGGTGATCAGCAGCCAGGTGTGGGTAATCAAAAGCCTGTAATTATCGGATCATCAAAAGGTACGAGGACCTCGGCTGAAGTCTGCCGCGGCGCGTTCACACATGAGACGTCCGCGGCGATGGCAGGAAAATAATCATTACTGCTGCTCAATCTGGAACCAGTTACAGAACAATTTCCAAAGAACGGAGAGTTCACCTCTGCAGAAAGAAGAGTATTTACGCAAGAGGGGAACGTTTGAGACAGAAGACGTCCCATAAATTCACGCCAAAGTCAGGGCGTGTGGGGATCAGAGGAACCGGGAGGTCGTCCCGTTACTCCATGACCACAGGGTGGAGGTCCGTGTTGCTTTCGTTCGTTTGCAGATCCTTTTGTTCCTGTAAACTCAACCTCACAGCAGCGGTTTGAGGAGTTTTCAGTCACAAAAATATGTCTTATTGATCAATTTTGCACAGAAGAACCCTCAAAGGAACCCTCCTGGCAGGTGCTACCCCTCTCGCCGCCGCCCTTCGACCTGTCCTGTCCTCACTGGCTGAGTGTCTGCTAGATGCCCCCCCCCCCCCCCCCCCCCCTTCCCTTCTCACCCTGCCATCCTGGTCAGATTTAAAAAAAAAAAAAAAACTTTTTCAAAATAAGAGCTTTTAAGTTGTTGTTTTTTCCAGAGCAACCGTTTTATGTTTGGGTTTGATAAGAACTGGCAACAGTAAACATTGTATCATTTAATTCAGCTTTAGACAATGATGCATGAGTTACGTTTTCTAAATATTCCAGTAAATAATTGCGTGAGCAACAGGGAGACGCCCCGTTTTTGAGCTTGCTATGCTAATGGAAGGATGCTTATTGGGAGTGGGGTCATCTAGACCCACTAGACAGTGCGCTGAACCTTTTTTCTTCAATGATTTGTGATCTTCACTGGTGTCCATGGATTACATGAAATCCTCTCCACCTTTATCCACCTTTGTAATGGTAGGAATAACACGTCAATGTAAGGGTGGGGTCATCTGGACCCCATAAGATAGCACAAGGGTTAAAATCTACAAACATTGTTTCCAACATTTTTCCCACATAGCTTCCCATCAATGCTCGAGGAGTTAGAAGGATTTCACATTTCCTGCTGGTACCAAGGGGGATATTTTGGGGGGTAAATTCAAGATCGCAGCCTCTCACTGAGGTCAAAGGTCAACAAAACCTCGGTTGTGGTTGTAGTGTTAAGCTGGCGGTGTGTGTTTGAAACTCTTCTTTCCCCATAATGGGAATTGGCCACTAAGCTGTAGCTCCTGTAGCCGGACATCCCATAATAATATCAAAACGTTTTTTGGATATCCCCAACCCAAGTTTTGGCTTCATTAGTGGCTTTTGAATTATTGCTTTTGAGCCCCATAATGGATTTCAGCCTTATCTCTTTTTTTTTTTGGACAATGTCTTTCGCTGTGATGTCATCCTTTTTTGAGGGGGTTAGGGGGGCACACTTTGTTTGCGTACATTTTTTTTTAAATTTAGCATAGATGAAGCAGTGTGGTAAACAAAAGAGAAGGTCCAGGAATAAAAATCACAAAAACCCAGTCCAAACTGAACTGGTTTCCGGTTTTTCTCTTTGAAATGAGCTTCAACCCGGAAGTAACCTCAAGGAGATCTGGAAAAGCTCCTAAATTTTAACATTTTAACATTTCTATTTAAAGTTTTTGCAGATTAAATTCAGATAAAAGTAGAAAACATTGAATTGTTTCTGAGTTTTCTGTTTCAGTTAGAATGGAGACGCTCCGTGAGCTGTGGGAGATGCCACAGGTTTCAAATCTGTATAATCTGACAGTCCTTACAGTCTGAAGCTTATCTCCTTTAGCGAAGGAGTGTGCTATTGTTGGCTGAACTACGTGAACGCGACCCCCCCCCCCCAGCTGCGTTTCTCCTGCAGCTCTGATGCTGCTGCTGTCCGGCAACAGGGATAACGGGATTCAGATGCTGCAGGGAGCAGAGGAGAAATCCAAAGATGGAGGTAAAGGAGCTGTGGAGCAGCGTGGGGTCACAGCAGAGTGGCGAGGGGGCAGCGACAGAGGAGGGGAGGAATCAGCCTG
Organism: Oryzias latipes; assembly: GCF_053564925.1. NCBI lineage: Eukaryota > Metazoa > Chordata > Actinopteri > Beloniformes > Adrianichthyidae > Oryzias > Oryzias latipes. Next base: position 3,473,382 of record NC_136244.1, on the reverse strand, counting down.
CAGCGTTCTGCAGCATTCGCTGGAGGGGGGGCCGTGAGGAGACACAGTGCAGGAGGGTGGAGGAGGGGGTCCAGGCTGCAGATATGCATTGCATGCATGTGTGCATTCGAAGACTCTTGAATGAAGTCACGTTTCAACAGCATCTCTAGTTTTACAGCGGTAAAACTGTGACTATCAGAAACAAACATCTACATGTCTGCTGCTAGGAATAAAAAAACACCCAAACCAACATATATTCATTCTTCAAGCTGTCGTTTCTCCAACAAAGATAATCTAATTTACCTATAGGGGGCACTAAGAGCTGTCAGTGAGGACACAGAGCCGGAGGCTGAAGCTCAGTGTTTCCAACTGAAGCAGGGTTTGGACATTTTTAGGCATCAGACGCCCTTTTTACGATTCAACACTGTCCAAACACAACCCTTTAGTTAGAAAACAACAGAAGATTTCATATAATTGGTGAAGCTGAGCCGAAAAACGCAAATAAAACTCATTTTACACACTGCAAATTTTCTTTTTTCTCTTTTTCTTTGTTGGCTGCATGCTGGACATATTGGTCAGGGGTACTTGGTTGATCTGAGCTCCGCTAAAAGAACAGTTTCCCTCTGAAATAATTAAAGTATTCAGATCATTTTTCTGCAAAGAGGCATAATGATGTGTGTTGTAAATGCTGTGTATATTTGATATGGTTACAGACATGCAGAATCAGGCACCCTATTCTGAATGGACGGACAGCTGGATGGATGGATGGGTGGATGGATGGACAGATAGATTGATGGATGGACAAATGGATGGATGATGGACGGGTGGATGGATGGTGGATAGATGGAACTCTGATGGATGGATGGATGGAAGGATGGATGGACGGACAGATAGATGGATAGATGGAGGGATGGACAGATGGATGGAGGGTGGATGGATGGATGGATGGATGGATGAATGGATGGATGGAGGGTGGATGGATGGATGGATGGATGGATGGATGGATGGATGAATGGATGGATGGATGGATGGAGGGTGGATGGATGGTGGATGGATGGATGGATGGATGGATGGATGGATGGATAGATGGATGGACAGATGGATGGATGGATGGATGGATGGATGGATGGATGGATGGACGGACAGATAGGTAGGTAGATAGATAGATGGATGGAGGGATGGACAGATGGATGGATGGTGGTCGGGTGGATGGATGGTGGATAGATGGAAGGCTGGGTGAATGGACGGATAGATGGATAGACAGATGGATGGATGGTGGATGGATGGATTGACGGATGGATGGCGGATGGAGGGATGGATGGATGGATGGAAGGTTGGATAAATGGGTGGATAGATGGATGGATGGCGGATGGAGGGATGGATGGATGGATGGAAGGTTGGATGGATGGCGGATGGAGGGATGGATGGATGGATGGAAGGTTGGATTGATGGGTGGATAGATGGATGGATGGACAGACAGATAGATGGATGGATGGATGGATGGATGGGTGGTGGACAGGTGGATGAATGGATGGACGGACAGATAGGTAGGTAGATAGATAGATAGATAGATAGATAGATAGATAGATAGATAGATAGATAGATAGATAGATAGATAGATAGACGGATGGATGAATGGATTGACAGATGGATAGACAGATAGATGGATGGACAGTCGGATGGATGGTGGATGGGTGGATGGATGGGTGGAAGGTTGGATAGATGGGTGGATGGATGGCGGATGGAGGGATGGATGGATGGAAGGAAGGTTGGATAGATGGGTGGATAGATGGAGGGATGGATGGATGGAAGGTTGGATTGATGGGTGGATAGATGGGTGGATAGATGGATGGATGGTTGATGGGTGGATGGATGGATGGCGGATGGAGGAATGGATGCATTGATGGATGGTATTTCAGGCAGAGCGACCAGCAGCTCATCCTCATTGGACGTTGGCGTGTTGGTGCTGAAAGTTGGAGGTCTGGATTTCTGGCTGTAGGGATTTGTGTTCCTGTCATGTTTACCTCAGGAGCTGAACCATTCTGCGCCGCTGACGTTTGCAGCCTCTCCTCTGGTCGCTCGTTTGTTCCCGTGAAGCACAAACAAACACTCAACAGTGAATTAGCAGAACGTCTGCAGTGAGCGTCTGCTCCATGCGTGCAGTCCGTGAGTCCATTAGCACCAGCCATGGCTGCCAGAGCGCTAAGTGAGCACATGGATTCTACCTTCAAGTGTCTCTTGATGATTGGCACTTTGGTGCGTGCACGTTGGCGTGCCAGCAGTTGGCCGCCGCCGTCTGCCTCTGCGGCGTGATGGATGGAGCTCCACTAACTCTGCTGTATATTGTCCGGGTCGGCAGCAAAAAATGAAGTCAGCGTGTGATTAGAGAGATTGTGCGCTGTATTATCTCTGTCGAGCCATGCGCCGGGGGGCCACGGGGCGACTGTGCACAGGAGATAAGGGTGATTCATCCGTGTTTGAACATTCGGCGTGTGTGAGAGCGCCGTTTGTGCGCCTTGAACCTGGTTACACATGCTGCAGTCACTGTCATGCGTGTTAGCCACGTGGGCGTGCACAAAGGGCTCCGCAGGGATTGAGGCCTGCTCGCAGTGATTCCTCGCCACAGGTGGTCCATAGAGCGCCTATGATAAAACAATCCTGCACAGCTTCTCCATTGTTTTCCTGAAGAGAAGTGGAGCTCTGTGGTTGCAGTTCCTTCTGTGAGGGAACCTTTTGATACCAGCGTGTTCATTAGATACAAAGAGGGGCTTTGGTGCACATCTGCAGGTGGAACATGTGCAAATATCAAAAACAGGGACGTTAGTTTCAGCTTTCTTCAGGTTTTAGACAAAATCAGGAAACTTCAAACTAAACTTTTTATGTAAGTCTAAACTTTCCAGATGTTTACATTGAGATCTCCTCTAACAAAAAGATCAGGAAGAAACTTCCAGCAGAACCAGGATCAGTTACTCAGACCTTCTGCAATCTCAGGCTGGATGACCGAAAAAGTACTTTTTTTAAACTTTTTTTTATTTCATTCAAGAATGTTTGTAGACAAATCAGTATTTGGTTAAAAACGTAGACATCCTGGTGAAGAAAGTAAAAACGGAACCAGCTGTTCTGGAAAACGACACTATTCTGTGACCCGGAGAGGGATTCAGCAGGTTCAGAACATGGATTTATGGACGAACGGAAGGACGGATGGATAGATCAATGGATGGATGAATGGATAAATCAATGGATGGATGGATGGATAAATCAATGGTTGGATGGATAAATGGATGGACGAACGGAAGGAAGGATGGATAAATCAATGGATGGATAGATCAACGGATGGATGGATGGGTGGATGGATGGACGAACAGAAGGACGGATGGATAGATCAATGGATGGATGGATGGATGGATGGATGGATGGATGGACGAACAGAAGGACGGATGGATAGATCAATGGATGGATGGATGGATAAATCAATGGTTGGATGGATGGATGGAAGGATGGACGAACGGAAGGACACATGGATAGATCAATGGATGGATGAATCGATGGATGGATTATTTGGAGTTTTCTGGATCACCATAGTCCCATCTTGGAGGGAGGAGACGTCCGGCTTTGATGGGTTTCTCTGCACACATTTGAGTTCTAAAGTCTTATTCAGTTTATCCCGGAAAACTCTTGGATTCTCTCCACCACATTCATGCCCAATCGCTCGGTCGCGTGTCGAAAATCCATCCGCTACTTTCTTTAAGCGGCTGCACTGAGCGCCACGTTGAAAACCCCCGAGCGTATTTGGAAAGTTTCCTTTCTCGGAAAGGAAACAGAAGAAGAGTCTTTGACTTCATAATAAACAAACAAAAACCAAAAGTCTTTCATCCAAGTATGGATTTATTATGACAGTTGTTCACACAGACTAGGCCTGCACAATAAACCGCAAATTGATTGTTATCGAAATATCAAGCTGTGCAATATGTATGTAGCAAAAGACGGCAAAAATTGCAATAAATGGTTACCTTAAAAGAGCTGAAACATTATTATGGCAGCATGAAGATTTTAACTCTGGTCTGAACCCACTTAAGGTCCCATAGACTTGTTATAGAACTCAAGGTCACCTGGCACTCGCTGCGTTTCCATTGACTTGTTGTTTCTCTTTCGGCTTTTCCCATCAGGGGTCGCCACAGCCAACGAGTCGCATGGTAAACTTGGCAATGTTTTACGCCGGATGCCCTTCCTGACGCAACCCTCTCAAAGTAACCGGGCTTGGGACCGGCACAGAAGTAGAGAAGGGAACAGGGAGCAGCCCGGAGTCGAACCCTGGTTTCACGGACGGAAGGCGCCGCAAACCAGCCGAGCTAAACCGGCTCCCGCTGTGTTTCCATTGACTAAATTACGCAAATTGGATTTGCGATAATAAATTCACGCAATGGAAACAAATCTGTTTTGAAAAAAAACTCGGAGGAGGGGGTTTTTGAGGCGTATGGAATTGACATATTTCGCTAAACTGCAATGGGAACACGTTTTTCTACTTAAATGGGTCATCTGACCAACAACTCTCTTGACAGTTTGCATCCGTTTCCTTAACCCGCTGGGGTTTGCATGAGACTGTCCCAGCTGCTGTTGGACATGGGAGGGATAGACCCTGGACGGGTCGCCAGCGACCGCTGCGCGAAGGGGAGGCAGCCGGCTTGTGCCGCCTAAAACTTCTCATTTTCATCGAGACAATAATAGAAAGATCCTGTAGTTTGCTTCTTGTTTTTATTTTTCCCCTCGTGAACTGATGAGGAACTGCGAGTCATCAAACTGTGACATGAAAGTAAAGAGCAGCAGGTGTGAACCAGCTAAAGACGCTGTGTTTTTTTAAAAGAGCTTTTAATTATTCTGTTCTGTTTATTGTTTATTTCACTCTGTGAAGCACTTAATGATTTTGGTGTTAAACAAATAAAGCTTCTAGTTTGAAAAAAAACGCCTCTCTCTCCAAATGAGGCGACCAGTCCCTGCAGGGAAGCTCGGTTTGAAGAGTTGCAGACTCAGTCGGAGTGGGGTTGCAAACGCAGAGACATAGTAATAAAGCTGGCCTCATGGCAGCATGGCTCAGCGGCTGTCGTGCGTTCGATGCCAGGAGATCCTTAAACAAAACAACACCCTGAGCGTTTGCCAGTGAGCTATATTATTATCTTCATCCCAACTAATTGCCAGACCGAACAGTGACACATATGCACACATGGGCTTCAACAAGCACTCGTCTTTAGGGGCTTCAAGTATAGTGTAGCGTTTCTGATGTCACTAAAGCGCTGGAGCGAGTTCTGGCAGGGGGTATTTTTTATTTTTATTTTTAATTTGCTTTCTTTGGTTGTGAAGGACGGCCTTTGCTGACACGAATGATGTGCTGGAGTTTCTGCCTGCAGGTTTTCCAACACTTTACGAGCCGGCCCTGGCGTCCAGCGCTCGCCGCCGTTAAACTGGTGCAGTTTGTGCACAGGAGGCTGTTCCTGCAGAGGACACGGCGCTCGCAGGACTGCAGACAGACCTCCCGGAGCGCCGCCCTCCCTCCATTCGCCCTGCATATCCTCTGTAGGTCTTTTTATCTTTAAGACCACGGAGGCTGAGGGAGGCTGAGAGAGGCAGAGGAAGCTTCACGAGCATGTGCGTCTGTTTTTGTGTGTGTGTGTGTGTGTGTGCGTGGGCGTGCCGTCAGCTAGCAGGAATGCACAGCTACCGCCAAAGCTAAGATGGCTGCCAAGCACTAAGATGGCTGCCAGGATTCCACTGAGCGACAGAGTGAAAGGGAGGCTCGACGAGTGGGAGAGAAAGTGGAGGAGAGGCCTGAAGATAACTCTTGTTGGATGGTGGGGGGGGGGCTGGGTTTGTGCTTCTCTCCGTCTTCTGTTTTGGCCCAAAACGATGCGGGGATTTTGTGTCTCCTTTTGTTTTGGTGTTTTTGGCAGCGGGGCCGGCGGGGTGAAGAGTGCAGCACTTTGCTGGCACACAGAGCACCGGTGCCACCCAAGATTAGGACTCTGATTTGGGCTCAGAAATAACCGTTATTGGGAGCTCTGAGTGCTTTCTGCTGAAGGGGGGGGGGGCAGGCAGCAGTCGAGGAGCCTCGGCTCAAGGTGCTTTTAAAACTCAAGCGCTGAGTGGTACCTATACCGTACAGCCATAAAAGCCGGCTGCATTACACATCTGAAGGAGAACGGCAGCCAGCGTGGGCCAAACTAAAGGAGCTGAAGTAGGCACCTCTCTGTGGAGGTTAACGTTCCAAAGAACGTTCAGTTCTGAAAGCCTCTTCTTCCATCAAAGAACTTTAAAAACGTGCATCCATACGGGGGGTGACCCGTTCGGCCGCTGCAGGTTTTAATAATAAAAACAATAATTTCCAGACGGTCAAAGCTCTTCCAATGTATCCGTTATTCATTCATACTTGGTAACTACTGATGCAGCCTCAGCTGCCCTGGGGCAGACTGCCAGAGCCGTGGCTTCCGGTTCGCGCATGCCCCCCCTCTGACCATCACCGGGATCATTCACACACCAGTGGAGCCACACTGGAGGCAGGGATGGTGAAGTGTCTTACCCAAGGACACAACGACAGTTGACTGGGGGGAGCGGGGATCGAACCGCCGACCTGCTACACCACCTGAGCCACTGCCGCCAGTTTTGGCTTGTTCGGGCCCATAGAGAGAAGTGCTCACATCTTGAGGGGAGCGCAGGTGCTGTTTTCCAGTTCTCTTAATGCCCTCGCGGCTACTTCATGAAAATGGAACGTACCATTGTTGTGGGGGGGGTAAGTGTATCATGAGGTATACAAGGGTAATTAAAGTAACTTACAACATAAGGGCGATGCTGTTGCATGGTGTCCTCACATTTTGGGGGAGTGGGAGTTGAAAAATTCATACGGCACACCTTCATCTCACGTGCTTTGCCTTTAGTTACACTTGCGTGTTGTAGACGTGTTCGCCACGACCTGTCGCCTGCAGCATGCCCGCGTGCATTACCGGTAGTTGTGACTAATACATAAACGAAACCCTGTAAAGCTATGAGTGTTCAGGAAACAACTCCTTTATTTACCCTCTGCCTCAAATCTGATCCACACATTTGTGACATTTGTGTGTATTATGAAGCATTCATTATCAACAACTCTTTCAATACATCAATTAGTCAAAAAAAGGTTATTCTCATCATAATAAATGTTTGAAAATAAGCTCAACTTTTGCCGCCAAAAGTCTTTTTTGAGATTTCATGGAAGCAGCTGTTCTGAAATGTGCAGGAAAAGTCCTTCTACTGCCCCCAGTGGGATAATGATGAACTGCAGGACAGAAAACATGGACCAGGTTCTTTCCAATGAGTTTTTAAGGGTAGTTTGAATCATGCTGATGAGATTGAGGGCCTCAGACAAGTGTGTATCAAATATGATACAAATGGTTATGTTAGAAAAAACATGATCAAAGCAACTAGACTTAAAATCGGATCAAACTAAAGGGCAAAATCTGTAATTTATTCATTTCTTATTGCTTGTAGTAAAAATGTTTCAGCCTCCATCTTTGAAAGCTGTTCTACCGCCTTAACCACAGTCACACCTCAAAGACAAAGAAGCCTTTAAAGACAGAAAAACCCCGGAACAGGTTGAGGTAAAACGTTCCGTTCACAGTTTTCACCATCGAGTTGAAAATCCAACAAAAAAATAGGTCGAAGAACGAAAGAAAAACGGCTTGTTGAGGCGGTTCCACGCCCTGCTGGGAATCCCAAATGTCCAAACTGTCAGTTACGCCTCAACGGTGGAAAACCAGGAGGTTTTGATGGGAGTTTTGGATGTCAGTGCATTCCAAAGTTTCAGCTTGAAGCGTTCACAGAACCTCCCCATGTATATTTGTACAAGTACCCTTCAGTGTCCATGAGAGCATTGAAAATATTAGGCTTCTGGCTCCTTCTTCAAGCTGCACAGTGATTGGTGTAAAGAAAAAGCCTTCAGAGAGATGACGGGAATGACTGTTGACTCGGATTCACACCTGTTTGCATCAGCAGTCAAAGAACTTTGTGGAGTTCTTCCAACTTCTTTCTGACCATGATGCATCTCCAGTTCGTCTCATCCTTTTTTCCTCTGTTTTTTTATCCTGTTTCCAGAACAATCAGGACAATCAGACAACTCAAACCAGCAAGGAGACACAGATGTCAAACCCCCGGCAAATGGTGAGTGTCTCACTGCTCCAACGCGTGCATGCCTGACCTGAGAAGCTCGGTTAACGCCGCTCACGTTCACGCACGCCTCCAAAAACACACCGGCCTCTCTGTTTGTTGCTGCAGTCGGCCCGATTGTTATGGTAAGGAGAGCCCGTGGGGGCTGTGCTTGGTTTCGGCGGGCCGCTCATAAATCACGCTGACGTTATTGGAAGATGGGAAACACATGGCCGTTGCCGAGCCGACTGCTGACCTCATGCGGCGTCCCCGCTGCGGTTAACCCTGGGCAGGGATGGAGAGGCGGAGGAGAAGATGGAGAAATGGAGGGAAAGGAGGGAAGGGGGGGGGTGAAAGAAGAAAATTAAACAGTGAGGACAGGGTGATGGATGAGTCTTCATAGACAACTAAAGCTCTATTCTGTTTCACCTTTAGCGAAGCCGGAAACACAGGTTCATCCGGCCAAGTCAGCAGCCAAACCAGGACTCAAAGAAGATATTCTATGGATTAAAAGATGGATTATAAACGGCGCTGGAGAGCTTTAATGTAGCCCAGCCATGATCTGCAAATGTCTTGCAGGCCTGATTCACGTCACGGCGGTTCAATATCAGGTTCCTGCAGAGACGATGAGCTGCGTGAGGCGCAGTAGACAGAGACCGACGGGAAGACCTGACGGTCAAAGGAGGTCAAACAGCCCTCAGCAGGTTTAGAAGACTGTTCAGGTCATCCGAGGGGAGAGTTTGGAGTCAAAGAGAAGAAATCCTGAATTGATTTTCAAAAAGAAAAACATTCTGAGTTGGCCTGCACTAGGAATCGCAAGTTTATCGTGATCGCGATCTCAAGCTATGCAAGACGCATATCGCAAAAGTGGTTGAAAATTGTGATTAATGGTCACTTTAAATGTGTAAAACAATCTTATGGCAGCTAGAAGTATTCAACGAGTCAAATGAATCCATTTATGCATTTGACCAATCGGATGGACCCTTTTGATGTCAGTTTCCCACCTGCTGCTATGAAATGGAAATAATGTTTTGCTATTTATTAATGTATCGCAAGTTATATCGTTATTTTGATCACTATATCAAAAAAAAAACATTATATCAGGCAGCCCTAATTCTGATGTTAGAATGCATAAAAAGTGTTGAGGATGGTGTAGTGGTCGACCCAAATCCAGGACTTTGGAGTTTTCCCCGACGTGCCACTCTGATCATCTTTGGATCTATTTTCAAATCCCTCCCAGTCGTCTTTTAATTATGATGATGACACTTTTAGCCAAAATCCCCAAAAACTGTGTCGTTTTCTAGGACATAGTTTCTGCAGAGCGGCAGGACTTCATTAGGAGTTCACATGTGAGTTGGTAGTGGCACTGATGGCGCACAGAGCACTAACCACCCCCACTTTCCCTCACCGTTGCTGAGAGCTCTCTGTTTACACTCTGGCTAGCTTATCAGATCTAACCATCCGTACAGTTTTGATCCAGATTCCAACTCAGACGAGGAAAACAAGGACGTCCATTTATCTATTCGTCTGGAAGTGGATGCATCAGAATGGAGCGGAGCAGGAAGCTCGCGGCCCCGCCCAGCGTTTTTTCTACGTCACAAATACGATCTTTTTCACCTGCTCCTTCCTCACAATGAGTAAGGAAATACTCAGAATTGCCATTTTCTGAGTAAGATCATCAGGAAAATGCTACGAGAACTCCTTAAAAACACCAAAAACATGAACAGGAACTTTATTTAAAAAATAATTCACAAATGATAAATTAAAGACATTTCACTTCTAATCCAAGACACTTTCTCAACGACTTAAAAAAATAATTCCAGAAGACTGAATGAGAGTCTTTACCAACATTTCATTTATTCAAAATTGTAAGTAATCTGTTAATAAACACAAAATGATTCTTCAATTTAGAACATCAGGAGGTGCTGATGAACCAAGACTCTGCAGACGGGCAAAGACAAACAAAGGCTACGAGGAGGAGAACGTTGGAGAACCAAAGCCAGGCGTGAACATTGAGCATACAATGGACATTTCTGCCACACACAGAAAATGCAATAAAGGTTTGGGAATTGTGGGAAGATGGGTGTCAAGAATCCAGTGAAATACCAAAGCAGGTTTAAAACTGAAAGAGATGGCCATGAAGGTTAAGAGGCAGAAATGAAAGTCACCATCAAATTTCATGAAAACGATTCCAAATTCGTGACGTTATCTTTATTATTCTGTGGAGATTCCTGCTCCTGTTCCATAACAGTATGTCAGTGGAAAAAAGGACATTTTCTTCCGGAACCAAACATCTATAGCATGTTATAGAAAACAGGTGAATGTCAAGCTTGTCCGAACATCTGGTTTTCAGCTCCGGTTCCAGCGTTCATGCCCGTCTGAACATGCATGTTCCGTGTCGTGATCGCCCTCACACTCTCCCTTCTGTGTGTTTCTTTCTCCCAGGCCACTTGAGTTTCCAGGACTGCTTTGTGACTTCAGGGGTGTGGAACGTGGCCGAGCTGGTGCGAGTGTCGCAGAGTGAGTCTTTCTCCGCTGGAACCCTCGCCGTCAATCAAGCGGTTGGCCGTCCCGAGCACATGTTGGGCGGCTCCTCCGCTTTAGCACCTAAGATGATTAATGAGCCACATTTGGAGGAGCATCAAAGCTCCAAAAACATACCCACAATGCATTAGCTCATCTAATGGTTTGAAAGTCAGCGCCAGCATGGAGATCTCTGGACTTTATCAGGACGTTTTGGTCCGACTAAAACTGATTCCTTTCATATATAGAAGATTTCCACTGAACAGAGAAGCCCATTAGTGCTGTTCATGTGTGTTGTCCTTGTGTGCAGCCCGACTGTTAGAAATTAGACAATCAGTATAGTTTGATTGGACATCTTTTGGGCGTCCTATGGGATTTTAAGTATCACCTGCACACCTGTACCACCATGCAACACCACACATCACCCATACGTCATAATTAACTTACAGTATCCCTTACAGATACTTCCCGACCCCGTATGAGGTCAACCCCCCATACGATGTGACTTTATCAGTTCAATTTCTCCAAGAAAGCCTCTTTATGCATTGGTTTGGAAGAATGCGATGGGTTTTCTTTCCTTAGAAGATTTGGGGGAAACAAATGTTAAGTTCGTTTAACGTGTGTTGAGTTCCTGATCAAGCAGGTCTTCATCAAGAGGAAGCTCAAGAAACGGTATAACTTTAAAATCAGTTCAATCTGACCCATGTGGGGGCACATTTACAAAATGTTTTGCCCTTTTTGAACATCTGAAAACTCTCAAGCCATGCATCAGCCATCCATTTATCAAATATTCTGCACCGGACTAGCCGCGTTAGACACACCGTCAACGAATGGGCTATTTTTGAATGTGTGTCTTAAATAAAACACATTGAGGGGACAATGAGACAAAAGAGTTACTTTATTACTTTATTACCTTCACAGTAACTCTAGAACATGTTTGTAACACGCTACAGATTAGAAGTGTCAGCCATGCAAGAAGTGTCCGAATTCCCACCCCAACCCTTAGCTTCCATAAAACTATATAGTGCCATGAATTTTAAAAGCAATTCGGACACTAACTAACGTGCTAACTACTTTTTTTTTAAAGGCGGATATGACGTTGTCGATTTAATTAAATAATATATAATTAAAGTTAAAATCTAATTAAAAGCGTTGAGCGATTATTTATGAGTCCACAGTCTTCTAAAGATAAAAACGTTGAAGGTTTATCAAAAACATACATTTAAATACATTTTCTTGGTAAAAAATGTTCTGATGCAATGCATTGTGGTCTACACTCTCCAATCTACTGAGCATTGATTCACGCTGGATTTTTGCAGACACTTCTGGGACGTTTCCAGGGCACTTGATTTTGGAATTGTAGATTCGGACAGCACTACAGAATGGTGCACTATATAGGGGTTAGGGTGGGAGTTCAGACATACCCTAGAAATAATAGACACGTTTCATCATTTCTGTAATGAGTTCGAAACATTTTTTGTGAAATTTTTATTGTATTGACTACAGTGTTTGAAATAAATCAAACAATCGTGTAGAAAACACGTCTACACGTTGGCCACGTTAGCATGATTACAGAATATTCCACCTTGTTTGTAACTCGATTGACATGTTGACCGATCACCGCGTTCCTCTCTAAATCGCTTTAACTTCTTGAACTGGTTTAACCCTTGTGTTATCTTAGATGACCCCACCCTTACTTTGACGTGTTCTCCCTACCATGACAAATGTGGATAAAGGTGGAAAGATTTCATGTAATCCATGGACACCAGTGAGGATCACATATCAGTGTCTTGTGGGGTCCAGAAGACCCTACTCCCAACGTTAAAGTACCTAGGATAGCACAAGGGTTACCATCAGTAAACTCAAGCAGATTGAATCCATATTTCAGGGGCTCTAGGTTTTTAAGGTGGACTGACTTCTTTAAAACAATAAAGGCTTTTTAGGTGCGTCTTATGGTGTGTGTGTGGGGGGGGGGGGGGGGGCATGTCAGGTGACACCTTTACCTGGATTGCACTTGCTCTGGGAAAAAAAGAAACAGAATGTTAAATTCGGAAATGTATTTTTCTTTCTGCTCCCGTTTCCCAGCTCCAGTTGCCACGGCAACCGGTCCCAATTTCTCCCTGGCAGACCTGGACAGCCCCGGCTACTACAACATCAACCAGGTGGCTCTGGGACGGCGCTCCATCACCTCCACCCCTTCTACCAGGTACAAACTCCATCAGTGGGGACAAAAACTCCAGTACTAATGCTAATACTTCTCATTTGCTAACAGTCTTACTGTTTTCCTAACACTTGGCCTGCTCTTCTTTCTGATTGTGCTTTCTGGTTTTTCTCTCCTTGTTTTTCTGTTTCCCCACTAATTCTTCTAATTCCTCCTCATCCTCGATCTGTGTCGGGATCTCTCTCTTTCTGTCCCCGACTGCTGCTCACCTGATGCTGCAGGACTGAAATGGAGCTTTATGCAAGTCTCCCACGGAGGTAGTTACACTCATGGCAGGATATTTGGCTTGATGCTAATGCAACACAGACGGCACTCCAACAAAAGCCACACACGCATGCTGTACATTCACTGCCCCGTTTTACTCGATTGGACCCAGATGTGTGAATTCAGCAGGACCTGCATGTTTTACCAACGATGTGTTCGATGACGAGGCTGCATCAGGCCGCTGTCTGTTAGCGTCCTGGCTGCTCTCGCCGGGACGCTTTGTTCCCTCGGGCTGCAATCGAAAACAGAAAGGAGAAACCTCAAGACTCCGCCCTCCTTTTGGTCGGGATTTCTGCTAAAATTCAGACTCAAGTGGGGAAAAAAATGTTGTCTGTTTTCCGTCTTTCAGCTCCACCAAGCGCAAGTCCATTGATGACAGTGAGATGGAGAGCCCCGTGGATGATGTCTTTTACTCGGGCCGTTCCCCAGCGGCGGGCAGCAGCTCCCAGTCCAGTGGTTGGCCCAATGATGTGGATGCAGGTAACGCCCCCGCTCGCCGCTCTCCTTCAGAATCAGAATCTGTCTCCACGTGTTGCTCTGGGAGCTGGAGTCGGGTCTCCAGCTTTAACCAGAGGGTGTAGGGGGTGAAGGGGGAATTCTGGGCCTAGTGAACGATGACATCAGAGCAGGCAAATAATTTTTGGCTCCAAAATCGCTTATGGGCCTCAAAAATATACTTTAAAATCAAACTAAAACATGGCAGGGATATCCAAAGGAATTAACCAGAAACGTCAAACACACCTTCATCATCCTCCTTCATAGCATCCATGGAGAAAAAAAGCTTTCAGTTCACCACAGATGAAAATACTTTTTTCCATTTAAAGCAGATTTTAGTGTGGATTCGTGCTCATTGTAATGAAACAAACTGATCAACAGTAAATATTTACTTCACAGCAGTGGATGAACTCCATTTATCTGCTCCAAAAACCCTTTTGGCCTTTTTTAGCCAAAATCCTAAAAACCTGCGTCGTTTTCCAGGACATAGTTTCTGCAGAGCGGCAGGAGTTCGTCAGAAATTCACCCCTGAGTTGTGGGCGGGGCCTCTGCTTTGCTGAGAGCTTGGAGATCGAGGCGTGGGGCAGTGGATTTTTTTACATGACAGATCGAGTGGGACTTTAATCCAAAAGTTTAGAAGAATCTGACTCAAAACAATATTTATAGCTGCATTAGAAAAATCAGTAATGTTCATTCATGCAGGAGAGAATTACATTAAATAGATCAAATATTAAAATGACATAGACGAATGTTAGTTAAAGTGCAAAAACTGACTTTTTCAATGCTAAGTATGTGTTAAAATAATAATTTAGCAGACACGATCAGCTGATAGGGTGGGAGGGGCTTCCTGGTGCCTGCCGCACCTTTTTTTACTAAGTTTCAGGAAAGTGGAGGCTTAGTTAAGCTCACACTCCCCTTCAGGGGTCACAGCAGTCTGAACAAAAGCGTGCTGCAGGGTCATTTCAGAGAGGGGGCCCATTAACATTTTCTGCCTGTGTGAACCCGGACCCCCCACCACCAAGGACCAGTTTTTTAAATGACGTCCATCACGTTAACCTGCCGTCTCTCTGTCTTTCCTCCTCTTCCTGTGTCTCTCCTTAACTTCTCCCTTCTCTCCTTGTTTGGCCTTTCAGTGCAGCACCATTTGGCCAGTGTGCAGGAGAGGAAGATTAAGCATGAGAGCGATGGAGTGCAGTTTCCTTACCATGGTTAGAACATTAAACCTTCTATTGTGTGTTCTACATCCTCTTCCTCTGCTTCCAACCTCCTCCGTCTGTTTGCGCCTCCTCTGAGCTCTGGGAGCTCCTCTGCATCCTCCATCCGTGCCGTATCTTCTCTGCGCCCTCTTCCCTCTCTCCTGTCTTGTTTTTTGGCTGCTGCTGGCTGGAGTTGTGTCTCTGCCAGATGTCTGGTTTTGTCCGTTGTGGGTTTACCGAAGCCGTTCGGTAGCCCGAGCAATGCCATGATATCCAGCGCCTGTCTGTCTGTCTGTCTGTCTGTCTGCCCCGGCGACGCTGCTGAAGGTCTGTGAGGGTCTCTGATGGGGAGGAACAGCATCAGAACCATGGATGAAAAATGCCCCTTTGATTTAGATGATGATTTTCTGTTTGAAGTTATTAGTATTGGACATTTGCAGCTCAGTCTCGTGGATTTCTCCTCTCCAAGGTCCCACCACAGCATTTCAGTGGAGATGCAAGCCAAACTTTGACTGGATCTCTGCGTCTGTAGATCCACTGCTGGGTTTCAGGTCACCCTGATGGTTCACCTGTCCAACCTGAGGCTCCGGCTCCTTTATCCCTCCATCATGGCTCTTTGGTGTGAAAGAAAATGCTAAGGATTAGAAAAAAATGTTTCATTTAGTTTATATGGTTGAGTTTGGTCATATTGGATTTTAAGATAAATGATGGTCAAAGGTTTATCTTCTGTCAGAGGGCTTTAGTACTATTACAGAAGGTTTAAAGCATCATCGGATCTTCTGGTGCAAAACCGTGTCCTGTTGCCGTCCAGAGGCAAAGTTCCTAAAGCAAAATGACCGTTTCATGCAAAGATTTTTGTTTATAGCTTAGATTCTAAACCAGTGCTGTTATGTTTATGTTCAATAGTAAAAGATGAAAAGGATGACAAAAGACGTAACGATAGGATGGATGGATGGATGGATGGATGGATGGATGGATGGATGGATGGATGGATGGATGGATGGGTAGGTAGGTAGGTAGGTAGGTAGATCAATCGATCATGTTTGACTCGAGTTTCTTGAAGTTTTTATTCAAATAAATCTGCAGCAAAAAATATAAAGCTGGGTTGCCTTGTCCTGCCACGTTTTTTTGATTTCAGGTAAAAACGGCTTCCTCATAATGAGAAGAGCGCTGGGAACGCTCTGAAAACAGATCAGAAGACGATCGGGGTGGGACTTTAAAACTGGTTTGATGTTGTGAAGAGCAGTAGTCCACTATGGTGAGGTTTTTGTTCACACCAAACAGAGTTTGATGGGACTGAAATGCGTTCCTGACCAAGAAACGAGAACTTTTATCTTTAGGTTTTGGTTCAAATCTTCCCTTGAATCAGAAAAACTTTCAGCTTTAATGGGTTTAAGGTCTGAAATGTTGCCAGTGGTTTGGATCACGGCATACCTTTAGTATCTGATCCCAGCAGTTGCTGGTTCTAATCCCTCATGTTGCAGATCTCTCACAACAGTCTAGGAAGCCCCCAAGACTCAAACAGACACAGCTGAGGGCATCCTGGCGTACAAAGCTGCCTCTGCGTGTCTCATTTGCACAAACGCCGTTTGCTTGCATCCGCGGCCCCGTAAACGCTGCCTGTCTGGAGGGGAGCGGCGTTCGGCTCCAGATGGCGCCTCCATGTGTCTACAGTGAAGGGAGCTGCCGGGTTACAGCAGACATCTGCTCTGGTGATGGTAGCCGAGGTGTGCAGAGAGTGAAGATGATGGGACGGGGGCGGGGCCTCTGCCGGCCGCGCAGGTGAATCCCGGTCTAAACGAGGGGCTCCCAGGCGCTGCAGGTGATCATGTACTCCATCATTTTGGTGGTGGTGAGGGGGGGGGGCTCTTCAGCAGCAGAGAAAAGGCGCACATCCTGTGCAGAACAATCCCCAAAACCGATGTGTGCTTTAAGCGCTAACGATGCTCCGTGAGGGATGCGGCAGCACAGATATGTGTGGCCGCCAGCTTGTTAGCGTGGTAAGACTGCGGGGTCACGGGAGCAATTGGCTAGCAGGCTGCCGGTGCGGCGTGCCAGGAACAGGACGCAGAACGCGGGAAGCGCTGGAGTGCAGACGCACACACCCACTCCCACACAGCAGCAGCTAGCAGCAGACAGATCACAGCCACTTCTGTTAGCTTCAGGAGACAAAGCTCTCCCTGGACATCTGGGTCTCATTTGCTGCTCCTCGCTGAGAAACCAGGGAAGATTCAGACTAATTAGGGAATATCACAGGGACTCCAAACAATATGTATAATTTAAGGCTCTTCATGCAAAATGAGTCGTTGTAATTGACGCCAGGATGTGCCGCCTTTCCAGCGTGGGCCACAAAGGAGCTGCAACCCGCTGGAGTGGAGTCATCTTGTCCTCCGATTCATGAGCTGATTTTAGGAGCCAATGTGGATTTGAGTCAGTGCGAGGAAGGTTCAGACAGATCTGACGACTTCAGCGTTTTTACGTCTCAGTCGAAACACCAAAGGTTGTGGATAAACAGCTCCGGATCACCTCAGCAACCCCAAAGGTCCCATCACCTTTAATCCGTTCTCAAATGTTCCCTGTGGGCTTTTAGCCAAAATCCAAAAACCTGTGTCGTTTTCCAGGACATAGTTTCTGCAGAGCGGCAGGAGGAAATACCCCTCTGAGTCCTGAACGGGAGTGTTGTTGCAGAGCAACCCCGCCCCCACTTCCCCTTACCGTCGAAAGCGTGTTTTCTATGTCCCAAATACAATCCTTTACAAACTGCATTATGAAGAAAGAAATTCTCAGAGCTTAATTTTTTCTACATGTGTCCGCCGTCATAAGAAAACAAGGAAAAGCTCCGTTTTCATTTGTGTGGATCTTTAATCAGCCTCACAATGTTCCTATTTTTTGGTTGTTTTTCAGCAAAAGCCTGAAGTAATCAGGATTTAATGAAAAAACTGTTTTTGACCCCAGCATGTATTCTAATAACACTTCAGCGGGGTTTAAAGGAAAACTGGATCAAGCAAGAAACAGAAAATGTGATTTTTGTTATTGTTAATTTTTAATCTTATTTTTCTACTTTTCGTACCCTTGTCAAAAAAAAAAAAAAAAAAAAACAACTCAACCACAAAAAAGCTCATATGATTGAATCATTGCTGCTTTTTTTTGAGGAATCCTAAGACGTCATCATGTCGGGTAAATGAAAGCATCCTGCAGCTTGTAACTAACAAACAGATTCATGAGGAAAACATCTGCAGAATACTGACTCCAGGTTATGTTGGTGGGCAGTTTGTGCTTGCAGGGGGGGGGGGGGGTGTTATTCCTCTGGCGGCACGGGAACATCCAGTTTATGGGTCCCAATTTTTTCTAAATCTTTTTTTTTTCCTGAATTAATTCCATTATTTTATTATTTTCACAAAGTGATAAAGTCCAACCTTAAACTAATAAAAAAAATCTGAATTGTTTGTTTGTTGGTTTGTTTTACTTTTTCATGCTAAGAATAAACAAAGTAACATAAAAGAAAGTAAACATGACGGTCAACAATAAAAGCAGACGAACTATAGATTATTTTAATGAGATGTAAATAAAGGGGGACTTCTGTGACTCCTGGCTGGAGTTAAACTCCACGTTGGTGTTAATTTTCCTGCTGGGAATAACTCTGTCTCCTCTGTTGCTCTGCTAATTAACCTGTTAAATCTCTTTACCGTCATAAACAAACAGATGACATAAACAGGTTTATTTGCCCACACAACTCCAAAAGAGAACTGATTATGATGCCAGACGGAGGAGAAATATTATTTATTTCTTTTGTTATTTTGTTTATTGTAAACTTCTATTTAAAAAATGATATTTTGTATTTTTAAAGTCCCACTCCGATCATCTTTTGATCTTTTTTCAAAGCGTTCCCAGTGGTCTACATTTAGCCGATCTTATTGCCAGAACATAGTTTCTGCAGAGCGGCAGGAGTTGGTTAGAAAGTTACCTCTGAGATGTGGCGAGGAGCAACCCCGCCCCCATTCCTGTTGCTGAAAGCTCTGTGTTTACATGCTTTATCGCTAGTCTACACACCTCCAAGCTAACGTCAGCGATGCAACAAAAATGGCGAGCAGCTTCCCGGTTCTGATCCAGATTCCAGCTCCGACGAGGAAAACAAAGACGTTCACGGATCTTTTTGTCTGCAGGCGGATGCATCAGAATGGAGCTGAGCAGGGAGCTTGCGGCCCTCCAACAGTTTTTACATACCGAATACGATCTTTTCCAAACTGCAAACTCCTAAATCACAATATGGATAAAAAATACTAAATAATTTTCCTAAAAAAAATGCTTCCCCGTGAAAAAAATGCCACAAGAACATGTTAAAAACAGCAAAAGCGCCATTTTCATTGGAGTGGGTCTGTAAGTCTTTGGATAGATCAGTGTTTTCCAACCTTTTTTGAGCCAAGGCACACTTTATCCTTGACAAAAATCCCGCGGCACACCAAACTTAAAAAAGGAGAAACTCTATAGTCTGTATCCATGTACGTCCTTCTGAAATATCACGTGCATTTTTGTGATAAAAAGCTGGAAGTTGCAGCTGTTTTTTCTAAAAGATGTAATAAAAGTTAAGTTAGTTTTCTGTAATAATTTTCAGCTAAATTATGTGTAATTTTACCCTGATAGTTGTTTTTTTCTTCCAGTTTATCAACATGCAATTTTATGTAACCTCACTAAAAACCAAATATAATCTTTCTAGTGATTTAGCTTTTAATTTTTTTTTCAATGTTGGTGCAAAGGCAATTGTAATTTTGTGAAAACTTACATGATCAACATATGTTTGATACATTTTACACAAAAAGACTAACATTATGTTAATGTTTTCTGTAGCTACACAAAAAGTGAACATGTTGAAGCTTTATTAGTTTTTCTTTTGTCTTAATCAAAGATGAAGTCTTTGAAAACTTCAACAAAAATGTTTTATTTCTTTTTAGATTATTAAATTGATTCAGTTTAGTTTAATGGTGTCTGTTGGCCACTTCACCTTATCCTGTTTTCTTAAATGTAGTTACTACTTCTACTTAAGCTTAACTTTTAATTTTTCAAAAGTGACATAAGTTGTGGTTTCAAGATGTTTAACAAGGAAAACCCATTGTACGCTGAGATGCTGACACTTTAACCCAATGCATCATGGGAGATGTAGTGCAAAAAAGTGCAGCAGATGGCAAACAGACTCGCTTCTCTGAGCTTCATTGTTTTGTTCACTTGTTCCACGGTCTGACACCGGATTCTGTGGAAAGCTTCACCCCTAAAGACGAACTTTAGCTGGTATTTTTGTTAGAACTGAGAGACTTTACGAGCTAAATCAGAACAAGAAAGTGAATACTTTAACCACTTCTGATTGGTCAGACTGATGACATGTGATTAAGCCTTCAAGAATGATTGGTGGAGACAGTTGAAGGGGCGGGACTTTTCCGAAAACGGAGCTGAAGCTGTGGCTAAATGGCAGTAATGTCTTTAATTTAATCCAATAAACACAAAGAAAATTGTATTTTATGATCTTTTATATTCCTAACTACTCAGTGTTTTATCAGGGGCTGTTTGGATGAACACAGAGCTGATATCCTGGAGATGCTGAATGTTTTTAAATCACAGAATGGGTCATTTCCCACCAGCACACTGGTGTAAGAAGTATATTATCTGAATACTTTAGACTAAATTGGAACATTTTAAGTTTGCCACATATAAAAAGCAAATGTTTAAAGCAGACTAAGTATATCTACATTTAAATAGACTATTTTGTGCGAAGGAAAATTCTTCTTGGGAGTGTGTTGAGGCCTTTAACGTTTGTTTAAAGGCAAACCCCACCGTGGTTTGGAAAAAAGTCTTCACAAAATAGTTTTTTGATGTCCCATATTTTTAAATTTATTAACTTAAACTATTTTTTTTAGCAAAAAATACTGTTTTCTGCTTCTTTAGAGGTCCTTTTAGTTCTGAATATGATGGTTATTTTCTTTTTCTTGGACTTGGAAATGCCGCACTTATGAGCTGAGGCGGTTTAGTCGTCATGATCGCTCCACTCAGTCAAATAAATGCTGCTGTCTTCCTCCCCCCTCCCTACTGCATGTGCAGTGACAGTGAATAGAAATGCTGGCGCCCACCTTTTTCTATACTGGTCGGCGCCCACACAAGCACAGCTGCACCCACAGCGCCTGAGAGCGCCGAGGCGAACAGCGGTAAAATACTTCCCAGTGCTGCATTTAAAAGCGAGCTCCTCACAAATCTGCTGTTAGACTTGAAAAGCGTCGCTCATAAAATCTATTTCCACGTCTCTCAGGGCCACGCTGAAATTACCCCCACTTTTATTTGCCTGTGTTTGTTTTTATATGTGTGAATATTGTGCCGTTTACTTTTTTATGGTCCTTTTTCGCTCGCCAAGGTTGTTTATCACCCCTTCGACCCAATCTGAGGCAAACAAAACGTGGGCTGGGTAGGTTTGTGAGAAACGAACGGCGATGCTCCTCGCTGGGCTTCACGTCCGTCCTCGTTATTTAGTTTTATGGATTCTCCTTCCTGGAGTTTCACTTCAGCGCAGGCTCTGCACTGCGGTTCCTAGCTGAGGTCAGATGCACCGTTTGGCGCTGGTCCTCAAACCCGGGGAGTCTAAATTGCTCCGTTGGATTACCATACATCAAAATAAATTCCCGCAGCCGTCACCACACACAGCCTTGATCACAGAATGGAGCCTCTTTTATCGGTGGCTCTCACACGTTTGGCCATGTTTCTGGTCCGCTGGTGAGCCAGGCCTGTACTTACTCTGTCCTCCTTTTTTCTCCTTTTTTACCAAGCTGAGGCTTGTTTTCCTGCCACTCTTCCTCCAGAGGTGAAGCACTGAAACTGAGGACACTCAAGTCCCTGAGCAGTCTTCTCCTGCTTGACTTTATCTTTCCACGTCACCCGAGTGGGCGACGTGTTGGTGTCACCCGAGTGGGCGACGTGTTGGTGTCACCCATCAATGTTTGTGTCTAAGCGCAATTGTGAGACGCAACCACAAGACCCTGTAGATGACACACCAATGACTCAGACTGTGTGTTTAAAGCACAAAACCATCTGTTCGTACCGTTGACAGTATATCAGAACTGGACTGAGTGGCCCCTCCCCCCCTGGCTTTCTAAACAGGAAGTACCTGCTGGTCCTAAGAAGCCAAAAGCCCATAGACTTCTATAGAGAAATAAACAGCTGTTACTCAGTCAATTTGATGTCAGAAGAACCCTTCTTGATTTTTTTTTTACTTTTTCTTTCTTATTATAATTTTATTTTCATGTTATAAAGTAACCAATCAGAGGCCTCAGTAAACGGTCTCACATCCGATGTTTGAAATGTTTGATTGACAGATTTCATGCTCTGTCAAGTGGTAGGGGTGTGGCCTTCCAACAAGCTCAGTCCTGATTGGCCAGAGAGGTTGCCATAGAAACGTTGACGTAGACAGACTCGGACCTATTACTACTTACTGACGACATCTACCTCCAGCATGGCGGCGTCCAATTCGTGCAAAATAATGTCAACTGAATTGATTTCCTTTGGTTGGAGCTGGAAGTGAACCCTTTTCTGTGGGTGACATCACACTTAGTCCAGTTCTCATACAGGCTATGGTTCAGCCAGAGGATCCTTTTTCGGTGTCTTCTTATGTCACAGCTGAGAGATCTGGTTCTACACCAATTCTTCTTGTTGTTTTTGATTGTATTACACCTGAAATAGGAGCATAAAAGGGGCTTTTTTTGTGGTCTTGTTAATTGGCAGGAGGGTAGTTTTAACAAAAGTTTGATTTCTCAATCATCTAGTGTTGGCCGAGCCACTTAAGGTTTCACAGTCCCTGTTTTAGCGCATGTTTACCTAAAGGGTTGAATATAAAACGTCCACATTTTCCCTCCAAGCATCACATTTAAGCACTGAGTCAGTCTGACAGCCAAGACTTGCAGACTATGTTCGCTCCTTTATTGAAGTTGTGACATTTCTGTATAAATTCTACAAAACGAATGTGGACTTTGGAATTCTGGGATCTTTTTTAAAATGAAGCAACATTAAAACTCAATAGCTTCTGTTCTTGTTTTTACAAACAACGGGTGTGTGTTTTACCTCTCAGGTACAGTTTTCCGATGCCGCTGTTTGTTAACAGAAGGTTCCGTACCTGGGAAGCGTCAGCTATTTAACATTCTAGAGTGTTTTCTATGTCCTACCTGCAGTCCAGAGTATCACAGGGATTCTACCAGACTGGAAGTTTTGAATCTGACGGCAAACAGGCTTCTGTCAAAGCCCTCAGTCACAACTGCCCTTACGGGTGGGTTCGGGTTAGAAAATGGGTAACCCTATATGGGGCACAAAGGTGGTCCACACTAAATACTAAAGCCGTAGGCGGCTCGATGAACCCGTAGAGTGAAGACGTTCATGCACTTCTTTGACCCCACAAGATGACTGAACCTCTTTTCTTCAATGATTTTTGATCTTCACTGGTGTCCATGAAATCCTCTCCACCTTTATCCACCTTTGTCATGGTAGGGAAAACCCATCAATGTAAGGGTGGGGTCATCTGGACCCCACAAGATAGGACAACGGTTAAGATGCAGTCGCTCTTCTTTCAGACCCGGACAACCCAAAAACCAGCAGCACCCGAACGGGTCGACCCCCATGTGACTTGGGCTGGGTGGGCTGAGGGTCAACAGACACACCAACACACTAGCCACATGAGCTAGTGTCTTCATACATACAGTTGGCTTTGATTTGGTTGGGGAAGACCAAACATCTACTAAGTTGTCCTTGGTCTCCATCGTCTCTATGGAGATAAATTTAGGACCATCCCACATTTGCTGCTGTAGCATCAACCTGAGCTGTCCCATCTGGTGGGAGTCCAGCCTGGAAGCTAGTTCTCCAGTTCTGCTAGCGTTGACGGATGTTAGTTGCAGACTGGTTGGTTGTCGGTTGGAGTGCAGTCAACTCTTAACTAGTTTGGACTCTAGATATACCGGTAGTGTAGTGCCCCCCCCCCCCCTTCAATGGCATCTTCCAGCTCCACTCTGTCCTGCCTCTGTGACCCCCCCTCACCCCTCCTCCTGTCCTCTTAACCCCGCCACCTTAAACCCCGCCCCCGATCAGACAAACGTGGTACAGCCCGCTGACTCTACCCCCACTCCAAATTTCTGAGAACCATCTATATGTTCCAGCCAATCAATCAAATCAATGAATGACTCGATCGATCAATCCATTGATTTCAGTCATGACCATTTGATTCCTGTAATCAAACTACAGACGTCTTGATTTTTTTTTTCTATTTTGATTTATATTTTTCTTCTTTTTTTGAGTAGAGTCAAAGTAAGCAAAGAAGCCATGTTTGATTAAAACCTCGTCTCTGTTCTGCCATTCTGTTGATCCCCTTTTTGCCAGGACTCTCGTCGCCTGGTTCTCATAAGAAGCCGGGGAAATTCGATTTCAGCGCCCTGTCCTCCCAGACGAGGCCCCCCCGCATGGCGTTCACCCACCACCCACTGCCAATGCTGGCGGGAGTTAGACCAGGTGAGACCAACCCAGCTCCCGATCCCGCTAATTCCCAACCCCCTCCCTCCTCAACTCTTCACCACTTCCCCCTCCCCACCCACCCACCCCTCAGAGCCCCGCCCCTCTCCATTTAGCTTAGAGGCGGGAGCTTTGGGGCAGGAGAGCAGCTGGGAGTTTGACCGGCAGGTTGTTCTTCCTCCTCTGACCCTGCAGGGGGCAATTATCTTGCTGGGGATGGAGCTTTGGCTGTCTGTGGGTTTCCTGGTGGTGTAGCGGTTGGTGCTGTTCTATCCCGTCGTTTCTGTCCTCAATCAAGTTTCATTTTCTCTGAATAGCAGAGAGTTGAAGGAAAGCTTGCTTTTTTTTAGCTTCAGCTTTGACATTTGATGGGATTCTTTGGAATGGTCTCTCCAGCCGGCAGCAGTCAGTGTTGGCCTCAGGCCTACAGGAGCCTCAGCTGTTTTCTTGTTGTGTAATGCAGAGGTGGGGTCTGACCTCAAACAAGGCGGACCTGCAGCTAAAGGGACTTTAAACCATTGACTGTAAATGAGAACTGGACGGAGTGAGCAGGACGCCTATAAAAATCGCTGAACTTCCGGCACCAGCCAGATGAAGTCACTTCAGTCGCCATTTTGTCACGATGCAAATGCCGCCATATTGGAACCAGATGACATTAGTAAGCAGTGATTGGTCCAAAATCGGTATGAGTCATCGTTTCTATGGCAACCACTCTCACCAGTCAGGAGTTAGTTTGTTGGAAGGCCACACCCCCTACCACTTGAACGCATGAATCAAATGTTCAACATGTGGCCACCTACTTTTTCTTTGTATTGAGGCCGGTACTGAGATTGGTCAGTTTATAACTTAGATAACTTAAAATATAGAAATCGTGAAAAAATAAGTAGTTATCAAGAAGATGTTAAAAGAAAGATCAGATCAAGAATGGTTCTTCTGACTGAGTAACAGCTGTTTATTTCTCTAGGATTTTGGTGGGTACTTCCTGTTTGGAACGCCAGGTGGGAGGGGTCACTCAGTCCAGCTCTCAGATAAACTTAGTGGTTGAAACCCGACCACAGGTGGATCTGCAGCTGAATCGGGCGGCTCCTAAACATGAATGTAGAACTGTGGGAGAGCAAACGGGGTGTTCTCGTAAAACTCATTCCTCCACAGAGCCGTAAAACCAATGCCAAGATGTTGACGTCCATTCTGTAAAAGCTTATACCCGCTAATAACCTACCGGTTCTCCATGAGCACATATGGAGCCATATTTAATTCAGGAAGGTGATACATTTAAACTGTTAGTGCAAAATATATTGTGACTTCTTTCACAGTACATTTTGGTAACTCAGATTGAACTTTTTTTAAAAATAACCTTTTCAATGTCAATCCACGTTCCGTGTCTGTAGTTTGTAGCTTGAATCTTCTTGATCCCTATTTAAGCCTTTTTTTCCTCGGAGTCCCCATGTTGCTCCCGTAGACTGTATGTGAATGACCCCTCCCACTTTGGCGTTCCAAACAGGAAGTTGCTCCAAGAAGCCAAAATCCCACAGACGTCTACAGAGAAATAAACAGCTGTTAGTCAATCATTCTATTGGTCAGAAGAACCGCTCTGGATAATCCTCTTTTTCCCCCCACATTTTTTTCCATACATCAAATTATTTAAGTGACCAATCAGATGCCTCGATAAACGTAGGTGGTCTTACGTTGACCGTTCAAAACATCTGACCGATGCTTCTGACGGTCTGACAGATTTCGTGTAGCTGACTTTCAATTGGTAGTCCGTATCACAGAAAAAATGGCAGCTGCATTGGCTTCTTTTGGTTGGAGCTGGAATTAAACCATTTTCTATGAATGACATCACATTCACTCAGTCCAGTTCTCTATACAGTCAATGGTTGCTCCCAAAGAAGTGAAATGTTGACTTTGTCGGTTCTCGAAGTCACAAGGTGCTTCACAGGTTACACAATCATCCCAAGCCCAAAATAAAAACAGTTTTAGTTTAAATTCTTTGCAAAAATAAGTTTTTATTTGACTTTTAAAACAATATATAGAGTTCAGGGTACGCAGATTTTATATTGAAAGCGGTAAGCAACCGGGAGCCAATGAAGAGCTTCAAGCATTGGGGAGATCTGGATCAACTGCAGAGCAGACAGCTCCTTCTTATTCGGACAGGAAAACAGACGGTCACAGTAGTCTAGCCGTGTAGACACAAATGTATGAATAAGAAGTTCAAGATCTTCATATGACGCCATTTTCCTAAGCTTGAAATGTTCCTCAACTGGAAGAAACAGTTCCTGATCAGCTGTTTGGAGCGCTGCTCCAGCGACATATCTTTGACAAAAATGACACCCAAGTTTCTAAGGCTAGGTTTGACAGCCTGGCCAAGAGAACTGCTTAATCCCTGGAAGAGCATCATCAGGGGCAATAACTAGTGTTTCTGTCTTCTCTGAGTTTAGCCACAGAGAGTTCTAACAGGCCCGACCATTGTTTTATCTGCATCAGGTAGTTCATCAGAGAGTCCAGAGCAATATAGCTGGATATCATCAGCAAAGAAGTGGTGGGAGACATCGCCGAACTCCGGAATGATCTTTCCAAGGACGTTTGCTAAACAATAAAATGATCAGACGATGCTCCTTAAACATGTTGGAAGTCCAAAACTGTGAATTCAAAGAACCAAAGAGGCGTCATGTAGAAATTCTCTGATCTGCAGCAGCTTTTTTCTCATGACGCCACAGAAACAGGCTCTCTGAGTTCCTCGCGCTTTAAGTGGCAGCGTTTCATCGAAGTATTTAAAGCCACCGAGCAGATGTGGGGTAAAAAAGTCAGGCAGCATGTCGTTACCCTCCCCTCTGCGGCCGCGGCAGACCCCACGCCTCCGGAGCTCAAGCTGCGGCGAGCATTTGAGCGTGTCAGCGCTCGCACACGTCCTGCCCTCGCCGTGGTCGGGTGTGTTTGGAGGCCGGCGTGTTTGTAAGCAGTCGCGGCGTTGCCGGGCCAGAGCGGTCAGGGGTTTGGTGGAACTGGAGTCACATCTGTCGTTTTGGGAAACTACTGAAAATCTTGAACGGTTTCTTGTCATCAGCAATAAAGAATAAAAGACTGGATCGTCTGTCGTGGTTGAATTACAGCAATTTCCTACACAATTAAAGACTTTTCAGTATCCGTTTTATTAATGTTTGATTCAGAGCACTGAAATCCACTTCTAGAGAAAACCTTCAAACTATGACAGCTCAACAGTTAGCAGTTAGCCTTAAAGCCGATAAAAAAGGAGAAATTGAATTCCAAATTCTTGTAAATAATGGTTCCAGGAAACTCTAGCAGGATTCATGTTTGAGAAAGAAGATGATAGTTTGAGGAAAAATTCTACCTAGATGTTTTAGTTAAAAGCTATGGATAAAACCAACCATAATCATTGCAAAATAAACACAATCCAGAGTATTATAGTTGATTTAACCATTAGAACCTTTTCATGATGTCAGATTTGAACTGCCTCAAATGTAAGGAAAGGTTACGACGATCCGCTAAAATGCAAGTCTTAAGTCTTAAGTTAAAGGATGACTGGTTTAACTAAATGTTGATCAATCTAAAGGTTTTTGATAAAAGCTAAAGATCATTTTGATGAACAAATGATGAATTATTTGACCAAATGGGACCAAAGTGATGAACGGCGTCTAGTTTCTGCTCATTCCAATATTGTTGGGGTTTTTTTTGTTCAAATGTGTTTAAAAATAGTAAATGAACTAAGAAATGAACAGGCTAAAGCAGGCATGTCCAAAGTCCGGCCAGATTTCTACTGGCTTGTAGGCTTGGATCATAAAATTCATAATAAATGGCCCCCAGCACTTTCTAAGAACTATGATTTCAGGATTTTGATTGGCCAAACGACACTGTAAGCCATGGTAAACATGAGGCAACAACCCGTGGTTACTGGACCTTAAAGCGGCGTTCACAACAAACATGGCGGAAGCGGCCAGGGTTAACGTTAAGTCAACGGTACAGATGTGATCTGAGGTCCTGCGGTGCGAATTGGGCGGAGGCCGCGGCGTGCTAGAGTTTGAAGATAATCGGACCTCTTGGGAGGTCGCCAGGTTTCAGGAACCCGTCCCGACTACTGGACTGACAGCCCACTCGGGCCTCCTGAACGTTCTGATATTTTTCTTATTTTCATGGTAATAATAAAAAAAAGGTCTGCTGGTGTTGCTAAACACCCAGATTTTCATTTCTGCTATCTGAACTCATCCAAAAGGCAGATGCTGAAGGAGTCCAGAGAGTACAAAGACGATGCTTCATTTCTGAGATGAATTAATTCTGCTGCCCTTTCATCAGAAAACTCCAAAAAAGAGATCATAGGGTCGAATAAATACCATACATAGAAACCATAGATTATATAGTACACAAAGTTTGGGAGTAGACAGCTGTAGAAATGGGAGTTGGGAGGAAATGCAGGGATTCCCTCCTCTACATCGCATCCACCTTTCCCCCCTCTAACACCGCCCCCATACCTCCTGCATTTGGCCTCCACCCAGCGTCTAATGGGATTACTATGGGGCTATAGAGGAGGGTGACAGATTCGCTCGGGAGCAGGCAGCCTGGCACAGGCGGCGAGGCGCTGCAGTGCTCAGAGGCATCGCCTCTCTCTCTCTCTCTCGCCTGCATTCAGCAGAGCCGGCTCCCTAATGAAGTACACTTACACAAAATGTAAAGGATGGAGGGGCGTTGGCAGAGCAGCGCGGGCAGCTGGAGGTCTGGATGGATGGGCGTCGGGCTGGCACGGCTCAGCGGAGAACAGGCTCCTAATACAAATCAGGGAGATTTAGTGAAGGCTGTAGGTCTGACACACGGCTTTGTTTGTTCTACCAACTGCTCACGCACCGCCGCCGTTCATCCCTGTACAGAGCCGTTTTTTCATCTCTGCCTCTTCCACGGACACGTATATATTTAAAGATATTAAGCTGCAAACATCAGCTTTAAGTCAACCTACAGATTAGTGAGGCAAGAAGGGAAAAGAAAATAACGGATTTGCCACATGAATGCCAAAATGCATCAGCGGCGGTGACTCACCGCCACAGTGCAGCGTTAAGAGCAGCTAATTTAGGTCTCAAAGACCCCGATGTTGAAGCTTTTTGGGTCCGATTCAAAAGGTAGAGCACGTGATGTTGTGTGTCGACATGTCTGCCACTAAATGTCAGCCAGTTCATCTGTTAGCTAAAGTGTGAGCTAGCTCCACTCTTTGGACGTCAGTGTGCACATTTTTTTTGAAGTCATGTTCATTTTTTTAAACTTTTGGCGTCGGTTTTCTTCTGCCACAGGAAAAGATTTCATCAGAGCTTTTCTACAGTTCCTTAATATTAAAAAACCTGATCTGTCATTAACCCGTCCTCCATTTAGACTTTTGACGGAAGCTCCTCCCACAGCCCAACATTTCTTAAGCTACAGACCAGCTTCATGTAAAACTATTCATTTATGTCTAGTATGAAGAAAAATAAGGCTTTCGGAGGATGAGGTGCATTGTGGGAGCTCACTTTACTGGTTTGTTATGTCAGACTGACTTCTTACTGTCTGTTATCATTATTGTTGTTTGTGAACCTGTGAGCTGGATGTGTGGGAGGGGCTTCATTTCAGTTAAGTGTCTCTCACCTCAATTGTTTTCTATTTGACCTGGAAGTGACTCAGGATTGCGTACAGATTTCACTCTTTTGGACCAATCACTGCTTGCTGATGTCATCTGGTTCCAACATGGTGTTGGGATAAATCAGGGACCAGTGGCTTGCTGGCTTGACATGGGACGTCACCTTTAGCTGTGCAGTGGTCTGCCCCCCCCCCCCCCCCTACCCCCCACCCCCCCCACCCCCACGTATGGTGATGACAAAAAACAGGAAGCCAAGAAGTCTGCATATGACGTTGACGAAACGTCCACATTTAAACACTCGGAGGTCCTGGTCTGTAGACCGTTGTAGACGTTGGGAAGGAGTTTCACTCTGGGAGGGGGTTGACATCCAACACAACCTAGAAAACACAGCACTCGGACCCCCCCTCTCAGGGGTTTTTGTTCTCGTTTAAGGCAGTTATGACCAGTGCACACCCCTGCATTCTTGCTTTTATGTATAGATCACCTGATTCATAGACGTTACCTTGTGTTCTCACCTTTTCACTGTTTCCGTGTGTTTCTAACAAAAACTTTTGTGTTTTTTATTTTTATTTTTTTAAGGGAGTCCACGTGCTTCAGCCTCGGCCTTGCACTTCCCCTCTCCCTCCATCATCCAGCAGTCCAGCCCCTACTTCACCCACCCCACCATCCGCTACCACCACCAGGATCCCCTGAAGGAATTCGTGCAGTTCGTCTGTACTGACGGCTCGGGGCAGGCCGCCGGACAGGTAGGGCTCGAGCTCGGGGCAAAAGGGCGGATCTGAAGACCATCAGAGGGCTTTTTATAAAAAAAAAACTTTAAAATGATATCAAAACACAAAACTTCAAATCACTTAAATCACAAAAAAGTGAGCCGTCAAACTTTTTAAGGGGTTCAGAGTTACAACCAAAAACAAATGTGACATTAGAGGATGGCCACAATTTACATGAAGACTTAAAAAATCAAAAGCAGATAACCTTTGTGAAATGTAACCCTTATTTGTGCCTATAAAAAAAGTACGGGCGTCACATGACAAGCTGATCCTGTTTCATCCAAAAGTATTCATTTCGATTTGCTGCAACTGAAAGGTTTTGGATATTTTAGCAATTTGCAGATTTTAATCGAGCTCTGGTCCCACTGAAGGCGGAAGCAGAGGAAGCCTGACATCAGTAGTTTTCAAAATAAAACTACTTTGATTAGTGTTTTGTCGGAAGGCTCTGCTCCACTCCTGCTTTCATTTTTACGGAATCTAAAGGAAATATAAAGAGCTGTTGAATGATAACTCGTTCATTTTCCACAAGCATCCACACTCTGTTTCCAAATTTATCAACAACCAGGAAGTACTTAAAATTGCTTTTCCTCAAATTACCACTGGAGTCTGGTTTCAGGAAAAAGCAATTTTCTATTGACTGTGTGTCAAAAGTCTAACTTAATACCAAAGAGAGGTGTACATATAGCTGTTTTTCAAAACACTCGTTGATTAGATTAATTAGATGTTGGAGTGTTATTAGTACTCACATTTGTGCAGAGATGCTCTCAGTGGGACTTTAGAGCGCATACCCTCTACTTTTTCATAAGGTGGAACATATCTTAAAAATTCATTTCTATCATGTGGTTTGAAAAAAAATGCTTTCTGAACTTTTTAAATGTTGACCTTGGATCATTGACTGTATAAGAAACCTGGACTGAGCGAGTGTGACGTCATCCAAAGAAAATGGTTTATTTCCAGTTTCAACGAAATAAAGTCAATTAAGTCGCCCTTTTTTTGTGAAAGGGCAGACGACATCAGTGATTGGTCCAGATCAATCTGAGTTAGTGTTTCTATGGCAACCGCTTTCGCCAATCAGGCGTGAACTTTTTGGAAGTCTACATTTGAAAGCGAGCGACAATGAAATTTGTCAATCAAAGGTTTTGAACGTTGGACTGGAGACTACCTCCTTTTATTGAGGTGTCTGATTGGTCAGTTTATAATTTAAATAACTTGCAATAAAGAAAAAATATAATGAAAAAAAGAGGATGTCAAAAAAAAGTACCAGATCAAGACCAGTTATTCTGACCAATAGAACGACTGAGAAACAGCTGTTTATTTTTTCTGTAGACGTCTGTGGGATTTTGGTGGGTACTTCCTGTTTGGAACACCAGGGGGGAGGGGTCCCTCAGTCTAGTTCTCATATACAGTCTATACTTTTAATACTATCTCGTGGTGCAATGAAATTGCTCTTTAAAAAGGTGTATCGTTATTTTAAGTGGATGCTTAAAATAATGGGTGGTGTCCACTGCAGATCTCCAGTCGTGCACCCGCATCGACATGCAGCCAGGCATCGCTTTAGTCCAGAAACCTCGGCATTGTCTCTGTGTGTGTCATTTTGCCGTTTCCCGTTTCAGACCCCGATTTTCCCCGCCTCTCTTTTTTACTTTTGCTTTCGCTCCACCCAACCCCTCAGAAGTTGCTGCCATCAGTGCAAAAGTGAATAAGTCACAGCACGCCTCAACCAAGCACATCCTTCTTGTGTTGTGCCATCGTGTGCCTGCTTTCATCTCTAGCTGTTCCGATTTTAGTTGGAGTTTGGCTGTTTGGTGCTGGTACTGTTGGTGGTGTTGTGGTTGTGTAGACGAGTGTTCTCTCATGGTTTTGATTTCTCGCCATACGCTGGATGAACACAGTCCAATGATTTGCTCTTCCACACCTACTTCACCTGGAAGGAACCACCCCTAAGGAGCCTTCAGCTCTGAGTCCCACTTCCAACCAGTCCTTGATTATTTTTCACCCCTCCATGACCAACGCCGTCCACATACATCATCTCTTTAGTTGTTTGTCCCCTTCACTCCCTCCATCGCTCCCCACTCCTTCGTACCTCATGGGCATTTTTGTTGGACTGGCTTTGCGAGCCATGTCCCGTTTCCATTCCGTGTCCACGGACTGTCGCATGTCGCCCTCCTGACCCTATTTGTGTTGTCTGCAGCCAAACGGGAGCGGCCAGAGCAAAATGCCAGGCTCCTTCTTGCTGCCTCCACCTCCCCCAGTGGCCCGCCCAGTGCCCCTCCCCATGCCCGACTCTAAACCCAACAGCACGCCCCCTGACGGCGGACTCTCCTCGCCCGCATCTCCGTGTAAGTGACCCCGCAGAGACCGTCCTCTACGTAAAACCAACACACAAAAAAAAGTAAAACTCCGAACCCCCCTCGGCCCCCCCCATTGAACAGACCCGTGTCATTATTCCCTCCCCAACTTGTGCCTTCATTGTGTATCGAGCATCTCACTTCCCTTTGCCGTCAAATGGCTCCAGAGGTCAGAGCACAGAAGGAAGACAGGACGGCCCCCCACAGGTCCAAGGGTCCGAGACGATTACTTCTGTGGTGGTCAGCATGGCTCTGTGTTAGCCCCCCCTGACTTTCCATGGCTTCTGTGTTGTGCCGTGGAAACTGACTTATCTGTGGAGAAATTTTCCCTCCAAGCCTTCCTCCTTGACGTTAGTGGAGTGTTTTTTTTTTTTTCCTTGGGTTAACATTTGAGAGGAAGAACAGGGTTTTCAAGGTAAGCAAGCAACGTCCCACATGGACTCATTTGTCTGACCTGTAACCAAAGGGGCACTGGATGGAGCACTTTTTTTTGTTGGATCGTTGCTCTGTTCTAAAATTAATGTTTTCATCTTATCCCCAGTCAGCGTCTGAAAGTCTTTCATGTCTTTTGTATGTTATTCCAATTCCAAAAAGACAACATGGAACTGCACTGTATCTTCCTGCTCGTCTCTCATTCCTGTCCTCCTCCCTTTCCTGAACACAAACAGACCCACATTCGCTCACGTCTGCCTCCCCAAAGCCCGTGGGGTAACTCCAACTGCCCTAAATTTGTCAGACTTTGATGCTCGTGGGTTTTGAACGTCCCCGACTGCCGCTGCGAGTCAGGGTTCTGGTGCGCTTGATGACTTCCAGCAGGGCCGATTCCCCGCTTTGAATCACTTTGAGAGATCTAAGTTGGAATACTAGATCAGAGCAAACATTCTCAAAAGGTTTGATGACCTTAATGTTACACCTCCTATGTGGAGTTCTAGCTTTTTTTTCTAAATTAGCTCATTAGCAGTAATTTAATACTTTGATCAATGCTGTTTTATGGTAAAGCAGAAGCTGCAATAGTTTGCTGGAAACTCTGAGTTATTTTCTTAGAAAAACAAAGTTAGAGTCAACTTAATGACCATAACCTTAAATCTGTGATCTAATTTGAAAACTCAGTCGTCTTTTCAGTGGTCATTTCCGCTGTTTTTATTTAAAATTTCAGGGAATAGTCACAGGAAAAAAGTACATAACAACTGGACCGTATTTTCCACATTTTAGGTTGCACCAGATAAAAGGAGGCACCATCAATGAATGGTTTATTTTTGAACTCATGTCAGATATAAGGCGAGCTGATCTATAATGCTATATTCACACTGGGTGTTTGAAGAACACGCTAAACCCGTGTCTATCCCGTGGTGTTCACACTGGATAAGCAGGGAGGAGCTTCTTCTTACCATTCTTTTGTTTGCTAGCGCATGTCCATCACCTGCAGTTGGAAGAGACTTGGAGCTAAATGTCAAAGCGGTGCAAATATCGTAAATCTTTCTCCAGGCTTTTTTTTTACAGCTCTATTGTGATATTTGGTGTCATAGAATTCAGGCCAGGCACAAACTGCAACTATTCATTTCTCCTCCAAATTCAATTTTAAACATTTGGCACTTCCGTGAATTAAAAAGAACACCATCCATGCGTTACTACCAAATCCAAGTCCCTGATTGGTCAAAGTTCGACTGTGTGGAAGGTTTGGTTTAACCTTCAACCTTCAGATACTCGTTTTGTACGTAGAGTCCAAAAACGGTCGTAGAAACTTTTTTTTGAACGTGCGTTTACATGCCTTTACATCGAGTTTTTATTGGAAGTGGTCACTTGAACACACATTCACAAGGACGGTGTAAACATTAACCCATCTTGACCAAAACCAAAGAGTCTGTCAGTCAAACTTTATAAATTGTGTTCACAGTAACTCTACAACTTGTTTGTTACACGCAACGTGTACTTTAGCCATGTTAGCATATTTGCGAAACCTGTTACTTCCAATCCTGTTTACAGCGCGTAAAAAAAGACTTATACCGCTAAAAGAAACGTTACTATGACTATGCTAACTCCTAACCTTGTATGTAATACGTTAAAAAAAACACAGTCCGACACCGCTACACGTTAGCCGTGCTAGCTATTCACAACCTTGTTTGGAGCACGTGAAACAACCGACTGACATGTTGACAGAGCGCCGTGTTCCTCTCAAAATCACTTCAATGTCAGTAAACGCAACCAGATGAATTCATCTCTAAGGTGCTCAGTTGTCTTTTGAAAAAATATGTTAGCTTTTAAGTGCAGAAAATACGGTACAATGATGTGCTGCAACAGGTGAAAGAAATGTATCCGAACCAGTGACAGTAGAAGCCATTTTTCTGCCTGGATGCAAGTGTCAGCCATCTTTGCTTCTTAAGTTAAGCTTGAATATACAGCCTGGAGGCCAAAGCTTTCCAGCATGGAAGCATGAAATGGAGCCCAAGTCCCCTAAAACGAGGCCTGTAATCTGAGAGGAACGCTCTTTTAAGGGTTTTCCCATATCCAAGCAGTTTCAGAGGTCAGCCACATGACTGGACCATTTGAAGTTTGGTTTAGAGGAAGAGTTGTGTGTCCGAGACGCTGCACTTTCCAGGATGTCTGAAGATGTTCTGGATCGGGCGAGTCCACCAGGGTGATCCAGGTCATCTGCAGGGCAAGCTGGAAAACAGGCAGCAGTAGATCTGTTATAGAGGATCTCTCTTCTAGAGTATCTCTGTTTCCTGGTCAGTCTGTTGCTTTTTAAAGAACTTTTCTACCAACATTTTAGCCACAAATTTACTGAAAACAATAAGCCAATTGTAGAACTTAAGAGAACTTTGAGAGGGGTAAGCGACTGGACAGAAAACTGAGAATCTGAGATCTGTTTGACCTTAATTTGTAAAAGCCTGAACAGAAATGATCTAAAGTGCTCACTCACTAAATAGTCGCTGTTGATGTTCTGTTTTCTTAGCATACTCCACGCCAGGCGCCACAGCTCCCAACAGGTTTGTCGGCATCGGAACACGGGACAACAACTTTCTGAACATCCCGCAGCAGACACAGGTAAGGAAACGCTGACAAAAAGGAGTGATACACACCTTTGGACTGAGCATCGCCCAACTTTTATTGAAGGGCGCCCAAATCCTTTGCCCAAACCCTAAACCTTAACCCTAACCGTTAACCCAGGGGTGTCCAACCCCAGGCGTTGAGGGGTGACCTCCTGCTGGTTTCCAGAAATTCTGCCTTATCTGCTGCTGATTACCTGAATCAGGTGTATTTAGCCAATAAGGAGCTTCAATGGCAGGTTGGTTGGAAAACATGGTCCTCGAGGCCTAGACTGTTACACCCATAGCCCTAACCCCTAAGGAGGGCCCTCCTTAGAGATCCTTTACCCAGACCTCAACCTTAAACTCTAACCTTTAACCCCTATCCTAACACCTAAAGAGGGTCTGTAAACGTACCTTCCAACAGAGCAGAGGGGCAAGTTGTGATGAACTATTCATCAGCCAATCTCTATCAAAGGGGGTCCAACTCCTTTTCTAAACCCTAATCCTAGGCCCAAACCCCATACCCTAAACCCTGAACCTTGGCTCTAACCTTAAATTCTAACCCCATTTGTTCAGCGTGAGCACAGTGTGCGGTTGGAGGTCCAGAGTCTTATCAACTGAGCTACAACCGTCCTAAAAATCCCCGTTTTCTGGGTTCCCTCTGCTTCTCTGTGCTCACCAACCCACAAGTCATCAATCTGCGAGTTTGCACATCTGTATTTTACTGTATGTGTGGTTTGCCATATGTGTTCCAGTGTTTATGTGGCACACATGGAGCCCACCCTTCAGGCTCAAGGCTCTCTTTTGTTTCTACGCCGGTCCCCTTGTGCTACCTTTCCTCGCGCCGTGGCCTTCTCTCTGGCTTTCCCTCTCCCGCATTTATTGTTCTCTCGTTTGCCACCCTGCGCCTCCTTCCCGGGCCTCCTCCATTATCACGAGCACTTTTCCTATTAGTGTCTAACCACACCCGCCTGGAGCCAGCTCAGCACCACTCCTCAACACATGGAAACCATCTGAGGGTGCAGCGAGGATCCCCTCCCTCATTTCTCCAGCTTGGCTTCTCCTTCCATTCCTGCCTTTGCATTGGTTTTTCACCATCGTCTCGCTCTCACTTTTTCATTCTTTTGCACGTTCGTTTCCTTTTACATTCTAGAAGAAATGCCTCATGCTAAGACCCAAACTTTAGAGGCATCCTGGGTTTGATTCTCCTCCACAACTTTGGCTTTTTAAGGCTAAATTTAGGCTAAAAAATATGGAATGTTCATTTTCTTTAATGACTCTTTTGATTAATTGTATAAAACTAACACTTATTGACTACTAACAGCTGCAGATCTGTTTTATTTCAAAGATCGGGCTTGTTGTGCCCTCTAGTGGCAAGAGATTGACACCACAGCCAAAGCAAAGGTGCAGGAAAAAGGGAAAAGGATTGTCGGAGAGCGACAGATAAACATTTTTGACCCAACGTGGAGTCACGTCCCGGCCTGTCTGGTTACCCCCAGTAACCAGACATGATGTCATAGCCAGTCGATCTTGAATTTGAGACGCGTTTGCTCCAGAGGGGGCAGGAAACAAAAAGAGGGTGGTCACCGTCTGCTGCCAAGGATTTAGTGGGAGTGTTCACGCGGGATGGGTGGATTGTGTGTGTTTGTGGGAGCAGACACACAAGGACAGAGAGTAGCTAAGAGGGGAGGTTACAATGCCCGGGCCCACTGAGACCATGCCCGGGGGGAGTAGGAGTGGGGTAACAGTGGAAGGCAAGAGGCAAGAGGAGGAGGGGTGTGTGTTATTCATGCAACCTGTTAGATTCAAACCAAACAAAAGGCCTCTTCCTTTGGAGAAGCGGAGCAGTTTCCAAGGCTTGACTTCCAGAATGTTGGCACAGCAGAGCCGGAGCCTGCAGGCCAAGCGGGGCGGCCAACAGCAGCAGCGGTGACCCTCCACTGCCCTCCGCCCATGCTGAGTGGAAGGCACCCACACGAAGATGCCGAAAGTGACGGAGAGCGCCAGACTGCCACCCCCTGCTGCTGCACGGTCATAATGAGCCATTTACTGCCTGGCCAACAGCGCTTTTCCCCCGAAACACAGAGACTCTGTTAAAAAGGATGACAGGACGTAGCGGGAGGTCATTTCTGGTTCAGTGGACAGGGTCAGATGTGCCTTTGGGGTCTCACTGTTGCTGCTTCTGGACATTCCAGCAAGTCGATACAGCCGAACAGCCTGCAGCTTTTCTGAGGAAAAACCCAGCAGCAGTTTGTGTTTTCTGAAAGATCTCATCCTTTTGAAGAACTCCACTCGCTTCAACTGTTGAGGTACGAGAGAGTCGGACGACTGGTTCCTTAGTTAAATGCACTCCACTCTCCAAGTATCAGAACTTCATGCTTGTAGGTCGCCTCGTTACCCCCAGGTATCAGCCCCACCACCGTGGTGCCATCGGTGAATTTGACAGTGATGTTGTCTGGGTGGGCCAGATGTATAGAGAAGTGGACTGAGCCCTGAGCAGAACCCAGTTTCACCTGCTGGGCTGGGTTGAGCTTTATCCATGACCAGGTGGACGATACGAGCCCCAGGTGGGCTCACAAAGTGCACAGTCCCCTCCCACAGCACGCCTTTTTTTTATTAAATAGCCTATGCAGGCACTTTGACATGTCTGCAGGTGATAAGGGGTCATACCTGTTCAGGGTCCACAGGTGGCCTGCAGGAAATATCAAGACTGCTCGGTGACCCACAGAGCAAAAAAATTCATCAACATTTTTTCTCCAGGCATGAAACAAATTGTAGTGAATATTTAAACAAAAGGTGAAGGTACGTACGCACCGGCCAGGTGACATTAAGCCCATGATGTTCACACTGGGCAAGCGGGGAGGGGCTTCTTCTTCTCTCTTTCTATAGTTCACTTATCCCAATACCATGAGCCAGTTTAGCTCGTGCTGGTTTGCGGCGCCTTCCGTCCGTGAAACCAGGGTTCGACTCCGGGCTGCTCCCTGTTCCCTTCTCTACCTCTGCCGGTTCCAAGCCCGGTTTGAGAAGGTTGCGTCAGGAAGGGCATCCGGCGTAAAACATTGCCAAATTTACCATGCGACTTGTTCGCTGTGGCGACCCCTGATGGGAGAAGCCGAAAGTGGAAGAAGAAGAAGACTTATCCCAATACCATGGTCCGGGTGAATTCTCGATTCTGATCAGTTGCTGGGTGTGCCATAAAAAGTGATAACGCATAGTGAAAACCGCACACCTAAAAAAGTAGTTCCGGTCAACTTGCTTAAATGTTTTGTATCACTGCGTCGGCTTCTTTAAAAAAACCTTTAGCTACATCATCTGGACAAAAACAAGCGGTAAGAGGAGAACTTTCTCTCTGAACTGATGCTTTATTTAACCGATCAGCACTTATATCGCTTTCCTTTGCCGCTGCTGGTTATATGATGCTGGCTCAGCACCTCGAGGCCACACAACCAATAGTCCAGCTTGTTGTGAAAACAGCGATCCAAACCAAACCAATAACAGAAATAAAGTACTAAAAACCGATTAAATATTTTTTTCTTTTGTAAGTGACCATGGTTTAAGCGGGATAATGGTTGACAAAGAGAGCATTATCAGAATTAACGCTTCGCGTCAGACGGTTCAGGCTTCCACGGCGTGCATTGATTTCTGAACAATGCACGCTTGGTCGGCCATTAACCCTTACATGACCGCCACCTCCAGTTGGAAGAGGCTTGGTGCAAATCTCGTGAAACGCACATTTACGAGCGTTTTTACATGGACTTTTCATTGAAAGTGGTCAACTGAGCGTGCTTTGCTGCGTTCTACAGATTTTTCCCTTTTCCCAAACTTCCCAAACCCTGCACAAAGGGGCGGTTGGTGCTGTGATCAGTATGCGCTACTTGTGCAGAGTGCAGTTTGTGTAAGCATCTCACGTGCAAACCCTGTGCGTGCAGCGTTTGTGTGTGTGAGTGTGGTGTAGGAACACTATAAGACCAGCTCAGTGGCCTTGTGTTAGAGTGTCCGCCCTGTGACTGGAAGGTCATGGGTTCAAACCCAGGCCGAGTCATACCCAAGACTTTAAACAGGGGACCCAATGCCTCCCTGCTTGACACTCAGCATTAATGGGTTAGATTGGGGGGTTATATCCACCGAATGGTTACCGAGCGACTCGTCTGGAGCTCACCACTCCCCCAGGGGATGGGTCAAATGCGGAGAACAAACACCTAGGTGTTTGATTTATTTAATTTAATGACAGCATCACCGGTACGCCATAAGTGCGTGTACCTTCTATTACCCTAACAAATACTTCACGATACACTTACCACACCCAAGACAATGGTACATTCCATCTTCATGACGTCCCCTAAGGTGGTCGTAACTTCAAGACACACCTCCAGTACCTTTAACCCTTGTGCCATCTTGTGGGGTCATCTGGACCCCACAAGATAGCACAAGGTCTAAGATGCAGCAGCTCCTCTTTATGAGCCTCCACGGGTCTGGAAGACCCAAAAACCTGCAGCACCCATATGAGTCGACCTCATGTCTACGACTCAAAGATTTCTTCAACCTCTGTTGGACGGGATAACATGATGAAAATAGCAAGCGCTGAAACTAACGAAATCTTTTCTCTTTTTCCTTTTTCAGTCTTGGTTCCTCTGACAAGATCTGTGCTCCAACCAGCAAGTAGAATGCTTTCGTTACAATCAGAAATGAAAAAAAGGAAAAAATAACACAGAAACCACCCTACAGGATGACACGAAACGTCCTCGAACGACCCGCCCCGACTGTCCGTCTCACCCGTCTCACACAACCAGGCAGCAAATCCCAGCGGCACGGCTCTTTTGGTGGAGCCCGCTCGTCTGCGCGGTCAGGGGGAGGAGCCACGGTGAGGAGAAAGGCGCACAGATGGAGAGATGAGTGGAAGGACAGGGACGCCGGGGGATAAGGGGAAAAAGTGGCAAAAGCGGGTCTTCTCCGGCCAGCATAACCAGCGCGGCAGCGAGAGGAACAAGAGGATGTCTGACAAACAGCCAAGGAAATCAGCAACTCCATCGAAAAACCCGTCAGTATTGAAACCACAGCCAGAAAAACCCGATTGGAACCCTCCAAGGCCCGTCAGAGAAATTCCAATTGGCCGACGTTTCCGTCGCTCCAGACTCCCG
Source organism: Oryzias latipes (assembly GCF_053564925.1). Lineage (NCBI taxonomy): Eukaryota > Metazoa > Chordata > Actinopteri > Beloniformes > Adrianichthyidae > Oryzias > Oryzias latipes. The sequence goes on along the minus strand of NC_136244.1, from coordinate 3,432,120 downwards.
CCCTACTACTAAAGAGACCATGCCAAAACATATCAATGATGAAAGGTTGCACTGCAAGCTGAATCAGTTAACACTAATCTTATCGATGTGCACTATTTACCTACGTGGCATGGCAGGTAAACGCGTGAAGGTAAAAGACGCCTTCGCTTTGTCCTCCACTTCGCTCGCAGTGAGCCGGCGCTCTGAGGATCCTTCAGACGCTCCAATCAGATTTGAAGTTTGGCCGGATTCCCAGACACGACGGTTTTGGGCCACTGAGTGGTACAGTTTGGGTCAGAGGGGGGCGCTGCGCCATCACAAGTGTTTCCTGTGTTTTCAAAAGAATCCAACAATCTCTGTTTGGAATTCTTTTTGTATTCACCTCCAAATTAACCAGTGGAGGAAATCCCACCACAAGGGGGCAGAGCGGTACATTTTTTGCCCACCGGAACTGGACTGTACCACTCAGTACAAACATGCCCTTGAAATGCTGAAACGTGTATCACCTTTCCCCTCCTGTTACGTCCATCAACACAGGCTGACGTGTTTTTTGGTTCTTTGTGTTTTCTCTTATTTGAATTTACTCCTGTACTATTTTGTAATTGTTTTGTATTTGTATGATAGCACCTTAAAGAGAAGAAGCAGCAGCGTGTTTAGGGCGGCGCACAGCGGACCCGCTTGGTCAACCAGATATGGTAGAGCTCAAAAACCCTCTTTTGGTTTTTCCTTTTGCTTTGTTTCTATGTTTTTTTTTGCCTATGTTTGATCATTTTTGGTGTTTTTGGTGAGTCACAGCAACATTTTATGAGGACAATGGGAAAGAAATTCAGCCATTTATAGAACCCTAAAAAAAACAACAACCCATTTTTAAACTACATTTGCAGAGCTGTGATTGGCTGCTGTGTTGCCTTCCTCATTATTGGACTTTCTGGTGTTTTGGCCACATTCATGTATGTTAATGCCGACATCATAAAAGCCCCCACCAGTTGAAGGTTTTAAATTCCTTTTTGCAACTACATCCTACAACTTTCCTCATGATGACAAGATTTAAAAGACAATCTAAAGTTTTTAAACCCAAAATGTTGAAATGTTTAAACTTAAAAGCTAATTTTGAATTGGAGTGTTGTCCTCTACCAACAGTGACTGAAAACTGACAGAAGCAGCTTCAGGATAAATGCCATATTTCTTATTTTGATAGGTTTCTTTCTTTCTTTTTTTTGTCCTAAGCCAATTTTCAAGGAACTTTCAAAATTAAGTTTGTATTTAATGCCTGAAACTCACAGGTTAGACATTTTTCAGCCTTGCATACAGAAATTCCTTCAGATTATTTCAAACTTTTGATTAGTCCAATTTTACTTCTCCACAGGTATGTTACAGGCCTTATAATAAGCTAATTTACTTTGTAAAGAGCTGGAGGGTGTCCCCTTTGGGCCCCCTCATGGCCCCCCCTGAGGAATTTCTCATCAGTAAAACTTCATTTGACAGTATTTCCTGGGGAAATGACGTTTCGGTTCATATTTCCCACACATTCCCGCCTCTGTTATGCAATCAGTATCCCAACTCTACAGAAGCTCATTGAAGTACGTCGGTTATTGACACGAGGATCATTGAGAATGACAGCTGTTGAGGTTTTAGAGCCAGCATCTAGTGGTCATGAGTGGTACAGCACTTTAAGATCCTTTGTTTCAGAGTTTGATGCGTTTGAGACCGCTTCAGATTGACGGTCAAAACCCAACAAACGGCTTCTCGGCTGACATTTCTCCCCACACGGTTCCATTCTCATCGGTCCCAGTACGACCTGTCAATCAGGAAAAAAACTAAAACCCGGATTTTGGTTTTTGACAATCAGAGGAATCGGGCCCGCTAAGACAGAGAACTCGCTTGTGGCGTCAGGCCGGCGTTGTGGGGAGTGGCAGCTGGTTCTGGAGGGAAGGTAGCTAAAGATGGGACTCTCCCGTCGGTTTACCGTTTTGTTTACACTCCCGGACGAGCCCCCGCTCCAAGAGCAGACGCGGCCGCGCCGTGGAGCAAAATGAATATGTGACATATCTGGCTGGTTTTGGAGAGAAGAGGAGGAGGAGGGCCCCTGGGGGCCCGCCGTGCAACGATTACAGAGACAGACTGCCCCCCCCCACCCCACCCCAAAAACATGCACCAGCACTCCCCCCTGGCTATTGTGAATAGAATAGTCCTTCTAGATCAAACGACTGCACTAATACAATCATGCCAGCCAACCTTACTTTTGTAGGCGTGACAGCAGATTGACGACACGTCACGCTTCCGACCAGCGGGTGGAAAGAGCACAGATCAGTATTTACCACCCCCCACCCCCCCAGCCCTTCATAGGTTCATCCAACAGACAATCTGAGGAGGCCTTTCAGTCGCCTTATTTCCAGTCCCAGTCAGCCCCATCCCAGCTCACAAAATAACTGGACTGCCAGGCCCGGTTCTGCGCTGCAGGGAACGCCGCGGGCCGCCAGACCGCTGACCTTCATCAGCTTCGTAGAGAGAGCTAGCTCCGCTCTTAAGGTGGAGCTAGCTCCGCTCTTAAGGTGGAGCTAGCTCCGCTCTTAAGGTGGAGCTAGCTCCGCTCTTAAGGTGGAGCTAGCTCCGCTCTTAAGGTGGAGCTAGCTCCGCTCTTAAGGTGGAGCTAGCTCCGCTCTTAAGGTGGTTTCTCCTCTGATCTATGGAAGTGCCTCTGGATTCCCATTATGCAATTTGTCAAACATCAGGTTCTTTTTCTCACATATATAAGCTATAGTGGAAAAAAAAAATGTCAGGAGGGGGGAAATACTGACAGCTCACTAGATAATCACAAGCATCTTTATATACAATACACATATATATTTATAGATATGTACTTTTTTTTTTCTTTTTTGCAAAAATAAGCTCTGTGGCAGTCTAGTTATTTTTGGAAGCGTGACTCACCGCACAGTCATAGGATGCGCCTCCAGCCGAAGCCCCCGCCAACCCAACAGGAAGTCCATCGCTTAGCATTAGAGACCAGGAAAAGAAAAAAACGAGTAGCTGAAGGGTTGAAAGCAGAATAGTCTGTGTTGTTTTCATTACTGTTGTGATGGGAAGTTTTGTCCTTAAACTACATGATGTATGTTGATTGAGCCATGTGCAATGCCTTGGTAGAGGAATTGTGTTTGTTAGATTTGAGGGCGCCAAGAGGGAAGACCCTCGCCACCTTTTCTTTGTGGGTTTGTGTGTTTTGAAGTCCGCGCGCTCCGGGACTCTAAAAAACGAGCAGCGACAAACAAAAGAGAAAAGAAAAGAACATTTGGGGATTCTGGTTTTGGTGTTTTTTTTTCTTTTCTTTTATCACTTTGAAAAAAAAAATGTTTCTATGGATTTTTTGGAAAATGTGGGGGGGGGGGGGGGGGGGGGGGGGCTGAATACAACAGTCTATTAGGACCACCAAGGAAAAAAAATGAAAATAAATTCATAAATATATGAGAAAAAAGTCCAAATGTTACGAGAACAAAGCCACAAAATTCTAAGAAAGAATAAATTTGTAGAAAAGTCAAAGAATGTTACGATAATTAAGTTAAAATATGAGAAAAGCTTACAAAAATTCACAAGAAGAAACGTGTAAAATTGTGAGAAAATTGTCAAAATTTTACAAGAATAAAGATGTGGGAAAAAAACAAATAAAACATTTTTTATAGTAATCATTTTTTACAGAAATTATGAGAAAAAACGTCTTAATTTTTTAAAAAAGAATAACTAAAATATGAGAAAAAAGCCAAAAAGAAGTTACAAGAATAATAGGAGAAAAGTTGCTAAATGTGACAAGAATACATTTTTAGAATTATGAAATTAAAGTAAAAAATGTTTCAAGAATAAATTTCCAAATATATGAAAAAACAGTCTAAATGTGTTGCATTTGTTGTAAAGTTGCAAAATAATAAGCTAAGTGGCAACATTTTACCAAATAAATTTGTGAAAATATAAAAATAAATAAATAAAATCTACAAGAATAAATTAATTAAATTGTGTGAAATATTTCACAAGCAAACATTAAAAAATGATGAAAAAAATTGCTTTTTAAAAATATATTTGTACAAAACATAATGTAAACAAGTTCAATTCAACGAGTTTCTTTCAAAGAGACACGGCTTTTGCCTTGTAAAAAAATAACTTTTTGAAGCATAAATTTCCAACTTTATTCATAGCTAACAGTTATTATTTTTTTATATCTGTATGATTTGCTTTGTAATATTTTTTTTACTTTTTGGCATAAATTTACAATTTGATCAAGTAAAATTTGGACTCTTCTTCCTTATAATTTTTCCACTTTCTTCTCATATATTTATGGTTTTGTTTGTGTTTTTTCGGTCCTAATACTCCATCGTAGCTAAAGCTCATAAATATATATCAATATGAAAACTGGTGCTGAGGAAGAAAGGACGTTCAGTCTCTATTATACATAAAGAATAATAAGCAAAACTAAGTGTTATTGTAAAAGTAATTTGTTTTTTTTAGGAAAACATGCATTATTCTATTTGTCTTTTTGTATTTACCAGGGAGGGGGTGCTTGTGTGTGTGTGTGTGTGGGGGGGGGGGGGGGGGTTTGTACACAAACATATTCTACTCCCCATCATGTAAGATGTTGTAAACCTCACTTCCTCGTAGTTTTTCCAACCCCGTGTAGTCCACGGCGAGGGGGGGTGTGGGGTTCAAAGGCAGCCCCCCACCCCCACCCCGCCCCCTAGCTGTGGCGAGAAGCTGCAGATGAAGTCTGGTTGGGATTTTCAGTTACATTTAAAAATGAAAGAAAAAAAAAACACACTCACAGACTGTCTGCGTGGAGGGCGGGGGTCCTCAGAACCCCGCCCCCCCCCCCTCCACCCACATGCCCCCCCCATCCACCAGCTGTAAATGATTATAAATATTTGTTTGGTGACGTAGTGTTTTAGACTCAGAGCATCTTTAAAGGTTGTCCCTAAAAAGTGCCTTTTGTTCACAGATTCCATCTTGTTATCCTGAGTGAAAAGAGAAAAAAAAAAAGCCCCCCCACCCACCCCTCCTTTAATATCTTTCTCCTCTTCTTGCAGCTTTTTAAAGCAGTATACATAGTACTAAAGGAAACTGGTGTGATTTAGTTCTTTTGTTGAATAAAAAAGAAAAACGCTGAGAAAACTCCAAAAAAAGATGCTTCTTTCTGTCTCGTTTCTCTTCCTCTGTATCTTCGTGGTCTGTCTATCTTGGACACTGGAGTAGTCTGTAGCCTTCTCCCCATCCTTCTCTCCCTTTCTCTGAACGGCGGGGTTATGAAAATGTTGGTTTGTTTTTGTTTCCTTCTTCTCCTTCTTTGTTTTGTTCTGATTTTGTTTGCGTCGGAGCAGACTGCAGTTAGCTCACATGTTATCCTTGTCTGTACGCTTCACATTGTATCACCATACCCATCTCCTCCAGCTTCTCCATGCAGCAGCTAATGTAAGTGAACAAGTGACACCACTGGGGCTCTGGGCCGGGCGGAGGGGGCGGCTCCTCAGGCCACGCCCACAACAGAAGGCGGGGGTTTTCCTCGGAATTGGATTTTTTTTGGGTTTGTTTTTGTTCCGATGCTGCATCCGGATCTTCCTGATGTTTGAGTGACAGCTGGAAGAAAACAGCAGGATGGAGACTAAAAGTGACTAAAAGCACCTTAAAGGCGGAGACGTTCCAATTAAGCACAATCATCACTAATTTGACCAAAGCTTCCAAAAACCCAATTAGTGACTTTTGACACGGAAGTCCAGCAGCAAAAGTGAGTGTGGAAAAACACACACTCACACGTGCACAGTCTTTCTTTACCAAGCTTTGACAAAAGACGCAGCAGAGCCATTTTACTGGAGTCTGCGGGGTCCCGCCCCTTTCTTCCCTCCCCAGAGGAGAGGCCCCGTCCAGAGCCCGTGGTGAAATGCATGTGTTAATTACAGTTTCTTTTCCATAATAATGAGAAAAACAGTTTGAAAAGAGCAATGCCTTTACTTGATTGAATAAAAGGATGTTCTCAACTGTATCTCTGCTTTGTTGGCTCCTCTTTTTTTTTTGTCTTTCAAGGATGAAAGAATCCGGGGGGAAAAAACACTTAGAGAAGATGAATTTACAACATTGAGATCTGTTTAAATTTTCTCATAACATTTATTAAATAATAAAATACATACAAAGAGTTTTAAATCAATAATGGACTCATTCAGGATCACTCACCCACTAGGGTGATGATATGAAGAAAGTTGAGCTTAAAATTGCATTTCTGAGTATTTTCTCAAATTGTTGCAAATCAGAAGCAGACAAAAAATATATATATATAAAAATATAAAACCGTTCAAATCATTGCACCGTGTGACAGCAGCATTTATCTGTAACCCTTGTGCTATCCTAGGCACTTTAACATTGGGATTTGGGTCATCTAGACCCACTAGACAGTGCTCTGAAGGGTGGGGTCATAGGATAGCACAAGGGTTAACCCTTGTGCTATCCTAGATGACCCCACCCTTACTTCGACGTGTTCTTCCTACCATGACAAAGGTGGATAAAGGTGGAAAGATTTCATGTAATCCATGGACACCAGTGAAGATCACAAAGCATTGAAGAAAAAAGGTTCAGAGCACTGTCTAGTGGGTCTACATGACCCAAATCCCAATGTTAAAGTGCCTAGGATAGCACAAGGGTTACATAGGAGTGGGGTAAAAAGAAATCTAGTCTGATCCCACCCCTTTTTTACAACACCTGATGATTCGCATTTTTCAATTTACAGATATGATAAAAGTGTCTCATTTGAAAGTTTTTTTTCTTCAATGATTCTTGATCTTCACTGGTGTCCATAGATTACATGAAATCCTCTCCGCCTTTATCATGGTAGGGATAACACCTCAATGTAAGGGTGGGGTCAATATGACTCCACAAGATAGCACAAGGGTAGGGGAGTGGGTATTGTACACAGGGGTTTGGAAAAGTTGGAGAAAGACTGAGCAGAGTTTTGTAAAATAGAGCAGCCACAGAATTTTTCGACGACTGAACCATAAAGTCTGATTTACTGACGACCGAGAAGGACAGTGGTGAGTTTTCATCTTTAGCAGCAGATGCTTACAAGCCGATCTGTTGATGACATCACCACAATCAAGAACAGGAAGGACAGTTGTTTGAACCAATGGTCATCTTGCACATTCTGTACAGAGGGCCTGTTTTTGATTTTACCCTTGACTTCAAATGGCCAATGTGGGTTGAGAAGGACAAAGTGTTGTCCAGCCAGATTCCAGGATATTTGTACTCTGTAACCAGTTCTGGATGTGTCCCATCAAGCGTGGAGATGGTGGAGGTCCCGTCTAACCGAACCATGCAGTCTGGAGAATGAAAGTTGGGTTTGTTGAAGCTGATTTCTCACTAAGTCCAGGGAGGGGCCATCGGAGGGAAAAACTGTGTCGTCAGCGTAGAGATGAATGAAGGAATCACCGACGTTATTGATATATGTGGAGAGAAAATGTGGGTCCAACGATAGAACCCTGTGGTACGCCAATAGTGACACGAAGGGGAGGGGCGGTTGGCCTGATTGAACATGTTGTATTCTTTCACTGAGATGTCAGGAGTCATTAACAGTCAAATGTTATTCTGTTTCACCGGATGATCTTGTTTAGTTTAGTTTTTACTTTTTCACAGCAAATATTAATAATAATAACCTTCGTTTAGACCAGGGGTGGGCAACTATTTTGACTCGCGGGCCACATAGGAGCAGATGAGTGGAGTGAGAAAGAAATAACATGGAATCTGGATGAAAACATTTGGATTGAAAATTATATTTTAAAACCCCATTTTAGAGTTTTAGGTTAAAACTTTTGTTCTCGTTTTAGAGCCAATGGCACCAACGGCTTGATGAACCTCGTGTAAAACCTTCATGTTGTGTTTGAAGGATCAGAAGAATGAAAAAGAACAAATCTTCCAACACAGCATGGATGCTAAAGCGGAGGCCCCAAACTTTTTCTTGTAAGGCCATAATAACTGTTTTTCTTTTAACTTCTGTTGTCTGTCTTTCATTGTAAAGACCTATAATAAAGTTTGATTGATCCATGATCCTTTTAATACATTTTTTTTTAAAATGACCAAATAACTGTGATTTTCAAAGACAAAAAATCAAGAAAAATTTACTAATACATTAAAAATAAAAAATAAATAGTGGATCCTCTGTCGTCATTTTCTCGCTGAGACGTTGAAGCTGCAGCTCCTCACATGTCTCACAGTTTGCAATAAAACTGAGCAGCTGTGTCCTGCACGTCTGTTTCTCATCCAGTAACCACGAAAAAGCTCATTTCTGTGTCTTCTGCTGCAGCTACGCATATATCTGCGTTGCCTTTTCATCAGTATAGAGTTCCCTCGTTTGTTGCAGGAGTTACGTTCCAAAAAGAACCAGTTATGGGTGAAATCCACAGAGAATGATTACAGACGTTTATGGCAGTGAAACTCCTCACTACTCACTTTCTACACTTTTCTCAGACAGACATGAACATTTTCACCCTTTTCTCTTGTTTAAATTCTCAAACCTTCATAGAAATTAAGTCCAGGAACTTAGAATGAAAACAAAGATCTGATCCATCACAGAGTTCTGTAGATCTGAAGAGCTCCACGTTTCTGTACAGGACAGACGGAGGAGATTGATTGACAGGGTCTCCAGCCAATCAGGACACAGAACAGGGTGCGCTGTTTAAAAAAAGCAGCATCATCGCTCTAAAAGAACGAGCTAAACTGGGAAAGATGAACTGTGACGTAGAAAGGAAAGACTGTCTTCTGTTCTGTTTGACAGAGATTTTAGAGGGTTTCAGATCGGGACACAGACTGCAGAAGGGGGGAAGAAAATGTCATGTCGTGATCGTGTGGCCAGATAAAAATCAAAAACATGCGTCTCTGATTGGTTCAGTGGGCCGGACCAAACATGGAGGCGGGCCGGATCCAGCCTGCGGGCCGTAGTTTGCCCACCCCTGAATTTGACACAGTAGGGGTCTGTTTGTGAGGGTAGGTGGTGGTGGGGGGGCAATAGCCTACGTGCACGATAGAACTTCCGGTTAACTTCGGTGTGTTGAGTGTAAGGCCGACAACTTCCTGTTGATCGTGTTATTGTTGTGGGGAGTTTTGTTGAGTTGCTAGTTTTGACTAAATATGAGCGTATTTAGGGTAAAAGAGAGGCGTTTGGTGTTTCAACGCGTGACAAAGACATCACAACATTGTTGTGTACCCCTGTGTGCGAATTTGTCAAAGTACAACAGTACTATAAGCTTTCATAGCTTTCCAGTAGATGTGTCGGTGAGAGCCGAATGGATGGTAACGGCGGGAGGACTTCACCCCAAGCAAGACGAGTCATGTTTGCAGCAGGCAATTCCAAAAGGGTGATTTTGTTAACAACCCCGGGAAATTGAGAAAGTTGAAGAAAGGAGCCATTCCTACTCTTTTTTCCTGGAATGATTTTCAAATACCGGCACCGAAGGCGAGCGCGTGGGAGTGGAGACCCAGACCAGATAGCCCCCCTCCTCCTGTCCATGACATCGACTCAGAAGAAGAGATGCAACTGGATACCCTGGCACCAGATCATGATTAGTGTATTACTCCTACAACAGCAATGGTCGCAGATCAGTTAGCTGAGGAAAACGATACACTTCGCCAGAAAGTTAAGGAGCTCGAACTACACATTGAGGCTCTCCAGCTGCGGAGTTGTTTTGGACTGAAGCGGTTTGCAGGATCGGACGAGGACATCCGATTTTATACCAGGTATGTCATAATTAAGGTTTTTTGAATTGCAGTAAGCTGATGTCTTGTACCATATTAACAGTGATGGACAGAAAATCATGTACAAAGTCATGCACTTAAAAACCCTTGTGCTATCTTAGATGACCCCACCCTTCCATTGACGTGTTCTCCCTACCATGACAAAGGTGGATAAAGGTGGAAAGATTTCATGTAATCCATGGACACCAGTGAAGATCACAAATCATTGAAGAAAAAAGGTTCAGCGCACTGTCTAGTGGGTCTAGATGACCCAACTCCCAATGTTAAAGTGCTTAGGATAGCACAAGGGTTACGTGAAAGTAAAGACGGGCTACCACACATGTAAAATGTTGCTCCACTAAAAGTCCACCTTACAAGATGAAGAGTAGAATGTACAATCGAAATCCTTTTTCACGCTTACAACCGGGTGCAGGTGAACACTGGTCGACAATCCTGTAGATGTCGTTCACGTAGATTTTCGGGAGACCTTGTAGACAATGGGTGAAATATGCCAACTTTCGCAATCAAAATCGGAATTTTTCTGTCCTCCATTCATTACCTGCATTAGTGTCTCCTGTTTGAACTGCTTACCGGCATAAAGACACCTGTCCACACCCTTAAACAGCCAGACTGTGAACTCTCCACCATGATCCAGGCCAAAGAGCTGTCAAAGGACACCAGAGATCAGACTGTAGACCTGAACCAGACTGGGATGAACCAATCGACAATAAAACAGCAGTTTGGAGCAATTATTTAAAAAAAATAAAAGATCACTTGACAATCTCCTTCCACCTGGAGAAGATCTCACTTGGTGGAAACAAATGATCTTCAGAACTGTACCGAAACAGTCCGGAACTACCCAGGAGACCTGGTCAACGACCTGAAGAGCTGTGAGCACAATAACGAAAGGTACAGTGGTAACACATGCATCATATAATCTCAGGAATCTTGCTCCAGGCTTTTTCTTTCACAGGTCTGTACCCATATATGAAAGATTTGGTGTCGGGCACAAACTGCAATTATTAATTTCTCCTTTATGATCAGCTTTCAAGATTGTTGTTTCAAATGGTTGGCACTTTTGTGAATTAAAAAGATCATCATCCATGCTTCCGTACCAAGTCTGAGTCCCTGATTGCTTTGAAGGAGAAAAAATGATGAGTTTCATTCAGAGAACACCATACCCACTGTGAATGTGTCAATCAAACTGTCGCAAAGACGCTCGGTTTGATCTAATGAGCCGCCGTGATGTCAGAACAGCTCAAGAGCGCAAACTCAAAGTCTCCAGTGGATTTTTCCGGTGGACTGCTCGTGAATCTGGACAAAAGTTTGGTTGTTTGATTTGTAACCCTTGTGCTATCCAAGGCACGTTAACGTTGGGAGTGGGGTCATCTGGACCCCTTAAGACAGTGTGCTGAACCTTTTTTCTTCAATGATTTGTGATCTTCTCAGGTGTCCATGGATTACATGAAATCCTCTTCACCTTTATCATGGTAGGGAGAACATGTCACCCCGCCCCCCTGATTTAATGAAGATTCCATGTAGTTATGAACATGGTGCATGGGTTAAATGAAGATTCTAAACTGACCGTGAATGTGTGGCCTTGCAACAGACTGCCATCCTGTCCAAGGTAAACCCAACAGTTGCTGGGATAGGCCCCAGCAACCCCATGACCCCAAAATGGATAAAGCAGGTTTGGAAAATTAATGGATGGATTGATAAAGACAGGGATTATGATCCATTCAGATCAATCACAATAAAGTCCATCTTCAGTAACCCTTGTACTATCCTAGGCACTTTAACATTGGGAGTTGGGTCATCTAGACCCACTAGACAGTGCGCTGAACCTTTTTTCTTCAATGATTTGTGATCTTCACTAGTGTCCATGGATTACATGAAATCTTTCCACCTTTATCCACCTTTGTCATGGTAGGGAGAACACGTCAATGTAAGGGTGGGGTCACCTAAGATGGCATAAGGGATACTTGGTTGGGAATCCCTTTGGCTTAATAACTGCCTCAATAGGTCTTGACATTGACCCAATCAGCTTGTGGCGTTATGGAAGCCCAGATTCTGGTCGTCAGCTTTTCTTTGTTTTGCTGTCTTGTTTTTTCTCTTAAATCTTCAATGGGGTTTGGCGAGTACTGCGGTTTTAGCAGGTTTTGGGCCAGGTCCTGCTGGAGGATCAAATCTCCATCTCCATCCAGATCCTCAGCAGAAGGAATCCTGAAGTCCTCTAGGACATTCTGCCAGACTGTTGCGGTGGTTTTGGAATGAAGAAAGCAGAGTTTACCAACACCAGCGCCTCCAATGCAGCCCAAATCCTGACTGACTGGAGATTTCTCTCTGGAACTTCATTAGCTCGGGTTCTGTTCGTCACCAGTCTTCCTCCATGGCCCTTGGACCTAAATTCCCAAATGAAAGGAACACTTTCCTTCCTTGACAAAAAAATTCTGCGCCCTGAGCGGTACCTTATCTCCAGGTCAAATGCTGCCAGCTGAGCTGCCCACTGTTGCTCCATGGCCTCAAGCTTGGCGGTGGACAGTTAGCCAAGGGGGTTGTTGTCAGTGAAGAACATGCATTTCTTTCCCAAAAGGTACTCCCTGAAGTTCTCCGCCACAGCCCATTGGAGTGCCAAAAGCTCCAATCTCATGGAGCTGTAATTGATAGGATTCCTCTTGGTAGGCTGCAAGGCCCCGCTAGCATAGGCTATCAGTCCATCCTGTTGCGGCAACAGTCCAGTTCTTTATCTCCTTGGTCCAGTTGAGACTTTTCCTCCGTCTGTCCGGGCTCAGAAGTGGTTTGGACCCAAGGAATCCAACAGTTGTAGTCCGTCTCCTGACCACGATGGCTTTTGAAGCTGTTCCTCCACCGCCATTCCACTCTTTCTGGAAGTCTCCAGGTTCTTGAATCTTGTCCTTTTGATAGGGATCATTGATGGTTTTCTGGATAGTTAAGTCTGAAGTCTTTCCCATATTTAACTCCACCGAGACAGCTGAATGACGTGTGGGGAATCTGTGCACATTTATTAGATTTTTTTAGCTGGTGAATCTCAGTTTCAAACATTCATGTCCTGTTAAATTTGGGCAGATTTCTCAACAGTTTTCAATTTTTTTGAAATTCTGTTCGAAGGCACCATCAGTCAACGCAAAACCAATCAAAACCAATTTGCTTTTTGTGGACGGCCAAGTGACTGCCCGTCACCTCAGAGACATCATAGAGCTACGGGTGTAACGATTGATCAATTTATATACCTGTGATCCAACCAGATCAATGTCTGAGGCAAAATATTCTTCAAAACAAATGATCTTGAAGAAATCCAAGGAATCTGGAAAACTTCCCCTGGAGTGGGTGATGTTTTGGATAAAGATGTCCTGGATCCATTTCAGGTCAGTGAATCGGATCGTTAAAATGAATTATCAGCCCCAATTCCGCCAAAACCCCCCACTTTCTGGTCATGGAGGATGCTCCACCACATGCTGCCAGAATCGTCACAGCTAGACTTCAGGAATGACTTGAACCCCATAGAGCAGGTCTGGGACCAGCTGAAGCAGAGACTGGATGATGGGATCCCCAAGTGACCTGGTAGAAACACCGTGTAGCCCCAGTGGAAGAGTGGACCGCCTCAGAACGACATCATGAGGCCGGTGAGGGGGCAGGGGACGCCGCTGCAGTAAATGCAGGAATTGGCACGGTCCATGTTTGTTCTTTGGGGTAATAAAAAAAATCAAACTAACGCAAAATGTTTCTTCTCATACATCATCAATAATATCAAAGGAACTTTAACATCGCATACTTATTTAGTAAAGACGTGGCGCCGAAATGTTCATGTTCTACGAGGAAACCTCTTAAATAAAAGCACGGAGCCGGTTGCCTGAAAGACTGCTGATATTTAATGTAGCACAGCAGAGTCTGAGATCATGTTGATGCTGTAGGACAACCATCAGTAAGACTGCCTGAACACAGATGCAGCTCGCAGGACGCCGCCTCACAGACCAGGAAGCTCAACGCCAACAGCCTGAAGATCTCTGGACATCAAACCTGCCGCCGTTCTGCACCAGAAAAGTCTTTAGGCTTTTATTTGGGTGACTCAACCCCATCTGTTCCTTTAAATTTGTTTTGTTGCCCCCCCCCAAAACTTTTTTTCCCCCCCAAATGTGATGTCATCACTGTCAGTTCCCGCAGAAACGGAGCGAATTGGCAGACGTGGGGTTGAGGGTCCAGCAGTCGCAGAGCTCGGCTCAGAGAAGGTTCTAGTGGTTTGGGGGGCGTTCGCTAAAGGCATGCATCAGTCCGAGCTCTGCGACTGCCACCGGGCGATTCCTGAGGCTGCAGGTTGCTGGTTGAGCTCCCGGGCGCGGCGAGGCGCTGTCATTTTTGGACGCTCACACGAGGAGCAGTGAGGACGGCCGCTCCACAGCATGAACAGGTCGTCTCCTCCAGCCGGGCCGTGTGGCCTCCACCTGCTCAGGCATGACATGGACATCAGACATGGATCCACACACGCAAGACACGCACTCCCCCCTCCCCCTCCCCCATATGTTCACAAAGCGCGCCTAAAATCAAATTAGAGATCTCCCCTAAACGAACCCCACACATTCCATTGGAATTCACGTGGATTTTTTTCATCTTTCTTCCACACTTCTTCTACGCCTTCACCTCCGTTTGACCTTTACACCCCACCCCCCCGTCTCTTTCCCTCCGAGATGTCCCTCCCCCTTCCCGTCCCTCAGCCCCGCCGCCACCGTTCCAACCCCCTCCCCCGGACAGCTCTCCTCCCCCGGGTAGCTGTACAGTGAATCTCGAGGGGGGAGGGGGGAGTTGCAGTCTTTATGCTGAGGGGAGAGGAAGGGCGGGAGGGGGAGGGGGCAGCTCCTGTTCAGTCGTCCTCCAGACCCTGGTTGAGGAGGAAGTTGGCTGCCAGGTTCTCGTTCTTCTCGCAGGCAAAGTAGGCCTGGATCACGAGGGCTTCGGGGAACCCCAACGCTTTTAACTGTGGGTGGAGGGGGGGAGTCAGGTTAGGGGGGGGTGGGAGCACCCCAAAAGCATAAGCCCCGCCCACCCACGGGTCCCACTCACCCTTTCTATGGCTTCCTTCTCCTGAGGTGTCACCTGGATGTAGTTGACAGGCGCTCCCTCCTCACCTGCCGCCCCCATCTCACCCACCTCTGGGGGGTCTCCTCCCTCCCCCACCGGCTCGTTCAGCATCTGAATGAACAGCTCCTGGTGTTGGCTGATTTGCTGCAGGCAGACGGACAGACGGCTGTCAGCAAACTAACATCTGGAGGACGGCGGGAGGCGCCCTGGGGCTTTGGGACTCCCACCTGTAGAAGTTGGGGGTTCTCGCGGCCGAGCTGCTGGAGGAGGGTGGGCAGCAGGGCGGGGTTCTGCTGGATGGCCTGTCTCATGTGCAGGAACTGAGGCTGGGTGCGCAGGAAAGCCAGCGGGTTCTCCCCTGAGGAGACAACATGAACAGAGAGCTTCAGGAACCACAGAGCTCCTCTGGATCCCTTTGGATGCGGAAATGCAGAAAACAGCCATGGAGTCTGTCTTTAATCAAATCGTTGAGTATGAAAAAGATCGGATTTATTTCCTAGAAAGCGTGCTGATCATCAACGGTCAGACAAATAGATCCATTTGTGTCCAGGGGACCCTTTGAACGTAGCAACCTGGCTCTCCTGTCCCCCATGAAGACTCAAGATAAAACATGGACGGTTGCAGCAACGTCCTCACAGCTGGGGCTCAAGGTCAATAGAGCCAAGAACAAGGTCAACGTAGCAAACGCTGTGCCAATCAGGGTGGACAGCGAGGCGCTGGAAGAGGTGGAAAACTTGGCAGCATCGTCAAGCTGGGCGGTACTGACGCAGATGTAACTGTTGGCATCAGTAAGGCAAGAGCTACATTCCACCAGCTGAAGAACATGTGGGGAGCAACGGATCTGAAAGATGAGGATCTTTAGCACCACGGTAAAAGCCAAACTACTCTACAGCGCTGAGACATGGAGGACTACTGCTAAGCTGATGAAGACACTCCAGAGCTTTATCCAGACCCGCCTCAGAAGAGTCCTGAAGGTGCGCTGGCCTGACATCATCAGCAACCATGAGTTCTGGGAGAGGATGGAGCAGCAACCAGTAGAGGAAGACGTCTCTAATAGACGATGGCGATGTATTGGCCACACCCTAAGGAAACCGGCACCCAGCACTACAAGGCAGGCGCTGACATGGAATCCCCAAGGGAAAAGAAAAAGGGGGAGACCTTGGAACACATGGCGCCGAGATCTGGAAGCAGGGGCCAAGAGCAGGGGGAAAACGTGGGGACAGCTGGAAGAACTCGCTCAAGACCGGTTTGCCTGGTGAGCTTTAGTTTGTCCCAACCGGCAGAGGAAGAGGAGACGCCTTGGTTTTCCTCGTCTGAGCTGGAATCTGGATCTAAACCGGATAGCTCCGACTGCTCACCCTTTTTGTTGCACCGCTAATGTTAGGTTGGGGTTGGGAGAGGCTGTAAGCTAGCAGGAGAGAGTGTAAACAGAGAGCTCTCAAGAACAAAGAGGGGAAGCCCTGCAGAAACTATGTCCTAGAAAAACAACCGGATTTTGGCTAAAAAAAAACCAACATATTTATAACTAAAAGACCACCGGAAATGCTTTTAGAATAGTGGGACTTTGAGGATTCAGAAGAAAGTCACTGAAAGTCCTGCTTCTTATTGAAAATCAGGTGACAGTTTGTCATTTACTTCATTCTTGAGTCTTTGAAGTATTTTCTAGATCCATTGATCGACTTGATCGTGTTTTTAAAGCATCAAATCACTTCTTTTTTGTATATTAATCCCATTGTAAACATCAACTGCAACAAACATCCTTTTAGGCTCAATTGTCTTCACAAAGGCTGCGTCTGAATTCCCTAACCCGTACAAATCTGTGTGGTGCCCTGGAGACGACCACTCAGACTCTCACTGCCGTCTTTTCACGGCCATAAGGCGCACTTCAAGGTTTTCTCCAAAATGTACGGCACGCTTCATGTGTTGAGTGACTTCTGTAAAGAAGACGTAGGAGATGAAAGCATGAGAACGGTAAGCAACCCTGAAAATGCAAAGAGACACGATATGAAGCAGAGTTTGAACTGCAAGCTATCTGCTACGAAGAGGAACATAAGAATAGAGCAGCAGCAGCAACGAGAGAATTCAAGACTCATGAATCCGTGCTTCATGGGAATCGTCTCTACAGTCTCCAGTCGACTGAAGGCAGAAACGCGCAGAGGAAATGAAAATTGAACCCTTTCTAGCAGGTCCGTCTTGGTGCTTCCGTTTTATGAAACGCCGCCGTCTTTCCACCGAGCGCCGACTACGGTGGCGCAGCGACTTCCAGTGGATTACAATAGAAAGCTGCTCCTGCTGCAGTAAAAAGATCGCCCACAAACACATCCAGCCCAGCCGCATCACCACTATGGACGAGGCGCCGCGTCACACTGTCGAATGGCAGACGCAGTTTCACAAAGACTGGGAGGCAGCAGCGGGCGAGCTACGCCACAGTTTATGAATGGATTGAAGAAGCTAGGGCTAACGTGTCTGCTTTCTTCTAGCTTTCACAAAAGCCGGCATCATTCATGAGGAGCCGCACGGCAACCAGACGGACTCTGACGATGACGAAAGGGGAGCTGGCGTGTTGGATAGAAATGTAGCCCAGCTGTTCATTTCAGATACAGAAGATGATGACTTTGATGGATTTTGGATGCTGATTGATGACTAAAAATAAACCAGTTTTGCTTCCGCTTCCTTTTTTAAAACACACACATTTGCATGCGTGTTTTACCGGTGTGTGTTAACGCGTTAAAACCTGGTGCTCCTTTTCTCCATGTTAAATACAGAAAAAGCTCCCATAACGGAAACTGCGCCTTATGGTCGTGAAAATACGATAGTTTTGTTTTTTTAACAGCAAATCTGACGTCACCGGTTTGCCAAACTAAAAAACCTAATCAATAGGAACATTTTATGACAACTTTGTTCTGTGTTGTGATAAAGAAAAGGTGGATAATTCATAAAAACTCATTTATGTACATTTTTTCAAATGACAAATCATTCAAAGGCAATGCATTGTGGTCTCATACCTTCTGCTAGAGAGGGGGCGTCTGTGGATCCAGAGGTGGGGGGCTGCACTGGGGGGTTGCTTTCTTGCACGGGGCTGCTGGGAATACCCTGGAAACACAAGAGCGCCTGTGAGCGACCACTTCCTGAGCTGGACAGCGATGTTTCATTCTGAGGCATCTAGAGTCACAAGTTCGACCTAATCAGACGGCTGGTGCCACACAGCGGATGCGGTTACACGCCTTCATTTCCAGATTTACACCCAGAGGCTTTAGCTGTGGTCTCCACCGCACTCGCAGGTGGACACGGCTGTCTGTGGGGGGAACGTGGGCACACCTGGGGGACCATTTTAACACCGTAGACTGTAAGGCGAAAATGCTCGTGCGCAGTTTTTTCTACGGACGACAGGTCGCAGTGAACGCTTCTACAACACGTGAGGATGAAGCAGGTGAGACACAGGCGTGTCGTCAGGACTTTCATGTCTTCAACCCTCCTCATTCCAGCAGAAAGGAGCCGGTGGTGCTGTTCACGTGACACGTGCGCGCTCCTCACATGCAGCCTGACTTAGAAATTAGACAGAGGACATCCTACAGGCACCTGCGTATCAAACATAGCATGTCGTCAGTGACGCCTTACTGATGACTAGGGGGCCATACAACAGCATCACGTGCAACTTACATCATCCCAACGACAAACTTACCACACGCACGCCAATGGTACCTTCCATTTCATGACATTTCCAAGACACCTGCGTTTCCTTAACCTTTAACACCTACGTTGTCACTAGCGACAAAAAACAACAAAAAACACACGCTCTTGGATTGTTTACGTTACTTTTTAGTAATTCTGACAGAGAAAACGTTGCAAAGCTTTGGCTTTTCTGCATAAACAGTTCAAGAGTGGCGGTAGGCTCCTCGCTACGACTTTCCACGTCCCAGACGACCTAAAACCCCGCAGCACCTGTACGGGTGCGTGTCGCTAAAGCCGCGTTCACACCAAATGCGATTCACGCATCAATGTCCAGACGCCATCTGGGGTCTGAACGTTGGTTCTGCAGCAGCATGTTTTGGGCATCGCAGCGAGTCGAATTAAACTTCAACCGCATGTCAACCAATCAGGCGTGGCGGGTTCAGTGATGCAATCGGGAATCACTGAAAAGATTAGGACCATTATTTTGTTTTGCTTTTTCCGTCGATACAATAATGGAAAGTTCCTCTAATTTGATTCTCATTTGTATTTTTTCCCTCCCAGGACTCATGCGGGACAGCGAGTCGTCAAACTGGGTCAGGGAGAGTCGGGAGCAGCTGTCAATCAGACGCAGCTCCTGCAGCAGACGGTGAAGCTCAGCGTACCGGGAGAGTCTCTGAATGATGTCATGAACCCAGACGTGGAGGCGGGATCACCAATGTTTCTGTAGAAGTCTTTTAAAACACGTAAACCTGATCTCTAAACATCATCCGTGTCTTCCATGCACTGTAAACGGGATATGGAGTCAATGCTTCCAAAATCTGAACCGGCAGCTCGTCTCAGACGTCCATTTATGAACGCGTTCTTTGGATAAACATTAAGCAGCAGATCTGACGCGTCAGATACGCGTTTGGTGTGAACGTCTCACACAACCTCACCTCCTGTTGGTCGGATGTCTGTTGTGTGAATGTCCAGCGACACCAGAGCTTTAGCGCCAGTGTTTACATTCTTTCCACTACCGTAACCCTACGACTGTTCACGCAACGGATTCTGAAGTGGAGAAAATGAGCTTCACACTGATGGGCAACACTTTACAGGACTCAAGTGTTTACACAACCAACAGCCGATTCTGCCGTGGCGGAAACAGCTTTGCGCCGTCATGCAACACTTTTAAAGTTAGAAATGTGTGGTCTATCGGTGCAAAGCCAACATGAAAAGCCGCTTTTGTCCGTGTCAGAATCAGCCGATTCGTGTTGATTCCCTACTAAAAAACAGGTTAATGAAAAGAAGAATTGCGTACGCAGTCGAAGGGTTACGGTAGTGAGAGCATCACACCCTGGCTGGGAGCTCAGAGGCAGCGTCCCATCCGGCAGGTGGGCGGGGCCTCAGCATACGTACAGTGAGGAGGTACTCCACGGCTCTGTGCGGGTTGTTGAAGCTGGCCCGCAGCGCCGCCACCACTCGCTCCCTCTCGTATCCCATAGACATGATCTCCGTCAGCATGGCCTCGTACTCCGCTCCAGTCACTGAAACACAAACCGGGAATCAAACCTCTGTGCAAAGGGGGTCAAGCCTGAGCTACAATCAGTCAAGTTTTACGGGTCAAATAAAGAGTTTCGGGATTTGAATAGTCCAAACATTTCATGATTATTGTGTCAGGCTCCCCTGTTTTAAATGGGAACGGTCTCAACTTGACTTCAAGACCAAAAGGCTGAACGCAGAAGACAGAGGCTCTCTGGCACTTGACTGACAAATGACGTGACTTCCTGTCGCCTCTGCGTGCAGCAGATGTGCTCATAACTGCATCACATGGGACTCCCCATCCCTCTGTGTGACCCCGCAACAAGAGCCAGCTCGCTTTTGTCGCCCTCTAATTACAGGAAGGGTTTGTGTTGTGTTGATGAGAGCAGCAACTGCAGGCGGAGCATAGAGTCATCAGGTGAGGGTTCAGCGTCACATACCCAACGCTGAAGAGGCGTCCAGGCCCTGATTCCCGCCGCTGGAGCTACAAAAGACAAGGAAAATCCTGATTGATTTGAAATCCTATCACGTTATTTTAGCTTTATATACAGTAAAACAAATCCGCCTTAATGTGAAAGACTTCAGACCCTCGAAGAGCTTTATCAATCCAACATTTAAACAGCACAAACGCCTAAATTATTCAACAAAATCGACAAAAAACAACATCAATCCATCCCCTAAACCGGCAGAATCAGTTTTAGAGTCACATGGTTGCTGGAGCCTATCCCAACTACTATTGGGTGAAGGTGGGCTACACCCTGAACAGGTCGCCAGTTCACATTCACGCCTAGAGACAATTGAGATTCACCAATTAACCATGAAGCGTGTTTTTGGAATGTTTTTTGGAGTTCCACACATGCAGACAGAACATGCAAACTCCACGCAGACAAAACCCGGCTGGGATTGGAACCAGAACCTTCTCGCTACGAGGGAGGAGCGCTGGCCACTACACCACTGTGCAACCCCTCCACAAAAACACATTTTAAATAAATTTTAAAAAAAGAAGAAAGCAGAAAAGCCGAAAAAAATCAACCACCTGATTTCAGAAACATGACCATCAGTGTTTTCTACTATAAACAGATCTATTTTCATTCTACAATACTGGCCTTAGATTCTGTGAAGGTTTGAACTTTGAGACTTTAAACAAGAGACAAAAGTGTGAAAATGTTCATGTTTGTCTGAGAAACGTAGACAGGTGTGTAGTGAGAAGCTTTACAGCCTTAAATACCAGAATTATTGTACATATAAAGCTTCATTACTTTGCAGATTTCCTATCAAGGGTTATTTTTAGAATGTAATTCCCAAGATAAATAAGGAATCTTTGTTTTTAAAGTTTATGCCATCTCATCCATCTGGCATGTCCAAAGTCTGGCTCAATGACATGCAGGCTTCTGTCATAAAATATGGGGTTTAGCACCCAAGTGACAGACATGCAACCGAAAAGATCTGGTAGTTTTTCAAAATAAAAATATTTTTCAAAATAAAAGCTAGTTTAGCCTCCACTCAATCAACCCCTCCTGCTTTCACCGCCCGGGTGGTAGCCTCCTGCTTTCCCTCCTAGAAGCCTCCTACTCTGAAAACTTTGGAGGCCCCTGTTTAACAGCAGAGAAGTTATTAGTGATGTCCAGATCTGATCACGTGAGCAGAAATCAGGCCGACTGAGTCGTTTCGCATTGGACTGGAAAAAATAACCCCGATCAGGACATCCCTCTAAATTTACTGAATAATGTTGGATTTTACGTTTAGAAACTAAACGAACTTTAAGCGCTTCTGTCCCCCGAAGTAAATAAATCTATACAGTAAAAGTGTTTTTATGTAGATTAAAAAATTGGACAGATGTTCATTTCACTGAAATAAGTTCCGGAAAAGTACCGTAAATTCCGGACTACAAAGCGCACCCAATTACAAGCCGCACCCACCCATTTTCACGTGTTTAACTACTTTTCTACATACACAAGCCGCGTCGGAGTACAAGCCGCATGTATTAGGCAACATTGTCATCCTGACAAATCACGTCCTGCCTCCCAGAGTAAGTGTGATGGTGGATTTTTTCACGCTGCTTCTAACGATTGCTTTTAACTTGAAAGCTTCATCATATTGCAGTGGCGATCACGTGCACGTTGGGTCTAATGGCACCAAAGGATTCTGGGATGCGGCTGGGCATGCGTGTTTCGTTTGTGGAACCATGACTGAAGTGTCTAAGACCTGAAGTTAGGTCCATGCTGTTTGGCTGCCTAGACGTGTATTGAAAAACAAATGACTTGCCCTTGGTGTTAGATAGAGAATTCTAACCATTCACTGTGTCCGAAAGTACGTACATGGCGGCCGCCAAATAAAACCATAAATTAGCCTCGTCACTGAATAAGCCGCACGGCTGTAAGCGCAGGAAAAAAGTAGCGGCTTATAGTTCGGAAATTACGGTAATTGTTTTAAATATGGTCGATGTTATTCGCAGGCGTTTACGTGCAACCAGCACAAAAACTGATGGAAAAACATGTGGATCACACGAAAACCATGTGGCCCAAATACACATTGCTGCACGTATTTGAACCCTAACCTTACCTGTAACCATAAGCCCTGCCCTAATTACGGTGAAATAGTCACTTCCTTTAAATCTAATTGTCGATTTAAGTAAAAAATGTGATACAAAAGTTAAGGATATTATGAAAATCTTGTAAATGATTTGCAAAGTCATTGTAACTATGATGGAGACGTCAGTGTCTGAATCCCGCAAAACAACAAAATGATGTTTGTTTTTGTTTTGTTTATAAAGAAAACAACAGCCGAACTCACTGCATTCTGCTGAATTAAATGCTAAGTCATCGTACAAACCCGCTCAGATTTAAGTGACTTCTTTCCCCATTTCGTCTCCCTTTTCTACCAGCTGACACCGGCGAGCGTGGCGGTACGCCTGTTACCTGGCGGGCTGCTGTGGTTCTGTGGCTTCGGCACTTTGCTCCTGTTTGGCCTCCTCAGGAGGAATAGGGACAGCTGCAGGGGTGGGTGCAGCAGGAGGATTTGAAGGCGGGGCAGCGGTTGATGTGGAGCCAGAGTCCTGTGCGGGGGGCTTGGGGGCTTCCGGGGCTGGTGCCGAGGTCGTGGCTGCAGGCTTAGCCTAACGTGTTCAGAAAACAAATGAAAACGTCAGAGGAACTGCATCCAGACGCGAGTCCGCTGCACACATAAAAAAAGATAAAAAGCTGGACCATGCAGTCTCACCTTGGATACCATCACTACAACAAAATTCTTCTCATCGATTTTGTAGTCTTTGATTGGCGTATCGTCTTGCAAGATTTTCCCGGCGTATATCAGCTTCTGCCCAGAAACAGGAAAGTTGTCTTTTCCTCGTTCAGCCTCTATCTTCTCCTTCAAGGCCTTGACCTGACACACAAGAGGGCAGACATGATGGTCGGACTACCCGGAGGCAGCCTATCCTCAACACCTGAAAGCCACACCCCAGCCGCCTCCATGCGAAAAAGGCCAAATCTGGAGCACCAGCGTGTATTTTACTTTTGTTAGACATCTAAACAGTAGAAGTTAACCCAATCCATCTAGGCTTCCAGAGCTGGGCTATCTATCAGGAGCTAGGCGTGATTGGCAGTGTCATGATGAGCATTTAGAGCACGCGCATCATCCTTCGTCACCACCAGCGCACTGACTGAGCGTCTCTGATTCACACATGTTGGTGGTTTTACCTCATATATTCACAGCCAAAAAGGCCGCAACAATCCTCTGTCAGCAACTTCAACTAGTGACAACCAGCTTTCAGGTGGCGGCCCAATGACTCTGTTAATTTTAGCAACATTAGCTTGAAACCTAGCTTAGCGAGGTAGCTTCAGCGCGTAAAGGAACAGGTGTGTTCTTAATTTTAAGCATTTTTTGTGTGGCTTAAATGTTCACACAATTCAGAAATTAATTCGATGTGATAAAAGTTAGTTCCTTTCACTGTACCTGCTCTATGGAGCTGTCGGGTGTGCACGCGGAGCTAAAAGACAACTCCGGTGCTGGAAGCTAACGCAGTTAGCTGTTAGCCACTTACCGTTTGTTCGGGGTCTATTTCAATCTGAATCGTCTGCTGCTGCAGCGTTTTCAGAGTGATCTGCATGGCGGCGTCCGGTGTGCTTCAAACTGGAAAAAGAGCGGCGCACTAAAGGAAAAAAAAGTCAGTCTGTGTCTCAGGTTCGCGTTTTGAGTAAGATAACAACTAGCCGAGAAATGTGTGTATCCATGAGCACTCAGCAAATCGCCATCTTTGGTGACAAGTTACGGGCACTCCTGCTTGGAGGCTGTGAGATATCGCGAGAAACCACGAGAGGGCCAGCAGCACAAAAGCTTTAGAAAACAAGCAAGACAAACACACGCGCACAGAAATCACAAGACTTATAACTTTTTAACTATATAGAAATACATTCTGATCATGTTAAGTGCCTGTGAGACTCAAAGTCCCACTTTGATCATCTTTTGATCTATTTTCAAAGCGTTCCTGGTGGTCTTTTAGTGACGATTATGCTGTTTTTAGACAAAAAAATTCAAAAACCTGTGTTGATTTCGTGGACGTAGTTCCTGCAAAGCAGCAGCAGTTCATTAAAAATTCACCTCTAAGTTTGTAGGAAACACTTCTGGTGCGGAGCTACCCAGGCCCCCCTTCCCATCACCCTTCTGTTTACATGCTCTCCTGCTAGCTTACAGCCCCACACAACCTAACATTATCAGTGCAACAAATATTGGTGCTGACCGGCTTTGAGCCAGACGCCAGCTCGGACGAGTAAAACAAAGATGTAGCCTACATGGATCTGGTCTACAGGCGGATGCATCAAAATGCAGCAAAGCAGTGAGTTTGTGGCCCCGCCCAGTGTATTTTCTAGGTCACAAGTATCCGTGTCACAGCTACAAGCTTTCTAAGATGGCATTTTTTTTGTCTGTTCCAGATTCACAAAACTTTTATACACATCATGTTCTGACCCATCCCCTGGGGGAGCGGTGACACAGCTGTGCTCGGGATCCCCCCCAATTTGAAGCTGAATTTTCTTTATATGTGTTCTCCATTGTCCGAAAAATGCCACAAGAACAATTTAAAAACCCCACTTTCATTGGGGTGGGTCTTTGAGTCTGAAGCGACGTTTACAACGCCAAATCACTACCAAATCCGAGTCCCTGATTGGTCAAAGTTTGACCTGGTTAACCTTTCATCACACACAGTCAATGGTCGCAAGTTTTGAACACAAAAACCTATAGCTATGCGTGATGCGAGACGCCCAAAACACGCATTTACTTAAACTTTGCATTAGAAGGAGCCACATAACCATAAACTTCATCGTGCTGTAAACTTCTTTTATTCATCATTGGGTATAATATTAACTCACTCTTTGTTTATTTCCTCCTGATTCAGGCACAGTGGATATCTGCATTCACACCTGGAGGGCCTTTTTTCTGCACAGCAGACTTTAATGCCACTATCACACGACCAACACAAACTGGTTCAAACGAAAGGACTTTGGTGTCAACGTGTGTCAATGAAAACCTAGGAGAAAGGGATTCTTTGGGTATCTGCTGCATAAAAGAGTTTAGGAAGTGATTTTAAAAGACAGAATTGAGCACTTTGAACATGATTTGTGTGTCAAATTGTTAAAAATTGGATCTTCCTTACTCATGTGGGAGGAGCTACTAATAAACTTTAATTTTATGGGGAAATTGCTCTTTATGGAAGGTGGATAAGGGTTAGAAAACATCGTGTTTATTTATTTTGGAGAGTTCTACCACAGTGCTGGTAATCACGTCTCCGTTTCTGGGTTCAGGAGATCACTCAGAGACTCGGTGAGCTTCACCATCTGCTGCAGGAGCTGCATCTGAATGACGGTCGCTTTCAGCGGGACTTCCCAACCGAACTCCACAGAAGTTCCAGCAGGAGGTGCTGGACCCCTAAACCAAACCCAAAAGTGGACCAACTGCAGACCCGGCATGATCAGGATGGTCAAAACCACGTTTCAAGCATGCTGCAAATGTATCACAGGACCGACTGAGGAGAGCGCTGCGTGTCCCTTCTGCTTTACCCGGTTTACAACCACCACTGACAGCAGGGAGGCTTTAGGTCCCATTTTTAAAAAACAAATTGTAGGACCTCACCTGGATTTGAACTCTCTGTTGAGACACTGATGATGAAGCCATGAGTCTTCATTGTGTAACCTTTAGTCCTGCTATTATCACCTGCAAAAATCGCCCCTTTTTGACATAATGAGACATTAAAACAAAACTTATCTCAGTCTCTGCTCTGTACCTGACCATGTACCTCGTCTCTGCTCTGTACCTCGTCGTGTATCTCGTCTCTGCTACTGCACCTGGATGTGGATCCTGTCTCCGTATCTAGAAATATCAACAATACTTTCAATATGGAATACAATGACTTAAATTATAAAAGTCTGTCGACTCAGCTGCCTGTAGAGATTTTTAGGGTCCAGCAGGTGTCAGTATGTAGTGACACAGTACCAGTACAAGTTGGCAGTTTGGGAATGTGTCGAAACGCCTCATCTACCCAACACTGTCCTACAGTTAGATCAGGCTGACCCAAGACAAGTGGAATCGGACCAGCATTCGACTTTTAATGGTTAGCCAGTTGCTGATGGACTGCAAAAAAAAAAAAAAAAAAAGTCCCGAATACAGCCAGGGGGAATGGGGCTGGCTTTCAGGTGTGGCACACAAAACCGAGCCCAAGAGAAAAATGACAGATGTCAGCAGTACCAAAAACAACCAGAAGAGGGAGACAAAGGACCAGACAAACCATGACACCTTATCTCCAGATAAAAAGCTGTTTTTTATTCCGTTCGCACATTTTTTTAAATCTAATTTAACTTTTTGAGATAACTAGCTGAGAAAACTCTTAGCAGACATAGCTGCACTTTTGTTTTTCGAAAATTCAGTTAAAAAAAAGTCAAATGTTGTAATTTTGTTCTGTGTAAAATCCAACAAAGAATCTACATTCATTCTATGGGCTGGCACTATTTAATTAACCTTAACTTCTGTTTCTAGAACTGAGGTATCTTCAACGATTGTTAGTTACCATAGCAACCAACTCCATAAACTCTATAAATTCAACCAGGTTGAATTCCAGGTAAGTTTATACTCCACTAATCACACCATCACAACTTGTTTTGTTGGATATATTTATATTCTTCTTGTACTCTGGATCTCTATATTATGTCTATTTTAAGACTAATTTCTTTTGATTTAGTTTTTTTAGTTTTTTCATAGATTTTGACAAAAAACATTTTTAAAAAACATGACCTGTGCTTTTTCAACCAGCAATATATAATATTATAACAAAATAAGCTCACATTTTTGGAGGCAAAGTTAACCACTTTAAAATTTTAGAAGAGCACAAATTTTTAAATCTATTTGAAAACCGGGGAAAATAGAAATAATAAAACCTCAAACAAAAACACTTAAAAATAGCTTAAAAAAAGAAAACATAAGAACCTTAAAAAAAAACCAATATAATGAATCTAAAATAAAAAACTTAAACAAAAAGAACTTTAAAAAACACTTAATACACTTACAAAAAATGCAAAATAAAAAAAATCTAAAATTTATTAAAAATATAAAAATCTAAGAACCTAAAACAAAAAATAAAAATAACTAAGATGACGCATAAAAGAAAAGAAAAAAAGTTAAACAAATTTTAAAAACTTGCAAAAAAACTGAAAAAAGAGAAACAAAGAAAGCCCTAAAACAAAACAAAAAACTGAAAATCAAAAAGACTATTTAAAAAACGTTAAAACACCTAAAAATAACTTGCAAAAAGAAAGAATAAGACAAAGGAAACCTAAAAAGCTCATTTATCATGCAAAATCCATTTGAGCTTTTGAGTGTTTTATTATGTTCACAAAAAACATCCCCAAAACGGAAAATTTATCCGTTCACACATTTCTGAGTATTCCTGCTCTCAGAGCACCAGCCCCTCCCAATCCACGAAAAGAAGAGGGTGTCACATTGTGACATCAAAGTGAGAACAGCCCCTTCTCAGAAGAATCTGTGCTGCCAGCTCCGCCCCCAGGCTAACACACACACACACACTTTCTCTGTGGAGCTGGCTGTGATCGGCTAAAAAGCTTTCATTTTATATGACCAATATTGTCACAAGAACAGGCAGACGGCTGGATCCAAATGCAGCAGGTTTATTAACTCTGCTAAAAGTCCTATAAGTTCTAAAAAAGGCTCACTGATAGTATGGCATCGGTCTTTCAGTAAAAGAAAATACATTTAAAAAACTCTGAAAAACTTAACCTTTAAAACGACTTACAAAAACACAACAAAATGTACAAAAGAAAAACACAAAAAGAACCAAAAGCAAAAAACCTAAAAATCACAATAAAGAAAAGAGGAAAAAAACTTAAAAAAACACACATTTTACAGAAAAGCTAAAAATAGAAAAAGATAAAACAAAAAAATATATAATAAGAATTATTATATATTAGTATATATTATCATAAGAATTATTATATATTGAAAAAAGCAACAGTTACACCCCCCTGCTGGTTACAACCAGCAGGGGGCAGACTTGTTGCACCATGCAGACTTGTTTTTTGAGAGGACTTTTTGGCAATTCACAAACACTGTTTTGTTTGTTTGTTTTGTGTGTCATTTGTTTATCAAGTTCTGTGGTGATGTGGACATGACGGCCGACTTCCCAAACATCAGAACCTCAACAGTCTGCGACTTTGAAAAGCACAGACAGGAAATGAGGCGTTGGTCGCATG
Source organism: Oryzias latipes (assembly GCF_053564925.1). Classification (NCBI taxonomy): domain Eukaryota; kingdom Metazoa; phylum Chordata; class Actinopteri; order Beloniformes; family Adrianichthyidae; genus Oryzias; species Oryzias latipes. The sequence continues at coordinate 3,403,363 of NC_136244.1, read as the reverse complement.
TTTCTTCAGCTGGATTTGCTTGTCAGAAACAGAACACTGGAAGCCGGATTTTTTTGCCGTTTTACTGATAGCCCGTGACCTTACAGATGCCCACACAAACTCACACAATGCAGCATTCAGCGCCGTCTGTGGCGGCCGGTCAAACCTCCCAGCCATGAATTTTGCATTGAATTACCCTCGATCCATCGCTCCTCGCCAGGAGCCTCCCTGCCTGTCGCTCCCCTTCTTTCTGCTCCTCCGTGTTTCTGCTCTATGTTCCTTCTTACCGTCCACATTTAAGCTTTCTGAGGAATTTGGGAGCAAATGGGTTCAGACATTTCTTCAGAGTCAACGTGAAGCCGGCTGTGTGAGTGGATGAACGAGTGCCCCAAATGTGAACTCGACTGGCTTAATTCTTCAGGACAGAACTATTAAAGATTAACAAGCAGTCGCCATATTTTATGGAGACGAGCTGCATTTACAAACACGTGAACTCTGATCCTTAAAGCCACGAAGGGGAAGTCCTCACCTCCTGATTCCTGCAGAACACAGCGCTTCGTGCAGACGCAGCTTAGCTGTTTACGGAGAAGTCATTCAAATTCAAATTCAACTTTATTTGTACATCGCCTATCCTGTTGCACAACACCCCAAAGGGCTTTACACAAAACAAACAAACGACTGTAAAAATAACAGTAAGAATAATAATAGTAATTAATTTTTTGTAATTTTTGTTATGGTGGCTTTTCTAATTTTCTGATGGTTTTATCACCATAGCAACCATTTTACTTTTTGGTCGCCTCGGGGTGACGAACAGAACTTGGTCAAACTCAGCAAAAGTAACCTTTTGGATTTCCTTGGCAACTGAGGTTTTTTGCTGACCCCACCCACATTCCTGGCATGTTCATATCGAATTTCATACCGTTTTGTTAAGCAGGGATTCACGCATTCAATTTTCCACAATGTTCCGATAAAAAAAGTGTAAGCGACAGGAGAACGCCACTTCGGCGAACTCACCAGGCGTTAAATGTTAAAACCAAAATATTTGTCCAAGTAGCTTCCCGATGACGCTCGAGGAGTTTCAATTTGTGGCTGGTACCAAAGGTGTATTTTTTTTTTTTACATTTAAGATGTTTGGATCTTCCCGAGGTCAAAGTTCAATCATACTATGTTGTCACTATGTTGCATACTTGACCTAGTGGTGTATGTCAAACAAAAGTTGAACTTTGTTCCCGTTTTATGATAAAATAAAAAATGCAATAACAACAGCTGAGCAGCTGGCAGGGGACAGTTTCTTCAGGTGAATGCAAAACCTCTGTGAGGAACAATGCGTCCAACTTCTTCCTGGTGTGAAGCTCATTAAAGGAGAAGGTCTTTTTTTGTAGCCGACTGGATGGCGCCATGGCAGCAGCAGGACGCAGCCGGACCGGTGACGGATACCTCCCGCGTGGACTCCCGTTTCGTGACAGTAGTTGATGCGATGTAAGCGCCATTGGCCAGGGGGGCACTGAGGACCAACCACCGCAGCCTCCGGCTGAGATGGATGGCCCCCAACCACAGATACGGTGGTCATCCCATAATAGTTTCAAAACTTCCTTTAGATCTCCCTGACATGTGGGTTTTGCGTTCATTAGTGGATTTGAAAATGTTTCTTTTGGCCCCTTACGAATGTTTGGCCCCATTTTGTCCGCTGTCATGTTATCATTTTTTTGGGGGCGAGGTCAATCACTAGGTCATAAATTCATGTGGCGGGGCCGAAATTTTCACTCAAAGGCGCACCAGGAGGAACTCAATGTAGGAGCAAAACCCAAATCAAATCAGAGCTTCTTCGTGTGCAGATATAAAAGATTGGACAAAAATCGGATTAAGATCGGATAAAGATCGAAAAAAAATCGGATAAAAATCGGACAAAGATCGGATAAAGATAGAAAAAAAATCGGATAAAGATCAGATAAAGATTGGACATAGATCGGATAAATATTGGACAAAGATCAGATAAATATTGGATAAAGATCGGACAAAGATCAGACAAAGATCGGACAAAGATCAGATAAATATCGGACAAAGATCAGATAAAGATAAGTTAAATATCGTATAAAGATCAGACAAAGATCAGATAAATATCGGAGAAAGATCGGACAAAGATCGGATAAAGATCAGATAAAGATCGGACAAAGATCGGATAAAGATCAGATAAATATCGGACAAAGATCGGACAAAGATCAGATAAATATCGGATAAAGATCGGACAAAGATCGGACAAAGATGGGATAAAGATCAGATAACGATCGGAAAAAGATCGGACAAAGATCGGACAAAGATCAGATAAAGATCGGACAAAGATCGGATAAAGATCAGATAAGGATCGGACAAAGATCGGACAAAGATCGGCAAAAGATCAGATAAGGATCGGACAAAGATCGGAAAAAGATCAGATAAAGATCGGACAAAGATCGGATAAAGATCAGATAAGGATCGGACAAAGATCGGACAAAGATCGGAAAAAGATCAGATAAGGATCGGACAAAGATCGGAAAAAGATCAGATAAAGATCGGACAAAGATCGGATAAAGATCAGATAAGGATCGGACAAAGATCGGACAAAGATCGGAAAAATATCTAATAAAGATCGGACAAAGATCGGAAAAAGATCAGATAAAGATCGGACAAAGATCGGATAAAGATCAGATAAAGATCGGACAAAGATCAGATAAAGATTGGTTCCATGCTGAAGAGAATCGGGTTTTTCTTCACGACATTCACATTCATGTTCTTATGATTGGATCGCTGCTATTTTCACATGAAGGACACGATCAGTCAGGAATCAGCTGATGACGGGATCTTCAGTGTTTCTGGAAACAGACTCCCTGCTGGAGGCAGTTAGCGGATTTAAAAACAAGATCGGAGATAAAATCCTTGGAAACAACCCCCTCCTCCCTCCACAGTGTTTGGGGAGGGGTTTTCCTTTGGGACTAGCTCGCTGCTTGAGGTCTGGTTGCTTTGGAATGCCTCCTGAACTCCTTCACCAGGAGGTGTTGAAGCTGGCGAAAAGTGTCCTCCGGCTGGAGGAGAAGGAGGGTGTGCTGCCCGGAAGATGTGCCTGGGTCACGGAGCTGCACCTGATGGACAGACTCATGGGGGGCCCCCCCACTCCCGTCCACCACCGTTCCCCCCCTGAGCCTCATGTACTGTGTCTTTGTCTGAATATGTGCTATTTGTGTTTAAACGGTGTAGTTTTTTTCTTGTATCAACACATTGTACGCAGTGTAGGGATACAACTTTTTTTTTGTCACCAAACCCAACCCCCGGCCCTCTTCGTGGTCCATCTGCATGCTATACAAAGGTGCGCCGGCGCAGGTCATCTAAGGCGCTCGGCTGCATTGACCTCAGTAACCTCTCGAGATGTGTGCGTATCCTGTGTTGTTGTTTGTCTGACCTTCTTCATCGAGATGTACTGGAACTGAGTTTCTCCTTGTTGGGATTAATAAAGTTTTTTTTTTCATTCATTCATTCATTCATTCAAAAGACACTTTGGTGAGAAATCTTGTGACGTTTGCACCTCCTCTTGTCCCAAACCTTGTGCCATCTTGTGGGGTCCAGATGACCCCACCCTTCCATTGACGTGTTATCCCTACCATGACAACGGTGGATAAAGGTGGAAAGATTTCATGTAATCCATGGACACCAAAAAAGCTTCAGTGCACTGTCTAGTGGGTCTAGATGATCCATCTCCCAACGTTAACGTGCCTTTGAGGAACATTAACAAGATACCATTACAAAGATAGCACAAGGGCTAAAGTAGATCAAACCACAGAGGTCAATTAGTGACCCTTTTATGAGCATGGGGGGGATTCAAAAAGAATCGGAGGGTGTCTGTTTTTTAGATCCAGATCTGATGATGTCGTGGGCGGTTTTACATAAAACCCCTCTGCGGAGAACCGCCCACTCCAAGCCGCGTTTGAAGTCCTTCCTAATTGGGATGGTGCTGGCAGAAGAACAGCCCCCCCCCCCAGGTGCGCCCCCACGGTGTGGTGTCATCTGCACTCCCCTTATGCGTCGCACCGCTCTGTGCACACGCTCAGATAGTGGTGGTGGTGGTGGGGGGTTCCTCTGTGAGTCATGTGAGCTTCCTGCTGGGATTTCTGTTGATGACACTCCTGACACCCACAAAGCCCCCCCCCCCCCCCCCCCCCATGTAAAACTGTGATGTGTAACTAATTAAAATCAGATTATTACGGGTTTTTAATTAGTTATTTCAAATCCTGAAGCCTGACTCAGACTGTAAGAATGAACTACTAACCAGGTCAAGTTGAGAGTTTAAATCACTTCAGATTCAGGTTTTCACCAAACACACTAACCAGCCTGATGTGTGTGAAATATAAATGCGTGATCCCAAATATGGAAGCTGGTTTAAATTTTCCATAAGCCACGTCTAAATTTAGAAACGTGCAGTTTACTTTTTAAGCGAAACAACAGAATGAGAGAAACACCATATTAAAAGGACTGGCTCACCTGCCTTGACTCCAGTGCCGTCCCATTCCTAACCCATAGAGTTCAATATCATGTGGGTCCACCTTTTGCAGCTTTTACAGCTTCAGCTCTTGTAGGAAGGCTGTCCACAAGGTTGAGGAGTGTGTTGAAGGGAATTTTGGATCATTCTTCCAAAAGTGCATGGGTGAGGTCGCACACTGATGGTGGTGGAGAAGGCCTGACTCTCAGTCTCCGCTCTTATTCATCCCAAAGATGTTCTATGGGGTTCAGGTCAGGACTCCGTGCAGGCCAGTCCAGTTCATCCACACCAGACTCTGTCCTCCAAGGACCTTGCTTTGTGCTCTGGCGCACAGTCATGTTGGAAGAGGAACAAACTGTCCCCAAAAGGTTGGGAGCATGGAATTGTCCAAAATGTTTTGGTATCCTGAAGAATACAAAGTTCCTTTCACTGGAACTTAGGGGCCCAAAAACAATCCCACACCATAATTCCTCCTCCACCAAATTTCACACTCAGCACAGCGCAGTCCCAAATGTACCGTTTTCCAGGCAACCTCCAAACCCAGACTTGTCCATCAAATTGCCAGATGGAAAAGCGTGATTTATCTCTCCAGAGAAGGCGTCTTCACTGTTTTAGAGTCCAGAGGCGGCGTGCTTTATGCCACTGCATCCAACGCTTTGCACTGCACTATAGGTGATGTGTAGCTGCTCGGCCATGGAAACCCATCTGTGTGCGGTACTTGGGCTTGGAGCTCTGTAGCCGTTGTCTGTGCAGAAAGTCGGTGACCTCTTTGCACTTCAGCATCCGCTGACCCCTCTACATTAGTTTACGTGCTCTACCACTTGGTGGCTGAGTTGCTGTTGTTCTCAAACTCTTCCATTTTGTTCTCATAGAGCTGACAGTTGGCTGTGGAATATTTAGGAGAGATAATATTTAAGGAAATGTCACCACTGGATTTGTTGCAAAAGATGAGGACACCTGATTCTGATCTTTTAGATGGGTGTGCCAATACTTTTGGTAGTATAGTGTATGTTCTGTTTACGGTAACTCTAGAACTTGTTTGTAGCACCCTACATGTTGGCCCCATTGGAAGTGTTAGTCACATTAACAACTCCCAAACTTGTTTGCAACACATTCCAAACACAACCACGTGTTAGCTGTGTTAGGGTATTTTACAAAACCTTGTTAGCAACACAGAAGAAATACAGACGCACATTATGATACGTGGTGCAGAAGTAGGGCGGTTGACCTCTAAACAGAAGGTTGGAGGTTCAGTTCCTCAATGCGTTCTCAATACCCGGCCATGTGTCGAAGGTCCTTGGGCAAGACGCCGAACCCCACATTATTCCTGGTGGTTATAGGTGAAGCCGAGTGTGAGCCAGTGGGAATGTGTGTGTGCGTGAGTGGGACTGTGACTGCAAAGCACTTTGGGCCTCCAAGGAAGGTAGAAAAGCACTGAATAGGTATAAGGCACTCACCATTTTACCATTGATGACCAAAAAGACAAGCTGGCAGTCTAGGTGAGGAAATGATGTTTGAGATTTGCAATCATCCAGTAACTTCAATATGAAATGTAACATTTATGTGAGAAATGAGGACTGCACGGTGGTCTACAGGTGTAGAGTTTGCATGTTCTCCTGGTACATGTGTGGGTTTTCTGGGTACTCCAACTTCCTCCCACAGTGCTACATGCTTCATAGATTTATTAATCCCTTTAAATTTTTCCAAGACGTGATTGAGTGGTCCTTCAACAGACTGGTGACCTGGTCCTGGTGAACGCCGCCTTTACCCGACAGTAGGTTGGTTCCAGCAGATCTGTGACCACGAAAGAGATTGAGGAGGTTCGGATGGATGTGAGAAATGAGCAATTTGTTTTCCTACAGTTTCCTGCAGAAAACAGCTGCAGGCCTTAGCAGACGAGCTACACACATCTCATTTCACTTAAAGTTTATAGCAAACGTGCAATTCAGCACTGAAGCCACAACAACCCAGAAAATATTCAAAAATTTAGACAAATTTTCTATCCATTAACACAGGACAACTTGGTGACAGAAATGAGTTTGGGTAACATTTGCACGATTCCAGGCCAGTGTGGTTACATTTACGCTTGTGTACCAAAACCTTCTACCCTCAGTCAAACATGAAGGCTGTAAATGTCTCTTTAGCTGCAGTTTCCCAAACCTTTGAGAGAAAAATCCCTAAAATTGTCCCCTGATCCGAATTCACAATCCCATTTCTCCACAACCTTAAACTTCTGCTCATCCATTAGCTGACAAATGTCTCCTCCTGAGAGCAGAATCAGCTCCAAGGTGACATCCAGTCATGCCCACCGCATCCTTTGGTTGCCGCGGCAACGGCGGATGCACGCCTCCCACGGTGATAGCCCAGAGATCATGCTGTGTAAACACGGACTCCCCTGGGAGCAGGACAGCCGGTAATGACACCGCGGTGGAAAAACCAGACGCACAACAAAAAAAACACACACACACACGCATGAAAGTCGCAGGAGAGCCAGGTGCTTCAGTTGTTAACAAATCCAACATCTCCCTGCGAATCTCCTCCCGCTTCTATCTATATCTGTCCTCTCTAACCCCGTCCTTTTGCACTGTCTTCTCCCTTATTCAGCCCAAACTGGGCCACGGAGCAAAACCCAGCACACACTACAGTACAGGAGCACATGTGTGTGCGCTGGCGTGGACACATACCCACACAAGGAGCGGGTCCATGCTAATTATCTCCACAAACAGGACTGGGATGGCTTTGCGAGTCGGGGTTACAGAGGGGCAGTGTGCTTTTAACTAACTAGCGTGTCAGGATTTCATTTTCTGTCCTCATTTGCGGAAATGAAGTTTGCCCCCTGAGTGACCTACATCCCCCGACACATGGACGCCAGGGACGGGAGGAACAAGAGAAGGGCCGAAGAAACGCATCCTTTCATACAAAATTGGCAGAGGAGGACACCAGACTAAGCTAAAGTGGAAAAAAGGGATGGAGGCGAAGATATGATGCAAACAGGACAGAGATCATGAGCTGGACTCTTCCTTCTAAGGCAAAGAGGCACTGTCGGCGCTCTCAAACCAGAAAGTCAGCTGATGCACGGCCCTGACCACCTTAATAAGCCAGGTCCTTGATCTCCTCTCTATATACTGCCTTGTAGGTGCTGCAGCAGTGATCTCCTGTGACATTAGAACACATGGGGATGGTGCCCCTCTGCATCCTCGCTGTTCTCTTCCTGCTCCAAAAGAATAAAGGATGATAGAAAACCACCTGGGTCTGGTTACAACCTCATTCAGTGTGTTCAACTCACGTCATCAAGGTTTTTCTGTTGGTATTTCTGCTCAAATATTAGGATTTTTTTATTTATCTAAACAGAAGCAGATTATCTGACAAAAGGCTGGAGTCAGTTATTTTTGGGGATTCAGCCGGTAGTCAAATCTCAGAACCGGTAACAACGGCACAGTTGGCGTGCTGGTCGTGGAACAGTGGGACCAATGTGTTTTGTGGATTTGGAGAAGTTGCGTCCCCTTCCGTCGAAGCTGCTCTGGGCGTTTGGGGTCCATGGAGCCTCACCGTTGACTGTCTGGTCTCCAAATGACCGGAGCAGTAAGACGGACCTTTTCCCGCGGTGCATTTTGGAGTCCGGCAGCGCTGGCCTATGCCATCGGTTCTGTTAATCTTTGTTAATCTTTATTTTAGTTTTTTTTATGGTCCTGCAAATAAACACAGCATTATGCAATATGTAAGGATGAAGTAGGTAAGACGCAGGGGTGTCGTATGGATTTTTCATATCTTCAACCCCTTCCAAATACCGTGGACTGTGCAAGGAGCCCGTTAGTGCTGTTCACTTTACTGTACACGTGTGTGATCCTAGCTGGCGCCTGACTGACTGAAAATTAGACAACTGGAGTGTAGTTTGTGTGAACGTCCCATGCCCGGTCAACAAGGAGCCAGTACGCCCACATTACTGACGCAGGATAAGGGCACTTCCAAACACAATTAACGCAAGTACGGCGTTTTATTTCCATGACATCACTCAAGGGGGCCGAGCAAGCCTCAAGAGAACCTTCTGACACACCGTGTTCAACCCAGTCAAAGATTATCCTATGTACTTTATTATTAGCTGCACTTAAGGTGGATCATTAAGGGATCCAGGACATCTTGAGCCCAAACTTCAACCAGTGGGACTCAGAGAGAAATACCTGGTACTGAATTTTGTAGGTAAAGTTTTCTAGATTCCTTGTATTTCTTACAAGATAATCAAGTGTAAATGAAATATGTGTCCAAACAAAAAAGTATACTGAAAAAAGTAACTGAATTTCCCTATGGGGCTTAATAAAGTTGATCTTAATCTTAATCTTAAACAAGAATGAATGTCAAATCCATTCAAATTTTAGTTTAACACAGCCCACTGTTGTTTTTCCACATCGAAACAACCCAAGGGGAACTTGCACACATTGGACTGGAATGATGGTTGTTCAGTTTTTGCTGCATCACATGTCTGTTGTCTGCTGTGATGCACTAGGCCATTTGTACCTTATAGTAAAAAAAAAAACCTACTGCACCTCAATCAAAAGGGTATTTTCCGATTTATATTGATGTAATCGACTTTTTTTATTTTGAAATTGTTTTTAATGATTAATGTTAGGTCTACTCCATTAACAACATGCCTCAGACGGATCGATCTGGTTGGATCGTAGGAAATAATTTTTACACCCCTACTTAATAATTTAAAAACTAACTTAACGCAAACTAAACTGGCATTTTAGGCTATGTGTCCGACTTCCCACCCTAATCCATAACTACTAAAAAACGATATAAAGCGGGACTGTATAATGCCACTATTCTGACACCATACTTACTACTTTTTTTATTTTTAAACGGCGAATATGACGTCATCGATTTCATCAAGTTAAAATCTACAGCAGTTAATATGAGCGACGACCATTTATGAATCAACTGTGTTCTGAAGATGAAAACATTGATGGTTTATTAATAAAGAACATTTAAATACACTTTCTTAGCAAAAATTGTTCAAACGCAATGGTGGTCTATATTCCCCAATCTAGTGAGCATCGATGCACACGTATTTCGCAGAGACTTCTGGGAAATTTCTAGGGAACTTGAATTTGGAATTATAGATTCGGACAGCACTGAAAAATGGCGAACGCACTATATAGTGCACTAAGTAGTGAGTAGTGAAGGAATTCGGACACAACCTTACTAAGTATTTGTAAAATCTCCATTAACCATCATTACCCGAGTCTACATGGGCCGTGATGCGTGACCAAAAGAGGACTGTTTCCCATTTTCCTAACTAGGTATTATAATTACATCTGGCATAACAGTATCTTGTTGGTCAGTGGACTTTCCTTATTTAGACCAGTGCAATGAAAGCATGATGTAACCACACCGTGGTCACTTGCTGCATTTGAAATCTGTCTTTCCATTCTTCTGCCATAAATAAGCACTTGTGAAGCTAAAATTGCTCCAGTGTGAGAGCGAAAGGAAGGCTACCCTGAGCTGCCCCCCCAGCTAAAAAACAAACCCCTCTGGGTGTGACAGCATCATGTGAAGGTCTGTAGGGATCAACCCTTGCAGTGACAATGAGGCCTCAGGACGGTAAATATTTGGGAGATAAGAGAGAAGGGAAGAGCTACCGCCTGTTTTCTGATTGCTAAAAATAGCTGCAGAAGGGAGGAGACACAAACAGATCTCACTTGTTTCAGTTATGAGACAGAAGATGATTTTTCAGAGCTGGATTTTAGATCAGCACGTTTCCCCCTCTTTGTCTAACCTTTACATCTGTCACCATCACGGCGGTTTACAGTCTCTGACGCTGATCAGCAAACTGAACGTCACATTTCTGCTCATGTTTCTACTCGTCCTCATTGTTGGAGCTCTGTGTGCTGCAAAAAATTATAATAATAACAAGGGATTTCATTTGTTTTCAATTAGTTCTTACTTTTCATGACTCTCGCCGTTGATTGAAAGTATCTTCGTGTTGAAGAATAAACCTAAAGAAGTGACGTTTAAGCTTTGATTTAAACCTGTAAATTCAATATTTTTTTATTTAATATGGTTTAAAATTTTTTGACTATGTTATTTTTTATGTGAAACAGATAGTATCAATTGTGTGTCAATGTTTTTTTTACATGAGTGTTCAGAAAAAACGCACCCAACTTGCCCACTGTCTCAAATTTAATCCAAACATTTTTAACATGGTGTTAAATATTAATTATCAACAAATTTTGCATCTTTTCGACACAGCGAGTAGTCATTTGTCAAAAATAGAACAATAAGTGAATTATTCCCACCATAAATATTTGAAAATTAGCTAAACTTCTGTCCGTCAAAAGTGGTTTTGAGATTTTACGAAAGCAGTCGTTTTGGCAGGAAAAGCTCTTTTACTGCCCCTAATGGCATGATGGTGAACTACAGGGCAGAAAACATGGAACGAGTTCATTACAATGGGTTTATAGAGAAAGTCTGGATCATGCTGATGAGATGTGGGTCTCAGAAATTCTGATGTCAAATGTGATACGGAGGGCTATGTAGGGTTAAACACTGGTCTTGGGTTTAGGGTGCAGAGGTCACATGGTAGAGAGCTCCAGAGGTGAGGATCCGACCTGCTGAATGCTCTCCACCACATGGTACTCTCTTTTGTTTCTTTGATGTCACCATCTTGTCTAAGATTTCTAATTAGAAATCATTGGGGCAGCCGTGGGGCAGCCGTGGGGCGGACGACCCATGATTGTAAGATTGCAAGTTCGATTCCCACACGCCCATGAGTCGATGTGTACTTGGGCAAACCCAACCTTGCCTCTGGTGGGAGGTTGGCGCCAGTGTTCGGGAGCGTAGCCACCATCACTGTGTGTATGGGTGTGTCACTGGGTGACTGGGTGAATGGGTCTGTGACTATAAAGCGCTTTGGGCCTTGTAGGTAGAAAAGCGCTTTATAAGTACGGTATACACCATTTAGACCTGTACAGCAGCATTCCTGAAGAGTTTGTTTGTGTTGATGAGACGGCCAGCCTTTTACCCAGAAGCAGAGTATTTAGCATTAGCGATTGTTAATTCTGTGTGTGTCTGGGTGTGTCTAGTGCTTTCTGAGGTGGAGTATTAATCCTAATCCAGTGGCCGGCAAGCCATTAGTGTCAATCTGACATTAGTGCGTTTGTGAGGCTGAGTGTCCATCTGCACATGTTTACTTCTATAGATTATAAACATCAGTCAGAAGTAGTGCTAACCTGCTTCTGTGACTCATTTCTGTCTTTCTTATAGGAGATCAGTTTGTTGCTGCGCTGTTTTGAACTGAAGATCATCTTTAATATCGTTGTCCCTCTTTCCCGCTCCCCTCCAGGGCAGTGGTTCCAGATTCCAGTTGGCCCGTCTGTTCTCCTTGTCCGTGGAACTCGTCTCTGGCTCGTCTCGCGCCCACAGCCGTCCCCCAACTCCATCAGCATGAAGCCGGTCTACTATACAATTCTAACATGTAGTTGTAGAGTTAGATAAGTTCATTCTTCTCCAAGAGTTCTGGTACATCTCCTGTCCATCCTGGGGAGGGTCTGTGGGCAGGGATGCCCTGTTTAGTGTAGTTTAATTTAGCCATTACCTATTATCTATGTATTTTATAACTGATTTTATGTTTTGTAAAATCAGTGAATATTACAACTGTATTCTAATATTGGTCTATAGAAATAAAACTAAATTAAATCGCTAGTGCTGTTTCCAATAAACAAACAATTGATCCTCGTCAATAAAATAAATCCAAAAAGATTAATTTAAGGGACTCAGTGATGTATAACTTTGTGTTTTTACATCATTGAGAACAAATCAGAACAAAAATAATTGAAATGATTGAAAGTGCGGGTGCTGACGACAATAATTTAAATTTTGCAGTGTAGTATTTTAGGGAAGTAGAGCTTTAGATGCAAATTGAGGGAATCCTGAGAGAGAATTCTCTCTGTGAATGCAGCCGTGTTATTGAACGTTATGGCTTTTAAGGGTTTCTTATTGTGCATTTGCTTAGTGATTTAACAATAACAATTATTCTTACAGAAACAAGGAACAAGGACTGCAGTTATATCAATATGGGCCGGACAACCCAAAAAAGCAAAAACCCACAGCACCAATATGGGTCATGTGACTAAGGCTTAAGCATCACGTGTTCAGGGTCTACCATCCATGATGACTGGAATGAATCTCTGGGTTTTAATGTACAATTTATTTATAAAGTGATGATGAATGACATGGGTCATTCATTAGCTGTTTCCATCACACATATGTGCCCAACTTTTATAGAAATTCTACAAATGTTAAAAAAACGCAATGATGCTGTTTCCATTCCTTCCTAATTGAGGGAAAAAACACAAACCAACTCACGCGACAAGTCTGGCAACGGATGTGAACGATACTTGATGAAGTACTGTTAGTTAAAAGAATACTACGGATGAAGCCGTTTTAGGTGATTTAACAGAAAAGTGGTGGAGCCAACAATTCCACATGACACGCTCAACTTTTGATCTCGATAAATGCGAGTTTTCTCAAAATTGGGCAAATTTATCATCACAAATCCAATTTGTGTAATTTCATAGTCTATGGAAATGTAGCTAGTGTTGTAGACCAGGGCAGTCCAACCCTACCTGTGCTCTAAATCTCCCCTCCCAGTTTGCTCCTGATTTGCCTACTCAGGTGATTCCACATCCTGATTGGCTGGAAACACATGGTTTAGGTGGTAAGCATCCAGCAACAGGCTCTTGAGGACCAGGGTTGACCCTTTCTGGTCATTGACAGACCTTAACCCAACGCTATCAAAGTGACAGACATGAGGGGGAACCATTTTTGATACCCCACATGAATGCACTGAGTGGGAATTGTTTTTTGTTATAGTTGTGTAATACTCATATGTCCAGTCTCAAAAGTGCACTGTGAAAGTAGATTTGACAAGAAGACGTGTGACATTTGTCCCCGCTCAAAGGAACTTTGCTGACCCATCCCAGTCTGCACTTACAGGGCACTCACGGACGATGCTCTGGTATGTGTGCTTCTGTGTGATGTGAGTGTAATCTGAGAGTGAGTTTAGGGTTAGAGGGCCATTAAGCAGTGCATTAGCGCAGGCTGGAGACGGAAAAGGACTGAGGAGAAAGCAGGCGTGTGCCTGTGGGTGTGTGGGTGTGGGTGTGTGTGTGTGCGTGGGTGAGTGTGTGTGTGTGCAAGCAGGAAATACAGGGATTTCAGGGGGAAGAGACAATGAGGATTTAGAATAGAGGGTCAGAGAGATTGAGTGCATTAGCGAGAGCATGTGTGTGTTGAGGGGATTGAGGGGATCTGACCCATAAAAAGCATAGAGACACGCCCTCTGTGCCTTCCAACCCCCTCTCCATCCTCCCATCCCTCCAATTTGTAAGAACTAACCATTGTCTAGTGAAACATGCAATTAAAGCACAACCCCTTCAGGGTCAAAATTGAGAAGAAGAAAACAGAAAACGTCAAAATGTAGTTTAAAAACATGAGATACCAAGAGGAACTGGGGGAAAACTGTCCTATATTTGATATTTTTAATAATTAACAAGCTGATGAAGACTGCAGGATGGATAGAGGAAAAACTGATGTTGCTTCATCTCTTTCATTGTCTGTGTTTCTCCCTTCGTACTGCATCTGCTAACTGCATCAACCAACATGTTAGCTAAACAGTTTTCTACTATTATTTGCCACCTCCTACAACTGTTGTGCAGAAAGATGATTCTTCTTACGGTTTAGAAAAAAACAAAAAGAGAGCATCCAGCCATTCAAATGTGCTCTGAGTTGGCTTCCTTCTGGAAGTCCCTCTACTGAGGTCCAGGAACGTGCGTTAGCAAGGCGCGTTAGCAAGGCGCGTTCAAGCGGCCACGTTAAGGAAAAGTATATGCACCGTTTTTTTCAGAGAATAAGTTAAGTTTATTTGCATAGTTTGACCGGGGGATGCGATTTAAAATTAAAAATCACAAAATAGACTCATACGTGTCTCAAAAGTCAAGTTCCGTGAGTGGGGTTTGGGCCGCCGAGGCACCTGCCTTTGACTGCCACCCAAACCACATTGCACCGCCCCTTTTGAGGTCTCCTACGGGTGTTGGGCTCATGGGAGAGTGTCCCACATCGTTCCTTCAGTCTGTAGTTGCATCATGAGATTTGTTTGCTGTTTTGTTTATTCCGTTTATTTAGAAGCATAAAAATGGTTGAAGAAGGGTTGAGTGATTCAGACGTAGCACTACTAAAGGCCCGTCCGGGTGTGTAATGCGGGGTCCGCCATTGCATTTAGACATGAATGGAGTGGTGAATAGTTGATTCTGATTGGCTGCTGGGTGTGCATTAAAAAGTGTTAATGCACGGTGATAACCGCACGCCCCAAAAAGAAGTTCCGGTCACCTATCTTAAATCTTCTGTATCACTTCTTTAAAACAACCTTTTGCTTCATCATCTGGACAAAAACAAGTGGTAAGAGGTGAACTTTCTCTCTGAACTGATGCTTTATTGAGGGAATCCTGAGAGAGGATATACATATATATACATATATATATATATATATATATATGTATATATATATACCCTCTATATCGCCGAATCTTGACTGAAGTGGCACCTTGTCACGTTGACCATGTAACAAATAATCTGCATTTTGTGAAAAAAGCGAACCAAATCGGAAAAAAAAACAAGAATTAAGGACTAAAAACTGGTTAATATTTATTTCTTTTGTAAATGACCATGGTACAAGCGGGTTAATGGCCTTCGAAGTGTGCATTATCACTTTTTAACGCACGCTGTGGAAGCCTGAACCGTCCATGTAATCCATGGACACCAGTTTTTCATCTAAATTAAAAAAAAAAAATTCTTTAACAGAAATGAAAACTGTTAACTAACCGAGTTCTGCTTTTGCAACCGGACACAAGAGAAAACGATAAGAACCAAAACATGAAGCTGGAGACATGCCAGTCATCACTGGTATAGTCATAATTACACATGTGTGTCTCAAGCATGACAAAGTTGTAAAAGTTTCTTTAGAACACACTCTAATGACTTGGTCACATGACCCGAATAGGTACTGGTGGTTTTTGGGTTGTTGGCTTGTGAAGGGTCGTAGAGAGGAGCGTATGCATCTCTAAGGGAGCACAGGTGTGTTTACCCCGGTTCTTTGAGTCTCGTACAGCCACCTTAAGGGGTGCCATGAAAATGGATCATACCATTGTTGTGCATGTATTCTGTTGTGTTGTGAGGTATTCGTAATGATAATAGAAGTTACTTATGACATATGGGGGTTGTTGTTGTACAGTGCTCCTAGACTACACCCTTGACCAGGGGTGTGAGAATCCAGGCCTCGAGGGCCGGTGTCCAACATGCTTTCCAAAAACCCGCCATTGAAGCGCCTTATTGGCGAAACACACCTGATCCAGGTAACCAGCAGCAGATACGGCAGGATTTCTGGAAACAGAGGCCGGCCCTCAAAGCCTGGAGTTTGACACCTGTGCCCCAGACCAATCTGCACCCATGGGGTGTAGGTGATTAGTGCCTGTAGGATGTGAGGGTTGTGGGCGGTAAGGCTTAAGTTTGGTTCTGGTGCGTTCATGCATTGATCTTGACTTCTCTGTTCCAGTTTGTTCAGCAACTGGACATGACCTCATCCTGACAGCCGATCGCAGACTCCATCAGACTCCATCTATCATCTTTAGGAAACATGGAGGTCCAGACTGTACTTTTACCGCCCTTCATCCTTCAATCCTTTGATCTTTACGGACCGAAACCTATCTAACAATTGATCCTTTTGCTGTATTCATGCTTTCCTTTACAAACATTGTATATCCCTTGTGCTATCTTGTGGGGTCCAGATGACCCCACTCCCAACGTTAACATGCCTTGGAAGCACGTTAACGTTGGGAGCGGGGTCATCTGGACCCCACAAGATAGCACAAGGGACAAGAGAGGGCTGTAAAGATTTTGGACCTTTGGTTTTCGTTGGTTCAAACAATAACTCTGAACATCGGTTCCGTCACCTTCTGCTGCAGGTCCACTAGCATCCAGCTGTGATGCTCAAAAAAAAAATCGAACATCCAACTTCCAGCTGAGAGGTTTGTGTTCATCCAGCAGCAGAGATAAGATAATCTTTGGGGGAATCAAGTAGAAAATATAATATGGAAGCCGTGCTAATAAAAAATAAACACCCAGAATGGAAAAGAACTTAAATTCTAGTAATTGGCTGAATTCTATTAAACATTTAACCCATTGTTTTCCTTTTTCTCTTTCTTTATTATAGAATCTTCCTCTATTTTTTCGGCACTTAACTCCTTCTACAATTTTTCTGCTATTTTAACCATTCAACTATTCAAATGTTCAGCCCTTTCAGCTATGACTTTTGGTCCTTCAAATCCTTTAACTTTTCCAGACTTTTCAAGATTTGCAGGATTTTTGCCTCCATTGAAATAGATAAGAAATCCTTGGTGCATTAGCTCACTGGTTTGATACCTGGCACTGGCAATGTTCTACTGGAAATGCAGCTCTTTCTAGTGTAAAATTGTAGTCAAAGACCATTATGGGTGGATACTTGCTGTTTGTGGGTGAAAAATTGAGTAAAACATGGACCTATTGGCATTGGATTGGATTTAGCCTAGAATCTTTCCCATTTGTGGATTATTTTATTTGAATGCCAACAAGAATCTTTTTTTGTGTTCTCATTTGGGTGGGGTCTTTATTTTTAAATGTCCTGTGCAACGTGACCCGAGGAACCATGAGCACCATGATTGTGCATTCATCCAGAAAAAGCATAAAGTAGCCGTGATAATTTGAACGTTAAGCGCAGATCCATTGGTCACTTGTTCAGTTCAGTTTGGGCTCCGTAACACACCCATAATTGCCTTGGAAACATTTTCTTTTCATCTGGACAAGGCACAAAATCCACAAATCGCTGCGTAGAAACAAGACAGAGTGATGTGGTCTCGCTTCATAGAGTCGCTTCATGGCCTGTGGCAGAATCGGCTCCGGACTGCCTATTAGGAAGAGGTGACTGTTGCATGACAGCCTTCTGCTGTTGTAAAAATAATGATAAAAAACATGCTGCTTAAACATTTTCCCCCAAATTAGGGCCACGGAGAATGTTGATCCCTGCAGCCAGGACAGTGACTCAGAAAAACACAATACAGATGAATCGCTTTAGCCATCAACTTCACAAAAACTGGAGCTGTAAGCATGCTGAAATACTCTGAAGAACAACAGTAAACCCACTTTTAACCAGGTGTTCCCACTGAAATGTTGCAGAAAAAATGTCCAAGACAACGAAGCTGTCTAAAAATTGTCTACTTTATTCAGTAAGGTACAGTAAATGTAAAACATTCCATAAAAAAACAATCTATAACTTATTGCTTGTTGTATTTATATTAGGACTTTCGATCTAATGCATTTTTTTTCCAAAGCACACATACAAGGAGTTTTTTTTTTTGCTAAATACCTAAACAAGAACCTATGCAGTCATTATGTTGGTAAAAACATACCCATGTGAAACTGATAGAATACCAAACTAAACAAGTACGGTTACAGTAGCTGGAAAACAGACAAGGGTCAGACAGACCCGGGAGTCCTCTCATGCACTTTTATGACAAGTTTTTGATTAATTTGATCCTTTTTTTTTAGATGTTCTGTGCTTTTTCTGGAAGAAATTTCTAATGTGGAGAAAAGTGTTCCATTTAAAATTTAAGATGATTGTTAGAGACATTATTCAGAAGATGAAATCCCACTTCATAAATAAATTACTTGTGTATTTGACTCTGTTATTTTAATTCATATTTTTTTAATCAGGTTGTGGTTTCAATAAAATTGGCTTTAAATATTTAAAAGGTTCAAATTCTAAAAGTGCATCACAAAAGGTTTTATAGAATTAATGTCAAAAATCTCTAAAGATCCTTCTAAAGATTTAAACTTTAGAGTAATTGTTCATTCTATTATAAAAACTAATATTTATATTATAATGGAAATGAATGTCTGGGTAAGCCAAACTTTGAGATTTGGAGGAGAAAATGTGCCCTGAACAGGAGTAACCACAACATGTTTAAAGATATTTTAAACATTTTTAGTTTATTTTTACTTTTCAAAAGGTTTAGGATAAAGGAAATGTTAATTCAAAAGGCATTAAAGAAGAAAATAAAGGATTTTCACATTGACAGAGCAATGTTAAATGATTATGCTTTAAAGAAACAAATTCATTCTAACGCATTTAAGGAGTTAATTTCTGTCCAAATCCCAGAACTTTTTTTAAACATCATTCAAACTCAGAGATACACATAGAATATTTATTTATTTGCAAGAGGCAATCTTTAGTAGGCCTCTTACAGATTCAGGCTATGTTTGTGTATATTAACCTACATATTTTAGTTTAAGGACTCACCAAGACTACTTCAGTACACAATAAATATTATAATTTTCCTAATTTAAAATAGCTAAATAAATAATTTTTACACTAAAGTTCAATTAACACAGTTTTGTTTTGCTCTGTGGTTTGCGATGTTAGCTAACGGAACCTTTAAAATGGCTTTATTGCTCGATATGAAAACTATAGAAGCTAGCATTAGTGCAGGCTAACACATGGGCTAGCATGCGGCACTGCTATGGTTTGAATCAATCAGTTATAAAGGATAGAGCCGCTACGCCAGGCTGTTAGCATTGTCCAATGGACGTAAAGTTCTGACGCCATATTGGGAAGAGCCGTAAACAATGACATGCAGCTTAGCAGACACAGTAAAATGAGCATAAAATTCTTAATTTTGGTCTGATTTTCAAAAGAAACAACTCTGGTCATCACAGATATAAGATCCTGGTCATGGTACTAATGTTTTTGTACAAGCTGCAACAGATGAACGACATTTCAAACTTTTCTATAAACAAATTCGTCATTATATAGTAAACGTAACTGAACCTGATGCATAGTAGTTATCAAATTCAAATCTACACACAAACTAAGAGTTACACAAACTGTTAGACTCCTTGGTCCGTATATAAAGAGGCGTCGGGTGGGTAGCTGACATCGCCTCAGACCCCCTGCGCCCATTGTATGTGGGCCGGTCCCCACCCGGGGTGGCGTGATGGTCAACACTTGCACCGTCGCAGGGGGGCCCCATCCCTCTACTATCTTTCCCTTTTCAATATAGCGCCCAGCTTTGCATATGTAACACGTAGCGCTGCGACTCTATCACATATAACACACGGGCTTGAATAATGTAGTCCAAATATAGAAATAGATGTTTAAACAGAGGAGTTTGGCTCTAATATCTTCCAGAAATTATTTAAAAAATAAGAGTTATTGAGCCTCTAATTCATTCTGCTTTAATTTTTAAGTTTAAATTGTGGAGGAGGCATGTTAGCACATAGCAAAACGGATGCGGAGGTTTCTCAGTAACAGCAAACCCTTAGTTTCTACAAAAATAAACAATCCAATAACTATCTTTAAGTAGCTTTACAGGGTTTACATTAATTTTTTTTTTCATTATTTACCTTAGGTAATAATAAGGGCATTTAAAAAAAAAACTCATGCCATACTCAGACGAATAAATTAATTAAATGTATAAATTCAGTACAGAGAGGACTGGAGGATCTGCTGTCCCAAGTCCCTCAGAGAACCTCACGGTCCTGCTTCCTCCTCCATGAACGTTTTCTGAGAGCTTTGTGTTGAGTCTGTGTGCTCGTTCGCCCCGTGTGCCGTGCAGCTCCGTGTGTCCCACAGCCCCATAACCCTTGTGCTATCCTATGGGGTCCAGATGACCCGATCCTTACATTGACGTGTTCTCCCTACCATGACAAAGGTGGATAAAGGATAAAGGATTTCATGTAATCCATGGACACCAGTGAAGATCACAAATCATTGAAGAAAAAAGGTTCAGCGCACTGTCTTGTGGGTCTAGATGACCCAACTCCCAACATTAACGTGCCTAGGATAGCACAAGAGTTAAGGAGACAAGTTTTTCTAAAACAAGCACACATAAAGAGCGTTGCCGCCACGTGCAACACAGGGCAGCTCTGAGGTCAGCGATGTTTGTACCTCATGCCACGTATTTACATTCTCACCTTAAGGAAATTGTGTACAAGGCAGTATCAGACGGTGATCTGGATCAAAGTCTGGAGGGATAGTTTTGTCTACTGTTGATTATTTAATTGATTTTTATTTCTTTTTTGGGGGTAATTTTTCTAAGTTGGCCACCAGATAAAAGGAGGGCAAAGAAAGCAGGAAACTTAAGGGAGGAAAAGTTCCCATCCATAATAAATAAATAAGTTAATAAGTTACAAGGGTATGTCTGTACATGTTCAGAGTGTGCTTGAGTTGCGGTGGTTGGTTTCCGTGTCTGCATGCTTGTGGTTGAAAGGCGGGCTAAACGGCAAACCTTCTCCAGAGGCCTGCTTTCATTTTTCCTCTGGCAGCACAACAGGGCTGGTGTGAAATTAAAAGCTGACTTAATGTCACAAAGGTTTGAATTGGATTTGAGGTTTTTACAAGCGACAGCAAAAAAAAGAACATGTGAAGAAAACAGGTTGCAAATGTAAAAGACTGTAAAAATCTTCGGCTGAGGCATCGAGTTTCTCATACAGACAGGAAAGTAGATGTGCTTCAGATATAAGGACTCAATAATGCTCTTAACTCTCCTCTCAACTTATCAAAGTTCATGAAATACGAGAAGTCAATTTGTAAATAAATATTTAAGGATGACATGCAGAGATTAGTCGACTGAACTTCACCCCTGAAGTCAAATGGTCAAGTTTTGTATCAAGACGTTAACATTCCATCATGTGTTTCTTAAATAATTCACAAAGTTGGCGATTGTGCTTGAAGTTCAGTTTGCTTTGATAAATGATTCCATGTCTTTGTGCGAGAACCGTATATTCTGATAAATTGTTTAGGGTTAGCTTACCTATTCAAATGAACCGTACGGTAGATAAATAAACCTTTGTCACTGTCACAACTGTAAATACGCCTGCTTTAACTGTCTGTGGGAGGGGCAGAGTCACAGGCTGCAGCATCTTTGATTGTTGAAAGGGCAAAACAATAAATAATTTACATCTGCGTAAATCTTTAAAATATTGGGGGGGGGGTGTTTTGAACACTTCTGAAGACAAGGAGGAAGAAGGGAAAATAAGACTGTGGTGTCACTGTTGCGCCACCACCAATGTGTGCAGGTTCTCCATTGTCAAAAAGCTTTCTGGACAGTTGTATGTGCGGCTGCACCATAATGCCAAAAGTATTCACTCGTCCATCCAACAGCTAAACTCAGGTGTTTCAATTTATTCATCCTGACTTGCAGGCAGCTTCTACAGACCTTAGTGAAAGAATGGACTGCATTCAGGAGATTGGTGAATTACAGTGTGGCACCATGTCAGGATGAACTCTATGCAACAAGTTTTATCAGGAAATGACCACATTACAAAACACTCCAGCCAACTGTCAGCTAAATTATAACAAAGAACAAGCATCTAGAACAATAGCAATTCTGCCATGATGACCTGAAGAACCGTGTCTAGCGCTTCATCTAATGCAGGGGTCCCCAAAGCCTGGCCTGGAGGGCCGGTGTCCTGCTGGTATTCCAGAAACCCTGCCTTATCTGTCACTGATTACCTGGATCAGGTGTTTTGAACCAATAAAGAGCTTCAATGGCAGGTTGGTTGGAAAGCATGTAGGACACCGGCCCTCCAGGCCAGGATTTGGGCAACCCTGATCTAATGAATTTTTATAGTTGAATGTCTAAATCCAAGTCCTTCATCTCATAATACAAGACAAAGTGTTGGATGCCGTCTGTAAAGTGTGCTGCCACTTTATTTGGAGTGACAAATCAAACTTTCCCATTTTGCCAGATGGGAAATGTGTAGGAGGGGCTATCATGGTGTGGGCTCGCTTTTCATGAGCTGAGTTTATCCCCTAAGTTCCAATGACAGAAACTCTAGAATATGAAGAGATGTTGGAGGGTTTAATGCTTAAATAATGTTGGGAACCTGTTCCAACATGACTGTGTGCAAAGGAAAGTCCAAAAAGACATGGAGAAGCCACTCAAGTGGGAAGGTACAGAACAGCTGCAAAGGGTGAGCCTATTATTGTTTACCCCATGGATTCCGAATGCAATGTCACTTCAGCTGATGCGTATGTTGAGTAATGGAAGAGGATACTTTTGGCACTGTGGTGTACATGCATTAACAGTATGAAAGCAAAAAAGACGAGCAAGCAATCTGATTCGGATTCCAACCTTCATCACTATGAAATCTTTGTCTCCATCCGTATCAAAAGGCATTTGCTGCAGAGCTCTGAACTAGAGCAGAAAAAGGAGTCAAAATGTATTTTAGAATCATCAAAACTTCCTTTTTTTACAGTTGATTGAGATTGAATTGAAAGAAAAACCTGTTTGGTTTGTCTCTAGAAATCAGAGTGGTATAAATTTCCCTCACGCACCTACATGCAGCTTGGCAGTGGTGACAGGACTCTTACTAACCATCAGACATTATTAGAACTGGGTAAAACAAATCCGCACTGATTGAAATCTGCATGAAAAACCAGCAGGTGTTTCTTTAGATGAACTTTAAACACTGATGCTGTTCTCCTGTCAAGGTTACTAGGAACCGCCGTGGCTGCAGTCATAATGTAGTGAACGTGGAGACGAGACAAGCCCAAGTGATCCATGTGAGAGTGTGTTTCCATGCCCTTGCTGTGTGGGAGAGGGGTTGGAGGGGTTCTGCTGTAGTACATTCATGGTGAGAGGTTGGTAGGCATTGTCCTGCCAGTGTCCTCACAGGTCAGGAGGGAGAGATCCAGGGGTCAGACATATAAATATAGATGCGGTGTGCTGACGCTGTTGGGTGAGGAAGATTGGGGTTGGAAGATAACTTTTTCCTCAAAGAATGACGCATTTCCCTTTCTCCACCCACGGGTTGTTCTTCATTAGCTCCGGGTTCAGGAAAGGATCCTCTGGAACGCCATCCTCTATCCACTTCACCAAACTTGAAGAGCAGAAAAGAAAGATATTTGCAGGACAGACATGTAGACCATGTACAAGCAGTAAGGTCTGACATTCAAACGATTTTTTTAAGTAAACTTATACCGGATGTTAGCAAAAACGGTAACATTGTAAATGAAACACACTTAGATAGCGCTCTACTACCTTCTTAGTAGGCCCAAAGCTCTTTACAGTCACAGTCCTATTCCCACACACATTCACACACTTTACTGCCAAACACTGGCGCCAACTTTTAACCACCAGGAGAAATGTGGGGTTCTGCGTCTTGCCCGAGGACTCTTCGATACATGGTCGGGCAACGATACATTGAAAAACTATCCATTTAACCCTTGTGCTATCTCAGATGACCCCACCCTTACATTGACGTTTTCTTCCTACCATGACAAAGGTGGATAAACGTGGAAAGATTTCATGTAATCCATGGACACCAGTGAAGATCACAAATCATTGAAGAAAAAAGGTTCAGCGCACTGTCTAGTGGGTCTAGATGACCCAACTCCCAACGTTAAAGTGCCTAGGATAGCACAAGGGTTACAGAATCTTAGTCCACATAATGGAACTTCTGATCCTTTTTCAAATCCGCCTAGATTTTGACGAGAAAGAGCATTAGTTTGCATTTTCAGACGATTGTAATTTCTGATGGAGGTTTGCTAACATTTACAGGTTTCATTGATACAGTCATGCTGACTGCAGAGATGAAGAGGTTGAGGTTCTCTCTGGGAGTGACCAAGATGGAGAGAATTGGGAGTGAATCCACCAGAGGAACAGCTCATGGTAGATGTTTTGGAGATTCAGATGGTTTGGACAAGATGAGAAGATTTTGTGGCACAGGCACCAAATTTGGCATGGATGTACCTTAGGATCCCCTCTTTCAGAAAAGCACATTAGCCACGAGAAAAATTCAAAATTTACAACCAATGAGGCCCAAGAATTGTATGGTTTGGTCCAGCTCTATAGATGGATCTTAAAATGGAAACGCTCAAAATACCGGACTAGACCAGCCCAGATTGTACCACTCAACGGAAACAAGGCCCTTTTTTCCCAAGAGCCTCTACTGGTGAAGCATTTGGACCCCGTGTTTTTGGACACTTTCACTTTCACAAGCGATAAATCCACTTCGAACCCACACAACTTATCATTAAAAATAGGCATTGTTGATGTGGAAACGTTTACCTGCCAATTTTAATTGAAATTGTTGTTTTTGTTGTGCTAAAATTTCGAAAAATACTTTTCTTCTGACATTTGAGCATTGATCTCCTTATCTTGTCTTATTTTTTAACCAGGATTATATAAATATCTATAGTAGTTGCTCTTCTTCAGGTGAAAAAAGGCCTTGTAAAAAAGATGCTACATTTTGTTCTCTGCTTGCAGGGATTTCTCCATTTTCTTTACCTTTTATGTAAATGTCCTGTGAGATAATGGAGCCAAGTATTTTTATTTTAGCATCATAAATCGGTGTTTTGAAAGACTCACTCTGTTACGGTTTTAGAGGACTTCTCCCGTTTGAAAGCCAGCTGGTATTTCAGGCTCTCCACCTCCTTCTTCATCTGGGGCAGGTCCATCTCATCCATGGCTGCAGTTTGATGTAGGCTGTTCTACCTGTGCACAGACAGAGGAGCCCACAGTTATATTTATGCAGCACACTGTTAAATAACGGGCAGACGATGCGTCGCTGCCCTGCAGCAAAATCCCCCCCCCCCCCCCCCAAAAAAAAAAAACCATCTGATTTATGGTTGCTGTTCAGCTTTTCCACCTTCAGTGGGGAAAAAACTGAATTTATTGGAGAACAATCAAATGCTGCTACATCTAGTTGCTGGTCTGCATTTTTCTTTTTACCTCTGTAAAAAAATAACACAAAAATGCCAGATTTAGTTGTTTTTGCTGTTAGAATTTTGCTAATTTAAAAGTTTTCCCCTTTATTTCCTCACATAACTCAAAGCTTCAGATCAATAAGAGCAGAAAAGCTTTGGCATTTCCTCCAGTACAGAGAAAACTTACATTTGTTTCTGTCTGTACCTGCAAACATTGAAGAATGTATTCAGACTGGAAAAGTCTGTCGGGTCGCACCGAGCCGGCTTCATTTGGTCCGGATCGAGTCCTGAAACCTTTGTTTGGTCTGTATGCAGACTGTCAATAACCGGACATTTCTGATTCAAACCTGAGCTTGTAAACAAAACCATGTGACTAAATACCCCTTCAGACATTGGCCAGGGATTACGAGGGCGGGGCAAAGTAACGAAAGGGGGGGGGGGTTAATGGAAGTCCTGCGCTTTGCAGTCCTTGTCGGGAGAGTTCACTTTATGTTTCGCTGACTGGTTTAGAACGTCTGTTTCAACGTCAGGTACAACACTTTGTGTGTGGCATATAGATTGTTGGGAAAACAGTGAGAAGCAATGTGGATGAAATTACAAGTTGTTTTAATGAGCCTGCATTCATCCGATATAATTTTAACGAGTTGCTGTGTCTCATCATCATGGTTGCTTCCGTTCTAGTCTGTTTACATCCCATAAATCCCAGCTATGATGGCTGTTTTGGTTGAGTTGTTTGGCTCCAAGCATGGAGCCTATTCTAAACCAGTCTGATTGGAAACGACCCGAGACCACCGCCAAAGAGAGTGGTTGCTGGTCCCGGACCAGGGTTCACTTGGGTTTATGCAGACTGAAAATTTGTCCCGGATTATCGGGGGAGACGAAATCTGGTCCGCTTAAAGCGAACCAAATGTGTCCAGTCTGAATAGACCCTAAAACATTTGTGAAGTTCTGATCTCGCCAGAGGTGAAACATTTTAAAGTATAAATAAAAAATAAGATAAAACTTTTGGGATTAATTGATCCTGTTGTTAACAGTTAACATAAAAGAAAAACTGGACAATATTCTTATTTTCAGTTCTAGAAAGTGTTTCCTTATAAACTGGGTCTCTGACAAATATCCCTCCAGGTCACAGTGGCAGAAAGTTGAACTGAATTTGTCTCTGTTGATTATTATTGTGACTGCATCACAAAGCTTCGGATTTACATTTGGAAATTAAACCAGATAACAGAAATGTAAATTTGTACAGAAATATATCAAACATGGTATAGGATAGAATAATAATATTAATGGGAAAATACACAAATGCCCACACTAGTACATACACTAGTAAATAATTACATAACTTAATCTTGAATAAACATAATAGCTCTTTTGCATATAGTTCATGACACAGAAAAACGTTCAACAGATTGCTCAAAAGGGAGTGGGGGGAAGTGAAGATGACGTTTTCTTTAAAACATGGGATCCTTGTTTGTCGTGTCTTGGATTTGACACTCCTACAAGCATTTGTGCTTTAAAACTAATTGGACCCATGAACAGAACCCACTCTATTCTTTTCTTTACCACCTTTTCATTCATTTTTCTCCTTGCACACGCAAACTATCCTTGTATTTATGGGTCAAGTGTTGTGTTTTGTGTTTAAAAAAACAAACAACAAAAGGAGGGCGAGAACAGATAATAACTTTGTTTCAGATGAAAAACTTTGCTAAAAAACTAAGACCAGAAGACGAAATAGAAATTAAGCAGCGCTAAATAAAGTTCAGATTAAAAACTAAGACACAAACGTGGCTGAAATGTGCTAAAAACTAAGTCCAGATGAAAATCTAAGCTTGAAATGGCAAAAAAACATAGTCTGGAAACGCTTTAACCCTTGTGCTATCTTGTGGGGTCCAGATGACCCCCCCCCCCCTTCCATTGACGTATTCTCCCTACCATGACAAACGTGGATAAAGGTGAAAAGATTTCATGTAAACCAGTGAAGATCACAAATCAGTGAAGAAAAAAGGTTCAGCGCACTGTCTAGTGGGTCTAGATGACCCCACTACCAACGTTTACGTGCCTCAGAAGCAGGTTAATGTTGTGAGTGGGGTCATCTGGACCCCCCAGAACAGCAAAAAGGGTTAGAACAGATCAAAAGACGATCGAAGAGGAACTTTAAACACAAAGAAGTCGATCCATCCATAGAATCCAGAAAAACCTTCCTTCTGGACGGGAGCCACTTTTTGAAGTGGCTACTCTCTACGCTTTCTTTTGTTAAATGTGTTTTTTTTCCAGTAAATATTTGTGATCTATAAGCTTTAATTGAAATCTTCTTCAACTATTTCTCCTCATTTTTAAAGTCGACTGTTTAACGGAAACCTCCCAGGAACATGCAAACCTAAGTCTGTCCAGCAGGGCCTGGACTCAGAGCGGAGCCACAGAGGATGTTCACGCCGGAACACAGCACTGTTTTATCTATGGAATCTCCAGCGTCGCCATGGTGACGGGGATCCGGTTGGTCTTTAAACCTCGGGCGGCGGTCAGGGTGAGCGCTGGAGCTGCAGGTCTGTGCAGAAACCATCATAAAATAAAATAAAAGCTCCGTTTTGTGTTTGCATTTTTTCCTGACTCCATAAACGTCCTTCACACAATAATAACAATAATGGATTGGATTTATCTGCGCTTTTCAAGACACTCAAAGCGCTTACAGTGTGTCCATTATTCATTCACTGGTCATTCACACTTGGTGATGGTAGCTACTGTTGTAGCCACAGCTGCCCTGGGGCAGACTGACAGAGGTGTGGCTGCCAGTTCGCGCCTACGGCCCCTCTGACCATCACCAGGATCATTCATGCACATTCACACACCAGTGGAGCCACACTGGAGGCAAGGAGGGTGAAGTGTCTTGCCCAAGGACACAACGACATTTTGGCTGGTGGGAGCGGGGATCGAACCGCCAACCCTTCGATCATTGGACGACCCGCTCAACCACCTAAGCCACTGTCGCCCTGATCTGATCTCGAGGGTAAACAGGAACATCGTCACTCGCTGAGGTTTCATCTGTTGGTTTTGTAACGTGACCCTCGGAAATGGAGCGGATTCCGATCGTTTTGTCATCGTATTGATCTGAAGAAATGTTTATAAAAAAAAGTCTGAAATGAGCAAGTTTCTGTGCACGAAAGAGCTTGGAGGTCAAGCGCCCTATTTAATGTTCACTCACATGATCCTTCAAACATGTGAGGATGGGTGGCAATATATTATTCCCCCCCCCCCCCCCCCCCCCCCCCCATACCCTTAGAAAGCAATTCATCAAACCTTTTTTGTGTAGAGTTGTATTTAATGGATTCCATGTGTGTTTGTATTGTTTCAAACATGTCTATTTATAACTATGCTGTGATTTTTTATGAAATTCGATCTTAAATACATTTGATATGTCAATGTATTTTTACTTTTGTCTTTTTAATTGAATTTGCTTGAAATTAATCAATCAATTCCTTATTGGTTCGATCAAATATTGGATATTCTTGTCTGTTATTACCAGTCTTGTAGATGAATCTGTTCTTTCTTTTGACACGTGAACAATAAAGGTTACGAACACTGACCTCTGCGTATGAAAGACCCACTTCGACCGTCTTCTGATCTGTTTTCAAAGTGTTTCCAGAGATCTGTTAAATATAATTATGCTGTTTTAATCCAGAAACCTGAGCAGGGTGGTCCAGTGTGTTAGTCCAGTGTGTTTTCTATGTCACAAATAAGCTCTTTTTCCCAACTGCCTTCTCCCTGATTCACAGTCATTTGAATAAAGACTCAGAAATGCCATTTGAATCTTAATTTTCTTTCTATACGTCCATCATCAGACAAATACTACAAGAACATGTTAAAAAGAACATTTTTTTTATCAGAGAGGGTTTTTTCAACACTTAGCTTATCAAATCCATGCAAATATCTATGTTTTCATTGATTTTATTGGTACATTTATGGATAAAAAGGGATTTCTTTGACTCGTAAAAAGTTCACTTGTGTGACAGAAGCTTTTAAAACTCAACAAGACGACAGAAACTTTCATTTTTTGACTTTAACTGGTCTGAAATCATTTGAGTTGTGGTCTAAGTTAGGCTGTTGGACAAATCATTGATGGTGCCAAACCAAGCCCAAACCATGACACCTCCACCACCGTGTTTTATATGGCGTTAAGGCACAAAAACAGAGCTTTGGGTTTAACTAAACTAGAACGTTTAGGATTTATTTGTGTGTGTTTATTTACAGAGATGATGCTAAAGAAGTAGAAGAGGATGTTCAAAGAACAGGAAAGGGTTTCTAAAAATAGCAGCAAATCCACTTTTCCTCTCGTTCTGTTGCATTTTCCGTTCCTCCTTGCAGATGTCTCTGGTTTCTCACCCACGTCCCCCTTCTGAGCAACGCTCGAGTGAATCCTTAGAAAAGTCCAGGTTCTGGTCTGCAGCATTGATCCTGGTGAGCCAGCTGACCCACAAAGCCCGGTAGTGTTTTTACAGAGCGTTGAATAACACTTTCTGTTACACAAACCTCCTTCCTCACAGGCCGCAGAGGGAGAAGACGGCAGCAACTGGGAAAAACCTCGGTGCTGTCAGGGCAACGCCCACTTAGGATGCAACGGTTTGGTAGGAACCTGAACCCAAGCCCGTGGCGCCGGCTGCCCGCGCTCCATCAATCCAGCTTTTCGCTCTCAGCTCCTCCCACAGAACACCTCGGGGCTCAGGCGCCGAAAATAGAACGACAGCAGGGATTTCAACCCCGTCCTGTGAGGGGGAGTCAAACGCTTCTCGCTCTGCAGCCACATCCGGCTTTTTCATCCGACTTGTTGAGTTCAACCCCAAAAAAAACCCTGCAGATAAGGAAGCCATAGCCCTCCATGATAGACCCGACTTTACTCCAAAGCCTTTAGTTTCCATCAAGACAAAGAAAAATTATATTCAAGCTGATTTTTTAAAATCCTGCTTTGTTTTTTAAAAGTTCAGGTTCTGAATTCAGATTTGTTTTAAATCAAGAGGGAAAAAAACAAGTTTAGAAATGTAGTTACACTGCAAAAAACGGATATCCAAGTGAACACGTCATCCAGAATCTGACATGAATCTGTCAGAATATATTCTCTGTCATGTTAACAGCCTGATGAAGAAGGCCCGGCAGCGTCTTCATCACCTCAGACACCTGAAGGACTCTAAGCCTTTAACACTGGCGCTTTTAGCTCCTCTGTTCACTTTCTTTTGACTACCGAAACTCTTCAACCGTTCACGGTTGATTCTGAAGTGAAGAGAAGCAGCCGTACACGGATATGACACGGACACTTTATGGTCGGTCCCGCGATCAACATCAATCAGATGATTCTGTCACTCAGAAAAACGTCTTTACTTTAGCAACCTGTTGCACATTTTTGCAACGCCGATGTAAAAGCCGCTTTTCTCCACGTCAGCATCAGCTGATCCGCGTCAACCGTGTTTTGTTTGGTCGACGCCTGTGACATCTCTGGAGTCAAAAGGCTAATTTGCCCTCAAAGGTGCTAAAGACGTTCCACACCGGTACCACTGAGAGCTTCCTGACGGGAAGCATCACAGCCTGGTTTGGGAACAGCCCCAAACAGGAAAGCTCCCCGGAGGGAGGTGGGATCAGCAGATCAGCATCTTCAGGCATCATCTGAATCGACCTGGAGACCATCGAGCAGAGCAAAGAGGTCCTGCAGGGCCTCAGTCCTCCAACAAGCAAACCTTTTTTCTGTTCAGGTTCTTGTTTCCCAAACACAGAGAGGATGAGGAGGAGCGCCTCCCTGCAGGTCATTCAGGCCCTTAATACAGCGTTCTGCCAATTGAACTGAACTGGGAGGCCCCTCCCCCTGGGGTGGCCCCAGGGAGCCAAAATCCCAAAGATTTCTTTAGAGAAATAAACAGCAGTTGCTCTGTCATTCTATTGGTCAGAATAACCATTCTGGCTCTGATAACTTATTTTGACATGTTGATGATCATCCTCATTTTTTTTTTCATAATATTTTTTTTTCTGTAGTTAAAGTTATTCAAGTTATAGACCGACCAATCAGATGCATCAATAAAATTAGGTGCTCTCTGACGTTTGAAAAGGTTTGATTGACAGATTGAGCCCCCTTTATTTGTTAGAGGTGTGGCCCTCCAACAAGCTCAACCCCGATTGGTAAGAGTGGTTGCCATAGAAACAATGAATCAGTTCTGTATATCGTGTAATAGGCTGTATTGTCTCTTTTTTTTTCATTTCATTTTTCCATACATAATTATTTATACTTCCTGTTTTAGGCCTTTTACATTGTTGGACAGTCGTGGAATACTTTTCTCTCCATATGCGTGTACAGTAGATGCAGTAGATGTATGGGGGGAAAAAAATCACATTTTAAAGATAAAGCTGCTGGAACGAAAACATTCATGAGCACAAAATCAGAGCAAGCTGGAAATATTTAAAGCCAAAAGGACGGTTCTGATGCAACGTGAAGAAAGACGTTATAACGAGCAGCTTTTAACGAGCCTTTCAAACCTTTTTTCCTTCCTTTTTTACAGGAAGTGGTAACTTTAAGAGAATCAGGAAACTGTTGAATGAAGGACACACTCAGTGTTTCCCACAAACGTATTGTTTTGTTATTTTAAACTATAAATAAAAATTACAATTACAATAAATACAATTTTAATTCATTCTTTTTTGTTCATTTCTTGCTTCCTGGCCTTTTATTTTACTGAAGCTTTGAATAAAAGTTCAGGTTTTCGTTGGATTAAAACCTGCTGTTTCCATTCGTCCTCAGCTGCAGATGTGCACCGTCAGCACACCTGTTGGAGCCTACAGCCGGCCCATCGGTGAGGGCCGTGGTTCCACGCCGAGTTCTGCTGCTGCCTTTGAGCAAGCGCTGCCTGGCTTGGACAGGATTCAGAGCGACAGCGACGCGTCAAGCAGCTGCGGCAGGACGTTTGTCAGACGGTGCAGCAGGTGCAGCATTAACAGCCACGGAGCCCGCTGGTGCTGCTTCCACTTCCTGTCTGGGATCAGATTTCAGCAGCATCCTCAGGGAGGGGGGGGTTCGGACGCTACCCTCTGTCCAACTCCATCTCTCTTTTACATCCCTCCGCTCAACCTCTACCTCCCCTCCACGTACATATCGGGTTTCAGGCTGCAACCATCTTTTTTGCTGAACAAGAAATCACCTTTTCCTTCCCTTCCTCCGCCTCTCTTTGTCCCCCGGTAATTCATATTCCAGAGCTTCGCTTTAGTGTCCTCCGGAAAGAACACGAAAACGCCGACTCCACTGCTCAGAAAAGACTGTTTGGTGGTAAAATGACAGAATAATAATAATAATGACGGGAAAAAGAGGATTTATCTCATCTATGACACACGAACGGTCAAAGAACAAACTGCTCTTATAAATAGGAATGATTGCTTGTTTTTGTGCTGATGGAGCATGTGGCGACAGGAAACAGTAACAAGTGCAGAAAATCACACGGGAAACAGTCGTGTAACACAACTCTAGTGTCTTTTTCTACTGCTGCCTTTAGGGGGCGCCACCACAAATTGCCTGCCTCTAATCCTCTCCATCCTTACTCACTCCAGCCTTCCTCTTGTCCCACTCCAAATATCTTTTGATCTAATTTCAAAGCCATCTTTTAAGTATGAAGTAACCCTTCCCCGACTTCCCATCATCCGTTTGTTTACACACTCCCACTAGCCTACAGCCCCCTTTCAACCCCAACCTACTATTACCAGCAAAACAAACATATGAGCTCAAAAATATAATCTTTTCTTTTCCGTCTGCTTTATATTCTCAATGATTTGATTAAAAAAAAATTCTTTATAAATGTCTTCCATCAGCATTTTCAACATAAGCTGACCCACCAATAAAAGGAACAATAAATGAATTCATCTTTTGCTAAAAAGAACACATAAATTCACCACCAGGTTTAAGTGACATCCTTTCTATAAAAACAAAAATCCTTTTTTGGCAACTTTGACAAATAAATGAAACGTTTTCCTGATTCTGAGACGGCAGGGAAGACCAGTCTGTGCTGAAACTGCACTGAGCACAGAAGAAACCCAGATCTGAACCCATTCTCCAGAGCAGAACCTGGTCCTGGGTGCTGCAGGAAAACCCGATCTGCTGCCGCTGGAGTTTTAGGAAACCTGACAGACATCACCTGTTCTCTGAACGTTTCTTCTCCTACGAGCACCAACACAAACACAACTTCAGGCTCAATAATTCATGAAAACAGCCTTTTTCCAAATTGGATGTTGGGGGTCAGCAATGCAGCCACAGTGGGCGGAGCTGGCTCCGCCTTCTTTGTGAGCTCAAACCTGAACGCACATAAGTTGGGCAAATGCCAGGACACACAAGAGCTCTGGTGGGTTTCAGAATCTAAATGGATCCATTATAAAGGCCGTTACAAACGTCAGGTCATCGGGACAGATCCCCAGTCTGTCATACGCAAAAAGAGGATTTTCTCCACTTCAGAATCCGCTGGAATAACGTTAACCGCATTAATAGTTGAAGAGTTACGGTACTCAAAAGAAAGCCAACACTGAAGCTCTGGTGCCAAGGGTTAACTAGTGGGACAATTTCTAGTACATCGTTTCTCTCTCACTGATTAACACGTTAAATTTTAAAAAGTTATCACTCAAGAACCATTTTATACGTCCCTAATTTACTAGTAGGACATTTTGGCCATTCTATAACTGGTAATGTCTAAACAAGCCCCACTACTGAACTTGTTGAGAGTTTATATTTACAAGTTTGTAACAAACTGGCCAACTTTCTCTTTCACTACCAAACCAAAAAGCTTTACTAGTTCATCCGTTGACATTTTAAGGACACTTTGGTCGCACTAGTTGTTGTGTTCCTCTGTTGTACTGCAGACGAATCACAGACAACGTCGTGCTAAACTCTAGACTCGTCTATTCCGAGATTCCACACACAATCCTCATCGATACGTCACATGACCAGCATACTGGTGTACTTCAGGGCCCAGTGGGAATAATCAGCATTGCCTGAACCAAAAGCTAATTAAGTCTAAATGAAAAGAGAGAGTTTCCATTTCATTTGATAGCTAGTAAGGACTTTGTAACACATTGGCTAACTAACTAACTTTCTTTTTACTGGTTAACTAGTAAATTTAAGGATGTTTTAACTAGTGAACCAGTTGACGTTTAAATATTCATGGCCTACTGGTAAGACAATGTCTACAAGAACTTTACTACTGCATCTCACAAGTTAGCTGGTGGACATTTTGCAGCAGACGAGTTAACTAGTTAAGGGTAGTTGTGATTCATTTACAATAACTGCATAAAAGGCGCCATATGACAGCATCACCCATACATCATAAGTGCGTGTAACTTCAACTAGCCTCACGAATACCTCACGATACACTGTACTACACGCACGACAACGGTACGCTCCGTCGTCCTTGTGCTATCTTGTGGGGTCCAGATGACCCCAATCCCAACGTTGGGAGTGAGGTTATCTGGACCCCACAAGATGGCGCAAGGGTTAGGGTGACCGAATGGCCTCAAGGAAACTGCAAGACAAACCTGGGCTCCCTTTAAGATGCAGGCACTTTTCTCTGTGACAGAGACATGCCCTCTATCATCGGTAAAAAGCTACAAGAACATGTTAAGTGTCACAGGAACAGGCAGACGGCTGGCACGAGATCATCAGAGGAGAGACAGGAGTAGTTAAAATCCAGGCGAGGGTCGGGGCAGGCAAACAGAGTCAGGAGACAGAAGATCAGATCCAGCTATAACGCTCGGTAATGAAAGCCGAGC
Organism: Oryzias latipes; assembly: GCF_053564925.1. NCBI lineage: Eukaryota > Metazoa > Chordata > Actinopteri > Beloniformes > Adrianichthyidae > Oryzias > Oryzias latipes. Next base: position 3,368,309 of record NC_136244.1, on the reverse strand, counting down.
GGCACAAGCAATACTTTGTGCTTAAGTAGACTGTGGTGGATTGAGTGAATGAGAGTCAGGTGTGCGGCACCCAGGAAGTGAGCGCTGAGGATGCTGGGAGATGAAGTGCCTTCAGTCCACTGCTCCCACCAGTGACCAGAGGAGGAGACAGAGCTCTATCTTCTGACATTAAAAACATCGCTTTTTTTTTTTACTTCATCATTGTGGGCACTTAAAGCTGGTGCATTATAATTTGGAATCAAAATTGTTTTTTCCTGTAGTTTGTCGAACACAACGCCCACCCCCTAAAAAAAAAAAGATTCTGTTAGTGGATTAATAATAGGTTTTGGAGGTGAAGTATTATGTGGGGGTTTTGGGGGTATATGTGGGTCAAACGATGAATTGGGCCACAAGAATCCAGCTTAACCTTTAAAGCCCCCTCTCCTCTGCCATCCCCTACACTGCAGTGGGGGTGGGGGTGGGGGGTGTTTTAACATGATCTGTTTGATTTCTATGGTGACGGTTGGAGGCTGGAGCAGGAAAGCAGCTGTGAGGAGAAAAAAGGAGAGTCAGCAGGAGTGATGGGGACAGAAATGGAAACAGAGCGACTCCTCTCGCCTCCTCTCACTGCTGCGTTGTAAATAGAGGCTAAAAATAGACGGAAGCAGGCAGGCAGAGCTCCTCGGACCGGCCGAGGCACAAAAAGAGGCCGTCCTTCCTTCGGTCCAGCTGAGGGGAGGGATGCTGACACATGATCCCTGCGGCGCTTTGTCATGACGAGGGGCATGTGGGGCACTTTCTGTCGATAGATCCTGATCTACATGAGGCTCGGACTCGTGTCGGCCTGTTGATGTGGGAGGGACGGGAGAGCCTTTCATGACTGCCAACGCCAGCAGCAGACCCCGCCAAAAGCATCCCAAAGTCTCCCAGGAGGAGAGGAGAACCACCACAAATGCCCAAACTTCACAGAAAACAACCGCTGGACTCCACACCAGCACAGACCTGCACCAAGCCACCAGAGGAGGAGAGGATGGAGATGCTTCTCTTCTGTAAAAAGCCACATTCTGAAGTGCATGCGTCTCTAAATGCACCAAGTGACCGTTTAGAGATTTAACAGAGTTCACTGATGCGTTCAAACCCTGAACTTTTGCTGTAACACATCAGCAGCGGCGGCGGGAAGAGCTGATCATCCTTTGTGGGACAGTTAAATGACAGCCACGGATGCTGGGAGACACCTGTCTTACCTGCTGGGGGGCTGTTGGCGCAGCGGGGGCAGAGGAGGACACCGGATGGAGGAGTGACGTCCAGCTGGTGGAGGGAGAACAGGAGGCTTAGATCCGCAGCCCGGGATGCTGCAGCTGCGGCGGATGCTGCTGCTGCTGCTGAAGAAGAAGAAGAAGAAGATTTCCCTCCTGCAGATGAGGAAGATGATACCGAGGAGGAGGAGGAGGAAGAGGCGGTTGCCGGGAAGAAGTTGAGGAAGTACGGCGGCGCGCGCTGCGCTCTGCTCTGTCTGTCCACTTCCTGCCCGGATCCCGCCTTATGAGGCAGAGAAACGCTGCGTTACCGACGCGTGCGGGGATGCGTGATGTGGGGGAGGGGAGGAGGTGCGTGAGGATCGGAGCGCCTTTTCTCTTTCTTTTTGCTTTACTTCTGCTTCTGCCCTTAAATGGACTCAGACGGCATCAACTCCCACCTCCGGACCGGTTTTGTTTGGAACCGATTCAAATCCTGTTTTTGGTGTTTTTAACATGTTTTTGTGGCATTTTTCTGATTATGGAGGAAAGGAAATTAAAATTGCATTTCTGAGTATTTCTTTATTCAAATCGTGGTGGATCAGGAGGTTTGGAAATGCACGTATCTGTGACGTAGAAAACAAACTGGGCGGGGCCACTAGCATTCTGATGCATCCATCTGCAGACGACTATATCCATGTGTCTTTTTTTTCCTGCTCTGAGAAATTACAGTGAACCCAAAGACATTCTAAGGATCGTAATGAAAAATAAAACAAACCCTGAAACCAAAACACAATTTTTAATAAATGAAACAAGATTAAAATTCAGTGTTTCAGAAAACAAATGTAATTTCCAGAAATCAGAAATAAGTGTTAGAAAAACGAAACACAATAAGAAAAGCAAAATGGTTCTTTGGTTTTATGATTGGTACGGAACATTTCCACTTTGTGCTAAATAACTTTCAGTTGAAACGTGATCATCCAATCAGCGACGTCCCATAGTGCTTATCTTTTCTGGGTTCTGTAAAAAACAATTTAAAAAATTGAAACTAATTATGGGAAGAATATTAAAGAGACAAAGAACCCAATTCCTAAACATACGATACAATAATGGTTCCGGGTTCTAAATTACATAAACCAAACTCAACCACTAACACGATACAGACCAATTTGGGGGGAAAAATCCTTCACCCCAGGTTAAGCGGATGCCACCTTTAAAATATGGGCAGCAAAGGGTCTTTCCACCATCCGGGACTTATATTTTCCAGATTCTAATGTTGCCCCAAATGTATGGAAATGAAAGGAACATACTTCCACTGTACTTGGGAATGCAAATGTATGCAAACTTTTTGAGAAGGAGTGAAAGTCACAATAGAGAAAATTACTTAAAAGCAGATCCCACTGGAGCCAAAGTTTTTTTTATTAGGTATATTTCCAAAAATAGACAACTACATCAAAGGTGAGAGAGCGTTTATAAATCTCAGCTTGATTCATGCAAAAATGTGTGTTGCCAAATGATAACACTTACAGTCCAAGCAAAACCCAATGGTTCCAACAAATGCTGGCAGGGGTCCCTTTAGAAAGAACTACTTACATTTTAAAAGACAAAGTAGAAGAATTTGAAAATATATGGCAACCTTCCATATGTTTTGTAAAGAATATGGATCCTTTAGGATAGAAAATTGATTATTATTTTTGGATGGTTACTTTTTAATTTTCTTAATTTTAAGTTTATATTCTTAATGTTGTCAATGTCTAAAGGCCCGTACACACCGGGACAAATATTCGCCAGGCGTTCTTCGCCAGCGTTTTTCGCCACGTTTTTTGTGTTCACACCCAGGCGATTTTCGCTGACGATGAGCCGAGCGAACATGCAATTTCATTCCCTGACATTAGATGGCGCTTAATGTAAACAGAAATACTCCTGTACACAAGGTGGCGCTGCGCAACTTTACGCTTCTTAAAGTCACTTTTCACTCAGAAGAAGAGAGCAAGTATTTACGCGCTAGTCAGAATCAAACAAAGAAAACATGAATATTTCAAGCACCAGTAGCTCCAACTGGTGCTTGGTTCGGGGATATTTAAGAATGTCCGTCATTATTTCTTCACGGCAGTGTAGACGCTACTTGACGTCTATCTTCTTCGCTGGTATGTGTGCTCAGCAAGGCAGTTTTGTGTTTGAGCGCCCCCAAGTTGTGTTTTACTGTAACTTCAGAAGCTCCAGACACGTGTGCAAAAGCGCCATTCTCATTGGTCGAATAGATTTCGACGCGTCGAAAAAAAAACCAAACCCGGGCGTTTTTTCTTTTTGACGCGTGGTGTTTTTTCGCGTCGGTGTGCACACTCACATTGGTGCCTTTTGTTTAGTCACGAGGCGTTAAACGTCGGCGAAAATCGCCGGCGAAATTCGTCCCGGTGTGAACGGGCCTTAAGGAGAGACCCTCTTGTTCTTAGGGGGGGGGGGGGGGGGGGGGGTGTTAAAATAAGACTGTGAACAAGAGAAAGCATTACCTAAATACTGTCGATAAAAGTTGCAATTTTTGTAATGGCTGAATCGAGTTAAATGTAAAATCTTTTTTTGAGTTTTTCATTGCATTGATTAGATTAGAACTCCACCATGTTCGTGGGCCCAGAAAAACTTTTTCCGATTGGAACAAACGTTCACACGGGTCACGCTTTCAGTCGGAATGAATCATTTGGGCGCAGTAGTGTTGAAATGCTAGAAGCGGAAATGAGTCGCGATGTAAACAAGCCAAGCGGCCACATACATATATTTAGCAGCTCCGTAATGTACGAGCTGATCTTCTGAACGTGCTTTTATTATTGTTATGGTTATAATGAAGCGCCTGTTTGCTCATCATTTTATTTTTAATTTGTGTGGTCATTGCTTTTTTGTGGCAGAACAAAGCTGGAAGACGGTTAACACGCGCTAACAACATTTAGCCTGGATGAACATGAAATCCATGCGGGAAATTCCGCAATCTGCATCTTGGCTGCACGTAAGTAAATATGTGGGAATAACATCAGCCTTTATTTTGTCGGGACACGACTGGAAACACAAATCCACGTGATTGGGGCAGAGTATTCCGAACGGCATGTTTACATGACGCATTTTTCTTCCGATCAGGCGTTCTTTACGATTACCTTTCTCCATGTAAAGGCAACTATAGATGCAGAACTGACTTGATGCAATTATGATGCTGAGAGTTAAATGCATTTTGTAGTTATCTGTGGTAAATTCATCAAAATAAGCTTAACTTAAACACAATTTTAATCTTCATTTTTTTCTACATGTCCTCCATCGTGACACAAATGCCACAAAGAAATGTTAAAAACACCTAAAACGCCATTTTAAAGAATTACAGTTGTATAGAAGACGCTTTGATTGACAGGGACACAAACAGTCTGAGAAAGTCAATCTTAATCTGTAAAAGTTAGTGATGTTTGCTCACATGTTCCTGCTCCTTCCATCAGCTTGTTGCCCTGATGTTTGCTCTGTCCATCTGGAAGCTCAGCATGGATGGAAGACCAGTGAGGAGCATCAGGTAACCAAAAAATCATGGGCTTTGAATGTGGGTCAGTGGTCGATTGAACCATCGACCTGTGGTTGTTTTGGATCACAGGCAAACATCTGAATAAGGAAATGCTCTCCCTGCAGCATCAATACTTTAATGATTATCTGACCCCCATCAGCCACGTGGGTTTTCTGGACTGTTGACTCCAAGCCCGTACCTTCACAGCAGGAAGTATAGCAAAGGCTGCAGTTCCCCTAAAGCCCACTAGAGGCTGGTTACAGAGGGGCAGAAGCACTCCATCAACTTTCATGTTGAAAGTCTAGAGAGCCTCGTTTCCACTGAGCGGTACAGTTCAGATTGGTCAAGGCAATTCAGGCGAGTGTTTGGACCCCATGCGGGGTGTAGAGGCATCGCTTCACATCCCAGTAGAGGCCATCAGGAACAACAATTGAGGTCATCCAGCAGCTCTTTTTCCCTCTTGGCTTTTGGTACTTCGTGTATACAAGCCAATTAATGTTTGAGAGAAGATTGCAGGCGGCTGAGAGGAACGTTGGTGCTGGTTTGCCGCTTTCTTTTGTCGTAATGACCTTCCGCCAATCAACAGGTTTTATCGCCCCATCCGCCCCAACCATTCTGTTTCATTTTTCTATGGATCTACCAGAAATGGAATGGCTGGGTCTGGCTTAATGGGCTTAATGGGTCCATTGGTAAAATCATTTTTCTTTCCCCACTGTTAGTTTTTTTTTTATATAGAAATGTTTTCAAATTGTAAGAATTTTTGACTTATTGCTAGGGACCTGTTTTTAATATAGCTTTTAATATCATTATGTCAGAAAAAATAAACTATTTTTACCATTCATTTTGTGGCTGTTTGGTTAAGTCCTGTGGCAGATACTTTGGGAGGGGTTTTGTTAATAAAACTGTGCAGCAAAAATGGTGAAAAACTCAGTCAGCAGTAAATCGATTCATGTTTGGATAAAGAAAAACTTTCAGGATAAGAACTTCTTCTAGAAGAACCTAAAAAGGAAGAGCTCCTGTGAGGAAACTGACCGACAACACCAAAACAAAAAGCCCCAACAGAAAAGAGAAGATACCAAAAGTCCTGCAGAAGAGCCGACCTTTTGCAGTCTTTCCAAATGAAAGCCTTTGGAGGACACAGAATGAAGGTGGAGTTTATTTCAATGATTTGAACCGTTGTGGAGATCTGCAGTCAGATGCTGAGATTCAGAAAACACCAATGGTGCTAAAATGCATGAAAGATCTAAAACAGTAAGCTGAAAAATGAGTTTGGGACTGAAGATTAAATTCCGTTTCAATTCACAAACTCACATTTTTCCTTCCAACTCAAAGATTTATCGTTTCTAATCAATTGGATTATAAAATGGTTGGGTTTGGCTATAGGAAAAAAAAACATAATAAATAAATAAATTAGGCTTATAATGAACAGAAGTGTAAAACAATGGGAATTGTTTTGTTGAAAATGTGCAGAAAACAACAGGTTTTACCAAAAATAGATACAAAAAAAAAGCTACAAAAGTGAACAGATTTGTGGACTGGATGAGTCAATATTGCATTTTCTAATAAAACTTGATTTGATTTAGATCAAATCAAATCAGCAGGAGACTGAAACAAAAAGCAAAACAAAAAAAAGCAACTTTAAATTTTTATTAACATTATTAAGCCTCATTTTCGACAGTACATTCGAATGAGACTCGTGGTTTCATTTACGAGAGAGAATAACATCAGCGTTAAAATAACTTTCAAAGTTCACTGAAGAAGAGGAATAATTCAATACTTTTATATCAACAACATTGGATTCATTAAAAAGCGGTTCTCATGTTTTTCGGTCCGTTCAGTAAAACTTTAAAGCCCCTGAGTGTGAGCGGACAAAGAGACGGTGACTCATTATTCACAACAAAACATTTGTCTTTAGAATCTAAACACCTTTAAACTAAATCTCTTTAGTACAGCATAGGCAGATTTGAATCATGAAGACATAAATGTCAACATGTTGCTTTAATGCTTTAATCTGTCAAGTTTGGGATTAGAAACTGCTTGGATCGTTTTGAACAGAGGTCGCAATGCGAATCATTTGAGTCTCTTGACTCTCTCAGATGCTTTTATCCAAACCAGGAAACAAGTCAAAACGTTCTAAACGAAGCTCTGGAGGCTGTCCAGAGCATCAAAAGTCATGGGGAGAGCCGGTTCTGCTCAATCCTGATGACCACAGAAACCGAGCCTATGAACAGAACTTCGAAATTGAACCAGGTGATTATTCACCTTCAGAGTTTACGACCCGACCCTATGAAACAGTGTTCTTAAAAATTTTCTTGTGGCATTTTTCTGATGATAGAGAACATAAATAAAGAAAGTTAAGCTTAAATTTGTATTTACAAGTTTTTCTTTATTCAAATTGTTGGGAATCGGGAGTAAACGATAAAATGCAGTTTGAAAAAGGTTGTAAAAAAACGTTTTTATTTTGTTTATTTAATCAGATAAGCTATTAAGAACATGTTCTTGTTTACAGAAACGACCTGGGAGCAAACCAAGGAACCAGTGGCCTCATCACAAAAAACCCTGATAGGTTCACATGACTTCTACTTGAGGGGACAGATGCTACCGGATTGCACCGCGGAAACGGGTGGAGTAAGTGTGATACGAGGAGCAAAGAACGCCGCCCCGCTTCTGCATCTCCAAACGGTTCACTGCTCCGTGTTTCTTCAGGGAATTACCTGAAGAAACCTTTCGGTTCGTGCTCAACCCTTCTTACGTTGAAGAGATTTCCCATCAAATATTTCAAAACAAATTCCATTTATTGTCGTCTGCGCTCTGTCTACAAGGAAATTCTGACTTTGCTGCCCACAGGGAATGCCAGAATAAAATAAGCAAGTAGCAAATGACAGGGGTAATTAAGCATGACACTGTAAAAACTCCAACATGATTTAAAAAAAGAAAAACAGAAGAAAAAAAGGAAAAAAAACTGTAATGCGCGCATGTCCAAAGTCCGGCTCATGGGCGATGTGCGCCTTGTGTTCAAATTTTCACCGGCCTGCAGGCTCCTGTCATAATATCAATCATTTGTGGCCCCCAGCACTTTTTCTTTCTCATTCGGCTTTTCCCATTAGGGGTCACCGCAGCGAAACAACCTCTAATACAAGGATGAGTCCCATGGTAAACTTGGCAATGTTTCACGCCGGATGCCCTTCCTGACGCAACCCTCTCAATTCATCCAGGCTTGGGACCGGCACAGAAGCAGAGAAGGGAATAGGGAGCTGCCTGTATTCGAACCCTGGTTTCACGGATGGAAGGCGCCACAAACCAGCATGAGCTAAACTGGCTCCCTGCACTTCCTGAAAACTAAGATTTCTTAATTGTAAATGGACTAAATTACATTAGCAGCTGTTCTAAACCTCTGGGTTCTTGACCTTCAGAGCCTGAAGGGCCAAATGAGAAGTCCAGATTTATTTGATGAAAACCCCAGTGGTTTCTGACTCAGAAACTGTAATATAATATGTAATATGCATATAACATTATTATTTATTGATATATAATATAACACTTCATTTGCGCACAGATTTAATTTTGACAGAAGTTTTTTTTTTTTTAGACAGGGTTATTTTCTTTATTTTATTTCTGGTCATCAAATCAGAAATTCACAGTAATTTTGGTGAACATGTATTCAGAAATATTTCTATTTTTTGTGCAGAAATGAAAATTATCGTATTTATTTTCATTAAATAGTCCATTTGCTTTTAAGGCTATGGTTCAAAGAATGCAGGCTGAATGGTCGGTGTAGGTACCATAACCATTCGGCCTGCAATAACCGTTCGGGGTCCTTTCAACTGAGGATGACGTCACACTTGGACAAACTACGTAGCTTCGAGATCTGCTCGGGCTCTACAAATCGTCATTTCACGTTTCCTTTTGTAGCCTAAAGTTATTTTCCCTCATAAGTTGTCTCTGACATTACTCTTTGCAGTGTTTATAGAGAGATTTTGCCACAACCCACCTAGTAAAAGAATGAACCTGCTGCTCCACACAAGTGAACCGTGTCTCTGAGCAGAGCAGCTGGAGTCTCGTAGCTTCGTTTTCACAGGCAGGGAAGCTGCTTTGTTATAGTGTGCGGCCTGGAGAAGGATTCGGACCGCAATCCGTTCAGCTGCAATGCACTCCATAATAATCATAACAATTAAAGCATGTTTAGAAGATAGTCTCGCTCCATGTCCGAGCTCTTGTTTGAAATGGACCGGATGATATCTTCTTCTATGGTAGTATCGTAATTTGTCCAGACCAATCACTATCTGACACGTCATCGGACCAACGGACAGCCAATCACATAATGCGACGTCAGCACTAGTCGAAGGACCCTGAACGGTTGTTGTAGGCCGGATGGTTATGGTACCTGCATCGGCCCTCATAAATTTTCCCCTCACCAAATCTGAACTGCTTTGCAAAAGGTTTGGGGACCCCTGTAGTAATGAAATCTAAAACTATTAACTCCACAGTCATGAAAAAGACAACAGGATTTCCTAAAGAAGATGGGGATTGTGTCAGGAAGGGCATCCGGCGTAAAAATCTTTGCCGAACCACCAACCACTGCCACTGCAAAAACGACTCAAGAGTCAGACCGGGTGAATCCACTTATCTGATCCAGAATCGAACGGTTAAAGGAAATAATGAGTTTCTGAGTCTGGAGGTCAAACATTCAGAGTTTTCCACTTTCAACCATTGGCTGTTCCTGAGAACTGCACCCAAGGAAAATGGGTTACTTCTGGTTCCAACCAAATGAAGGCAATTCAGAAACCTTTTTTTTCCATTTTGGAAACAGACAACGTCAGTTAGCAGTGATTGGTCCGAGTTGGTCTGAGTCATTGGTTGTGTCCGAATTCCCACCCTAGTCCCTAAATACTAAAAAACATTACAGTGTGGGACCATGTAGTGCCCTCATTGATTTTTAAAGCAATTCGGTCACAATGCTCTCTACGTTTTTTTTAAATTGTAAATATGACGTCACTGATTTCAAAAAGTTCAAATCTAATTGTTTTATAACGACTATTTATGAATCCACTGTGCTCTGATGATGAAAACGTGGATTGTCTATTAAAAAGAAAAAACATTAAGATACATTTTTTTTGCAAAAATAGTTCAAAGGCAATGCATTGTGGTCTATATTCACAAATCTAGTGAGCATCGATCCACACTGGTATTTTGTAGAGACTTCTGGGAAATTTCTAGGGACACCATTTTTGAATTGTAGATTCGGACAGCAATAGAAAATGGCAAACGCACTATATAGTGCACTATGTGGTGAGTACTGAAGGAATCCGGACATAGTCCCTGTTACTATGACTCAGCCCCCCTGGCCAATCAGGAGTGAGCTTGTTGGAAGGTCACACCCCTACCACTGAAAGTGGGCTTGGGAAAGTCTGTCAGTCTTTTTTTTTTTTCAAGACTTTCATTGAGGCATCTGATTGGTCAATTTATGGCTTGAAAAACTTTTACTGAAGAAAAAAAAAAGACAAATTATCAAGAAGATGTTTAAAAAAGGTATCTGAGCAAACTGGTTATCTGACCAATAGAATGGCAGAATAAAAGCTATTGATTTCTCCATAGAAGTCTATGGGACTTGGCTTTGTGGGCCAGTGGGTACTTCCAGTTTGGAACGCCAGGGGGGGGGGGGGGGGGGGGGGGGGCACTCAGTCCAGCTCTGACATACAGTCGATGTTTCAACCTGAATGGAGAGCAGCCCATGTGGAGTAATGTTCTTCAGAATGGAGGCAGCCCTCTGTTTATTGATCTACTGTGATAAATAACATGTCTCGCCTCTCCCCAGGTGTTCCACACCTGTCGGAACCCATTTTTAGTACAGCTTGAGAAATGTAAGCAAACATACGCTGGTCAGTCATTTCTTGTGACTGACTGCTGATGAACATGAGAATCTTGTTTGTGTCAATAAAGTTTGAAACCTCAGGTGAGTTAACGCTCACATATGGAGGCAGTTCCTGCAGTTTTCAGGAGAAAAATAAACATTGTCCCTTTTGTTGTGTGTGTGTCTTTTATGGACTGCTAAAGCTCTGGGATTCTAACATTCTCCATCAAACTCGGACAACGGAAATTTTCCACAGCAGGTCCAGAGGTCCTTCAGCTGCTGCTTTGGAGAAAACAGTGAATATTTCTGGACCTGCAGAACTTGCTGGCAGACTCTGCAGTTCCAGCAAAGGATTTACAAACACCTTTAAACATTTAGGAAACTGCTCTGCAATAATTCACCGCCAGCAGTTGCTGCTCTGTGAGATTAAAGCTTTCAGGAATCCAGGTTTCGTTCTAATCCCAACTCCCTTTGTTTAATGCATTTATCCGGGTTGAGATCGATTAAACAAATTGAACGTAAACAAAACCGGACTTGCTGCTGTTGGAATCTCAAACGTTAGCATGCTAGCTCTGTAAACCCATTCAATTAAAGTGTTTCCTCTTAATCTGTGATAAAAGTTCACGTCTGGATTATTCCAAATGTGTGTCAGCTCTGCTCAAAACTGGTTTCCACACTGAATATCTCACCTGGGGGATTAGGATTAGGAGGTTATAATTCAGAAAGTCTCTCTTTTTAATCCTCTAACATTAACAGTGTGGCACATGTGATCTCTGCTCACAGCCAAAAAAGAGCAAAGAGGGTCTGGATTAGATTAGATTAGATTACAGCTCTTTGTGTAAATGCACACTAAGAAATGGCGCTGCTCTGGGATTAAAAGTCTTTCAACAGATTACTCATTTTACATTTGTCAACATTGGATGTGAATTTTGCATAAACATACGTTTCTGAAACATTTATTTTATTCTATGAATGAAGCCGTTTTCAATGTGTGTGTGGAGGAGGAGGAAGAGGAGGAGGAGGAGGAGGAGGAGCTTTTCCAGAAGCAGTAAACAAAGTGCTTAGCAGGGCGGCTGTGAGGAGCAGCAGCACTTAGAGAAACGCTCTTACTCAGCACTGATCATTAATTCATGACGTTGTTCTCCGATCAGGAACCTCAGCTTTCCGTCCCCAGCAGAACCAGAACCCATCGGATCCAGACAGACATTGGAGGCTGGTTGGATCGAGAAACGCCGACATGTTTTTGTTCTGGTGCTAAAAATATCCTCTCCCGTTATGGAAGTTTTCCACTCCAGCTTTCCCATCATTCCTTTCTGCCTCTGCCCGGCTCCTCTGAGCTGAACTCCGCTGACCCGACACCAGATCCTGAGCCTCCACCAAGCAGATGAAGTGGATGGGGGCGGAGGTTTTCATGCTCTTCCCCTCAAACCACAAAATAAATAAATGCCAGACTTAAATAAAATGATTCAAACGTTCACTGGGACCAAAAGAATCTTCTGGAACAGATTGGGTTTTTGTTTTTGTCCTGTTGTTCTTTCATGCTCCTCTTCTCACCCTGCACCCCCCGTGGCCTGTTTCTGTAACCCATGTGGCCTGGCTGCCCGTTTGCCTCCTAATGGATGGAGTGATGGAGAGTGACCCCCCCCCCCCCATCGTCCATCCGGGTCATCTCAGTTCTTCTGGATCTGTTTGTACTGTAGCTGTTTTGCATGTTTGTGTGAGTGACCAAGGTACTCCTGTTGACTTCTCCTTGTTTTTATTTGTTATTTTGCCTTCTCAGTTTATTTTTTATGTTTGTGCTGTAAACTCAAACACCAATCTTTTTTTCATTTAAAAACGGGAAACACCGGAACCTTCCAACTGGAACTTGGATTCTCCCAAATATGTGAAACTCCTTTGAATTGTGTGGAAGCAGCAACATCCGAGACGTCACCCATAGAAAATGTTTCAACCAATGAGATCAATTCAGTCGTGATTTTTTTTTTTTTTTAAATACGGATGCCGCCATGTTGGAGATGGACATCATCAGAAAGAAGCGATTGGTCCGGGTCGGTCTGAATTATCGTTTCTATGGCAACCGCTTTCGTCAGTCAGGAGTGAACTTATTGGAAGGCCACACCCCCGACATTTGAAAGTGGGCTCACTGTCATGGCTAACATAACGGACAGACCCAGACGCTGGAACCCGGAAGAAACACAGGTGAGTTTGTGGGTGAGAAAAAGAGGTTTTAATATTGATTCTCGGTTAGTAGATGGGTCCTGGCGGAGCTGTGGCGTCCCTGGGGGAAACCGATGGCGGGGATGGTTCGGTTCGGCGGCCCGTGGCTTCACTGGTGGAAACGACCGTAGGGAGACAGAGGCTCGTGGTGAGACAGGAGGTTTTCTGTGGCTTGGATCCGAGGGGAGGATGACTGCTGCAACCACTTGTGGTGAATGAATCCTGGAGACAAACGGAGAGCAAGGCTTAGAGAAGAGCAAAACAAGGACTGTGGCTATGAACGTGGCGACCATGCTATGAGCCATAGAGAAGCAATGAACTGGCGATGAATCCTGGTCCTGGAACTCCTCATGAAGGCCATGAGATTAGGTGAGTGGAAGCAGCTGTGTCTAATCAGGAGCCAAGCAGAGAGGGGAGGGGGAGGAGTCTGACAGAGGCACCATGACACTCACATTGGACGTGAGACCACTTATTTTTATTGAGGCATCTGATTGGTCGGTTTCTAACTTGAATAATCTGAACTACAGAAAAAGTAACATGAAAAAAAAAGGTATCAGAGCAAGAATGGTTATTCTGTCAAATACAATGACTTGGTGATTGCTGTTTATTTCTCTGCTTCTTGGAGCCAGCAGGTACTTCCTGTTTGGAACCCCAGGGGGAGGAGTCACTCTGTCCAAGTTCTCAAATACAGTCAATGAATTCAACAACAAAATCCAATCTCATCCAGTTATGACAGCACCACGATCTGACTCCTGAGCCCAGGGCCCGATGCCTTAGGACATCTCTGCGGGGCGAGCCAGGGGCCAGAGCCCGGGGGCGGCACCACAGGGATCACAGCAAACAAAAGAGCCGGATGGTTCCGGCATCACCCAACTGTGTGCTGTGAGCAAGCCCCTGTTCTGGTGACCAGAAAAGAAAACATTTCAATAAACATGAAGTTTTACTCTTTTTATAGATAGCGGTAACAATTGAAACTAAATACACAAATCGGAATATGAGGGGGATTGACTGACCTGTAGTTGACGTGGTAGGAGCAACGTTGTCAACAAGGACCTCAGCGGCTGTCAGCGCTGCTGTGGATCCTCATGACCTGCAGTCACCTTCCGAAATGGATGCAGCTCAGAGTCAAATAATGAAGCCATTAAACTTTAAACACACTTCTGGGCTAAAGGAATCAGAGAACATCACATATCTTCATTAACCAGACCATATGGGTCCTGATTAGACAGTTGGTACTAATGATTTATTTAATAGCCGGGACAAAATCAATAAAGTTCCAAATTAAATTTCTAGCCATACTGACGCCAGTCCTCAAAAGATGAATATCCTCTGTGGGGCTGGATGTCGCTGCATAAAACTGAATCCATCTGACTTTCATGTCCAGTTTCAGAATTCAATACATTTATCTGCTTACATCTTAAATTGATTCTGTTTGGATATGAAAAACTTAAATCTAAACAAAGGGGTAACATTTATTACTAAAATCAGAAATATGTAATAAAAAACACCCTCAAAAATCTTTTTTTTGTCTTAAGACCATGAAAAATAGCTCTTAAGATGAAAAAATATTACATATTTCAAATGAGGGTCACCTTAGTTAAATTAAATGATAATTTTTTTCAATTCAGTACCTCCCTACGGAGCCCGTGTCCTGACATTAAGATATAAAAATATATCTTGTTCCCACAGATTAATATCTCGTTTGCACGAAATACTATTCCGTTCCCACAAGATACTATTGCGTTCCCTCAAAATACTATTCCGTGCCCTCGAAATGATTAACTCGTGCGAACGCAATAATTATGTCGTTCGAACACAATAATTAATCCGTTCGAATGCAATAATTATTCACGTCATAAGTCATTCACGCGGATATGCTCTCTGTACGCCGGCAAAAGCCGCTTTCAGCGGTAACGTCCGTGTCTCTGTGACCCATATTCGTTCAAAAAGGGAACATGAAAAACAAAAATGATCACTTTATTACTGTCTCAATGAATATAAGAAAAATATCAATAGATTTATGATAACTAGGCTGCTTTGTCATACGATAGCTCCTGCTAGGCTACTACTAGCTCCGCCGCAGACCTCTTTGATGTATGCCGGCATTTGGGCAACTGGCTGGTCTGTTGTCAGACAGCTGATATTGTAGTTTAGGGTCGAATAGGAATAATAATATTCAGGACTTGTCTTTTATTAACTTTAGCAGTCAGTTGCTTTACATTCGAAGGCTATAAGGATACATGCTAACTGACTAGCCGATCATTGATGCTGTTATTAATTTACGTCATAGATTTACAGCAAATACCTTCACATTTCTGTCTGTGTGTGTCTCATTACATTGCATTGAAGACACGGAGGATGTTTAGAGAACAGATTTATTTATTTCAAAAAGCACAAGAGCATCCATCGTATTTACGTTCATTCACATGATGATGATGATCTGGTACGCCCTCCGGTCATCTTGCTGCAAAAGCCGCTTCCTGCCGCTACTTCCGTGTCTCTGAGCATTCAATAGGGGTAAAAATAAAAGCAAGAATGGTCGATCTGTTATTGTCTCTACGTCACGTTTCCCAGCATGCTTTGCTGCCAATCATTGGCCAATCACCGTGTCCCTGTGACCAAGGTCTAACAACAAGACCAATGATTGGAAGCAAAGTATGCTGGGAAACGTGACGTAGTGCTATTGTTGTTATGCTACGAGCTAAAGGTAAGTGCATTAGGCGAAGCAGCCAGCTTAATATGATATTTTTCAGATTTTCATCGAGAAAATAACAGATCAACCATTGTTGCTTTTATTTTTACCCCTATTGAATGCTCACAGAAACACGGAAGTAGCGGCAGGAAGCGGCTTTTGCATCAAGTTGACTGAGGGCGTACCAGATCATCATCATCATGTGTATGAACGTGAATACGATGGATGCTCTTGTGCTTTTTGAAATAAATAAATCTGTTCTGTAAACATCCTCCGTGTCTTCAATGCAATGTAATGAGACACACAGACAGAAATGTGAAGGTATCTGCTGTAAATCTATGACGTAAATTAATAACAGGATCAATGATCGGCTAGTCAGTTAGCATGTATACTTATAGCCTTCGAATGTAAAGCAACTGACTGCTAAAGTTAATAAAAGACAAGTCCTGAATATTATTATTCCTATTCGACCCTAAACTACAAAATCAGCTGTCTGTCAACCGACCAGCCAGTTGCCCAAATGCCGGCATACATCAAAGAGGTCTGCGGCGGAGCTAGTAGTAGCCTAGCAGGAGCTATCGTATGACAAAACAGCCTAGTTATCATAAATCTTTTGATATTTTTCTTATATTCATTGAGAAGGTAATAAAGTGATCATTTTTGTTTTTCATATTCCTTTTTTGAACGAATATGGGTCACAGAGACACGGAAGTTACCGCTGAAAGCGGCTTTTGCCGGCGTACAGAGAGCATATCTGCCTGAATGACTTATGACGTGAATAATTATTGCGTTCGAACGGATTAATTATTGCGTTCGAACGACATAATTATTGCGTTCGCACAAGTTAATCATTTCGAGGGAACGGAATAGTATTTTGGGGGAACGCAATAGTATCTTGTGGGAACGCAATAGTATTTCATGCGAACGAGATAATAATCTGTGGGAACAAGATATTAATCTGTGGGAACAAGATATATTTTTATATCTTAATGTCAGGACACGGGCTCAGTACCTCCCCATTTCGTGCAAACTAAAATATTTCGTATGAAAAATGAAATTAACTTTAACAGCTATCAGCTTCTGTTTATTAATGCACAATGTTGTTCATTTCGGGAAATGGTGGTTGGTGATTTTCCAGAGGAACTGTGGATCCAACAATTCCACATGACACGTTCAACTTTTGATGAGCTGTGTGACGCTGTGGGACTTGTGGTGTGCAGCACCCAAGGCAGCCAGTTCCCACCAAGAAGCGCATCGCCTTCAACATAAATTGAATTGTATTATTATGTACAATGACAATAAAGGATTCTGATTCTGATCTACAAACTGCCTATGGTCATGTGACTCATTAAATTTGAAAAAAAGGGTTTCCATTACAGTTTTGCAAAATACGTTTATTTTGGTGCACATCAAAAACCACCTCCTCCACGTAGAAAAACAGTTTTTCAATAAATGCAGGTGTTAAAAAAAATTGTTTCCATTAGCCGAATTTAGTATCGCAAATCCAATTTGTGCTCTTTCATAGTCAAGGGAAATGCGGCTCCTGTTGCGTTATGATAATCCTAGTTAGGGTTAAATGCCCAAATCATTGGTACTTCCTGTTTGGAATGCCAGGAGTCACTCAGTCTAGTTCACATATACGGTCAATGTTCTGGGACATGACACTCTTGTAGATGTTTTCATGTGTACATTTTAATATAAAGAACAGGGTGTCCTTCACATAGAAAGTTGTGAATTCAGGTATAGAGAGACTGAATATGAGTGCAGACTTTCTCCCTGCAGCACAGTAAAACCTTTAAACCCGACAGACAGGACGTGTTTTCTGTGTGGAGCAGGAAAAGCAGAGCAATGTGCAGACGGTTCGTCGTCACCAACATTATCTGCACAGAAGGAGACAAGTGTTTTGTCAATGAGAACTGAGTCACTGGGATACTCGGTAATTACACATTGAGAGACACTGGCAGATATATACTGTGGAGATGTTTGACGCCTCTTTAGTTTTAAAGGAAGAGCCGTTTGGAAATGAATGCATCTCAGAAGACGAGATCTTGGTAAAAAGCCTCATGGGAAGGGTGGCTAGATGTACTTTTTGATGCAAGTTTGCATGTTTCTGTGATAAAGGGTGTGTGTGAGGGGGGTGGGGGTCCGGGTAGTGCTGTCCTACACAAAGAAGAAAAAGCCAATAGTGCTGTGGGTCTCCTCTAATGGAACGCCGAACTGAGTGTGTGCAAATGTGTGTGTGTGCATCCACAAAGCTGCATTCAAAACATCTTTTATTAATGGTTACATTCAAGGCCGCTCTTGTCTCTCTGCTATTTCAAGCTGGCTGTGCGGCTGAACATGTGGGCATGTGTTCGGCAACCATTTGGCAGGCAACACGTCACCCTGCAGCAACATGCCTCGGGCTAAAATTAACCTGCTTTTCTTCAGAGGGTTTATTTATGTTGGGTTTTTTTTTAACTGCATTTAACTTTTTGTTCACACAAAATGTCACAAATGCAGAATTGTTATATTTGCATTAAAACCAAAGAGTTGTTTAGTCAGTTCTAAACTGAAGAGCACAGCCAGGACTTATGTCCCCCCCACATATGGTAATTTACACTTATCATTAGCTACTGTAGGGACATGTAAACTTCCAGGAAAATGCATTTGCATGGCTTGACACTACTGTTTCAGGCCTTTCTTTGAATTGGTTCAAAGTACTTCTGGATGGGGGGCGCCATCTTCTGGACAAATTGTGGCAGCTTAAAACGATAAATGAGAAAAATTAACAATTTTATTCCTTTAGGGAGTCAGAGAGAATTCTGGGAAATGATTTCTGCAAATATTCAGCACATCACGTGAGTTTACAAATGTTTATGTGTGCAAATGCAACCTGTGTGTGGGTGTATTGGCGTGTGTGCATCTCTGCATGTGTGTTTCTTTATATGTACATATGTGTCTTCATGTCTGTGTGTGTGTGTGTGTGAGTGTGTATGTGTGTAAAGAAACAGATGTCTTGAGCTGTTGCGGTTGTGCTGAGGTGCAGCCTTTAATAAGATGTCATCTGCAAAACAAAGGAGGGAAGAGTCATTTACGCCAACAAATACATAAAAGTCATTAATACCACGCTCCACAGAACTCGATTCCCACCTCGAATTTGTGTCTACTGCCTATGTTTGGACACGCAGCAAATTCCCTCCTCAACGTTTGACCAAAATATTGTTAATAAACTTGAGGCCCCAGGCCTGTGGGGGAGGAGCTACCACTAAAGGTTTTTAGCCTCATTGATTTACATCTTATTTACAATGTACGGAGGACACGGATGATGTAGGGAGATCAGGTTTATTTGTTTTGAAGAGTTCTACAAAAGCATCTGTAATTCTCAGGGTTATGACATCCTTCAGAGACTCTCCAGTACGGTGAACCCCACCATCTACTGCAGGAGTTGCATCTGAATGACGGCCGCTTTCAAGTGGTACTTCCCTCACTTTGTGACCCAGTTTGACAACTTGCCCTCACACATTACTCAGAGGAAGTAAAAAATAAAAATAAGATTAGAGGATCTTTTTATTTTTGTCTTGACACCAATAAGAAAAATATCAACAGGTTCAGTATGAGAATGATCAAATTCTCCTCCATGTTGGTTATGGACTCCACCCACTGATCGTGCCTCAGGACCTCAGATCGCCACTGTATGTTGACCTGAACCTGGACGCTTCTCCCGCAGTGTGAATGCAGCGTAACGAATGCCTGAGACGAGGCCCACGACAAAGAGGACAGAAGCTTGAATTTCAGACACACAGAAGGGAGACTGATCGCCCTTATAACAGGTATAACAAAATCAGTCTTTTTTGCAGGACAATGATAGTTCTATGGATCTATCCTCATTGGTCCATGTGGACGTCTTCATGAGGGTTAGATAAAGGAGGCGGGTCCATGTGGCCATGCATCGTCCAGCTGAGACAACAACTGATTTTTATCAATTACCTAAGTACCCTAAGTACCCTAAGGTACCTAAGTACCCTTCCTCTCTCATAGACCCGCAAACACACACGCACGACCCATAAACAAACACACAGACTCATACACAGGTAGGGTGAATACACCCTACCTGTAAGGTGTATTCACCACCCTACAGGTAGGGTGGTGAACATACCCTACCTGTAGGGTAGGGTGTGTTCACCCTACCCTACAGCGCTGGAGCACTTTTTCCCCTCTGGTTTAGTTTTTTTGAACACCAACAATGTATATCTGCACGTGTCCTTTCGTAGGCCAACAGGGACTAACCTCAGGTAGTGTTATGGGTATCTGTAAGGGCATCAGCTACCAGGTTAATAACAAGGTTGTAGGGCATCACCAATTGGTTGTGCACAAGAGAAACCCTAGTAGGTCAGTGCAAACAACAACCTGAGATTGACTTCAAAGTGAAGTAAACCAGGAAAACAATGTCTCCTGTTCAATGCTGGGATAGATCAATTGATGTTTGTTAAACCACTTGGTATAGACACTAACAAGATGCTATAAATCTTCTGCATCTTCCTGCAAAAGGACGGCACCTGATTCTTGCCCAACCTCCAACTGAAAATGTTTTGGTTGGGTTGGATGCAACGAGAAAAGGCCACAACACAACAAACTCTTTGTACTTTCAAAACTATGCAGTCAATAGGAAGTCCACTCAAATGTTGCTTTAGGGCTGAGCAGGGTGGTCCAGAGACAGACCGCTGTAGAGAAGTTTTGACAAAGGTTTTGGTAAAAACCGACAATTTCAAGAACCTGGTGCTACTCAAGCCTTGAGGTCAGAGCGGAAAAGTTTAATATAGCCTTGACCAGACGTTCTTTACCTTGGCCTACTTGGTAGTAAGTAAAACACTTGGTGGCTATTCCCAAATTCACATCATGTAAGGAATGCTTAAGACTTGCTTTGTTCATTAGAGATTCTCCTCTGATTGGGGGCGGGACTGTTGGTGCAGAACATCCCTGCTCCCCTTCCCATTATCCATAACTGAAAACGCTCACTCTCACTCATTTACTTTTCTAAAGTTTGTAAATAAATATGTACTACCGTCTGACTTTATCTGTATCAAGCAGGGTGAGCTTAGACCAGGGTCTCCTGTTTCATCAGATATCATCATATTATCATTAGATAACACTGGCTTTGTTCTGAGTTTGTTCCAGTTACCTTTATGTCATGTTAGGACAATGGTGGGATTTGGTACATTCATGAAAAGACATTGTAAGTATGCAATACATGAGAAAATAGGACTCCTCTGCTCCTCCTGTAGATGAGTAAGATACACTTTCATCTACAGTTTTTTTTTTTTAACATTTCAAAGCAAATTAAACTGGGGAGGTCAAAGGGAGTCTTTATATGGTCACACCTTGTGCTGCGTGTCCCTGTCTGTTCTGTGTCCCACTTTTTCCTAACTAGCCTTTTTCCCTTCAAACTCGCCCGAACTTTTTCATTCAAGTTTTCCTAAATAACATTTTTGGTTAATTGCAAAAATAAAAATGGGACCCAAAAAAAGTTAATTTTGTAATAACATAGTGGCAACACTTGATCTTCCAGCTCCTCCGCGACGTTGGTTAGTTCCAGCATTAGCCTCAGCAAGAACCACCCCTCTAAAAAAATTAAACTAAAAACACGTAACATTACAAGTGCTGAGCTTTCGAAGTAAAACTTGTTGAGTTCTTCTGACAAATTCTAGTTCTTCTGATCTGTCAGCTCGCCTTCAGCAAGAGCTAACAACAACGTAATAAAAGTATTTGGCAATACTATTCTGTGCAGTTTTTACTTTGGAATTTACCTTTCACAAGTGGACTTTGGGGAGTGTAGTCCATAACTAAACATAAGAGCAGTGACATCACCTTGTACGTACTACACATCCCAGAATACACTGCTTCCTCAATGGTTGGTAACGAGAGGAAAAGAGGAAGAATTCATCCACAGACATGGAGTAATGCAGGCGAAACAAAATGTAAGTTTTTGACCCTTTTCCCCGTCGACCGTTTTAAAAAACTTGTTGATCCAGTTAGAAAACAGTCCAAATTATCCGGTTGTACTTAGCAGCGTTCGCTGAAGGCTGCTAGAAGGAGTGATGCTAATTAAGACAGGGAAATTAGCTAACTTAAGCTAGCAAATTCTTTAGATTGTTGAGAATAATGTTTGAAAAGACGACAATCATATAAACATAACCCAGCGAGGTGGTCTCATTTCCTTTTTTCCGCGCGGGTGAGTAGTTTTATGTGTTAAGTTTTAACATTTATTCGGACATATTCACCGGAAAGCAGCGAACTTTGGCTGCGTTCCGCCCCCTTTCTGCTGGCTCGAGCTTCTTCTCCTTTGCGGGCTTGTTGCGGCGGCACACGGAGGCGCTGTGCGGGGCAGAGGGCACCTCCTGCACCTCCAGTTTGTGGGACTAACTTCCCAAAAATGCGGTTCATTTGAATAAAACATTAAAATTCCCACTCTGACCTTCTTTTGATCTATTTTCAAAGGGTTC
Source organism: Oryzias latipes (assembly GCF_053564925.1). Lineage (NCBI taxonomy): Eukaryota > Metazoa > Chordata > Actinopteri > Beloniformes > Adrianichthyidae > Oryzias > Oryzias latipes. The sequence continues at coordinate 3,346,321 of NC_136244.1, read as the reverse complement.
CCAGCAGTGTTTAATTTACGAATATGCCGTTGTTAGACTAAAACGTCAATGCCTGTGTCGTTTTGTTGGACATAGTTTCAGCAGAGCGGTTGGAGTTCATTAGAAATTCACCTCTGAGTTGTGGGCCAGACCATTTTGCAAAGCAACCCTGCCCCCCTTCCCTTCCCCGTTGCTGAGAGCTCTCCGTTCACATGCTTCCCCGCTAGCTTACAGCCCAGCACACCCCCCAACCTAACATCAGTAGTGCATTAGATCCATTTTTATTGTTAAAGTAGGTTTTTTTTGTTTAAAAAGATTCATGTTTGGGAAGTCTAGATTGTATTCTCCCAGCGCTCTGCTTCCTTGGGTTTCCATTGTTCGGAGTAAGGTCAGCCTGCCTGTTTCTCGCTGTAGACGAGATTTAAATCTACTGCCATGTCGCCTAGCCCTACAGTCCAGTTTTGTGCCAGATTCCTGCTTAGACGAGGAAAACAAGTGGATGCATCGGAATGGAGCGGAGCACAAATACAATCAAACTGCATTTTTTCCTTCTGCTCCTGACAATCATTTTAATTAATAAATACTACGAAACGCAGTTTGATGCTTATTTTTTTTAAGATTCTCATTAATTTTTCCTATACAGTAAAGCCTTCTTTTTCGCGGGGGTTACGTTCCAAAAAGAACCCGTGATAGGCAAAATCCGGCGTTTGGCACGCTGTTTTACGTACGTGTACATATTAAACTGCAACGTTATTGACGCACAGGTAGAGAAGTCGTGGAGGGACTTTTTAGCCAATCAGAATGCGGAACACAATGCACGATGCAAATCCATGAAGTAGCAAAACCGTGAAAAGTAAACCGCGTTATAGCGAGGGATCCCTGTATACTGTTTTTTTGCTGGATTATGTAAAGAAGTTTTGACAAAGGTTTTGGTAAAAGCCAACAATTTCAAGAACATGAGGCGCACTGAACTAAAAGAGGCATTAGAGGAGACAAAAGATTAAGAGATAAGTGTATCAGTCAGTCAGTCAGACTTTATTAAGTGCGTTCACAGTAACTCTAGAAGTTGTTAGCGTTAGCCACGTTAGCGTAATCCCAACACCATCCAAACATGTTGACAGAGCGGTATGTTCTTCTCAGAGCCACTTCTCCATCAGTAAACACAACCAGAATTAATCCACACATAAGGTGCTCTAGACCAGTGTTTTTCAACCAGTGTGCCGCGGCACACTAGTGTGTCGTGGGAGACGGTCAAGTGTGCCGTGGGAAATTACTCTCATTAACTGATCTAAAAACATTTTCCATCTCCAGGATATCAGCTCTGTGTTCATCCAAACAGGCCCTGATAAAACACTGAGAAATTAGGAATATGAAAGATCGTAAAACATTTTTTTCTTTGTGTTTATTTGATTGTATTAAAGACATTTTGATAAGATTGACGGTACCGCGATTTAGCCGCAGCTTCAGCTCTGTTTTTGGAAAAGTCCCGCCCCTTTAACTGTCTCCACCAATCATTCTTGGAGTCTTAATCACAAATCATCAGTCTGACCAATCAGAAGTGGTTAAAGTCTTCACTTCTTTGTTTCGATTTAGCTCATAAGTCTCTCAGTTCTAACAAAAATACCAGCTAAAGCTCGTCTTTAGCGGTGTAGCTTTCCACAGAATCCGGTGTCAGACCGTGGTAAAAGTGAACAAAACAATGAAGCTCAGAGACGCTTGTCTGTCTGCGGTCGGTCGATATTTTTGCACTACATCTCCCATGATGCATTGGGTTAAAGTGACAGTGTCTTAGCGCACAATGAGTCTCTCCTCTTAACGTCTTAAAACTACAACAAAGACACATCAAACAGTTTTTAAATCTTTTAACTCAACTTTTATTACATCTTTAAAAAAAACAGCTGCAGCTTCCAGCTTTTTCTGCCATAATTATCACAAAAATGCATGTGAGATTATGGAGGGACTGTAGATTAATCCAGACTATGAGCTTTTCCCAGTTTTTCTTTTTTCCTTTTTTTTTGGATGCTGTTGTGCCGCGGGATTTTTGTCAAGGTTAAAGTGTGCCGTGGCTCAAAAAAAGTTGAAAAACACTGCTCTAGATTATAAAGTGCACTGTTTTAAAAAAAACAAAACAATTAAAGCTTTTATCAGATCAAAAACCCCATGTTCATCAGAGTTGATCTTTAAACAATTGTCTTTGTTCATATCTTTGATATTTAATTGTTTTCTTTATTGGGAGCAGAAGCAGAACAATGTGATGTTTATTGTTTTTCTTTGATCATTACAGCTGATTCATCAGTCGTCATTTCTTTTAAGTTATTCAGACTCTTTCATTTTAGCTTCCAGTCAGTTCCCTTCCTCCTCCTCGAGGGAGGAAGGTGTACTCGTCTTCCATTTTTGTGGAACGTTAACCTCCTTCCGTGATGGTTATTCACCGCGCTGTGCTTCTCAGATCTGAGACCAGCCCGCTGCTGGCGTTTCCTCCAGTGTTGGATCTGTTATGCGCGGCGGTAAAACTCCCTACAACCTATACTCCGGAGGAGCAGCAGCACCACCCACGTCCTCCTCCTCCAGCAGCCCCTCCACCCCCCATCCATCCCACTTTTTCCTCTGCGGGCAGGATGGAGGCGTCGTTTGGCCCCGCCTTCTCAGCGGTGGCTTCTGGAGCCAAAGGTGAAACACAGATTATACCTTTCCTTTGGTTTGTCCTCAAATCCGACAAAATGAGATCTGCTTTTTCCAATTGCTCTGTGTTTTTTTTGTAGCAGAAGCATCCAACAGTTACAAACAACACCGGAGGACTCCCTCCTCCACCTCCACCCTCAACTACTCCCCTCGTGAGGAGGAGGATGGAATGGTAAAAAGAATGCACACTCCCTGTAAACGTTGCTCCTGTCAGTGCTAAACTCCTCTGGATGCTTTCTTCATCCTCAGCCTCCCATCGGCACTCCCCGAAGATCCGACTCCGCCATCTCCGTGCGATCCCTGCACTCCGAGTCCAACATGTCCCTTCGCTCCACGTTCTCTCTGCACGAGGAGGAGGAGGACGCGGTAAGACTGGAGGAAGGGTAAACCTCGCTCGCGCTCTGCGGCCGCCTCTCTAATGGAGCGCGTCTGTCTTTGCCGCAGGAGCCTCAGGTGTTTGCAGAGCAGCCGTCGGTCAAGCTGTGCTGCCAGCTGTGCTGCAGCGTCTTCAAGGACCCCGTCATCACCACCTGCGGGGTGAGCCTCCTCCCAATCTCCTGCTTCCGGTTTCTCCAACTCTGCTGCTGTTTGTGGGAAATAAATGCCGGATAGATGCTGAACTCCAGAGATTTTAGCTGCTCGTCTGCAACCTGTGGTTGCCGTTAGCAACGTTTCTGCTGCTCGCATTCCAACATTTGGCGGATAAATCTTCCTCCTGCGCGTTCTGGTGGGTGGGTGGAGGGAGGGAGCCGGACAAATTCAACAAATCCCAATCAGCCAATGCCAAGTGTGAGGAATTGGACTCCAGTAACGTCAGTTCTCGAGAGCTTAAATAGCTGTAAAAACAACAAAAAAATCTGAAAATATAGCAGATACATGCAAAGTCTAGGAATTTGTACAGCAAATATTTATGAGCTAGAGCCTGGTTCGCATAGCCGGCAGTAAATCGGACCTTTTCCCGCTGCGTGTTGGACTCCGGCAGGGCTGCCTTTCATCACCGGTTCTGTTTGTAGTTTTTATGGACAGAATTTCTAGGTGCAGCCAGGGCTGGATGGGGTCTGGTTTGGGGGTCAGGATGACCTCTCTGCTCTTTGCAGATGATGTTGTCCTGTTAGCTTCATTGAGCCAGGAAGCGTCTGGAATGAGGGTTAGCAGCGCTAAATCTGAGGCCATGGTTCTTGAACGGAGAAAGGTAGTTTGCCATCTCTGGGTGGGTGGAGTGCTCCTGCCCCAGGTGGAGGAGTTTAAGGCGTTTAGGGGCTTGTTCACGAGTGAGGGAAGACCGTGAGATTGACAGGCGGATGGGAGCAGCGTCCGTGGTTATGTGGTCGCTGTATCGGTCCGTTGTGGTGAAGAGAGAGCTGAGCCAGAAATTAAAGTTCTCAATTTACCGGTTGATCTTTGTTCCAATACTCACCTATAAATGAGCTCTGGGTCATGACCGAAAGAACGAGGTCCTGAAAACAAGCGGCAGAATGAGCTTCCTCTGTAGGGGGGCTGGGCTCTCCCTTCGGGGTAGACGCTGGGTCACCCATGGAGAGCTTGGAGTAGAAACGCTTCTCCTCCACAACCAGAGGAACCAGTTGAGGTGGCTCAGGCATCCACTCCGGATGCCTCCTTGATGCCTCCCTGGGGAGGTGTTCCGGGCATGTCCCACTGGGCGGAGGCCCCGGGGAAGACCCAGGACACGCTGGGGAGACTAAGTCTCTCGGCTGGCCTGGGAACACCTCGGGGTCTCCCCAGAGGAACTGGAGGAAGTGGCCGGGGCGAGGGAAGTCTGGGGATCTATGCTTATGACTGCTGCCCCCCTGAACCGGACCCGCTTAAGCAGAAGATGGATGGATATTTATACAGGGATCCCTCGCTATAATGCGGTTCACTTCTTGTTGTCTCGTTTTCCACATTTGAACGAGTATTTTAGGACAATTTGGCATGTTTTTTTACAGTGTTCTGCGTTCTGATTGGCTGTTGACCTGATCAGTCAATTTCCTCCATCTCTGTCACCCGAACAGAATGCGTTCAGTTTGCAAAAGACCACATAAATTTTCATCGCAATCAGATCTTTGTCTTCCTCCTATAATTCTGGACTTATTTTTCTATGAAGCTTTGAACTTTGAGAGTTTGAACAAACGAGAAAAGTCTGAAAATCTTCATGTCTGTCTGAGAAACGCTGAAAAAGTGTGCATAGAGGAGTTTTACTACCGACTACTTATTGGATTTTACTTATCACAAGTAATTTTAGCAACGTTGTTGACATTCTTTTTATCACCGTAACTTACGCAATCATCGTAATTCTAGCGGATTCTGTAGCGGAGAAAAGCACTGAATAGCAACACTAAATTAATAAAAAATACAACGCCGATATGCAATACTACGTTTGTAAATGATGAGTTACGGTATGTTAAATAGCATGTTATGTCACTGGCGTTGCCGTTGGCAACCATCCATTTGTCTGCTGGAAAAGGCTCACGGCTAGTTTGCTTTGGACCGTCCTGCGATTGTTGCAGCACGGTCAGGAATTTGAACGTTTCCGTTTGTCTCTGCAGCACACCTTCTGCAGACGCTGCGCCTTGACTTCAGGTGAGTTTCTACCGGCGTGGATTTACCGCTTGGCGTTGTGATTTGGTTCATTCCAACTTCCTGTCGCCCTCCCACCTCACAGATAAGTGCCCGGTGGATGCCGCCAAGCTCACCGTCGTGGTGAACAACATCGCCGTCGCTGAGCAGATCGGGGAGCTTTTTGTCCACTGCAAATACGGCTGCAGAGCTACCACCCCCGGAGGGGGCGGAGCTCCTGCCCCTACCTCCAACGTGGCAGGAAAGCCCGGAGCGTTTGAGGTGGACCCTCTGGGCTGCCCATTCACCATTAAACTGTCTACGCGCAAGTACGCCCCGCAGAACCGAACCCAGAACCGCGCGTTTGGGCCGCTCTGACCTGTGCGTCTGTTTCTGCTCAGAGAGCACGAGTCCAGCTGCGACTACCGGCCGGTCCGCTGCCCCAACAACCCCTCCTGCCCCCCACTGCTCACCATGAACCTGGAGGCGCACCTCAAGGAATGCGAGCACATCAAATGTCCACACTCCAAATACGGGTGAGCGTCTGAGCCGGTTGTGTTCCGGCTCTGAATCCACGTCATTCCACAGGTGAAGATGCCGGGATCTCATTCTGCCCCCCCCACACACATACAGGTGCACCTTCATCGGGAACCAGGACACGTACGAAACCCACCTGGAGGTGTGCAAGTTCGAAGGCCTGAAGGAGTTCCTGCAGCAGACGGACGACAGGTCCGTAAACACGCCGCCGTTGGCGCTGCGTTTGCGGTTCCGTCTTTGTGGACCTGATGTGTCGCCGTTCAGGTTCCACGAGATGCAGCTGACCCTGGCCCAGAAGGACCAGGACATCGCCTTCCTGCGCTCCATGCTGGGAAAACTCTCTGAGAAGCTGGACCAGCTGGAGAAAAACCTGGAACTCAAGTTTGGTGAGGGCAGCTTTTTCCTCTCCGGCGCTCCTGATGGATGTTGACGGAATCCGACGGGAGCGTTTGGAGTTTGCCGACGCTCCTGTCGGCTTCCTCCGAAGAAAACTCAGCTCAGTGGCCTTGTGGTAGAGCGTCTGCCTTGTGACTGGAAAGTCGTGAGTTCCAATCCAGGTCGAGTCATACCAAACACTCTAAAAATGGGACCCAATGCCTCCCTGGTTGACACTCAGCATTAAGAGGCTGGATTTGGGGGTTAAACCACCAAAAGGTCTGCAGCTCCCCGCTCCCCCAGGGGAGGGGTCACCTGTTCTAGGTGTGTGACAGCTGATGGGACTTTGAACTGCTGCTCACATGCAGGGATCCTAGACCGAGTCCTCCCAGAGGAACACGTGCCTGATCCCTCAGCAGATCTCTGTCTGTGATCGGTTTAAAGACGAACGGCTTCACCATCATTGATGTTAGCGGCTGGAACCTGGGATGAGCAGCCAAACTTTAAAATTCAGCTGGAAGAGAATCCTGTGAGAACTCGACCATCTTCAGACAGAGCTCTCACATCCTAAAAGTCCACGCCGATCCTCTTCGGTTCTATTTTCAACGTTTTTTCACTTTTCACTCTGATTATGCCGTTTTTAGCCAAAATCCCAAAAAGCTGTTGCTTGGTGTAGCTGCATTAGGCTGTGAGTGAGTCTGCCGAGCTGAGGTCGGATCCAGTGAACTCGGCGTTCAGGTGAACGTGCAGGTCTTCTTCAGCTCCCCTCATTTCCTGCTGGTGTTTTGCAGACATGTTGGATGAGAACCAGAGCAAACTGAGCGAAGACCTGATGGAGTTTCGCCGCGACGCCTCCATGCTCAACGTAAGTGAACGCTGACCAGGAGGAGCGCGTGAAACGGGAAAGGCGGGGGGCGCTTTCGTGATGCTGAAACTAAAGGCTCATGTGGTTGTAACTCCTGCAGGACGAGCTGTCCCACATCAACGCCAGACTCAACATGGGGATCCTGGGATGTGAGTTCCTGTCTGGTCTCCTGTCTGGTGCTTCCACACCTGGATTCAGTTCAGTTTGCAGCATTTGTTGAAATGTTTGTGTGCAGCTTATGATCCACAGCAGATCTTCAAGTGTAAGGGGACCTTTGTGGGCCACCAGGGGCCCGTCTGGTGTCTGTGCGTCTACTCCACCGGAGACCTGCTGTTTTCAGGCTCCTCTGATAAGACAATTAAGGTAACCCCCCCCCAAACAAAAGATTGTTTTATGCAGTTATTTTAAACTTTTGGTGCTTTTTCACAAACAACCAGAGTTTACTGTCTAAAGATGGACACACACACGCATGCAGACTCACACACACACACAAACTTGCACATGTACCCCTCGCACACACACACACACACACACTCACATACAAAACTCAAAAAACTCATGCACACACACATTTACAAGCTTAAAAACTCATGCACACATGTGCATAAATACATGCACACACTTACACATGAACACATCCACATGCACACACGTCCACATGCACACACTTACACATTCACATATGCACACATGTACACTCAAGCACATGCTCACACCCGCTTGCACACGTGCCCCCCACACACAAACGCATGCACACACATACACATGCGCACACACGTATGCAGACTTGCATGCACAGAAACACACACAGGAAAACGCACAAACACGTGAACATACACAAACACACATGCGCATGCGTACACATGCTAACGCTTATACACACATGCATTCAGGCACATGATTTTTTTTTTCTATATTATTTTTTACATTTTTTTCAGTTTTTCATTTATAGTATTTACATATTACAATATAAACAAACAAACAATAAAAAAAAAAGAACAGGCGGAAACGTATGAAGCTTGTTAGACGCCTATCCTCCAATATGCTTCAATGTCCATGCTGATCGTTTTAACAAACCAGATACAAACAAATCAAAACAATCCATTCAATGTATTGTTTGTTTGCTGTCAGGTGTGGGACACGTGCACCACCTACAAGTGTCAGAAAACCCTGGAGGGACACGACGGCATCGTTTTGGCTCTGTGCATCCAGGGGTAACTCCACAGAAACCACAACTTTAAAGAATAAAAAAACAACCATCCCCCCAGACGTTGACCCCACTGTCTCTCTGTTTCCATAGCAACAGGCTGTACAGCGGCTCTGCGGACTGCACCATCATTGTAAGTCGTCCCGCCGCGTCGCCTCTTCCCTTTGACGTGAGCGGCTGGGCTGACGGGGGCGGCGTCTTTCTGTGTTTTACGCCTGCAGGTGTGGGACATCCAGACTCTGCAGAAAGTCAACACCATCCGCGCCCACGACAACCCCGTGTGCACGCTGGTCTCCTCCCACAACATGCTGTTCAGCGGCTCCCTTAAAGCCATCAAGGTGCGTCTGCTGTCGTCATCAGCGCAAAGGTTTGGGGAGGAGAGGATGATGGGAGAAAGTCTGAAGATAAACAGCATCAGAGGTTCCGTCTGCATCCCTGCTTCATAGTTCTGAGTCAGCGCTCTCTCCCAACTCCTCGCCGGCCTCCGGCGTTGTCCCGGTTCCTCCTCGGCTCTGTCGCAGATGGTCGCAGACTAATGGAAGGTAAACAGCTGGACTGTTGTCATGTGTTTAAGGTTTGGGACATCGTGGGGACGGAGCTGAAACTCAAGAAGGAGCTGACCGGTCTCAATCACTGGGTCCGAGCGCTGGTGGCCTCCCAGAACCACCTGTACAGCGGCTCCTACCAAACCATCAAGGTATGAGGGGGAAGTTATTTATTTCACCTCTTCTTTTAAAAAAAAAGTGTTTTAATACCCAGCATGCAACATGACTGTTGAATGTTTATAATCCTTCCTGCAATTTAGAAAGAGCTTTGGAGCAAATGCTGTTAGACACACAGGAGGGGTTAGTTTCTGCATCCCAGAAAGCATGAAGGTCAGTACCTGCTGCAGGTACAAGTCACAGAAGACGGACCAAACATCCCTGGGATATCCGTCACAGGAAAAAAAAAGGAAGAGGAAAAGCAAAACATGGAACAGAAGAAGTAGAATTCTGGGATAGATCCTGTTGTTCCTGCTGTCTGAACTAGCTGAGAACATTTTCCCATGATCCTCTTCTTCCACACAGGCGAAGGTTCCAGATCCTCCGTCGTTTGTCTGTTTGGCACAGAGAGAAGATCTGTTCTGTTATTTTTCTGTAAACGATCCTGAATCCCTGAGGATCGTTGATCTGTGCAAATACAGAAATAATCCTTTTGAGAAGAAAAAGTCCAATTCTTCAGAAGGATTTAGGAAATGAAGTGTAAGCTATGGTGAAAGCTGCCACATAGCTGACATCGGTCCATTTCCTCACCAGATCAGTCTATTTAAAGCAATCCAAAAAAAAAAAAAACTAGCAAATGTCGACACGTTTTTTTTTTACTCTGATCTAAATAGAAACCTGTTCTGTTAACATTATTCATGTTTGCCTTCATTCGTCTCATTTTCAGTCTGTTTAATCAAATTTGTCATAGATTAAGTTACGTTATTTTTATTGTTGATTCCTCGGCTGCTTTTATTTTGACGCGGTCGCTGGTATATACATTAGCGGCGGTGGCGGCTAACAAACGTCTCCCCCCGTCTGTCAGATTTGGGACATCCGCTCCTTGGAGTGCGTCCACGTCCTGCAGACCAGCGGGGGCAGCGTCTACTCCATCGCCGTCACCAACCACCACATCGTCTGCGGCACCTATGAGAACCTGATCCACGTAAGAGCGCCCCCTGTCTGTTCGCTGGGTCAACGCTCAGTTCTGCTGCTCCCCTTGAGCAAGGCACTGTGTTTGAACCTGAGCAGCCTCCGCGTACGAAGTGAAGACGCTCCCTCCAGGCAGGTGACGCTCATGTATTTCCTCTGCAGGTGTGGGACATTGAGTCCAAAGAGCAGGTGCGGACCCTGACGGGCCACGTGGGCACCGTCTACGCGCTGGCCGTCATCTCCACGCCGGACCAGACCAAAGTGTTCAGCGCCTCCTACGACCGCTCCCTCAGGGTGAGAGTCGCTGACGCAGAGGCCCGGGCCAGCATTCTGAAAACAGCATTTGGGCGGGGCAAAGCAAAGTTTGACCCGTTGGTTCACCCATTGGACAGCCCACCTGTCAATCAAAACAACCTCCACACCCCTAAAAATGATCACAAAAGAGCTCCAGGAAGTTTGGGCTTCTGGACTTTCATATTCACCAACGCTCCATATGTTTGTGTTTCTGTCCGCCACATTATCCAGAACCGCAGGAGAGGTTCTGGATAATGCCTGCCCCCCCCCCAATTGATGACATCACAGCGGGAGAAACTGTCAAAAAGATGAATGCGGTCAAGCTCTCTTCTGGAGCGGTCTTTCCTTTCTACCTCGTAGTTCATCTTTCCCAGTTTAGCTCGTTCTTTTAGAGCGATGATACTGCTTTTTTTAAACAGCGCACCCTGTTCTGTGTCCTGATTGGCTGGAGACCCTGTCAATCAATCTCCTCCGTCTGTCCTGTACAGAAACGTGGAGCTCTTCAGATCTACAGAAATCTGTGATGGATCAGATCTTTGTTTTCATTCTAAGTTCCTGGACTTAATTTCTATGAAGGTTTGAGAATTTAAACAAGAGAAAAGGGTGAAAATGTTCATGTCTGTCTGAGAAAAGTGTAGAAAGTGAGTAGTGAGGAGTTTCACTGCCATAAACGTCTGTAATCATTCTCTCTGGATTTCACCCATAACTGGTTCTTTTTGGAACGTAACTCCTGCAACAAACGAGGGAACTCTATACTGATGAAAAGGCAACGCAGATATATGCGTAGCTGCAGCAGAAGACACAGAAATGAGCTTTTTCGTGGTTACTGGATGAGAAACAGACGTGCAGGACACAGCTGCTCAGTTTTATTGCAAACTGTGAGACATGTGAGGAGCTGCAGCTTCAACGTCTCAGCGAGAAAATGACGACAGAGGATCCACTATTTACTATTATTATTTTTACTGTATCAGTAGATGTTTTCTTTTTTGTCTTTGAAAATCACAGAGAGAGTTATTTGGTCATTTTTTATTTCATAAATAGTGTTATTTATTCTATTTAAAGGATCATGAATGAATCAAACTTTATTATAGGGCTTTACAATGAAAGACAGACAAAAGAAGTTAAAAGAAAAACAGTTATTGTGGCCTCACAAGAAAAAGTTTGGGGCCTCCGCTCTAGCATCCATGCTGTGTTGGAAGATTTGTTCTTTTTCATTCTTCTGATCATTAAAACACCACCTGAACGCAGCATTTCTCTACGTTTTACATGAGGTTCATCAAGCCGTTGGTGCCATTGCCTTTAAAATGAGAACAAAAGTTTTAACCTAAAAACTCTAAAATGTTTGGTTTTAAAATATAATTTTCCATCCAAATGTTTTCATCCAGATTCCATGTTATTTCTTTCTCACTCCACTCTTCTGCTCCTGGTTCGGCCCTTCTGTCCAATTTTAGAACTTTGTAACCCGCCAGTCAAAATAATTGCCCACCCCTGCCTTAGGGTGACCAAAGTGTAAAATGGTTGCTATGGAGATAAAACCAACGGGAGAGCTGCTATTTTGAAAAAAGTGTTTCATCTCCTAAACCCGTTTTGTCCCTTTTGGGGTCACCGGGCTGCCGGAGCCCATCCCTGCCACCCGTGGGGGAGGGGACATCCTGGTCAGGTCACCAGGGTGAAAAAAAGTTATTTTTTTTGTTTTTTATGAATTTCTCTTGTGCAGCTTGGACCAGGGTGGCCGGGGCACAGAGGGGAGAGAGGGCGGGTCAAAAGGGGGTGGCGAGGGCAGGCCATACCATCTGTCCACTACTGAGGAGGAGATCAAAAGTGGAATCTGTTTGCTTCCTGAAAAAGCCTCTTGTTTTGTTCTGTTCTTCAGGTGTGGAGCATGGACAACATGATCTGCACCCAGACCCTGCTGAGACACCAGGGCAGTGTGACGGCGCTGGCCGTGTCCAGAGGACGCCTCTTCTCTGGAGCCGTTGACAGCACCGTCAAGGTTGGGGGGGCCGCCGCCCACCACCGTCAGCCGATGGAGCTGCTTCTGCGTCAGTCATGTGACCGTGTCTCCTCTCCGTTCCAGGTGTGGACCTGCTGAAGAGGCTCAGCGGGCGTCAGGCCGACTCGGGCGCTCTGAAGCCGTCGGCGTGGCCGTGACTCTGCAGACGACGCCTGGAGCACTGAGCTCAGTGATGGAAAGGTTGTCGCTTTGACACCACATGTTTGTTCTTTTATAGTTTTGCAGATATCAGTGTTGTGATTCTCCTCTGAGCTTTTAACACTCGCGCTTTGTCGTGTCCTCGGCGTTACGTCTTTTCTAAAAACTCCTCGGAGAAGCCGCTAAACCTCTGCAGTGGCGGTTCCACTGAGCTCCACCCAGAGCCGTCAAACGGTTGTAACCTTGTGTATAAAAGTTTCCACGCTCCGCCCCCCCTCCTCACTCCCCGGACAGGAAGCTGGGCGGCGCTCCTGACCCGTCTCTGAGGGGAAACGACCAATTGGTTCACTCCAGGGTTCTGAACCCGACAAACAGCTAAAGCGAAAACGGTCCCCGCAAAGTCCTCCGCCGGTTTCTGGACCCATATTGGGTTGAAAATATGAACAAATTTCTGAGGAAGCGTAAGAAGACTGAAGATCTTCATGGTGTTAATCGTTTTGGCTGAACCAGGTTTTTTACTGTTTCTTTTTTTAAAACCCAGTTCACAGGAAGAACAGGGAAAGAAAACGATGAAGAGTTACACCCCACCTAAACTTTCAGTAACATCTTATATACTTGTAGTAATTTAAGATGCAGTTGGTCCTTGATCAATAAAAATGTTGTACACTTTGTTGTGTGTGTGAGTGTGTGAGTGTGTGTCAGCTGAAAACTTGTCCTTTCCAGCAGCTGAGCAAACAGATGGAGCTGATAGCCTCACGTGTTGGACACATTTTACTTTAACAGCAGGGGTTCTGAATATTTGGACACACTAGGTGTATATTTGAATAAACCCCTTTTGTAGTTTAGACTAAACTTTGTTCATCTTGCTCATATTTGCAGCAATGTTTTTGTTGGATTAGAGGGAAAAGTAAAGGTGGGAAGAAGAGAGAGAGAGATGGGGGGGGGGGGGGGTGCGCGGTAGAACTGTGAAGCAGCATAAAGTAACAAGTTGCTGTATGTTTATAATCAAATCTAAAAGGGGCGGAGCCTGTCCACACACACACTCAAATGTAACAAACATACCTGTTGGCTCCAAAAATGTTCACATACAAACATGTACACAATACAGCCAATGTTCACACGCATACGTATGCCCACAGACCAACACGTGAAATGTTTCATTCAGTCACGCAAACCACCTGTGCAATGGGGAGACGGCTCCTGTGCTCGAGAGTTTCTGTTCTTCTAAGGAGAGTGCCCGGTCGGTCATCCCCACACCAAGACCCCCGCCGCGGCAGCCAGGACCCCCCCAACACCCACAATCGCATCTGCCAGCAGGACCACCGCACGGGCCCCCAAACCCAGAGAGCAGGGAGTCACAGGGGGACGGAGAGTCCAGGCCCCTGCCGCGTTGGGAGGGCCCCAACGCTGGGCCCCGCCCTAGGAGAGCACCCCATCACCACCCAGTAGTTCTTTATAAATTCACCTGTGAGTTGTAAAAGGACTGTTGGCGTGGAGCAAGCCCGCCCATACTTCCCAACATCCATCTATTAAACTCTGCCGCTAGCTCACAGACCCTAACACCCTCAAACTAACATTACCAAGGCAACAAAAATGGCGATCAATATCGTAGTTATTGTCATGTTGTTGCTCTCAACCCTTGTGCTATCCTAGGCACTTTAACATTGGGAGTTGGGTCATCAAGACCCACTAGACGGGACCCGCTAAAACCCTACACAACCACCCTGGACCCGCTAAAACCCCAAACAACTGCCCTGGACCCATTACAACCCCAGCTATTGGGCCTGCCCCTCATTAGGTCCCCCAACTTGGGGTTTAACCCGTAACACGTCTGATACCACATTTATCCAGCTGCACATGCAGTTTAGATCCTGATTCCAGCTCTGACAAGGAAAACAAAGACTTTTATGGATCCGTTCTTAGAGAGTTCGTGATCAGAATAGAGCTTGTGGCCTAGTTTCTACATCACAAATACAATCTTTTTAAACGGTATTTTTTCATCTCTAATTTACTTACCACCATCATCAGAAAAAGATGTTTAAAACACTTGAAACCCAGTTCTCATCAGAGCGGGTCTTTAAATGCCATATAATATCTTAAGAACGGACAAAAGACTTTAGTTTAGCAGATTGTTCTCATGTTTTAATCTGGGCCTAATCTACATAATCCACTGATCATTTTAATTACCAGAGCATCTGAATTTAGGTGTGGGTTAAAGCTCATCTCTTTGTGAAAAAACACAATTACAAGCATGTTTGCTATACATAACATGCAAATTCCCAAAGGAAAAAATAGAATCAATATGAATAAGTATTCTTTTCTACTCCTTTGAAGGGAATACAAATGTGAATGCAATAAGTCTCGTTGTTGGAGTGGAACTTCTCGTTTGCCTCCAATCAATCCTGATTTCCATTAAACCAACTCCACGAGGTCGAGATTCATTTTACTCACTGGCCTAAAGAACTTCAACTGAAAACGGCTCAAGACAAAACGTCCCAAATCATCTCCACCATTTTCAGATAAACTATAGGGTTTAAAATGAGCATCATAAGAGCAAGGCTCAATGGTAGAAGTAAGAAAAGCTGTTTGCAGTTGTTGCGTCATCTCAGTAAAGATGATGACCATTTGGTCTTCATCACCAGTGGTCTTTTGTTTATGATTATGCCGTTTTGGGGAAATTCTTTTTTTTTAAGTGTCGTTTTCTAGAACCTAGTGTCTGCAGAGCGACAGGAGTTCATTAGAAATGTATCTCTGAGTTGTGGGCGGGGTTGCTGGGCATGAAAATTTTCTTTCCTATCCCACTCATGTCAATATTTGTTGTTGTATAAATTATGAGTCATATTATTCACTAAAAGCTGATAAAATAACCCCAGAATGAAGAAATGGAGAACTATAGTCTACATTTGACCATTTTCCACATACTTCCCCTCGTAAAGCCTCTATACCTTGAAAAGCCTTTAACCAATTACAGACATCAGCTTCCTGCTGACTCTGGGCTCGCTTCTGCCTAATTCGGATTTTACTCTGTTCATTTCACGTAGTTGAAATGATTTGACTGTAGTGTGTTAAATAGTAGAAAGATGGACTGTATACAGTACTGAGGCCCTACGTCAGTCCAAAGCTTTTGCCTTTTCTCATCATGTTTGCTAAACCTGTTTTGGCAGCCATGTTTTAACCTCCATGACGTCAAAATCTCTGATAAGACAAGAAGGTAATTTGTGGAAAAAAATGCTAGTCGGTACACACTAGATATGAATTTGTGCGCACCAAATGCTAATTTCTTTGCACGAAATGCTAACTTTTACTCCAAGATGGTAATTTGTGCTCACAAAAAGCTAATTAGTGCAACAAAATGCTAATTTGTTTGCACAGAATGCTAATTTGTACGTGCAAGATAGCAATTTGTGCACACAAACTGCTAACTTTTACTCCGACGTAGTAATTTGTGAATACAAAATGCTAATTGGTTTTCACAAAATGCTAATTTATTCTCACAAAATGTTAAATTTTACTTACAAAATAGTCATTTGTGCTCACAGAATGCAACTTGTGCACACAAGTTACTATTTTATGTGCACAAGATAGTAACTAGTATTTTGTATGCACAAAATGCAAATAAAATGCTTATCTGTGGCCTCAAAATATTAATAGTAGCACAAGGTAACATATTGTGGGCACGAGATACTAACTACTTTACACAAATTAGCATTTTGTGGCCATAAATTAGTAATCTTTGGAAACAATGTCATGTCCAGGGCTCTGCAGTTTCTAAAAATTCTGTATTTCCATATATATTCCTCCAAGTCTGCCAGTGGGGCGCCAACATGACTGAAAGCCAAAAACTACATCGAGTTGGACCACAAAAGAGAAAATGAAGGATCCGCCATTTTTGTTCATACCCATCTACTGTATTGAAGTCAGGCCAAAATCACAAAGCAAGGCACATTTTAAAGAAAAGAATTCAAACAATACAAAAAAATGCATTAGAGTGAACAAGTTTTACACATTGCCACACCTGGACACATGTAGGCAGAGAAATAAATATGAAAAAAAAAAAAGAAATTACACAATGAAATATTCCATGATGGTATCCTACAATGACTCTTTAGCTTAGACCACTTAAGCAGGAGAAGCAACTGATTCAACACCTAGATTAGATCTGTTTACCTTGAAAAATACTCTTCAGGATAACAAACACATCATAAATACACTTCCTATTTTTACTTTTGGCAAATATCCATATATATAGAATCTCTATGTGATCAGAATTTAAATACCAAAGCTCTGAATTATTATTTATTGATAAATATGTGGCGTTTGGCTGCAAATGAGACTGTGAAACCCTTTATTTTCTGAACGGGTTGAGAAGCTAATTAAATACAGGAACATTACACCAACTTATCATTTAGTACACGAAACAAAGCAAACAACACCAGGCTTCACAGATCTCCATGACTGATAACTCCATCCCAACTTTCCCCTTTCTCCTTTTTACGTGGCAGTGGCAAACGTTCGTGGAGACGTCCTGCGGTTGCCACGGTGATGCTGATGAGAGTGGTGATAGATTGTCATGACAAAACAGGGGGGCGAGTGCGACTTCAATCCCTTTTTTCTCAAAACTGCATGTGCTGTTGAAACCTCCTGAGCTTTATGCCGATCCGACTTGAGAGTCTGACTTTCCAAAGTTTTATTGTGCGACACGCCAAATCTAAAAGCATCAAAAAACGGACAGAATAGTGGCATAAACCTGAGTCATTCCTGGTGCAGGAGGTTGACGTTGAATGATCTTCAAAATGACTGTTACTAAACCTTTAGAAACACAGATTAAGACGAGAGGCAGAGCTAATCTGACAGATTATCAAATGGGGTTTAACTCAACAAAACCTAAATGTTGATTATGAAGGGAGGTATCAAGGTCATAAACATTAGGGATGCCACAGTTCTTGGTTTAAAACTGAGTCGTACGTTGATCCATTGAACCGAACAGTGGTGAAAGTCAACCGTTGCAGACCTCCCGCCTACCGCCTCCTGTGTTGTGCTAAATGTATTATTGATTGTTTTTTTGCATTACGTCAGGCCCTCGTAAAGATGTTTCTTCTTTATTACTTGCTTATTAGCAAATTAAAAATGTCGGAATTTTACTTTTTGTAAAACACAAATCGTACATCAAAACTAAACAGAATGGATGTTTGAACAGAATTGTTAAGAAAGTGGCATCCCTAAAAAAACATGGATCCCAGGATCAAGCATGGCGGTAGAAGCATCATGTTTGCCCTGATGCTCATTAAGTCACCTACACATCTTTTGACCCACTAAACACAAAACAGTGTTTTTGATTAACGCTCACTGTTATTTTAGAGTATAGAGAGTAAAATACTAATATGAATGCGTGACCAAATTCATAGTTTTCCTCTTGCTGATGAAAATCTAGAATTCGTAGACATGTAAAGGTGAAATCGTCTTTGCTAGCTTTTAATCTATTTTCCATCATCCTGCGAAAGAAACAGATGAATGCTGACGTCTGCTAACTTTGCATGTTCAGGGTTTACTAACTTCATTCAGGATCATGGAAGGTAGGTGAACATGTGACCAAACACGGACATGCTCCACAGCACGCAGCTGCTCTTCCCTGGGAATCAAACGGTAGAAAAATGCTGACATTTTTACTGGGATGGACGTAAAAACTGCGTCTGGAACATGACGCTAGGCCTTCATTGCTCTGTCAGGAGAGTCGGAACCGGACCTGATCCTGAATCCGTCCGTGGGGGTTTGTCCGTCGCATCTCTGGATGTGCATGTCTGGAGCTGCTTGACCTCATGATGGGAAGTGTCAGATATGATAAAGGTAAAGCTGAAGCCCTTCAGGAAACAATGACACATTTAAAAACCGACTTTTGTTGTTTCTCTAAAGAGAATCTGTCTGATGTGCAAGAAGAAACAGTTTCTTCTCTTTAACTGCTCGTGTGTGCAAACGTGGAATCCTTCAAAGACATAACTGAAATATTTCTTATTTTCCATCATTAATTTACTGTTGAGATAAAAACTGGACCCTTTTTTCAAAAAAAACACAAAAAATGCATCAAACTGGCTGCAGCACTTTCTATGAACAGGGATTCTTTTCTCCTTATATGAAAGAGGAGTTGGGGGGAAAAAAACAAAACATTTGCATCGTTTTTAGATTCAACTCAAAGTATTATGAAACAATTCTGCATTCAAAGATGCATTTAAGAGAATCTGAAATCTAAGGTTCAAGTCAAAACTCTGGGAAAATGGGAAAAATTGCCAAATTTTTGAGGAATAAAAGCTACAATTTTACCCTTGAAAATGTTCTCAGGACTAAATCAGACCTCAGATTATTTTAGAACTCCAACACTTTTTTTTCTCTATTGACATTTTGAAAACAAAAGTCAAAGTTTGAGAAAAGAGTTAAAATCTGATGAGGAAAAAAATCTTTGATTTTCTGTCATCAAGGAAAAATCAGATCAGAATCAGGACATGGTGTCAGAATAATCAGGAAAATGGTTCCAACTGGCAACAAAATCTGATCTGAATTTCAAAACTCTTCATTTTAGGATTAAAGGAAACATTTTAGAAATTTAATCTCTGCTCTGGAAATGATATAAGCGGTTTTCCTCCTCAGTGGCCTTTTTTCTCTTTTCTCACAAACGTCTAAAAAATCTTTTCCTTTTTTTTCTGTCTTTATTGTCTTTGTAACATACACTGCCCTAATCTGCTCCCTGACCCTCAGACATCCTGCTGGAACCATAGACTGTATAAGAGAACTGGACTGAGTGACTGTGATGTCATCCATAGAAAACCGTTGACTTCCAGCTCCAACCAGATGAAGTCAACTCAGTCGCCATGTTTCTGTGATAAGGACGCCGCCATGTTGGAGCCATTACATTAAGTAATGTTCGGTCCATAACGGTCTGAGTCATTGTTTCTATGGCAACTACCTGCCATTGAGGAGCTTGCTTGAATACGAAATCTGTCAAACGTTTTGAACGTTCTGCATGAGAACTCATGCTTTTATTGAGGCATCTGATTGGTCAGTTTTTAACTCGAATAACTTTCCCTCCAGTAAATATATCAAGAACTTGTTTAAAAAAAAACGTATCAGAGCAAGAACGGTTCTTCTAACCAATAGAATGATTTTGGCGGGTACTTCCTGTTTGGGACGCCAGGGAGCAAGAGTCACTATGTCCAGCTCTCCAATACACTCAATGGCTGTAACCTACCACAGCTGTGTGTGTGCGTGTGTGTGTGTGTGTCCGGGTCATTGTGCTTCTTCCGTGTGTGCGTGTGTACAGGATGGTAAAGATGATGATGGGTTTAGAGATTCGTCCAATGCAAGAAACTGAATCTAATCCTGAATTTCCACAAGTCCTCCTCCACACTTTCTACACACCTACACACACACACCCCCACACACACACACCAATCCTTTTGGAAATCTCATTTTGGTCACAGATTAAAAAAAAAAAAAAGAAATTCCATCAAGTCATTTACATCATCACAACACCAGAGGTCACCATTCCACACAGAACCAGGACATCAAACCAAGAGCTAGAGATGTATATATATCTATATATATATCATATATTACTGTGCTAATGCAGGACTTTTCAGTAGATATAAACTCTCCATGCTTAGAATGTACATAAACCGGCACTATGATTCATCACATAGTGGGTTTTTAATCAGTGTTTTTTTGTTCCTCTTGAAGAGTCTGATTAGTTTGGGGCTGCTCCTCTTCATCTCTTATATTTCTGTTCTGTCCTCGTATGTCTTTTGGTCCTTACAATCCTCAGCTCTCTTTTAGCACCTCCTATGCTCCTTTTCTCTGCGAGATGAGGAAAGGAGCAGGCCTTCAGGAGACAAGTGGATGGATGGCAGTTGGAGCAGGGAGAAGGGCGGAGTTTGCTTGAGAGAGAGAGAGGAGGATGAGGAGGCAGGGAGATGGAGAAGCATGCCGCCTGTCGTGCCGCCCGAGTCTCTCCTGGTGCGGCTGCCACAGGGGGGAAAAGCTCCCTGCTACTCCAACATGGCGTCCAGCTGATCGGCCAGGTCGTCGAACATGCTGCCGATGTCGTCCAGGATGCTCACCGTGGTTTTCTGCTCCGCCACGGAGCTGCATCCAAACACAGAAGAAGACGTCAGTGAGACAGGAAACCCTGGAAAACTATCATCATGAGCTACCCTGAGGTTACTGATGCTGTGCTAACACGGAGAGGTCTTCTCTAGCCTCACGATGAGACACTTCACACAGCACCGCAGGGGCAAGCTACTGGTTAGCTCCTGCAACGAATTGGTTTGTACAAAATTATGAAAAACAAGTTGAATCTCAGGCCTTTATAGCACTAATGTCTCAATGATTGCCAACCAGCTCAGTGGCCTTGAGAGTCCACCTTGAGACTGGAAGGTCGTGAGTTCAAATCCAGGTCAAGTCATACCAAAGACTCCAAAAAAAGGGCCCAATGTCCTCCTCCTTCACACTCGGCATTAAGGGGTTGGATTGGGAGCTTAAACCCCCAAATGGTTGGCTGTGTCTGCAGCTCCCCAACGGGATGGGTCAAATGCCGACCACAAATTTCCCACACCGAGGTGCGTGACAACTGATGGGACTTAAACCTTAGTGATGAGTGAAACAACTGTTTGTAAGTCCAAGTTGTGCCCTAATTTCTTTGCATTTGAGTTTAAGTCAAGTCTCGAGTCTTAAAAACTATAGTTGAAATGAATGTTTCTAGGTTATGTATATTTCCATTTTAACAGCCTGTGAGGACGCGGACAGTTTCTGCATTTCCACTGCGGAAGCTTTAAAAAAACGTGTAATTTTACACCTGAAAGTCAATTCATGGATATGAAACAAATACACAAACCTGAATTTTCAAGCCTTTTAGGTTGACTTCAGTCTGACTCAGGCCTCTGAGTCATGAAAGTAAAATTTAGCAACATAAAGAAACTGCGATAAAACTTTGTCTTATGTCAGCAGCTGAAGCGTTTGATATCCTATTTTGTAGGTGTCATGTGATCTTCTTCCATCTACCTGTCATCGTTTTTGTGCATTCTGCCATTTTATGGGTTTATCAAACGCACTAAAGGGATTGTGTTCACTATTTAAAAAGAATTAGAAAATGACGTTTGAGCAGAATTTTTACATAAACACACCGTTACAAGGTTAGGCCCTTCGATTGGCTGCTTTAGACCATTTACATCATTTAAAAACAGTATTACAGGTCAGATGATGAGACAACATGAACTATAAGTAACTAAACCCTTCCAAACACGTATACAGCTGTTTGACTTTTAGAAGGATGAGGTTCAACCAAACGCCAACTGCTTCACTGGAGTTTGAACATGAATGTTCAAACTCCAGTGAAGGTTAGGGAGGACAGCTGGTGTGGAGGTGTGTGTCTTACTCCTCCTGTCGCAGGATCTTGTCCTCCACCGCCTGCAGAGCGGCAGCCAGGGATGCGCTCGTCTCCTCCAGCTTCTGATGCACCAAAGAATCCACGCCAAACTCTGCGGTGGTGTTGGCGTGAGGCATGAAGCCGCCCCCAGCTATCCCACTGTCCACTGACACCCCCCCAATGGAGGAGCGGGGCGGCTTGACAGGAGGAGGGGTTGGGCTGGGAGTGGCAGGAGTAAGTGGCGTTGTGGGGGTTTGGGGTGTGTGGGGGCTCTGGGAAGAAGGACTCGTTGGCTTGGCGTTTGGGGGGCTGGGAGTGTTGGATGTTGGGAATGTGGGGGGCGAACTGGTCTGTCGTGCCACTACAGCATGCTGCTTGACAGGAACAGAAGCCGTGGTCGGGGATGAGGGGCCGGTCATGGAGTGGATGAGCTTGGCTGGTTTGGGAGCTGTGGGCGGGGGCGCTGGTTTGGGCGAGACAGGTGGAGGAATCTTCTTTCCTTCCACTGCAGAGGAGAGGGAGGAAGGAGGTCATTGAAAAAAGGAACCATTTCAAGATTTTGATGTTTGCAGCTTGTTCAGCACCGTCATTTTCATTTAGTTTTGAAAGATTCTGCGGGAACAAAAAAACGTTGTTGTATAGAGTTTGTACCAAAAGCTCAGAATCCACTTGGCAAAGGATTAGGCCTTTGTTACAACTGCCCTTAAAGGTGGTCTACGGGAGAAAGATGCGCAAACCTGTACGGGACACGCAGAGCCAAAATGCTCATCCACTTTAAACGTCATGAAAAGCCCAGAAAACTTAAATCTATTTTTATTAGCCTTACGAATACATTTTGATACCAGGGCTCCAGACTAACTTTTTTCACTAGGAGCACTGTGGCCCCTAACTGAAAATTTTAGGGCCACAACCGGCAAATTTAGGGACGCATACCGTAAATCAACATTCTAACCAAATCTACTAATTTCCACTGTATAACTAATAAATACTTTAATAATATATGCAGAAATTACAATGTGCTGTTTCAAATTCAGTGTCACATTTTATTCTGCACTTTTGAAGATGCAACAAGAAGGTAAACTGACAAAAGCATTGCTGTCATGACAGTACAAATACTTAAGAAAACGGATGGAAATGTATGTTGGTGACACCAAATAAGTGCAGCCAAGATGCACACTAAGCGTGTTTGAGATCACCCAGGTGAACTCAACGCTGCACAGATCACCTGGTGTGTGACATTTATTTTTGTTTTTGCTCCAACTTCACCTGTCAATCATCACAAAAATATCAGGAGAAAGGGGTGGGAGCAAGGGGCAAACCTACCCGGACACAGCTGAAAATTTAGTACTGAACTAGGGCAGAAAGCTGCCCTACGACTACAAAACAATGCATTATGGGACATGTGTCCTGATGGTTTTTGTAGTTGAGTGATTAATTAAAATAATGTAAAATACCAATTCATTAAAAAAAGGCTACATCCATTACAAAACATTAAAATAATCATAAAATATATAATAACACAGATCACACTAAGGGGGAGAAGAATATTAAAACTAAATTGAATGTTAAGGACAACTCCAATTTCCTGTTCTCCTTCAGTCTTGCGTCTTGCTGCAGATTCGCTTTCATCTCACAGCCCCCCCCCCCCCCCCCCCCCCCCCATTCTGGTCTCCCTAACGATCCAGGCGAGGTGCTGGTTCATCTCAAACACATCTATCATTGCATTTTCCCCACGTATTTTCAGTGAGTCTAAAACTAATGTTGTTGTTGCTCACACGTGTTTAAAGTTCAAGCCCCGTTAGCTGTCACGCATGTAGGTGTGGGACATTTATTCTCCTCAGCTGACCCGACTCCCGCGGGAGCGATGTGCTGCCGTAACAGCCGTGCATAAACCGTTTGATGCTACGCCGTAACCGTAACCAATACCTAAACCTTCCTCCGGGTCTGTGTGACCCAGAGAAAAGTTCAGCACGGGCTGCATGTATTAAGAAAATTACGAGCGAATAGATACGTTCTAAAAAAGAAAGTAAGGAACTCCTTAATGAGGTCCGGGGAGGGAGGGGGCTGTCAGGGTTCCTGCTTTCAAGCCCTGTCACAGTCACGCCCCCCAAGAGTCACATACTCCACTGTGATTGGTTGGTCAGCTCCGCGCACGACAATGAAAAAGTGTCTTTCATACAAACTGCCGGGCTGCAGTAACATTAAACTTTCATATTAAGGTGGGGGCCGCAAAATATCATCTTGGGGGCCGCAAATAGCCCGCGGGCCGCGAGTTTGAGACCCCTGCTGTACACTCTGGCACTGGTACACTAGCCGCAGGTCGGAAGAACGAATCAATGGTTTGCTTGCTCATAGCTCAGACGCACATATCAGGTTGTGATGATATTTGTCTCTGTTTCCTTCCCGCAGATATTTACGCGCGCGCGAATATCTCTAGGCCCCTCCCCCTACACGCATTTTAGCCACTCATTGATGTGCCCCTTCCACGTTTGATGTATAAAAAAATACGTAGGGTGGGGGAGGCAAATTTACTGGTCGCACATGTGCGAATGGATGTAAAATTCAGTCGCACACTCTCAAATTTTGGTCGCAAAATGCGACCAAATGGTCGCAGTCTGGAGCCCTGCTTGATACACTTCCACACTCATGACAATGGTATGTTCCAATTTTCTTGAGGTGGCCATCAGAGCCTCCCAGACAAACATTACCCTTTAGATGCTGCCATTCTTTTTTGCAATCCTCTATGGGCCCGGACAACCCAAAAACCCGCAGCACCCATATCTATTCAACCCTCATATGGGTGCATGTGACTAAGGCTATCAGGTTGTTTTTAAAGCTTTGTCCAAAACATCACACTAGTTACCACACTTGACACATATAATCTTTCAAATCTTTTCTCTTAAAAAAATTTGCCAAATTCTAAATCTGTCCCACAATGTCTATGACCAAAGATCTGAAGGGCCTCTTTAACAACAGTACAACATTCATAATACCCCATTAGGATCCCAAATTCTCCTATACTGGCTTTATAAACTGCTATGTGCACAGTAACAGTTTTACACTGTCAGTACCTGGACTTCCAGGCGTTCCAGGGCCTGGCAGTGGGATCTTCTTGTTGGGCGCGGCCTGTTGGGTGGTCTGTTGGGTGCTTTGTCTCTTTATCTGTGCAACAACAGGCTTTGGGGAGACCGGAGGCTTTGGCTTTCTCAAAGGACCTCCGTCATTTGCAGTTGGAGCTCCATGGTCCACGCTGTCTCTGTGAGGGATAGTGGTCACTCCTTGCTGTGGATAATTCTGGGGTTGTGGCTCTGACACTGGGACGTCAGATGGTTGGCAACGTTTCACTGTGACTGTGCCGTTTTGATAGGGAACTGGTTGGGTAGTTTTAGGCTGGATGGTGCTCATGGGCTGTCCATTGGCTGCAGACAGTTCTGTGTAGCCCTCTGGTTCTTTGTCTCGACTTTTGGGTCGTCGTTTGACGGTGGATGACTCTTGAAGGATGAAGTCCGAGCCGTTGGGGTGGGACTTGGAGCTGCGCGGCCTTCGTTTGAGGGTACCCGTTGATTCCGCTCTGTCCTCCTGGGTGTGTCCGGCGTCCGGCTGGGGGCCATCGCCGTCACCCTGCAGGCAAACACAAAATACACACTAACGGAAAATTCATACATTCGTGGTAAGAGGTCATTGAAGCACAAACAATTAAAAACATTTATATAGACAAACGTAAATGAATAAAAAAGCCAAGCGATCATAGCATTACAGCTATAGTTTACATTCAAATTCGCATCTAGAAAATGTACAACAAAGCTGACTAGATAGACAATTAGCATAAACTAGATAGGCAGAAGGCAAAAACTAGAGTTAGCATAAACTAGATACACAGTTAGCATAAACTAGACAGCATTGTTAAGGTAGCGTAGCGATTGCAGACTAGATAATCTTCAAGCATAGCTGTTGCTGACAAAGTAGCACACAAAACGCAGGTTTGACATCGGTCAGAGTGGCTTAAATGCAAAGCACTGACAGCACAAAGCGTTTATGCTGAGCAGGAAGCATACGTTAACTAGATAGCATAGCTAACATGAAAAGCGCAGACAAGAAAGCATTGAGAGATAGTGTAGACTAGACAGATTAAGATAGATTTTACAGACTATTAACACAAAGTGCGAAGACTGCTTGACTAGATGTAAAACACAGTTAGATAGCATGAAACAGACAGCATTAAAGGTCTTTACTTGGTACTTAGCAAAATGTTTGCATACAAACATTGACATTGGATAAAAGCTACAGACAGACGTTGATGTATATTTAGAAATAGATAGCTACCTGTCCTTCTCCTCCTTCTCGCCCCTGGCGGCGAATCGTTTGACTTCCCTCTTCAGCAAATGGTAGGTTTTCTGTTGAACTGCCGCTGCCTCCTGAATTGGGTTGCGTTGATGACGTATAGTGAGGTGACGGCAGGGGAGGGGAGGCTTCCGTTAGGGTGGAGATGGGGAGTAAGTCTGAGTTGGTTGGCTGTTCACGCTTTGCGGCCTCGACTAGCTCAGTTACTGGGCCACTGATGGTCCGCCTTCGATTCACCACCTCTCCATTCAGACCAATGGCATCGCGGGTTTTTCCCACCTGGGTAAAACACCAGAAAATCAACAGCTGATTGTTTTGAAAATGTAGCTTAGAAATACTCTATGAGCAATTAATGATCGAACGTCTTGACACGGCATTAAACAACGTTAAACGTTAGCATTATATAATAATCACCATAATTTTTCTGTCACCCATCATTTTTTTTTGTTTTGAAATTTACTTATAAGTCTAGTATTCACTAACCAAAGACTTCTCTGACTGCACCTAAACACTAAACCCCAAACACCACCCAACAGTTTGTTGGAGAAGGTAGTTGTTACTTACCTGCAGGAAGTTCTTTTGAAGAGCCATGCCTTTAGCTCCACCCCCTATGGAGGACATCTCTAGCATGGCAGCTATGCTCCTTACACTACCCATGCTGGTGGTCTCCACTGCTGTGGTCTCCAAAGACATCCCCAGGTCGCTGGCCCTGCGCTGCTGGTGGTAAGGCACGTCCAACATCCCACCGGTGGTGGTCAGTGTCTGCAGCTCTGTGTTGGCTTCTGTCAGGTTGGAACTGGAGCTGGAGATGGCGGAGCTGGAACGTTTGGGTGGTGGTGGTGGGGGACCTTTTTTCTTCTGGCGCAGGGCAAAGGTCTGCGTGTGGTTGCGGTTGGCTCCCTTGTCCTGGTTGCGAACAGAGTGGCTTCGGCTCACGCGGTGAGTCACCGTTGCATATTTGCCCCCTTCCCCTCTTACAACGGCCGGACCCTGACCTCCAGGTGTTTCTGCTTCCCTCTCGTCTCTGTTTGGCCTCTCATCACACTCCCCGTCTGAGACGGCATTTCTGTTGAGGCTGTGTGCATGTTTCTTCTGGAGAAGCGAGGGATCTGCTTCCTCTTCTTCTGCCAGTTCAGCCTCTGGTGGTAAACAGAGAAGTGGGAGCTGAGCCTGCTGGGTCTCCCTAACATCCATTGCCTGTGGGTGGTGCTGAGGTTGTGGCTGCTGCTCCAACTGGAATTGAGATTGCTGTTGGGGGAGCTGACAGGGTGCTCCGCGATGGGTTGGAGAATGTGGGGGGTGTGAGCGTGGCGCCTGAGGGCGCTCCTCCTGGATCAACTCTTGAGACGGCCTGGATCTGGGCTGTGGGGAAGCGGTGCTCTGAACAGAGGAGGTGGATGAGGAAGAGGAAGTCCTGGTCTTGGTTGGCGTATGAGGTGGTGTGTAGGGTGGTGCCGGCTGGGAGTGGGAATGGGAGTGACGGTGTTTCCCTTGGGAGGACACGCTGCCTCTGTGGGAGGTGGTGCTCCCCTGGCTGCTCTGCTGCCTCATAGTCCGTGCTTCCTTCTTAGGCGGCCCCCCACCTCCTCCTGCTGTGGTCTCCTCGTAGTCTTTGCTGAGGGTGCGAACTCGCTGACCTTTCACCTCCTGCCGTGGCTGCGTCATGGCATTTTGCAGCTCAGGGCTTAGTTCACTGTCCTGGAAGGTGCTCATCTTTGGAGACATCACCTCTAAAAAAATGAAAGACTTTATTTAGAGAATCTAAGGAGGCCAAGTATGAGCTAAACTGCCTTCCCTCATGCTATATGGTGGTCCTCGCTATAATGCCATTCACCTCTCGCTGTTTTGTATATCTTTTCAGTGTAATTTTGTACAAGTTTTTTTTTTACAGTGCATTGTGTTCTTTGTCCTAATTGACTCTTGACCTTGTCAGTATATCTCCTCTGTGCCGTGTCTCCTGTAAAATAACGCCAAATTTCTCTAAATCTTCTATCACGAGCAAAACGTATTTTTCTTCGAAGGTTTGAACTTTGAGAGTTTAAACGACAGAAAATGTGTCAAAATGTTCATGTCTGTCTGAGAAAAGTGGATAAAATCTGTAGTGAGGAGTTTTGCTGCCTTAAAAGATCTATAGGAATTATAAATAAAATAAAGATGACTAGTTTGTGGATTTCACCTATGGCAGGTTATCTTTAGAATGTGACCCCTACAATGAACGAGAGAACACTGTATTAATAAAACACAGTGGGGCACAGAGTATTTACTCAGCCACCAATTGTGCAAGTTCTCCTACTTAAAAAGATGAAAGGCCAGTCATTTTCATCATAGGTTTACCTCAACTGAGAAAAATCCAGAAAATCACAATGTTTGATTTTAAAGAATGTATTTGTAAATGATGGTGGAAAATACTGGCTTGGCCACGCCAGGACCTTGACATGCTTCTTATGAAGCCACTCCCTTGTTACCCGGGCAGTGCGTTTTGGATCATTGTCATGCTGAAAGACCCAGCCATGTTTCATCTTCAATGCCCTGGCTGATGGAAGGAGGTTTTCACTCAAAACCTGACCATACATGACTCCATTCATTCCTTCCTTTGCACAAATTAGTCGTCCTGGTCCCAGCCCCAAAGCATGATGTTTCCACCCCCATGCTTTACAGTAGGTATACAGTAGGTAAAGGCTGCCATGGTGCAGCAGTAGGGCGGTCGACCCATGATCGTAACATTGCGGGTTTGATTCCCGCCTCGAAAAGTCCTTGGGCAAGACACTAAACCCCACCTTGCCTCTGGTGGGAGGTTGGCGCCAGTGTTCGGCAGCGCCACCAGTGTGTGAATGTGTGTGTGACTGGGTGAATGGGTCTTGACTATAAAGCGCTTTGGGCCTTGTAGGTAGAAAAGTTCTAAATAAGTATACGCCATTTACCATTTAGGTATGGTGTTCTTTGGATGCAGCTCAGCATTCTTTCACCTCCAAACACGAGTAGAGTTCTCACCAAAAAGTTCTATTTTGGTTTCATCTGACCATAGGACATTCTCCCAATCCTCTGATTGATCATCCAAATGCTCTCTAGCAAACGTCACCTGATGGGACCTGCACATGTACTGGCTTTAGCGGAGGGACCCGTCTGGCGTGCAGTGGTGTAGTGTGTTACTGATGGCCTTTGTTTATTTTGGTCCCAGCTCTCTGCAGGTCATTCACTAGGTCCCCCGTGTGGTTCTGGGATTTTTACTCACTGTTCTTGTGATCACTTTGACCCCACGGGGTGAGATCTTGCCGGAGTTCCAGATGGAGGGAGGTAATCAGTAGTCTTGTACGTCTTTCATTTCCTAATAATTACTCCTACAGTAGATTCTTTCACACAAAGCTGCTTACCTATTGCAGGTTCAGTCTTCCCATCCTGGTGCAGATCAAACATTGTGGTTCTGGTGTCCTCAGACAGCTCTTTGGTCTTGATCATAGTGGAGTTTGTAGTGTGACTGTTTGAGGTTGTGGACAGGTGTCTTTTTTATAGATAACCAGTTTAAAGAGGTGCCATCAATACAGGGAACGAATAGAGGACAGAGGATTCTCTACAGAAGAATTTACAGGTCCGTGAGAGACAGAAATCTAGCTTGTTTGTAGTTGACTAAATACTTATTTTCCAACATAATTTATCAAATAAATTCTTTGAAAATCAGACAATTTGATTCTCTGGATTTTTTTTCTCATTTCTCATTACAGGCCTCTTTCATCATTTAAGTGGAAGAACTTGCACAATTGGTGGCTGACTAAATACTTTTTACCTGACTGTATAGTAGAGTATGGAAAAGGTACATTGTGGTACTGATCAAGGTACTGATTTAGAATATGATAATTTGTTATATTAGCATGAATTCACTTTGCTCTGTGTTTTACCTGTGACTGAATCAAGCTGAATCATAACCAGTCAGTCAGAGGCGATGCTTCACTTACCCTCTGGGGGCGGGCTGTCAATAGACATGAGTTCCTGCTGTTGCGTGATTGGCGGTGGCTTTTTTCTCGGAGAGCCCCTCCCATCTGTCAAGCGCTGTAGTTCTGCCAACTTCTTCACTGCCAGCATCAACTTCTTTTGGTGGCCTGCGGCAATGATAGAGTCAAAAAATGGAATGAAAATAACCGTCTTTGTACAGACATTGTTCCTGGACATAAAAAAAAACATATAACACTCCAATAAATTGGTTCCTTTGGGGTCCATCAGATTTAATCGTTTATTTATAAGATTTTAATGTCAACAACACTTGTTCCCTGTTACTGTAACTTTTCACTTTGAGATTTAATTTTTTACACATTCAGGGTCTTCTGAGACCACAAACTTTCTTTTTTTTCTTTCCAAGACGTTTCCCCCTAACGTCTTTCTTGTGGTTACACTTGGACCTCTCTGGCTGAGTCATAAAAAAAGAGTGGTACTGAAGTGACCTGGTTTTGGAGGAACACTGGATCAATTCAGCCCCATGAAAAACCCAGTTTTGCACTCGCTTTGCCTCTAAAAGAAATCTTTTTGTCCTTTGACTTTAATGCAGGAAAACCTGAACACAACATTTACAAAACAAGACTTGAGTTTTTTCAGTGCATTTCAATAGACTCATGCAGCGTTTTTTTGAGCACAGAGAAGAGAGGATGATAATACTTTTAATTTTTAAACTGAGTGATCCGGATGATCAAATCCCCTGATCCGATGTCATAGATCAAAGTTTGAATACTAGGTTTTCACAACTTGGTTGGATTAGATCAAACTTGTTCAGATCTGCTCAGATTGGGATTTCCAAATCTGTCCCGCCTCATCAGAGATGAGAACCCAGAAAAAGGTTGAGTTTTCCTCCGCAGCATGGAAGACTGTACAACATTTGCGACCAAACATGGGTACAAAATACCCAACAGAGGCCTTTAATGGAGATTAAAGGCAGGATTGAATCACCAGACCTAAATCCCAGTCCTCAGGAAAGACAGAAATTTGATTTGAAATACCCAATTTTAGTTTAGGATCCAATCCTGGAGGTTTAATCTTATGGGATTCTGTTCAAAATACCGACCCTACGGCATCATCTTTACATTTTTGGATTAAAAGTGTTTGTTTTTCAAAATTGAGGTAAATTTATACACCAATGTTATACAGCTGCAACAAACTGATGACCTGCCTAGGTTGTACCCTTCCTATACCCAACAGGAGCTGGGATAGGCTCCAGCAACTCCGTAACCTTAAAAGGGATTCAGTGGGTTACGAAGATGGATGGATGAACATTATCCAGGACACATGAACCAGTTTCCCAGAGGAGGACACTTCTGTCCTCTGTTTTTGCTGCTTTAGTTACAACTCCAGAAATCTATGTATGTGGGAGGGGCAGAGTCACCAGCTGCAGCAGAAGATGACTTTTAAGGAGAGTAAAAACAACATGTTTTTTATGTTAGTCTTTATAATTCTTCAAAAGTTCATAAAGTTTTTCCTGTATTGCTAAAGCACCCGCTTTGATAATTATCTGCTAAAAGAATCTAAAAGCTTGTTAATTAAAGCAACAAAATGTTTGTTTAGTCACATCTACTGGTCTGCAGGGAAAAGGTGGGAATAAATCGACTAAATAAATCGAATAAATCAAAACGTACCCAGTTTGGTGATGCCGATCTCCTGCAGGTCTTCCCATGTGATGTCGGTGATGAAGTCGACGTTTTCGTAGCCATTCTGAACCAACACCTGGTGGTACTGACTGAGCCCGATGGCGGACAACCACTCCTCGAGGTTGTTCTGTCAGAAAACCACAGAAATATCTGCTCAGCTGATGTCTGAAAAAGGCTGCAGCTGCTGAACAATATCATCCATTTCAATGTATGCTCTACTCACAATAAGCTACATGGGTTTTTACATGAGGGCTTTTCCTATTTGATCTGAATTTAATGAAATACATAAAATTCCCTTCGATATTAATAACAATGAACGAGAAGTCACACTATTTTCATTAGTTTGATATTTTTTATCCCAAATAACAAAAATTGACTGTTTCGACAGCAGGTATGCTCTCCATTTGCTGCAATGACAGCTTGACAGCGGCGTCTCCTGCTCCTCACTGGCCTCATGATGTCGTTCTGAGGCGTCCCACTCTTCCACGAGTGCTACATGCAGTTCTGCCAGGTCACTTGGAGGTCCCATCATCCAGTCTCTGCTTGGACTGGTCCCACACGTGGTCTATGGGGTTCAGGTCAGTGTTCAATTGATGATGATGGTTCTATGCTGATGAGACTGGACCATCTACAGCTAACTGGTGATGCCTGCCCAGACCAAAGTGGACCCTGGAGACCACGTTGACCTCGACGTATCGCTCCCTTCGCCTTCTCCACCAACGCTGATGACCATGGTTACAGCACGGTGACCTGACACTCATCCGTGAACAGGACGGTAGACGGTTGCTGCATCGTCCAGGTCACGTGGTCTTCACTGCAAACGTTCACGGCGGTGTCTTTATGTGGGTGGAGTCACCTGCAGCGGTCGTCTGTCATTCTAGTCAGAGCGGTGGAGTCGAATGGTTCGTCTGGAGACCCTAGAACCCCTCACATCTGGTAAACGGGCCTGCAGCTGTGTGGCGTTTGCTAAACCATGTCTGAGGTCAGAGGTCATTAGGTTCTGGTCATGGTTGTGGTCTGTCAACCATCAACCTGAAGGCGCTGTGGCCAGGAGATGCCGCTCGTCCGTTCAGTGGTGTCGTGTCTCTGTGGCTCTTTGAATGAGGAACTTGGAATGACTTACTGACTAAATCTGCTTTTTATCCCCACAGAATGTCGACATTGAGGCCACGCTGAAAAGAGTTTTCTTTTAGAATGTTTTGGTTTTGGCTCCTATAAGTCAGACACACTAAACACAGTGAGACCCTGATGTGGAAAAGGCCAAGTGTGGTGTTTCTAACACCCTGATACAGTTTACCTCCCTATCCTGAAAATCTGCACAAAAACTGTTGACAGCATCCACTGAGTTTTTCACAATATCCTGAACTTATTGTGAGTGGTGTTGTTTCCTAAAGTTGAGGTTTGTGTTGAAGGCTGCATTTGTGCGTTTGTGTTAAGTTGAACTCACAGGTTTCTGCTCAGGCAGCCATTCTGTGGCACTAAGTTTGTTGATCTCCGTTGTAATCTTCTTCCTGTGACCCGGTTTGGTGATCCCGATCGCTGTCAGGTCCTACGCACAAGCAAACACACATGAGACGCCGTCCCAGAACACACAAAGTGCTCCGAACCCAGGAGACGCCTTCTCTGCCACTCACAGACTCACACCAAGGAAAGCTCGCAGCACAAGAAAAAAAAAAAAAACATCTAAAGAAAGCTTCTGCCAACAGAGGAGAAGATGTGAATGTGTCAAAAAAAGTAAAGAAAAAGTCTGCAATGATAAAAAGCTTGAAAAAATACACATCAATTCAGCGTCATGCTAATTTTTGTCAAGTTTCAATTGATAGAAAATGTTTTCACAATGTTTGCATGAATGCAAATGGAAGAAGCAGCCTGATTTTATGAGCTCTAAAAACCCCTCACCTGAAAATCTGCATTTTTGTCCATAAAAAATGTATTGTGTAGATGAATATTTAATGTTTTTAATGATAAAATCTGATGAATCGTTAATTTTTAAGCAACAAATGTATTTTCTGTACAAAAGAATATGATGGTAATCGTTATTACAGGTTCCTTTTGTTTATTTTTTTATCTTCCATCAGATTTAAGTTCATGTAAAACACAGAATTCCTGGAACTTTTCCTGTCTTGATGAACTGATCATAACCAGACATACAGATTTTTAAAAAAGAACTAAAATGTTTTGCTGATCGAAGCATTCTGTTTATGAAATGTCAGATATAAAAATATAAAACTGTTTCACTAAATGCAGTTAGGGAAGTTTGGTTTCTTTGTTAAGTTTTAAATTATATATTTCTTTTTTTAAATATTTATATTTCAAGTTCATGTATTTAAAAGGGACAGGTTCTCTCTTGAACCTCTCTACTGTTTTTCATAGAGCTGTAGTCATTTCCCCTTTGTGGGATCAATACATTTCTATTCTATTCTATTCTGTTCTATTCTATTCTATTCTATTTTGTTGTAGTCGTCCCCTTGTTTCAGATTTTTCTTGTTTACATTTAGTTTTTGCGTTCATTTACCAAAGTTTTAGTTCCCAGCACAGAGCCAGGGGTCCTGCGTTCATGACGTCCACCACCATGTTTCCTGGCTGCTGTGGAAGAACTTTACCACAGAGAAAACCTTCAACACGGCAGGTTGGTTTCCTGTCAGCGGACGTTCTCCAGGTTCACCTTAGGTTGGATCTACAGGCTTCACAAAGCATCCAATTTCCAACAAAACTCCCAACGAAAATATTGGACGAGGACCACCAAGAGTCTCAGCCAAACTGCTGTCTTTGCAAAAGCTTCTCATGCACTCTGTCAAGCATGGCGGTGAAAGCATGATGATTTGGGATTCTTTTACACACTGAAATGATTGAATTTAGGTCAGTGCTTAAATAAATCAATGAACTGAAGCCAAATTTAAAATATAGACAAAGCTGCTACTCTGCAGTGTATTTATCCAACGCCTTTTAAAGATCTATAAGTTCAAAAGTAGACAATTAATTGACAATGCACATTATAATCTGGTGCGCCCTGTAGTGTGGAAAATGTAGTATTTTGTTTTATTTGTAAAACATTTCCAGTTCACTTTCAAGGTTTCCCAAAGCTTAAAATGGTGTATTTCTTGAAAGTTTCATGACAAACTAGTTTTAGATGTTTTGTTGTTGTGATCTCAGAGAGACGAAGGCAGGACCGCACCAGTTCAGGGGTAAAAGGGAAACCAGGGCAGGTGCGACAGGAAGCACAGGCGGTTCAGGTGTCGTCTTTTAGGGAAATGACATTCATGCATAAGAGGACAGCACAGGGAGGGAAGGGGGGTGGGGGTGGGGGGCCTGGCTAGTTTTCACTTTGCTCTGTTAACGGGGGGTGTAAAATCTGGGGCTCGGGGGTCACATGCCTTACCTCCGGGGTCATTCGGCTAATGGTGGGCAAGTCATACCCAGCATTCAGGAAGTTTGGAGCGTAGACCTGCAGCTGAAAGTCACTCAGCCATTGGACAACAGCCTCTGAGCTCTACAGGAGAGAAGACAGGGGGGACGTGGTCACTGACAGGGTGTCTGCTTCCTTAATGGACACTTTTCACCAGCAGGGTCACGGAAGGATTTGGAGGGGCTGTTTATGATGTCTGTTTTATTTCTCAATCAATCTTTGTAAAGTAAAGCCGTTCAGCAGCATCAGAACCGGTCTGGATCCAGAACGCTTGCACTGGTTTGTCCCACTTGGCTCTGGTGGTCTTAATTTGTGAGAACGAAGGACACGACATTTGTAAAAAAAAACAAAGAAACTTGAAGCTAATCTGTATTTGTATAAAAAAAGAATATTTGGAAATAGTTGCTGTTAGTAACAGAACATAGACAAATATAAAGTAGACTGGTTCTTCAGTCTTCAGTCGTCATCTGCTGAACAGAGGCTACATGAAGACAAGTGTATTTTAGTCATCTGGTTCTGGAAGATGTTCTACTTTAAAAGCTGAGTTTGGTCTGTGATGTTCATCATAGATAAACGTTCACTGTGAGAGACAGAATGTAAACAAAGAATCCAGAACCCATGCAGAAAATAAAGATTTGGTCTATGACAAACATTCACCTCTATACTTGGTTGGTAATGTCAGAGGTCAAAGGTCTTCAGCAGGTTTGCACAGTTGCTGCTATTTCGGTCCATTCCTACATGCAGATCTTCTTAAGAGCTGTGATGTTTTGCGACTGTTGCTGGGCAACACAGACTTTCACTTCCCTTCATAGATTCTCTGTTTCATTGAGATCCAGAGTCTGGCTAGACCACTACAGAACCTTGAAATGCTGTTTACGTAGATGCCCTCTGGTTGCCTTGGCAATGTGTTTGGGACCACTGTAATGCTGAAACAGAGTGAGACAATGGTCTCACTCATGGAAGGAGGATTTTGACCATAATATGTCCATATATTCATCCACTCCTTAATACAGATCAATTGTCCTGTTACCTTTGCAAAAAGCAGTGACAAACCATAATGTTTCCACACCCCCGCTTCACAGTGAATGTGGTGTTCTTCAGCACGGTGAGTGGCACTTAAACTAAAGATTTCCATTTTGGTTTCATCCAACCATGACGTTTATCTGGATCATCCATATGGTCTCTGCAGAACTGTAGACGGGCCTGGACATGTGCTGGTTTTAAGCAGGAGGATCTTTGGAGAACTCCATGGTCAATCCATGAAAGCTTGACGTAAGCGTTGTTTCTCTTTCTTCCTACATCCCACTTTGGACATTTCTTGAGCTCTGTGCTGCAAGGTTCCGATGAGACCAGGTTTGTGCTGTAGCTGGTGGTTCAAGTTAATAAACCCTTGTGCTATCTTAGATGACCCCACCCTTCCATTGACGTGTTCTCCCTACCATGACAAAGGTGGATAAAGGTGGAAAGATTTCATGTAATCCATGGACACCAGTGAAGATCACAAATCATTGAAGAAAAAAGGTTCAGAGCACTGTCTAGTGGGTCTAGATGACCCAACTCCCAATGTTAAAGTGCCTAGGATAGCACAAGGGTTACGAAGTACTGATCTGTATGAATGCGTGGGTATTCTGTAAACTTGTAGATAGATGCCTGTCCTCTCCAATGATCAGTGAAAAGTCCCAAATAGCTAGGCTCTCCTCAGCATCCTCATGAGTGGATTTTTTTGTCAACAGAATTGATGAAAAGCATGAAGTCATCCAGTTCCTGGGCTTTGATCTTGACTTAGCCGTTGTCCGTGTTTCAGAACCAGAGTCTGGGAATAATACCTGTGGAAGAGGAGTCCAGAGCTCTTCTCTCAACTTTCAGCACAAACAGGTTATAGAGAATGCTTGAGACTAGGGACCCATAGCTTAGCCATGTCTTTATCTGTAGAGGTGGTTTCTGAAATGCTGAGACAAACTTTGGGTAATTAGGTACTGTTTTTGTCCTTTTCTTGTAATCCAGACTCTTCCTCACTGCGTGACGGCCTTAGTGATGGGGAAACAGGTGAACTAGCGGTTACATCAGAAGACACAAATGTCTGGGACCAATGGTTTTCATCATTGGTACCAGAGTACCACGATGAACATTACAGATCTAATTCTTGCAAAAAAATGATTTTTGCCCCACTGTATCTTAGATTCTTTCTTTTTTCCTCCCAGTTGTTGTTCTTGGCTTTTCCCTTCGGGGGTCGCCGCAGCGAATCAGCTTTCGCTGATTTGGATATTTGGTTCGGCAGACAGTTTTACGCTGGTTGCCCTTCCTGACACAACTTTGTATTTTAACCAGGGTGAGGACCGGCACAGCAAGACCCAGACTTGGGCCCCCCCTGTAGCTACATAGTATTAATTGGTAAAAATGCTCCATCTGGTTACCTTTATGTTAAATTTACCAAAGAATTCAACTCTGAATTAGACACGTTTACATGACTCCAGTCAGTGGCGGAGCGAGAACATTTTATGTTGGGGCAGGAGGGGGGCAGAGGAATTCGGAAGGGTGACAAATGAGAACAGCAGAGTGGACGGCCATTACAATAAAAGGACCAAAACCACACATATGAAATGGTTTTATTATTGTTATTCATATTAAAACAGCAGTTCTATTGGCTGAGGTTCTATAGCTAACGCTTCATGGAGCTTGTTTGAATACGTTTTTTAATCTGTTGCAGAGACCACGACCAGTCAATTTACGTTATCGTGGAAGGACTTTAGTGATACATACTAGAGCACAGAGGCTGTTCTGAAATCACGTAAACAATTGAAGAGTTACGCCTACGCCAGAGCTGAGGTCTTCAAGGGTTAATTTTATCTACCCTGGTGTCGGTGCTCCTCTTTTCTGCATCATCTTCCTCACAGCTCCTTCATGATGTCCGGTTTTTCCTCTTCGAGCTCGTCCCTCATGGGGGACGGATCAGACGACAGTCCAGTGAGGAATCAGGACTCCACAGTGGCTAACAGATGGTCATTAGACCATGCTTTACATAGCAGCACACACAAAAACTGCAGGCACGCTCACCATGACCACCTGCCGTTCAAAGATGCTCCGCGGTTTTTCAGCGTCCAAACCCAAAGCTTTATTTATAGTTTTTTCTTTATTTTTTTACCAAATGTCATTTCATTGTTGAGGATTTAACGGGAGATTTGACCCCTTTTTTCATGTCGTACTCCCACACCCCAACACACCTGCAAACAGCCCCTTAAGATAGGTGTTGCTGGTTTTTGAGATCTAACCCCCGGGGAAAGAGATAAGTAAGAAGCTGCAATGGAGGAAGAGAAGCTGCAACCAAAAGGAGTGAGTGATGAGGAAAAGAAATGGAAAAAAGAACAGCATACGCTCTCTGATGGCTGCACAGGAATCACCACATCCAGTCACACACTCACCGTGTCGTGGCTGCATCCAAACACTCGCAGCACGGATGAAGCCAGCTGTGAGAGGAACCGCTGGGACATCATTGTGTGTGTGTGTGTGTGTGTGATTGCGTGCATGCACAAGAGTGGTGGTTAAGAGCGGGTGAGGTGGCGGCGCAGATACATTCTCATCATCTGATGCAGGCGACTGTGTGCACGAGAGGAGCGCTTTTACGCTCAGTCTGTGGACAGAGGGGGCCGTCCTACCTTCCCTTCGACTGGGCCCTCCCCCTTCCTGGTTGCCGTGGCATCATAAGGCGGCGCTTCGTGTAGCGGACAGCCCGATTGGCTCGCTGTCCGAGTGGAGGCTGTTTGGGGGAAAAGAAACACCAGATCCGTTGAGTCAGATTGTCTGAAACCTGTCGGACGATTTCTGCTCTATCTCCATCGGCGCTCAGACCAACAGCCAATCACACGTTTGCTTTCTGAGAGACTAAAACACAGTGAGCCAATCGCAGCTTTCTGCGCCTCCTCCCACAGCTCC
The DNA here is from genome assembly GCF_053564925.1 of Oryzias latipes. Classification (NCBI taxonomy): domain Eukaryota; kingdom Metazoa; phylum Chordata; class Actinopteri; order Beloniformes; family Adrianichthyidae; genus Oryzias; species Oryzias latipes. Next base: position 3,307,288 of record NC_136244.1, on the reverse strand, counting down.
TGCTTTACCATCTGTCTGCTGAACCAGCCAAGATCTGTGTGAAAAACTCACCACCACAGCTTTCAAAGTTGACTCGTACTTTTTAATTGTCTGTTTTTTTCAACCCGTTTTTGTTTTTAAAATACCTTAAAGCAGCTTAAAGTTTCACCCGTCTTACCTGCAGGCTGGTCCACAGACTTGGACTGCTCCATTAGATGCTCCTTGGCTTTGGCCGACTGTGACAACACCGTGGCCAGAAGCTGGAATTACACAAAGATGCACATTTATAAGTATTTTCATTTATTTGCAGTCATTTGGCACCGCTTCAATGTTAATATTTTAGATAGTTTATTTCAGACCATTTTGCATTTAGATCCAGAAAATTCAAGCTCCAACCAGAATATTCGATCGTCTCTGAGCTGTTACAGTGGAGCAGAACAGTAAACCTGGGTAAATCCTGCTCAGGTGTCCAAACCAGCGATCTGCAGTTTGACTGCAGACAGGTGAGAATAGAAAGACGCATAGGTGCTTCATGAGCCACCATTCAACACCTCATCTATGTGTCTGTGGACAGGCCCCGCCCTTTTTTGGTAAACATCGACATTTGGCACTAATAATGATCAGCCTTCAGCAGCTTGTTACCTATTTTTGTAAATACACCATGGTATGGGTGAATTCTGAGTGGCTGTGGATTAAAAAGTGATCCACAGTGATAATGCACACCTAAAAAGGAGTTCCGGTCAGCCTGTCCAGATACTCATCTTGTGATTTATCAGATGATTTAATAATTAATCTGTGTTGTGATTTTCTATCAACTTTAAAATCTTTTCTTTTAAATAGCAGGAAGGAAAATTGTTTACCCCAGAGAACCAATGGGGTCAAATTTGGTTCCATTTTTTTCTTCTAAAACGTGTTTTGTATTTTACGACAGAGTTTCAGGGCCACAAAACAAAAGAAGTAAAATTACGAGATTTAAAGTCGTGAATTTACGACTTTTTTCTCGTAAATTTTTTTTACATCAAAGTCGAAGAGAACACACAGGGCAGCAGGTGAACGCCGCGCAGCAGCGGAGTAGACTGACTAAACTTAATGGAACAGGTGAGCTGAATGTTCATGGGCAACGTAACAAATGTTTGGAAGCTCATTTGTTTGATTTATAATTCATTAATGTTTTATGCATTGATTGGTGGCTTGCAGGATCTCTGCAGACGTTGATGAAAACATCGGCGTCCCTGCAGATGTCTACTTCAATCCTTTCTTCCTCCAAAGACCTCAGATCTCTAAGTCTGTGTGACGCTTTCGTCGGAGGAGGAGCACTTTTCAGAATTCAGAATTTCAGAATTCATTCATCTTTGTTGTTTTCTGTTGAAACGGGACGTATCATCTGGAGAAAGGGGACTATGAAACATTGTTTTCCTTCCCCTTTAGTGTTTCTTGTGCGCATGACAGTCACATGACGTAAGGGAACAAAAGGACTTCTGGGAATGTGATTGAAAAGGAGAATAGAAAAATGAAAATAAATTATTGGTCCTCCTCAACCAAACGTATCTCTGAGCTCCTTATTTTACAGATGAAACTCCGCTTTAGCGACACCGAAGCCCGGAAAGACTGACAATAATTTCATTTTGAGTCGCCAAAAGGTTCAGAATTTTTTGAAACCCGTCCGGAAAAGAAGCTTCACAAAATGCTCCACATCTTTCATCTTCAAGCTAGGCTCCAATAAACGGACAACTTGGGTGTCTCTTCTCGTACATTTACAAGATTTAAAGTCGTGAAAGTACGATAAAAAATATTGCAAACTTATTAGTTTTTTTCTCGTAAATTTGCAACTTAAAATCTTGTGAGTTTACAAGAAAAAAACATCAAAGTTGTCTGTTTACTGAAGCCTTGCTTGAAAATGAAAGATGGGCGTAAATTTGTGACTTGAAATCTAGTAAATTTGAGAGAGAAAAAACTTGTAAATTTAAGAGATTTTAAGTATAAATTTTATGACTTTATTCTCGTAATTTTTATGACTTTGTTTCTCGTAAATTCACGACTTTAAAGTCGTAATTTAAAAAAAGAAATTAAACACTCCGGATTGATGTTAGATGACCCCGCTATACTCCGGATAGATGACCCCACTCCCAATGTTAAAGGATAGCACAAGGGTTAACATTGGGAGTTGGGTCATCTAGACCCAGTAGACCAGTGGTTCCCAAACTGGGGGGCGCGCCCTATTGCAGGGGGGGCGCGGTGGAGTTTAGAAACAAAGGATTTGTATGTTTGTGTCAGTGTGGGGGGGCTCGAAAATATTCTATTCTTCAGAAAGGGGGGCCCTGCAGAAAAAGTTTGGGAACCACTGCACTAGACGGTGTGCTGAACCTTTTTTCTTCAAGGATTTGTGATCTTTACATGAAATCCTCTCCACCTTTATCCACCTTTGTCATGGTAGGGAGAACACGTCAATGTAAGGGTGGGGTCATCTGGACCCCATAAGATAGCACAAGGGTTAAGTACAGTAAAGAGTTGCATCTCGGAGCTGCGTTGCTCGTCTACAGAATCCACTGGAATGACGTTAAATGCGTAAACGGTTGAAGAGTCTCTGTTGTTCAAACAGTGTGCGTTGTTTAGCTGTCGCCACCAACAGATCCACTGTTAACAGATGAAGAGCTAAGAATAAATGTTCTTCCATAAGTAAAACATTTTTTCCATATTTGCCTTTTTCACTTGCAGCTATATGTTGGACACAGCTGGAGTGACCTAATTTTAGAGACATGAAATGACCATTTTAAAGAATCCAATGATGCTAAGACTGTAGTAGGGTGGGTTTTCAGTGTGTGTGGTACCTTAACGCCTTCCGCCTGCGCGTGGAGAATGTGTGGAGCGCTGCCAGCACTCTGACCGCTGCCCGAAGACCTCAAGCTGGTCACACTTCCCGAGCTTCCCACACTGCTGCGGTCTCCACCTACGTCAAGCAAACACACACCCGACAACATCCACATGCAGCCATACATCCGCCCAAACAATATGTGCAGTTTGTGTCAAAACAACAGTACATCCAGTCACACAGACACACAAACAGACACAGTGGTTTAGCCGACTTCCAAGAGAACACTGTGAGAACTCTCCACTGAAATGCACTGGGCAGCGGGTGAATGGATGGACAGGACGGAGAGACAGTTTGACGGACGACTGAAGGACGAACTCAAGAGTGGAGTCGAGACATGCCGCTCACTTTTGCATTCATTGCCAGCCTTTCCTCCTCAGCTCCCCCACATGTAGCATCCCAGTAAAACCAGTTGCAAAGTCACACACGCACACAGACTGTAGACCGATGCAGATGCCTGCAGCCTACACATGAGGCTACGGAGTTCAGCTGGGTTTCAGATGACGGATAAGCATAACATGGGAGGCTGTCAGGAGCAGGTCAAAGAGTATCTGAGAGCCCTCAGACATAAACTGGCTCAAACCAGCACACCGGCAGGTTCGGCTCCAGTTGTACCACAGGCACACGCCGTTAGAGGTGCCGGGCAGAATAGATTTTGCCTGCAGACGTCAGATACTGTTTGGCCCCTGGGCAGACTCTAAGGAGTCAGCGGTCGAGGGCTCAGCGCAGCGCAGCTTAGTTACCTGCCACGGGCTTGCGCAGAACCCAGATTTCTTCATTGGAGCCTCCATGGGGCCCGCTGGATGGAGTGGGAGAACTGTGAGGACTTGCCTCTGAGCCTCGACAACCTTCAACACAGAACACCACCATTAACGCTCGTCTACCCTAAACTAACCCCGAGGAGCTGCTGTCCCCGGGGAAACGGGGATTAAAGAGGATTCGCCTCTTTGAATGGGCCTTTTGCTTTTGTCCACACCTGTACTTATGTTTAGTGTTTACATTTCTCTATCTCCAAAGATGGCGGTACTTGATACCATGCCGTCACTGATCTGGCCTGCAAATGGGTTCGTAGTCCAAGTAAGTACACAGAGTAATTAGTTAGTGGGTTTTTCAGTGTGCTGCGACAGTCCAGAAGTGTTAGGAACACAAAGTTATTGAGCCAAAAACACAAATTAGCTTCAAATTACTTTGTATATTTTACATCTTTCCAAAACATCAGATTTGTATTTCTGTGTTTAATCAGCCATAATTTAAAGAGTTGGAAATTCCAGATTGAGCTAGCCACAAACAACGCCTTAAAAGCTTCACAAGAAAACTGCAACAACATTGGCAAATTCTCCGGTAGATTTGGGAAACCCTCCTGCTGAAGCCGTTTGCCCTGTCACAGCCCAGAGAGGTACAACTTTGATAATCAAACCATTGCCTGCTAATGTTGCAGAGTAAAAAATTATCATGATGCACATGGTTTGCTAACAAACTCTAGAGGAAATTATGAGCTAACGCTGAAGCACATGTAACTTGCTGACACGGATTTAAAGTTACCACTTCAATGTCACTTTTTCTTTAAATGAGTCTACAAGTTCTGCTCCGCTAAGTGCAAACAGTCGCTAAGTAAACAAATATTGTGGACAAGGACGTTTTAAAGCTAAAATATCCAAAAAAACATGCTTACTCTGATACAGACAGTGTAGCATGCTAACACTCGTACTGGAAAATGCTAAAAAAATAGCGTACACGGGTACAGGAAATGACATGCTAACGCTAATATCATGAAGTATTCCAGGGTTATACGTGAATTCCCTCACTGCTTCCTAATGATACAGCGCAGGACTATCCAGTTTCCTGGATTTTAACGTAATTCGGACACCATGCTCTACTTTTTTTATTAAACGTCAAATATGCCAAAGTAAAAGCCAAATAAATATGAACATTTTACGAAAACTATATATGAATCCACTTTTTTCAAATTACTTGTTAAAATGCAATGCATCGTGGTCGATATTTGAAAATCAAGTTAGCAGCGATACACAATAGCTGTGTCCGAATTCCTTCAGTACTCACTACATAGTTTACTATATAGTGCTTTCACCATTTTGTAGTGCTGTCCGGATCTACAATTCCATAATAAAGTGCTCTAGAAATTTCTCAGAAGTCTCGGTAAAAAAACAGAGTGCACCGACGCTCACTAGATCGGGTCATATAGACCACAATGCATTGTAATTGAACAATTTTTGCAAAAAAATGTATTTAAATGTATTTTTTTTTAAACCATCAACGTTTTTCATCTTCAAAACACAGTTGATTCATTAATAGTTGTATTTATTAGGCTTTTACTTTGTGAAATCGGTGACACCATATTCGCCAATTTAAAAAAGTGTAATGTCGTGAGCATGGAGTCTGAATTGCACTACATAGTCCAACACTCTTTAGTTTTTTAGTGGTTGGGGGTTAGGGAAGACATTTGGACACAGCCACTAGTTACTTCTGGTAAATTTCTAGAACACTGGATTTTTGAATAGTAGATTCGGACACCCCGACAAAATGGTGAACGCTCTGTTTCGTGGACTAACCGGTGAGTATTGAGTGAATTTGGACACCATATAACACAGGTTGTGTTTTATAAAATTCTTAAACTTTACTTTGAACTTTGTTACGTCACATAGGACTTAAATTCTGATTCAGTAAATCGCACCCATGGCTTAGGGAGCAGGCCTTGAAGGTTTGTATTGGAGCTTCTCTGAAAGCAGTTTTGAACAGATACATCAACAAGATTCTCTAAAGAGGCACATTTCTTTTCATTTTTTTGTAAGTCATCTTTTATTTATAGCTTTGCTTCTACTTGCCCTTGTTTTGTTTAAGACCATGATTCAATTTTTCAAACGCGCCTGATATTCCACACTTCCTAAAACTGGAATTGTGACACATCAGGCAGTAATGAAAAATGGAAAATAATAAAATACAGACAGGGCCCAGCGGGGAGAAGGGAAATTAAAAAAAGAGGGTTTATTAATCTAAAAAGAGACCAAACGCTTCAATCTTCATACATTCTCTCCATCTCATCCTCACAAACACACACAGGAAAATACAGCATATAGATAAATGAAAACGTAGCACATAAATAAATATATTTCTCCATTCCTGTGTATATACACATATATCCCGTAATTTACATACACACACATATATAATACATCCATACGTGTGTGATTATATATGTTAAGCATCGCAATGGGGCTGCTGTAGTGCATTTGGAGAGCTTCATAAACCATTAAAAACATCTAGGAAGGGTTTATTAATGGTTTATATGTGGGGTATGCAGTGCTCCAGTGAAAAATAACAATTTCCTTTGCTTTCATGTGACAACACAGCTCCTTCTTGTGGCCATTTTCCTTCCCTCCATGTAGACAAATGAAAAAAAGTGGACCTTCTACTGCCCTTTAAATCCACTCATTGGTACAAATGCTGCTTTGCAGCAACGTTAGGGAGATTAAAGACATCCTGTTATTAATGGATTAGTACTTTTCTTAGATTTTAGTGTTGAAGGTCAGCAAATCCGTCAGAAAGACGTCAGTCTCCTGGAGGTGACAAAACGGCGTCCACAGAAGGCGCTCGTTCACAGATGAGCTTACCTTACCTTCAAAATCCTTACTAGTTTTAAGTAAACCTGACAGTTTATAACAAGCTTTACTTTACTGATGCGGGTCAAGGTTTTGTCTGGTATTTTGCACTTTAAACTTAGTAATAACATGTAGAAAACTGTTGACCAATGTGAAGTTTCATTGACTGACCGCTGTCTCTTTGGGTTTTATTTACCTGTTACAGCTTCTACCTCTCTCCTCTCAACACAAACATGTTTCGGTCTGAGGTCCGGCGGGATAAAGGAACGTTAAACAGATCATAAGATGGCACCACAGGACAAGGACAGGACAAGAACACAGTCTAGTCAGGGTTGGAGGAGTGTATGCGGTATATCAGTGGGGAACTAGGGAGGGTCGTCGTGGCAGCTGCAACGGTGATAAGAACAGAGAAAAAGGAAAAAAACTAAAGGAAAAAGAAATGGAAAAACTAATGAAAAGAAAGAAAAATGTGAAGGAAATCGGGATATACCACAAGTAAACCAAACACAGGTTTGAGATGGCTTTTTAAAAATCTCTTAGACTATTAGATTAGCTTATTTAAAGCTGATGGTAACAGTCAGTTTTGACATGTATAATGTTACATGTAATAGCATGACTTAACACTAGATGGCTCTATTGTTTCTGTTCCTGTGGCTGTAGCTTATGTACCATGTCTAACCCTTCTGCTATCTTGTGGGGTCCAGATGACCCCACTCCCAACGTTAACGTGCCTCCAAGGTCTTGTGGGGTCATCTGGAACCCACAAGACAGTGCGCTGAACAAGCCGACATCCCACTCCCAGCGCACGTTAACGTTGGGAGTGGGATGTCGGCTTGTTCAGCGCACTGTCTTGTGGGGTCCAGATGACCCCACAAGACCTTGGAGGCACGTTAACGTTGGGAGTGGGGTCATCTAGACCCTCTAGACAGTGCTCTGAACCTTTTTTCTTCAATGATTTGTGATCTTCACTGGTGTCCATGGGTTACATGAAATTTTTCCACCTTTATCCATCTTTGTCATGGTAGGGAGAACACGGCAAGGTAAGGGTGGGGTCATCTGGACCCAATAACATAGCACAAGGGTTAAAGGTGCTCACCACCTTTGAAGCAAAGTTACCCAAGACCACAACTTTTCTCACATTTTCCACGTCTATTCTCGCATGACCAATTTTCATCTATGCAGTATACAGCAAAATGTACGTAGTGGCTGAGTGATGGGGCCTTTAGAGGACAACGGGGGTCCTGATGAGGATAGTGGAGCCATGTCAGAGAGTTTCTAATTGACTGTTGCTCATAGAGCTTTCACCACTAAAAGACTGATATTTCTTTTTATTTCTACGACTTCTACTACGAGATTTACCAGTAAGCTCCAAATAACTCTTCCATCATTTTTTTTAGGTTGATTGACTCTCATTAAAGAGAATGTTAACAGAAAGAATGGAAAGAAAAACAATGTTAGACATAATGACGAACATATAACCTTACAGAAATTAGGATCAGAACAGAAAACTTTAAAGGATACCTTCCCCAGAGAACGTTTGCTGACACAAATTCGAATTTCACACGATCAATTAAAGTTGAACTTTTGGCAAAAAAAGGATTTATGAAATAGCAATGAGAAGGGATCCCTTGAAGCTTTACTTTTAACACTAATAATAATAATAATAATAATAATAATAATGAAAAGTGGGTGTGTACCTGGGGCAGTGGGTGTGTCTCCCTGTGGAGTTGTCACGGGCGACCTGTTATAGCCAAAGGAAGTGAAAAGTGGAAGCAGTGGCTGATGGGAATGTGGTGGAGGAGGAGGCGGTGGAGGCAGGATATGGATCTGATGAAACGTGGTGTCGTTGCCGTTGACAACCGCGTTGGCAGGGGCAACCGTTGCCGGGGGAACCAGCGGTATCTTTTGAAACTGTTGAGTGCAAATGACTTTGCTGGCCAAACCTAGATAACACCCACCGCGACGACACACGGAGACAGACACACAACCAGCCGACAGTGAACCACCGGCACGAAACAGCCAAACAACAGAACACAGAGTTACACGCAAGAAAGAGGAGGGGAAAAGGAAAATTAAACACAGACTGAAGTAACAACGTGGCACAAAATGAAGGAGGGGAGCCATGCAATGGACAGAATGAGCAGGAAACGGGAGATTTGATGAAGGAGAGGAATGCCGCTAACTTTTATTCACGCTAAGGTTCAAAACCAAAATCTACACAATACAGGAGGAAACCCTGTGGCATTGAAAAATTTGTTTTTTTTCTCTTATCAGCTTCTGGACACCCAAATTACAAAAATGCATTCCTTTAAGGCGGTGTTAAAAAAACACAAATCAGCTTAACTTTTGTATGATTATAAATCGTTTCCTTTTTGATTTAGTCATTGCAAAACTTGTAACTCGGCATAAACCCATCTGAAAATATTGGGCCCATCAATTATTAGAAATATAGCTGTGGCTGAAAACAGTTTAGATTTTAGTTCTTTTATTGTGGTAGCACATTCCTTCACATGGTCACTTCCTGTCAAACGTGATGGTTTAATAATGTTTCTGATGTGAATAAACATCTTCAGTTTTATTAAATCCGTCTGTCATAAAGCTTTTTTACTTGTTGCCCTCCTACCGTATCACTACAGAATAAAACCGGTTAAGGATTGTTTTAGTATATTTTTGGACCCCGACTTAAAGATCCACTCTGATAAAAAGTTGTTTTTTTTAGCATCTATTTGTTTGAGTCCTAGAAAACGGCAAAGGTTTGTTTGACTTGAACTAAAAACAGCATAATCATAATTAAACACAATTCGGACCACCTTGAAAATAGACCTAAAGACGATCCGAGTGGCACTTTAAACTAGTTGTATAAGACGTTTACAGTCAAAAAGTGTCTGAGGATGGAAATGTTAAAGAAAGGAGCAACTTCTTGGGGTAACAGCTGCTGTAGCCTCCAGATCTGTTTTCCTGCATGGGGGGGGGGGGGGGGGGGGGGGGGGGTTTCCAGCTGTTCTTTTGCTGCTTCAACTGCTGCTGTTCTGGGTTGAGCTGAGCGGAGACGTCTGATCGAGGAGGAGGAGGAGGAGGCGACATGGGGATGAAGCAGCTCCAGAGAGGAGGCGGCTGGTGATGGGGCTGTCAGAGGTGAGTGACGACCACCACATGGATGTACAAGCCAACAGACGGAGACCAGCAGAAATGAACAGCGACCGACACACAGATGGACAAACACAACAACCTGTCATGTTAAAGTGACCACGGTGAACGCGGACACCTCTTAGTTTACAGGATGAACCTGAATGCTCTGCTAATGGCGCACTGATAAAACCCTGGAGAGAGGAGGTTCAAGAATGGACCGAGAAGCTGTGGAAGTCTGTGTTCTAAAGACACAAGTGGGAATCACTTCCATTCCAGTGATAAAGAATGTTCCGTCTTATGAGATAACTGACAAACGTTTGTGAGTGAGCCTCCACATGGCTACTGTAGTGTGACGAAGGCAGAAAAAGATTCGTTCATGAACATTTGTCTGCATGTGACTTTGTACATTTGATGTCACATTCCTGAGCTGTTCCCTAAAGGGGCAAAAAGCAAAGATAAACGTCTGCGTTCTGGAACGTTCATAGGGTGATGAACTAAAAGACTCAATCCTATCAGGGTTTCTACAGTCTTGATCCTTCGATGTCGGCTCTTCCTATCATTGTGAAGCAGAATTCACCAAGCCTTGGATTGTTCACCCACTAATAGGGAACGTGAGCTGGGTTTAGACCGTCGTGAGACAGGTTAGTTTTACCTACTGATGATGTGTTGTTGCAATGGTAATCCTACAGCATTTTGAGTTTTGTGCCTAAAAACACAGTAAACTGACTGAAAAACGCTCAAGTCTTCCTGCAGTTTCCCTGGAAAACTGTCTGAAAGTCAAATATCCGATATTTTGGATGTATAAAACTATATCAACAATTTGTTAGCTAAACAGTGAAGGAGCTCAGATTTTCATGTTTATCTAAAAAATACAATCGGATTCAGAAGCTTCTTTGGGGTTTTTTATGAACGATCTTTGAATAAGTAAAAAGATTTATGATCCCTGATGGAAGGAGACCCAAAGAAATCATCTAATGATTAAACTTTAAGAAGCACCTGCATCTCCATTTTAACCTGCTACCTTGCCCAAAATGGACTTTTATTTTCTTTCCTTCACCTGAGTCGCCCTGAGGGCTCTTTTACTGAATTTTTCCAGTACTTTTTAAGTAATCTCTTTAGTTTGTTTCGCTATTTGGAAATTTGAAGCTAAACCGCGATCTGAAGCGGAGCAGGGCGCAGTTGTTTGGCCCTAACTTAGAGTTTAGGTGACCGTTTTTAACTAAAGAAAGCTCTAAACTAATGAGATTATCTGTTCTAATCCTCTGCAGTCAAATAAAATATGGAACAAACATGTTGCCTGGGCTTTTGTGTGCGGATTCAAACATCTGCATTTGATTTTTACAAAAAAAAATAACCCAAGTGAACACAAAATGATCATAAATAATTTTTAGTTCAGGATTTTTAACTATTAAAATAACAATAGTAATGAGATTCTAGGAGGAAACCGTAACTGATCAAAATCCAAATCTCATTTTCTTTATGTCGGGATCTTTTCCACATCTATCTGAATCTCTGGACCGATGAAAGAAAAAAACATGAACAGCCTGAGCTAAAACAGCCTTCAATAAAAACAACTTCATAACCGTTAGTCAGACAGGGCGGTGGAAGTGTGATGATGTGTAAAGGATGCAGCTCCACCAACTGCATGATTTATCATAAATAACTCAGCCAATAATTCTTGGCTCTACCAGAAAATCCTGCAGACAAGTCAAGTCTACATCTAGTGACCTCAAGACCTTAATTAGCACAAAAATGATCAAACAGCAACAGAAAACCAATCACTGATTAACTGATGAAATATACAAAAAAACATTTCAGTTTGAAGATTCGAAGATGGATCAAAGTCCAGATTAAATTTGACGGGAAACTTAACTTAAAAAGTTGGTTCAGGGTGGGAAAAAAAACGAAATTCGGCAAAATGAAGAAAACAAATCAAAGTAAAACTCAACAGTCATCTACAAAAGTCACTTTAAAAACATTATTTAAAAATGGGAACACCAGGGAATAGGATTACTTTTCTCTGTCATGAAGGTCAGAAGAGCACTTTGAATGCATGTTTTGTGTTTAGTTGGGTTATTTCTAAAATCCCATCTCAGTGTGAAGGGAAAAAGGTTTTTGCATCTGACTTATCGTTCTGGGTCAATGTTGAGGTGAACCCTAACCAGGGTCCATCACATCTATGAAGAAAGTCTAAAAAAAACAAACATATTTGTCAATAACATTTGTTTTGCGCTTTTAAATGTGTTGCTTCATTTCATCGATAAGGATTTGATATTTCTCTGTAGTCGTGTCATTTTAAAGCCTCTTCTCGTGTGAACCTTTGATTGGATATTTTTAGGGATGTGAGGAGGTCAGAGGGTTGCGTGTCCACTGTGTCATGTCCAGATGGCTGACGCTCCTTGATTCACGCTAGCGGTGCTTGTAACTGTGAGATTCTTCAGTCGATGCTCTTCCTTTTGCAACACCGCGCCCGTACCTGCCATGACTCACGCACGCTCCCACAACGCACAAAAGACCGCCCACTTACCGGTGCGCTTGCTGATGACCTCCACCAGAGTGGACGGGAAGTACCCGACTCGATCATTTCCTGTCCGGTTGTCATGGATACAGCCCTTCCAGCGTCCATCGGGGTGCTGCTCCAGAACCTGTCAGGCAAACATGACAACAAATGAAAAATTTTACTTTTTTAGGTCATTTTTCCATTATTTGTCTTTTTTTTCTGTAAAATGTGAATCCCTGACAAGCAAAGACTTTTTTCACGGCCTCAGTGAAGACGCAGAGCGTTGTTTCCCTTCATTCCCCCTGGAATACTTACCCAACGGCTGATAAATATTCATAAAATGTGACACACCTTAGTGCGATGAAATAACTTCATACATATTTGATGGTAAAGGAGTGAGAACTCGCCTGTAGGAACTGTTGTCGGAGACATGTGAAGCGTTTTTTTGTGCATGTTTTTATCTAGTTTTGCCGCTTGAAAAATGCTGTGAGCTGCAAAAAAAAAAAACAGTAACATGACAAATGAGGCGAACGCGAAGCTCCTCTGGATTTTACCGGAGGGTTTAGTTCAGAAGCTGATGTGAAAGCGCTGCTTCGCTTATGAGAGATTAACTGTCAAATGTACAGAACCAGATGGAAAAATGGAACTCCTGCTCTAGAGTTTGATAGGAAATTCAAACCAAAAACACAATAGGTTCACTTTATGTGTTTTTATTTTATGCAGCAACTTTAACAGCCAAATGTGACGATAAATAACCAGGAAGAGAGACGGTTTTGCTGCTGATTGAAAACAGAAAATAGAGTTTTAGGAAAGCACATTTTTGTCAGATAGATTGTTGGCCCTCCTCTGTTAAAACCAAAAAAAACCTACTTCTGAGTCACTATAAGTAACTCGGTCAAAAGTAACAATACATCAAGCGATTGCAGAGTGGGCCTCTAATCAGCATCCTACACCTTTAAACCTGTAACCATGGAGACAGCGGCTCCTGGGCTGTTTGCTGACATTGAATATGTACCAAAAAACGAGGACATGGCTCTCAGACCAGCGTGTTAAAGGTGGAGACTTTAAAAGCTTCTCCCCTCAGCCTGATGTTGCTTCACTGAGCACAGGCACCCCACAGGGATGAGTGCTTAGCCCACTGCTGCACAGCCTTTACACTGCTGACCAGCAGGTGTCTGAGCTGTCTGGATGGTGTCAGGCCAACAATCTCATCCTAAACCCAACAGAGACCAAAGACGTCATCCTAGACTTCAGGAGGTGCAGAGGAGACAACCCCCTCCTCTCTGCATCAACACAGAGTGCGTGGAGATGGTCTCCAACTTGACGTTCCTCGGCTCCACCATCTCAGCTGACCTCCCACGACCTTCACACTCTGCTAATGGTCCGATCAAGACCAAAACCAGCAGACTGATTATTAAGTTAAATTATTGGACACAAACAAAAACAAGCCACACCCACTCAATGACACAGATGTTGTCAACCCTCGTCTTATGTAAGGGTTAACGGGCGACAGAGTGTGCATTATCAGAAATAAACGCACGCATGAAGCTAAGAGAACCATTTCATTAGCTCCTTCCTGTTTCACTGGTTTATGTTTTTAAAGACTCAACTAAACAACAACTGAGAGCAACTTCTGATTCATAACACGTCTGAGCTTTTTATCATGTTGCTCCAGTGATTGAATGAGCTTTCTAAATGTATCAGAAATTTTCTGTCCACATCTCTAACTTACTGTCACTGAGTCACTGTTGGATTTAGAGAACATCGTTTGGATTAGATCCAAATGCAGATGGACAGAAACTCAAGGGTCAACTCATGAAACTGACAAATTGAAACAAAGAAAATATTAAACTATCTGGAAAATAAAGATAAATACATGAGAAAACAAGACAAAACAGCTGGAAACATGTCATAAAAATCCGCCAAAAAAGTCACCAAACTGAAACAGAATCCCTAACCCTAAAACCAAAACAAGACAAGCTGGACAGAACTCAAGCAAAATCTGGTGAATTGAAAGCAAGACATATTTTAATTAAAAAAATCTTTTCAGGCTGACTTAGCTTCACAAGCCCTCATTTATGCTCTGGAATACATGAAAACTCGTCCCTAAGTGCCCCGTTTGGGGATGGTGGGGGTGTGCGTTACCGTGATGACGTCTCCTGCTTTGATGTTGAGGCTGGTCAGGTCGTAGTTGTTACAATAGTCCTTCAGAGCCCGAACCTGCAAAGCTGCTGATGCTTCTGAGACACAGGGACAGACAGTTACACAATGCACCAACACGGCCCTGTAACAATCAGTTTGCTGCCCTTCTGCTTAAAGGAACCAACAAGCATTTGACTCCATCATCAGATCTGCAGATTATCAGCAGTTTGTTAAGAAGGTCTGACATCAGAAAAACAGGTAGATCATCAGAATATCAGAACTCTGAAGTACAGAAAAGTGGCCGTTAGGTTATAACTGCCTTCAAACAGACAGCCTGCAGTAACGTAAAACGTTCAGAATAGAACTGACATTTTTGTCCTCTTCTAAGGGAAAAACAGTAGTTGCACTTTTTGTGTTGATAGAAAGAAAATCGGTTTTATACTGTAGGGTTTCCCGCCAATCAGATGGACAATTTGTGGTTTATGAGGATGTTTGGGTTAAACCAAAACCAAAAAAATGTTCCATTAAATATCGCAGCCTCAGTCATTCATAAGATTTTTTTTTCACAGTAAACTTTTATGTCAGCATGTAGACATTTTTAAAACTGTTAGTCTGTCAATCCATCTGTCCATGCATCCATCATCAATCTACCCTTCCAGAGTGTCAGAAAGGTCAGAATAGCATTTCAAATGCATGTTTTCTGTTTGATTGGGTTATTTCTAAAATTGCAAATCAGTGTGCATGGAACAATCCATCCATCTGTCCATCCATCCATCTGTCCAGGCATCTATTTGTCCATGCATTCATCATTCCATCTATTCCTCTATCCATCCATCCATTTATCCCCCCAATTTATCACCCATTCCTCAATCCTTCTCTCCATCCATGTATCTACCCATCCATTTTTCTGACATGTACCTACCCGTCCATCCATATATCCATCATTCCTTCTACTCATCCATCCATCCCTCATTCCTTCTACTCATCCATCTATCATCCATCTATCCCTCCATCTATCATCTATGTATCCCTCCATTCATCCATCCATCCGTCTATCATCTTCCTGTCTTTCAATCCATCCATCCATCATTCCTTCTACTCATCCATCTATCCCTCCATCTATCATCTATGTATCCCTCCATTCATCCATCCATCCGTCTATCATCTTCCTGTCTTTCAATCCATCCATCCATCATTCCTTCTACTCATCCATCTATCCCTCCATCTATCCCTCCATCTATCATCCATTTATCCCTACATTCATCCATCCGTCCATCTATCCATCTTCCTGTCTGTCAATCAATCCATCTACCAATCCATCCAATCACCTACTTATCCGTCCACATATCTATTTATACATCCATTCACTCATCTTTCCTCACATATTCATTGCTCCATCTGCCCACCCACCCATATATCCATCCAACCATCCACTTATCTAAACATACATCCGAACCACACATCCGTCCATCTATTCATACATTCATCATGCAATCCATCCATCTTACCCCGCAGGAGTTGCTTTATCTCCCTGCTAGCTTGGGTTGCAGTGAACTGGTAGACGATGTCCAGTGCCGTCTGGCTGTAGGTGTTTCTCACAGTAGCATTGATTCCACTCTGTGACAAAGAAGAGCAGATTGATTTGTTTAGAATGACCTTTTCTTTTGAAAAATTACTCCTGAAGCCTTAGGAAGAATCTGATTTAAACTTTCAGCTTAAATAAATGAAAAAAGTTTGTTGGTTTAAACAGGAGAACAATGAAGGTCTGTCGTCTCAACGGTGTAGGACGTCACCATGCTCCCAGGCAAGGGGTGATTCACCATCATGATGTTAGCTGAATATAATCTTGATCCATTGTGACTCTTCCGGCTAATTACAGCCACAGCAACCTCAGATTCAGTTCTCTGAAATCCAGTGTGGGCTAAAGGAACAAAGATGAATTCAGTCCAAAAGCGCCTCGAGACAAAGACTCCCAGCTTTTCACAGTCGGGGGTCTAAATGAAACAGTTAGTTCCTCCCATTGGAGGACATGCAGCCATTGAAACAAGTCCTTTCTGTTGGTGTTTTTATAATTCTGCGGCTTTGCAGGATCCTTCACATTTGTTTTTACAGATGTCATGTCACGTCACATGATCAATTTTATAAACAGAAAACAACATAAACTTCACTTTATTTCATGGGAAGTTTTCTCAAAAAGAGTCGTTTAGCCTGTGGGCGTTTTAATCCTATGACTTACAGTTGGTTCCACATAACACTTAGAACACTGTTAGACTCATTGGTTTCCCTTTTCCAGTCATTTTCTGGGCTAGTGTCTGCACAGCTTTCCTCCAAAGGCAGAAAGGTAAAAACAAGGAAGATATCCCACATTCATGGTCATTACATGAACTAAACCTACACTTTTATTAACACAGAGTTGCTTCTGAACTGTTGAGCAGCAACAAGTTTTTCAAAATAACTGTTCTAAAAACTCGAACACATTTAGTAGCATTTATGTCACAGTATTACATGGAATGTGGATTATAAGTCACATGGTGTGAATGTCTGGATATACACAATAATTATAGAAAAATCCTTTCTTCTGTCTTCATGGACAGAAAAAGTTTGTTTGTTTTTTTATTCTGACAAATTGAAGGATTTGAATGTAGTTCACATCATGACAGCTAGTTGTGGTGGGCGTGGCCTGCCAGCAAACCCTCTCTTTGTCTGAATTCCCTCACGAATCCCCAACCCCCCCAAGTACTAAATGGTGTAAGACTATCCAGTGCCCTAGACTTTAATGCAATATGAAAACATTACTTTTTTTTAAAGCCAAATAGGATGTCACCCATTTGCTGAAGTGAAAACTAGGGGTGTGACAATTAATCAAAGATTTCTGTTCCAACAATCCAACCAGATCGGTCTGTCTGAGGGGAGTTGTCAATCAAAACAAATCGTCCATTATAAAATCATTTTTAAATGAAATCAATTGGTTTTAATTTATCTTGGAAAATACCATTTGGATTGAGACTTGGTAAGTTTTTTTTTACTATAATGTAAAAAATGACCAAGTGCATCACATAGGTGATGCAGCAAAAAAACGATCAGTCCATCATTCCAGTCCAATGTGTGGAAAGACTTTGAATAAAGTCATGTGACCATCCAGTGTCTAGAATGTTCTGATAATGTTCCCTTTGGATTCTTTGGATGTGGAAAAACAACAGTGGGCTGAACTTTAGGAAACTCAAAAGTGAATGGATTTGACATTCATTCTAGTTTACTTGTTTATTTGTACACATATTTAATTTTCACTTGATGATCTGGAAGAAATCCAAGAATCTGGAAAACTTCACCTGCACTGTTCAGGACCGGGTCTTAATCATTTTAGGTCAGTGAATGGGATGTTTCAAAATCAACCAAAAACGACTATGAATGGTATTAGCAACCACAAATTATGATATGATTCAAATCATTACATTTGTACAAACACAATAAATATGAACATTTTACCAAAACTATTGATAAATCCCCTGAGTTCTGACGATGAAATGCGTCAGTGAAGCGCAAAGCATTGTGGTCTATGATCACCAGCACACTGTTTTTTAACAAAGACTGCAGGGAAATGTCCTGGGCAGTGGTTTTTGGATAGATTTAGACACGCCATATACTGGATATAGTGCACTAACCGGGGAGTTGAACTCAGCCCTTGTCAGCTCCTTGGAGTAGACCCTCCCTAAAGGGGGACAGGGGGTACGTCCCCTCATCTTGATTCATGTATTTATTGTTTCTTTTCTTGGCCTCTTTGATTCTTTTTGTTCTCTTTATGTTTGTGTTGTCCCCATCTATCGTTTTTATTTTACAGTGATCTAAATTTGCTGCCCGACTTTATTCTTTTTTTTTTTGTTTCTTAAGGACTTACACAGCATTTAATCAATAGTGTTTCAATCCTTCTGTTTAGTTCTTTAGGTAAACCATTTCTTCTCTGAGGTTCATGACTCTTTGTGTTGGTTTTATTGTTCTCTGGACGTTTTGAATACTTATAGATTTCTTTGCTCTTTATTCAATTCTTGTGCTTAAATTGTTTCTTTCTTTAGTTTTTGTTTCTTTATTTGTCACCTGTTTTCCTTTTTCACGGCCCATCTTGAATCTTGGTGGGGTTCCAGTGTTTCATCTGTCTTCTTGTGTCCCTGTTGTCTGTCGTGATGCTGGTCCTCTTTGCTGTTTGTGTTCAACAGGGACCAAAGCAGCTCCTGGTTTGTGTGTGTTTCTATTATTCTGTTGTTTTATGCTGCTGCTGTCCTCTTTGTGTTGGATCTTCACGTCCAGGTTTTTGTATCTTCTGTTTGCTCCTCATGACTGAGTTTTCTGCTGAAGATCAGTGAGTCCTTTTTAGATTTTTCCAGTATATATCATCTTTTCCATCCTGGTTTCCTGCTGTTCTGGCTGCTGTTTGTTCCAGAACTTCCAGAAAAAAGCTGCTCATTACAGTCCACAGACTAGCATTTTCCATTGTAAAACCTTCTTTTTGTCTGTACATGTTTCTGAAGCTGAAAAATGTGGATTTGGCGTTGACATGATGTGTCATCCATTGTTAAATGTCTGCATTATTCAAGGGTCTTAAATATTTTTCTGAACAGCTGACATCAGTCATGCTTTTAGTAAATAGTGACATCATGTCAGGAGAATTTCATCTCTTTGGGTTGATATGTGAGGGTTTGTGCCGGTTGTTTTGCGGGGGGGGGGCTTTTTGTCCCAGCCTGGATCTTTACAGTGACCGATTCAGTAGTGTCCACATTGGGGCACAGGGGAGCCTATAGACTTTGGGTAAAAACGTTGGATCAAAGAAGCTGCCAAAATTTAAGAATCTTCCATGAACAGAGATGAGGGAACATTGTGGGTGACAGCATGTATGTTGCTCGTCTGTAACCCTTGTGCTATCCTAGGCACTTTAACATTGGGAGTTGGGTCATCTAGACCCACTAGACAGTGCTCTGAACCTTTTTTCTTCAATGATTTGTGAACCTAACTGGTGTCCATGGATTACATGAAATCTTTCCACCTTTATCCACCTTTGTCATGGTAGGGAGAACACGTCAATGGAAGGGTGGGGTCATCTAAGATAGCACAAGGGTTAAGGACCATGACCAAAAAGAGTGGGTGTGGTCACTTGGATAGCCCTAAGGATTTTCTGGAGGGCCACGTTCATCACAAAGAAACCTTCTGAGGAAAACTGCAGGCTTAAAACATGTCAAGGTAAAAATATCTTCATCCTTTGAGATGTTTTCAATCAGAGAATGTTTGCTGAAGTTTCATGACACAGGGCTCTCAGCAGGGACTCCAATGGATTATGTATGCAATGTATTTTAACCCTTGTGCTATCCTAGGCACTTTAACGTTGGGAGTTGGGTCATCTAGACCAGTGTTTTTCAACCTTTTCTGAGCCACGGCACACTTTAAGCTTAAAAAAAATCCCGCGGCACAACAGCATCCAAAAATGGAAAAAAAAGGAGAAACTCATAGTCTGTATTGATCTACAGCCCCTCCACAATCTCACATGCATTTTTTTGATAATTATTGCAGAAAAAGCTGGAAGCTGCAGCTGTTTTTCTAAAAGATGCAATAAAAGTTAAGTTAGAAGATTTAAAAAAAGTTTGAAGTGTGTTCGTTGTTTTCAAGACGTTTAACAACAGAACTCCTTTTACGCTGTCACTCTCACAACCCAATGCATCATGGGAGATGTAGTGCATAAAACGGCCGGCGGAGATCGCTTTTCGGAGCTTCATGGTTTTGTTCACTTGTTCCACGGTCTGATACTGGATGCTGTGGAGAGCTACACCGCTAAAGACGAGCTTTAGCTGCTATTTTTGTTAGAACTGAGCGACTTTACGAGCTAAATCGGGACAAGGAAGTGAATACTTTAACCACTTCTGATTGGGCAGACTGATGACATGTGATTAAGCCTTCAAGAATGATTGGTGGAGACAGGTAAAGGGGCGGGACTTTTCCTAAATACAGCCGGAGCTGCAGCTGAATCGCGCTGCCGTCATTCTTATCAAAATGTCTTTAATAAAATAAAATAAACGCAAAGAGAAAGTATTTTACGATCTTTTATATTCCTAACTCCTCAGTGTTTTATCAGGGCCTGTTTGGATGAACAGAGAGCTGAAATCCTGGAGATGGGAAATGTTTTTAGATCAGTTAATGAGGGCAATTTCACACGGCACACTTGACCATCTCCTACGGCACACTAGTGTGCCGCGGCACACTGGTTGAAAAACACTGATCTAGACCCACTAGACAGTGCTCTGAACCTTTGGTCTTCAATGATTTGTGATCTTCACTGGTGTCCATGGATTACATGAAATCTTTCCACCTTTATCCACCTTTGTCATGGTAGGGAGAACACGTCAATGGAAGGGTGGGGTCATCTAAGATAGCACAAGGGTTACACAGAAACACCAAAGGTATGAGAGCATAATTAACTTTTTCTTTTTTATTAGCTGAAGCTTGGACAGTTATGACTCAACAGGGCCAGTGAAAGGAGGGGGTTGTCTTCGTTTTTTTTATACTATTTATTTATTGTGATGGTTCTAATCATGGACAGTTTGCGGAGATTCTTCCTTAAAATTGGGGGATGCTTCATGACATGTTTGAACCTATAGAAGTGTCTTTAAAGATTGAACACAATTAACAAAATGGTTTACCGCCCACTACACAGACTTGCATTCTTTTCTGGTGCTCTTGTGTCCTTTTTGCACAATGTGTTTGTCCCACAGAAATGATAGAGGGACTGCATGTGTGAGGGTGTGGAGTTTGTACTTTAAAATTGGTTTGTTTGGTTGAAGATTTGACAGGTAAAGAAGGACTACAGCATGTCTCTGTCATTTTCTCTGTATGTTGACATAGGGGATTTATTGTATGGGATTTCATTCATCCATTTCATGGATGGATGGATGCCACTTCTTCTGCTCATCCAGGAGCTCAGGGGCAGCAGTCTAAGCAAAGATCCCCAGACTTCCCTCTCCGTGGCCACTTCCCAGAAGCGTTCCAAAGCCATACATAGTCTCTCCAGCATGTCCTGAGTCTTCCGTGGGGTCTCCATCCAGTCGAACACTTCCCCATGGAGGCGTCCAGGAGGCATCGGGACCAGATGCCACCTCAACTGGTTCCTTTGGATGTGGAGGCGCAGCGGCTTTGATCCGAGCTCTCTCCGGGTGACAGAGCGTCTCTAAGGGAGTGGCCAGCCACCCTACGGAGGAAGCTCATGTTGGCCGCTCTTATTGGGGACCTTGTTCTTTCAGCCATGTCCCAGAACTCATGACCATAGGTGAGTAATGGTACGAAGATTGAGCGGTAAATCGACAGCTTTGCTTTCAGGCGGTACAGCAACCAAACAACGACGGATGCCGCTCCAATTTGCCTGTTGATCTCACACTCTTGGTTTCCCTTACAAGTTATCTTTCCTCACTCGTAAACAAGACCCCAAGATACTTAAATTCCTCCACTTAGGGCAGGAGCACTCCACCGACCCAGAGAGGGCAAACCACCGCTCTCCGGCCGGCCCCATGGCTGACCCTCACCTCGATTCACATGACATCATCTGAGATTTCCCAGTTTTTCAATATTCTTCGTATTGATGCCTGTTGAAGCTGAGTTTGTTACTGCCTTTTCCGCATTCCGTATGATAGAAGCAAACTTTGAGACGATGTTTAAAAGCTGTCATAATTTTATAATAAGCACTGCACCCACCCTTAGTGAAAAAATGGCTTAACTGCAAAGAGGTTTGTTTTGAAAGGTACGTGTCCTGATTCTTTGCAGCAACATTTCAAAATTTGAGGTTTTTGAATTTTACTGCATTGGTTGCACTGATAATGTGATAGATGTTTTTTTTAGCAAATCCTTTTTTAGTCAAATTCTGTGTTGATTATTGGTTTTCAATTCTCAGTTTAAAAAAATGAATGGTAAGAAATGATTTCTGACATTTCCACCCACCTCCAGCAGGAGTCTCACTACCTCAGTCTTCCCGCAGAGGGCAGCTTCATGCAGGGCAGTGCCCGCTTTAGTCTGCCTGTTGATGTCGATGCCGGCCTGTATCAAGAGTCTGGAAGAGAAATGCAGAAAAAGACCGACAGTGGTTAAAAATACAGCGGGAACATATTTTTTCCAATCATTATTTCCAATTAATATTAGACACTTAGTCAATCATGTACAACCTGTACAATTTTCAGTTTTCTGAAATGCTTGGTAAATAATAAAGTCTCTGATATGATTTGATTGTCTGACGATCTGAACCTGTTTGCCCTTCAGAGAAGAGGCAGAAGATGTTGTTGAAGAGGAGCCAGTTGTCTTTAACTTTAGGGAGAAATCTGGAGTTCAGAAGCTGCCAAACGTCTTTAAAGTACTGCTGTGAGGGAGTCTATGTGTGTTCTCCACGGACAGTTGGTCATGGCTAATGAGCCTCGTTTATCAGCGTCCCGCTCTGCTCCATCGACCATGACCGGCTTTATTCCTCCCTCTTCTCTTCATCACTGCTCCTCTCATTTTCCTACACCTGCATGAAGGAATGAGGAGGTGAGATCCGATGTCCTGAGGTTTTGTGGTCAACGCAACAGTGACCGGATGGTGTTTTCTTCAGGCTGTCTGTTCTGGGGTCACTGGGTTTCTTCAAGGCTGGACCTCTGGGGGTTTTTAGAGCCTCCTCCCAGTTGGATATGGTCGTCATCTCGGTGGAATTTCAGCCAGATTTCCGAACCGCCTGATGTGGCTCTTCTAGTGGAGGAGGAGCACTCTTCTGCTTATCTCTGCGGAGGTGCCTAAGATCCTCCTATCTAACCCAAACCTCCACATCAGAGCCATCATGCTCCACCTTCCCCTTCCTCGTGAACAAAACAGGCTGACAGCAGTGACGTTAGGCTATAATCTCCCCAAGATCAGGATGACATGTTTAATCCCTGTTTGTCATGGTGTATTACAGAATTTAGTGTACCTGATGATGTCAATATGTCCGTTCTTTGCAGCCAGGTGTAGCGGCGACATGCCATTCGGGTCTGTGGTGTCTCCTTTTTTGGGCTCCAGCAAAGCAGCACACATATTACTGGACAGCAGCAGCTGGACCACCTGCAGGCGCACGAGACCATCAGGACTTTTTCCCCCACTACCGTCTCCTGACGGAGGGTGAAGAAAAAATAAATGAAAGCGCCTTTTTACCCCGACTCTGCCAAACTCGCATGCCAGGTCCAGAGGTGTCTTCCCTGCATTGTCCACGATGCACGGGTTGGACTGGTGCTGCAGCAGCATCTCAGACTGGAGTCAGGAAACACAAGGAGAGACACATCAGAGAATAATGATGAACATGCCAAAGCCTGAAACGTACAAACCCGGGGGGTCGACCCGTACAGGTGCTGTGGGTTTTTGGGTTGTCCGGGTCTTTGGAGGGTCACACAGAGGAGCGACTGCCTCTTAAAGGGAGCACAGATGTGCAGTTCCCTTGAGGCTCGTCCAGCTACCTCAAGGAACATTATTAAAATGGAATGTACCATTGTTGTGGGTGTGGTACGTGTATCATAAAGTATTTGTATGAATAATGCAAGTTGGACGCACTCATGGCGTACAGGTGATGCTGTTGTGAGATGTCCTTACGCCTCACTCCAGCAAGAACTATTGGACCCGCGTAAGATGTCTACACAAACTAAACTGAACAGCAGTAACGGGTCCCTTGTGCAATTTGCAAGATTTTTGGGGGGGTGGATAAAATAAAACATCTGTAGGGCAGGCCTGCGTCTACTTGCCCATCCCTACCCTTCTGTGTTGTTAAAGTGTTCACTGTGACCTGTCGCCTGCAGCATGCCCATGGAAAATGTGCATGATCACTTTCTCCCACCAAGCGGTCTAAAACTTTGATATTTCGTGCGGGTCTCCTGTGTGATGGCCTGCAAACAGTTTGGCAAACAGGTTTGTCCCCTGCAGACACACCCCATCTACCGTCTCATGATACCTTCTCACTGCAACAACCTTACTTACTACTTAAGCATTAGATACTTAAGCACACGTAATGACCTGAAATGGTGTTGGTAAGGCATTGATATCAGATCAAAGGTTAGGAACCGGATAATGATAAATCATGTAATAAAAATGGTTACGGTAGAACAGGGGGTGGGATTAAACGAGTTCGCTTCCTTCTCTCCCTTTCAAGCAATCTTTAATATCTAATTATCCTAAGTTTGATAAGTCTTTGAATGAATGTATGGATGCTGATTGTATTGTTTTGTGCATTATTCTTGCTTTGATTGCTTGAAAAAAACATTTCAAATCGAAAACAACCTCAGATGAAAAGTCGATGTGAACGCACGTTTACGCGTGTTTAGGGCTTCTGCTTTTAATGCACGCCGTTTACGGACCAATCAGGGACTTGGATTTGGTTGTAACGATAGATGATGCTCCTTTCAAATCACAGAGGTCCCAAACGTTTGAAAACTGATCATGGACGAGAGATTAATAATTGCAGCTTTTGCCCGGCTGGAATTCTTTGACACCGAGTCTTTCATATATCAAAATAGGGCTGTGAAAGAAAGAAAGCCTGGCGCCACTGCCACCAGATTAGCACGCTTTCAACGTTTAGCACCAAGCCTCTTCAGGTTCAAGTGTTGGTTTCAGATGATTTCCAGAGTGAACACAACTTCTTGGGTGCACATCACATCCCAGGTGATGCATACGTAGCAGAAAAACCAACCAGAGGAGACGTTCAGACGATTCTCTGGACAGAACATTTACTACTAATTGTTAACGAGTCATTGCATTTGTCTGCAACAGAGCTGCACTTTTTTCCGCTTTGCTTTGCTGAGTAGTCACCAGCTCACAGCGGCAGGTGGAGGGCTCCAAAGGACCTTCAGGAGGTGCCTGAGACATGATTTGTTTCAGTGAAAACATGATAAAAGGCCAAACAGAGCACAGGTGTTACTGAGTACTGGAGGAGGGGGGGGGTTATAATGAGGTACCGGGGGGGGGGGCACCGACAAGGTGAGAAGGCTCACTGAGGAAGAAGAGGATGGCATATTTGTGCATAGACAACAATGCGAGTCCATCTTTTGTAACGCTGATGTAACCCAGTCCTGCATGCGCTACAGGAGGCGACTTTTCTACCGCTGCTGTCCGTCAAACACGAGAGCTGCACACAAACGGCTCTCACAGGATTTACCAGCAGCTGATGCTTGAAACATGGAAGAGTTGAGAGCTTCTCCAGTTTTCAACAAAGCCAGATGAGCTGATGTAACCGCTCTGCCCCCCAGAGCTGATTCCATACTGAGTTATTTAAGCGCTCTGTGGTTGTTGCCGGTCGGTCTCTGCAGGACATCCCTGAACCCTGCCCCGCCCACTTAAGAGCTGAGACTCTGACAGTCCTGTCAATCAAATACCACCCGGCAGGTCGAAAATAGTATAAATGTTTAAACCACAACATTTCACCCTCATTATGGAGACAAAAGCGGTTTCTAAAACCACAACATGGGTTTGTGTTGTTGGGAGTTTTTAGGAATCCAGAGTAAACCGCCCAAACAAAAGTTTTTGAATAAGCTTCATTCTGGAAGCTGGGGGGTGGGGCTAAAATGTAATTCCTCTACTACTACTAGAAATGTGGTTATGGACAAGCTGACAGAGCAGCATTTAGATTTATCAATGACAAAATCTTTTGAAATTCAAAAGACCAGATGATCTCAGGTCCACCGGAGACGCAGACTTGAGTCAGATCATGATCAAGATCATGCTGTTCGGGCTGTGAACTTCAAAACTTTGAACTTTAATTAAGATCCAGAATAGTGTGGCCACATTCATGTAGAAAATGAGTTCAAATAAGAAACATAAAAGTAACTGAAATGGAATTTCTTCTTAAAAAAAGGTTTTTATCCACCTCAAAAATAATGTTTACTGTTTTGTGGGCATTTGGCTGCATCAGATGCAGCTGATTTTTCAGCCTGGAGATCAGGATCAGACTTTCTGAGAGTATTTTTTCAGATTTACATTGTAATTATGATCTGCTTCTATTCTATGATCTATTCGAGCATCTTTGGTTTTTCCTCTTTTGAACATCAATCACAACTTCATCCTGGATACCAAAAATGAGTTATTTTTCAATCTGAGCTCCTCTTCGGTTCATTTCTCTTGATTTGTCCTCACGCATTAGAAGCTGCATCAGTTTCAGGCCCAGTGTGAAGCCCTGCATTAATCATGTTTATTTAATTAAGAGATGCAGGAAGTGAGCTGCTGTACTGAGTCTGCTGGATTGCACTCTGCTCTCTTCGACCGGCCTGCAGCAGCACTGCAGAGCTTCCCACACTGTTTTGCTTCGGCTCTTTTGTTCCCGCTTCATGTTTTTAGCACGGACAAAATGTGAGCCCTTGTTAACAATGACTTATTATTAGACAAGAATGAAAGGTGGGATTTCCGAACAACAGCTGCAGCAACAGCTGTTATTAACAACACCTGAGTGGTTCTGATGCAAAGACCAGAGACTTTCAGCTCTGAATGTTGTCTTTATTCAGCTATTAAGGCGGAAGAACATCCAAATACATATCTTTTTTTTATTTTTTACTCATTATTGTGACAAACACTTAAACCATTTTGCATAAAAAAGGAAAAAAATCAGTTTTAAGTGTAAAAAAAATCTTTTATTTGTTTGTTAGCTTGTTTAATAACCCAAACAATGATCAATAAATCACTCAACATCCGTGCCGTTCCACTTTTACACGTTGACTGTATATGACAACTGGACTGAGTGATCCCGACCCCTTTGGCTTTCCAAACAGGAAATACCCGCTGGCTCCACGAAGCCAATATCACAAAGATTTCTATGGAGAAATAAACAGCTGCTTCTCTGTCATTCTATTGGTCAGAAGAACAATTATTTTCCTTTCTTTACCATGGTGATGATAATCCTCTTTGTTTCAAGTTTTTTCTGTAGTGAAAGTTATAAAGCGACCAATCGGATGCCTCAATAAAAGTAGGTGGTCTCACTTCCATCACCTTAAAACACTTGACAGATTTTATTTAGCCTGCGCATTTACATATTTTTATTCAAAAAGGTCACTTGAAGGGGCTTGCCAGAGGCCGCCGTGAACCCGGCTTCAGACACAGTCCGTGTGGGGAACCCACGGTCTCCAGTGGCCTCCAGCAGGTTTGGGACGTGGAACAGAGTCACTTCACCAATGTGACAAAAGCTCAGCAGCTGCATGACGCCGGAGATGAACCAACATCTCTGGAGGTTTTCTAACCTTTTGTCTGCTTTATGCTGCCAGAACGGAAGTCAGATCAATGAGATGTTCCTGGTAAAACCGATGTTTTAAAGTTAATCGTGGGATTTTGTGAGTTTGATGAAGTGCAGGATATGCTGTCACTCACCACATCGTAGTGGCCGTGCTGAGCCGACAGGTGCAAAGGGATCTGACCCTCGTCCGACTGGCCGTTGACGGACGAGCCCGACTTCAGCAGCATCTTCATAGGCTCCGCCTTCCCCTGCCAGGCCGCGTAGTGCAGCGGCCGCATGCCTGCACAACAGGAGGAGCTCAGTCCACACACCCCAGAGCGTTCGTGTCGGAGGAGGAGGTCGGCTCACCTTTCTGGTCTCGGATGTCCACCGCTGCCTGAGACTCCAGCAGCAGAGAAATGAGCTCCAGGTTCCCGTTAAGAGCCGCATGATGCAGCGGAGAAAACCTGCAGCACAAACCCACACGGTTCAGCATCATCACCTTCACTGCATCCATCAGCTGCATTCATCAGATGCAGGACTTTGACAGTAAAACAATCATTTCTGTCAGCTGCTATGTGGACTCGCCCCACCCTCCTACCAAGAACAAAATATTTGAGGGGGACGATCTGAATCATGTGATCATTTATGTCCATTTATCCTTGTGTTTGCGATGTTTGAAGATGAACACAGACACACAGGGTCCCGACAACAGCCTGACAAATGGCTTTAATCTCAGATGATTGGGGATTAAACATGGAATGCATCTGGAGGAGTCAAAGCATCGGAGGAAAGGTGCTCCGTCAAACCGAAACCCCGGCGAGCGCTGGAGGCCAGAGGGAGCGTGTCGAGCAGATTAGACGCACGAGGCAACGATTTGATGGACGAGCGTGAGGAGGAGGAGGAGGAAGACACGGCCCAACCTGAGGATGCAGAGATGCAGATCAGAGGAAGCATCCACGCCAGGGCTTCGTGCGCTCCGCTGCACCACAGCTGTCAGGATTCTGACAGTGTTTTTGGGTGAAAACATGCTCTCTTCCTCTGACTGAGCGGTGTGACAAACCTGTGAGCTGAGCCATGTTCAGGAGGGTGCTGAGCGGGCACATTCCTCGGGGAGGCAGCTTCACATGAAGCTCCAGAATGTCAGAAAACACACACATCCTGCTTCGATATGTTGATTTAAACACAGCTTTGGTTCAGCGTCTCTGATCCACAAAGCCCTGCTGTGTGTTTTGGCCTTAGATTTGTGGAATCGGTACCGACCGGACCTGAAATTATGTCAGTGAACCAAACAGATGTTGGAGAATAAATGTTGCTGGATTACTTTCTTTGGTTTGAAGTTTGATCTTTTCCAGTTGAACAAGACTCGACTTTGAACCCTTTAATGCAAAAAAAAAGCGCAAAATCATTTTTATGAAATATAGATGGTTTAAATTATGATACATTGGGTGATTTGTTAATATATTAATCACAACAAGGTTTAAAATGCAAAAATATTGACTTGGATGTTGAGGGGAAAAAAGCACCTATGTACACACTGTCTCAAATTTGATCCTCACATTTTTTTTAAATATTGGTTAAATACAGCAAATTGTCATTTGAAAAAACATAGTTGACTCACTGTAAAGTTTCAAAATTGTCTAAACTTTTCCCAATAAAAGTGTTATCGAGATTTCATGAAAGCAGCCATTGGAAACGAGCAGGAAAAGCCTTTCTACTGCCCCTAGTGGAATGAGGATGAACTACAGGGCAGAAAACATGGACTAATAAAAATTGTGTTTTTTGTGTTTTTTTGAATGTTCTTGCACCCCTTTTTCTGATGATGGAGGACATTTATAAGGAAAATCAAGATTAAAATTGAATTTCTGAGTATTTCTTTATGCAAATCGTGGAGTATCAGGAGCAGCAGGAAAAATGTTTGAAAACAGAGTGAAGGGCCTAATAGGAAAGTTTGGATCATTCTAACAAGATAGGGGCTTCAGAAATGTGTCTATCAAATGTAACATAAATGGTTATATGGGCTCAAAAGCTTCTCCTCTCCTGTATTTGATCCTTTTGTCGGATCTGCCTGTTTGGAACCTGACTTGTTAAAGGAAAAATGCTACAAGACCATGTTAAAAACACCATTTTAGTTGGAGTGGGTTTTTAAAATAGGTCACACTATAATTTCATGTAAATGTTTGGGTGATACCATCCGTGATTATTTCTCTGCTTTTTGTGAATGTTTCCTTAAACCCAAACAGGAACCAAAGTTCTGCCCTTTAGTTTTAAACTGGATAAAACATAAGCTTCATTTCCACGGATTCTCTGCTGATTCTCATTCAAATCAAATCAAACTTTATTTATAAAGCACTTTTCATCCCAAAGCAGCACAACGTGCCTCACAGTTTTGTTTTGTTTCAAACAAAAAACATCAACGGAGGCCTTGACACAAAACTTAGACACACAAAACAGTTAAACCAGTTTATCTGCGCATGTGGCTTTGGTCTGAAACAACATGGGCTGCTCACATCAAAGGACACATCCTGGACTTTATTTCCTGCACTGAGTTGTGATGCTGCTGATTCTTTCATCAGATGATCATTTTAATGTTAAACATTATTTACATACAGTACATGGTGGTTTACTACCTTCTTAGAAGGCCCAAAGCTCTTTCCAGCCTCATGCACACACACACACACACACACACGCACACACACACACACATACGCTCACACAGAGTCCTGGACCAGGGTCCGCTTGGGTTTATTCAGGCTGAAAATTTGTCCCGGATTATCAGGGAAAACGAACTGTAGCTCACTCAAAGTGTACCAAATGTGTCCAGTCCGAATACACCTTTATACACGGTGCGACTTACACTCTGATGCGACTTACACTCCGGTGCGACTTATACTCTGATGCGACTTATACTCCGATGCGACTTATACTCTGATGCGACTTATACTCCGATGCGACTTATACTCTGATGCGACTTATACTCCGATGCGACTTATACTCTGATGCGACTTACACTCCGATGCGACTTATACTCTGATGCGACTTATACTCCGATGCGACTTATACTCTGATGCGACTTATACTCCGATGCGACTTATACTCTGATGCGACTTACACTCCGGTGCGACTTATACTCTGATGCGACTTATCCTGTGATGCGACTTATACTCCGATGCGACTTATACTCCGATGCGACTTATACTCCGATGCGACTTATACTCTGATGCGACTTATACTCTGATGCGACTTATACTCTGATGCGACTTATACTCCGATGCGACTTATACTCTGATGCGACTTACACTCTGATGCGACTTATACTCCGATGCGACTTATACTCTGGTGCGACTTATACTCTGATGCGACTTATACTCTGATGCGACTTATACTCCGATGCGACTTATACTGTGATGCGACTTATACTCTGATGCGACTTATACTCTGATGCGACTTATACTCTGATGCGACTTATACTCTGATGCGACTTATACTCCGATGCGACTTATACTCTGATGCGAATTACACTCCGGTGCGACTTATACTCTGATGCGACTTATACTGTGATGCGACTTATACTCCGATGCGACTTACACTGTGATGCGACTTATACTCTGATGCGACTTATACTCTGATGCGACTTATACTCCGGTGCGACTTATACTCTGATGCGACTTATACTGTGATGCGACTTATACTCTGATGCGACTTATACTCTGATGCGACTTATACTCTGATGCGACTTATACTCCGATGCGACTTATACTCTGATGCGACTTATACTGTGATGCGACTTATACTCTGATGCGACTTATACTCCGATGCGACTTATACTCTGATGCGACTTACACTCCGGTGCGACTTATACTCTGATGCGACTTATACTGTGATGCGACTTATACTCCGATGCGACTTACACTGTGATGTGACTTATACTCTGATGCGACTTATACTCTGATGCGACTTATCCTGTGATGCGACTTATACTCCGATGCGACTTATACTCCGATGCGACTTATACTCTGATGCGACTTATACTCTGATGCGACTTATACTCCGATGCGACTTATACTCTGATGCGACTTATACTCTGATGCGACTTATACTCCGATGTGACTTATACTCTGATGCGACTTACACTCTGATGCGACTTATACTCCGATGCGACTTATACTCTGGTGCGACTTATACTCTGATGCGACTTATACTCTGATGCGACTTATACTCCGATGCGACTTATACTGTGATGCGACTTATACTCCGGTGCGACTTATACTCTGATGCGACTTATACTGTGATGCGACTTATACTCTGATGCGACTTATACTCCGATGCGACTTATACTCTGATGCGACTTACACTCCGGTGCGACTTATACTCTGATGCGACTTATACTGTGATGCGACTTATACTCCGATGCGACTTACACTGTGATGCGACTTATACTCTGATGCGACTTATACTCTGATGCGACTTATACTCCGGTGCGACTTGTACTCTGATGCGACTTATACTGTGATGCGACTTATACTCTGATGCGACTTATACTCTGATGCGACTTATACTCTGATGCGACTTATACTCCGATGCGACTTATCCTCTGGAAAATACAGTAACTTAGTAAGCGGCAACCAGCTCATCCAAGGTAACATCTACCCCAAAGATAACTAAAATCAAACCATCTGTGTTTGGAAAAGCAGCAGTTCACCAACAAAAACCAGAAAAACAAAGCGGAGGAGCAAAGTCTCCACATTACATCACTGCTCTGCCGTCCCGGGCTGCGGGCGTGTTCAGCGACGCGGCGTTGGGGGAAATCACATCATGTTCAGTGAACTGCGTCTTTCTCAGCTGCATTATGGACAGACTCCTGAGCAAACACGTCCCGTGACCTACTTCTGCGTGTCTCCCAGCAACAAGCCTCCACCTTGATCCCCTCCAGGGGGGACAGTTACACAAGGCATCGATGCTGGAGCAGCTTTTGTGTGTCAGCGGGGTGAAAGGAGGGAAGGCGCGGAGGAAAGCCCTCGCTTTTGCCAAGTAGTAAAGCACGGTATGTAATATTTATACCCTCCTCTCCCTTTTTTCCCTCCTAGATTTCCCCTGCGCATCCCAGATTCCTCCCATTCCTCTCCCTGCTCCTCCTCTCCTGTTGTTCTCCTGGCATGCCCATGGCATCTGCAGCTTCTTCAAGCAGAATTGGGTTTTCAGTGCAGCTGTGCAGTTAGATCCTCGCTCATGTGATCTGTGCTCCGAAGATGCAACTCAGAGGAAGACGAGTCAGCCGAAGAGCTCACCTAAACAGCGGTGCGTTTGTGGATCATCTGGATTTAGGATTATCCAGAGTTTTGAGGCTTTGAGACAGCAGGAGTGCAGCAAAATAAAGAAATATAAAAACAGATAAATGTACATGAAAAGAATAATGTTTATTCAAATGATTATTTTGTGGTAAAATAATATTTTTGGCACAGTTTTTGTGTTGTTTTGATTAAATTTTTCTATTTCTGTGGAATTTTTTTTTTCTAATTATCTTCTTTTTTTCTGTCTTAGCATCGTTTGTTTGCCCTGAATCTCTTGAGTTGGAGATAAAAATGAAGGAAAAGCTAAGAAGCTAAGCTGAACGACAGAAAATAGAAAAACCTACAGATTCACGTTTACACAAAAGTATCTTGAGTAAAACCGCAAAAAGTCCCAAAAAACCAAAACAATTTTTATTTTATTTCCAAGAAATTAGACGCACGAGGGAACGGTAATTTATTTTCCAAGAAATTAATGCTGTTTGTGATTTTATTTGTGATATTATTTTAACATTAGAAATAAGAGGAAAATGCTGTTCAGTCATATTAGTTCTTTAGTTCTCTCGTCTTCCTAGAATCAGAATTCGATTGAGGTTTTATAGCATCACAAAACAGTTCAGTCAACACGTATTTGTGACACTTCAGACTCTATTTTGTTGTCATAATGACTGTTTTCAGTGACAAAAAAATGCTATTCCTTAATTAATGAACTGTAAAGATGAAAGTAAAAAGTTTTCAAATCCATTTTAATTAAGTCCTCTTGGTTTCACGTTAGATTTTATCATCATTGGAGGAACATCCTCCCTTTTTTTTATAATGCAACAAAAAGTTTCATGGAAACTCCTTCCTCTGACCTTAATCCCACATGTGGGTCAGACAGAACAAGTTGGTCCAGGATTGTCTGGAGCCAAATCCGAACCTCAAACATGCAGATTTAGGACGTTTTGTTTAAATATGAAACAAAATATGTCTCTTGCAAGAAACTAAATTAATTTATAGCTAATTATAAAAGAAACTGAGGATTTTTATTTGTTTCTCTTTGAAAACCAAAATGTTTTGAGATATTTGTTTCCGATTGATGAACATGTATGAGGCTTTTGCCACCCTGTTTATGACGTCCTTCAAAGGAGATATGGTCTGATCAGTGACTCCCTCAGCCATGTGGCCTTCAGTGAATGCAATTATTGTCGGCACACCAACTCTATGCAATCATTTACATGAAAACAGAAAAAAACAGAAGTAAGGAGGGAAAATCCTTTCCTCAGAATGCTGTTTTGATGGATGTAAAGCAAAAGGTACGGAGGCCCTGAAGTGCAAATCATTCAACAAATCACTCGATACAAAAGCATTTTTAAGATCATAACAACAATAAAATTTTTTGAATGATTTGCACTTCAGGGTCGCCGTAGAAAGCTGCACAGACTCAACCAACACCTGTCAGCCATTAGTCACTCTGATTACTAATGATGACAATAGTAAAACATGAACATATATAGGGAGGCATTTTTCAAGTGCTTTAATTTGCACATTAAACATCTGCAGCATGATACTATGAACTTCCACTTTTGGCAAATACATCAGATTTTCTGTGAAAATCAAGATTTAAAAAAAAACATCCGTATTTTGCCTTTTGGCAGAAATGCATTCGACTAAAGTAGGTTTGTTGTTTAAGTACATCAGAGGCATCAAAACGTCCCATTTTCCTAAAAACAGAAAAATGATCTTTAGTTTATTTCTGCATTGATCCTCAGTTTCTGCAGAGAATTGAAAAACAAAAATGTTCTGCTCCAGATGAAGACAGAAATGTGAACTGTTGCTAAACTTCAATACGAGTCTGTGATGCAATGATGTCATATCAGAATAATAGATTCAGGCAACAATGAAAACTTAAAAAGACAATAAAAGAAAAGAAGACGGAGGGTAAAATAACACAGCCTGTTTATATTATTCATGGAGTAATCCAACTCAAATTTGAGGTTTAACTGCAAAAAAAGCAGCCGCTGACTGGAGATCATTGAACTAAAAGGATTTTTAGGGAACAATATTAGATGCTTTTAAAGATTTCATTTTTATTGTCTTCAGGATTTCGTTCTTCCCCTCTGTCCCTGTCAGAAACATCTACAGCGGCGTCTCTGCAGGTCGGTTTTCCAAAGTTCTTCTCGGTTTTATCGTCGTGTTTTAAAGTCAGACTGCTGCAGCATTTTTAGACCCAGTTTGTCACTGGTGTGTGGTTGGACATTTTGGGCTAATGTCTATTTTAAAAGTTGTATTCAGTTTGTTTTTCCTAAAGTAGATGAAATGATCCAGAGCTTTACCTCAAAAAAAAAAGTTTGAAAATCTTTTACGAACTTAATTACCAAATTAATGGTTTTATTTCTAACTGCCATAAAATACTTTTAGACTAGTTTCAACTTCTGTATCAAAAGATGATAAATTTGAACCAAAGTAAAAGTAACCATCTGCACATTTTAAGGAGAGAAAATGTTAGTCCTTTTAACTCTATTAAAAACATGTTTTAAACATGTTTTTGTAGCATTTTTCTTATGATGGAGTACACATAAAAAGACATGTTTAGCTCAAAATTGCAGTTTTTCTTTATTCAAATTGTTGTGAATCGGGAGCACATTAAAACAACTCAGTTTAAAAAGGATTTCTGATATAGAAAATACACTGGGCGGGCCTCAAACTCCCTGCTCCACTTGAACAGAGAGGTCTGTGCAACGTGAAGGGGAAGAGGGGCGGGGTTGCTCCGGAACTCTGAGGTAAAGTCCTAATGAACTCCTGCTGCTCTGCAGAAACTACGTCCTAGAAAATGACTCTGTTGTTTTTATTTCAGCTGAAAATGGCATAATCATAATTTAAAGACCACTAGGGACGATTTGAAAATAGATCAGAAGATGATCGGATTGGGTCATTAAAAAAAAAACTCTCAGTGGTGGGATTTGGAAAGAAAGGACTTGCAAAGCATAAACTTTATAAAGAGCAGTAGGTCAGCTCGAGGGCGTTTCATTATCCAGATTTCCTGGAGGAAGTAGAAAAGTCTGCACGGCGCCTTTGACCTTTCAGATGCTTGGAAAAGGTCGGGCAGATGTTAACATCTGTTGATGCCACAGACTCCTAAAATGGAGCCAGCATTTGATTGGGATAGGGTTATAAAAATACATCTATGTATTTGCTTTGTTGAGCAAATGTTTTCAACTCTGTTTATTTTGTGCCTCTGTGTGATTTGAGCCAAACAATGTAATGTTCTTGAAAGAGCTGACTGTTATGGAAGAGATTCATTGAGTGCTAGAATCATGTCAGAAACAATAAAAAATAATATTTTGTGTTTTTAAAGTCGCAAGTTCAACGGAGTCAATCGATCACTTTGTTTGACAAACTGTCATTTAACGCAGTGTCATAGCCTGATGTATCTGCAGGAGTTGGTAGTTGGGACAACATCTACTGCTTTCTGTGACTAAAAAACCCAACATGATTGTCTGAACTGGAAGTTTTAGACTCAGAAGTATGTTGATGTGATATTAGAGGATAGTGTGAGCCCTCTGTTACAGTTTTAGGGCTACTTCCTGTTCTGGCTTTTATTTTGACATTAGGCCTTCCTGTCTATACTTTTAAATATATTTAAATTTACCTCCAACAATATAATTGTTTTCACCTTTGAGTTATCTGTTCTATTCTCTGGCAACTACTTTTCAGCACCTTTTCAGCAACTCTCCTCCAACTCTCCAACGACTCTCTTCTAACTCTCCAGCTGCTCTCCTGCAACCTTCGAGCTACTCTCCAGCAGTTCTTCTCAACTTTCCAGCTAAGTTCCAGCAACTTTCCGGCAACACTTAGCAGTTCTTCAGCAACTTTCCAGGTACTATCCAGCATCGTTTCAGAAATTATTCAGACATTTACTAGCAACTCTCTAGCTCTGATCCTTTATTATCTGATTATTTAGTGTTTCTGAATCTGATTTGGCTCCTGGATGCTCTCCATCTGCCTCTGGTCCTTTTGATTTTCTTTCTACCCTCTGAATCTGCCTCTCTCTTTTGGATTCTACATTCTGGATCTCTGAATGTGGAGCTTGAATAGATTTTTGGATTTTCTGACTTGTTTCTTCTTCACCCGCTCCTGCGTTGGACACCCCTTCTTGCTACACCATCGCCTCCTTCCACTTGCAGATCTATTTCCCCTGACCTCCTCCTCTGTAAGCTCAGCCTCTAATGCCCCCCCACCAAGCCTGTCTGTTATCAAGCATCTTCTCTCGTCTTCCTCGAGCACCCTGCAGAGCATTCCCTTCCACCCGAGGACATCCATACTTCCTGCACCAAGTTCATCAATAAATCAGTATCTAACTTTATTCAGAGTACAGGTTTTGTAATTGGGTTCCATTATTTTACACGCAGCCTCAAATTCTCAACATCAACTGTACTGGAATTGAGTGAAAACATCAAAAACTGCAGCCTAACCGGCTTTAAACGGCTTAAAGTACATCCTGCCCATAAAATAGTATTCCTAATGTAGCACATGCATGTGAACATTAGCACAGATTTTATCTATGGCTGCCCTGCAGCACCAATTCAGTGGCAATTCAAGCCAACTTTATTTGTACACAATTAGAAAACGGCAATCGACTACAGTGCTGTAAAGGAGTCAAAAATATCATAAAATTAACGGGAAAAATGAAAGTATTAGGTTAAACTTAAAATGATTAGAAATGATCAAAGATAGTAAAGTATTCCACAGTCTAACTGCAGCAACAGTTAAAACACACGCAGAAATATTTTTACAGCCTGGACCCACAAAATTCTGAAGAGTCGAGTGACCAGCTGAGATCTCACAAAACCAGGATTTACGGGGTCAAACTGTTAAGAACATGCTCTTAGTTAACATAAACAGCCCATAAACCAGATAGCTGGGTTGGAGTGCTAAGGTCTCCAGCAGGAGGAACCTTTCTTTTGTTTTCTTTTCAAAATAAAAGAAGTTGGGAGTTTTTAGGTCATTTCAACAAACTTGGTCAGAACTCTAGATGAAGTGACATTTTGCTTTTATGCACCAAAAGTGAAAAGAACTGTTGAGCTTCCCTTAAAAATGAAGACGAAGGAGAGCAAAAATGGATGAGTGAATATCCAGTAATAACCTTTACTGACTCTAGGATCTGGTTTTTCTGTTGCCCTTCTCTCTCGGTGAGTTTTTGAGCAGCAGAAGCCACGAAAATACACAACATAGACAAAATACGGCTGTCAGCTTTTCATGGTGAAACCATAAAGGTGAGCCGTGCCTCTCCATTTTTATGTGTATCTTCACGTCTGCCTGAAAGAGTAGCTTATTGTCTCACACTCACTGACAACTTTTCATAGTTGCTCTTACATAAACTGAGACGAAGACAGAAATGCAATAACATCATGTCGAAATGAATCTCAGGCCTGGCGGCCAAACGCGCCGCTGTAGTCAACAGTTAAGTGGTGTGCGCGCTAATCCTATACCGCTTTAATCCCGTGGAGACAGGCAGCAAAACCATCTTGATAATGCAGCTTTGAACGAGTCCAGGGATGCGCAGGGGTGGGAGTATGAGGACAGATGCTGAATGGGAGTCGAACAGGGACCACAGCTGAGCTGAAGACATGAAAGAAGTAGATGAGACACTCACCCGTCTGTATCCTGGAAGTTGACATTGACTTTCTTTGTTGAACCGAGGAGCTCTGAAAAACAAACGAAGGAGAGCGTCAGGGAATGCCTGCTACAGAAAGACAGCAGAGCGGAATGATGTTGAAAACTTCCACCGGATACCAGTGGTTTTTTTATATCTGGGTCCACATGACCCGATCCTTACATTGACGTGTTATCCCTGCCATGACAGAGGTGGATAAAGAGGATTTATGTATTCCATGGACACCAGTGACGCACATGCACATAACATGCCTTGGAGGCACGTTAACGTTAGGAGTGGGGTCATCCAGACCCCACAAGATGGCACAAGGGACATAAACGACCAGTGAGGCACAGGGGTGGAAGGGAGTTAATGAGGGCTAGCTAGCTGTGACTGTGAGGCCACCTGACAGCCAACGATTGGCTTTGACTGAAGTCAGTCAATCTTTAGAGGGGCTTAAGAAAATGTGCAAAGGATGGTTGACATAATCTGGTTAAAGTTCAGTCTTTTTACCTTTAGGGGTTTGATCATGAAAATATCTAAACAAATCTACACAGAAACCTTTCCTTTCCATTACGGCTGTTGGATTGTAGCTTTCCCTTTTACTCGTCTGCATATGAACCAGAGGTGAATGTTTAGGAAAGACTTTAAGCCTCTGTCTCAACAGCCCTTATGGGTGGACACAGGCTGTCTGCAGCTGAAAAATGGAGTAAACCTGTATGAGGGAAGCAGGTATGTGTTATTTCAAGATTGAAGATTGAATGTTTTATGGGCATGCTGCCAGCAACAGGTCACAGAGCAGACCCTAAAAATGGACATTAGAACAAAGTGAGCACAGAATGATCAGGCAGTAACGACACTACTTCAGCGTCAGCGTCAGCAAGTGCAGCCAAGCACTGCAGTGAACAGAAGACCAAAGCAACGGCACCTCAAAGATTAAGCAGGGCAAAGAAAGAAAACCCAGTTTCTCTGGTTCTTG
The DNA here is from genome assembly GCF_053564925.1 of Oryzias latipes. Classification (NCBI taxonomy): domain Eukaryota; kingdom Metazoa; phylum Chordata; class Actinopteri; order Beloniformes; family Adrianichthyidae; genus Oryzias; species Oryzias latipes. The sequence continues at coordinate 3,267,940 of NC_136244.1, read as the reverse complement.
GAACCAAAACAAACCCTCGTTAAAATATTCAGCAAGGACAGATGCTGCACACTCTCCCCCATGCAGGCAGTTGATCACAATTTGATTTGATGGAAGTGATTTGTGAATTCTTCTTTTTTAAGTTTTTATTTACAGTTAAGGTTTGAGCTTCTATTGTAAATGTTTTAAAAAATATCAAAATATCAAAAAATATCAAAATATAATGTGTGATAGCCGCCCCCCCCAAATTGCCAACCCCCTCCCAGCTAAACTCCTCTAGAGCCAGATCTGTGCAGGTGTCCACCCATTTTCTACCTGCTACACCCCCTTTGGGGTCACGGGGTTGCTGGAGTTTGTTGGGTAACTGTTGTGGATGCAGGCGGGGAACACCCTGTTCAGGTCCCCAGCCTGTTGTAGGGCAATAGACTGGCACAGGTGTGTCACAGGTGTGACAACTACTAAAGTGTGGCGTATGAGCCCTGTACCACCGCGTCACCCATACGCCATAAGTATTTGCCACTTCCTTTTTCCCTACAAATGCGTCAGTCTGCACTTACCACACGCATTTTTAACAACGCCCCTTAAGGTGGCCGCACCGGCGCTCCTGTCAAGATGCGGTCGCTTCTCTCTACGACCGTCGACGGGCCCGAACGTCCGAAAAACCCGCGGCACCTTTACAGCTCAACACCCCGTGCAGGTGCATGTGACAAAGGCTGAGGTGAAGACGCTTAGGAGCTGTAGACTTCAATTCCTGAACTCCAGATGATCTTATTGAAGTTTATTCTCACTTGCTGGAGCGTCTCTACTGAAGTTGTAAAGATCAAGCTGATCTAAAAGGTGTTTGTACTTTCGTGTGCATACACAGAAGTGCTGAATGAAGGTAAAGATTTCACTGCATGCTGACTTCGCCCATATTTCTGGGTTATGCTGTGAAATGAAGCGCCGTTCTGCTCCTTCCAACTGTTAGCAATGATTCAAATGGACCGTTGGCCAGCTGGATCACGTGTAAAATCATAAAACTGTCTTTTCAGATTTAAGGAAGTCAGAGGATTTAGTGGTTTTGAATGCTGAGTCTGCTTTAAAAATTAACCATTCAGTGCCTGAACGTCTATTATGAAAGAACCATAAACAATTTAAGATCTTGACTCCTGAATAGTAAAAGTCTTGCATTAGATCAGAAATCAAAGGTTTTAGACCAAAATCTTCCACAGAAATATCGTGATTTTGAACATCTGAGTTGCAGAGAAACCTTCACTTGGACACCAGGCCGTGCAAAGTGGCAGACTTTCACATTCATCAAGTCTGACACATCAGCAGAGACATCACTTTTCTGCACAAGTGCTGAACGGAAAAAGAGAAGCAGAAAATTCTTCCTCACTATCAGAATTTGGTCTAATAAGATTTCGGTGCAGTCGCCCAGAACTGTCTACCCGTGACGGGAATGATGAGGCTCTACTCTCACCGGTTCTCTCCATCAAAAACCCTGAAGGCCTCCTGACTGGCTGACAGTAGCTGGACTGTCGGGAAAGCTGGTGACATGCCTCCCGATATGACACAGCCAAGTAAAGCATCTCACTGCTGTGAAGCACATAAAATAACTGAGGAAAGTGAAGCATGTTTCAGGCTGGATGAGATTATTGCTCACACACACAAAATATTTTAAAAAGTTTCTGTTAAAATAAGATCCGATTCGAAGTAGCTGATCAGTTTCAGGTCAATGGTAAAGCAAGTAAAAACTATGCAGTACAAAGCAGAATGACATCCAGACACACATGTCCCCACATTTTCCTCCTAGATGCACACTATGGTAAATGGCATATATACTGTACAGTATAGCGCTTTTCGACCTTATTTCGAAGACCCAAAGCGCTTTAAAGTCACAGTCCCATTCACCCATGCACACACACATTCACACACTGTATGGCAGGGGTCCCCAAATCCAGGCCTGGAGGGCCGGTGTCCCGCTAGTTTTCCAGAAACCCTGCCTTTTCTGCTGTTGATTGCCTGGATCAGGTGAGTTTAGCCAATAAGGACCTTCAATGGCAGGTTGGTTGGAAAACACCCTTGAGGCTCATAGAGCCACCATAGGGAACGTTAAGGAAATGGAACGTACCATTGTCGTGCATGTGGTAAGTGTGTCCGAATGAGTCTGACCGGGGCAGACTATTCCGAACGGCGTGTTTACATGACGCGTTTTTTTTCCGATCAGGCATTCTTTCCGATTACTTTTGCCCACGTAAACGCAGCTAGGATGATGTACAGGTGATTTTCACACTTAAATAAAAAAAACGAGTGGGTCCCCACATTGTGATGTCACAAAGTGAGGAACAGCCCCTTCAAGGAAGAGTGTGCGCTGCCAGCTCCGCCCCCAGGCTAACAAACAATGTTGGCCTCAGAGATCGAGTAGGATCAAACAGGAAGAGAGCTATGAAAATAACTCATGTTTTATTAAAAAAAAAAACAACCTTCTTTTGTGTGTCAAAGGTAATATTCCATCATATATATATATATATATATATATATATATATATATATATATATATATATATATATATATATATATATATATATATATATATATATATATATATATATATATATATATATATATATATATATATGATGGAATATATGGTGGAATAATATATAATATATATATATATATATGATGGAATAATATATATATATATATATATATATATATATATATATATATATATATATATATATATATATATATATATATATATATATATATATATATATATATATATAGGTATTGATGATTATAAAAGACTTAAGATTAGCCTAGTATAGGCCATTTAAGTCTCAGGTCCTCCACACATTCTCAGGACTCCAAACACAACTTCCAGCTTCATTTACCACAATTACTTTTCATGCTTTGCCCTTTAATTTTACATCCAGCTGATGATGCGTAACAGAGCAAAGATGAGACTGCATTCTCTTTTTCTGCCCCATCTGCCTCCTCACACTTCCTGTCATTGCACACACACACACACACACACACACACTGCGGGGTGCAGGAAACAGAACAGTCCCTGTATTGTTGCAACGACGGCTCCCAGCGCCACTGGAAGAGGAACATTGATTTCCTCCCTGACTATTCCTGGCTGCTGAATGCAGGGATTCACTCACTTAGTCATGCACACAAGCATAAAAGCTTCCAGAGGATAGTTCCTCATCCTGCCCGTGTTGTGACATCCAACTTGCCGTCCTCCGTTCAGCGACGACGAGCTGAAAGGAGTCATGCCGGCCAGAGAAGCACAGGATTGGAGCTGATTTCTTTTCTAAACCAAAAGGAACGATGGTCTCCTTTTATAGACATCTCCATCTGCTTCATCTGCCACCAACCACGACCTCTCGACCCACAAATGAAGACCATCATGTCTCCATGTGGCTCTGCCATGTGACTAGAGAAGTCACACCCGGCAGACCATTTCACATCTTTCTTTCCTTTCTTTTCATTATTACGACAGGTTCGATGTTGGCACAACCCAAACACTGAGGAAATCCTCTGCAGCTGAGAATTTCTCATTACAAAGCAAAGCATGTGTGCAGAAATCCTGCAGGAGTCCAAACATTTAGGATCTAACAAAAAACAGACAAAAAGAAAATCCTAATTTGAGGTCATTTTTGCCTTTTTTGCCAGCTGTTCTTCAGAGATCTCTTTACTTATTTATTAGTAGTCAGGGGTCCATAAAACAGTGACTGATTTCTGCAGCCACTGGTCTTCCTGCTGTTGATCTCCGTGTCTTTTCTGAGAGACTCTGTGTTTTTTGGGAGTATTTATTTGAATCTGATCTAAATTTCAACACATATTTGTTGAAAAACTAATATAAAATTACAGTGAATAAAATGTGAAGTTTGTTCCTTGACTTTGGTTTTAGCCTATCCTAATAACTTCTTTCAGAACTTTAGAAGACGAGAAGAAAACAGTCACCTGCATGGAGAGGGATTTGTTACCGTGCTCTTCATTTTATTCTATTTTATGCTTTTGCTATTGTAAAAAAGGCTACTTCTAGGACTAATAATTGTTTTCTTATTCTTTTTTGACAAAACTGAAGGTTGTATTAACATGGAATAGAATCCCTTCCTTACTGTACCCTGAATATCAAACTATGGATTTTATTTGAGAGAAAGACAACGTCATAAATAATTGCATCCGAATAATAACATTTTGGGAAAACCTGGGCGTAAATTTAATGAGGATCAACAACATAATTACTAAATAACTAGAAGTGTTGGATTTCATGTCATTTTTCAGGACATTACATTCATTCATTAGAAATTCACCTCTGAGTGGGCAGGACTGTTGGTGCGGAGCAAGCCTGCACTCATTTCCCATCATCCCTTTGTTTATGCTCTAGTTTACTAGCTTACAGCCCCTCATACCCCCAAGCGGTGCAACAAAAATGGGGCAATATTGGACCTATCCAGTTTATCCATTAATCTGTAGGTGGATGCATCAGAATGGAGCAGAGCAGCGAGCTAGTGGACTGCCAATTGTAATTTGTAATGACTAAAATCTTTTTAAAATTGCATTTTTTTTGTCTTCTCCTTTGAACAAAGACATACTCAGAGATGCAGTTTTAATCTTCGTTTTGTTTATATATGACCTCCATTATGAGAGAAATGCTACAAAAATGTGTTAAAAAACACAATTTTTATTGGAGTGGGTCTTTAAACTCTTTCTATTTAAGGTCAGTTCAGGGACGTCCAATTGTGCTTTTGTTTCCTGTAGATCTGATCGCTGTGCTTCTGTTCTTTATGAGACGGCACTGTCACACAAACTCTATTGCACACTCTGACACAAATCCTGTTTACAAAGACTGTTAAACCCTCGTACATCCTGTTAAACTCTTGTTGAAGAGTTTAGTAGAGTTTGTGTGACAGGTATGAATTCCATCTCATATGTTCTTCCACAGCCGTCTGTTAACAAACTAGAGTTCAACTGCTGGTTTCCTATAACGGCGAGGAGCGCTGACGTGGCTCCGCCTCTAAGGTCTTTGGCTGTCTGTCAGCTTCAGGATCCTCTTTTAAACTATTAATGGTCTCAGCCCTTCCAAACATTTAGACCCTCTCTTACCTCAAAAACCCTCACGGTTGTTCTCCTGTGGAAATCGGAGCTTCTGCTTCTGTTGAGAACTTTAGTCACTGATTGAAAAACATCTTAACTAATATATAAGAGGGTTTTGTTTTAAATTACTGTTTTACTCTACGTGTTTTTTTCAAGCCTTAATAATTTTCTTTTATATTATCATACTTAGCTTTAATCTATGTATTAGTTTAACCATCTTATCCTTTTCTAACTTCTTCTTTTTTTCCCTTTGTTTATTCGACAGACATGCAGAGAGTATAAACAGATATCAGAGCAAAGACAGAGTTGAGTAAAACCCTAACCCAGCAACCCCCAAACGGCCAGGACAGACAAAAAAAACCCAAATAGATAGATAAATAAACCACTTAGTCCTTGTATAGTAAAAATGGGTGTGGGTCACATAAGCAAACCTTGAAGTGAGCACCTTAGCTCACCTCAGGGACACAGTGGACATGCGTAAGGGGGGCGGGGGAGCTTCCAGTTCAGCAGGATCAGCCTGCGTACTAACAAGGCCGGTCAACGCCATGGCCCGCTTCAGTGCACCCCCCCATGTCTGAGGTTGGGGGAACAACGCATGTTGCAGACATGGGATTCAACGTGACGGCGTATCTATATGCTCTCCATAATGTGTCAATCATATCTGACCAGAATGATACAAGCGCGGGGCACGACCAAAACATGTGGGCACGATTAGCAGGAGAGAGGTGACATCTGCCGCTGGCATCGCTAACAGAAGGATGTATTTTAGCCAATCTGGCGTTGGTGTAGTGGACCCTGCAAATAATCAGTCTGTGGTGGGCGCAGATAGAGGACAAATGGACAAGAGACAGTGCTGACGTCATGTGGACATTAAGAATGTCTTCCCGTGCATGTTTGACAGTTCTGGATGACTTTGTGGACGTTAACCAAAGTGACTTGCAGAAGCTTAAAAATGCAATAACAAGGTTTTTGGAGAGAAGAGCATCTAATAGGGTTTCTGGGGGTCAATTTGGAAGGTGAGGAAACAGTTTTTCAACAGAGTAACTTCTTCTAATTTTTGATGACGACCACCATAAATCAATAGATTTCTCTTGATAGATTTATTCATTGAGGATTTTCTATCGTATAAATAAATTCTTATCTTTTGGTTTATTTATTGATTCTCTCTGCTGTGTTTTCTCACTCTGCAGCTTTTTAAATGAAAAACAGATCACAGGCTTTCATTTCATTTTATTACTATTACAGTCAAATGTCTGTTTGAATTTATTGCAATTAATTACGTAAATCGATTGTATAGAAAAGTGTGCAGTTTTGTTGTAAATACCACATAGAGACACTTTGTTTGCCATCGATAATAGACTTTGGTCGAAAGAGAAGAAAAGGGTAAACAGCAGCAATGAGCTGCTCTATTCTGTTCCACAAACCAAACCGAAACCCTTGTGTTATCTTGTGGGGTCCAGATGACCCCGCAAGATAACACAAGGGTTAAGGGTTCCTGCAGCATCAGGATAACAACTTAATGTTGACACATCTCAGATTGAATGGCAAAAAAATTCAGAAGGTAAAATTTCAATGTAACTCTTGTGCTATCTTAGATGACACCCCCCCCCTCCATTGACGTGTTCTTCCTACCATGAAAAAGGTGGATAAAGGTGGAAAGATTTCATGTAATCCATGGACACCAGTGAAGATCACAAATCATTGAAGAAAAAAGGTTCAGAGCACTGTCTAGTGGGTCTAGATGACCCAACTCCCAATGTTAAAGAGCCTAGGATAGCACAAGGGTTAAAGCTTTGATTTAAAATTAACCTTGACAGTTTATCTTCCTAATCCTAACAGACAGTCCACCATCTCATTGAAAAGCTAGCGGGAGAAAGTGTAAACAGAGAGCTCTCAATAACAGGGAGAGGAAGGGGTCGGGGTTGCGCCACAACAATCCCACCCGCAACTCAGAGGTGAATTTCTAATGAACTCCTGCCGCTTTGCAGAAACTATGTCTCAGAAAATAACCCAGGTTTTTTTGATTTTGTCTAACAACAGCACAATCGTAATTAAAAGACAACTAGGAACGTTAGATCAAAAGAGGATAGAAGTAGGACTAGACTGGAGCGTCAACAGGACTTTAAGTAACCTGAAGGAAGCACTGCCTGCAGGAAAAACCCATTCATGAGGATCCAAACCAGAGACGGGCCTTTAAACCTCTTTGTGTTTGCAGCATCAGAAGCTCAGGCGTTTGTGCTGACGGTGACTGCAGAGACACTCTGAGAAGTGAAGAAAACCCAACCATCTGTGCAGCTGCTCTCCATTCCAGCTGTGAGCATGAAGACGGCACCGACTGCCAAAGCACAGACAGACCTGCTGAGCACAGGACTCCAGCGGCAGCAGCAGCCACACTGATGCAGCCTCAGACAAAAGAAAAGGCTGTTCCCCAACATCCGTGTTTATCAGGGTTTGAAAATAGAAACTGAAAAGAGCATCGCCCAACCTGCAGTTTAAAAGAGTCCAATTTCATTCAATGACGTATGATGGAGCTGCCTCAAATCATGGAGAGACTATCTCCTCATGTGGAACTCAGAATATGAGGAGGACAAAAGTTACAGTCAAGAAACCACTTCAGGTCATGTTTTAGACCAGCGGTCCCCAACCCCCGGGCCGCGGACCGGTGAGTCATTTGGTACCGGGCCGCACAGAAAGAATAAACAACTTAGATGACTTCTGTTTTATTTATTTTAGAATCTGAAAGATGTTTTATTTTGAAAAATTGCCTGATTCTCTGTTACATCAGTCCATGTCACTGTTGATGCAGAACAAGGCGCTCTTCTCAGTCACATGATAGGTCATCGCTAAAATAAAACCCAGGAGCTAGCAAATTGCGTTAAAAAAAAAACATCTTTGGAAAGTTTCTTTGCCAAGTGGAAAAGGCCCAGCCAGGAGACAAAAGAGGTCTTCAACTTCCAAATAAAGAAAGCTACATTCTTTTTTGCACCATGAGTGTGTGAGGGGGAGAGGATGATCACACCTGTGCGATGTACAATGACTTTCAAAATAAAAGCTCAGAGTTCGTCTCGTCATGTGTCTGTTCCTCCTTCATCGTAGCGTTACTACAATCATCGTCCGCCACATCTCAAAGACCGGTCCATCATAACTTTGTATGATGTCATACCGGTCTGCGGCGTCAGAAAGGTTGGGGACCCCTGTTTTAGACAACACTGCTATAGAAAAACATAATATAAGAAAAAAAACAAGGGGCTGCACTGTGGTGCAGTGGTTAGCGCTCTGACCTTACAGGCCCTGGTTCAAATCCCAGCTGGGGGATTTTCCAAAAAGTATGCTTCTTGGGTCAGTTAGAGTTTCTAATGTGTGTTTGAGTGTGTAGCCCTGACAGACTAGCTTCTTGTTCAGGCTGTACCCTTTACCCAACAGTTGGGATAGGCTCTAGCAACCTCGTGACCCCCCCCCCCAACAAAATCCATCAATTTTCATGACCCACTAAATCTCTTTGGGAGTCACGGGGATGCCAGAACCGGTACACCCTGAATAGGTTGCCAGTCTGTTGCAGGACACAAAACCTCTCCCACACACATAAAACTAAGGAACAGCCCAGGCATGTACAGGGAGAACATGCAAACTCCACACAGAGAGGTCCCTGCTGGGATTTGAACCAGGGCCTTTTCGCTGTGAGGCAGCCGCTGCACCACCACCACCACGCAGCCTGTTGTGAAAAAAATAAAGTGAGATTTCATTCTCTGAGGTCTTTCTCAGTCCAGACGAGGCTGCATTTCAAGAGGCTCCTCCTACTCCCCGCCAGGGTTCAGTGGAAGATGCTCCTCACTGAAACTCGGTGGTCCAGGCTGTAGGGAGGGGCAGAACCTGGACCTAGTTTGAGGAAGACGTCCAGATCTTTTAAAAATGATTTGGTCATTTAGTCAGTAACTACAATAAATCAGCGGCCAGCTGTTAAGTAGAACTAAATACACCAGATGAAGAGAAGAATGAACACTCAAAAAGTGCTAGATGTTCCTCTGAAAGTGTGACGCCGCTCAACGGTGGCGGAGCTGCTGCATTGATGCAGACGTGTCAGACGGGTGACATTTCCCCCAGGTGGGGTCTGAGGGGGAGGGATAGAAAACCTGTGGCGTGGGGGGGGGGAGTTCAAAGCCTGACACAGCTATCCACTCATGCCCACACTGTGCCCACCCCCCCCCCCCCACACACACACACACACACACACACACCCTGCCTCAGAATGTGAAGGTCGGGGTTTATGAGAGCTCAAAGGTATGTTTGGTTTTCTCTGCAGAGCTCTGCGTATGCAAAGCACCTTCCTACAAATGGAGGTGCTAATGTTCCTTAACCCTTGTGCTATCTTAGATGACCCCGCCCTTACATTGACGTGTTCTCCCTACCATGACAAAGGTGGATAAAGGTGGAAAGAATTCATGTAATCCATGGACACCAGTGAAGATCACAAATCATTGAAGATAAAAGGTTCAGAGCACTGTCTAGTGGGTCTGGATGACCCAACTCCCAACGTTAAAGTGCCTAGGATAGCACAAGGGTTAAACCCTTAAAGGTTATTGAACACACACCAAGAAACCATTCTTCAGTGCCTCTGTAATTGAAACCTCATCCCCAAAAGTTTGGATTTGATTTTTTTTCTTCCCAAATCAGAAAACTTTAAGTTGAAGTGAGAAGTTAAAGAAGTCCGTTTTCAGAATATCCTGAATCCCTTCTAGGGTCTCGGGGTTGCTGGGGCCTATCCCAGCTTCTGTTGGGCAAAGGAGGGGTACACCCCGAACAGGTCACAGTCTGTCGCTGCCCCACACACTCACTTACACTCATATGCACATCCAGAAGCAATTTAGAATCAACAATTAACACATAAATCATGTTTTTGGACAAAAACCCACACATGAATGAGGAGAACACCACACACAAAGAAAATCCTGAAATTAGGCTTGGATTACCATAAGTGGCTCTAAATGTTGGAGAAACGCTTGCCATGACACATGTCTTTCCTGGAAACTCATTACAGCATCTTAGCAAGTTCTCTTTCATCTTCTGGATCCTTTTTTTAAATAAAATTTGCATCACTGGTCCAGCTTAAAACAAAGAAAGCGGCCAGCGTTCATGTTGGAATGAACCCGTTTACTTTCACCTCCTTCTTTGGATTTTCCATCGCTCGCCTCCGCCCACTCGCTCTGGCAGTCAGGATGGAAAACAGGCAGGCCTCTGGAGCTCTTTCTGACAGCAGACCTGTTTTCTTGACTCGGATCAACCCCTCCACCCCCCCCCCCCCCCGCGTTTTCTCTAAACAGCTTCTCATTTAGCTCCACAAGTGAGAAACGTGACTTTCTCTTTCATTCCGTCCATTATTCCGCACATCAGCAACAGACTTGCATCTTTCTTCCTGTTTTATTCTTGGTAATTAAACCAGGAAAGTTGCCAGCGACTAGTTTTTTTTTAGTTGCTGTAATGCCTCATGATGCTAAAAACTGTCATGCAGGAAATGAGAGGGTAAATGACTGACACGACACGAGCCGTGCACGTGACAGCTGCCTGTACTTCAAAGATTCATTCCAGGGTTGGATTTGCTGCCGTCAAAAGGCTTTCCAGAGAAGATCTGTCAAAAGGGAACAACCAAAGAGCAGAGAATCATTTTCTCAGAGCTAAACAAACATCAATAACACTGAGGAATCTTATGGGAGGCGTAAGTGCAGAATGGACGGAGGCGAAAGCAGCAAGTCCTGCTGAAGAATTTCATGCTGAAAGCTGAGGAGCAGCGAGGATACGCTGACGTTCTCCTCCACAGAGCTGCTTCTCAGAATGGATAAACAAGGACAGGACTCGCTGACTTTTAGAGCTTCAGAAAATCAAAGCAGAAATAGATCCAGGCCAAAAGAATGTGGGGCGACCTTCTTTTTCACTTTGAGTTAAAGGTTTGACGCTTTCACACCGGAGCCTCAGCTTCAGCGTTGGCATTCTTTCAACTACCAGAACCCTTTAACCATTTCAACATCAATCAGCTGATAAACAGTAGAGGAGTTATAGTACGCCCAAAAGAATGTTTGGTTTAGGTTTTGCCAGCAACATCTCCAGCATTAAAGGGTTAAAGTTTAAACTTATCTTTTCATTTTTATTAACTTACTTTTTCAAGTACCGATAAAGTTGCAGATTTGTTTTTGTTTTTCATTAACCGACAGCTGCAGCATTTTTGGGTTATTTAGAAAAAATGGCTAAATGTTTGTGAGGCAAAAAATAACCATTAACCCTTGTGCTGTCCTGTGGGGTCCAGATGACCCCATCCTTACATTGACGTGTTCTCCCTACCATGACAAAGCTGGATAAAGGTGGAATGATTTCATGTAATCCATGGACACCAGTGAAGATCACAAATCATTGAAGAAAAAAGGTTCAGAGCACTGTCTAGTGGGTCTAGATGACCCAACTCCCAACGTTAAAGTGCCTAGGATAGCACAAGGGTTATGCATGAAAATGGTCACAAACCGTAATCATGATGTGTCGCACAGGAGCAACAGATAAGTGAGAAACTGTTTTGATTCTTCAGGAGAAATTCCTCCTCTACATCTGTACTGCTGACACAAAGGCACCCAGGAAGCAGCCGGGGGTTAGATTCCTTGCTCAAGGGGAAGAGCCGCACTCAAAATCATGATGATGCATGTTTTCCACAAACTGCATCTCCAGCCTCCAAATATTTTCTCCAGGAATCACCTGGATCCGATCTGTCATCAGTCAGGATCTCCAATCAGCCCAAGAGGCTCTTTTTTTTGTTTTTTTGTTTCCAGAATGAAAGTCAAGAAGCAAACAGCACATAGGGATGTGAACCAGCCTTGCTGTGCAGTAAAACTACTTTAAGACACGCTTTGATGGAGAGCAGAGGATGACGGTCATCGTCTCAACACTGTTCTGGAGAGCTGACTGCCTGCTTGGGTCTCTGCGACCTCGCTGGGACATTTTGTGACACGGTCGTGATGTTAAAGTCATGTATCATCATGTTAGACTGAGTCAGGGAGGGCGGATGATGCGCCGCAACAAGAACAGCGAATCATCCGTCAGTGTGTTTCTGGGTCTTCATCATCCAGCTGCTGGGACTTCCTGACTATCTGCAAACTTTTTTTCTTGAATGCCAAGTTAGCAAAACAAACTTGAGGATGAAATCTAAAGTTTGTGTTTGACTTTAACCATCTATCGAGTGTGTGGTTCCACTGCACACCTCCTTTTCCAGCGAGGCTCAAAAGTAGGCTGACGTACTGATACTCTCTGGAGCTCAGTGGTCTGCCAAAGAGCAGATCTGTGCCTAGAGGAGGGGATTGGAGGTCATTTTGGTGTTAGTTCCACATCTGCTGCAGCTTCCATCCTGTTAGCCACATGTGGAAGGACGCAGGCTGCACTCTTTGACTGGATTGGACGGACGGGACTGTTTGAGAACACTAAACAAGTGTCTGCAAATTTGTGTGCAACCATTACACATTTGTGCCACACAGGGTGAGGCAAACAGGTATTTGAACACTCTGTGCTTTAGCAAGTTCTCTAACTTGGAAATCATGGAGGGGGTCTGACATTTTCCTCTTAGTAACATGCCCACCATGAGAGACATGATCTAAAAAAATCCGGAGATCTCATTGCATTATTTTTTAATTATTTATTTGTATTCTACTGCTGCACATAAGTATTTGAACACCTGAGAAAGTCAATGTTAATATTTGGAACAGCAGCCAGTAGACAGGTCAAACATTTTCTGAAGGTTTCACCAGGTTTGCACACACTGCAGGAGGGATTTCGGCCCGTTCCTCCACACAGATCAGTCTTCTCTAGATCAGTCGGCTGTCGCTGAGAAACACAGAGTGTGAGCTCCCCCCAAAGATTTTCTATTGAGGTCTGGAAACGGGCTAGGCCACTCCAGAACCTTGATATGCTTCTTAGGGAGCCACTCCTTGGTTCTTCTGGCTGTCTGCTTTGGGTTCAAATCCGTGTATGATTTCAAACCATGACGTCTTAGTGGCTTACCAACAGTAACCATGGAAACGGTGGTGCCAGATATGCAAACTCCACACATAAGCAGAGTCCCAATTATTTCCCTCCCCCTCTGGTCCTATTGCTCCAATTGTAGGGGCATTTGAAGCAGTAGCAGTCTCTACATGTGATTTTTCTGGAACTTAGAGCTGGCTTTCCCTCCGTCACTTACCTATCACCTGCACATCCGTCTGTGCAGCATCTTGTGTATGGTCAGTAAGGAGCCAGTACTCTAACCGAACTAATGGCCAGAGTACCGTATGACAGCATCACCCGTATGTCATAACTTCCATAATTCTTACAAATACTTCACAATACACTCAGCCCGTTATTTCTGATTGTCAAGCATTCCACTCGGCCGTGGATTTGAACCTACATCCCTCCAGTCTCAGGGTGGACACTCCGCCACTAGGCCAATGAGTTGCTTCAGAACCAGCTGCAGAAACAAAGCGGCCTAATGATGGTTTGCAAACTCTAATGGAAAAACACATAAAATGACATAAAAAGATGCAAAGATGATTCACAGATAGATGTTGCCTTGGTAACCTCCCATCCACAGCTTCCTTATGAGTCACAAACAAATACTTCAGTCCTGGTTACTTAACAGTTCTACATCGACGTGCTCCTCCTGACACAGAAACAGCCGTGCACGCCTGCACATCCAGCCAGCCCTGCACGCCTGCACAGGCTGCTGCAGCAGGACTCCGGGAAAATACTGATTTCATCACGTTGCTGCAAACCTTCAGCCCAGCTCTCCCTTCCTCCACACATGCACACTTATGTTCGCATGCGGGGAGCACTGAGTTTTTCATGGAGGCAGGTTGCTAGGTAACAAGCATCCTAGGTCTTCCCACACAAGAGAAAGGAGTGCTGAATACACACCTAAAACATAGAAACACCACACAGAAAGACACCCATGCAAAGAGAATGACAGTGCAACATCTTCATTTCCAGAGGAACGGTTGCTCCCTCAGAGGAGGGCAAAAGGGATTCAAAGCAACTCAGGGGGTAGTTGTGAGTCTTTGAATGAAAAAAGTCGGCAACGAAAGATGAAACATATGCATAACGAAGCATAAGTGACACCAGAGGCAGCATAAACTGTAAATATGTGTACATTTGAGTCTGTGTGAGCTCGTGCATTTGTGTATTTACTTTTTCCTTTATTTGCTTTTTTATTTGGTGGGTTTGAACAGTGTTTGTTGCTTTTGTGTGTGTGCTGTGCGTTATTCTGTGGATCTCACTTTCTCCCATCCTAATGTCTGTCAATGATGTACTTTTATTTAGAATAATGTTAAATGGTGTGTACTTATACAGCGCTTCTCTACCTTCCTCCCAGGCCCAAGGCTCTTCGCAGTCACAGTCCCATCCACCCATTCACACGCTGGTGGCGGCCCCACTGCCGAACACTGGCACCAACCTTCCACCAGAGGCAAGGTGGGGTTCAGTGTCTTGCCCAAGGACACTTCGACGGGCAAAAAAGCTTTTAAACTCTCTTAATGTGATCATTACGTTACATGATGATGGCGAGCAGCAAACCATGACAAAGAGACGTTCTGGATGTTCCAAAAGCTGATGGATGGGGATGTTCCGTCATTGTACAGGTTTGAATAAAAACTGACTTTAGTGAGTAAACTGTAACAAAACGTGGATCAAAGAGCAGAGGAACTTTCTAAACCAGCTCACCAAACCAGACGTGGATCAAACTGAATGCAGGGAAAAACTGCTGTGTCATTGTTCGGTGTGTGCATCATTGACATCGACATAGCAGAGCATTCAGTGTTATGTGTGAACAAACAGGGAAGTAAAGGCGGCGTTCAGCTTGTGATCCTGACTGTGAACACGTGAAAACAAAAGCGAACAAACAAGGATGAGCGCCGCTCAGAACCCCGCCCCCCAGGAAAGCCAGAGGGGCAGCCCGTTGAATCCATTAAGGTCCTTTGAACTTTGTTCATGGAATAGTGTGACCCAACACATCTGTGTCTGGAGTGTCCAGCAGCGGAGGAAGAAGAGCGGGAAACCCGGGACGCAGGAAGAGGAAGGGCCGTGTGTTTGTCAAGAAAACAGACTTCTATAACTTCATCCATATTTGTGCCGTCCTTCCTGTCCCCCTTCCTTAGATCTGCTCTCTCCTCAGAACTGAGGGGGGGTTTCTTTCATTTTTATGTGAGTTCTGGGTCCATCCCATTTCCAAACCACAGAGGCAGATTTTCCCAAACAAAACAGTTAAGCCCTGGGACGTCAGCAAGCAGAAATCCCACTTTCAATTCCCAAATCTGACCCTAAATCCACCAAACACTGCAGTTCCTTAAATGGCCACTGGAGGCTGGTTGCCATTTGTGTGTTTTTTACCATATTAAAACTAGTGTTTATTATTGTTGTTCACTGCTTTGTTTTTCACTAATAACAACTGTATGTGTTTAAAATGGTAAATCAGCAATTTTGTAAGATTTGTTTCCACTTTTTTCTGATTTTATTTTGTTTAAAGGGCAATAAGTCAAGAGTTTTAAGAAACAAACCACAGGTCAGGTGTTAACAGACAGCAGCATTGATGAATATTTATTTTTTAAGGAAAAAATGGATTAAAGGTCAACTGGCTACAGCTTATTTTTTCAGATTTCTTGTGACTAAAAACATGTGTCTGGAAAATTTAACATTTTTACCCATTTTTACAAACAACAAAGACCCAGATATGAGATAAACGTTTCATTTCTGGCTGAAGGTTTCTCATCTATGCAGGTGGCGTTGTCCTGAAGTTGACTCAGAGCTACTGGACCGAAAATCGTCGTAATTAGAACGTTTCGCCGCTCGTTCCCTTGTCTACATCTTTAACAGCCTAAGAAGGCATAAAGCAAACACAAAAACAAAGAATGAATGGCTGGGTTTGGGTTATTTGCCTTTAAATCACACAATCTCTGAACAATAAACATTTCATTTCATCTATGAGAATACAAATCAGCTGCTGCCGAAAACTCTTGATATTGATAAGATCCTGTTTTTGTGTTTTTATGAAGCATAAAGAATAATCTTCATTAGATTCTGTTGTACACACACCTTCACATTAAATACAAACATAGCAGACACACGTTAGACTTTCCTCCTTAAGTCAACTTTCAATAAACCAATAAAGAAAACGAGGCAGCGTCTCACAGATGTTTGAAAAAACCAGCAGACACAAATAGGAATTTAAAAACACTTAGTAAAGAAAAAATATAGAAAGAGGTGGGAACTGTTGTCTCTGCTGTGTCTGATCCAGGAAAGATGGTCTCTAAGTTTTCACCAGGCTGTTCATGTGTATAAAACCAGCTTTAATACATCTTTATTTTAAAGTTTCTAAATGCTGAATTGAATCTTCTCGGTAGATCCCCCAACACCAAAATGACTAGAAAAGCACAAAAACAGTTTTTGGAAAGCATGCGTGGCGGTGCTTTCGGAGTGAAATTCACACAAAGTTTAATATAGAGTCACTCTAACAGTCACACATACTGGTGGTACTATATTAGAGTCAAAATGTAGGACTTGTCAAAACATCTTAGCCCTGGAGAACTAAAGAACAATTTTTTTTCCTGGCTTTTAAAATGAATTGGATATTAATTTTAACCAGTTTTTTTGTGTGGTTGTTTTTTGTTCCTATCAGTTATCAGGTTTTAACAGCACACAGTCACACACAAAAATAAATTAACAAATAAATTAAATTGATAAAAAGGGAGTGGGGGGTAATTTTTGACCTAGTGGACTCTCCGAGGTCTAAATGTACAAGAAAATCATGAGGGAACGTCTCCATCACCTGAAGTTCAGGAGCCATACGGTTCTGCAACAGAACAATGATCCAAGTGGGTTAAAACATAAAACATTTCTTTACTGTTCTGACATAAGCATGAGGACTACAACTATCCAGTGTTATGAAACTGCACAACAAAGTCTCAATGAATTCGTTCCTGCAGGACTTTTCCTCGTGTCAGCATCTGAAGTAGCTGCACCAGCAAACGCAGCACTGATGCACTCCCCTAATTAAACCAACTGCAGCACAGTATATCACACTTCCATCGTGTCGTTTGATGTCTTAGTTCTGTGTTGAAGAAGTGCACGCTGGTTTTTCCTGCAGGTCCACTGTGTGGCTCCGCCGGTCAAATGCATCAGCAGGGCTGAAAGCTCCTGCAGCTCCGTGTGGGTGTGTTTGTTTGTGGGAACAACATTAGCCAAGCGAATAGGAAGGGCCGATGAGTGGTAATTAGCTCTGATCTACCAATCCATATTTGCACAGCTGCCCCGACAGACGGCCGCGAATGGGACTGTGGAAGCAGGTAAACAGGAAAAGGGAGATCCAATTAGCGAGGAGAGACTCTCCGAACGGATCCGCGACGCTGCAAGAGCTCAGAGATGGATGGAGGAGGCCTGAATGGCTGCAGGTCAGAGAGGAAGCTCAGAGACAGGACGCAGTTTGTAAGCAAATACCGTACATTTACAACCAAAGGCATAGTATTGATGGTCATTGGTGTAATTGGGCATAAACGCCCCGCCTCCCAAAGAGGAAGACCGTCTTCAAATGCAGTTGGTCCAACAGCATCATATTTTTCCAGTTCTCTGCCCCTCAGAACCAGCTGCACCAGTAGGGTCAGAGGTCTGAGGTCTTCTGCTGGCCTCACATCGGTTTCACTGATGTTCTATTATCAGTAAAGCCCCCTCTAACTTCCACTGGTTCTCTACTTTTACCTACAACATTCGCTTTAAAGACCCACTCTGATGGAAAAGGTGTTTTTGTTTTTTTTTAACAAGTTCTTGTGGCATTTTTTTCTCATAATGGAGGACATATATAAAGGAAATTAAGATTAAAATTTTATTTCTGGGTATTTCTTTATTCAAATTGTTGTGAATCAGTAACAGACGAAAAAAGATTGTATCTCTGAAGGACATACGCTGGCCACAAGCTCCCTGCTCTGCTCCATTCTGATGCAGACAAATGGATCCGTGTACGTCTTTGCTTTCCTCATCTGATCTGGGATCTGGATCAGAACGGTACAGCTGGGTTGCTCCCCATTTTTGTTGCACCAGTAATGCTAAGTTGGGGTTGTGAGGGGCTCTAAGCTAGCGAGGGAGAGTGTAAATAGATAGGTGACGGGAAGTGGGGTGGGGTCGCCCCACGCCAACAGTCCCGCCCACAACCCGAAGGTAAATTTCGAATGAACTGCCGCTCTGCAGATACTATGTCCTAGAAAATGACACAGGTTTCTAGATTATGTAAAAAACAGCATAATGATAATCAAAAGACCCCTGGGAATAATTTGAAAATTGATCAAAAGATGATCAGAGTGGCACTAAAGCAAACATGTGCAGCTGAACGTCATCTTTATTTGCTTCTCTCACTAACATCCCCATTTCTATTAAGTTGAATGTCATTTTTTCTCCTCTGATGTTCTTTCAAACCTCCATGGTAAAGCCATGCACTAATTTTTCATCTAAAGTAGTCAGCTGCACATGTCCAGAGATCTACCCCTTGTGGGGGCTTCAGGTTTCCAGGTTGTCCGGGTCTGTGGAGGCATCTTAAGGGTAGCACAGGTGGGTCTTGTGGTTCCCCTGAGTGCCCATAGGATGTCCACATAAAGAAGCACGCACTCATCACGTGAACAGCACCAACGGGGTCCTTGCACAGTATGCAGGATTTGGCGGGATTCAAAAACAAAAAAAGAAAAATCCTGATGTGTAGACGTTCAAAATCATGTTTCATAGGTTCACTGGTCACTCTAAATTGTCCATAGGTGTGAGTGTGAATGGGTGTGTGATTTGTAGCCCTGCGACAGACTGGTGACCTGTCCAGGGTGTCCCCTGCCTTCACCAACGAGTGGCCGGGATAGGCTCCAGCAGCCCTGTGACCGTGAAAGGGACATAAACTTTTTACCCACAGACAGCCAGTATCCACCCTTAAGGACAGTTGGGACTTCTCCATTCCTAATCGATCCCCTTCAGAACCTTGAATGCTTGATTTCTTTTTACATCAAGCGGAACCTATTATGTAATGACAGGGCTGTAAGAACTGGATTCAGAGCGGACCTGTGATTGGACAGAGAGAGCATCGCTGTCCTGACTCAGACGCAGACACCTGCCTTACTGATGAAAATCCCATCAGTTGACCTGATCGCACCAACCTCTGCTTCAACCATGCTATCAAATCTGGTTGCCACAGGAGGCGGTCTCCATGGCAACCAGAGCGCTCCTCCGTTAAACACCTGTATGAACAGGACAAAAAGCGACACTTCTATGATCGGACACATTTTCACGTCCAGGTCATCCCCACTGAAAGCTCCCCATCACCAATCAGCGAACGTCCGGACTCAGAGCGGAGCAGCATAACGGATATAAGGCGTGCTGAACACGCCGTCTCCTTCACCTTGATGTGTTACTCTGGTCATTGTGGGCAGCAAAAGAGGAAAAAAAGCTGCTCACTTTGAACTTCTAGATGTCTAGAAGAGGAAACGTCCCTTTATTTGAACAAAAATGACATATTTGACAGTTAATTGTTTATTCATATGCTTGGCGTCATACACTATTCCAGGTGTATCTGTCTTTTACTCAAACCGTCACACGTCCTGACCGATCTTTTACAGTCTTTCTACAGCTAAAAGTCCAGACGTTTTTTTATGTATCGATCCCTGTTGCTCATCAGACCAGGAACTAAAGCATTCCAAGTGTCACAGCTCAAGGTGCTCCGACACTTTGCAGTTGCCTAGCAACAGCTTCCTCACCCGGTATCAAGGTTATCTTTCTGATGGCTCACACGTTTCTAATGCATGCTGGAGGGTTTGTCAAACTGAAAGTTTTCTAAAATCAAAGAGCAGAATTAATCCAAAAAGGAGTGAGAGAAGGAGAGATGTTTGGAAAAGGAAGAATGGACATTAAGAGGGAACCGAGAGAATTCAAGAACCCAATAAAATTGATTTTTCTGCAGGTACCCCCCATCTTTGACACACTTAACAGGATGCTGTAATGACCAACACTTACGCCTGTTTATTGTTTTACCTTTGTGGTTGTTTGTCAAGAAAAAATTATAAACTTGATGAATTCCAACACAGACGGTGCATCGACAGCCTCAGAACAGGGCCTCCCGCTCCCAGAGAGAGACTTACGGCAACCCAAGAGGGACAATCCCAGTCTTGGATATTAACGCAGACCAGGTGACTGACTTCCCACTGGGTAAAGCTACATTCACACCTGACTCAGCAACATGCATTCAAGCAGCTACCTCCAACAATGAAAAGTCTATGTTAACGTGCGATTTGGACGTCCACTTTGATGCAACCCTATGGAGCAGGGGTGTCAGAATCCCGGCCTTGAGGGCCGGTGTCCAACATGTTTTCCAACTAACCTGCCATTGAAGCTCCTTTTTGGCTAAACACACCTGATGCAGGTAATCAGCAGCAGATTAAGAGGGATTTCTGTAAATGGAGTTTGACACTCCTGTTAAACAACGCAATTGGGAATGATTTAATGCATGATGGCAACATGTACACAAAATTAGGACAAATGTTTATCCAAATGTCAACAACAATCATTTGTTAAATGTTCTGGATTTTTGCTGGAAGTTTATTTTTGCTCTAAAACTCAATCGTTGCTCAAACTGCTTTTAAATGTCTGCTCAACCACATGTGTAATCCAGTCATACCAGAAACAGTTTTAACCAGATCGTTTTTTAAAACCAAATGAAGATGCAGTGATCTATCAGTGAAGTGAATGCATACAGAACGGTAACAATCCTACAGGCGGCTGGCAGGCGAGGATGACACGGCTGTCCTGCAGTAAATGTGGTCAAACATGCATGTATGCAAGCTCAAACTGTGAAATCTCGTGTTTATGAAAGCCCAGCTAAACCACTCTCCGTCAGATTATGAGGATCTCATTATCAGCAGATTAAACGGCTTGGATGTGATCTACTCATCGCCTTTGTCAGAAAAAAGACGCTCCAGAACCCTGTGGAAACAGCAGATCAGTAGAGGTTTTAGGTACGGGTGGTACGGGCGATTGCCCTGGGCGCTGCTATGGTTTTCTATTATCTCTTATGTCACTGTGTTTTTGCAACTGCCTGAAACCGGTGAATCTGTGCCATGTGCAGCCCCTGTCGACTGAAGAGGCACCGGAAAGGTGTGGAGGGGTGGTCTCTCCCAAATTAAGTGGACGAATGGAGGAGGAAGGTGGGGGAAGGGGCGAAATCTACTTTATAAAATATTTTGAAAATCAGTCATACTACGAAATTCTATAGATTTTAATACATGAATATAGAATTC
The DNA here is from genome assembly GCF_053564925.1 of Oryzias latipes. Classification (NCBI taxonomy): domain Eukaryota; kingdom Metazoa; phylum Chordata; class Actinopteri; order Beloniformes; family Adrianichthyidae; genus Oryzias; species Oryzias latipes. The sequence continues at coordinate 3,246,556 of NC_136244.1, read as the reverse complement.
TGTATTTTTATTTTTTATTTTTGAGTGAAATGGACAAATAAAATAGAAAACACAAAATGATGAGATCACCAAGGTTGAAAATTGGTTGAGTTGATGACTTTGGTGGGACGTTTATTGTTTATTGTTTTTCCTCAGAGCTAGCGATGCACGTTTTCTGCTACCTGCCACATTAACAACCATAACTTTTGTTATTTGTGGTTGTTTTTACTGAAGTAATTCAACTTTCAAGTGGAAATTTCTGCTTTTTTCTGAACTGAGCGTAAAGACCTGAAGTCAGCTGAACCTTCAAGTCTATATTTGAGTTTGCAGAACTCCAGTCTAGTCAACAAAGACTTGGAGTGGAGAGAAAGATGCGACAGATTCCTCACAAGTGTGACGAGTCAGTCAGCAGAGCAGCGACAGAATAAACAGCCTCCGCTTATTGCTCCGAAGTTTGCCTCCTCTTTAATTGGACTTTTCTCTTTTTCCTGTTATTAAAAGCCCACAGGACTGTTATGACAGGAGGAGCAAAGGAAGCACTGGGATGATTTTAAAATGCATCATTTCTGTAAAGTTTTTAGGCATTCATAAAGCAGAGCTCTGCATCTTAAGACAGCGAGTGTGTTGTCCCAGTTAATCTGACCTCCATGTGTCTGACTGTCGTCCCTGACGACGCCACGCAAATATCATGCAAAGCTCCGGAGGGCCTCTGCCTGCCTGGGACTGTCACTGAGCTGCTCCCCCAGAGGCCCTGCAGCCTCCCTGGGCAAGCATTCCTCCTCCTCCTCTTCCTCCTCCATTCACCAGTGCTCCTCATTTACCGCTGCTCCTCCTCATGCCCCCACTGAAAAAGTCTCTGCTTTCCAATCCCCTCCTTCTTCTTTAGGCACTGAATCACTCTCCTCTTCTTCCTGCACCCGTTCCTGTTCTCCCACTCCTACCCCCTCCGCCTCTCTGCCACCGCCGCCCTCATCATCATCATCATCTTCTTCGATCTAAGCTGGCCCGTGAACTCCCCTTTCTCTCTATCCTGCGCCCCTCTCCGTCATAACCTTACTTCTTCTGCGACCGCCTCGTCTTATCTGCTGCTTCCAGGCCGCGGATCGGCTCTGGAAACAAATAAACACCGCCGGCACAGCTGCCAGCAACCCCGACGCCCAAACACGGGCGACCCGAATCCAATGAGAAATTAATGCAAGCACCTTGCTCAAGAGCAGATGGAAGAGAAACTGTGAGGCAACGGGAGTTTCTCTGTGAACCCTCTAAGCCTTTGTTAGATCTGTTTAAACATTGCTTGTTTTTTTTCTGAAGGAAAAGTGATCTGATCTGCAGAGGTCATGTGACCGGGTTCTGTTTTCTCTCTCTTCCACAGATGTAAAGGCAAGGCAGCTTTTGTGAACTGAAGCAATTTAAAGAGCTGTAGAGGAAACAACAGCACCTTAAAGACCCACTCTGATGAATGTCTTCGATGTTTTTAAACTATGAAAATTAGGATTTCTCTATTTCAATCGTTGTGAATCAGGAGCAGACGAAAACATGCAGTTTGAAAAAGAGAAAATATGCTGGACGGGGCACAAGCTTCTCCGTTTTCCTCGTCTGAGCTGGAATCTGGCTCAAAACTGTCCTGCTGGACAGATGCAATGTCGCTCGCCATTTTTGCTGCACCAGTAATGTTGGGTTGGGGGTGTGAGGGGGCTGTGAGCCAGCAGCAGAACATGTAAACAGAGAGCTCTGAGTTATGGGTGATCGGAAAGGGGTGGAGTTGCTCCATGCCAACAGTCCTGCCCACATTCAGAGGAGAATTTCTGACGAACTCCTGCTGCTCTGCAGAAACTATGTCCTAGAAAACAACACAGGTTTTAATTTTGGCTAAAAAACAGCATAATCATAACTGAACGACCACTAGGAACGCTTGGGAAAAAGATCAAATGATTAGAGAGGGAATTAAAGTGAGAAAATGGGTTTTTAAACATGCAAAAAATATGTGAATTTGTTTATTCTCCGATCACTGTTGCTTTCGTTTTTTCTTCCATTTTCGAACCTTCTGTCACAGGAGCATCTTTCCTGGTCTGCAGAACACCACACTTGATTCCGGATTGAACCATAATTACCCAATTACCATTAGTGTCTATGCAGAGTTACTGTCGAAACACGTCACAGATGCTCACATCGCCGACTTGCATCTGTTCATGTTGCTGTCTGTCAAAAACTACAACCAGAGTCAAGAAGCAACCTCATAAAAAGTATTCTATTACAAACACGTGTATTTCATACTGCATTCTATTCAATTATAAATCTATGCAGCCCACAGAAGCTGTTTCATTAACAGAAACGGGGGCTTTTCTGCACCAGTTTGTAATCAGAGGTCTCTGCTGGGTCTTCTTAATAAGATCACCAACTACAGGAAGACTCACAGGATTTCTGATGATCATACATGGCTCATGATAGCAATAATAAAGTCATAGATCCTGTAATCCTGTGACAATTGGCCAGGATCGGCTCCGGCAGACCCGTGACCCCGAAAGGGACAAAACGGTTAAGAAGATGAACGGATGGAGAAAAAAAAAGATCCTGTGATAGTTGATCAATAATTGAACCTACTTTCTGTAGCATTAAGTGTGGTACTCTGTCTTTTTTTTCTTTGTTTGATACTTTTTTTATGCTCATTGAGAAGCCATGAAGCTCCACAGTCTGCAGGCGTTCACGTCTTCTCTTCTCCAAAGAAAAGGACCAATACTTTGGTGGACTGTGTGAAACCTCCCGATCCCTCCGAAGGCCGAGGCACAGTGAACGCCTCGTGGCTCCCAGAGGACGCCGTTCTGAAGCAAAGCCCTGTTTGGTGCAGCTTGATCTAGTTTTGGAGATTTCCCAGAAGCCACTGCCCTTAAACAACAATGCGGGCATGGGAAAAAGAGAAGCCAGAAAGCTGGAAAAGAACTTTACAAGAACCACATTTGTAGACAAGTCAGGATGATTTTACTCTGGATTTGTGTCTGATATGTAAAGCTAATATGTAAGATAATTAGTCTGTTGTTGAAATCTAGAACCTTTTGGTGACATCTGATGATACATCATACAATATAAATAAATAGTAGCCAAAAGAAAGTTAATTTTTTAAAAACAAAACAGGCTACTACTTATAATATCAAACTAGTGGTCCGTAGGAAAAGAACATTGACATGGAGTAAAGCTACACGATGAATAGAGACGGTATGATTGAGGCAAAAAAATGAGCTATTTGGAGAAGAAATCATCATTTCGGAGACATTATAACAGGATATTTAATAAATTTACCCAGCTGTCTAGGGAAGATAATAACACCATGAATGGTCATTTCGTTTGTGTACTGCTTGGGCCTGTGTACTTTTTGCCATTTCAAGTTTCTGTAACAGAAAGAAACAAACGGAGAAAGAAAAGTTTTTTTTTTATAGCCTTTAAGAGAAATCGCAGTAAGTACCTTCAGGACTCTTTTATGTACATATTTATGTGATATGAACAAAGAACACAGAACATTTAGCAAAAATCTCAGTCTCATTTTGTCATCTTTAGAATCGGTTGTTCCAAATCCTTTGCAATGATCCATACAAGCAACAACAACAAATGCTGAGAACCAATGTTCATGTTGGTCACCACGGCGACCAGCAAACAAATGAAGACCAAGTAAGGAAGTAGCACTTTTTTTTATTATTTGACATTTTATTTTCAGACAAACACGAAGAAACAGAGTTTTAGTTTCTGTTAGATATCAATTTTAAAATTGAAAAGTGATTAAAAAGATCTTTTTAAAAAAAAAAAACTTTTTTGAGGAGACTTAAAATACCAAAAAAATTCCATGAAAATCTATTTCATGGTCAATAATGAGTAAACTTTCCTCTTTATACAAATAACTCTTTTGTTCTAACACTGTAACTATTTCGTGCCTCTCAATAGTAATTATTCGGACGTTTCTTTTTTGTTTTGCACATGCTTGCATTTCCTGACTTTTTGTGGCCACAAATCATTTTAAACAATTTTGTGCCCATGAATTTGTATTTTGTTTGCACCTTTGAGCTATTTTGTGGCTACAATTTATTTATATTTTGTCATTAATGAGTCTGAAATGTGAATTACAGTAACCTAAGACCGGCACTAAACATGTTCATAGTTTCTGTTTTGCAAATATTTTACTTCATTAGATATTTGACTTTTTCTTTTATTTAAAATAAATCTAAAATTAAAATAAGACACACTGTCATTATATTACAAACTTACAAAATGTCTGTAAGTGCTGTTCTATATTGCACACATACATCAATGGTTTTACAAAACTCTTCTGTAAAAAAAAAAAAAAAAAAAGGTAAGACAACATCCACAGCTGCGCTCTACCCATGAAAAATAAACTGCATCCACTGCAGACTGAGGAAAAACTCTTCTGTCCTCTGTACCCAAACAAAACTTAATTTGCATCTTTGTTAGTCTTTAAATTATTGTAGGTAGACTTTTCAAAATAACCGAATGGGTTTTTGACAGAGTTTGCAGGAAAACACATTTCTTTCAGAAAAAAATGCAAAAATATTGGGGAAAAAATTAACCGTGCAGACAAGACAATGAAATAAGGCCTCAAAGTTCATCGCATTGGAAGAAAAAACAAATCAAGTATTATTTCAGTCTTCATTTCAAATCCTTGTATCTACTGTGAAGCACATGTTTGTGTTCCAGCTGGGTATCTAGCAGTCAGTTCTGAACTCCTCTGTGTAACCCTTGTGCTATCCTAGGCACTTTAACTTTGGGAGTTGGGTCATCTAGACCCACTGGACAGTGCTCTGAACCTTTTTTCTTCAATGATTTGTGATCTTCACTGGTGTCCATGGATTACATGAAATCTTTCCACCTTTATCCACCTTTGTCATGGTAGGGAGAACACGTCAATGTAAGGGTGGGGTCATCTAGGATAGCACTAGGGACACTTGTGTGGTCTAGTCAACAGCTAAAATTTGGTGAAAATAGCCGAATGAGGCGCACATTTCTGTAAAATGATTCTAAATTTTACCACAAAGATAAAAAAAGAAAGAAATCACAGTTACTGCTACAAGCAGCCACATATCTTCCAGAAATAGTTTTTGTTCAATCGTTTTTTATTGTTTTTTCAATTCTAACCTGATATCGGTTTCAATATTAATTTGTTTGTGATTCCTAGAGATGCATTTGATCTGCTGTTCTACCAAGACCTGCAGGAGTGTTTCAGGCCAACAATGCCAAGCTCTTGTCCTGGTCAGAGGGCAGTAGCTGTGAGGTAAGGGGCAGTCTTTGAAATGTCCCAACAGCAGCAGCACATGCAAATGATTCTGCCCTAAAACCTCTTCTGCAGCTTCTATAATGAACGCTGGCTGATGGATTTGAACGTTTTAAAGCAGAGAAGCTTTTATTTCAGTAGAAACTGAGTTTCTTCCACTTTATTAGGCTTCGGATGCCCAGTTTTGAAAAACTGCTGTAAAAAAAAAGAGAAAGCACTTTTTACAGATCTCTCTATTGAGGTCATGAAAGCTTATGCAACATGATCCACGCTGTCATCAGAACTAAATGTTCTCTTAGGAAAACAGCTCATTTAACAGTCAAATGCTGCTGACTTTATTAAACCTTAACTACCATCTCAACTATCAGAGACCTGTGGAAATGGGAAGAAAGGTGCTTTAGTTTGTGGCAATTTTAGCAGAGAGGGGACTTATTTCTGCAGCAGTCAGTGACACAAATTCACAGAGAGGAAGGCAGGGCCATCAGCCTGCTTTATGAGCTTTATTAGGACTCAGATCTCTGCTGGTTTCGATGCTTACATGGATCAGGGGCGTTCATGTGCATCTGAACTCTGTTACCGATTCAACTTGTGAACCAATTTCCAAACATTTGAAAATAGATTATATCCTTTTTATTAGATAGATTCACAGCAAATGCTGCTTCCCTGAGACTAAGGCTGATGGCTTTTCTTATCAGACATCAGTAAACAGACGCCGCCATGGTGAGCAGAGGGCAGAATGTCACAGATGCTACCGTCCAGCAGGGATCCCACAGACACGGCTGCATTAAAGTCTACGGATCAAGCAGCATCTGGAAGAATTCACAGCACCGAGTTTGCTGCGGTTGGTTTCCACTTCATTCACAGCCCCCACTCCGATTTTTTTAAGGTTTTGTTGACTTTGCTTTGATGAAAGCCTCTCCTCTATTGACCCGTCTGTGTGTCACAGGACGTAGCTATGAAAGTTCAATCGAGCTGGATCTTTGATGTGAAACAATATATTTGTGTTTAAGGGATGGCACGACATAATCAAAAATTGGCTAAATAATTTCTCAAAGAGTTTGGATTTTGATGCTGAAAAATGCTCGTGTGCTGATCCAGACGGCTCGAGCGAATACGTCTGCAACTTACAGCGGATTTTCTTGTTGTGTCTAATGTCTTTTTCCATTAACATCACAACTTTATTGTTCCATGAGTGTACTTTTACTCAGACGCATATGATATGATAGCAATATTTTGTTCCGGACATGCTTTAAAGGAAAAATAAGACAGTATTTAAGAAAAACTTGGGGGCAAAAACTAGAAATGTGTGAAGAAGAAGTAAAAGTCGAATAAATTCTCACCGCCCAGCACAATAAATCTCAAATTTATCGTTATCGCGATATCAAGCTCCGCAATAGTCATAGCAAAAATTGTGATAAATGGTAACCTTAAATGTGCTAAAAGAATCTTATGGCAGCTGGAAGTGTTTAACAAATCAAATATACATCAATTTATGCATTTGACCAATCTGATGGACTCCTTTGATGTTACATGCCCGCCTCCTACAGGGACGAAGGTCATTTGGAGTGTTTATTAAGTTATGTTGACTTTTACTTAAATTAAACTGTTGCAGTGAAATGGAAATGCTGTATTGATGTTTTGCAAGTTATATCATCATCACAATATTGATCACTAATATCGCAAATCGCGGGTTTTCCTCATATCATGCAGCCCTAGTATTCACTATCTAATTTAGCCCTGTCCTCTCTCTAATGAGTACATAATCAGATATACACATACATAATTTTTTATATAGATCAATATCCACATAGAAACAAACACACAAACACTCATTTGGTTCCATTTAAACCAGGGGTCCCTAAATCCAGGCCTCAAGGGCCGGTGTCCTACATGTATACCAACCAACCTGCCATTGAAGCTCCTTATTGGCTTAACACACCTGATCCAGGTAATCAGTAACAGATAAGGGGGGGTTTCTAGAAAACTAGCGGGACACCGGCCCTCCAGGTCTGGATTTGGGGACCCCTGATTTAAACCCTATTCCACCAAGTGCACCCCCACACAATACATTCGTCGAAACATATCAGGTGTCTGATACACAACTGTATCTGATAACAGAAGTAACTAAGAAGTCAGTTAATTAATAGTACAGATACTCTAAATGTTATGTTCTATGTCTTCTGCAGAAACTTGTGTAAAAAAGATGTACAACACAAAAATTCTTGGCTGGCAAATGTGTTTCACTTTTGTTTTTGTTAACAAACTATGGAAATCCAACAGTTTGAAGATTTTGATCTAACCCTTTCACACCTGAGGTGTCGCCAAAATAACACGCGATCTTTGAACAACTACAACAGCAGTAATTTCTCTGCTTCAGAGTCAGGGGGAATTTGTTTAATTGCGTAAACAGTTGAAGAGTTCCGGTAGTTCAAACAATGTCAGTACGGAAGCTACAGCTTGTGCTATCCTAGGCACTTTAACATTGGGAGTGGGGTCATCTGAACCTTTGGTCTTCAATGATTTGTGATCTTCACTGGTGTCCATGGATTACATGAAATCCTCTCCACCTTTCATCCACCTTTGTCATGGTAGGGAGAACACGTCATTGTAAGGGTGGGGTCATTTTGACCTCACGAAATAGCACAAGGGTTCACGGGGATGTCATTCTAACAGAAAAATATGAGAAATGGGTTCTGTGGTCCACTTGGTTTGTGTTCAGATGCACATCATTTTACTTTTAAGAAAAAATGGGTCAGTGTTTGTACGGGTTAAAGGTTCAGTGACTTTTTAAAAAATTTTCTATGGTTTGCTTAACTTTTGCCACAGATTTGGTCCCCAAGCGCTGCAGCTTTAAAGAGACATCAAGCCAAATGAACTGTAATGCAATAAACGAGTCAAAGTACATTTGATGATCTGATAATATGCAGCATCAAATGTTTCATTTTGAAAAGATCACAGTTTCAGTTCCTGAGTCAACGATTTTAAATGCAATGTAGCCATTTGGAGCAGTGCATGTAACGTCAATTCAAACACCCCAAAACACATTAACCCTTGTGCTATCCTAGATGACCCCACCCTTACATTGACGTGTTCTCCCTACCATGACAAAGGTGGATAAAGGTGGAAAGATTTCATGTAATCCATGGACACCAGTGAAGATCACAAATCATTGAAGAAAAAAGGTTCAGCGCACTGTCTAGTGGGTCTAGATGACCCAACTCCCAATGTTAAAGTGCCTAGGATAGCACAAGGGTTACAGTTGCAAATGTTTTGGGTTGAAATCAGCCCCAAGTTCCCAGTTTAAGGAGTTTAGGAAAGCTCCATTCAGCATGACTTTGATCTGCCAGTTTGAGCATCTTTGGCAGAGTAAATGTCAGGTTTCTAACAGGGTGTGTGCATGTGAGAGATCCTGGGGTGGACCACTCCTGATACTCACAGGAGCTATTTCTGTCCATCTGCTGGGAAACACGAACACAAATGGAGGAAGATGGAGGAAGGACGTGAGGAGGAGATGAAGAGACGAATGGAAGAAGAGCTGGTTTTGGATGAGCAGAATTTAAGATCTCACATTTAAACATCTGCAAAAAAAAAAAAAAAAGCCCCGTTCCTTGGGTTTGATTGCATTAAACTAAAAGGAAAAAGACAGAGGAGAATAGAACAAAAAGACTGATGCCAGAACATGGCACTGAAAACTGATATCCTCTGTGTTTCATTTCGGTCTAAAAATACCAGAAGCAGCCTGGAAGATAAAAATCAGCCTCAGAAAATGAAAAAACTTACAGAGAGGTTATGATTTAGTTGGGTTTAGGAGAAAAAAACAAGAGATAACAAAAAATGAAAGATTATATATATATATATATATATATATATATATATATATATATATATATATATATATATATATATATATATATATATATATATATATATATATATATATATTGTATCTGTACTTTTAGATTTTTTAAATCTTAAAAAGGGACATTAATCTGCCAAAAATTCAAAAGTAATGTTAGAAGAATCACAAATTTGATGTGAGATTAAAGACCCACTATTGTCGGTGTTCTTCACATGTTCTAGTGGCGTTTTCCTGTTGGACATATGGAAAGACAGCATTGAATTTTTTAATATTTCTTCATTCAAATCGTTGTGAATCAGGAGCAGGAGAACTAATGCTGAAAAGGTCTTATTTGTTTCATAAAAAATATGCTGCATGGGCAACAAATGTACATTTTTCTCGTCCAAGCTGGCATCTGGCTCAAAACTGTACGGCTGGACAGCTCCACTATTGCTCGCCATTTTCGATGCGTCGCATTGTTAGGTTGGGGTTGATGGTCATGATTCATATAAAAATGTATGTATTTATACAGTATGAATGCTGTCTTTGTGGTAAAGGAGCAACAGTTCTAGGCGCTCTGTGTGGTTTAGTGACATCATTTCTAGTCAACATGCCGCAGCTGAAAACCTGGATTTTAGTAGAAAACTATCCCTGCAGAGTTCTTCCAGCTATAATAAATGCAGTCCACAGGTGTCTTGTTGCAGGTGGATTTGGTCCAGCAACCCCATGAACCCTAATTAGAGCAGATGCAGGACAGATGGGGCCAAAGAGGGGTCATGGCCACCCTTAGAATTTCATCAGCTACTCCAAAGGTCAGCAATAGTGCAAACATTTGGAGGATAAATGCAATCTGGGATCCAGGTTTGGCAGGTGGGGAGAAAAATAAGCAGATTGTGAGTTTGACCTCGGACCTAGATCTTCACGGCACTTCCTGGACCCTCCATGGACGTTCCCGTCCGTCGCAGGGAAGGAGGATGGATTCAGAATCACAGGAAACCCATCCCACAGTGGCAGAACCTGATCTGAAGCTCATCCAACAAGTCTCAGTTCTGTCCAACTGCTCCACAGCTGCACTTTACTCTGTCGTCTGCAATCGAACTATGCAGAAACACCCAGAAGATGACTCAAATGAGATCAAATTAAAGATGCAGGAGAGCAGCAAACTGGAATGAGAGTGGAGTGAAGGCTTGTGGGAAAAGTGTGTGAACTTTGCGGATTCATGCAGCGTCAGCAGGACCCTCTTCATTTACTGCTGCAGAACAACCCTCACAGGAGAAACTACACACCAATGAAGTAAAAATAAAAGCATGCAGGAGCTGCTAAAGAGATGTTAAAGGAAAGCTCCTGTTCAAAATGATAAACCAACACCACAAACAGGGGTTTTGTGTCGCTAAAGTCGACATCTACGTTTCTGCATGATGTCGAATCACAGCCTTCTGCTGTGGTTTACCAGATTGTGTCTTTTTGCTCCACCAGACATGTGACAATCCATGCTCTGCATCTTTTTGATGCATCTGTTTCCTATTTCCTTTGTTTGTTGGTGGATGATAAAAACCAGCAACAATAATGCCACATACTGAAAAAGAGGAAACTTCCTCTTTTAAAGATGTTTTATTTTCAGAATATGACTGATTATATCATACATGATGTTTTTGTTTTGTCATTGGCACAGTGTAAAAGCAACACACAGTAAAATCTATAGCCAAAAAGGTTCTTATTGCTTGTTATCATCTGGATTTAGTTCAGCAGTGGCGGAGCTAGAATATTTTATATGGGGGGTATAAGACCCTGGAAGGGGGGCAAACGAGAACAGGAGACTGGAAGGCTGTTACAAATGAAAGGATGAATAATACGTATTTCAAACTGTTTTACTATTCTTACTTTTATGTAACCCTTGTGCTATCCTAGGCCCTTTAACATTGGCTATTTCTAATGCTCCCCTGTAGCTCCGCCCCTGAAGGTCAGTATTTTGTGACTGAAATCTGCTAGGTCCTACATCAAAGAATTGGCAGAAAATTCTCATTCTTTTAGGTAAAAGTGGGGTTTTTTAAACCCCTTGAGAAAATCCCAAAAATAAGAATTGCCACATCCTTTTTTATGACATATAGATAGGATCAGTCATGTTGGGTGATTAAGATGTAAAATTATTGACCTGAGTGTTCAGGAAAAAAGAAGTTTATTTACCAGCTCTCACTTATTTGATCTAAACATTTTTAACTTGCTGTAGTTGTATTGTAAAATTTAATTATCGACTTATTTAGCAGTTTTGATTACAGAAATAAGTCATGTAAACATATATAAATAACAGTAGATAAGTTATTCTCACTATAAATGTTTGAAAATTAGCAAAACTTTCTCGCCAAAAGTGTTATTGAGATTTCGCTGAAGCAGTCCATTTGAAATGAGCAGGGAAAGTCCTTCCATTGCCCCTAGTGGAATGATAATGAACTGCAGGACAAAAAAATAGACCAGAATGGAATTTTAAGGAAAGTTGGGATCATGCTGAAGAGATAGGGGTCTCAGAAATGCGCATATCGAATATAATATGAATGGTTATGAAGGGTTAAGTCTATGAAGTCACCTGAAGCTGAATTATTTCTTAAGAAAATAATTTGCCTTTAAAATGTGAGTGAAACTCTTTGTTTTAAGGAAAGCACAAACAAGTTAAATAAAAATTCATGTGATGCTTCTACAGACATTTACAGGACGTTTTTGCTCTCATTTATATTCTTAAAATAATTGATATGTTTTTCTGTCCAGCAGACCTCTGAACCAGTTTAAACCCAATCATGGACAAAAATATTCATGTAAGTAAATTCATATAAAAATAGTCTTCTTTAAAATAGGATTTGTTTTGAACTTTTTTATGAGGGAGAATAATGAATCAGGGTATTGGGGAAATGGGCGGGGCTACATCACAGGAACTGCAGCAGAGAGAGTTGGAGCAGCAGCTTCAAACTTCAATTATTTGCTGGAGGTCAGTAAACGGCGTTTCAGCCGGTAACACTGTTAACCATTAATCACCACCTGCGTAACAAGCTGCTCTCTGAAGCAGCCAAACAGAAACAGTCAGATCAAGGGTTAGGGGTCCAGACAGCAGTCAGTATAACAAAAACAACCCAACAGTTTAGCACTTAAAAAAGGGTCTGTTTCTTCTGGCTTTGATGTAAACAAAAGCACTACGGACTAACTATGTGAACCACATAGTACAAACGTTGAGCAAATTTTTATTTTAGAACTCTGAGTCCAGTATGATTTTGAAAGAATAGGGAATAAGACATGATAAAATGGGTAAAGCAGATGTTACATACGTATATGCAGGGGTTTTGCACTGTCTTTCAGTCTCCCTTCCTCTGCATGTGCTTCCTGTGCTGAGTGAGGACACCTGGTGGAGACCTGACAAGCTGTCCGACCAGGTCCCAGATCCAGCCACCAGGCCCCAGAGCCAGCCACCAGGCCTAAAAACCATCCACCAGGCCCCAGAATTAGTCACCAGGCCCCAGAGTAAGCCACTAGGCCCTGTGAGTCCTTTAAAGGGCCAATATTATAAAAAAAATCAACTTTTTTGAGCTCTTAATTGTATTATAATGTTCATTTTTCACAAAAAGAAACCCCAAAGCGGTATTTTGTTCCATTCATCCATCTTTGAGTATTCCCCTAAAAAAACGGCTCTCTGAGCACCAGCCCCTCCCAATCTATTAAATCGAGTATCACATTGTGACATCACAAAGTGAAGAACAGCCCCATCCAGGAAGAGTCTGCGCTGCCAGCACCGCCCCCAGGCTAAAAGACACACCCACTTTCCCTGTGGAGCTAGCGGTGGTTGCCTAAAACAATTTCATTTTATTTGCACATCCATCTTTGCAAAAGTTCGGATGGATTTTTTTTCGTGGGGGAAACGCGGAAATGCTACCAAGGCCAGCTCTAGTTTGACGTCATGAAATGGGCGGAGCCCACGGGGAGCAAAAGGCGGTGCCTCAGAGGTCGAGTCATCTTACTTCTCGGTAGAAAAATGAGCTGTGAAAATAATTCACATATTTTTTTAAAACATTCTTTAGTGTGCCAAAGGTAATACCATAATTTCCGGACTATAAGCCGCTACTTTTTTCCTGCACTTACAGCCCTGCGGCTTATTCAGTGACGCGGCTAATTTATGGATTTAATTGGCAGCTGCCATGTACCTACTTTCGGACTTGGTGTATGGTTTGAAATCTCTATCCAACTCCAAGCAACAAGTCCTTTATTTTTCAACACACCTCTTAGCAGCCAAACAGCATGGAACTCACTTCAGGAATTAGACACTTCAGTCATGGTTCAACAAAAAGAAACACGCATGCCCAGCCGCATCCCAGAATCCTTTGGTGCCATTAGACCCAACGTGCACGTGATCGCCACTACAATATGATGCAGCTTTCAAGTTAAAAGCAATCGTTAAAAGCAGCGTGAAAAAATCCACCATCACCAACGGGATTGGAAAAGCCGGTCAGCTGCTGACAGAAAAGCTGCAATCTGCAGCTGGGCTGCACGTAAATATGTGGGAATAACATCAGCCTTTATTTTGTTGGGACACGACTGGAAACACAAATTGACGTAGTCGTTTTAACTGTTTCTAAGGACTGAGTGGAATTTTACTTTGAAAAGCTCACAGCCTCTGTGTGAGCTGGAGACACTGCCGATGGCAGTCTGAAGGCTCCCACACGTAACAACGCATCCGCCCCTCATCCACAAAACGTACAGTATTAAGTCCGATTGCTCTGCACAGACACGATTTGCTCGGTCCACCGGCGCAATGGGGACGAAGCGCTCCTCCGTGGAGCCGCCCTGGCCAGGGGTGTCGGAGAACATAGGAAGGGTAGACAAAGAGCCCGCTTGGCGAGCGCGGAGGCGTCCGCGGAGCAACAGTGTTTGTTGTGGAAGGAAACTTCTGACGCACGCGCCGCGCTGAGGCGCGCATATCGCGCTGAGGCGCGCGCTTTTCAGTCGCCGCTGCTTTATTTTACTGGTGTGTTTTTTTAACCAGCCCTGTTACTCCCATAATGCTGCCGCGACACAAGCGGAAGGAGAGCTGTTCTTCTGTTCGCCCCTCCATCCACTGCTGTTCCTTGCTCATTCTTAAACACGTACAACAGTGTGGCGAGCCGGGTTAGACCCGCCTTTAGCCCCTAAGACTCATGGGAAATGGGGTATCGCGGTTGTAAATTTCCTCATCATAACTGAGGGATGTAATGTTGATTATATGGTTGCTGTTTGTAATTTTATGTATGATACCTAGATTGTCAATAAGTTAAAAAAAAAAAAAAAATTAAAATAAAAAAACCATAACTGAGGAACTTGTGAACAGAATAGAGGTGCATACTGTTTGGGAGATATGGGTGTATTTAAATACATGAGCCTGAGGCAAAGCTGTCTCCTCCCACAGTGTGCTAATGAAATGCACTCTGTCTGGGAGTCAGGACGTGATTTATCAGGCTGACCATGTTGCATAATGCTTGCGGCTTGTACACTGACGCGGCTTGTTTATGTACAAAAGAAGTTAAGCACGTGGAAATGGGTGGGTGCGGCTTGTAATCGGGTGCGCTTTGTAGTCCGGAAATTACAGTATATTGTCATATATTTGTATACAGCTTACTTTGAAAGGCTTAAGAAAAGCTTGATATAGGCCCTTTAAGTCCCAATCTGATCATCTATTAATCTATTTTCAAAGTGTTTCCATTGGTCTTTTATTATGATTGTGCCAGTTTTTAGTCCAAATTAAAAAAAAACTGTGTCATTCTCTACGACATAGTTTCTGCAGAGTGACAGTTGTGTGAGCGACTGCTGGTGCGGAGCAACCCCACTCCGCCCTTCCCTGTTGCTGCTGAGAGCTCTCTGTTCACATGTTCTCTGGCTAGTTTACAGCCCCGCACTCCCCAACCTTGCATAACCAGTGCAGCAAAAACAGCGAGCAATGGTGGATCCATCCAGCCGTACGGGGTAGATCCCGATTCCAGTTCTGGCCAGGAAAACAAAGACGTTCATGGATCTATTTGTCTGCAAGTGGAAGCAGCTCTTGGCCCCGCCCAGCGTATTTTCTATGTCACAAATACAATGTTTTTCAATCAAATCACAGATTTGAATAAAGAAACACTCAGAAATGTAATTTTTGTCCTAATTTCCTTTCAAAATGTCCTCCATCATCAGGAAAAAAAACATTTTAAAATCACCAAAAACATCATTTTCATTACAGTCTATGAGACAGACCGCCTGATTTGGAGTTTTGTAGCAATAAAACAAACTGATACATGGAGGTTCAAATCAATTTCCCTTTGAGCGCGGAACCCGGCGTTCCAGCCTTCATTCCACGTCTTTCTAAATTGTCAGAGGTCTCTTTGTGTCCCACCTATTTACAGGCACGAGGCCATGGAGAGCTGTGGTCTGATGCTCGCTGTGTGTTTGTGTGATTGTTGTAGCGCCGAGGCTGGGCCAGTTCTGGGCTCTGAATCCACTGGAAGCCCTGCGTGTGCGTGTGCATGTGTGCGGTAGAGTTACATGGAGAACAATAGCCTTATTGTACCTGCGTCTGCAGCTACTGTCTGCTTTGTGTCCCTGACCCGCTTTGCCCGGAGAAGCTGCGCCTGATTGTCAGAACGTTCTCCGGAGGAAGAATATCGTCTCTGGAAGGCTGTTTTCAAACTACAGAGGGAAAGGAAGCTCATCCGTGTCACTGAATTATTAGCTTTCATTCCTAAATCAAACGCTTGAATTGGTGAAATGCTGAATTGGCGGGGTTTGGATGTGGAACGGCGTGGATTTGCGGGCTGCCTGCACCATCCCCCCATCCCGGCGCTGGCACTTGGCCCTGCAACCATAGCAGCAAACATAAAGAGGCCCAGCGTGAGGGAACGGAGGCTGCTGGGAGAGGTGATACAGGGAACGATTAAAGTCTCCAGATTAACAGTGATTAGCAGAAATGTGTGAAACTGAGTTTTTCCTCCCAGGGCGGGTGCAGGTCATTAGGGACTAAGAACTAGAAAGATTAGTGCAGAGAATAGTAAGGGACTATAAATCTCAGTATAAAATACAGAAAGATAGTTAAAGTAAGGAAAATGTGCCTTTAAAATATAGATTTGGTAGATTATTCTGCATCCTAGTCAGATTATTGTCTAATCCCAGGCTAAGAAACGGTAACGTGCACATGCCCCCCCCACCAGGGTTGAGGGTCCAATCTGACCCCGCAGAGCTGAACTGAAACAAAAGATATCAATTCCAGAAGCGTTCTGGCCAACGCTGCTTCTTGTTGCCATGACGACGGCTCAGAGAACAAGGAAAACAAGACAGGAAGGAAGAGTGCTGCAGGCCGGAAGAGGAGTGAAGGAAGATAAGATGGGAGAAAAGCAGCATGTGAAAACTGAGACCAGAACCAGACGGCGCCACGCTGGGTTTGTAAACTCCCCCTCACATGTACGCACACATGCATACTGTATGCATGCGCGCTTAGCACACGCATGAGGGCGTGCAACGCCAGACCACATGCCCCGCATGTGCAGAACAGCTGCAGAAAAGCCGGAGAACATCATTTTGATCGGCTCTAGATCTGCACAGCTTCCTTTGACGCACATCAAAACAGCTGTCTAATTGGGCGACACACTCACTGTAGCGGCAACATCAAAGGGACGAACAACACGCTGGGGCTCGGCCTCCATCACTCCATCACTGAGTTCAGCTCCTGAAGTTCAGTCTGGATTCTCCTGAAAACTTTAAAACTCACAGGATTTTAAGTAGGAAGCTTCTGTTCCATCAAAATAAACCTTGACATCATCATTTTTCCTGAATCCCCTTCATGGTCTGCTGGAGCCCCTCCCACCTGTAAGCGGGCTAGAGGAACGGTACAACCTGGACAAGTTCCCATCCCACTGGCAGCCATGATCAGGCACTTCAACGGGCAATTGAACCCAATGCGCTGGAGCGAGAGGCAAGCCAAGACCTCTGCTGAGAGGTTGAACATCCATGGAGGTGGGAAAGAGCCTCCCCAGCAGCACCAGAGCAGAAGCTCCACCATTACAGGTCATTCCAGGCCAACAAACGCCGGAATACCAGAAAAGGCCTTTTAGATCCTCTGCACTGAAACACTCACCCATGTGCCACAAACCAAAATAAACAATCAGCTGATTTTCTGAACATTAAATTCATTTTCAGAGTAAAACTGAAAACCATCCATACACAAAAATAAAATACAGTATACAGGCGTCGCTGGGATGTTAAAAAAAGAGATTGTGAATGGATAATACGTAAATTTTATAATTAAAGAATCAATGCAGATTTATCAATTCCACTAATTATTTTCCTTCAAAGAAATTCTTATATTATTTCTGACTGATAACAGCTTCATTCCTTTTCAATGTAAGAATTCATAACTTTGTTCATGTGTTTCATTACTCACTAGTCAGTTAGGTGTGACTGCGAGTGTGTATATGTGTGTGGTTGTGGCCTCTGGCGTCAGACCAGGGTGTACCCTGCCTTCGCCCATGAGTGGCCAGGATAGGCTCCAGCAGCCCTGTGAGCCCGAAAGGGACAAAACAGCCTCAAAAGATGGATTATAGTTAAAAGACGACCATCGGATTCCATCCCAAAATGCCTTCTACTCTCACACACATCACACACACACCTACACACCTTTACAGTGTATGTGCAGAGAGGAGCACGCGTGTATAGTCTCTTGGAGAGGCACACGGTAACGCAAATATTTGTTCTAGGAGGCTCATCTGGATTAAAGGTTCATCCATCCATTTGCCGGAATCCCTGTTGACATCACAGGGTTGCTGGAGCCTATACCAACGACTGTTAAGTTAAGTCAGGGTGCAACTCGGATGAGTTGCCAGTCCATCCCAGGAATTTACAATCATCAATGAACCTATGAAACATGTTTATGGACCGTTGGAAAAACAGACACATGCGCGAGGAGAACATACAAATTCCAGACGGAAAGGTCCCAGCTGGGATTCAAACCAGGGCCTTCTTGCTGTGAGTCGAGAGTGCTAACCACTACAGCATCGTGGACCCCTCGATTCAAGGTGCTGTACTTTCCGCACACCTAAAAGTCTTCATTTTTTTCAAAAAACAACAATGTGGCCAATGAAGTGTGCATTATCAGAAATTACCCCCCTTTGGTGAAGCAACCATCTGTGTGAAAGGGTGTGAAAGTTCACCTCTCACCGCTTGTTTGTGTCCAGATGATGAAGCTAAAGGTTGTTTTAAAGAAGCCGGCGGAGTGATACAGACCATTTAAACTATGTGACTGGAACTTCTCTTTCAGACGTGCGGTCATCACTGAGCGTTATCATTTTTTAATGAACACCCAGCAGCCAATCAGAATCAAGAATTCACCCGGACCATGATATAAATCTGCATTCAATCTGGTTTTACTTGATGATGTCGAAGCGATTTTGAGAGGAACACGTGTGTTCAGCGTGTTTGTTGCAAACAATATTGTGTGTTATGGAGAAAAAGCTAGCTTTGCTTGGATTTGCACTCAGTGTTAAGGGGGTGTGTTTGTCACTTGGGGGCAGTAAACCTTTCTGGCCGAAATTTGCTGGTCAAATGCGAGGGGGCAGGACTTTCATTTTTCAGAGCAGGGGGGGTTAACAGGCGGCTCTTGAGCTGCACGCGGCTCTCCGTCTTTTATCATAGTTTCTATATACATATGTTTTTACATTTATTTATTCAATAAACCATCAACATTTTAATCTTCAGAAGACAGTGGACTCATAAATAATCAAACACTCATATTAATTAGATTCTAACTTTGTAAAGTCGAGGACGTCATACCAGATAAAAAATGTTAAAAAGTAGTGAGCATGGTGTCCGAATTGCTTTCAAAGTTCAGGGCAGTACAAACTGCCACACTGTTTCGTTTTTTAGTAGTTAGGGGGTTAGGATGGAAATATCGGACACAGCCGAAGTGTAACGATGATGGGACTTAGCGTCATCACAGTCATCATTGTTTCAGTGTGTCAGTCTGTTCTTTTATGTTTTGCAATCCAAGCTGAGGGTTACAGGTTTTATGAATACGGCAACACAGCTAATGTGTATCGCGTTGCAAACCAGCTCTAGAGTTTCTGTGAGCACGGGTGATAAAGTCTGACTGACGTATGGACCGCTTAATGCACTTTATAATACAATAACAACAGTTCCAAAACAGACGATTGACTGACGATGCACCTTATAATTGAGTGCGTCTTATAGTGCGGCGCATACGGCAACCTGGGTTCTTTCCTTTGAGTCTTTTCTAACAATCTTGCAGGTTTCGATTTAGAGAAAATGAGCAGCCACTGTTCAAGTTGGAGTTCTTTCCTGAGTTATGACCGTGAGCTGCTCCCTGACAGCAGAACGCTGCAAAAGCCAGACGGAAACAGGGGGCCGGCCGGGACAGAGGCGGGACAAGAACAAAAAGAGATGAGACTGCAGAACCGCAGAGCAGTAAAATGCAGATAACAGGAGGTCCAAGAGTTTAGCTCATAACCAGGAGTAATTATAAGAAACAGCTGAAGTGGGAGGGAGGAGTTCTGAGAAAATAAAAGCCTCTGAGAAGAATATTTTGGGATGAAACAGAACTATGACGGAGTATTAGGGCTGAAAAATAAAAAAATAAATACAAGAATTAAGTCAACATCATGAGAAAAAAAACTACATTTTACAATAACAAAACATTGATTCAATGAGTTATAAATTGAGAATTTACTAGTTTAAAGTAATAGATTTATGAGGGGAAAAGCTGTTTAATTTTGTTCTTTTATGGGTTTGGGTTGGGTCCATCCTTCGGTCACAGACGGTTCCAGGTTCTTTTATGCTCAGCCGTTTCAGTTTCAGTGAACTGCTCCGCAGCCTGATTCAGTTTATGCTTTTCAGTCTGGTCCTCTGCTAGTTTTGATCATCCGTCTTTTTGTTCCTTAAGTCTCATCAGGTGGTGAATGCAGTTCATTCAGTAAAATCATTGAGTTCCCGACGTGTTCCTCCTTCGTTTGGGTCTCCCACGCCTCTTCACAACTGTCTCCCTCCCCTCTGCTGCATCGACCCACTCACAAAAACAGGAAAGGACACAAATCTAAAAAAAAAGTTTAACGTCAAAGCGATAACAACGTAGTCAAGTTTCCAGTAAGCAACAAATGATGTTTTAAGTTAGTGTTACAGATCAATATGGACAGAACATAAGGTCATCTTGGAAAATGAAATGTCTGCAGCGAAGCAGATCCATCTCCCTTCTGGATGAAACTGGAATACATTCATGGTAATTAATCACTGAGTGCTGCTATCTGGTATCAACTTCCACATTGAAACCACAGGGCTTTTATTGTGGAGGTCCAGCCTGCATGTGAATGTTGGAGTCGCAGCACGACGTCTGACAGCACATCAACAGGCATCTGACAGACACAGAACTCTGTTTTCTCCCTTTTGTTGGGTTGAGTCAACTTCCTTCTTCCTCCATAGGACTCCTCTTTCACTGGGGGGGGGGGTCCACAGTCATTCATTATACAGGAGTTTTCACAGCTGCTCTTCAGGACGCCAGCTCCGCTGATCACTTCCAACAATTTCCGCAGATCTCAGACGTCCTTCCTGGAGAATAAATCCGACCCAGATATTTATCTAGATATTTAGCCTCCTCACAGACGACACCAGAAACTCGCCCCTGACGGACACTTTAGAGAGAAACCCACAAAATCAGAGCTCACAGCGTGAGACTGACAGATTCAGATCTGCAGCTTCCCTTACAGGTGGATACGTGTCACACCTGTGCAGGGCACACAGGTGTCCCATGCAAAATCTCAGGATCATAGACCGCTTGGTGAGACCGTAGAGTGAAGTGCACATTTTCTCTACTGGATTGCTGCAGGCGATAGGTCATAGAGAACACTTAAAGCATGTTCTTGTAGGATTTTTCTCATGATGGAGGACTTTTCTTTC
The DNA here is from genome assembly GCF_053564925.1 of Oryzias latipes. Taxonomy (NCBI): domain Eukaryota; kingdom Metazoa; phylum Chordata; class Actinopteri; order Beloniformes; family Adrianichthyidae; genus Oryzias; species Oryzias latipes. The sequence continues at coordinate 3,225,530 of NC_136244.1, read as the reverse complement.
TTGAAAAATAAAATTAAGTGTATTTAACCAAAAATCTGAGTGGACCACAGAATCCATTTCTGATATTTTCTGTTTTACCGATGTCACCATAGGTTCTTATGGGTTAAGCTTAGAATTGTGTTTTTGGGTATTTCTTTACTCAAATAAATCTGGAGCAGATGAAAGGTTTGAAAAAGCTTTATGATGTAGAAAACACGCTGGGCGGGCCACAAGCTCCCTGCTCTGCTCTATTCTGATCATCCACCTGCAGACAAATAGATTCATGAGCGTCTTTGTTTTCCTCGTCTGAGCGGGAATCTGGATCTAAACTGTACAGCATGACAGCCCCAATATTGCTCACCATTTTTGTTTTTTTTTTGCACCGATAATGTTAACATGGGGTTGCGGGGGGGCTGTGAGCTAGCGGAAGAGGAGCATGTACACAAAGGGATGATGGGAACTAAGCTGAGGTTTACTTCCACATCAGCAGTCCCTCATGTGTGAGATTATGACAAACTCCCGCCGCTCTGCAGAAAATAATTTTTCCTAGAAAACATCACAATTGTTTGTTTTTTCCTGACAAAAAATGGCATCATCATAGTTAGAGACCACTGGGAACGCTTTGAAAATAGATCAAAAGATGACTGGAGTGGGAGTTAAAGCAACACGTAAGGGTAAAAGTAAGGATGAGATGGACTTGTGGAACAGATTTTTGTATTTTTTCAACCCCCTCAAATCCCTTCAGTGCGATTTAAAGTTAAAGTTAAAAGGTTTTAAGCTTCAATAGTGCAACATTTGATCAATTTAAAGGGAAACTGACCCTACTGTAGCCTCATAAGAGCTTCCCTTATTTTAAAACCTAGTTTTTATCATATTTTAAAAATGTTTGATCTAATCAGAGTAAGAATGAAGTTCAAGAAATTAAAAAAATGGGGGGGAAAAGTTGAGCCGGATCTAATTTTGATTGAAATACTTCTACTCTTCTCTGCACGTTCAGTACAGAAATAGAGATCTGCTGGACAACATCCACCATCTGCTCAGGCCGGCATCACACATGCATGTTCGCATGCACACACTCAACATCTGTGCTGCTGGCCGCCGCGCTCCGGTCTCAGACCGCCGCCCTGCAGGGGGACAAACAGGCAGATCTCATCCTGCAGCAGATGCTCCAGAACACAGCCGCCAAACAAATGTGAAAGTGGGACGCCGCAAAGTCACACTTCCACGCCGATAAGATTTTCAGTTAAGAAACAGGAACTTTCAGGGCAACAAGACGCTGTGATCCCAAAGTAATTCCTGTTTATGACCAAAGCAACTCTGTAAACTGATTGAAGCTTTCAATAAAAGATAAGTGAGGCATGAAAGGCTCAGATCCAGACTTTGATGCTTCTTTTACAGCTGAGTTGTCGTTTTATATTGAAGAGGCCGACTGCTGTGGGATTGACAAGTTCTGACAAATGCTTTGAAAAACCAACACAGTCCAGGTTAATCCCAGGCCTGAATTTATCACTTTGACCGTAAAACTTGGGTCAAAAAAGTCTTAAACATCAAACAAAACATTTTATAACCAATAAAAAAACAAAAATTACTTTATAGGAAACTTGTAAGTAATTTTTATTGCGCTGTCACATTTTTCTTGGTTTATTTAAAGCAATTTGTTTTGCTGGAAACAGAACTATTTTATTCTGGACTTTTACAGTTAATCAACTTTTTTTGTTTGTTTGTTCATTTTGGGAGGTACCAAATAACAGCAGCAAAAATTATTAAAAAAAAGGAAAAAAAAGCCCTCAGATTTTCACTGCAAAATGATTTGTCGAAATAAAATGTTCTTAGATGCATTTGATAAGCAAATTCTCATTTTTTAAATAATGTTTTGTCTTTAGTTTTGTTTTTTGTGTGTTATGTAGTTTTATTGTTCAAATGAGAGATGTGTTCATCAAAAACGGTCCTGGTTACCAGGCAACCACTAGAAGGCCTACTCAGATGCAAAATGGGGTTTTTGCTGTTTTTTAACATGGTCTTGATGATAGATGACAAATATAAAGAAATTTTAATGGAACTGAATTTGGAACTGGATGGGGAATTCAGAAGGGAATTTCTGATGATGTTCTGCAGAAACTATGTCCTAGAAAGCGACAGGTTTTTTGATTTTGTCCAAAAATCCTAGTAAAAAAGCCACTGGGAACGCTTTGCAAACAGATCAAAGGATGATGGGAGTGGGATTTTAGCGTCACATGTGTGGAGCTATTTTAAAGTTCTGGATGAAATCAGTGTTTTGGGATTTCTTCAGCACTTTGTGTTTCACTGCTGTACAGTTTTCAGCTTCGGGCTCTTCTCCGCCACAGCCGGCTCTCCCCACACGGACGACGCCGGAGTCCATTTGGCAGAACTTTCCCAGAGTCCTGCGGGTGTGTCGGCGCCGCCTCATTCCTCCCACAGGCAGAGCCGGCACCCAAACTGTGTCCCTGCCCCGGTGCCAGTGTTCATTCAGAATCCACGCTAAGTGGATTCACTGTGAGCGTCTGGAACATTCTGACAGATTCTGCAGCAGAGCACACTGGGACCTTGTCCTGAACCCGCGTCAGGGTTTTAAGAGGCCTGGTTTCCTGCCGTCGGTGCCTGAACAAACATGAATGTGCAGCTGTTTTTTAATGGAGGTCATGGCACTGGAGGCTTTCGGTGGGCTCAGGTGAACCCCAGAAAAAGGCAACAAACAATCATCTCCTGATCTTCTTTTAGTTGTATTTATTTGGGGGGGAAAAAACACAATTTGTTTTCAAATATGAGACCACTGCTGCTGCTGGTGGCAGGAGGACATCACCCACCTTACGTTTGATTTACAATCTCTGTTTCCATAGCAACAACACACATGTGCCGGTCTGTTGCATGTTGCAGCTTTGCAGATGACATGCAGAGCTTGTGGATTATTCAGAGTGGGCTCTGCTCCCGCACGCCTCTCGATCGCTAGCGTTCGCTTTGGGTCGACAGGAAAAACCGGTTCTGATGGACAGCCGTGGAGCTCAAACACTCCTGACTGAATCATCTGTGATTTGGGTCTAGAAACAGCTGATTTGTGGGTCACCCACGTCTGCTGGGCAATGACAATCCCAGAGTGTCAGTGAACGCATCGTACAGTCAAAGATTTGATTCCCAGTTGAATTCTAAATGACATTTTTTGTAATTTTACAGAGAACGAACTCCTATTTTTGTTGAACAAGTGTTGAGTTACAACACTTTTTGTGTTGTAACTCAAATTCTAAAATCAAACAATGGACATGAAAGTCTTCGGTTTATAATTTTAAATGTTGATCTTATTTAGCTGTGATTGTTTTGATGTTTGCTCCTGAAACCAGATCAAAAGATCTCCTGCACTTCTCCGCGCAGCAGGAATATAAGTCGGCTGAACATTTGGCTCAATTATTGTCAGTAATATTTAAACAAACATGTTGCGCCGCTCTGTCCGACATGCTGCACATGCCCCGCCCCTGCGATGACCTCTGGAGGCGTGCCGCCAAAGGACAGTCACGTCAGGGGAGGGTTTTTCTCCAAAAAAGTCCAGCTGTTTTTCAGTTTTCACCTGTCAGGAGGCAGAAGACTGCCGGGTTGCTCTGCCAGGGGGCTGTGCACCTTCTTCAAGCATGTTTGCCCTTTTGCAAACGACAACGTTCACAAATGGACAGATGGAGAACCAGGAAGAGACAATCTGCACCTCAACCTGTGGGTTTCCCAGGAGGAACCTTCTGAAGGAGGCAAAGCTGAACTCTGACCCACCGCATCAGCAGGTGGATGAATGAAGAGTCTTTAACTGAACATCCGCCTTCACTCTGCAGGACAAAGTGACGTGAAATCCAACCTGACCGAGCGATTGTAGGTCAGATTCGTGTCTAACCTGCAGACGGTTTTCTCTGGTCCATCAAACAACTTATGAAGCATGTGGGAGAAAACTGACACGCTACACGCAAACAACCCAGCCGGCCGGGATTTGAACCAGGGCCAAACCGCTAATCACTGCGCCACCGTGGCAGTGGGAGAGAATCTCTGGTGGTCTCCGTGTTGGACAGTGAGCACGTGCATCAGTCTGCGGCGCTGTTACACCGCACACGTGTCACGTCAAGACTCCAACGTGAATCCGATAAAGGTCTGATTCAAATGAAAAGTGTGAAAAAAAAAGGATTTGAACTAACCAATCAGAATCATGCATTAAGACCTGCAGTGAGAATTATGGTCCAACGATAAACAATGACTATTCTTGTCTGGTGCTGTTGTTTCCCATAATGCTTTGAGCTTGTTCAGAAAGGTGAGCGTCTGGCGTGGAACAGTGACCAGCCAGCAGCCAAGATGACCTCGATGGAGCTTAGAAACTGTCCGATCTGCCGTGTTTTTTCCTTTCACGCCCCCCTTGCCATCAAGGAGTAAGAGTGTCCACATGGATCGGCGCTCTGAGAGCTTTTTTCAAGCCAGAAATGACAACATTTTTTGCTCTTCATGAAACACTGAAGCCCCCCCCCAATGAGGAGGATAGCCCCGACGGCGTGAGTTCCAGTTCCAGGGGTCCGAGCCGCTCTGTGCCAGTCACCTGATGGGGAAGGGGGCGGGACGTGGAGGATAAGCCACATCAGTTGCTGGTCTTCAGATCGGCGCCACCCTTCACCTCCGTTTGTGGGTGGTCTTTCGCATCAGTGCTGCAGGAAGCCCCACCACCAACAGCACCGCCCCCACCCACTGCTGATCCTATGAACAGAGCCTTTCCTGCATGTGATAAAACATGAAACACCTGTATTTTTAGCTTCCCTCCTCATTATCACCTGTTTTCTCACTCCAACACTCGCTTTCACACCTTTGTTCCACTTCCTGCTCTTCTCCTTCTCCTTTTACTCCCCATTTCTCCACCTCTCTGCTGCCTTTTCCATGTTTCCTTTCCTGTTCTTTTCATCCCTCTTTTACCTCCCAGGACTTCCCTTCCATCTCCCTCCTTCTCCTCCACCTCCCTCCATCCTCCCTGCCTCTCCTTGAACTCGCCACTGACCCACAAAACGACACGGATGTTATTTTTAGTGCGGCCGTTGGCGCAGGAGTAAACGCGCGCGAGACGGAGACCTGCAATCAGAGGAAGTGAAGGGAAAAGGACAGCTACACCTCCGTTTCATCCTCCTATCCCCTTCTCCGTCTGTCCCACACACTCATCACTCGCTCCCATCCTCCATCCAGATCCCGCTTCCTTGTTCTTCCTTTTCTGGGACTGCATTCCCAGTTTTCCTCAACGCAAAGCTATCCATCCACCGTCTGTTCTGTAATTCAATCGTGGAGCTTGAGCAGATGATGGAGTTTGGGAGGAAATTCCCAGGAGCCGGTCTCTCCCTGTAAATGTTCTCCTTTTGAAGCGTCAAATTCCAGAAAAGCTGCAGATCAATAAACATCTGAACGACCTTTTTTAACCCCTTTTCTCATTTTTTGGGGGTCTTTCTGTTTGGTTGATGGACAGATAGCCTTCAGCAAAGACGCTGGTTAAACGGATTCAGTCACATTCTAGAACTAGAAATGAAGAAGATGCATCATCTTCCAGAGTGTGTTATAAAACTTTTACATGATGTCCTTCACTGTGCTTTATCCAAAACAGAACAAATAAAAAAACGAAATTATATCAAACTCAATATTAAATGTGGCTGAAAAAAGCCCAGAAGAAAAAAACGAAATGATAAATTATCAAATGAGTCGATGTTTATATTAAAAAAAGCAACTTTTATGCGTACATGCTGCTTTTCTTATTCATCTTTAACAAACAGAACGATTGCTTTAATAGTTAAATGGAGTTTGAATCTAAAAATAAACAAAAGTATATATTCAGTAACGATGTGGGAAAAATTAAAAATAAAGTAAATCAAATTTTCCCTAATTATAAAATTCATTATCAGATTACTTTCCAAAAAAAATATAATTTACTACATTTGTGACTCTTTTAGAGATATTTGTATGAGAAAAGAATCAGAACTATTGTTACTGATCGACTTTGTTTTACCACCAGTTTAATCCGGACTTTTGGCCAATCTCAAATTTCTCCATTTTATGCAGTCAAGATTATTTTCTGAATCCTATTTTAAACTTTCATGCACCCAATAAAATCAAGGAAATAAAGTTGTCAAGTTCAGATAAATATAAAGTTTTAAATAAGTCAAAATGATAGACGTATGAGTAAAAATAAAAAATTGGAAGCGTTAGCAAAATTTAATGATTCAGTTCATTTCATTCTTCTTGAATTAATTAATACTTGAATAAAGATTAAGATCTAAACTCTCCTGCATGGACAAGTGATTGCGACAGATCAATAGCTGCCAAAAAAATAGCCCACATGATCAGCCCTCCACCACCGTGCTTGAAAGAAGTTATTCCTGATGTGCAAATTGGCTCATGGAACAGTGTTGACAGTTCTGTTTCTGATTTCCAGAAGAGTCTGAGTCTCCCGGTTAGACGTCTTTTTCTTGGCATCATTTCCACGCATTCCCTGTTGGAAAAAGCTGCGTTTCTCTCTTCTGTGTGCAGACGGAGGAGTCTTTTTCTGACGTGATGGACGGTTTGTTGGAACCAAACATTGGCGGTGTTGGAGTTTTCTGGACACCTTTGCTCTGTTCAGCTTTGGTGTGGTTAGAAAGAGGCGTTTGGCCCTGAACTCCTCCGTGTGGTCACACGGTCACAGCAGTCTGGAACATTTCCAAAAGCCTTGAAAACTGCTGCCAACAAGCCTCTGGAAGGAGAGCCGTCTTGATGCACTCAACAACTGTCAGTTTTCTTCTGAAATCGTTAAAAAGTTGTTTCCTAAAAAGCTTCTGAACAAACTCTCCCTTCTGATCAACGTGATGCTTTGAGGATTTTCAGTTTTTAGGCCTCATCACAGACTGATCCATCAGAGCGACCGAGGCCGTCATGACTGCAACATCTGATTCCAACTAGAACTTTAACAGTCACGTTAAAACTAAAATATATTCACTTTAGCATCTAAAACCTGAATCAGAGGTTTGCGGTCTAAAGCAGAACTGAAAGAGCCTCGTTCGTGCAGCAGGTTAGACCCCCAGGAGGACTCGGTAAAGCTGCAGTGGATCCGGAACGCTGGTGCTCAAGTCCTGACTACGACCAGAAGTCTGGACTCCTTTTTCTCAGAACAGACTTTGTTGCTGCTCTGCTGGTGCTCAGGTCTCTGCGTGGCTTAGTGCCAACGTACGTTTGTGTCGTGTAAACCAGCTGGACTCTGGAGAACCTTCTGCTGGTTCCCACACTCTGGACTATCCACGCTGAAGGTTCTGGTACATGCAGCAAGTCTGACGGCTGAGATGTTTGGTCCAAAGAAGATTGCTTCAAGAAGATTTCTTTTTTTTTTCAGCAGATAAACGTCTGAATGTAAATCTGAAGGACCACAAACGGAGAAGGCCTGATAGCAACCATGATATAGTCAGAAAATGAAGGAGTTTTTCAGTATAGATAAGATTCCTGGCTCCAGGTTGTTTAGCCGTCGTAGCTGCTTTCCAAAAGGTTCTGTAAAGGCAAACCGGAAAAAATAAAGACTCCTCTTTATCTTCCTGATGGAAACAGCGTGTTAGTCCTGATGTTCCCGAGGCTGAAACTTCTGCCTCCAAAGACGTCAACTCCTAAAGACGATCAGATGAAAGGGATGGGATTCTTTCCGAAAGGTTGGACCCGCTTGTTCGGACTGATTCCTCCTTCCATGGTTATCTGCGCGTCTATTTAACAGAGTATGGTATCGATGACCTCTGACCTTCTCTTTCCCGTGACTGCAGCAGCAGACAGGCTGCTCCCGTGGCGTGAACGCGGTCCTCTGCTCTCCTCCCACAGTCGGCCTCGCATGCCGACTTGAAAAAAGTTGGGTGAGGAGAGAAGAGATCGAGGGGAGTGAGAACTCGAAGACTGGGGGGGGTTAGCATCACCCTCTGAGCTGCGCAGCAGGCCGACTGAGGCGGACAGCGATAGGAGCATCTGTGCCGGACGGCGGCGAGCAGACATTGTGTGTTAAAAAAAAAAATCCCTTGGTGGAAGTTCAACCTCACAGCTCAGCCGCCGCCTCCAAGCAGCACTTAAACAGCCGTGAACAAACACGCTGGAGGTCAAAGCCGAGGTCTGGTCCTTCCACAAACACCCGCAGAGACCCGCTGGCCTCGACAGCAGAGTGACCAGATGTGCGTGTTTCTGCGAGGCTAACACGCATGCCTGGAACTTACCTTTACACATGGACACACACACACAGCTGCCTTCAGGCTGCCAGCGTCACACGCCGGATGACAAACAGGCCTGTGATACCTTCGTGGTCTTCCCTGCTGTTTGTCTGGCTCTTTGGGTCTCACTCTGTCATTACCCACTTCCTGTGTCTGTTGGCGTCTTCTCTCCTCTCAACTTTCTTGACTTAAAACCACTGACTGTCTATGAGAACTGGAAAATGCTTCACTGCTGGCTCCAACCCAATAGAGTCAATTGCGTTGCCCTTTTTTCTTCTATAGACTTCTGTAGACGTCTTTGGGATTTTGGTTGGTACTTCCTGCTTGGAGTCTCTCAGTCCTGTTCTCATGTACAGTCCATACCTAAACCCTCAGAGACTCAGTGCACCCTCAACTCAAACGCATGTTAGTCGCAGTTGGGCTCTGAGGGAAGCGAGCAGCTTCAAAATGAAGCAGGAAAAACCTGGACGATGCGTTCAAGTGTCTGCAGACGTGTGCGATGGCAATCAGAACCAATCAGAAGTGACGCCGCTGAGAGCTGCAGCCAAGAATGCTCTATTCTGGAATGCACGGTCAGCACGCTGGTGGTCACTCTGGACTGTCGCCACCTGATGCAAGCTCATCCACCTACAGTTGGAAGAGGCTTGGTGCAAAACGTCAAAGCGGTGCAAATCTGGTGAATCTCGCTCCAGGCTTTGACTTTCACAGCTCTATTCTGATACATGAAAGACTTGCTGTCGTTTGATTCCTGTCGGCCACAAACCACAGTTATTGATTTCTCCTTTATGATCAATTTAAAAATGGTCTGTGACTTTATAGGGATGCCATCCGTATGTCACTACAAAATCAGATTCCCTGATTGGTCCAAGTTCCACCTGATTTAACTTCAACTTGCGCTCTGCGGCCACATGTTTTGTACCTAGAGGCTAAGAAAGGGTCTAATAAATGTGCGTAGCTACATGTCAATGCGAGGGAAGCCCACAGACTTTACACAGACTTTTTTATCAGAACATGGTCGCTTGAACGTGCGTTTCTGGTGTGAACGGTGCTTCAGTGTTTTTACATCCTCCAAACCAGACATTCATTTCTAAGAAGCAGCAAATCTTTTCCTCAAACCATGCATTTAGGTTTGCGGAGGTATCGTACATGAATGTTTTTAATTCTGAAAAGTTTCAAGATGAAAAATCTCCTTTTTCTGTTGTGTGGAAACACTTCCACCAGATGTTTGTGGAGGAGCAAACAGGAAGGAAACATCAGGGGATCTTGGGAGTCCAAATGTCTTCTGAGGACACGAATGAACGTTCCTGTGGAGGGAAGTGAGCTGGAGGGACTGCCCGTCAACATTTGACTCTGGGATAAGGTTTTCCAAAGATGTCTTCCTGTTTGCTTGATGCAGTGAGAACCAGCAGCTTCGGGGAGGTTTGCAGCTGAGTGAGATGATGAATTAGCACCTCCTGAAGTCACATTAGGATCCCTGATTCTGCTGCAAAAGCAGGAATTACTCTCTGTGGTGAAAGAAACAAGGAAACTTTCTAACCAGTCGCTTGAATTGGTTGTAAAAAACTGACTGATAGAGTCAAATCAATTTTTACATAGAAAATGAAACATGAAACACTCAATTCCTTTATTTTAAAGCAATTGATTGTATTTTATTGAGTGAAAAGGATTTTTAGTTATTTTTAAGGGTTAGAAATCAAAGTTTTATTAACAAAAGTTTTACTTTTGTTGAGTTTTAGTGACTAGTAAATTAAAAAAGTTCTTCTTAAAGACCCACTCCGATGAAAATTGCGTTTCTAACATGTTCTGGTGATATTTTTCTGAGGATGGATCAAGAAAATTAAGGATAAAACTGCATTTCTGCGTATTTTTATGTTTAAATTGTTGGGAATGAGGGGCCGAACGAAAGAAATGCTGTTTGTGATGCGGAAAACACGTCAAAAAGAATGTAAGGGCTGGACAGCTCCAATATTATGTCACCGTTTTTGTTGCAACGGTAATGTTATGTTTGGGGTTTGAGGGGCTGTAAGCTAGCGGATCATGGGAAATGGAGGCGGGGTTGACTCAGAGTGAATTACTGATGAAATCATGCCGTTCTGCTTAGCTAAAAACAGCATCGTCAGAATTAAAAGACGACTTGGAACGCTTTGAAAATAAATCCAAAGATGATAGGAGCTGGACATGAAGGTGTAAATCAGACCTTTTTAAGGTTGTAGTTGGCTATTTTTGATCTTGCTGAAAAATTTGCAAATTGTTAAATTCTTAATTCTTAGATCGCCTCAAAGCATCAACGAGAAACCTTAAACGTTGCTTGAAAATGAAGGGGAAAAAAATCAGCAAAAAGTGAAGGCAGTTGATCCCTAAGCAACGTCTATGGAAATAGAAACTTTGTAAATGATGAGTAAATGATCTGGATTAGTAGCTTTCTGATTTGTTTTCTGTTTTTCCCCTTTCTGATTGAAAGCATTAGGAATTTGATGTTAAATCATGAAGCTGTGAGGGAAATCCAGCGTTCGGCTGCATCCTGCAGCTGCTGCCGACTTGATGATTCTGGTTTTTCTGAGCTGGAGTGCACTTTACCGTCGCCTGAAGGGGTTTTTGTGATGTCCTCCTGTACATAATGTCCACTGTGACGCACTGGCGCTTTTTGGAGGCTACGCAATGTCCTGTGCTTTCACTCTTTCAGGGACTTCCTTTCAGTTTTGCCAGAAACAGCTGGAAGGTTTTTCTTTTCTTTCTTCCAGGATTGTTCCTGCTTCCTCTGTTTCCCGGAGCCTGTTTCAGTTTCTGACACTTATTCATGCTTTGACTCACGAACCCAACCCAGCAGAAGCCTCATTAGCTCTTTTTGAAAGGTTGTTTTGAGTCAAATCAAAATTATTGTTGAGCTAAATGTGATTAGAAATACACAACAACCCCAATACAGTAAATACACATTTTATGAGCAAAAACTTTGAATTTGTGTGCAAAAACACAAATTTAGTTGTAGAAACATTGAGGTACCTGTGAGACACAAAAGGGGGACAGAACTGAAGGCCTTCAGGACCGCAGCGGCATCACCAAACCGGCCTGACATCTGAAAAGCAGGTTTAGTTTGTGACACGAGGAACCACAAAGCCCAACCTGAAGACGTGGACCCAAACCGACTCCAGCTCTCAGCTTGGTCTCCACTAAAGTTCACTCAGTCACTTTAAACCAAGCCTCATTCAGCTCTGATCAGCTCATAAAAAGGAACGTTGAACTGGTTCTGGTAGATGAAAGTCTCTGATTTTCTTTGAAGGTCCTCTGACCATGGCGTCCTGACCTTGGGATGACCTTAAAGAACGTCCCTCCTGAAGGCCCTGCCTGCTGTTAAATCTGAACCCAACTACAGGAAGCCACTTTTATTCTCACAGTGAGGCGACAAACTGCTGGGTTTTAGCTGAAGGCTCCAGAACCAACGATCCAGTCAGAACCTGGACGGAATATAAACTCTGGTGGCGGACGAGCGGACCCCCTCTCATTTCAGTCCAGAGAAGCAAAACTGTAAAAATGGGACAAGATGCTTTGATTTGCTCATGAGCGCTCAGGCAGGCCGGTGTCTGTGCTGCCCACACACTAGAGTGGGCTGAGTGAGGAACAGACTGGAGGCTGCAGAGCAGCACCAACGAGGGGAGAGGGTCTGCACACCCAGCAGAACCAAGCAGAACCCAACATGACTGACTAGAATAGAATAGAATAGAGTAGAGTAGAGTAGAGTAGAGTAGAATAGAATAGAATAGAATAGAATAGAATAGAATAGAATAGAATAGAATAGAATAGAATAGAATGACTGAGCCAACAGTCAAAGGAGTATCATCTTCAGCAGGCTCACATCCTCCTCCCTGTGCTGCAGTGGCCTCACTTGGGGTCTGGAGATGGACTATCGGTCTCCAATCCTGCTGCTAATCTTCTCCAGAGACCCCCCCCCCCACACACACACACACACACACACACGCTCGTGAGGCCTCGCGGCAGCAAACCTCCAGCTGTGTCTGTAGCTCTTACTTGCTTTCCCAGGCCTCTGCAGCAGCTTCTGCACGGTGAGCAGGTCCTCGGTCTTCACCGCCTGCAGCAGTTCCTGGTCCTTCCCCATCTTCCGCTCTGAGCAGCTTCACTCCCGCAGCATCCTCCGACGCGGCGGCGCCTCTGCGCAGCCTCTTCGCGTGCAGGGCGCGTCTGCGGCCGCGAGCCGCCTGCCTCCACCGCCTCCTGGCTGTCTGGCTGAGAGGAAGACCTCCACCCGCTGTGGCATGTGATGCAGCGAGGAGGCAGAGCCGCTGGAATGGAGGGATGCTCTCTGGTCCCCCCCCTCCTCCTCCACCACCACCACCACCAGCCGCCACCCCGCCTATGGGTGCAGCGTGGCTGGATTCAGAATCCCGGGCGCGTCTGGAGGCTCGTGAGGTTGATGGAGATGAAAGGTCCGGTGTCACGTCGGCAGTCGGGACCGGAGGTTCGAAGCTCCAAACGCACAGCAGCGCACCGCTCAGCCCCGATCCGCGCCGAAGAGGACGCGGTGCGGCCAGAGACGAGCTCCACGCGCTGCGCGTCAGCGCTGCGAGGATCGTGCGCGCGCCAGGCTGGCCTCTCTCGGCGCCGTGCGTCCTAAACTCGGCCCAGCGGCGCTGCAGCAACCATCGCTCCGCGTGCGCCCCGGCTCTCTATTCGGTGACGGTTTCTGTCCGCGTGGGGGGGGGGGAGGGGGGAGGGACCGCGCGGGAGGGGGCACGCGCTCGCGCGCTCTACAGCTGGCCCAGCTCTCCAACCACTAAACGGCTCATGTGTTCCAAGTTGGGGGCGGACCCCAACAGAACGGCTCTCCCGCCTCCTCCTCTGTCTGTTTGTGCGGCTGCTGTGCGCAGATGGATCCGGATCATGACGACACACCCATCAGCCTCCGAACCGAACCTCAGTCAGAACCCTTTCTATTCACTACGATCTGCTTTTTATCGAGTTTCATCGCGGAGAAACCTTTGATTAGTGACATCATGTTCTCACTCAACCAACAAAACATAATCTAATTTCAGCTGTCAGGCACGAGAGAGGCAGAATCATGATGTGGGCCTGTTTGGGCGCCCATGAACTGCTCTGTGTGCAGAAGTAAATGACTGCTGTTGGCTCTAGATCACACCGGGAGCACATCCACGTCCAGAACTCTGGATTTCAGGAGAAGAAACCCGTTAAAGGTGAAATCCTCAAACTGTCTAAAATGCGGGACAGCAGCAGGTGGATCCTTTGGGTGTTTCATGTTTTTCAATACAAAATAATTCCAGAGTTTATCTAGAAAAAGAATCTAGAAAAATATTGTGACAGCGGAAAATGAAACTACAAGTAAACTAAATGTTTGGCTTGATTACAGAGAACTTAAACCCTAATCTGATGTGTTTTTGACGTTTTTAACAGGTTCTTATGGCTTTTTTCGGACGATGGAGGATGTAAAAAAGGAGTTTAAAAATGCATTTCTGAGTATTTCTTTAATCAAATTATTGTGAAAAAGGAGCAGATGAAAAAAGATCCGATTTGTGACCGAGGGGCGGGGCCACAGGCTCCCTGCTCTGCTCCGTTCTGATGCCTCCACTTATAGACAAATAGATCCAGGAACGCCCTTTTTGTCCCCGTCTGAGCCGGAATCTGGATCAGAACTCTACGGCTGGAGGCCGCCAATACTGCTCGCCATTTTTGTTGCACCGCTGTTGCTAAGGTTGGGGATGTGAGGGGCTGTAAGCTAGCTGGAGAGAGTGTAAACAGACAGTTTGCAGCAACGTGGAGGAGAAGGGGGGCAGGATTGCTCCACCAAGATTCCTGCCAACAATTCAAAGGTAAATTTCTAATGAACTCCTGCCGCTCTGCAGCAACTATGTCCTAGAAAATGGCAAAAGGTTTTTTTGTTTTGTTATTTTGGCTGAAAATTGCATAATCATAATTAAAAGACCAAAACAGTTTAAGAAAAGATCAAAAGATGAACAAACTTTAAAGTTTTATTGAACTGTGTCTGTTTTTTTTAAATTGACTGAGTCACTTAAATAATAACTAAATATGGTGTAATTTGGTAAATTTGGTGTCATTCTGTTTCAGTCTAGTTTAAATAAACACGGTTTGTTAAAGAGACATTAGGCGATCAATCAAACTTTATTTACAAAAAAGAGCTTTACAGTTAAAAACAGAGACAGATTGACATAAAACGAGGAAAACACAGCCCGTCCTTTACCATAACCCCCCTCCCTCCACTGGCACACACAACCCATGACCCCACACACAATGAATAAGTGAATTCTAACAGAAGCACAAGGCTTGTCTCTGCTGTGAGGAAACAGTATTTGGAAATCTGTTCATATCAGGAGCCGCCTCAGCCACAGTCCCCACCACAACCGGGACGACTATTTTAATCTTTTACATTTAAAATATGTTGATGGTTCAGTGATTTTTGTGTTTCATGCTTAATTAATGGATCATTACATGAAATTCAAGCAAGAATACCAAAAACCTATAAGCTGCTGCAGCGATTCCTTCAAGTTTGTAATGCAACAACGAAACTAAAGATGTATATTGTTTTTGTTTTGTTTTTTAAATGGGGGGGCATTAGCTGCATTCACAATGCAGACCAAATAGGTGAAAGACACAAACCTCTGATTATTGATTGTATTTCTGCTCAAACTATCATCAAAGCGTCTTTTTCATCAATGGCAGTCGGTTGGAGCTGAGACTGTTGTTGTTCAGCTGAGGGTCCAACAGCAGGAACGGATCCAGCAGTTCTGTTCAGCTGAGTTCAGTTAATCTGCTGCTGCAGCCAAAAACACCTGGAAGTTGGGAAGAATCTATCATCTTCTGCCAAAATATAAGCAGAAAAAAAAAATCAGGAATTTGATATTTTCTCCTGACTATCCATCCATATTCAGGAGCACGTCCAGAACTGGAAAGACTCTTCCGACTTTTGCCAGCAACATGTTATTTGTCTCTGTCCGTCCTCCTCCAGATTTTTTGACTCCACTCTCCTCTCCATTGTGTGTGTGTGGGCAGAGAGCGGAGCTTCATCGCTGCTCCAGGCCTCCTCCACACATCCACGAGTTATGTAAGAACACTAAAGGTTGGCCCGTGTGCTACCGGGAGATTATTCATGTATCTATAGAATGCAAATGTTGCTCTTTGTGTAGCTTGGACCTGTGTTAATACAATGCTTAGGGAGTAAATGTACATATGAAGAGCACTTTTCTGCACCAGCTTGTCCGTCCTGCTGCTGCTGTAGTTTTTTATGTTTGTCTAAAGAATGAAGCAGCAGTAACATTAAAGCAAAGCAAAGACATTATAGATAGCAAAGCAAAGACATTATAGATAGATTTAATTTGTCTATTTTATATTAGATTTGTATTTTTCTAATTTTATTTAAGAACTGTGGGATATAGTTTATGTTTGATGTGAATACGACATGAGGAAGGGTGAAGAAGTTCATCCATCTTGAAACTGCAACATCATGGCATTGAAATAGAAATTTACCCACAATATCAGCAAATAATGAGACATATGAATATTTTTTACAAGTAGCAACACAATTTTATTCGGCATTGTTTATTTTTATATAAATCTTGAACTTCTATGTCATTTTTAACATTAGGAGTAAGATGTTACAGGTTTGTGTGGAGAGTTTACAGTAACACTGCCCCCACGTGGCAGAAAACAGTATATACACACTAAAAAACTGATCGAAACTTCATATCTGCTCGTTTACAACTATGTCACTGAAAAATTAAAGAGTTATAGCATATATTGTGTTACATATTTAAACTCTATTATCATTTTAAAAATAAGATTCTACAATAGTGTGACGTAGTACAAAATAAACGCCAACTTTCATGATAGAAACATGACAGTAGTGACGGTGGGGATTTGTTAACAATTTTCTCCCTGGTACTTGAATGCAGCTTCTTGCCTCGCCCTTCTCAGCGTTCTGGTTTCTGATTGGCTAAGGCCGTTGCAAAGGCTGATGACGCGGAGTCCGACAGTCGTAGAGTGAGTGAAGGGAGCAGGTTGACAACAGTCCGAGATTTCTTAGCTCAAAACAGTTGTTTGCAGGTTACAGCTGGACTTAACGCACAAGCTGGTGAGGAGCTGTGCTTGGTTTGTTTGATCCTCGAAATTTCGAAGCGTTTTGACGCAACGCAGTTGAGAGACGCGCGTGATTTCCCGGCAGGGTTCTCCTGTTCAGCGAGAAAACGCGTTAGTACCGCGGTGTTAGCCGCTGGCTAGCTGCTGCTCTATTGATTGTAGTTTACACATTTCAATTTACTGGAACAAACAAACCAGCTCGCCTTTACTTTATCTAATAATTATTACTATATACCCTAACATTACGTATATCTCAGAGTTTATAATTAAAATCCAAAGTAAACGACAATCGAGAATTAAGCTAGCTTAGCAACACGAAGCTAACGTCCTTGTGTTTGGTAGTTAGGAGTCCCGGGTGTCCTCGCAGTTTTCAGGTTATAAATAACATATTAAACAACATTGTTGCTAAAAATGCAATCATTTCAGTTTGATTCTTGATTTTTCTCACAGTGAAAGCTGTGAAAAAGGCACATTTTTCTGTCTTCTGGCTGCATCTCCTACATTTTAATACCAATGAATGAATTCAAAGCTGTATTGCATTTATTTGTGTGCAATGACACACTTCATGCAAAAAGGAAACATTTAGAGTTTATTCCTTTAGTTTATAATCAAAAGTTGCCTTTTTAGGTATGTTAGAAACAAATCTACACACTAAAGCTGCGTTCATAGAAGAATACTTCATATCTTTTTTATATTATTATTTTAAAGATGTTTATAATTACAAATCATATGAGACAAACTTAAAGATGATAACAGCTACAACATCAGTAGTATAACAGCAACACAAATAGGCTTTTTTACATTATTGAAGGCTGCCCCTAAAAAAGAAAATCAAGCAAACACCAACTATAATAGATGAGGAAAAAGAGAAAAATAGTAATAATACAAATATTAATGATTATAATAAATAATTCAAATGTATTTGAAAGAAGAGAAAACCCAAATCTTCTGGCGTTGTGGTTGGATGAAGTCCGATCGTAATTACATCAGGAAATGGGACTTAAACTGGAGTCAGATTCGCTCAAAAACAAGTTTAACTGACAAATTCAAATAACTTTTTACCAAAACGAATCATTTAAAGTCCAATCAAAGACCAAACACGGCATTTAAGGTCATTTCTTCTCATTTTGTTCTTCCAGATACTAAAAAACTGAAGTATGTTTTGAAATGTCAGTGCACTGTTGTATGTTTGAAATTAAAATCACAGTTTCTTTGCATTTTTTCAGCTGCCTACTAGTTTTGGAGACAGTTTTGTTCTTGCTTAAGTCCATTTTAGGCTAAAACGATAATGACTAATGGAAATGTCCGTTAATACTTTTAATAAACCGAAACATGTTGGTCTCAGCTTGAAGACCTGCAGAGGTGGCCTGTGTGACTTTCTGTCTGATGTTTGGCCTCAGCTTTACATTTTATGTCAAGAAGTTCAGGTGAACGTAATCCAGGTGTGCCTATAAACAGGTAGAAAGGTAATGAAGAGTTTCCAGAAGGTCAGTCTGCGGACTGACGTAAGCACCGATGCAATAAAAGCCTGAACATTTTGATGCTGTTCTTCCCCCCAAAGTCAACATTTATTCACGTGTTTCTATTCTGCAGCGGCTGAAATAACGAATCAAAACATTTCATTTAGATTTAAATGGAAGTTAAAATCGTTTCTTTTATGTTCGTTCGCAGTCAGAATCAGTTCTTGGGACTAAATTCCTATTTTCAGGTTTCCCTTAGCACCCATATCTCTAAAATCTGATCCCGACCCGGGATGGAGAACGCTGCTCTGTTCTCAGAATAATGTCACCCGCTCCTCACACGGTGAAGGCGTGACCTTCGTGAACACGGAGAAGCCGTGCTCTCCTCCTGCGGCTCTCTGCTGATGCAGGTTTGGAAAAACACAAATATTTGGATCTTTGACTTTGAGATCATTGATTCCATTTGGGAAAGCCTGGTTCATGCTAGCAGAGGAGCGTCTGTGTGGTTCTAAAACACTGTGACAGGAACACACTCACGATGTAGGAGAACACGTTCCTTCAAGATTACTTTGGAGCTTCCATCCACGCTGAGAGTTTTGGATAAAAGCCTTTTTTTGGCTTTTGCCAGAAATCTGATCACATGTTAAAGACCCACTCAGAGGAAAATGATGTTTTTATTGAAGCAAACAGGCTTTTATTCTGAAAATCAGATAAAACAAGAAGTTAAATCTGAAATGTAAAAGTGTTTTTTTTCTATTACAGGAAAAAAATCGAAGCAATCCACAACATTTTAAAGAATTTTGTTCTTAAACCTGTGCTTGTAGCGTGTTTCTGATGATCAAAATGAGTTCATCTTTTCTGAAGTTGTCGTGACTCAGGATCAGACAAATAAATGCAGTTTTTATGTAGAAAGTACGCTGGGCGGGCCACAAGCTTCACTCAAGAAGAGAGCTGTCAGTGATGGGAAGGGGGGCGGGGTTGCCTGTTGTCCCGCCCACAACTTTCTAATGAACTCCTGGTGCTCTGCAGAAACTGTGTTTTAGAAAATGACACCGTTTTGTAGATTTATAGTGATAATTGAAAGACTCCAGGGAAAAGTGACAGAAAAAGAAACTTCCTGGTTGAATGAACGTCAAAATGAAACCAAACAACAACAAAAACAGCTGCTGGCTTTTATTTTTTTAAAGGAGACAATAGCATCACATGGAGAGAATTCCGGTACGAGTCTTCAGAAAAGAGGAAGTGGGAAGAATTCTGCAGCATAAATCGTTTCATTTTCTCTCGTTTCTGTCTTTCTGAATCGACCTTTTTTCAGTTTCTGCTGGTTGTGTCAGAGTCTGGGTAACCCTTGTGCTATCCTATGGGGTCCAGATGACCCCACCCTTACATTGATGTGTTATCCATTGAAGAAAAAAGGTTCTGAGCCCTGTATAGTGGGTCTAGATGACCCAACGTAAACAAGCCGATACCTGTCTTGTGAAATCCTCTCCACCTTTATCCGCCTTTGTCATGGTAGGGATAACATGTAAGGGTGGGGTCATCTGGACCCCATAAGATAGCATAAGGGATATATATCGGTACAAACTTGTGGACGTCCGGCGCGCTCCTTCCTCGCCTCCTCCGGAGGAGCTGACGCCTCCGCTGTGTTGCAGGAAGGTGTCAGCGCCGCCTGGGTGCCCAGGGATCCACTGCCCGAGTGCGGCCAGAGCGCCGGCCGAGACCCCGGAGACATGAACCACACCAAGGGGGGCCTGGTCATCTTCACCGCCAACTCGCACGCGTCCAGCCGGGAGCTGGGGAAGCGGATCGCAGAGTGAGTTCAGGAGTCGACTCGGTGTTGTGTTGTCCACCATGTAAGGCGCTCCTTCACCTCCCTTTGATGAGCTTCAAATCATTTCCTCCTCCTCAGGCGGCTGGGGGTGGAGCTTGGAAAAGTGCAGGTGTACCAGGAAGCCAACAGAGGTGAGAGACATGTTTGCACAGAAATGTTGGATCTGGAAGCTGTAAACACAAACAAAAGCCTCTTTACATCCTTTTTCTCATTTAGTCAGCTGCTCGACGCTTTTTGTGCAGCAGTTTGTCTCAATTGTCAACAACGGTTCACGTGGTCACAACCACCTGTGTCCACCTGTACAGGTGGACACAGGTGGTTCAGACGAAATGTCGACGAATGCTCGGTGAAACCACGCAGCAAAACCGCTGTGAGTGACAGGTCGTACGTTTTTTAGGTGTCTAACTAACACACTGACGTTTGTGTGGGGGCAGAAGGTTACTCGGCATTCACCTGGGGCCTGTTTCACAAAGGAGGTTCAACCAACTCTGAGGTCAAACCTGAACTCTGAGTTGGTCAATCGAGAGATTGACAACTCTGAGTTTTCAGTTTCAGAGCAGCTGATCCGCGTTAGATCAATCAACTCTGAGTGGACTGATTCGGAGGTGAGCGTGAGCACCGTGACTAAAAGAAGCCATTATCAATGGAGCGCAGATATCACGAGTCACCATGGCAACCGTGAAAACAAAGAGGTCTGCGTATTTTTCGCCAGCTGAACTTGACGTGCTGCTGCAGAGTTGCAGTGAATATGAGAACATATTCCAGAAGAAAAGCAACACCGCTGCATCTGCAAAACAGAGACAGTTAGCGTGGGAAAACATAGCTGCTCAAGTTAATGCCTAAGTTTGCATTTAAATCATTGTTATAAATATTGACTGTAATAACTTTTTAAATAGCGTAAGGTGTGAAATAAAAAATGGTGATATTTAGGTGTACTTTTGAAGTGTTATTCCTGGTGTAAATGCATGAAATGCTGCATAGTGTACAGAACCAATCTGGGGGAAAATGCATTTAACGTCGGTAATGTTTAGAGGACTTTTTTGTTAACCTTCCCCTCTTGCAAACGTTGGTCATTTTAATATTAATACATGCAATTGTGTTTTTAAAAGTGAACTTTTGTCTACTGTTGAACCTTTCGCTGCGCAAAGACTTCCTTCTTTTCTCTCGTCTTTCCGACCGTGCGTGGTCAAAAGCGCAGGGGAGATTTCCTTCAGGGCTGAAGGGAATTCTCCTTCGGGGTTCACTTCCCGTTGGAAACCCTCAACCTCCAGAGCGGAATAAGAATGACTCCAAAACAGTTATTCTGGGAATGACACCTTCTCCGTCCTCCTCATCCGTGCTCACCCCACCCCCCCCCCCCCCCCCCATCTGCACCTGCAATCGCCCCTCCCCTTGTCTCTCGTGGATTGCACCCCGCTCAGCACACACACGCTGCAACACTACCCCTGTATTGATCAAGTGGTATAGGTTTATATGGGATTAAGAAAGTAAGCAGTGCTAGAAAATTGTGTTTCCAAAAAGTAATTGTTACATTAATCTAATTCAATGTCCCTGATTTCATTTTCATGTAGATGCAATCCTGCAGGAATTAAAAGAAACATGGCAGCAGCTAAAAATGAAGTATAAAAACATAATTCAATCAGGTCAAATGTGAGCATGTCATGGATGTAGGCTTTGTTGACAATATTTGACATATGAAACATCTACATAGCAAGACCTAATGTTGTTTTCATTTTGTATATGTAATTGACTGCAACGAAAAACGGTAACACTCAAACAAAAACGTATGGGGAAATGACAAAACATCGAGTCGAGGTCTCAAAATCCTCGTACGACGTAAATGTAATTCTCTACGAATTAATGCAGCCTCCTCATCTATTGGGTCCTCCAAAAAAGGACAAGCCATTCTTGTCACTTAGATCGCGTGACGGAAATGTGGGCAATTAAGGTTGAAGCCAAATATAGTGCTTCGTCTTTAAAAAGGGGAGGGGACCGGCAAAAACTTCGAGTTTGGAGAATAAAACCTGCTCCCGACCAGGTTAGGTTCACAGCATAAGTAACCATGGATACGGACTCCGAGTAAAAGTTAACTCTCTTTCAGAAACGGGTTTGACTTACTCTGCTTTCTCTGGTTTGACAAACCTCCGATTCTGAAACGGAAAACCCAGGGTTTCCCTGATTTCCGGGTTTATGAACTCAGAGTTTACACTTAACCTCCTTTGTGAAACAGGCCCCTGGTGTTGGAAGATTTGCGTGTTTTCCAAGCCGGAGGCCTTTTTTCCCGATCATTCCAACACCACACGAACGCAGCATTCCTTTAGTTTTGTGTTTTCCCCGAACGACATCAACCCATCTGCGCAGTTAGCACTAAAACGAGAACAAAGGTTTTTAAATAAAAACTCAAAACATTTTCTGTTTACAAATATATACACATGTAAATATTTAATACATATACATTAATTTTTAATTAAAATTGTAGCAAGTTTTAATCCAAATTTCATCCTATTACTTTCCCTTATGAGGTGGATCACCTAAACCGTCATCAGCTCTTTGGTCCGGCCCGTCTGTCAAGGTTTAGACGCCTTTGTGGCCCACAAGTCTAAAAGTATTCTTTCATCTGCTCCTGATTCCCAAAGATCGGAATCAAGAGATTCTCACAAATGCAGTTTTTAATCTTCATGTTCTCTAGTTATTTCTCAGAAAAATACTACAAGAACATGTTCAAACCCCGTTTTCACCATGTTTAAACCCAGCCAGAAGGCTGAACAGGACTAACTTCAGATGGGTCTCCTCTAACAGAACCCAGCAGCTGCTCGGTTACGCAACCAGAGTTTGTTTTCTGTGAAAGCATCGGCGCCGTCAACTTTGACTGTTGCCATAACAATGCTGGTACTTCAGCTGGAGCGTGGCGGTCTCCACCTGACGCTCCTCCCACCGTCACCACTGCACCTGTGACTGACGCCTCTCTCAGGTTCATGTTCCAGCAACAGTCCTCCCGTCTGCCGTCCGCAGAGCGTTCCGTTTCTCCTCTGGGGGAGGATCGCTCCTCCGTTTCACACCGTGAGGAGGCGGGTGGAGGAGCGAGGCTGACAGCCTTTGTTCTGAGAGTGTGTGGACGGGCCTTCTTCTGGGCGCCGCTTTCACGTTCTGCATTGTTTCCGTAGAAACGCGGGTGCAGATCCAAGAGTCGGTGCGAGGAAAAGACGTCTTCGTCATCCAGACGGTGTCCAAGTAAGAGGAAGAGGCATCGGCGCCGCACGAGCGCTGAAACCCCCGCCTGTTTGCTGATGTGTTCCTCCTGCCGCCTCAGGGATGTCAACACCACCATCATGGAGATGCTGATCATGGTGTACGCCTGCAGGACGTCCTGCGCCCGCAGCATCACCGGCGTCCTCCCCTACTTCCCCTACAGCAAGCAGTGCAAGATGAGGAAGAGGGGCTCCATCGTCTCCAAGCTGATGGCCTCCATGATGTGTAAAGCGGGTGAGTTCAGACGCTCAACCAGAGGGTCTTCATCACTGATGATGATGATGATGAGTGTGTGTGTAGGTCTCACCCACCTGATCACCATGGACCTCCATCAGAAAGAGATCCAAGGTTTCTTCAACATCCCGGTGGACAACCTAAGAGCGTCTCCCTTCCTGCTTCAGTACATCCAGGAGGAGGTACAACGACCCGAGCCGCCCCGCTTTCACTCTGAAGCTACGCTCACATCATTCCTGCACGTGATGTTCACACTGGACCAGCAGGGAGGGGCTTCTCCAGCACCTACAGTTGGAAGAGCGGCGTAAATCCAGGGAATCTCGCTCTATGCTTTTTCTGACAAATGAAAGACTTCCGAGTCCCTGATTGGTCCAAGTTAAAACCCGAAAACGGTTGTAAAAACTTTGCAGCTTGAGAGTTTCTGATCCTGGATTTATTTACGTAGACTTAAAACTGAAAGTGGTCCTTTGAAGCTGCAGAGGCTGAGCGTAGCTCAACTCCCAAACAGCTGCTGCTTTTACTTTGAAAATCCTCCAGGACGTTCCAGAACCAGACTCCACTTTTAGAAGATTTTCATCAGCTGCTGTTTGAACACTTTAGGACTTTGAACTGAAAGGAAATTCTTAATGTTTGCTCTCAGTTCCTCCATGCTGGAAGCTGAAGCTCCTCCCTGAGCATTGAGCGGTCAGCTGACCCGTGGTTCCAGATGGATTACCCATCATGCCTTCAGGCAGAAACACAGAAGCAGCAAAAGAACCAGGCTCAATGAATTTGCATGTTGAGTAACGGCTCAAAACAAACAAATAAAAAAACTTCTGTGACTTGAATCCCACATCATGATCCCTCCGCCGCTTTGCTTGACAGTATGAATGTGACTTCAGTGCTGAATTGCTCGTTCCAGAGCTTTGCTGTGGACTTTGATCTACTTCTTTGACATTTTTCCCCCATAATTCCTGTTGTTTGTTCAGACTCGCAGTGATTTTGTCTGTTTGTCTGAACCTGCAGATTCCAGATTACAGGAACGCCGTCATCGTGGCCAAGTCCCCTGCTTCTGCTAAAAGGTAAGTTCTGCTCCCCGCCGTCCCTCCCCTCCTGCGCCGTTGCTCGAGCGCTCGGCCTGCCGTCTGCTGGCTCGCAGGGCGCAGTCCTTCGCCGAGCGGTTGCGTCTGGGCATCGCGGTGATCCACGGCGAAGCTCAGGATGCCGAGTCCGACCAGGTGGACGGGCGACACTCCCCGCCGACCGTCAAGACCACGGGGGCCATCCACCCCAGCATGGAGATCCCACGTAAAGCACCGCCCCACTCAATTGGCGTCGAGCGGCGGCGGGTTTGAGCTGTGACCAACCGCTGCTTCTGTTTTGACCCGCAGTGCTGATCCCCAAAGAGAAGCCCCCCATCTCCGTGGTAGGGGATGTGGGAGGACGCATCGCCATCATCGTGGTGAGTGCGAGCGCCCCCGGGCGAGTCTGGGAGGGAGGGCGCCGCTCTGACAGCCTGCTGTCTCCGCAGGATGACATCATCGATGACGTCGACAGCTTCGTGGCGGCGGCAGAGACGCTGAAGGAGCGAGGCGCCTACAAAATCTTTGTCATGGCGACACACGGGCTCCTGTCCTGCGAAGCGCCGCGCTTCATCGAGGAGTCGGCCATCGACGAGGTGAGCGCACGTTTCATTTTTCCCGCTGCTGGATGACTCCGCCCCCTTTTTTCAAAAATGCCGGGCTTGTGGCGCCCTCAGGTGGTGGTGACCAACACGATCCCTCATGAGCTTCAGAAGCTTCAGTGTCCAAAGATCAAAACGGTGGACATCAGCATGATCCTGTCAGAGGCCATCCGCCGCATTCACAACGGGGAGTCCATGTCCTACCTGTTCCGCAACATCGGCGTGGACGACTGAACGGCGGCGGCGCTCGCTCGCTCACGCAGGCAGAAGCACCCCAATGCACCTCCAACCGTCTCTCTGTGTCTGCGGGGACTCGCACGCTTCATCCACCCGCTCCATGTCCCCGCCTGCAAGGACCCCCCAGGACCTTCAGGCACCCACAGGCCTGCGCGTTTCCTCATCTCTGCCCCGCCCCCCCGCGGCTCACCTGGACCAGGTGTGTTCCACCAATCAGCGGGCGGAAAAGAAGCGGGGTTCTGTTATTCTGCCTCCAGGAGTTTCTGTTACCTGCAGCAGCTTCGTGAAACCTTCTCACCTCCATTTTTCTCACACACTTTCAAAGTAAAAGCTTCTTAACTTATTATATTCTAAAAATTTTTTTTATACATTTATTAATTTTTTGTTTTACTTTAGGTATGAAAAAAAATCATTAGCAACCCCCCCCACACACACACACCTACTTAAAAATGTTTTCATTTTTTTGACCTCACCAATCGTCCAGAGGACAGGAAACAGGAAGTGCATCGACCTTCTAGTGCTTAGTGATCAGCTCTTATTTTGGAGGATTCATCTTCACTCAGCAGATGATTGAAGCAACAGATTTGCTCCGTTCTGTTGTTTCAATTTCGCTTTTCTTCCGTCTGAATCTCTGTTGCTGGTAAAGAGATTAAAATGTCAGGTTGTTGGTGCCTTCAGCAGATCTTCATCACACAGACATTCATCACATAGATCTTCATCACGCAGACCATCATCACACAGATCTTCATCACGCAGATCTTCATCACATAGATCTTCATCACGCAGACCTTCATCACACAGATCTTCATCACGCAGACCTTCATCACACAGATCTTCATCACGCAGACCTTCATCACATAGACCATCATCACACAGATCTTCATCACGCAGACCCTCACCTGCTTCCTGGAGGAGGGCGGTTCCTAGAGCTGGTAGTGTTTAAGTGCAGGTCTCCATTTAAACCCCAAAAAGCTCAGATCTGTCTAATGCACTAAACTGGACTGGTTCATCTTTGTGCCATCATCATCATCACAGAGCTTCCTCACAACAGATTCAAGATTCTAGAAACGGCTCTGAAGTTTTCAACCAGACCCAAGTTCAGGAAGTTCTTCTCAGGTCCGTAGGAGAGGCCTTTTCCTGAAGTTCTGGACGTTTTTGGTCCTTAAATCAGAGAGGAGAGCATCCTCGTTTCATTTGAAACTCCGTTGAGGAGAAAACGGAAGCAGAAGTTCAACCTTTATTCTGAAAAACTTGACTGAAGCAGGACTTTGTCACGTTCCAAGAAAACGTTTTTGTATTTATTTTTAGTTGTTACTGTTGGTAGATGAAGCCTCCCCGTATTTGTGAATCCTAGCTTAATAAATGTGCACGTGTACTTTCTTTTTACACAAATAAATGTTACAACCTCAGAGTCGACCAGGTTTTCTTTGGGGACCGCTCCACCACAGCACCCCACCTTTCACTCCACCCACACAACCCAGTTGGCACGGAGGCTCCAAACATATCATGATGCGTTTAGGGAAAAACCCAGAAAACAAAGAAATTTAACAAAAAAGTAACAGAGTTCCATTTCCAGATAAGAATATTACAAATTGTAAAGTTGTTTCAAAATAAAAGCATATAAATTGAAACTGTTTAATCATAAAAGCCTCACTGTTGCCAAAAAATACTGTAAAGATTTTTATTTATGTTTATTAGTTTATGTCTTTTATCAGCAGTGTGTTGATTTACTGATTACATCAGACTTTAAAAAGACATTTTCAGTTCCTCAATACTTTCCTCACTATGTATAACTACTTTTTACTTATGATTAATACTTCAAAATCCACTGTTATTACTTTAATGCTTGTTAATTAATTCAAATTTTGCCTTTTTCAGCAACACAAAGAGAATTAAACGCACAATTCCTGCTCAAAGTGTCCAGATCCCAAATTTTTTTGTCTCATTCAAGTCCAAGTTTGAGAAACTTTTCTCCCAATTTTTTCAAAAACGTTTTCCAAGCTTTCACATTAAAAGGGAGCTTCAGTGGTTTTCCAGGACTTTCTGCTCACAGGAAGAACATTTGAGGAAACTTCCTGTTTGAGTTCAAAGTCAGGAAGAAACCAGATAAATTAAAGTTTTCTTAATCAAACGAAATAAAAAAGGCATTAAATTGTGTTTAAAGATACGTTACTGAACTAAAACTGCTGGTGAGGAGACACTTTTACACAGAGAAACTTTAAAGACCCACTCAGAGGAAAATGATGTTTTTGTAGAATTTTTCTGGTGATGGAGAACATATATTAAGAAAATTAAGATTAAATAGCATTTTTGAGTATTTATTTATTCAGATCATATTAGAAAAAGATCCTATTTGTGACGTAGAAGCCAGAGAGGAAACAGTGAGTTCTCAACAAGGGGGAGGGGAAGGGGGGCGGGGTTGATCCGCACCCACACTTCAAGAGGTGAATGTCTGCAGAACGCCAGGCGCTCTGCAGAAACTATGTCCCAGAAAACAACACGGGTTTTTAGATTTTGGCTAAAATCGGCATGACTATTTATGAAAATAGATCAAAAAACGATTGAAGTGGGTCTTTAAATTCCTCGACCCACAGTCAGAGGCTTCAACCAAAGCAGACGCTGAACCACAGCCTGGTTTTATTGTTGTACTGCAGACATGAGGGGCGGGCAGACGGACAGCTCTGAACACACAGAAGGCTTCGTAGAGGCGAAAGCAGCAAGTTGTCTAAAAAGAAGGCAAACCGATCACCCGCTGAGCTTAAAGTGACCAGAATTCAATTTGGTGAAACGAGAAGTGTTGGCGCGTTCACATAGTTTCCACATGAAGATGAACACTGAAGAGCTGCTTATGGCTGATTTACATTCCATACACAAAGAAATACGAGCATTTTTTTTTTTGTCAATACAGCAACTTTTGGGACAAAACACTTCTTTTAAAAATTCATTCATTTTACAGCGGGAAAAAAAATCTAATATGGCATTTCTCCTTGTCAATCAAACAGGGGTTGAAAAACAAAAAGTAACATTCTTGTTTGTGAGAAAATACACAAAAACAACACTTCCTGCAGACCAGAATACAAAAACTCAGTAAGTGCAGCTTCTCCAACCCATTCGGTATCTTGTGGGGTCCAGATGACCCAACTCCCAATGTTAATGTTGGGAGTTGGGTCATCTAGACCCACTAGACAGTGCTCTGAACCTTTTTTCTTCAATGATTTGTGATCTTCACTGGTGTCCATAGATTACATGAAATCTTTCCACCTTTATCATGGTAGGGAGAACACGTCAATGTGAGGGTGGGGTCATCTGGACCCCACAAGATCACACAAGGGCTACAACTGATTTACTCAACAAAATGTTGGATTATTGAAAACTAGTTGGGTTTACGATATATATTTACAATTAAAACATGTTTTTGCAGAAACAGGAATACTCTATTTGTGGTGGATTAGAGCAAAAATAAAAGGCCTAATTTAAGTTTAGGATTTTCCAGAAACATGACCGGATGAAAGCTTGCCAGCAAGCCGCGGCTGTTCAGATGAATCCATGTTTCCGAGCACCGATCTGCCATAAATGATCCTTTTACTGGCAGGAGCCGAGAGATATGTAAATGCGATGACTTTTGAGAGACTAGCATGTTCTCCACGCAGAAACTTATTGCATTTAGTGAAGAAAGTAAACTGTCCAGTGGCTGAGGCGGGAAACCACCTGACTGGCTCCTGGTTGACCTGAATGATGTCTGGAAGCCATAATACTGAGACGTTCACGCCACGTCAGTAACACAGAGCGCGTTTACATGGTCACAGTTTCCAGAACGCTGCGGCTTTTCCCCACAAAGCACCGCACTTACAGAAGGCTAAGCTATCCCGTTAGCACAGAGGCTAGCAGGAACCACATTATACTTTGATTTGTTTTTAATTGCTAAAGAAAAACAAAGAGTAAAAATGTACAGAGCTGAAATGTCCTGTGCGTTTGGGAGTCACATTTACTTTATTTTCTCCAATAAGGTCAAAATGTGACAAATGTCTTTTTTGTTTTTACTGTTTTAGCAGCTACAGGTTACAAAATGTCAACACTTGCTAGCTTAGTGGAGGGGAGAGTTTTTCAGGTTTAAGCCTTCAAAGAAACATTTGGAGGCCTAGACCTGAACTTTAAATTAAATAACTATTTAATTTGAGTTAAATTAAAAATCGTATTAAATTGAATAAATGGTTGCACGACTTAAAAGGAAGTTTCTACTTTTGGTTAAGCTAAACGTATTTTTCAGATCTACAGACATCACGAGACCTTCTCTAAAATTGAAGACTTTACAAGTTTTTTTTATTATCAAGAGTTTTATAGAAAGGAGCCAACTTGAAGTTGGCATCTGGGGTTCATGTGGACTTGAAACTTAACTTCAAGACCTGGATAAACAAGAACCGTCATAAGCTGCGTGAGCTTCTGAAGCTTCATGAACTTTAGAAGCTGCGTGAGCTTCAGAAGCTTCATAAGCTGCGCAAGCTTTTAATGCTCATGAAGCTGCATAAGCTTCTAAAGCTCATGAAGCTGCGTAAACTTCAGAAGCTTCATAAGATGCTTGAGCTTCATAAGCTTCTAAAGCTCATGAAGCTGCGTGAGCTTCAAAAGCTTCATAAGCTGCGTAAGCTTCTTAAGCTCATGAAGCTGCGTGAGCTTCTGAAGCACCACAAGCTTCATGAAGCTGGGTGAGCGTCCAAAGCTTCGTGAAGCTGCGTAAGCTTCTAAAGCTCATGAAGCTGCGTGAGCGTCCAAAGCTTCATGAAGCTGCATAAGCTTCAAAAGCTTCATTAAGCTGCGTGAGCTTCTGAAGCTTCACAAGCTGCGTAAGCTTCAAAAGCTTCATAAAGCTGCGTGAGCGTCCAAAGCTCCATGAAGCTGCATAAGCTTCAAAAGCTTCATGAAGCTGCATAAGCTTCAAAAGCCCATGAAGCTGCGTAAGCTTCAAAAGCTCATGAAGCTGCGTGAGCTTTTTGAAGCTTCATGTGCTTGTACAGGTTTGGGGGCTTCTGGAATGTGGCCCCTGCCGGAGGAGCCTTAGAGGAACCAACTGACAGCATCTCCTGAGGTGGACTCCTTTCTTGAGATTCCCACAATAGGGACGGTACAGGCAGGTGTGGAGGACCTTGTAGTTTCCTCCTAACAGGAGTGAGGAGGTGTCTTCAGCTCAGGGAGCAGCTCTTTGGTGCTTTTGCACTAATGGAGGGACCGCCCACTAAGATCTCTGTTGGAAGCGTGACCATGTGCTCGTCAAAAATAAACTCCAACTTTCACATCGTGCTTTTGCCTAATCTTTTGAAAACTAATCGGTACGGGGGGGGGGGGGGGGGGGGGGGTCCAGATGGCTCACAAAGGGCAGGGCCATGTTTGATGAGAAGAACTGCAAATTTTTAGATGATTTGATCTTTAGGTAAATGGAGAAAAAAACTCCCTTTTTGGATTAACACGCAGATTAATACTGCTTTGAGCAAATTTCTAATCTAAAACGACATTTGTTTTAAATTAGGCGATAAACGTAAACTGTCTGTACATTTGGTGGAATTCCGTTGGTCAGTAGTAGTCGACAAATTGCATTTTTAGTTGCATATAAAGTTCTAATCATTTAGATACATTTTTGGACTCTTTTTTTTTCGTGGTCCTAATCCGGGTTTGTATCTCCAGATTAGTGGCATGAACCTTCGCTGCAGATGAAATGAAGTCTGAGCTGCCACTGCAGAGCAGGTTTTAGAATTATCCTCAGCGTAGAATTTGTGAAACTTTTTAAAACTCAGAGTGTCTGCACCCTTTGGGACATGCTCATGCATACGTCAACCGTTTGAGACGAGGAGGCAAAGATCAACCGCCTGTTTGTGGGATTAACCCACAGATTAGCTCCAAACAAAGTAATTTCTGAGTTTTGGGGAGTTTGACTGCAGGAATTTGATGCTTTTGAGTGTCCCGCCACCGCCAGCTGAACCTGGTGCTGGTGTGACCCCATCCCCACAAGACTCGCTCTAAAGGGGGAGGGGAACAAGGGCCGAAGCGTCTCTCCAAAGGAGGTTGAGAGCCCCGCTGGGATCGAACCACCTGGAATACATGTGAGGGTATTTACAACAGGTTTCACACCTGAAAGAACGTCTGAGAGTTCTCTGCACCTCCAGTTCCAGATCAAAAGTTTGTTTTTTTCCACATTTTTCAGGAGGTTCCGACCCAAACAACACCTCTATTGAGCCGGCTAGCACTTCACAGAATCACAGAATCTGCTTTTGTTCCAAACATCCCAGGAAAAGAAAGGAGGGTCAGCGTCTCCGGCCACGCCCCCTCGGCTCCACCCTGTCGCTCCGTAAAGCACTTTGTGACGAGCCTGGGTATTAAAAGCGCTTTTTGGGGGAAAAAG
Organism: Oryzias latipes; assembly: GCF_053564925.1. Lineage (NCBI taxonomy): Eukaryota > Metazoa > Chordata > Actinopteri > Beloniformes > Adrianichthyidae > Oryzias > Oryzias latipes. The sequence continues at coordinate 3,194,149 of NC_136244.1, read as the reverse complement.
GTGACAGACGGAGCAAATGGATCGTCCGCTAATGGAGAACAGAGTCAGCGGCGGGTTCTGCAGTGACCAGCAGGAAGACACATGAGGAGGACCGGAGGGGGGCAGAACCGTCCCTGTCCTCAGCCTGCTGTCCCCTCCTCTCCTCCTGCTGCTGCTAATGACTGAATATGGACACAGCTCTGGCTGAGATGAAGACCCAGCTCCTCGTCCTCGACGGGAATCGGCAGCATTCTAGGACGGTTGGGGGGTTTTCAAGGCATCCACTTTGGTCTCCAAGTCAGATATCTGTGGAGACACAGCAGAGGACAACTCTGATCCATCTCATCACCATCCACACATTAAATCCTGGATTATTTCCCAGAATTGAAATAATCCTCAGAATTTGCTGAACCCCTTTTGGGGTCATGGGGTTGCTGGAGCCTATCCCAGCTACCACTGGGTGGAGGTGGGCTGCGTCACCGGGGACAGTTTAGAATCACCAGAACCTAAGAAGAATGTTTTTGGACTGTGGGAGAAAAGCCTCACATGCATGAGGAGAACAGCTGGGATTTGAGCCAGGACCTTCTTGCCGTGAGACGGAAGGGCTAACCACTCCACCACAGTGCAGCCCTCACTTCAACTCTTAACGTCCAAAGACAGTAAACCGAATCACAAAAATTCTGGACTCTGTTCAGATTTTATTCATTTCTCAGTTAAAACTTTAGTTTTCCTTCAAAATGTTTTTCTGAAGTGAAATTCCTTCTAAGAACGCACATTTTTCTAGAATATTTTTAGGATTATTATCAATATTTAGCAAAATCTTTATTTATGAATCCACTCCAATCCTGTTTGGATCTATTTTCAAAGCGTTGCCAGAAATCTTTTTATGATGATGATGCTGTTTTTTTAGCCAACATCTATAAACCTGTTTCGTTTTCTTGGTCGCATAGGGGCAAAAAAAAAATCGGAATTGGGTTGTTTCAGCCTGCAGTGTGAACGTAGCCATAGTTTTTGCAGAGCGGCAGGCGTTCATTTGAGTAACCCCCACCGCCGTTCCCCTCCCTATTACTGAGAGCTCTCTGTTTACACTCCCTCCTGCTAGCTTACAGCCCAGCATGCTAAAAACACCATTTTCATCAGAGTGGGTCTCTTGCTGAAATGAGACGTTCAAAGTCACGTCTGTACGTTGGATTTGAGTCTTGAGGTGGACTCCACACCGCAGGTCGGGTTTGGTTCTCATGGGGACTTCTGGGATTATTTTCCAGAACCAAAACAATCCTGAGTTTGGTCTCAGAACCTCACAGAGGAGACCCTGTTTCAGGAATTTCCAGAGGAGCACAAAAGGCCTGGGGCCTCATTTATAAAACTTTGCGTAGGATTTGCGTCAGAAGTGGCGTACGGATGAAACATAGGACGTGCGTACGCACAGAAATATTCGGATTTATAAAACCGTGCGCACGCACATCCTACGCATCTTTCCCTTAATAAATCACAACCGATTCTAAATGCTGCGCAGCTTTTGCGGCTACATGACACGCCCATAGTTGCCCATAAATAGTCTGTGAAACGCCCACAAATTAATATTCATGTCTTGAGAAATCATGGCAAACACCGAGAGGAAATGAAAAAAACGTAACTTCACTCAATGTGAAGTAGAAGTTATCGTTGGCGAGGTGGAAAAGTGGAGAAAAGTGTTGTTTGGAGGGCACAGTGTGGGCATTACTAATGCCAAAAAGGCACGTGAGCGGCAAACGGCGGCAGACGCTGTAAATGCTGCAGCCTCACAACCTCGGACCGTGGCCGAAATAAAAAAGAAATGGTCGGACATCGAAGTCGAGGCAAAAAAACGTCTAGCGCTGCATCGCCAGAGTGTGTCTGCCACCGGGGGGGGGGGGCACCGGAGCGCCAGATGCACTGGGTGACACGCGTGGTTCCTCCGAGTGCTCCTCTGTAACGCCGGGCCCAAAAGCCCACAGAGGCCCAAGAGGACGGCTCGAGGAAGTCGGAACCGGCTCATAAGCCAGTCGTCCTCGTTTGCCAGCACGTCTCCTTGCTGTCTAAAGATGCGTTCTCTCCGAATTCTTCCATTTGCCACATCTTCTAAGAGCGCAAGATCAGCCATTGTGCGTCATTACGCATTGTGATGGGGCATTTTATTTCCATCCATTTAATTACATCTGACAAGCTACAGATGTCGGTAATAATCGACGTGGAAATGGGAAATTGATCAGCGCAAATGTAATTTGTTGTTTCTTTCTGAATGGTTGAGACATACGCCATACATTGTTTTATCAAAAATAAAACAAACTAAAGGCATATGCATGAATACCATAATTCCGTAGCTTATGAAGAAATGTTTTACTATGAAAACAACTTTCCCCAGTAGACAATTAATACGTCTCTCTCTATCTATCCATCTGTCTGTCTGATTGCACCTAAATCTGCTCCGACAGACGGACACATTAACGAGAATATCAGTTTTGTACATTATTTCGTTCTGTTAACTATATTATTTATGAGGATGAATTGCACAACATGCCAATATTGCAGAACATGTTTCACTTTTCTTTTTGCAAATATGTGTTCATTTGAATTTCTGTTGTAATTTTCGTTTGATTTTTTTATTTGTTTCACTGCTGATCGGTCAAACGGGTGTTCGTGTTCGTGTTGGCTGTTAATTGTAAGACTTGCTTTGTGAAGTCTTCCTGTTATTTATGAGAGGCAGTATGGTCATTTTCACTTTCACGTGTTTCTTCCATCTGCCGACGGTGTTGCCGTTTCTCATTTCACCCGTTTTTGTGCGTACGCCTGGGTCAGAGCCTGAGTGAAGGACCGCACATTTTCCCGTCAAGTTTGCTTTTTATAAAGCTCAACTATTGCGTAGAGAGTGGCGTACGCCTTCTTTTGTGCGTACGCAACCTTTATAAATGAGGCCCCTGGACTGGTACCGGTCCACTGAGCCCTGAACCTTCAGAGCAGTTCCACATCATCACACTACCGCCACCGTGCTGCTGGGATTTTCTGTATTCTATATAGTTCAAAGAGCTGAGGCGGTTTAGCTCCAGATTTGGGGATTTAATTCATTATAGAATGATTTGAAATGAGTTTGTTTTGCCTGAAACTTGCATGAACACGTCATATAATCCAGGATAATCTCTTTGTTTGGAACACGGTGCTGTGATCTCAGCTCCTTTCATCTCCATCCACGATCTGCCTCCGCTTGGAGAACCTCAGATTCTTCTCGATCACCATGACGTCCTGTCAGTCGTCATGGTGATGAACTGTGACCCTTTCAGACGGAGGATGTCGCTCACCTTCTCCTGCAGGTTGTCCGTCTCCTCTTTGTGCGAGGCCTGGCTCTCCTCCTGGGCCTGGCGCTGAGCCGCCTCCTTCTGCAGATGCTCCGCCTCCCTAGAGGTCAGAAAGGTCAGCGTCAGTGTGTGGTGGAGCTCCTCCGGCCTCAGGCTGCTCCCCTGTCCTTACTTCTGCTGGTACTCTTTGATCATTCTCTTGGCTTTGCTGTATTTCCTCTCCAGAGTCTGGTACTGGGCCTGGGTTTCCTTCAGGTGCTCGTCCACGGCCTGGAAACACAGACGGGCGGGTACTGCCGGATCCTCTGGGGCGATCAAAGCCTCCCCGTCTTACCTTACACAGCGACTGCGCCTCCATCCAGTAGCTCTCCAGCTTCTCCATCCTCTCCTTGCTGTCCCGGATGTTCTGCTCCAGCTGGGCGCGCTCCATCCGCCAGCGCAGCCGGTCCTGCTCCGCGTGAGCTAGCTGGAGTCAACGGGGGGCAACGCAAAAACCACAGAAGAGAAAAGTGAGTTATGGCGGAGCTGAACGTAGCCGAGATTTCCACCTCCGCCTAGGCGGGCGGAGCTCACCTTCCTCTTCAGCAGCTGCACCTCCGCCTGGGTGACAGCGTGTTTGATCTGCAGCTACGAAGACGAGACAAGGAGAACCCGGGTCAGAGTTCAGAAGCATGGGTGGAGGGGTCGGGGTGCGGCCTCCAGACTAACCTCCTTGTATTTGTGGGCCAGTTTTTCAGGATCCAGCTCCACCGGAGACAGAGAGTCCTGATGCTCCGCCAGGTCGAACACCTCGATGGAGTTCGGGAACATTGGACTCATCTCCTCGTCCTCGTCTGTGGCGTATTCCCCCGTCTGTGGGTTCCCGTAAACGAGCAGGTTATTCTGAGCAAACGCTGACGTCTGACTTCCCCTCCCTGACCCGAGGATGAGCCACCTTTAACACTTAAAGAACCGTTCGGGTCCATCTTTTCACCGACAAAACCCAGCAGGAGCCACAAAGTCTGACTTCAGTCTTTAGAAGAATGATGTCATTATTACTATTAACATAAATATAAATAAACAGTTGTTATTCTGGTATAAATAAAACAGAAGCATAAAGAGAGAAAAAAAGAATTTCTTTCAAAATAAAAGCCCCCCAGTCATATCTCAGTTTCTCTCCTGTGGATCGTAGAATCAACGAGCGAGATGGACGAGTAGGTTTTCAGAGTTTTGCTGAGTCTGTCTGTACGTGAACCAGCAGAATGACTAAAAAACGACAAATGTGACCGACATATTGAGGTGTTTCAATCATTTAAAGAAAGATTTCTTGGGAATTTGAAGCGGATGATGAGGTGGACGATCCTTCGTACCAGGAAGGCGTCTGAAGGATGTTGTTTTGGCCTCTAATTGGATTTGTTTTTTCTTTTTTCATTTTATCTATACGCTGTTTATCTTTGCTGTAAAACATAAGAACAGTTTGCTCTTAATTTTTGTGAATTTAGAAGTTAAAAAATGGCCACTCTGACTTGTGTTTTTTGGCACAGTTTCAGGTCTACTGTAAAGCGATTGCATAAACAAAAAAAATTTGTATTTAAAAAAAAAAGAAGCTGGGTTATACTAAGAGGATGGATATCTAGCATTGCAACGGATTATAAATGAGCACAAAACACTCAAAAAGGCCCAGGAAGGGTTAGGCCCCTCTGTGAGCAGATAAACAGTAAATAACACAAAAAATACACCTTTAAAAATGAGTTATTATTGTTATTATTGGGTTAACTTCTTCATTGGGATTCTGCTTTAGTGACATGAAAAGTTATCAAGCTTAATGCTAATAAGAACTGAACTTTCAACCTCAACCACAAGGGGGAGCTGTTGGGCTGATGCAGAAAGAAGGCGGAACCGACATTTTGTACAAACACAAACACACTGACAGTTACGATTTCCTGAGGCTATTAAAAGGCTCTGAGGCCACGCCCCCCCCCCCCCCCCCCCCCCTGGCGTGCTGCAGTGAAAGCTGGAGGAAGGACAGCAGAGGTTTGGCCCGTACCTCCTCATCTTCATCCGTGTACTGCTTGTATCTCTGCTCCATCATCTCCCTCTGCCATCGCTCCTGCTCCAGCGTCTGCTGGATCAGCTGCGCCACCTCGCTCTGCTCCCCCGGCTTTTCCCGGCCGATCACGAACCTGCGGCCCGAGAAAACACCTCCGGTCACCCGGAGAGTTCAGAAGCAAAAAAACACGAGGAAAAAGAACGCCGACCCACTTGACCGTTCCTGAGGTGTTGCGCAGGACTGAGGCGGCGAAGCTCTGAGTGACGCCGACCAGGCTGGTCCCGTCGACCTCCACGATGAGGTCGTTCACCTGGATCCTGCAAAACGCACAGAAGGCCGTCATGGAGAGAGCGGACAGAACCTGGCTTACAACCCCAGCGGTTACGCTTATGGCAGCAAAGTTCAGCCAAGATACTGAATTCTAAAAAATGCAGCGTCGAGGTTTGTTTAGACTCTCTGAAATCAGAGCATGTGGCTGCAGCAGGCGGAGGGTAACATGCCGGGGCAGTTCTTATCTGAAGGGCGAGATAAGAGCCACGGCTTCTTATCTGCAGCTTCTGAAGGCTTCAGTGAAGCCGAAGAGTCACAGAAGCAACTACCTGACGTCTGAGCACGTCTGTGGGTGGGCGGGTGGGGTACCTGCCGTCTCGGTGCGCAGCTCCGCCCTCGGTGACGGTCTTCACGAAGATGCCCAGCTTCTCCAGGCCCATGTCGGCGCCCGCCCCCATGCCGATGATGCTGATGCCGAGGCCGTCGCTGTCTGCGGGACGCCAAAGCACAGAGCGGGTGATCCTCACCAGTGTGTCACCTCTGACCGCTCACATCTCTGCCTCCACTGTTTACACGCAGGGCTGCTGGTTCAAATCCCCCGCCTCCAGAATACCAAGACGCTAATTAGGCTAATCTGCGCTGAATTTAATCCCATAAGGGGATGATGGAGCTCCTGCAGAGGCCTGTGTGTGTCAGTGTGTGTTTGTGTGAGTCTGTGTGCGTTGAGCCGGCAAACCTTTCTCCAGATCCACGGGGAACAGCTCCAGCTTCTCCACGCGCTTCTCCAGCTCGTACTCCGCCGACGCCGCCATGGGGTCCACGTCGTCATTGCGTCGGTCGTAGTCTTCGTTGGAGTAGGTGGTGAAGACCTGAACGCAGGGCAGAGGTCAAAGGTCACGCAGGGTCAGCAGATTAGCCAGCTCCCGCGCGGAGACGGTCCTCTGGAGCAGCGTCTCTGACAGGAAGCGGGAGGGCCGCCGCTCTTATCGGTGCTTCCAAAATAAAAGCATGCCTGTGTGCTGGAGACTGGAGTCTGTGCACCACGCCGCCTCTCCCCCGCCTGCAAAAGGTCAACAGCATCCGTCTCCCCGGTGATCATTTGAAATGATCACATGGCTTCGTCTCCATGGCAACCACCGGGCAGGCACAGTGGGAGTTTGGCTCTGACTTTCTCTCTCTCTCTCTCTCTCTCTCAGTCCCTGTCTGGTGCATATGCTAATCCACACACCCGCAAACAGACATTCAAGCACTCGTGCACAAGTGTGTGCACGAGTGAAGCTGAAGGCGCCTTTTGGGATGGGGATGGGGATGTGGGGGGAGGGGGGAGCAGCAGCATTGTGTGGTCTCAAGTGCGTATGCGCACAGAAACACACCGTTTCCTGTCGTCACGTTTCCTTCCTGTTGAGTAACTAAAGCTGTGCAGCTTCAACCAGCGCCGGCAGACACGCGCTAACGTCCAAAGAAAGTCGGGCCGAGACCCAATTACACCGGCACCGCAGTTTCACCGCCTGCTGGTGGACTCCACAAAAACACTCCTCAGATGGTTTGGTCCATGTTGACATGACAGAATTGTCTGCTGCACATTAATGATGCTGGTCTCCCGTTCCACCACATCCCAAAGGTTCTCTATTGGGTTCTGGTGACTGTGGAGGCCGTTTGAGTCCACAGAACTCACTGTCATGTTCTAGAGACCAATCTGAGATGATTCCAGTTTAAGGACATGGCGCCTTATCCTGCTGGAAGTAGCCATCAGGAGATGGTTCACTGTGGTCAGAAAAGGATGGACATGGTCAGCAACAACACTCAGGTAGGCTGTGGAGTTGCTACTAAGGGGCCCAAAATGTGCCAAATAAATATCCCCACACCATGACACCACCACCACCAGCCTGAACCGTTACAAAGGAGGATGGATCCATGCTTCCATGTTGTTCTGACCCAACCATCTGAATGTGGCAGCAGAAATGGAGACTCATCAGACCAGACAACGTTTTTCCATCTTCTATGGTCCAGTTTTAGTGAGTCTGTGTGAGTTGTAGCCTCAGTTTCCTGTTCTTAGCTGACAGGAGTGGCACCCTGTGTGGTCTCCTGCTATTTAGTCCATCTGCCTCCAGGTTGGACGTGTTGTGCGTTTCAGTCAAAAAAAAAATAAGGCATGTTAGCAGCAACATCCATGATTAGGAGTCCCGCACCTTCCTAAAGCTTAGGAGGAAAAGTTCCTAAAGCAGGAATGAACCACTCAGGGATATGAAAGGCTCAATAAGGACACGACGTTACAAAGTCCGCCTGAAGGAGAAGATGATGATGATGATGATGCAACTCAAACAACTTTCCTCGTCATGTGACTAAGAGGCTTCATTGTATGCAGAAGAGTTGGTTCTCTTCGTAGAATGAAGTCAAACCACAGCAGGAGGAAGGAGGTTCCTGAGCCTCCATGCAGCATAAACCCTTGTGCTATCCTAGGCACTTTAACGTTGGGTCATCTAGACCCACTAGACAGTGCTCTGAACCTTTTATCTTCAATGATTTGTGATCTTCACTGGTGTCCATGCATTACATGAAATCTTTCCACCTTTATCCACCTTTGTCATGGTAGGGAGAACACATCAAGGTAAGGGGGGGGGGGGTCATAGGATGGCACAAGGGTTAAATCTGAAAGTCCAAATCAAGTTTCATCCGTTCTTCGTCTTATGAAGGCGGCGCTTTAGACGTCAGAGCAGTTTCCAGGCCTGGAATCATTCTGATTAGAGATGGGCCAACATCACTGGCCAATAACTTATATTTCCCTTGACACTGAGGCCAACTTTGTTGATACTAAAGTGTCTACGGTTGTTTCTTTATCAGCCCTTGTACTATCTTGTGGGGTCATCTGGACCCCACAAGATAGTACAAGGTTTAGAAAAGCACAACTTATCTTTTACTGGACAATCACATGACCTTTTTAACATCCAGTACATGATCTCAAAGGAACAAGTATCACTTTCATATAAATATATCTATGAGACCATTTATGGATTATTGGACATAACAGTGAACCACAAGTTCCTGGTTCTATAAGCCTTTGTGCTATCTTAGATGACCCCCCCCCCCCCCCCCCCCCCCCCCTTCCATTGACGTGTTCTCCCTCCCATGACAAAGGTGGATAAAGCTGGAAAGATTTCATGGTGGGTCTAGATGACCCAACTCCCAACGTTAAAGTGTTTTGAGAACAGTCAGAGGAATATCGGTTGATTTTTTTTAAATATCAGACCGATATGCATAAACTCAAATCGTGCAAATATCGGCCGATACTGGCACCGATTTATCGCCCCTCCCTAATTCTAACTTTTACCAAACCATGGTTCTGACGCGGGGATCAACCAGACCTGGACTGTCTTCAGCTTTCTGCTTTTCTGCTATCTGGCTGTTTCCGAGGATTTGTTGGAAAAACGGACAGTTGGGCTTCGGTTCACGAGTAAAGGATTTTCGTGCCTCTTTGCTGCAGGAGACGTCCTGCAGGTACAGACCTCCGTCGCCTCTGCACGGCTTTAAGTTCATCGCTGTGACCCGTGAACCCGGTTAGCCGTGGAAAGCTAAAGTCTGGTCACCATGGAGCTGCCATACGAGCCTCTCAGCTCGTCGTGTAACTTCATGATGCCTCTGCTTCAAAGACCCACTCCAATGAAAATGCTGTTTTTACCACCTTCATGCAGCAGTTTACGATGTTGTTTGATTGAATATTGATTTGTTTTTTCAATATTTTTATCTAGAAAAATGAACGTCTTGGTTACAAAGAGGACTTTTTTACCAAACTAGTGATGAAACCTGTGTGAAAAAAGGCTTAATTCTTATGTTCAAATCAGCAAAAGTGCTTTTCTATTTAGTTTAAGAACAAGGAATAGAATTGAAAGAAAAGAAATCATGAATTCACTTCACATTTGGCGAATTCAAATGAATAAAATCCTTCCAAAGTGTCAGGAATCTCTCTTTGCTGGGCTTTGGACTTGTCCAGGTAAATCCTGAGACAGCTGATCCTCCCGAGTGCGTCAGTCAGGAGGTTCAAGGCCGTCTCAAGTTGCACTGGATGTAGCAAAACACTGAAATGCTAAACAACAACGGTAAAGAGCCGGAGATAAACCAAATGTGACCCTGTGGAGCGTTTGGAGTGGCCCCCGCTGGAGTCGGCTCCCAGTTTTCTGCTGCAGCCCACAGATGGAAAAAGCCAGAATCTCCCTCCGTCTCCCTCTGGGCTCCCATAGGTTCTGGCTGAACAAGCTTTTTGGCATTTTTCTCCGTTTATTGACAAAGTCTGCCCTTCTGCCCGAAGGCGTTCCCGAGAGCGGAGCAGAACGTCTTTCCCAACATGCTGCTCTGTGTTTTCTCACACGGTGGATGACTTTAAAGTCACGCCGGTTCATCACCTTGACTTTGACATAAAATAAATAAAATGGACGATGAATTAATCTATGCCTGTAAAATCTGTCAATTCTTCAAGTTTGAGGCATTTTCTTTTATCTTTTAGGGTAAAAAACTGCTTTTAGTACTTTTCTAATGTAATAATTCATCATGGGTTGAATGCTATAAAGTCTTCCATTGTTTTCCTGTTTCTCTTTCTTTATTCTAGTATCTTCTGTCATTTTTGGCCGCTTAACTCCTACAATTTTTAATCTATTTCAACCATTCAACTATTCAAATGTTCAGCTTTTTCCAGCTGTGACTTTTGGTCCGTCAAATCCTTGAACTTTTCAAGATTTCCAGGATTTTTGCCTCCATAGAAATACATGAGGAATCCTTGGTGCAGAAGCTCGCTGGTTCGATACCCGGCGCTGGCATTTTAATATCTTTTTTGCAAATATCTTTTTTGCTACTGTGCTGTTTTCACTTCATTTATGGTGAACTTTTTCATTTTCTTTCTTTCTTTCTTTTGCCAATTATTACCCTATAACTCCCCTTGTGCTATCCTAGGCACTTTAACGTTGGGAGTTGGGTCATCTAGACCCACTAGACAGTGCTCTGAACCTTTTTTCTTCAATGATTTGTGATCTTCACTGGTGTCCATGGATTACATGAAATCTTTCCACCTTTATCCACCTTTGTCATAGTAGGGAGAACACGTCAATGGAAGGGGGGGGTCATCTAAGATAGCACAACGGTTACGTTTCATTTTCATTCAGCACTATAGCATTCAACCTACATTTTTTACTGGAAATACAGATCCTTCCACTTTTGTTCACTGTATTTATTGATTCGGAGCCAATATAAATTGGTCACATTTAAAAATCTATATCTAATAAGAGCAGAAACTCGGGTCAAAATGACCCCACGGCAGTCCAACCACCAGCAGAGAAGCGGAAGGGCGCTTTAAAACCTAAAAATCTTTTCAACGCACCCGGCTTCAAAGAGAAAATGTCACCAAGCAAAGGAGTCCTCTCCTGAAATCTTCTGCCACCTCTCTGGATTATAATCTAAACCCAGAGAGCTTTCAAATGGATCCAACAGGTAATCTCAACAGGCTCTGGCTGCAGTTTGCCTTTAAATCTGACCTCAGCTTTTGTGTTCCTGGGACAGAAACTTGGATCAGACACAGATTTCCACTTTGATATCAAAGTAAAGGCCCGTCCCCCCCCCCCTCCCCCCAGCTTTTTTTTTTTTTTTAATACCAACAGGTTTCGTTCTGATCCCATCAACCTGCTTTCCTGAGCGTGTTCCTGCGCAGGCACGCGTTCCCAGGGAAAACAAACACACCCCGCCACATTCCAGCCGCTTTCACAGAGCCCGCCGTGTGAGCAGCACCGGCGCAGGAATTCCAGGCAGATTCTGCAGAGTGTCTGCCTGCTTGATCGTTTTCTGAACCCTCCAGGTCTTTGGAGACGCGGCGAGCGTGTATCTTTGTCTGCCGGGCCGGAGAACCACTCTGAACCCTCACCGTGACGCCATGGCAACAGTTTCCAACCCGCTCGGAAGTTGCGACACCCCGACGTGTCCAGACAGCGATGCTTCCTGCAGCTACAAACTGCCACCTGAAACCCCGGCAGTTCCGAACTGTTCGCTGCGCGGGTTGGCCGCTGCAGCACAGCTTTCACTGTGACACCCGTTTTCTGTGTCCGTTTGAGTCCCGCTGATCCAGTTCCGCAAACGTCAGAGCTTTGACCTGTGAGGTTTCACGCTACGCAGCGTCACAAAAACCGTTTGGCTCCTGATCCCATCAGTGCAACACAGGACGTCCCACTGATCCACAGGAACAAGCGTGTGGATCAATTCCCTCTTTTATCTTCACACTGGGACTGACGTCTGGATTCCTGAAGCCCTGCTCTGTTTCTGCTGCGTCTCATGATTCCTGATGCCACACAGACAGATGGAGCCCTCGCAAAGAGGACAGAAAGCCCATACCACCAACCCTCCACTTCTGTGCCTGAAAGGAGGGCCTCTCCAACAAACAGGGAAAACTTAACCCTTGTGCTATCTTGTGGGGTCCAGATGACCCCCCCCTTCCATTGACGTGTTCTTTCTACCATGACAAAGGTGGATAAAGGTGGAAAGATTTCATGGACACCAGTGAAGATCACAAATGATTGAAGAAAAAAGGTTCAGCGCACTGTCTAGTGGGTCTAGATGACCCAACTCCCAACGTTAAAGTGCCTAGGATGTCACAAGGGTTAAAAAGAACGGTTCTTCTGACCAATAGAATGACTGAGTAAAAGTTTACTTCTCTCTAGAAGTCCGTGGAATTTGGTCTTCTTGGAGCCAGCCAACGCTGCGTGCCGCATGGCAGCAGGAAACCAGCAGATACCCGACGCTCAAAACTGGAAGCGAATTACAGAATTGAGCTGAGCTCACGGTGCAGAGACGTCAGCAAAGATCCAAGATGGATCCAAGAGCCTCCAGAACACAGCAGGAGAAGAACCCGTCCACGGAATCCGGAGGTTTCCTCGCAGACGGAACAGGAGGAGCAGGGATGCATTGTTCTCCAGAACAGACGGAGGAACAGGGAGAAAAGGCAGGAACGAAGGCTGGACCCGATTCCAGAGCCACAGCCACAACAATGACGGATCCTTACGCTTACAGTAGTCGCGTCTGGATCTCCCTGTGCCGGTCCCCAGCCCGGATCAAACAGAGGCTCGTGTCAGGAAGGGCAGCCGGTGTAAAAATCTCTGCCACATCAGCTGTGAGACTCGGGGAAAGCTGATTGTGTCGACCCCTGAGGGGATGTGCCGAAAGGTGAACAACCACCACAAGGTAGTATAAAATGATTTAAGGTGGTGGTTTAAATTGGTTTACGGTAGCTTAAGGTGGTCTGAGGTGTTCTAAAGTAGTGGTTTAAGGTGGTTTAAAGTTGAATTCATCAGTCAAACCTTAAATCAAGACAAACTTTGGCTCAAAGATGACTATGACTAGAGATCATTATGAAATGAAAAGATTTGAAACTTTTGGAGTAAAATGTGGGTAAAAAAAGACGTTTTGTTTTCCTGCTAAATCTTGTAAAAAAGACCCAGAAGTGGATGGTTTTTCCCATGAACGGACGGATGTTTGAACAGCTGCATTCCAGGGTCAGACCACGTCTCCGGGCCGCTTCATGAGACTGGACGTGACCGAGGAGGAGCCGTCACCCGTTCAAGGCCAGACCGCTGCTGTCCTGTGTGGTCATCTCTGAGAAGGCGAGTCATCGCCTGTCAGGATGCGTTTCGTTGCGGGTGTTCTGCACCGGCTGCAGCAGAGCAACCAAAACAAGATGAGATGCTAACGAACTGTCCAACGGGATCACATTAGGACAGCTGCTAACCCTGTTCTGTCATCGAACGTTCCTGCTCTGTTCCTGATAGAATCACTCCAACCATCACGGCAGCGGTTGGTTGGTTCCCTTCTGTGGTGTTCATGATATTTCATAACAGCAGATTCTTTAGTTCCACTTTTGTTCAGCAGAAGATGAAGCGTCATGTTTGCACAAACCGCTTCCTGTCCTCTTCCTTCTTTGATCAAAGGAGTGTCTGCACCTACAGAACCAAACCAACAAGCGCCGATGTGACGGACTCTCTTCTGGAACACATTCAAACTGAATCCAGATGTTTGATCATTTAGAATAAAACTTCTTCTGGATCTGGATCTGACGCCTTCACGTGCACCGTGTTCTGGTAAAAGTGCACGCACCAGCGGCGAGCACAAATGAAACCCCGCTGTTACAGCCAGACGCAGAAACCACAACGGATGAGCTGCATGTCAGCTTGATGCGCTGAAGTCTCCTCCTTCCACTCACGGTTCATCATTCGGTAAATCAGAGGATGATGTGAGCAGAGGTTTGGGTCTCACTGAGGGAAACGAACAGCTAATGTCAGAGAGTTTAAATATGGAGAACCCGATGTGTAGAACTGTCTTCATTACAATGGAAACAAACTTGACCAAACAGAAACGATGTCAGACACAGGTGGAGGAAGTGAGCTTCCTAGCTATGATTACTCTACAGTCTGATCCACTGACCGTACGTGAGAACTAACAATAGACGCTCAAAGTGCTTACGATGTGTCCGTTATTCATTCACACTTGGTGATGGTAACTACTGAGGCGTGGCTGCCAGTTCGCCTCTGACCAACACCGGGACATTCATGCACATTCACAGACCAGTGGAGCCACACTGGAGGCAGGGAGGGTGAAATGTCATGCCCAAGGACACAACGACAGTTGACTGAGGGGAGCGGGGATCGAACCACCGACCCCTTGATTATTGGCTGAAAACTCAACCGCCTGAGGCCCTGGCGTTCCACACAGGAAGTACCCGTTCATGCTCTGATACCTTTTTTTAACATGTTCTTGATGAGCCCCATTCAGCTCGCTCCTGATTGGTTAGAGTGGTTTTATCGGACCAATCACTGCTTACCAACCTTGTCTGACTCCAACATGTCTGGTTCACGAAAAATATGAATACTTCATCTCATTGAAGCAAAAGTAAACTATTTACTATGGGTGACGTCCCACTCACTCAGTCCAGTTCTCTTATATAGTCAATGGTCTGAACATCTGACAAGAACATGTGCTGGAATGTTCTGTTAACATGAATGGATGGATGGATGGATGGACGGATGGATTAATGAATGAATGGATGGACGTGATGGATGGATGTGATGGATGAGTGGGTGGATGGATGTGATGGATGAGTGGGTGGATGGATCAATGAATGAATGAATGGATTAATGAATGAATGAATGGATGGATGGATGGATGGATTAATGAATGAATGAATAGATGTGATGGATGAATGGATGGATGGATGGATCAATGAATGAATGAATGAATGGATGGATGGATGGATGGATCAATGAATGAATGAATGGATTAATGAATGAATGAATGGATGGATGGATGGATCAATGAATGAATGAATGGATTAATGAATGAATGAATGAATGGATGGATGGATTAATGAATGAATGGATGGATCAATGAATGAATGAATGAATGGATGGATGGATGGATGGATCAATGAATGAATGAATGGATTAATGAATGAATGAATGGATGGATGGATGGATCAATGAATGAATGAATGGATTAATGAATGAATGAATGAATGGATGGATGGATTAATGAATGAATGGATGGACGTGATGGATGGATGGATGGATGGATGGATGGATGGATGGATGGATCAATGAATGAATGAATGGATTAATGAATGAATGAATGGATGGATGGATGGATCAATGAATGAATGAATGGATTAATGAATGAATGAATGAATAGATGTGATGGATGAGTGGGTGGATGGATGGCCTTTTATCTTCAAGCCAAAATGTCATAAACCCGTTGTCATACATACAGTCTATACTGCATGTCTACATGTACATGTATGTACATAAGTCAAACAATAAAATAAATTTCCCACCTTTTTATTAAAACTCTGAAAGCTCTTTTGAACTGAAGTTCCATGTTTAGTTTAGTTTCAGCCTCTAGTTAAACTCTTTACTTTAACCAGGTTAAGTAGTTTTAGGAATCGGTCCAATAAGAGCTGATTGTTGACAAGATGACCACGCAGCGAGCCACATGTAACGCTGCTGACCTCTGAGGTCGTTTCCCACCAAGAGAGGAAAGAGAGGAAAGTCCCTCAGTCTTTGTGTTCTTGCTAATCTAAACAGGAGATAAGACCCGCCCACCTTGATTGGTCCAGTGCTGAACCGGATCTTCCTATTGGGCGGCGGCTGCTCCTCTTCCTCGGGTAGGCCCGGCATTTCGGAGCAACTGCTCTCTGGGTGATATGCTTCCTCGTCCTCTTCGTCTTCCTCGTCCTCGTCCAGCTGGCTTCCCCCGGAGTCTTCCTCCCCGAGCCCGCTGTACGCGCTGACGTCCACCAGATCTCCCTCCGAGTAATCCTCCTTTTTCGAGCCGTCGTCATTGTCCTCCTCTTCCTCTTTCCACTCAGAGTCTGCTTGTTTCTCTTCTAATGAGGTAGAGGAGGGTGGACGCTCCTTCTCCCCGTTTTCCAGAGAAGCGTGGACGTCGGCCTGCAGCAAACTGCCTCCGGTTTCAGGCTCCCCGCTGGCGCTGTCCTGCTCTCCTGCAGACGACGGCGCCGCCGCTACCTCTGAAGCGCTCCCGTCTGCAGCAGCCAGTTTGGGCTCAGATGATGAAGAGGAGGACCCGACCGTCACTGAGGAGGAGGAGGAGAGGCTTGGGGGCTGGTCTCCTGACTGTGCGTCCTCCGGAGGTTTCCTCTTGTGAGAGGCGTCGGATTCTGACGCTTCCTCTGCCAGCGACCCCCTTTCTCCTGCGATTGTCTCCTCCTTGGACTCTTTCCCTTTTGGGGGGGCCCTCGTCTGCAAGACAGAGAGAGGCGCTCAGTCCGACCTATAAAAACACGCCCAGACTCGTTTGAAAGCAGCCGCTCCCCTCACCTTCCTCTCTGCACCTTCTACTCTGTCGGGAAGTCTGGGTTTTGGCGCCAGTGCGGGGGCCGAGCGGCGTTTCGGGAGGTAGACATTGTTTTGCTGTTCGCTTTTTTCAAACACGGCACTCAGCTGGCTCACCGTGGGGCTGACGGCGTCGCCGGGTCCGGCTGCGGCTGCAGCGGCCGAGGGGACGGGCGCCGCAGCGGAGGTGGGAGGATCCTCCAATCGATCCAGAGCCTCCGTGGAGCCGTTGAAGCGAGCCACCACATCCAGACGGCCGTCCTGGAAGCCGGACGCGCGCTCCTTCTTCAGCAAGATGCGGTTGGTGGCAGCTTGTTTCTCCTAAAAACCACAGAGGGATCAGTCCAAGACCAAAACCCAAACCCCCACACGGAGGAGGAGGAGGAGGAGGAGCTCACCTGCAGAGTCCGCTGCTCAAAGATCCTCCTGGTCTCTTGGAGTTTGGACAAACCTCCACCTTCTCCGCCCCTTTTGGAGTCAAAGCGGTTCACCCGTTCTGAGACCGAACTCCCGAGGTTCAGCAAGGCGCTGTGGTCGACATTCTCACCGAGGCCTTTAGGGAGGGACAGTTTGGGGGGCTCGTCCTTCCCTGAACGATGATAGAGGTCATGGGGCACAGTTAGAATCACAACGTCAAAGCCGAGAGTCACAAGAAAAAAAACGACAGGAAAAGTCTGGTGACGTTTTCCAGCAGAAAGCCGTCAGAGATCCGGATCCACGTTTGCCAAACGCAGAGGAACGGCTTCAGTGAAGCAACAGCAGAGCAAACAGAAATACTGACCTGTAAACCCCTGAAAGTGCTAACATCAATCTCAACTTTACTCTTTTACTATCGCGATAAGTAGAAATGCATGAAATACTGCAATAACCACAAATACGCAATATATTGCGTGTATGCATGATAAATGATAAATGCATGATATATCGCAATAACAACAGTTGTCGGATACATCGCAGAAAAGATAAATGTGATGTAAATAAGAATTAATGTGCGAGACGTGCTAATAGCGATATTCGATATAATGATAAAATATTTGTAATATATATTAATAATGATAAATATGTGATATATCGCAATAATGATGAATATACGATATATTGCATTAATGGTAAATTAGCATTATATCGCAATAATGATGATATATCACAGTAATAGTAAATATGCGATATATCGCTATAATGGTAAATATGTGAGATATCACGAAGATGATAAATATACGATATAACGCAATACCAACAGTTGTCGGATATACAGTGATCCCTCGCTATAACGCGGTTTACTGTTCTTGGTTTTGCTACTTTACAGATCTGCATCGTGCATTGTGTTCTGCATTCTAATTGGCTAAAAAGTCACTCCGCTTCTTCTTTACCTGTGCGTCAATAATGGTACAGTTTAATATGCACACATACGTAAAACAGCTTGCCGGTGCAAATTCTCTTGCAATTTCATGTTTCTCTAAAACCCATTTTGTCGACAAAACGCTGTGGAGCGACAGAAGCAAGAAGAAGGAAGAAGAGGACACAAGTGTGGCTAAAGATGAGGAGGAAGGACTAACACTTGGTTGCTTAGCAACCATGGTGAGAATGGCCACTGAACTTCAGCGAGTAGCTCAAGAATGGGACCCTTTGATGAGCCGTTCATTACAGTTCTCCAACATAATCGATGGTGGCATGTCGGTGTATAAGGATCGGTTTGCAAAGAAGAAAAAAGAGCGACAACAACTGCTTATCACTATGTTCTTCTCCTGCAGGTGTGTTTGTTCGGGAGTCAGGATGCAGCGGCTCAGTCTGAAGAGCAGTGAAATACACCTGAGTCACTATTTGTCCGACTGTACTTTGTATTTTTTTTATAATCATTTTAAATTTTCTCCCGTTTAATTCAATTACTCTCGGGTCGCGGTGGGCGGGGCTGATCTCCGCAATTTGAAGCCTTCTGTTCACATCGATGATTAAAATTATTATTTGACAGTAAAGTACAGAAGTTATTTGTTGAAAAAAACGTTTCTAAAGTACTTTGATTTGTGAAACAAATGCTTGAGCCTATAAAATGGTTTGTTCTTTCTTTTCAATGTATAATAGAGTATTTAATTGTATAATAATTGTAAAAAAAAATAAAGGTTTCTACTTCTACTTCACAGGTTTTGCCTATCACGGGTTCTTTTTGGAACATAACCCCCGCGAAAAACAAGGGTTTACTGTATCGCAATACTGATGAATATACGATATGTGGCAATAATGGTAAATATGCGATATATCGTAATAACCACAGTTGTCGGATGTATCACAGAAAGGGTAAATGTGTGATATATTGGAATATTGATAAATGTGATGTAAAAAAGTAAAAATGTGCTAATAGCTATGTGGAATTTATCGTTATCGCAATATCAAGCAGTGCTATATCCATATCGCAAAAGTCTTTGAAAATCGCAAACAATGGTTGCCTTAAATGTGCTAAAACAATCCTATGGCAGCTTGAAGCATTTAACGAATCAAATAAATCCATTTATGCATTTGACCAATTGGATGGACCCTTTCCGATGTTGACCAATCAGATGAGCCCTTTTATGTTAGATGTTTGCCTCCTACGTCAACGAGGGTCATTTGGAGCATCGTTTTTTTAAACTGTTGCAATGTAATGATGTTCTTGGTTGTTTTGCTATTTGTTTACATACCGCAAATTATATTGCAATATTGATCACTAATATCGCATATCGCAAGTTTTGCTCATATCGTGCAGCCCTACAATATATCAATAAAATATTTGTAATATATAGTAATAATGATAAATATGTGATATATCGCAATAACAAGAAATGTGCAACAGGCTGCAATAAGGATAAATGTCTGATATACTGATTGCAATTTGCAATATATTTCTAAGATATTTGCGATATATCGCAATTCAGATGAAAATACAAAATACTGAATTAAGAATAAATGCCCGATATATAATGACAAATGGCTGACATATTGCAATAACGATAAATTTGCAATATATTAGATATTTGTGCGATATATCGCAATAGGAATAAATATGTCACGCTAAGGATAAATGCCCAACAGATAATGATAAATATGTGATATTTTGCAATAATAAAAATCTGCTAAATGCATGTGTGAAGTGTTGGTATTTTGTTCTGCCCTGGTTTCTATGCTAGCACCTGCAGCTCCCTACAGAACAAACTGCGACCAAAGTTTGACCAAACTGGTTCTTACCGATCACTTTGGACCCGTCCTCTTCGTCCCCGGGGGACTGCATCTGCATGAACATGTTCTTGATGCGGTGAACGTTGGAGCCGTACTTCCGGCCCCTCCCGTTGGGGCGGGGCAGGAGAGCGGGTTTGGAGGACGGGCCGGCGCCTCCGTTAGCGGCATTGTTGAGATGGTCCGTGGCTTTCTTCAGCGCCGCCAGCCCCGCCTCGTAGGCGTTGCGGTGGGGGGACGGACTCCTCAGAGTGGAACTGTCACCGCTTCCGGCGGAGGCCCCGTTCCCCCCGCTGGCCGCCGGGGGCTCGGTCTTCATCATGTTTGGCGAATCAGATGCCTCCAGGAGAAGGCGGCTGCATCCCGGAGTGGACCTACATTCACCTGCAGAGTGAAGGGGAGGGAAAATGTGAGAAGAACACCTTCAGAACTGCTGAGTCGTGTTTGGAAACACCCACACCGGCCCCCGTGAGGCGCTGAAACACAGATCCGAGCTGGTCATCGCACTTCAAACTGACATCTGCTCACTGACTGAGAGAATTCGACAACTTTTCCAATAAATTAAGTCCAAGGACTTTGGACGAAATCGCATTTCCAACCTGAACCTACAGCAGTAAGAAGAAAAACAAAAATGTGTTGGACTAGCAGACGACTTCCGGGTTGAATCGCACAGAACAGAAATTACACACAGCGTTTCATCTGAGCTCGCACACGACGAGTAAATACAGAAAATTGATCCCGACTTGTTTTTCTTACTGAAGGAATGATCCCGAACAGAGAGGAGATACATGTACTGTAAGTCCAGACACACGTGTTTCATGTATGTGACTGCAGCAGACTTTGTCCTGTCAGATTAACATTAAAAACCTCAGAGCAGGCGGCCGCCGCGATGCAAACAGCCACAACAAACCATTTAAAGACCCACTCCCATGAAAATGGTGCTTTTGCGTGTTCTTTTCTGTTCCTGGAGGACAAATAGAAAGACGATTATTAGAGGAAAACTGCATCTCTGAGTGCGTCTTTGTTCCGATCGTCGCGAATCAGGAGCAGACGGAAAAAAAATGCAGTTGGGAAAAGGTTGGAGACGATAACTCCAACAGTCAGAAGCGAATTTCTGATGACGCTCTGCAGAAATTATGTCCTAGAAAACGACGTTTTTTTTCCCCCTTTATGGCTAAAATATGGCATCATCATAATAAGAACGCCCCTTTGAAAATAGATCGAAAGATGATCAGAGTGGGACTTTAAACCTCAAGACGTATCCAATAAAAGTTTAGAATGGAAATGTAAAAATAGAACATTTGCATAAAGAGGAGAGGCTGAAATCAATGCCTCCAGAGGGAATATCGTGCAGCTTGAGTTGCACTGTCGCAGCCTGGAGGCATCTAACCTTTGTGTTTTTGCTGCTCACATCTGACAGTGTCTTTCATTGACGTGTTAAGATGTCAGGACTGCACTTCAGGTAAGCTTCGTTGACATAAAAATGTCACTGATTTGCATATTTTCAGAATATCTGTTAGCTCTTGCATCACAGAACTGGTGTTTTGCACTAAAAAGCCATAAGATGATCGGAGTGGGACTTGATAGAAATGTTAAAAACGCAACTTCCAAATGGCAAAGACTAGACTTGCCAAAAAAAACTGCAGCATTCGTGTGTGTGCAGGTGTGAGATTTACTGTCCGTTTAAAGGTGCAGCATGAGCGTGAAGCCAACCTTTGTCACCATTTCCTGTCGTGAGCACATGAAGCAACTAATGAAGAGAGAAAGTTGCAGGTTAATCGATGTCTGGAATCAGACTTTGGGTGCAGCAGCAGCTCAGTAAAACGCAGCTTACAGGGCGGCGTGGGCGACAGTCATGTGACACTTTCTCACCAAATGAGATTCCCACAATGATCATGTGAGGAGAGCAAATAGAGGAAAAACAACAGCCTTTTCAGATGAAGCTGGGGGCTCCTGCTGAGACACGCTGCTGCTGCTGCACCTTTCCTGTGGGCGGTGCAGTCAGTCAGACAGTTAAAAACAAGATGAAGCAGCCTCCTCCGCCTGCTTCAGGGTTTTTTCTCACTTTTCTATGTCCTACAGACCGAATGGGAAGCCATAGCATTTACAAATAAAATAAAATAAAAACAATCCTGCTTCAGAGGTCCACGCGCTCCCCGGCCGGACAAGCCCCCGGTCCAGGCTGCTGTCTGCTCTGATCATCTTCTGCAGCCAAATGACTTTTGACATGCGGTTCTATTTCTGGGGAGGTCCCTGAACGCCTCATTTTGTCGCCCCGCAGCCTCCAAAACAAGGCGCGAGACAGACGCCGCTTGTGTGCGTCACGCGCGCTTTTCTCCACAGAGGGGACATTCTAGTAAACACAATGACAGCACGCATTCAGCTGTGCTTTGGGGACGGGGGGTCTGGACCAGTGCAGCGGCTCGGCCCCCCAGCAGCCCCGCTCCTGCAGGCGGAAGCTGCGGAGGAGTTCCGCTGTAGCGCCGAGCTCCGAACTTCCCGCCCGGAAAGCTCGCTTTTATCTCCCGCCGGGCTCGGCGCCGGTTCGCTCCTCCGGACGGACCGCTGCCATGAATTCCGCAGAACCAGAACACAGACCCGAGCTGCTTAAATTCGGTAAAAGCGGCTGTGAAATGAGAGAGCCCCCCCCCCCCCCCCTCCTCCTTTACCCTCCGCTTTTACTTTATAATTTAAATTCTTTTGAATTTGGCGCAGTTTTAGTGACGCAAAATGGGGCCGAATGCAGCGGAAGACGTAGACGAGTCCGGGTGAAGCTCTGCTGACATCAGGGGGAAACGGTAGCCTTTGTCCGGACTGACGTGAACCCGAACCCGCAGCTTTCTGTGGAGACGTTCGGCCTGATGCTTCGGGCAGCAGCGAGCGGGTGTTCCGGGGGGGGAGGGGGGGTTCCTGTCGTGATTTATGGCCCCGATTCGTTCGGGGGGGACATTTAGCGGCGCCCGGTGGGAGTTGTGTCCGTTTGAAGCGGCGTCGCATCGCCGGCTTGTGAGGCAGAGGCGGCCGGTTAGCATACAGGCAGGCCCCGCGGGGGAAGCTGCCCGCCCGCGGCCGCTTCCCGCCGCCTGTGATGATCCGCTTCGTGGCGGGGGGGGGGGGGGGGGGGGGGGGGGACTGGCCCCCCGCCGCGCGCCACAGAGCCGCGCGCCCTACCTTCTGATCCAGTCTCCTGAAGCCCGTTAGGATCCGCGGCGGAGACGCTCCATTGTCCTGCAGCCGAGTCCTCCGTAGCGCCTGCCTCCTCTCTGCTCCTCCTCCTCCCTTCTCATCATCCGCTCTCCTCCATCCCTTTCTCTCTCTCCTCACCTCCAGTCTCGCCCGCCCTCTTCCTCAGTTCTCCAGTTTCTATCCTCCTGGTTCGTTCATCAGTTTTATGAAACACATAAATATAAACTTTTTATTTAGTAATTGTGACCACCGACGCGTTTATCCAGATCTCCTCCGTTTTCTGCCTACTTTTGATGTTTTGGTGCCGCTTTTGGTGATGTTACAGCGACCTCTGGCGGCGGCGGCTGGAACTGCAGAGCAGATGTGGCTTCAGGTGCAAACATCTGCTCACACTTGTCTGCGGAAAGCAGCACTCTCCTTCAATCGGAGAAGGTTTCTCAGCAATCAAATCACGTTTCTGCTGGATTTGGTTTACGTTGATTTCAATGATGTATTGTGATTTTAATGCATTTTTCTGTTTTGTGAAGCACCTTGAATTACTTTGTGTACGAATTGTGCTATACAAATAAACTTGCCTTGCCTTGCCTTGCCTTCGGTAGACTCAGCAGCGAGCAGTAAAACTCGCAAATTGAAGAATATTTCAAACAGCAGCAAGTCATTTTTACCATTTGGAATGAGGGAAAATAAATGTATAGAAACGAAAATAATAACTCACCCATGAAAAACAGGAAATCACAGGTCAAAGATCAGCAGGTTCCACAAACATAGCGACTGTTAGCTAATATTCTGTCATGTAAAACACATTAGAATAAAAATGTAATTTATCTTGATATAAACACTACATTGAGAAAATTGCTTTTATTTTGAAAAAAGGTCTGAGGAAAGTTCTGACCTCAACATGAAAATAAAAGCTTTTCCTTCAGTGAAGCATGGCGGTGGGAGTTTAATACTGTGGGAATAATCAGGTAATTTTGGACCTAATGTTTGATATGGGTTGAATAAAAAAGGGGAAATTGTTTAAATACTGTTAAATGCCCCCCCCCCCCCCTTTTTTTTAATTACCAAATTATTCAAGTGAATGCATCTCCACAATATGGATCTCCATAACGTATTCTACGGTTAGAGACCTGACAATGACAGGTGAATGTTCTTCCAGGTAAATCTTTTTAGTATTTCTTTGGTGTTTGATTAATTTTTAATCTCAACCATTTTGAAAACCTTTTAGGCATCAAGTTTGGTCTGAGGCTAATTTTCCTAATGAAAGAAGAACTTTTAACACGTTTTTCTTTTCTATTTTGTTCTATTGTGAATAAAATGCTGAATTGAGTGATTTCAAAGTCTTTGTTTTTTTGTTGTTGTTTACCTTTCTAACTAAATCAGAACTCATGAATAAATCCTGGATTGGAATACTTTAGAAGAAGTATGTTTTACAGGAAAAACAAGCAAACATGCAGAATTTTACTAATTTACTCTGCATTACAATGATCTGTAATGAATCAACGTGACCAGAAGAGGGCAGCATACCCACATTTTGATCTTTTCCTTTGGTTCTAAGTGACAATTTCAAAGCAAAATAAATAAAGGGAAATAAAAAAAAAAAGGAATCTGTTCAGAGGGAAGAAGATTTCTACCAGAGGAGGTCACTGCAGAGGAAATAGGACCTCCCGATGTTCCTGCAGATGCTTCATTTTTCTTTGTGGGGAACAGAAGGAAGTTCATACTTAGAAGGAAAATAAACTGAAGATTGAAAATAAAATGGAAATTAGTCAGTCCAAAAAAAACCTTCAGCTCTGATAATCATCTGTTCTGGTCTGGCTGGAGTCCAGAACTCAGGAACCATCAGCTGAGGAGACGCCAGAATCTCCATAAAGTGTTTTAAAGTTAATCATCTGAAGTTTGTGGAGATTGGTTTTTTTTTTTTTGGTACTTTGATTTTATGGATGCTAAATGAGTGAATCCTGTTGACCCGCAGAAGCTCCTTCAAAAGCGTCTAAAGTGAACGAGCGGAGCCACAGATTCAGCAGATGAAGTCTTTATTCCACTTTTAACAGCAAACATCGTTACAGCTTCTACAGAAAAACATGTCAGCAGTCTGTCAGGAAACAAAGATCCTCGCTGCAGGAAGAGCATCACTTCACAAAAAAAATTATTCCTGAAGCCAGGAAATCAGAAACGGTTAAATCTAGTTTAGTCTTTCAAACATGATCTTCAAACACCCCCCTCCCCACCCCCATCCCCATTTCAACACCAGCAGATATGAATGAGATGGAAAGGATTTGTGTTTTGTACTCCACATACGTCACTAGTTAGCTTTGTCCTCCACCCCCCCATGCCCCACTCTTCTCTCTCCTGCTCCCCACCCCCGTCCCATCTGGTTGAGCTCTCCGTTCAGCTGCTGATGATGTGCCCTCCCCAGGTCTCGTGCTTGGTTCCCGGTTTGAGGTGGGTGATGGCGACCTCCACCGCCTGCACCTTCTCGTGTTTGGGGGGGATGGCGCAGACCTTGTAGCTCACTTCGTCTCCTTCCACCGGCACATACTCTCCTTCAATGCTGGGGGGGTGCAGGAAAAATGGGAGGTAAGAAACGGGTCAAAGCCCACGGCGGGTGTCAAGAGGAGATCCGACAGTTTCCACCAATGAAGCTAACGTTAGCCAACATACAAATGTTAGCTAACGTTGTTTTTAAACGTGTTTGATTAAAAGTACGATTTTAATTAGAGAAAACCAACAAAATAAAAAAACTACACTGAGAAAAGTGCATTTATTTATTTTAAATTAAAAAAAAAAGCTCTAAAGAAAGGTAAGACAAAATGAAAAGCTCTTCCTGTAGTAAAGCACGGCAGTGGGAGTGTAATGCTATGGGAATAATAAGTAACTTTAGAGTACGAGAATTATGCACATAAAATCAAAAAGAAAGATTGTTTAAATGCTGTAAAAAAATGTGACTGACCCAGGGACTTACAGTTTGGAAAATGTCTGATAAAGATCACATTCATCTGAAAATGACCCAAAAACTCAAAAAAAAAAAGCATTCCTGAGGGTCCAGAGAGTCTACAAACAATGATAAATAAAATGCGTGTGGGTCTGAGACCTTTACAAAAACATAAATATTTATCATTCTAACTTTTAAGGTCAGCTCTTGTGAGCGTAGGCATGAACAGTAGAAATGATGACATTTGTCGTCTTGTTTAGATTCAGGAAAATGTTCTGACGCCTCGGGAAGAGCCTGACTGATAACCTGAACTCTTCCTGGAGCAGCACCTCCTCTGACCGATGGCATAAGACTCATGAACACGCAGAACACACGGAAAGAAGCCCGTCTGAGTTCTAGTGACGTCTTCTCTCAGAGTGGGCGAAGTCTGCAGCTCTAAGCCTGTGGGGGCAAACAAAGCCACAGAGCTGAAGGTCATCAGACCTCCTCCTCCTCCTCCTCTGTACTCCCACGCTGCCCTGGTGTCAAGGATGAAAGCCCGAGCAGCTCCACCGAGCAGCTCCACCGAGCAGCTCCACCGCCGACGCGCACACACTTACTCAGAGATGTGGACGAAGATGTCGCTGCCGCCATCCGACGGCGTGATGAAGCCGTGGCCTTTGGAGCGCGAGAAGCATTTACAGACCCCGGTGAAGACGGGACCCTCTGAAGCTCGGGCCGTCCTGTGGATGGATGGAAAACACAGGTGAGGACCTCATTGTCCTGCAGGTGGGGCCGATAGGGCTCAGGTGGGGCCGGTAGGGCTCAGGTGGGGCCGGTAGGGCTCAGGTGGGGCCGGTAGGGCTCAGGTGGGGCCGGTAGGGCTCAGGTGGGGCCGGTAGGGCTCAGGTGGGGCCGGTAGGGCTCAGGTGGGGCCGATAGGGCTCAAGGGGAGGAGAGTTTTTGAGCTTCAACAGGTCGTCTGAAATTGAGGTTTAATGAAGAGGATGGAGGAACATTCCCCTCTAGATGTTCAGACACTAACACATAATAACCGCTGCAGTCTTTCCCGGCTGTATAAGAGAACTGGACTGAGTGGCCCCCCCGCCCCCCCAGTGTTCCCCACAGGAAGTAGCCGCTGGCTCCAAAAAGCGTTGAGCCGTGTCCAAACTCCCACCCTAACCCATAACTACTAAAAAAACGATATAATGCGGGTCTCTGCAGAGCCCTGAATTTTAAAAGCAATGTGGACACCGTGTTCAATGCTGATTTTTTTTTTTACGGCGTATATGACATCATCGATTTTACAAAGTTAAAATCCAAATAATATGAGTGTTTTGCGATGATTATTTATGAGTCCACTGTCTTCTGAAGATAAAAACGTTGATGGTTTAATTAAAAAATACTTTTTTTTTGGTTAAAAAATAAAAGTTTGACGCAATGCATTGTGGTCCATATCCGCCGATCTAGTGAGCATCGATGCACACTGGTTTTTCACAGAGACTTCTGGGAGATTTCTGGAGCACTGGATTTTGGAGTTGTAGATTCGGACAGCAGTACAAAATGACGTGAGTGGTGAAGGAATTCGGATATAGCCAGTATCATCTATCGAGAAAGAAACAGCTGTTGCTGTCATTCTATTGGTCAGAGGAACCATCCTTCCTCTGATAACCTTTGTTAACACGCTCTGGATAATGATTTTCTTTAGTTCAAGTTATAAACTGAACAAACAGATGCCTCAAATAAAGCCCCATATTTCCCAGACTCTAAGGCTCACTTAAAAGCCTTAAGAAGTTTCAAAAAGATTTTGAGAGACAGGCGTTTAGTCGGGTGTTAATGAGAGTCCGATAACTTGGCTAACGTGTAGCGGTGTCAGACTATGTCACCAAGAACGTTGTGAGTTAGCGTGGTCCCAGTTTCAGTGGCATCAGTCGGGTTTTTTTTTAGAGAGAAAACGCCAACGTACCGCACCGTACGGTATGTGGGCTCACATTGAACACTGGAAACCTTTGCCAGATTTCGTGCAGCCCGCTTTCAGTGCTATAGGGGTGTGGACTTCCAACAAGCTCACTCCTGATTGGTGAGAGTGGTGGCCACAAAAATGCTGACGCAGACCAATCACTGTCTGGTTCCAACATGTCCGTATCCTGAAACGAATGGTGACTGAATTGACTTCATTTGGTTGGAGCTGGAAGTAAACCCTTTTCTATGGGGGACATCACACTCACTCAGTCCAGTTCTTTTATACAGTCAATGAATTGGAAAATATCTGCCGTTGCCTTGGAGATGAAATGGGATCTAAAGAAACCTCTGACTTTTCCTTTAACTAGCTTCTTTGCTTCTTCAGCACTTCTTAAATCTGAAATCAGCTGAGTGACAGCTTCAGGTCAGAGAGGAGCCAAAGTCTGCAAGAAGTCTGAGCCCTCGTGAACCGAATTCTGGTTCCAGCGTCAGAAACCGATGCAGGACAGAAGCTGAGTTCTGTAACTGAGAACCATTTCCATAGTTTTAGAGAAGTGGAGGTCATAAATGCATATTGAGGTTGATTTACAGCAGAGGGTCAAAGTCCAGGTGTTCAACATGTTTTCCAACCAAACTACCATTGAAGCTCCATGCTGGCTAAACACACCTGATGCAGGTAAATCAGCAGTGGATTAGGCAGGATTTGTAGAAAACCTGCAGGATGCCAGCCCTCATGCCTGAATTTTGACACCTCTGACTAAAGAGGACAGAAAAATACCGGAGATTGAGTTTTTGGGGCTTTTTCTGCCCTTTTCTCCACAATATTCTCACCGTCAGAACTCCAGCAGGAACAATCTTCAAACAACGTCATCAAAGCCAATTCTGGGCTAAACTCTGATGAGGCGTTTTCAGTTTTTACCCTCATCAGACCATGAATGAGTCGTTTTTGTTCACGATTAGGGCTCATGGTAAATGTTACACACCGTTCCCCTGGTTACCGTGGGACTTATGGCACGTTCTAAAAACAACCTGGATTACAGATGTCTTCAGGTGGTGAAACTCCTCACTACACACTTTTCTGTTGGCTCAAACTCTCAAGTTCAGACTCTCATAAGTCCAGTTTTAAAAACATGAAAACAAAGACTGACTGGAATGAAACTGTATGTGAATTTGTCAAAACAAACACATTCTGTACAGGAGACACGGCACACAGGAAACTGATCGACAAGCTCTACAGCCAATCAGGAGGCAGGACACAGAGCACTGTAAAAAAAAAGACGAAACAAAAAAAGGCGCACAAACTGCACTATAAAAAATGAGCTGGCTGCGAAAGGTGAACCGCAATTTAGCAAGAGAACACAATAAACTACCGCTTTTGTTTAGCCCAAAGTGTATGAAGTGATATTTATGCCACCGCAGTAAAAACAAAACTTTGAATATCAACTGAAAATATTAAATATTTGCTTGTTTTTGTTTTCCAAAACTAATTTAGCTTTTTTCAACACAACTGTTTCTCCCCATCTGTGATTTTGCGTTTCAGTTTAGGGTGACACATCTTTCATCAAACAGCTGCTGATTGGTGTAGATTCTAACCAATCAAAGCGCCAAATTGATCTAACATGGTGTCTGTAACAGAGCCAAACCGGCTCTTTTTATCCTCGATTTAGCCTCTTTGGCTGAGGAAAGATACGTTTTTAATTATTTTAAAAATAATTCATACTTTCTTTCTTTTTGGCTGAGGATCTCCCGAAACTGTAAAATAAACTGTTTAGTTTATCTGCTGACATTAAACCAACATGTGTGTGATCTGTGAATCCTCTGCAGCAAAATATCACTAAAAAAAAAGTTTGTTTTTCTTTAAGATCCGTTTGTTAAAAGTAGACTTCATGAATGTAGCAGAAGAAACATTTTTAACTTTTATGTTACTGTAATTTTTTTTTCCCCAGAGTAAATTTGCTTCAGCAGATGATCCTGTGTTAATAAAAAAACAAAAATATTTTAAAAAAACAATATTATTAATTTAAATAAAAAACAATGGCTCTGATCCAAATCTTTATCCGAATAATATGTAATTCCAGTTTGACAGAGTCTGAGCAGAAATAATTTTTTCTGCTGCAGACATTTTAAACACAAAGATGAATAAATACAAAACCCTGTTTGATTTTATTTCTGAGGTTCTGCTGCTCCTTCTGGGTTTTACCCGGAGAAAAACGCGCCAGATCGGTTGAAGACGGCAGAATCCCGGTTGAACAGAATAGAGACGAAGTCCAAAGTCCGTCTCTGCCTCCAAACACCGTCAATACGAGACAGAGACACCTGATTGGTTAGAATCTGGACCAATCAGCAGGCTGTTCGATGGCAGCTATGTCACGCTAAACGGAAACTTATGAACGCAAAATCCAAGATAGGGAGAAAGTGAGAAACTTAGGAAGTTTTGAAGTTTTTTTAGGAAGTTTTGTTTGAAATGTGGTGGCATGAATGTCACCTCATAAAAGCATCCCAACCCGACCATCAGGAGTGATGTGGGCTTCCGTTCATACTTCAACACATCAGCAGGTGAAGCTGGAACCGAACCATTGACTTGGGGTCAGAGGTTGACCGCTCTACCACCACCGGCCCAGTTGAAAAGAACATTCCTGACCCGACCCATCCTCACAGTTTCAATGAGTGTTATCAGATTTAACAGCTGGTTTAGCTTCGGAGTTGAAAGGTAAACATGGAAAGACCAGAACAAAAAGAACGCTGAACTCGTGTTTGTGTGTTACTTACGCAGAGTAGGTTCTGTTCCTGCGGGTGGGCAGGGGGCTGGGGATGAGGTAGCCTCTCATGGGGGAGGAGGAGCGTTCTCTCTGCCTGCCGGCCGGAGGCCTCAGGGACTCTGGAGCCAGAAAACACAGAGTTTCCTCCTGACAAACGTCACGCAGAAGAGAACGTGCTGTTCCAACAGTGACCATTTCCCATCATGCTCTGTGTGTCTTTGTTACTTTAACATCTAGCAGACCTTGAGGCCTCCAAGAGGGCTTCTGCTGAAGATCTCTTGTTTTCTAGGACAAGAGTTCTTTAGAAAAATCACTCCGAGTGGGCGGGGCTGTTGGCGCTGAGCAACCTCGCCCCTGCTTGTAATCATTCATCTGTTTACTCTCTCTCCTGCTAGCTTACAGCCCCTCAGCGGTGGGACAAAAACAGTGATCAATATCAGATCCGTCCAGCCGTACAGTTTAGATTCAGATTCCAGCTCAGACGATTAAAACAAAGACGTTCATGGATCTGTTTGTCTGACAGTAGATGATCAGAATGGAGCATCACAAATAGGCTTTTTTCATCTGCTCTTGATTCACAGTGATATGATACGCAGAAATGCAATTTTAAGTTGTCTTCCTATCTGTCCCCCATCATCAGAAAAACACAATTTTCAGCAGAGTGGCTCTAACTTTTAAGTGGAAGTCATGCAGTAACGTTATATTCTGCTGCTCACAGTGACATCAGCTCTCAGTGTCTGAACGTACGGGGGAATCAGGATTCTTTTTCTACTTTTTTTCATTCATAGTTTGACAAACTTTGACCTTTTTGACACACGTGTTCAGAAAAAGTCAAACAGCAGCATGGAGAAGCATCAGCGGTGGCTTAGCTGCTCAGACAGAGAAGCTTCATTCGTCCGTGATTAACACACATGTAGAGGTTGTTTCCTCCCGGAGTTTGTGTCTGACAGCTTTCAGGAGGACAGGATGTTGCACCAAATGATTGAGGGACAGAGTGAACTTCACTACAGTCAATGTTCTGTGGATGATTAACCTGAACGTCGTTTCAGAACTTCCTGTAAAGTCATGTAATCTAGAAAAACGGACTCGGCATTCGCAGGGTCGAGGAGGTAAATCTTTTTATATTTATTACCAGGAGATGTTGGGGATCTGGGAGAGGGCATCGGCGGGGTGGTGGGTCGGGGCTCCTGGATGGGCGCGGCCTCAGACGACATGCTCACTCGAAAACCTCAAAGCAGCAAACACCTGTGGAGAGGAGCACAAAGGAGCTGCACTTAGAAAAGTGTCTCCGCTTCACCACGTCTGTGTCACAACGGCCGTTACCGTGGCAACGGCGCTACGGGAACTGTCCGGTGTGACCTGATGACAAAAACGGGTGACAGAGGCTCGATTCAGAGCTGGGATCATTAGCGGCTTCTCCGTAGAGCAGCAGAGGGGAGGAGGAGAGGACTTTGTCCCGTCACTCCTGGATGAAGGAGGCGCTGGGATCAGTTTTGTGGTCTCATTCAGAGTCTTTCCAGCAGAACTGGAGCTTCTAGTTTCCCCACAACGGCAGATTTACCACATGTGCTTGTGATGACAAACATTCAAGACAGAGGAGCGTGAAAACAGTCGTCCAGTAGGTTTTGCTGACTGTTCTGCTATCAGTCGAGCAGAGAACGAACCAAATGTCTGAGCAGGAGGCAGAGACACGTTTCACTCACTTTTCACTTTGCAGTCATAATTACTAGAGCTGGGAACAAAGAAAATCCATCTGCACTTCATAGGTACAATATGGATTCAATAAATCAATGAATTTATTTTATTGTTAAAACATTTACTGGACTTTTTGTTAGACAAAAAAAAGCTACTTTTCTATCAAATCTAAAACAGTAACGGATTGCTTTTTTTCATTTATCTTAAATCCTTAGATTTGTGAAATCATTTGATCAACAGATGCTAATTTGAGCGTTAATCGCGTTTGGTGTGAACGGGGCATTTTTTTCTGAAGCGATGCACTTTCTCCCAAAGCGCAACTTATACGGTGCATAAATTGGGCTGAAAATGACTGAATATGTTTTAATGTCCACAAATTTACTCTCGTGTTTTGTTTTTGAATTGAGACTCTTACTTCTTGAAGACATCTTCTGTAAACCGTCTCAATGGTGCCAACCATGCATCGGGTCTCTGCTTTAGTTCTAGCATTTAGAATCAAATGTTAATACTCTTTATAGACATGGAGAGGAAACGTGACTGGAGCGGTGAAGGTTCTGCAGCAGAACCAGCCTTTGGGCGGCAGAACCAGCCTTTGTGCGGCAGAACCAGCCTTTGTGCGGCAGAACCAGCCTTTCTGCAGTTTCCTGAGGGAGTCAGGAAGCAAACGAAGAAACAGCAGCGATGCGGAAGTGTCTGACAGTAAATTTATCTGGAGCAAAGGTTGATAAGGCCTTTGTTTTTGTTTTGATAAATCTGCTGTCCTGTTTATGCAGGAAATGGATGATTGAGAACTTCTGCAGCAAAGAAACCAGCAGAAATCCTGCAGGAGACCTCTGCAGTCACACCGTAATTCAACCACAGACCTTTTCAGAAGAAGCAGAAGGGAAACAGTTGTAGCACAATTTAAGAGTTTAACTGTGTTATCATTTGCTAATGTTTAGCTCAGCTTCACATGCATTCACTGACACCGATAGCTGCTATTTGAATGAGCTGCATATAAAGCCCTCCCAGCCTCTCTGGACAACAGGCTGCTGTCTGAGCTGCCATTAGCATTCATTAGTAGGTCTATTTCAAGTCCACTTTTTTGCATCTCAGCAGCATCAACAGCCACGACAGACGTGTGAACCGGATCCAACACGACAACAAAACACCTCCGTGTCCAGAGATTAGCCGCAGAAACAGATCCTCATGCAGACACCAGTGCAGCATGTTGGGGCGAATGACGGTTAAACACAAGTTCAGGATTTCACTAAAAAGCTGCAAACTGCATATTCTCCACTCTGTTCTTGTAACTCCATCCAGCTCGTCTGATCACTGGAACATTCTAGTTCAAACCCTTATGCTTTGAGAAGAGAACTGCAGCCAACTGGATCAAAACAGTCTTGGCAGAACAATCCCATTTGATAGGAGTTCATTCGTGCTGCAGTATCTCAAAAACAGAGAACAGGACCAGCAACAAGTCCAAGAATATCCAAAGAGAGACGGTCAACGGCAGAAGGATAAGCCTCTCCTTTCATGTCTGGAAACCATGTCAGCCTGCAGGCTGAGAGCAAAGTCCTCACACTACTACATCTGCGGTCAAGAAGGATCCAACAAGACCAAGTCCTAACCAAGTTTCCCTCTGAAATGATGCGGATGTTCAGCATATTCATCTCCTTCACCCACTGTAGGCTTGGTAGCCGTTACAATGATAAAGTGTCGCACAGTGTTTCCAATAATTTGTTTTTGTGAAAAAAGATTTCAATGTAAAAAATAACAAGAATAAAGTACTAAGAGTTACTGTGGCATTTATTATTTCATAAGTGACAAAAACTGCATGGAGTCTCAGAGCTCACTGGAGTAAAACCACAAAAATGAGGAAAAGTTTCTGCAGAGGGCAAATATGGACTCTGAATCTACTCAAACTAGAAGGTTTGGCACCTCCAGCGTGTAGCAACAGTTCCATCCTCTAACAACAGCAGGCCTCTGTTGTTCTCCCACAGTGGTGTTAAGCCTCTGCTCAGTGGAATATTCCATGATGGTCGTCTCTGGTGTCTCGTCACCAAGAGACCCTGCTGACACATCACATAGCGATCCACCAGGACACCGTTCCTGCCCATGCTCCAACCATCTACAATTAATAGATGAAGTCCTCCTTCAACACAAACAAATATTTATAAACGCATGGCTTTTTCCTGTTGAAACACCGCAATAGATTCGTTATTGTTGCATATAAACTGATAAGACTCTGGTCTGTGCGACACCCACTTGATAACTGTCATCAGGAAGACGTGTGGCAGAAAAACACCAGCATTTCCACAGCAGCAAAGACAATGTTCAATGAGGACAAACTTTTTCAAACAAATTCTCCAGACATAAATAACAACTGTGTTGAAGGTTTTTCCCCCCAGAGATTTTAAAGAACCATTGTAGCCTGGAAGGTGAGACAAACCTGAGACGAGCTTTGAACTCTTGTTCAGACTTTCTGTGTTCACGATGTGGCCTGATAACCAAGCTAACCAAAACCCGTTGCCCCAGATTATCTCAGAACGTTTGTCCTCATAAAACTGAAGGCTAATTTACACTGGTCTCCATTGCATTGGGTTAACTCAAAATAAAAAAAATAGAATATTCATTTGATCAGAATGTTTGCATCTCCTCCGTCATGTCTGCGTCTGATGTTCGTCCCTCTGTAAAACACAAGCTTTACGCCGATTTGTTGCAAAAAGCTGGAAAAATGTGAAAATGTTTCACTGTGGTTTTAAAATAAAAACGTATTTTATTTTTCGTCTACGGTGACGCGCCTATGCATTAATACACATCAACACAAAACTAAGTGGCAACTAAATTGTTTGTTTTTTTTGGAGCCACAAGTAAACCAGTTTCTATGGGTGACATCACAGTCTCAGTCCAGTTCTCTTGTACAGTCAATGAGAAACACCAATGATGCAATAAAGTGGTTGAGTGACAGAATCTACACTCCGTGGGAAAAAATCTGCCTTCCAGCTCTACCAAGAATACATTTATACTATGAAATTGAAAATTAGAAATGTGCTTTCTTTTCCTCACCTTTATCTTTCCCTCACCTTACGGGAAGTTCTTTTTGAAAGATGTAAAGACATTTCAAATGACTTTAGCAGTGTTAACAACTAATGACAAGAGGTTTCTGGTCAAAGCACAAATCCGCACCAAAATGTCCCTTAAACACAGCAGGTGCTTGATTGCTTGCCATCCCATGATACACTAAAAATGTTTCTTTAGCCCTCGACTCCATATATAGTTGTGTTAAAAATAACCAAAGTTGGGTTATTTTTAACTACTGAGTTTTTAGTGTGAAGGATGACGAATCAGAGTGCTGAAAGTAAACTCAAAATAGAAAACATACTGAAAGAACAGAATGTTAAATACTCTAGCTGTAATGATTTGAATGAAACATCCCATAATGACATTTACCTTAACAGCTGAAATGACTCAAACAACGGATCCAAACCACAACTTTCTACTAACTCACTAAGCCTTAATAATCGGCGTTTAAACCAACAATGGAAGAAAAAAAAAGCATTTAGTTTACGTTTTATAGTTATACAAAATACAAAATTGATCTAGGCTAAATACAATGTCTGTCTTTAAAGGGCCTATAACATGCAAAATTAAACTTTTGATGTTTTAAGTGTATTAAAATGTTCATTCCTCACAAAAAAAACAACCCCAAAGAAGTATTTTGATCCATTCACGCATTTCTGAGTATTCCTCTAAAACGCTGCTCTCTGAGCAAAAACAAACAGCCCTGTCCCAGACAAAGGGAATACTTAAGATGAATAGCTTCAAAACATAGATTACGTCTATACAAATATGACTAAATCTGTGAAAACCATGTAAATTCAAAATCCCATTGAATCGAATCGAGTGGATTGAGCAAAACAAAAGCATTAACAGAATCGATCCAGCCCTAATATTTTTGATCAAAAAGGTTTTGTCTTGTAAAACTTTAATCTCAAATGTTTTTTGACATGATAGAAAAATGAACTCATTGAGTTGACATGTTAAAAAAACAAAACACAAACAGCAAAAGCTCTAGTTTTACTGACCACAAAAAAAAGTTAAAACAAAAAACACTTTAATTTTAAAGAAACTACAAAGACGATTGTGATGAGGCTGTGAGGCAGAAGAAAATATGAACTATGGATGCATACTGCTGACATGGTATGAAAGACCTCCACGCACCAACACAAAGCTAAACGTTGTCTGCTTCATGTGTTTAGGCAGCCAGTGCTCAAACATAAAGCATCACGCTCAAATCCAAGCTTTGTATGAGCTCTACAGTCAGTGTGGGTGGCAGAGTGAGCAGTTTGAATGGGGAGAGCAAAATGGGACAACAAAAGATGATCTTGATACTACAATTTGATGACTCACTCCTGTCTAATGTGCGTCAAAGCAGCTTTTTTTCCCCATCATTCAGAGCTGAAGGCACAAATGATTTGCATCTGTCACCTCCTGCTCTGCACAGGTTTACTTCAGTGTCGGGTCCTTAGCACGTACGCAATCATAGCAGTGGAAACAAAATCAACCATCATGAAGTCTCTCTCTCTTAAAACAGATATTTACATTTGACATTAATGTGTTTTCTAAAAAAGGTTATTCATTCATTTTTCCTCAACAAACACAGGATCATTGTCTTCTTTTGCTTTAACAATTTATCTAAAAGATAAAATAAAAATAAAAAGGGGGGGGAATTTTGTCACACACGCCTTTTGGAGTTCTATTTAGTAATACCTCTGTGTTTGAGTGTCTACATCATCATTTATTAGTATACCAGACACATTTCATGCATCACCCTTCCATTAGTGATCTCCGTTAGAAAAGCAGACCATGCTTTGCACTTAGCCTGAAAAGGCGGATGTCTGTCTGAGCCGCAGCGTCCAAGAATCACGTGACATTGAGAAATATGATTAAAGAAAAATTTGCAGCTCCATCTCTGGGAAGCACTAAAATACCTATATCCTACAAATAAAGACTGATAACATAAGGAGTAATCAATGAATTCAATTCAATTTTATTTTATTTGTATAGGCTAAATTCACAACAACAGTTGTCTCAATGGGCTTCGTACCGGTAAGGTAAAGTGAACATACAATGTTATCAGAAGTAATAAAGACTTCAGCCCTTCAGTAATTGTCTAACATGATCATTCTGTATAGTGATAGGCAACTTTCTTATTATTTATGTTGGTTTTATCAGAATGTGTTTTGTTCAACAACCCAAGCTGCGCAATACACGTCGCAGAAGACTGCAAAAAACGGTGATAAATGGTTACCTTAATGTGCTAAAAAACAATCTTATGGTTGCTTGAAATATTTCATGATTCAAATAAATCCATTTATGCCTTTGACCAGTCGGATGGAGCTCTTCCTGTTGTTAACATGAAAAAACAACTACCAGGGGAAAATTTCAAATAATTTTGTTGAAAATTATTACTGACTACTTACTTAACTTTTATTACATCTTTTAGAAAAAACATCTGAAACTTCCAGCTTTTTCTGCCACAGTTATCACAAAAATGCATGTGAGATTGCAGAGGGACCGTACATCATTACAGAATATAGCATTGTTCGGGTGAATACTCGATTCTGATTGGCTGCTGGGTCTGCGTTAAAAAGTGATAGACAGTAAACCCTTGTTTTTCGCGGGGGTTACGTTCCAAAAAGAACCCGTGATAGGCAAAATCCGTGAAGTAGAAACCTCTATTTTTTTTTCAATTATTATATAATTAAATACTCTATTATACATTGAAAAGAAAGAACAAACCATTTTACAGACTCAAGCATTTGTTTCACAAATCAAAGTACTTTAGAAACGTTTTTTTTTCAACAAATAACTCTGTACTGTACTGTCAAATAATAATTTTAATCATCAATGTGAACAGAAGGCTTCAAATCGCGGAGATTAGCCCCGCCCACCGCGATCCGAGTAATTGGATTAAACGGGAGAAAATATAAAATGATTATGAAAAAAATACAAAGTACAGTCGGACAAATAGTGACTCGGGTGTATTTCACTGCTCTAGCCGCTGCATCCTGACTCCGCTCTGCAGTGTTTTCTTCTTGAAGCCCGCGGTGCAGCTGTGTTTGTTCGGGAGAAGAACATAGTGATAGGCAGTTGTTGCTCTTTTTTCTATGGGTTTTAGAGAAACTTGAAATTGCAAGAGAATTTGCACGTACGTGCTGTAAATTTGGCAAGCTGTTTTACCTACGTGTACATATTAAACTGCAGCGTTATTGACGCACAGGTAGAGAAGAAGCGGAGTGACTTTTTAGCCAATCAGAATGCAGAACACAATGCACGATGCAAATCCGCGAAGTAGCGAAACCGTGAAAAGTAAACCGCGTTGTAGCAAGGGATCACTGTACCACAGGATAACTGCACAGTGGAAAAGAAGTTCCGGTCACCTAGCTTAAATGTTTTGTATCACTGCGCCGGCTTCTTTAAAACAACCTTTTGCTTCATCATTTGGACAAAAACAAGCGGTAAGGGATTGAACTTTCTCTCTGAACTGATGCTTTATTCAACCCATCGGAAAGATCAGCATATATATATGTCGTTTTTTATCGCCGAATCTTGACTCCAGCGGTGGTGCAACGCAACGCGGACTATTTGTTACGTGATGCGGCGCAACGTGACAAATAGTTCCCTTGTTGTGAGAAAAGCGATCCAAATTGGAAAAAAAAACAAGAATTAAGGACTAAAAACTGGACGGGACGGGACCGGACGGTTCAGGCTTCCACAGCGTGCATTAAAAAGTGATAATGGACACTTCGTCTGCCATTAACTATGAATTTCTCCCTTTTTCAATTTTTGGATGCTGGTGTGCCGCAGGATTTTTGTCAAGGATAGAGTGTTTACCTTGGCTCAAAAAAGGTTGAAAAACACCAAGTTGGATGACACTAAAGATACGACTATGACATTCACGAATGCCTTTTATGTCATTTCATTTTCTTACAAAAAAATGAAAAAAGATTTTTCCTGTAGGGATTTTTTTTAGCAGTGATTTGCAGCTGCGCTAAAGAAAACAAAAGTAACTTATTTGTGCTAAATAAAGGGTTAAAGCATTATAGTGAGTGAAAACAGCAAATATAAAGAGCATGTTTTGAATGAATAAGCTCTCAAAATATTTTGATGAAAAATCATAGAAGTTACTTAGAAAATAAAATTAAGTAAGTAAATAAATAATAAATTAAATTGGTCTTATGCTTTAAATATGACACCAGAGGTTTTTTTGAGTAAAATAATGTAATAATTTGGCTGGTAAAAAAACATGTGTGGCCTGTAGATTTCATCGGTCTCTTTTGAAAGTATTTCAGTAATGACCATAACAGATAACTGGAATAATATAGCATCTTTTGACTCATGCAAATGTGAACTTTCAATCAATTCTACGACAATAGGATCCATCTCCATCTGCGGCACAGAACACCATATATAACCCTGTAACTGCTCTGAATACCTGACTAATAGAGCAATCCCTGACCAACCAAATGCAAACACTGAAACCTGATCGTCTGGGTTTTCTCTTAAGTAAGCCTGACAAAGAAACAGCTTCAATAGTCCTTCAAAACATCAGAGGTGTTAGGAAGATAGCCTCTCCTTTCCATATGGTAACAGTAAAAAAAATGTTTAAAGCTCCACTAATTGGAAAAGGAAATCCCATCTCTAACACAATTTTAACAGGCAGGTAAAAAAGCAAGCTACTGGACAGTCATTACGAAAGAGATCACTCTTTGGGATTGGAAAAGTACAATGGCAGGTTCTTGACGAATCTCAAACACAGGAAGACCCAAGAAGACATTGTTCAGTACCTCTATCTGCTGAAGTTACGATTAAACAATGTTGCTCACTTTCACTAGTGTCCAATTATTCTGACATGCACATATGCTTTGTGCCTAATTTGAAACACATTTTGTTAAGTTTGACCAGAATCTGGAAAGTGTGAACACCACCAAAGTCAAAAGTCTCAATCCCAATTTGGGTTCAGCTCTACAGGAAGAGTAGGTGTCTACCAGGCACCCAGGGACAGGACACTTAAACCTGTTTTGATCCCAATAGAAAGAATCCAGCAAGTTGATTTCAATTTAATTTGGAGTTGGACCATGGAAGTAAGAGGATTCGAGCGCAACATCTACGCAGGACGATTGACTGCTATCACAGAGACAATGGTGAGCCCAAGGTGGGGAGTGAGAGGGCCAACTCTTAAAAAGAATTGCTTACCCCAGAAACCATTTAGGGGAAATCCAGTGTTTTGAATGTTATGACAAGTTTACACAATCTGTGTCTTTGTTTTTAAATCAAAACATTTAAAAAAAAGTAAAAAAAAAAAATTCCTAAATGATGATACATCAGAACTTCACCTATGGAGGAAGTGGGTGCAAAAATGCATTTAGTCTGTCCAAAAGCCAACAAAGAACTAGTTCTGCTATGAACCGAGTTCACAACTTCACTTCAGAATGTAGAGCCAAAACCATGGTAGACCAACAGTTTAAGATGTTTAAACTAGAGATCCAAAGATTCACTTTCCCCACAATTCAGTCCAAACCTAGATTTTAGGTTTGGTTTGATATCTGAATTGTGTTTTACAAAAACAACAAAAACAAAAATATCAGGAAGAATTTGAGCCTGAAAAGTAGCTGTAGAAAATTATGTACACGAAAGCTTTAAACATGGAAGCCCAAAACGTGTGCTAACAAAAGACTCTTCATCTGAAGTCGGCACGGGTTGCTGAGGGCGGTGTGAAGGTGGCTTCAAATTTAGCACGATAATTTGACAGTTTCAACTAGGGTTGGGCGATGTCCCCTAATTTGGCCGTTGACGATGTTTGCTGTCAACCATCGGGATGGACGATGACATCGTCGGGGGGGGGGGGGGGGGGGGGGGTATTTTTACATTTTTCGTTCTTATATAACTGCTATTCGTTATTTTGCTTTTTTCATTTTATTTCCCAACTAATGGTTAATCCGCGATGATCCAGTATAAACTGAGGGAAGTGACTTTAACAGAAAAAGTAACAAGCAAAATAGAAAAGAAGTGGTCCGCTCCCGCACTTAACTAGTGAAGTGGACCGGCGGAGGGCGGATTTACAGCTTTATGTTTGATGGGAAGGGGGGGGGGGGGGGGTACATGAGCGGTATGTGTGGGAGATTTAAGACTGCGATCCGTCCCGCAGCTCTAGGGGTACAAGCAACCGAACTCAGAACCGGGTCTAAACGTGTGTCTGAGCACAGTTCGGATCGTCAGCACACACAGCGGTTTGAGCTTCAAAAGCAGAAATGTCGCTCAGTCCTTAGAAAACATTCAATCAATCACGTGGATTTGTGTTTCCAGTCGTGTCCCGACTAAATAAAGGCTGATGTTATTCACAGGATGCAGCGCCACCCAAAGCTAATGTTGTTAGCCCGTGTTAGCATACTGCTAATCCTGGCTACGTTCAGAAAAAGCACTGACCACACGGATTAAAATTCAAATGATGAGCGAACAGGTGTTTCATAATAACCGTAACATTATTAAAAGCACGTTTAGAAGATCGTCTCGTATTTTACCGAGCTGACATGTCAATGTATATAGCTGCTCGCCGCTGTTATCGTTTTGTATTGAATTGTTACCTTCAATAAAGTTTGGAAAAAAAGCCGCTCGGCGGAAGTTGTATCCTCTTCCGGTTTTCAAACTGCGCATGTGCGAATACTGCGCGTGTGCGAATGATTTATTCCAACCGAAATTGTGACCTTAGTGAACGTTTTTATATTCTGAAAACATTTTTCTGGGCCCATGTACACGGTTGGATTCTAATCCGACCATTGATCCCATCAAGATATTTTGTACATGTAACCGCGGCTTATGGTGTCGACGCGCAACGTGGCGGGGGCGTGGCATCACGATGGTGGTCTCTCCATCGGGATGTCAGTCACCCATCACGATGGACGATGATATCGTCCATCGGCACAACCCTAGTTTCAACACAAACACACTGGTAAGCAGTAGAGATAGTAGAAATCTCCATTGAATAAACGGATCACGACACTTTATAGCAGCGAAAGACGCTTCCAACAGTTCGGTGAAGTTAGTAAAACATTTACAGATTCGGTCTTAAAGGGCTCAAAAATTATTTAAGTAAACATTTTACACCGACAACAAATTTTTCTTACTTTTTGCTATACAAAAAATAGCAACATTAAAAGAAACAAAGTACAGATTTCTTTTTCTAATGCTAAGGTTTCCAAACTTTCTCATGTGGCTTTTCAGCACCTACTTTTACTAGTTAATAGTTTAACTTTTTAAAAATTGATTGGGCTTTGACATGCAATATCAACTTTTTGAGCTTGTAGGTGTATTTTAATGTAATTATAATGTTAATTTCTTTTCTATTTTCTAATAGTTTGATCCATTTAGTTATTTTTGAGCATTCCTCTAAAAACCTCCTCTCTGAACACCAGCCCCTCCCAATCCATGAAAACAAGCCTGTTATCATATTCATACTTTGGTAAATGGGGAAAAGCCCCTTCAATTAAGAGTCTGAGCTGCCAGCCCCGCCCCCAGGCTAACACACACACACACACACACTTTTTCCGCTGGGCTAGCAGTGTCTAAAATTCTTTCATTTTATATGCACAGAATCTATTTTTGCAAATCTTTAGATGTTTGTTTTCATGACGCAGACACGCTACCGCTAGGTTGACGTCATGAAATAGGCGGCACCCTAGTTTAGGAGCAAAAGCCGGCGTATGGGGTAAAATAACTGTCAACAAAAAGAGTGTTTATGAAAAACAAAATTTAGCACGATATAATAATTTGTCTCACACTTAAAAAAAATGAATACATCATTTAGTTTTGAGTTTGACATGTCTGTTTGACATGATTTGTTTTTGCTCTGAAGCTCTTGCTTAGCTTGAATATGAAATTTCCTGTTAAAAAACTGTGAAAAAATATGTCAGGGGGGGTCATAGGCATATTCATCGAGTCCCGGAACATCGAATCAACTAAGTGAGCATGCTCTCTGTGCCTCATCAATTCATTTTAAAACAGAATTTACCTTTTTAGAATGTAATTGATACCTGGAAGGTAAATGATCTTCATACCATAGCTCCACTGAATGAAAACAAAACTGATAAACACAAAAAAAAAATACACCAGACCCAGAGGTGGTGGGAAAATGATCAAACAAAATTTAAAAAAAAAAACCTGAGCAGGCAGTGGCAGCCTACCATTTTATTCCTTGGACAGGTGGGGCTTGCTCCACCCCCTGGACCTGTCCAAGTGTACGCCCAACAGTAGCCGGGACAGGCTCCGGCAGCACCTTGACCCCGAAAAGGATACAGCGGGTAAAGAAAATAGATGGAAAATAACAAAATCGGAAAGCTAACTAGGAGCTAAAGTAGGCTAACTGGTAGGGGTGTAAGAAAAAAAATCGATTCGGCAATATATCGCAATACTTCATTTGGCAATACTTGTATCGATTCAAAATGCTGCCATGACGATATTTATTTAATTATTTCTGAGCGTCCGCCAGTGTCTGACTCTTGTTGTCCACTTCACCCTCCGACCGCTAGTTGGCAGCAGAGAACACGGAGCCTCTTCGAGCAGCTCTACACCACAAAACAACAGGAAGACTGCAGCGAGATGCAGCTTGTTCTGTTGTTATAAGGCATGAAATACTTCGTTTTTAGTTGGTATGGATACCAAACAGAAAGTCTGTGCCATGTTGCTGCCAGTAAGATATAAAAACGTGGATTGCTGTGTTTTTTAGCGGCTCAGATAAAAACGAAAAGCAGTGCAGCTGCGCAGCGGCTAATGCACTTAGCATCGGCTAATGCTGTCGGCAAAGCGGGCCAAAGTTCTGCAGAACCTCCCCGCAATAGATTCTAGTTCAGAGACCTGATGAATCAGAGGGATGTGTACAACGCTCTGAAAAAAGGCCGACATCGTGGTGATCGATGTTATAGGTTTGCTAGTATGAGAAAGCCTGGCTGCAACGGTGCAGAGCAGAGTGATATGTTAACAAAACAAAGCATCTTTGTTACATAAAGCGTCTCCTTCATTCCGTCATCATGCTGCCTCATCATCACACTTTATTGTTTCTGGAAAGAATCAGTGCCCCCACCCTTTATTTTTGAAGCACCATTCAGGCTCCTGAACCGTTTAAAAGCACATGAGAAGCTACATTAAGCAATATAAAAAAAATACCCAGCATTTTAATTCCCCAATAGAAACTTATTAGTTAAGGCACATTCATTCTTTGTTTTTTCTTATACTGAAAAATATTTTGTTGTGGAAATCTTTCTATATTTTTAGTTACCAAAATAAAAGCACTATGAATTTGCCTTGGTAAAAGCAACTTATATATGAGATACAGTTGCAGTGCTTAATATTTTGATCATTAAATAAACTGAATTTGAAAATTTTA
The DNA here is from genome assembly GCF_053564925.1 of Oryzias latipes. NCBI lineage: Eukaryota > Metazoa > Chordata > Actinopteri > Beloniformes > Adrianichthyidae > Oryzias > Oryzias latipes. The sequence goes on along the minus strand of NC_136244.1, from coordinate 3,149,548 downwards.
GTACAATGGAAGACATATTGAAATTCAGGTAGAGTTTTTTCAAAGTCATATTTTAAAAAAAAAAGAAAGAAAATATGTTTCGGCATAGTATATTGGGATACGTATCGCGGGGCGCATATCGGGATACGTATCGTATCGCCAGACTCTTGCCAATACACACCTCTACTAACTGGTAGCCGACCCACCCAAATTGCCAACTTGCGATGCATGAACAAATAGCAATACAATTATTTCCATTTTACTGCAACAGCTTAAATGAGAGTCAACATAACTTGAATTATACTGGAAATGACCCTCATCTATAAAGGAAGCGAGAATCTAACATAAAAGGGTCCATCCGATTGGTCAATGTGGAAGGGTCCATGTGATCAAATGCACAAAGGGATTTATTTGATTTGTTACAATACTTCAATAGGCCAAATAATCGTTTTAGCACATATAAGTTAACCATTTATCACAATTTTCACCATCTTTCGTATTGCATAGCGTGATATCGCAATAATAGCAAATTTGCGATTTATTGTGCGGGCCTAGTATAAAATATTCATTTGTTGGTACCCCATACCAGTGCCTCTGAGAGCGAGTTGTCTTACTTCCTGGTAAGAAAATTAGCTGTGAAATTAACCAATATTTCATTTTAAAAATGGTTCTTTAGTGTGGCAAACGTAATATATTATCTGGATTTATACCATGGTTCGGGTGAATACTCTGTTCCGATTGGCTGCTTAAAATGTGATATACCACAGTGATAACCGCACGGTGAAGGAGAAACTCATTGTCTGTATTGATCTACAGCCCCTCCACAATCTCACACGCATTTTTGAGATAATTATTGCAGAAAAAGCTGGAAACTGCAGCTGTTTTTTCTAAAAGATGCAATAAAAGTTAAGTTAGAAGATTTAAAAATAGTTTGATGTGTGTTCGTTGGTTTCAAGACGTTTAACAACAGATCTCCTTGTGCGCTGTCACTCTCACATACCAATGCATCATGGGAGATGTAGTGCATAAAACGGCCGGAGATCGCTTTTCGGAGCTTCATCGTTTTGTTCACTTGTTCCACGGTCTGATACCGGATTCTGTGGAGAGCTACACCGCTAAAGAAGAGCTTTAGCTGGTATTTTTGTTGGAACTGAGCGACTTTACGAGCTAAATCGGGACAAGGAAGTGAAGACTTTAACCACTTCTGATTGGTCAGACTGATGACATGTGATTAAGCCCCCCAAGAATGATTGGTGGAGACAGTTAAAGGGACAGGACTTTTCCAAAATACAGCCGAAGGTGCAGCTGAATCGCGGTACCGTCATTCTTATCAAAATGTCTTTAATAAAATAAAATAAACGCAAAGAAAAAGTATTTTACGATCTTTTATATTCCTAACTCCTCAGTGTTTTATCAGGGCCTGTTTGGATGAACACAGAGCTGAAATCCTGGAGATGGGAAATGTTTTTAGATCAGTTAATGAGGGTAATTTCTCACGGCACACTTGACCGTCTCCCACAGCACACTAGTGTGCCGCGGCACACTGATTGAAAAACACTGCTTTATTCAACCCATCAAGACAATGAGCATATATATGTTGCCGAATCTTGACTGCAGCGGTGGTGCGGCGCGACACGGACTATTTGCTACGTGGTGTGGCACGAAAAAAATAGTCTGCTTTTTTTTAGAAAAGCTATCCATATCGGGGAAAAAACAAGAATTAAGGACTAAAAACTGGTTAATATTTATTGCTTTTCTAAGTGACCATGGTATAAGCGAGTTAATGGCCTTCGAAGTGTGCATTATTACTTTTTAACGCACTTCGCGGAAGCAACTGTCCTCCGCTTCGCGTCGGATGGTTCAGGCTTCCACGGCGTGCGTTAAAAAGTGCTAATGCACACTTCGAAGGCCATTAACCCTTACATAGTTTACTATGAAAGCTTAAGAAAAGCACATAATAGCTACTTCACAGAAATCGTCTGTTTATTTCTTAAATGATAAAATAAAAATAGGAACCAGCCTGGATTGATTTATTACTACATAATTTTAAAATATTTTTAAAAAGTATCGGAACAGGACGCTGTAATGACTCAAAATCGGATCCGGACATCCCCAGTTAACACTAATATTTTAGTTGTTTATATTAAATGTTTGCTTTCTACAAATTTATGAAAATGGTGATCATTAAGTAACTTAACTTGGTTGATGCTCTAATCACTTTCTGGAGGCAGTGTGACTTCTGTTTGACACAATCACAGACAAGCGAGTTCAGACAAGCTCGGGCAGGCGTTTATGGGATGCAGGACCGCTGAAGCCGGATAAACAATCAGTTTACTGTTTATCTGATGGCTGATCGAAGACGGGAGGGAGGGGGGCCCTCCGTTCCTAAGCCAACCACATGGCGGCAGGTCACCGCCCTCTCAAGAAGCCTGTCACTTGTTCTGGGCGGTAAAACGAGCGGCCCACCTCCCCAACCACCAAACTGCCTCGTTTTTTTGTCGTTTAGCCCACTCGGGTCTAAACGTGGCCCCCCAGCCTTGCTGATTGACCCCCCTCAAGCTTCAGGGAAGTGATCAAGCGCGGAGTTGCTGAGTCAATATTAGCAGTCTGATAAAAGCTTCATGACGTTTTTTTCTTTTCAAAAGCCTCTCCTGATGTCCTCTGCCTTGGTATTTCTGCCCCCACCCCCACCTTTTATAACAAATTAGTGCCACTCAACCCCCAAAGTGGATAAATGAGTGAACTCCATCATAGGAAATGGGGGGAAAAAGATTTAAATGCGGATTTTCCCGCCGTCCGTCGACTTCTTATCGCAACACCGAAAACCAAGAAAGTAAAAGTTTAAAGCTAGCTCGGTTAGCCGAACCCCCCACAGCCCCCCGTATGGGGAGCATCACTCACCCTGATTCCTTCAACTTTTGTGGCTCCTCGAATCCCACTTCCACTCAGGAAAAAGGAAGACCGCCTGCTTTGTTAGAGAGGTGAAAGTTTTCCCTTCACTGCGCGAAGCGTCACCGAGCTGACGGTCATTCTCCAGGAGCCGTAAATCGCTGCTCCTTTGATGGCCCCTCCAGTTTTTTTCAGTAGGGGCGTGGCTAATCTGCGGCTACGTCATCAGGTGCCGTAAAGACTCTAGAAGACTCCACATTTACCGTAAACACCATCGTGAGAGCACGCGGGCTGGAGGAATCCACTGAAACTTCATAAAATACAACAAGCAGAACTTTAACGCAACAAAAAAATAACAAGACAAATTTGATTGACTCTTTTATGTCGTTGTAAAACGTATTTACAAGCATTTATTTACAGTAAACACATTAAAAAGACAATAATGAAAACAATTTGGAAAAAGTGGTTTATGGCCTTTTGTTCATTACATGCAGTTTAATACAAGAACTATGAGTTGACTGCACAATTATTGACAACTACATTTCTTTAATGATAAGAAAAGAGTTAAAGTGTGCCGTTCTCTTTTGTTACAAGTGACCAGTTATTTCAAATGCATTATTTCAATGTATAACATTTGCATCCCTGGACAGACTGACTAGCTATGATGATCCAATTACTCCCTCTTCTGGTCACAATCAAGTACTATTCTTGTTGCTGCTTTAAATAAGTTTGATAATAAAAAAAATGTAATATGTGACCAATAAAGTGATGTAAGTGTACTAGATGTGTGTGTGTGTAGGTAAAAGGGTGAAACAAGAAAACAGGAAATTCTGATGCACCACTCAGGTCTGATTTTGGCTCAAGTATCATAATATTGTGTGATGCAAATCCAAATCTTTTACTTTCGTCTAGTGCTACACTCTGATTTATAATAAGAGTCTAAGTGGCGGTTTAATTACACCCCTCAACTGGGAATCGGGTCTGAACAAAAATTTAATTTCTCCTGACTATTTTTACTTAGAAATATGTCTTTCATCATAGGAAGATTCATGATTCAGAGCATTAAATTGCTAAATTTCAAATCATAATACTACCACCACTTGTTGAGTTTAATAATTACTTAAAAATTAATTGAAAAGAAGAATTTTTAGGGGGAAAAATCTCATTGAAATCCTTTAGTTTTTCTCTGACGACCATGTTGGATTGTGTGTATGTTTTTGTGCCTTACACAACCATGATGTGTGTATGTTTTAATGTTAGTGTGCAAACATCTCTTAGTACTGTAGCACACACGCTGATGCCACTGATTCATGCAGTCAAATGAGTGTAAGCTGGAGAGAACCAAAGTAGCAGGAAGATATTTTAAAGTTCCACTCCGATCATCTTTTGTAAAAATGTTCCCAGTGGTCTTTTAATTATGATTACGCCGTTTTAAGAAATCATTTAAAAATAAAAATCTGTCTTGTTTTATAGGACATATTTTCTGTAGAGCTGCAGCAGCTCATGAGAAATTCCCCTCCGAGTTGTGGATGTTGGTGCAGAGCAGCCCCACCCCCTTCCTGTAGCTGAGAGCTCTCCGTTTACATTCTCTCCTGCTAGCTTACAGCCCCTCACAACCCCAACCAAACATTAGCTGTACAACAAAGACATTTTGTTGTGGTCTGCCGATTGTCGCACCTACGTCACAGCTACAGACTTTTAAAACGCCATTTTTCCCCCCGTCTGCTTCCGATTCACAACAATTTAAATAAAGAAATACTCAGACATGCAAATTTGATATTCATCTTTTTTGTATTTGTCTTCCACCTTTAGAAAAACGCCACAAGAACATGTTAGCAACCCCAAAAACACAAGTTTCATGGGAGTGGGTCTTTGGGGGAAAAATTTAACAGTAATTCTGTTATTCTTTGAACGATTTTCCTAGAATAACTAAACATTCAGCATTTAGTTTGAATCATATTTTATTCAGTCTATCCCAAGTTCAAACAGACGGACAGAAATGCAACACAGAGTCACAAAGTGTTGAAGCCGTGGTATGAGGTATTCAAAACAACTGAACAGGAACAAGAAGACTATCACAACACGACAAAGCTTGGAAGCCGGGACAGAGTCAGTTTTCACAGCCTCTCCAATCATCACACAAACAACATCGGAAAGGTACTTTTGATTTCCCACAATCCCACATGACTTCCCCGCTGTTCAGTCACATCAAACTCTGATTTGTTCCCTGACGGACAAACTGGACTGATGTGTAAATCAAACTGAAGTCAAAGAAAACCGACAAAAAATGATCAAGATCTCAAACAAAGTGACCCTAAGACTAATTTGTCCAATATTTGGCACTTCGTTGGTGCAAACTGACCCTGCGAGTCGGTGGATTTACCGCGACCCTCCTGCAGGAGGCGCCGTTTGTTTGAGAGCCAACATAAAAGCCCAACGTGGGACACGTTTTAAAAGTTTTCGCATTACCAGCAATGTTACAATCAATGAAGGGGAAAAAACAAATAAAAACTACCTGTCATCATTTAAAATCTTTAAAATGACATCCACAATAGGGCGGGGCTTCTGCTGGACTGATGACCACGCATAAATATAAAAGGACATTTGGTCTGACGGGTTTCTACTAAATCTTTGATTGAGAAAAAAAAGAGGAAACTGCTAACTTTACCGAAATTTACTGCATTGTGTTTAAAAGGTTTCTGAGTGCAATAAAGTTTATTCAAACTCCCAGATTGATAAACTCCTTCATCTTTCAAATGGTCTTTAGGAACAAAGGAGCAAGTATGGTCTTACCTTTCATTCAGATCTACTAACAGCATAGAATACGTATAAATATGGAAATAAGTGGATATATTAGTATATATAATATACAAATAAAGTACATAAACTCTGATAGTAGCTGGAAGGAGAAGGGCAACAGGAAGGGCTAGATTAAACCCTCAGTATCATTCTGTGTGCGTGCAGACCAGAACTACAATGTGTGCTATCACGCTGTGGTCTGAAGGTGGGTCCGGCGCTGCACAAACACAGGCTACGGGTCTAGATAAGAGTTCTGTACGAGTGAGAACCAAACCAGGAGAAAAAATCCGGTGGTTTTTCCAGTAGATCCTGAAAATGTGAGGACAACGTTGAAGAATGGAGGATCCCGCAGCGTCACCTCCCCGCACGGGTCCGTGACTGCATCACTGGGTCGAATGCAGGGGGGGAGGAAGCCGATGAAGTGAAAGCACGCGTGTGTTTTGGTCTGCACGGGGAAGACTGGCGAGCGTCAGAAGAGCCGGGCTCCTGGGAAAACAGGAAACGACAACAGTGAGGACACCGGACGGCGTGGGCGTTTGCATCAGCGGACTCACCGCCTCGCGTCACATGGTTCTGCTGTACTGGATGCCGGTCTTGGAGGCGATGTTGGACCAGGGGAGCAGAGAGCGTAGCAGGGACTGGGCCTGCCGGTACAGCCGCTGGGGGATGGAGCAGGGGCTCAGGCTGGCCAGAGCCGAACCGATGTGCTGGATGTAGTCAGTGAAGGCGTTGGTTAAGGAAAACAGACAAATGCTAAACTGGAATTTCTGGAGAGCAAAGAAAATCCTTTTCTAGAGACGGTGAAGAGCTGTGCACAGTGCTCGCTTGTTTATCACGTTGTAAAAAAACAACAACCATACGATAGGTGTGGTATACCGGTAGGTATGTAGTAGAATTACAGATTGTTAAACTCAAAACCTTCACAGGGGGGGGAAAAAATTAAAAATTCCACTAAAGAAATGCCAAAGATGAACCACAATATAGTGAGGGAACACTGCACTGATGCATCACGACACATCGCTCCATGTTCAAACTCCTGTCAGCTCCATGCCCTCCTTCAAAAGAAGAGTCAGAAGGTCGACCACAAAGACCAAGCCCTGAAAACACCAGACTGTGTTCAATGCCCATCATGTGACCATAGAGAACCCATCAAACCAGCTGCAGAACCAGAGGCTCTAGATCAGTCATCTGGGAAATCTTTCAGAGTTAAAAGGACCGTGTCGCTGCTAAATGGCCTGTACTTATATAGCGCTTTAAAGTCCCAGCCCCCTTCACCCACGCACACACATTCACACACTGGTGCCAACCTGTCACCACCAACAGTAATGTGGTGTCATGGCCAAGGACAAATGACCGGGCATCAAACCTGCGATCTACCACTCTGAAGGGGTGAAGTGGTCAGAGGTGGACCTCAGCTGCCTCGTCACTGAGCATGTATATGCAGACTCCCTCTAACAGTTATCCACACGTCTGAACCTCTTCACAGAGTCACGGTCCAACACGGTTCTAAAAAACAAACCAGGTAAAGTCGTTTAAAGGGAACACAGCGGGCAGCTGTCGCACGTTCAAGACCGTGCCTTCTTGAACAGGCTTTTAGCATGTGGTGCTCACACTGGTCCATCACTACCCGCTACCCCACCGGCACATGTATCTACATTTGGAAGAGGCTTGGTGAGAAGGGTGGAAACGGTGAAAATGTCGGGAATCTTGCTCCAGGATTTCTCTTTCACAGCTCTATGAAAGACTTGGCGTCATGGTGTTTTATCCAGCTCAGTGGCCTTGTGGTGGAGTGTCTGCCCTAAGACAGCTGGTCATGAGTTCAAATCAATGGCCAAGTCATACCAAAGACTCTAAAAAATAGGACCCAAAGCCAAAACCTTCCTACCCGAGACTCAGCATTAACGGGTTGGACTGGGGGGGTTTAAACCACCAAATTGTGGATAGCGGCTCACTGCTCCCCAGGGGAGGTGTCAAATGTGGAGAAAAAATTTCACACATCTGAGTGCGTGAAAACTAACTTTAACTTTAATATAATTCCGGCCGGGCAAAAACTGCAACTATTAATTTCTTCTTTATGATCAATTTTCAAATAGTTGGCACTTCCGTGAACTAAAAAGGACACCACCCACTACCAAATCCAAGTCCCTGATTGGTCAAAGTTCAACAGGACAATTTACCTTTCAGCACGCGTTCAATGGCTGCAGGTTTTGTACGTAGAGCCTGAAAACTGACTTCATAACTTGGCAACGCGTGAGAGTTTTAAACGCAGAATCACAAAATGCAGATTTATACACGTCTACATAGACTTTTCATTGGAATTGGTGGTTTGAACGTGCGTTGCTGAGCCCTGTGGGAACCTAGCTTTACCCTTGATAAAGACAAAACATAAAATATCAGGAATAGGATAAAATGTGGTGAAGGAAAAGCTTCTACAGAAGTGTTTGTTTGTGTTTTGTTTGCTTTCTCAAATGGATATAATATCGTCCAGGGCGGATGACCCCCATTAATGTAGAGCACGTATGTGAATCCATCTTTGAGGACGCCGCGGATGGAGTAGTAGTAGGGCAGGTAGTGGTGCTGTCTGAAGTCTCTGTTCTCATAGAAGTGGATGGCAGTGTTGTTGGTGGTGAGGACGTGCAGGTAGATGGCCTTGCAGTGGTCCTGGGCGGTGGTGGAGATGTGCTCCTTCAGACTGTCCAGCAGTAAGGAGCCTGAGCAGATGGAGGAAGGAATCACAGCGAAGGAAAGAAAGCTTCAGTCAGACAAAGACACAGAAAGTCACCGTACGGTTGAAATGTTTGTGTTTTTTATCTCCTCTAAATGAAATAAGACTCCTCGATCTCACACATCGAAATTCTACCAGAAGTGTGAATTATCAGAAATTAACGCACGTCGTGGAAGTCTGATGGTTGCTTTCACAATGTGAATGGAGGAGAATTCATTAATAATTCTTATTGTTTCACTGACAGAACGTGAATTATTTAAAAAAAAAATAAAGTAATATGTCATCTGCATAGAGAATAATTTTATGGCTGTATGTTTTATTACTGCAGCTATAGGCTCAGTAAATTTAGCAAAAAGAGAGGGGGAGAGTGGCCAACCCGGACTGGTTTATCTTCAAGAAAAAACCTGTCGCAACTCTGTTTGTTGGTTCTGACTGATGCATTGGGGTTGTGACAGAATATTTTAATCTAGTGAACGAATGATTCCCACACTAGAGCTGTGACGGTGTGGGATTTTTGATCACAGCGGTGATGAAGCAGCAAGAGTCCCTGGTTAAATGCAAAATAGAGCAAAAAGTGAACAAGTGCAGCTTAAAAGGTGCCGCTGCTTTTTTGTGTCCTTCATTTTGCATGACAGGAACACCAACATGTTAACCTTGCCAGGTTTCAGCGAGGATCTTATCGGGGTGGCGATGTTTCCAGCTGCACTGAGTACGCGCTCCGATGGAGTGCTGGTAGTGCATACAGAGAAATATTTTTCCCCCAGAAGCCCCTGAAGTATGAACATAGGACTCGCAGAAAAAGTAAATTATTAGAAAAGATGAATGTGTTTATTATAGTCATAACACACACCATATGCAGTCCTGTAACTTTCAAAAATTAACGTGCGGTGATGCGGTTATGGTCACACCCCTAATCCACACCCAGCAGCCAATCAGAATCGAGTATTAACCCAGACCATGATATAAAAAAAGATGAAAGTCAAACTTTAAAGGAACCAGTTTAAGAAGAAAAACAAAGAGTTTAGTGTTCAGATCCATGCAGTTTTTTAAGAGTGGATTTTATTTATAAATCTAAACTGTGTTGGAATTAGAACTTTTATAGATATGAAACCCAAAAATATTCACCTGTATTTATGAACAAGGCCATGACATAAACAACCAAAATGACACACATTCTAACACTATGTGTGAGTACATTAGTGTGTTTTTGTGAATATATACATATGTATGTGTGTGTTTAGTACCAATTCCGTGTTTCCTGAACTCTTTGACCACTCCCAGGCTGAGGATGTAGGCTACCTGTGTGTCCACAGGAAAACTGGAGGACAGGATGTCTCCATCCTAACACACAAATCCGACAGAAGAGGCAGAATGAGACGTGAAAGATGAAAAAAAATGTAAATGAACGTTTAGCTTTGTAATGTAAAAACAGCGTAAAGCCAAGGCGCTTTGAACTCTGGAATACTGACCTGCTGCCATTTCTGTCAGAAAACAAACCCCCAAAAAGATGATTGTATGGTTATAAATGTCCTTTATATGTTTCTACTGTAACTGATGTCATTAAAGTTAGATTTTATGTGAAACCATGGAAAATATACAGGAAATATTAACTCAGAAAATAGGGGTTTTATCCTGGAAGGCTGGTCTGAACCAAAAGCAGCAGATGATGGAGGCATGCATGAATTATCGTGACTGCATGAACCTTTTATCCTATTTGAAGCTCACTCTAAACATGGCCTCTGCTTTGTTTAGGTAGGATTTAAAAATGAGAGCAACTTCTCCAAACAGCTTCAGAGGACGCAGCAACATCAGATCCAAAACGCTCAGGGAGGCGTTTCCTCCAGCGTACCTCTTTGTGTACTTTGGTCCGGCCTTTGATCTCCGCCACAATCATTCCCACGATGCCTCCTCTGAAGGTGGCAGCGAGGGAGAAGAACTTCTTGTTGGAGGTGATGTCTTGATACCATGAGTCTGGGTACCTGCAGTCAAACCCCAAACCATCAAACTTCACTTTCACAGTGCGTCCGTTCTGTCAGCAGCTGCAGGAACGTTTCACACAGACGGCGGGATTTCTTACTCGATTGGAAACCAATCGCTGCAGAGCTGCTTGACGTTCTCTATGTCATCTTGGCAGAGGAAGCGGAGCTGGACTTCACTGAGGGCTGTGGGAGGCGCCACGTCACTCATTCACTCCTGCAGCAGAACCAGGATTTCACAGTCTTATAATCGCATCAGACAAAATCTGGGAACCAAGTTTCAATTTAACCAAAAAAACAACAACAGCTTCTTTCTAAATAAATCTGGTTTGCTCTAAAGGTTGTTGGGCAGATTTGGTAATAAAAACTAAAAAAGTAAATATTTTTTTTGTATTGAAAAAACAGGTTTATTTCCAAATTTGAAATACAACTCCTACTCAGACATGCAGATAGGAAGCATTTCAGGTGTAATACACCAATAAAAATGCTATATAAGTAAAATTTAATTGGTTTCAACTGACAAAAAGTATTTAAGACACTGGCAGTAAAGAAATCGACTGACCCACACATCAAACACCCACCATTTGGCGGAAGACTCTGTTCTCATAGAACAGGAGTCTTGGGAAATTCGGACTAAATAGGATTAACTAACAGTTTGCATATTTAGAATATTGACTTTAATACTGCCAAAAATATACACTTATGTAGAAGAATCTGTTAACAATTCAGTCTCTTTAGAATCAGTCATAGAAGAAACTTCATTCACATTCTGGATGTTTTTTTTTAACACCTTTCAGATTTTAATTTTAAGCCAAACTTTTCAAAAACAATTGTTTTCCAGAGGAAGAGCATAGCTTGTACTCATGTCATAAGCATTGGTTGAAGTCCCACTCCGATCATCTGTTGATCTATTTCCCGATACTCTTAATTACGATTATGCTGGGACTGTTGGCACTGAGGAACCCTTTACCTCCACGTTGCTGAGAGCTCTCTGTCTATGTGCTCTCCCGCTAGCTTACAGGCCTTCAGACCCCCAACCCAACATCAGCGGTGCAACAAAAATGGCGACAGATATCGTAGCTATCCAGCCGTCCAGTTCTGATCCAGATTCCAGCTCAGGCGAGGAAAACAAAGACGTACATGGATGTATTTGTCTGCAGGTGGATGCATCAGAATGGCGCTTGTGGCCCCGCCCAGTCTTTTCCAAGTCACAAATACGATCTTTACAAAGGGAGTTTTTGCGTCTGCTCCTGATTCACAACGATTTGAATATAGTAATACTTAGAGATGAGATTTTAAGTTGAATTTTCTTTATACAAGTCCTCTATCATCAGAAAAAAATGCCACAATAACATGTTAAAAACACTTTTTTTCACAGTGGCTGTGACATTGAGCTGAGGTACAGCGTCCTGCCACTGTGTAAACATGGGAGTCACAAAATTCAAATCTGTTAATACTCTTCATATCATACATTATCTGGGGTTTAAAGCAAAACTTAAGTGAAGCAGTGACAGATAAAAAAAACTCCAAATGATTATATTTCCTTGTCACAGCTAACAGGAGTATTGAATCGCCAGAAAACCCAGCGAGTAAAGATCCCTTTGATTTGACTGTTTTCACAGTAGCATCAGCTGTGACCGAAGGACAAAAAAGAAAGAAAGAAAATAAAAGGAAAACACTCTAATTCTGAAACAATCCCACGCAAACGGTTCAAACTAACATCCTCTAGGCGGGACTTTGGGGGATAGAAAGTTCGTCCTTCTTGGGGGCGTCTGAAAAAAATACCCCGTATCTGATCTGCTCATGATGATGAACATGATGAACCCACTTCTGTGCCGACTAAGTGTTAGCAAACAAACCTATAAACATGCACGTGCTTGACTTTCTAAACCATAATCTTCTTTTATGAAATGTTGACATTAAAGAAACTGTAAAAATATTAGTTTGGCGGACTTGAGGGACGTTTTAATGAACTCACAGAAGATAAGAACCCATGCTAACACAGCTAGCACTGATGCTAAGCTAACGCACCTCGTTATGAGACTCGTAGCGGACGAAAGTCGATCAGAAACAGACTCTTTGGGAATCCGTCGCAGCTGCCTCTACTCCGCGCATAGCATGACAGCGCAGCTGTTTGTTCTTCAGTCTCAGAAGCGATTCATTACGTTAGGAACGACAAAACAGGCTGCTCCACCAGCGGCTAGATGTTTTCTTCCTGTTTGGAGCCGTCAGCATCACCCATGACGTCACGAGGATTACTTCTCCTCCCCCTCAATGCGCGTTCACAAATAATTTGTGCGCTTTCCCGCCACCTAGAGGCCAGTAGATGTTCTTGCGGAGAGGTAAAAAAAAAAACTGGGTAAAAAGCAACCAAACCCGCTTCTCGTGATATGTTAACACCCAAAACAAAAACAAAATAAAACACGATTCCAACAACAAACATTAAACCAAAAATTAAAGAATTACCTTTTCAATTTTCAAGTTCCTCTCATTCACACAGAGATTCTCTGTCTCGCTGGCCTTCATTCCTCTCCTTTCCAGATCAATCTTCCTCCTCTGTAGATATTCCTCCACCCGCTCTCTGCTCTCACTAAAGATCACAGTGTCATCTGCAAACAGTAGGGTACATGGAGATTCCTGTCTAACCCCATCTTTCAGTCTGTCCATTGCTACAGCAAACAAGATGATGATCCTTGGTGCAGTTTCTGGAAGTCCTCTGTCAAACCTACAGAAGCTTTCACCACTGCGAGAGTCATAGACATCTCCAATGTTCTTCCAGACTTCCTTATCCAATCCACAGCCTCTCTCTATGTATCCTGACCATCTCTAGGTCGTAAAGAAGACGCAAAGAACCATGAAAATATCTGTACCATTTTAATCACACAAACTTAATTAATTAATAAAATACAATGAAAACTCTAGGAAAGAATAAATTAGTGTCAAAACTAAAGACACTTTTTTTCAAAATTTGAAACTGAAGTTGACTGAACTTTGATTTAGGCTTTTAGAATTTTTAACCTCAGTCAAAACCAAAAAATATAGAAAAGTTTTAAGAGGTTATTTTTACAAATCATATATTCATTATTTTTTTTGCAAAAAAAAAAAAAATATATATATATATATATAAATATATAAAAAGTCAGATTATTGATCACTAAGAGTAAAAACTGTCCACAATGGTTGGAAAGACTGAACGAGTGAAAGAAAAAAAACATTTTTTTAATCATGACCTTTTTACCTTTTCAGAAACCGTTGTGTGTCTTTTCACCTGCCTCTTACCCCAACTAGGATGAGGGGGTTTGACGACACGCCGTCCTAAGGAAAAAATGCTGTTTGAACTGAAACATACCAAACGGTTCAAATCTGCATCCCTGGAAGAGGACCACGGAGATTTAAGACCTGTGACTAGGTCTCCAGCAGAAAGTCTGTTGTAGTGAATTCTATGCCGGCCAATAGACTGGTCCCATCCCTGGGTCCGGATGGACCTGATCCGTGAACCAGTCAGACCACAACAACAAAGCAAGTAAAAGCACTTTATGTTGGGGTTCGAGTCCCCAAAGTGGCCTGGAATTCTGAAAAAAGGTACAGGTTTGATTCCTGTTGCCTAAAGCACTTGTGTAAGGGTTCGAGTCCTCAAAGTGGCAGAGAATTCTAAAAGAAAATGGTTCGAGTCCTGTTTTAAAAGTGTCAAAAAGAAAGAAAAAACAGACATTTATATCAGATCAAAGTTAGTCTGCAAATCAGGTCAGACAAACATGTATCAGGTGTTCAGTCACGAGTCATGGAGCACACAAAAAGACTTTATTCACTTTTCCTGTTTTCTTTACAGAAGACTCAAAACTTTGATGGGTGAAAATGCAGTTTGTCAGCTCCAATGAAGAAAACTGCAGGTTAAAGGAAAATGTTTATAATGTTCTCAGTAATAAAACCAAAAAAACGTTTGCTTTTTGAGGTGACTGGATTATTCCTTCCAGAAAAAGCGGCTTTGGACAGACAGTCCAAATCGGATTCTGATTCTGATTCAGACTGTTTTCTCCTTTCGGGCCTGTCAAACTTGGAACATAATCCCAGAAAGCGTTTGACAGCTCTCCACACTTACAATTAAGATCATGGCTGCTGGAAAACCAAACTTGCACTCACAAATAACACCAGGGAAAATGCCATAAAACTGCTACCAAAACAAAAGTCAAAAATAAAACATGGGGGGAAAAGTGGTCATAAATGTTTGCAGTATTGTTCTGATTTTGGCGATTTTATTGTTGTACACAGTGGGGAACTATGTATTTAAACCTTTTTAAACTTAATATATGTTGTGCCAATTTTATTTCATTCAGTTTCATGTCAATAATGTAATTTTATTTATTTTATTTTATTATATTTAACCTACAGTGTCTTGGTGGATGGAGGATGAAAATGAGCCAAAGCTATAATCCTGCATATGTACAGTGTATTTTAGAGCACTCCACAGTATTTTTGTTGCATGCATTGTCCCTTTAATAAATACATACAAATACATACACACAATTTTAAACCAATTACTTTCACACTTTTGTCATTTTTCATGCCAGACAAGGAAAAACTACAGAAAACAAGCTGAGAAACCAGCAGTGAAGTTCTCACTCATCAGCTGTTTAAAGATGGATTGTTCTATTTATAGGTATAGATTATATGACTTTATACAGAGGAAGGGTCAGAGCTGAGAGGCGTCAGAGTTTGTCAATAAAACCTCAAAATTCGCAGATTAAAGCTGTAGAAATTTTCCATCACACGGTCCTTTAATGGACTCTCTTTATCAAAAATGTTCTCCACCTGCTGCTTTCCCATATCTGCTAAATACTCAGCTTATCTTCTGCTTATAGTTCAAAACACGGTTTTGGTTCTGTTTGGAGAGAAAAAACATTTTCTCCTATCAAAAAAAGAAAACTTTGCATACATTTCTTGCAAGTTTTATTTTTTTTAAAAAAGGCTAGAAACATTTGCTAAGTTGTCCTGAAAATGGTCTCCATGACAACATTTGATCCAAAGGGGTTCCCGTATTTTTACATCTAAAATTTGCAGATCAATAGTTTCTGCAGCCACACTAGGATATTTGATCACAGCTGTTTTCATTGTGACAACAACAGTACAAATAGTTAATAACACAAAGACTGTGCCTCTAATTCTTTAATTATACATTTCAAAAGTAAAAACTTTTCACAAGTAAAGGAAAAACGTGCTTGATTAAGACAAATAAAGAATTCAGAAAAATAATTTTTTGATTGAAAAATAGACTTAATTCCAATTCAGAACTCAAACCTGGCTTTGAAGAGCTTGAAAAACCAATTCTGTGCTCACTTGTTGAAGTCAAAGAGAAAATAAACTTTGTAATATTCACATTTCTGGAAAAGCAAAAAAGAACTTCTCACAGAAAGAACGGTTTGTCTCCAGTTGTCTTTAAAATAAACATTTCTTTTTTCTGAACCGTCTTTATCAAAATAGGAAGAATGTTGCAGAGTATCAAAGTATTCAGACGCTTCTCTGCTTATCAGAGTCGCTTCTTCAGAACCGAAGCAACAAAACGTCTCCGGGATGAAGCTGGAGTAACAGAATCCTGCGAGAAGCTGACCTGAATGATGGAGAATCTTCACAGACAGAAACACATTAAAACCCCATTAAAGGTCAGCAGCCAGCATTCTGCACCCACAGCACACCTTTGCTCCTGGCTCCTCCCACCTGCTTTTGTCACACGAGGCAAATAAAAGGCTTGAGCAGTGGACCCCAGCAGAGACCTCCCGTCTACAGATCTGGTTTCTTCAACAGTTCAGGTAAGGCTCATTCTCTCTAAAAAAATCTTGTGTTGGAGCTTCGATTTGCATGAGCGGTTCAGTGTTAAAAACTCAGTTAAAGAACAGAAAACAGTTCTGGGACCTTTTTGTTAAAGTTTGACAAACTCTAACAGACGTGAAAACCCTGACTTCCAGCTGCCCTTTTTTTAATCTTTATTTTCTGGAAATTGCTCCCACTGTCGCGGCGTAACCACGGTGACAGGATACCATAACCTGCAGGTCTGCAAAAGTCTTGAAAGCCATAGCGTCCAGAGCAGAGCCTGGATGACGGCGTGCCGTTGGGTCACGCTGCCACATGTCCAGCCGAGCAGGTGCTGGCTTCTTCTCTTTCTCCCGTCCATTGACTTCTAGTGGAAAACGGGATGCTGTCCAAACCAAGTCATTCTTAAAGGTTTTGGATGAACTTCTTTAACCATCGGACTCAAAAATGACTTTGTAATGATGGTCTGATACGGTTTGAGAAGGTTCGCCGGCTCCTGTCACAGAGCTGGAGCTGCACTTACTCCACGTCTCTACATTTCAGTTGTTGTCTTTCAGCCGCCCTGAAGTAAATTAGCTCTTTTAGTCTCCGATCTCAGCCCTCAGGGGCCGTGTCCTGCTCCTTTTCCTGCTGCTTCTGTTCTTCGGCTTCTGATAGGAGGGACACACCTGATGCAGAAACCTGGAAAACAGCTGGAAACTAGTCCTGAGGACCGGAGATTTGTTGTTTAGCTCCACTGGCTGAAAAACAAACCTAAACCATTACACTTCCACCGCCGTGCTTCACAGTAGGGACAAGGCCAGTCCAAACCCTTTTTCCTGACTTTAAATTTTTTTTTTTTACCACAGTAAAACAACCTAGGACATATTTTCTGCAGAACGGCAGCAGATCTTTGGAAATTAACCTCTCACTTGGACAATTTCCTACATCATAACTAAGCTCTTTTTCAAACAGAATTTCTCACAGTTCACAACGATTTGTATAAAGAAATACTCAGAAATGCACTTTTGAGCTTAATTTTCTTATATATGTCCTCCATCATCAAAACAATGCTACAAGAACAGGCTAAAAACATCATTTTGTGGGTCTTTAAAATGACAGAAGTGTCTGAGTTGAAGACGACGAGTGACATGATGAACTCAGAGGGTTTTCTATGCAGAGAACCTTCAGACTGACCTGTTTGCATCGCTCTCTGGCTCTCAGGATGCGCTGGCTTTGCACCACGGGGCTCTTTGCGGGCCTCCTGCACCTGTCCTCCTCCCTGCTGCTGGGGGCCTTCAACATCAGGACTTTCGGAGACGCCAAAGCTTCCAACGAAACCCTGATGAACATCATCAGCACGGTCTGCGGCAGCAGGCCTTCCTTTTTATTTTGGGTTTCTAAAAAGGCTATAGCACTTCAAAATAAAAGAAAAAAACGTGATTAAAATGGAAATTTTAAAGAAAAAAGGAGTGAGAGTTGCATAAAACTGAAACAGAACTTACTTCATAGGCAAATGTCGCTTTGAGATGTTTCAAACTTTGTCAAATCTTTTATTCTGTTGGAGTTAAATTGCTCCTTTCTATACATTCTCACAAACAGACTGATAGAAACAGTTCCAGCTGAAGTTTGGAGCGCCTGAGCAGAACTTATGGTTCCTCCACAGGTTGTCCATCGCTATGACATCATTCTGATCCAGGAGGTCAGAGACGTCGACCTTTCAGCGACCACAAAATTGATGGAGTACGTCAACAAGTAAGGCTGGCTTTGCTCAAACCGAACACAGAGAATCCTGCGGTTTGATGAAGAAAAGGAGGTTTTTGATTCCCTCTCTGTGCCTCCAGAGGTTCTTCTGAGTTTGGGTACATCGTCAGTGAGCCTTTGGGGCGTAGCACCTACAAGGAGAGATACCTCTTCCTCTACAGGTAAACACAGCTGCAACAAATCAACACTCAAACAACCTTTTCTATTAAAAATGTTTTAGAAATAACTAAAGTCAAAACTGAAGATCTTTTCATAAACTATTGATACTTGAAGGCTAAAAGTCTTCAATGTTTCTGGAACTTTTAGCGGTTTAAAAAAAAGACTCGGGTCATTTGAAACCCAAGGATTGAGGTTAATGGGAACTCTGGCTGCAAAGCCAAAGTATTTAACCATTTAAAGTCACCAAGAAACCACTTTACCAAAAAAAAAAATTTTTTTTCAATATCAAAAATATTAAAAACCAACATTTCAAAGAGATTCTTAATCCAAATCCTAAAACCAAAAGGGAAGATGATGATATTTTTAGGCAAAACTTAGTTATTCAACGGAAAAAAGTCTGTTCCTGCTTCTGTCTTTTATTTCCAAGCTGCTTTTGCTTTTTATTCTCTCTGTGAAGACGTTGAAAACAGAAACACTCTGTCCTCCCTACAGTTACTATCACTGAGTTTGATGTTCCACAGTGACTGGATAAAGCAGGTTTTTGAAATTGACTGAAGAGATGTAAGTCCGTGGAGATGCGACCTCCATCTGACGTTTCTTGTGGGGTTTTTCTGTGAGGCTGGAGGAGCAGAAGAAGAGACGAGGTCCTTTATGAAACCAAACAAGCCAGAGATGAAAATAAAACACAGCTATGGCACATCTTTATAAAACACTCTAAACGCAGAGACTTAAGCATTTCTGAGACCCCTATCTCCCGAACATGATCACCACTTTCCTTGGACAGTTGGACATACACACACTGGCCACTTTTTAAGGCACACCTGTCCAACTGCTAATAGATGAACATTTCTAATCAGCCAATCACCTTGCAGCAACTCAGTGCCTTTAGGTCTGTAGACATGGTCAAGAGAATCTGCTGCAGTTCAAAGCGATCAGAACGGAGAAGAAATGTGATTGAAGGGACTTTGAACGTGGCATGGTTGTTGGTGCCAGACGGGCTGGTCTGAGGATTTCAGAAACTGCTGATCTACTGGGATTTTCACCCACAACCCTCTCTGGGGTTTACACAGAATAGTTAGAAAAAGAGAAAATATCCAGTGAGCGGCAGTTCTTTGGGCAGAAATGTCTTGTTGACATCAGAGGAGAACGACCAGACTGATTCCATCTGATAGAAAGACAACAGGAACTCAAAGAACCACTGGTTCCAACCGAGGTCTACAGGAGAGCATCTCTGAAAGCACAACACGTCCAACCTGGAGGCAGATGGGCTACAGCAGCAGAAGACCACACCGGGTACCACTGCTGTTCAGTTAAGAACAGGAAACTGAGGCTACAACTCACACAGACAAAACAAAAAATGGACCATAGAAGATGGAAAAACGTTGTCTGGTCTTATGAGTCTTCATTTCTGCTGCCACATTCGGATGGTAGGGTCAGAAGAACATGGAGGCATGGATCCATCCTCAACGGTTCAGGCTGGTGGTGGTGGTGTCATGGTGTGGGGGTTATTTTCTTGGCACACTTTGGGCCCCTTAGCACCAGTTTAGCATGGTTCCAATGCCACAGCCTACCTGAGTGTTGTTGCTGACCGTGTCCATACCTTTCTGACCACAGTGGACCATCTTCTGATGCTACTTCCAGCAGGATAAGGCGCCATGTCATAAAGCTGGAATCATCTCCGACTGGTCTCTAGAACATGACAATGAGTTCTCTGGACTCAAACGGCCTCCACAGTCACCAGAACCCAATAGAGAACCTTTGGGATGTGGTGGAACGGGAGACCAGCATCATGGATGTTCAGCCCAATAAATCTGCAGCAATTGTGTGATGCTGTCATGTCAACATGGACCAAACTCTCTGAGGAATGTTTCCAGAACCGTGTTGAATCGATGCCACCAAGGATTAAGGCAGTTCTGAAGATAAAAGGGGGTCCCAATCGGGACTGGGAAGGTGTAGCTAATAAAGTGGGCCGAGAGCGTAACTTGGTCTAGATTTCCTGTCCTGTAGTTCATCTTCATTCCACTAGGGGCAGAAGAAGGGCTTATCCTGGTCGTTTAAAAAATGGCTACTTCTGTGAAATCTCAAAAACACTTTTGACGGAAAATGTTTTGTTTACTTCTTCTGTTGTGATTCATTTTTGTAAAATGACTACTTGCTGTTCAGAAAGAATACACAATTTGCTGATAATGAATTCTTTATAAAACAGTTAGACCATTTTAAAAATGTGTGGATTAAATATGAGACAGTGGGAAAATTAGTTTTTTTCCCTCTAAACACTCAAGTTAGGATTGATGCAACCTGAGAGCAAAAACTTACTGAGTCATCCATTGTTTCATAATTATAAGTACAATTTATATCTATTTATATAAGTTATATTGCAAAAAGTGTGATTTATCTGTCAATTCTTTGATGTAGTGGGCTGTACAGGGTTAGAAATAGTAAGGCGTCATCACCTGCGATTATTTACTCTGAATTCTTTGGTTCTCAATTGTAAAACTGAGCTAAAATGTGTTTTTTTGGTCACAATCTTGGGTTTTGTTTATCCTGGCTTCTTTTTTTCTGTTCATCTTCATTGTGTTGACTCTTATGTTTCTTCAAGCACTCCACTTTTGTGATTTTTTTCCCTTGTGGTTGCAAAGCTCCTGTTCCTTCCTGCTGTTTGTGGTTTCTGTTGTTTTAATTTGTTGCACGTGTTTTGTGTTTTCAGACAGTTTTTCCTGATTAAATCCACCTCCTCTTCCTCCCCCTCACAGCTCTCCGGCTGTTCTCTCCTGCCCATGTTTTAAGATTTAATCCTCAGATGCTGTTCTCCTCAAAGTTGGTAATTGTTCTACTAGTTATTAATTAAAATCCAGAGGAGGAACTTGTGTTTTCAGTGAAATAGCCCAAAAATGAGTCTTTTTTTTTTCTTTTTCTAAACAAATTCAGGTATTCTTAGAAAAACAGGATGATTGAATGCACGGGTCTGTCTGCAGGACGCAGGCGGCGTCTGTGGTGAAGAGCTACACCTACGATGATGGCTGTGAGTCCTGCGGAACCGACACCTTCAACAGGGAGCCGTTCGTGGTCATGTTCTCCTCCAAACTCAGCGGTACGCTCAGCAGGAGAGTGCTGCTCTCCTCTTTTCAGTCATACCTTCAGTTAGGACAATGCTTTCGTGAGAGTGTGACGTTCCTTGGTCTGGGTTGATGTCAGGAACGTTCTTGCTGTTTTGCAGCCGCCGCCAGCTTTGCTTTGGTTCCTCAGCACACCTCTCCAGACTCGGCCGTGCAGGAAGTGGATGCTCTGTACGATGTGGTCACTGATGTCCGTTCTCGCTGGAGCACCAACGTCAGTCTCTGAGTCTGGACGTTTCCTGGAGAAAGTTGAGAGAGGTTGGCTGACCTTTGCTCTGACTGTTGGCAGAACATTGTCCTACTGGGCGACTTCAACTCCGGCTGTAGCTACGTGGCGGGCTCGGATTGGGAGCAGATCCGCCTTTTCACCGATAAGAGCTTCCACTGGCTGATCCCAGATTCCGCGGACACCACTGTAACCACCACCGTCTGTCCCTACGACAGGTAGGAGGACGGCCTGCCGGTGGCGACGGCCTGCAGGACCATCAGATCCACTCGTGGTGTTCTGTGTCTGCAGGATCGTGGTCACAGCTGACATGATGAAGGCCGTGGTGCAGGGCAGTGCGCAGGTCTACGACTTCATGGCGGACTTGAAACTCAGCCACAGTCTGGTAAAAACTCTCTTGGTGATTATTTTTACCAAATAAAAACAGTTAATAAATCCAAACATTTTTTCAAACAAAGTTCAGCTCCTTAGATTTTCACCCGCAAAAGTTCCTTCATCTTTCCCTGACTTCATCATTTTCTTCCTGGCACATTCTTCTTATCAAGCAACCAAATTTCCAATTATCACACCGCCGCCACCATGCTGGACAGTGGGTGCTTCTGCCGATAAGCCATAGATTGAAAGTTCCTGCTTTGGCGTGGCGGGTAGCACGCTTGCCTGACAGCGAAAAAGCCTCTGGTTCAAATCCCAGTAGGGGCTTGCATGTGTGAGGTTTCTCTGTGGTCGTGCGGCCCTGACTGGTGACCTGTTCAGGGTGTCATAGCCAGGATAGGCTCCAGCAACCCCCTGTGACCCCCCCCCAAAAAAAAAGGGATGCAGCTTGTTCAGATGACGGATGGATTTGCAGTCAATGGTCTGAGACTCTTATTGAACCTTAGTAGCAACACCTGAAGAACAAACGTGAGCTCGCATGCAGCCGCTACATTGAGGCCGAGTTGCTTGCTGCTTCATCTTGGCTTTTCCGTGCAACATTAGGTTCTGAACGTTAAACGAACAAAGAACGCGAGATACATCACCTGTAAATGGAAACGTGAGGACATGCTATAATAATGTCTAAAATGTGTGACAGTTTTTCAAAGATAAAGTTAAAACAGGAAGCGCTGAGTGATCTAAAGGCACGTGCATAAACCAGGCAGAGCTCGGTACTGCAGCACATGTAACCGAACAGGAAATGTGCAAAATACAGCAATTCTGAGGATAGAAAATGATTAGAATCATGTATATATAAATTGCATTTTTGGTACAGATTAGGCGACACATTTGTTTTAGTATTTGTATACATTTCATGACAACAACAGGTGAGGATGATGACTACGTCCCTGACTTTAAATGTTGCACACACAACTTTTCTAAGGTGAACATTTAGGTTTTCCAAAACCTCTCAACATTTCCAGTTCTGCTGAAACGCAGTTAAAGGTCAGTGACGTGAGTTCTAGCAGGCTGCTTATGCTGAACCTGCATCCGTTTGTGGAACCGACTCCAGTTTGTGTCTTTCAGGCTCTGGATGTCAGCGATCATTTCCCCGTGGAGGTGAAACTGAGCTCCTGAAACGGACGACCTTTCATCCAACAGTTACCAGTGAAATAAACATCAACCATCTTTACAGCCAAGACTTTCTGGTCGTCTTTCTGCACATCGCAGTATTTCATTTTGAAGAGCGTCAGCATGAACTCTGCTTCACTCACGGTTTGGATCTGACTCTTTATTAAGAAAAAAGACAGAAAACAGGTCAGACTTACAACCAGGTGGTCAAAGTCCAGTGAAAACAGGCACTTAAACTGTTGACTTTCACAAACATCTCTGGACTAAGCTGCAGTAAAGGCAGACAACAAACATGTTCACCCAAATGGATGTCACTGATGCTGCCTGATGAACGTAGATGCTAAGTGCTGCATTCAAAGACCTCCGGACGAGAAGAAAACGCGGAGTTCAGAGTTCCCTCTAAGTCTTCTTCTTTTTGAGAATCTCCAGATACGCGCGCAGAGATTTCTGGATGGAGTCCTTGGTGATGAAGTTGACAAAGTTCTGGATGTCAGCTTCTCTGTTGGACGTCAGCCTGTCGATGGTGGGCTTCCTCATCATGGACTTGGTGATCTGCCGGGCGTGGTCTGCGAAGGGAGGGAACCAGCAGTCAGATTGGAGCTTTGCTTTGGGGAGCCTGAAGGTGGTTTTCTCCGTCATGTGGTATTGAGACGCCGCTCGTACGGCTGACGGTGCAGGAAGGCAGTTAGCGTTTCACAAAGAAAATGAATCAAACAAAAATAAAAAAGGAAAAGATTGCTCGTCCTCCACCAAAACCAGCTCTTCTTCAGATCTTTGACTCTGATCTCCAAAGCAAAGCTGGAGCTAAACAGTTGGTCAGAACTGCCAACGCTCTGAATATTGAACTGTATTAATCTAATGGGTGAAAACAAGAAGAAAAACTATCATTTAAAACGTCTTTTACCTGCAGGAATCTCTCCAAAAGAACCCCAAACACATTTGAAAGCATCACCTGAAGATGCAGAAGTGTGAAGCAGTACCTGGGATAGCCAGCCACTTGGTCATGGTCTGTGTGGCGGCGCTGAGGATCTGATCTTCAGGAACCAGCTGGTCCACCAGCCCAACGTTCAGGGCCTCCGAGGGGTCGTAGAGCAGTCCGAGCTGCAGCGCCATCTCCGTGGTCCTGTGGCCCACCGTGTTGGCCATGGTGTCTTTGAACCTGCAGAATCCAAAAGCCATTATTTCCTTTAGTCTTTCCTTCACGACTCAACAACCCTTTCATTTTTTTTACCAAAACGGCGCGACGATGCCGAGCAGCGTCTCATTCAGACCGATGGTGTAGCGAGGCTGATCTGCCATGATCCTGTAGTCGCAGGTCAGAGCCATTAAACAGCCCCCTGCAGGACTGGAGCCCTATTAAAGGCAGGAAGGGGGCTTCAAACGGGGGCTTTTTCAGCAGCAGGGATGGAGGAGGAAGCCGGTCCATACGTACATTGATCGCCGCTATGGTGATCATGTCGGAGCCGTACAACTTCAGCCACATCTCCTGCACGGCCTTCCAGAACTCTCCGCAGCGCTCCGGACTCTTCCCGTACATCTCCAGGATGTCCAGGCCGGCGGAGAAGACCTTCGGCTGGCTCTGGACCACAAACACCACCACAAGAAGCGTCTCAAAGCGTGTGAAAACAGTCCAAAATTTACAAAAGGAAGTATCAAAACTAGAAGGAAAAAAGACACATTTTGGGGGGAAAAAAAAGTTATACTTTTTAAAGTCCTAAAATTTTTCCACCAGAATAAATTACCGTAGCAGGAAAGAAAAAAAAAGCCAAAAGAAAAAAAAGTAGTCATATTTTGTGAAAAGGTTGAATTTTACGAGAATAAAGTCGTACTATTGTGAGAAAATGTAAACATTTTAACACATAATAGTCATAACATTTTGAGAAAATTCTAATTCAATTTCACAAGAATTACGTCAAAGTTATGAAACAAAAGTGAAGATTTTTTACAAAAAAGTTTGAGAATAAAGTTGAATTGTTAGGGAAAAAAAAGTTATTTTACAAAGTAAAAGCCTTGCAAGCTTTCTCCAAAAAAAGTTATGCTAAAATCTAAATTAACAGCTTTAATTTTTTTTAATTGTAAAATTTTGTTAAAAATATTGTACAACTTTATTATAGTTCATTATTATTTTTTACCCTGATTCAAGTTTCCAATCATTTATCTTCTTTTTTGGAGGCCCCAATACTTTGTGGAATAGAAGACTTAAGGTTTGTGCAGCTTGAGGTCTATAAATGCTACAAATGCGTTGGTGGCTCTTAATTTAGGAGGGGTGGGGCCTGAAGATGTGGGAGGGGCTTATAGCAGCCCCAACTGCATGATAAAAAATGTAATAAAAATACATATTTCATGCTAAAGTCCTCTTTAACACCATTGGTGACACCATGAAACTGCTTTAGAACTGGCAAGCATGGTGGTGGAGCAATGATGATATGGGCATGTTCTGAGAAATGTTGACATTTTCGTTTGTGTTTCCGCTAATTAACAATAAAACTTTAAATGTTATGAAGTTGTGGATCAATTAACTGCAACTTCAGATGTTTGTTTTTTCCTCCCAAACATGACCAGTGGAGTTTGTGGGGAAGCAGAGCCGAACGGCCGCCTGCATGGGTGCGGCTTCGTACGGAGGTGATGATGAGGCCTCGGCAGCCCTTATCCATCTCCAGCTTCTCCAGGCCGATGCAGAACTCTGTGAGGAAATCCAGGCTGAGACTGTTGACCGGAGGACTCTGCATGTGCATCACGGCCACGCCTGCAGACACAGCGGGTTCAAAGAGAGGGTTTCAGAGACGGGGAACTGATGTTCTCCAGGCTCCAGGTGGACGTCAGAGTGTCTTTAGGTCTGAAACCCAGAAAGTGACGGTTTGGGTGAACATGTTAGCTGTGGAACTGACACAAGCAGGCAAACAGGACAGATCATTAGGGTACAGATTTGTGCTTTGAAGGTGCCGCCAGGGCCGGATACTGGCATGGGCAAGGGGGTCACTGGCCCCCTCTCCCCAATGACAGTCCTCCCCCCCAACGTGATGGCTCACATCTACCTAAAATTAACTAAGGAAATGGTCATTCCAAAAAAATTCACACACAAAAAAAATAAAGATAGAAAAAACTAAAATAACCAATAAAAGACAAACTGTAGGACAGATGGACAAATAGACAGACAAAAATAAGAAAAAGACTAAAAGGATCATTGCAGCCGGGCTCAAACCCATGTCCTGCTTGTGCCGGTCCAAAGCCCGGTAAATGAGGAGGGTAGTGTCAGGAAGAGTGTCTATAGAAGACATTCTCTGTAGGATAAATATGTTCTTGTGTATATCTTATAAGCTGTTACCTGCTGTTGGATGAACAGTGAAATATTCAGTTCATTCATTGTAAATCTGACTCCAGAGGAGTCGGTGCCTCACCAGCCATCAACCTCACCGGACGTCACTGGGGTCGGCTAAATATAAAGGCTTAAAATCTCTGTTCTCCATCTGAGAAATGGATCTATAGAATAAAGACCGTGTTTTTCGCCCGCTCCACCACAGCTGTTCAGGTTTCCCATCGTCAGACTCTCTTTGGTTAGTTGTATTTGTAGAGTGACCGTCATGAGAGGATAATAATTATTATGTCACTAAATGCAGACGGTCACACACAGTCCTCACCTGAGGTGGGGTTGAACTCCACCCTGATCTTTGGAGAGGTGGAGTTGTTTCTCTGCTGGCTGAAGAGGAGGGGAGGCGCTTGGCCATGGCCCCAGCGGGGGAGAAGACCTTAATGGAAGCAGAAACACAACAGTGAGTCAGCATTTCTACAGACCAGACAACCATGGGCGTGTCCTTCAACGGCCGCGTCCTTCGTCGAGCGGCGAGGCCGGATGTGAATTTGAAGGAGTCGTTGGATTTGGACGGCCCTTGTCGCAAGCAGCCTAAAAATGCAGTCCAGGAAGAACGCAACCCTCCACCAATTTGGACAAGTTGACTCAGCAGATCACATGCATGAAAGGCGAGAAACGGCGAGCGACTGCAGCGCCACGAACCGCAAATTTATCGTTATCGTGATTTCAAGCTGTGCAATATCCGTATCGCAAAAGTTAGCCAAAATTGCAATAAATGTGCCTTAAATGATAAACCTTTAATAAATCTTAAATGTGCTAAAACAAACTTGATCTATTTAATGAACTGAATTAATCCCTTTATGCATTTGACCAAGCGGATGGAGCTGTTATGCTAGACGTTGCCCTCCTAATTGGACGAGGGTCATTTGGAGAATAATTTAACTTATTTTGACTCATATTTAAATTAAACTTTTGCAGTGAAATGAAAATATTTTTGCTGTTTTTGCTATTTGTTCATTTATCGCAAGTTATATCGTCATAGCAATATTGATCACTAATATCGCATATCGCGAGTTTTCCTCACATCGTGCGGCCCTAGACTGACGTGTAAACATCAAAAAGGAGTTTCTAATGATAGAATAAAAATATTCAGATCAGATGAAAAAAAAAACAATTACCAATAAATATCAATAAAATTTGTAGCAGAAATAAAAGGCGTGTAGTGAAATAAATAAATTTGTAAATGAAGACACTATAGACAGCTGGAGAAGACATGATTGTGTAAAAAAATGAAACAATACAGTAAAATTAAAATAGAAAACATTAACAAAATAAAAGCATATATATGGTGGGGTTTTAAAGACAGTATATAAAGTAAAGTGACAAGATGAAAAAGAAAAACGTTCTGGTTCAGATCAAATTTGACATCCAAGTATTTAGTTTGGTTCTGAAAAACTTTGAACTTTAAGGGACTTATTCAGAAAGAAATTTGAATATACACAAATAAATTATGAGTTATTGTATTGAACCTACCAGAAAAGACGTTCTTTAAATAGAACGGTCACAAAATGGAAATGTAGATTTAATTAATAAATAGTTTAAACAGTTTAAATAATAAATAGGTTTCCAAAATAAAATCTGGTTCAGATATCAGATGTGGGCAAGTGTTCCAAAATAGAGAGGTTGTCCTGCTCTGCGGCGGCGGCGCCACCGGTGAGACCAGACGAGTGAGTCAGGAGGACAGGAGGATGAAGACGCCAGCGGGAAGCCTAGACCTGTTTACACGGGTTCTGCAGTTCTGGTAGGACAGACCTGAACAGCAGAACCCGTTCTACGTCGGATGATCCACCACGTTCCACGCCACCTTAAGTCACGTCTTTCTTCCAAAAAGGCAGGAAGACAAAGGCTTTGACAGAGCAGAATGCAGATATTTGAATGTTCTTCTGATGTTAACATAAAGGTGAATAAATGCAGCTAAAGTTGAATACATTAATAAATACTGACCTTTAATCTTTATGGTTTCAATGATCTCTTTAAAAAAAATTATCTAGTCCACCTTAAACTTTGAATTCCCTTTTTAATGTATTATTGGTTTATTTATTGACTTTAATTTTTCACATAACTTTAAAGCAAAACCATTAACAGCATAAAGTAAGATTTTCTCCCTTTATCCAGAATAACTCTGCAAATTTGAATAAAGTACATTAAATAACTGAGCATAACAAAGAATAAAACTAAGGAAATTGAATAATGTTCTTTAATATTACAAGCATATGATTTTTATTTTTTAGAATTTCTATTGTCTTTCGTTTATTTTTAAGATAATTTCAGATCATTAAATACATTTGATGGATTATTTAAAGCTGTTTGGATTATTTCATAAACTGACTCCACACAGATTTGTTTACCTTCAGCTCCATAAAGATGGTTTTATTTTGAAATGATGTAACTAAACTGGATCAAAGGAACCGCTTTAATGAAACGTCGTCATTAACTGCTGTGGTAATCAATAACTCTCTGCTGTCTTCAGGTGAAAGCTCATTAAAGGAGCGCCAATAATGCCTTTGATTGACCACGCCCCCAAATGATCAATGTGAAGTAATTAGCAGAAAGTGCGCGCGCGCTCGCGTCACCCAACAGGGGGTCGGACGTGACCGTAACCTTTGCTCTACTTTTGTCCCGCTCGCTTCTCAGGCTTTTGTGGATCGGAGGAGCGCGAGGCCGCGCTGCACGCGGGGTCCCTTCCTACCTGAAAGGCTGCGGGTCACGCGCGTAGCCGCTCTGAGGGACATTGTGTGGAAAGAGCAGCGGCTCTTCGTCCTCCTGGTTTGGGGTGCCGCTCCTCTTCCTCTGCTCCAGCTCCAGGCGCTTCACTGCATCCTGTGACGCAGCACTGCCCCCTACCGCCCAGGAGAAGCAGCAACAAACCAGACCATTTTGAAATTCAACTAGTTTTTTTAAATATTATTTTTAAATGCATTTATAAATATTATTATTATTATAAAATAAGAGAAAAAATATAATGAAACTTTAAATGGAATTTCCTTGTTTGCAAATAAATACAAAATGACAACACAAGCTGTTTACTACTGTGCCTCTGAATGAAAGGTCTTTCCTAAATGACGTTCTCTCAACCAGTTGGCTTCAATTTACAATTTTGGCCAATTCACAACCAACATAGTCTCAAGTTGCTGCACTAGAACAAATATCAAAGAGATAAATACAGAAAAAAAAGTAATTTAAATAAAGAATTTAGTTTTGTCATAATCAAATTGTTTATTTCCCAATACAACACATTTTGAAATTAACAACTTAATTCTAAACAAATAAAAACAGATTAAATCAAGGATTTTGGTGTAATCCTTGTACTGAGGAGCCAAAGGGTGACAGAGGAGAAGAAAACTTAATTTAAATAGAAGAACGAGAATAAACCAGCAGAAGCAGAAGATGTGACCATCTAGTATGATCTATGAATGACACAGTACTGAAACATCTGCAGGCAGACAAGTTAGTCGATGCAAACTCCCTGGAAGTCTGAACCCAATAAACCCAGAGGAAATATTATTCATGACAGTGTGGTGTAAAAACTGTAAAGTTGGGTGGTCAAAGTTAGATTAGCTAAAGCTGTGGTCCGAGGCCTTTAATGCTAAAGGAGCCATTTGGTCCACTTTCCTACAGACCGACACCACACAAGAGCCGTCCCACATCATCCAAACACACTTGATGGATGCTTTTGTAGCTATAAGCCCATCATTTATAAAATGTAGCTTTTAAATATTAACAATAACTGTGTTATATTTTTCTATATGTAAAAATATTATCAGAAGCAAGTTCTTTTCAAAATAAAACACATCCTGTGTCTAATAAGATCCTCCTGCAGCAGATAAACACAAATTAAAAATGCAAAAAAGTCCAATGGGTGTTTTATAAGACTGGTCATCTTTTTGCCTCCTTTTAACATCAAATTAGATTATGAAAATATTGGTGTAAAGTCCAATTAAAAAATCTAGACATGTAAAATCAACTAGACACTGGTGTGCAGCAGAAGATAAGGAAATATTTGCTTTAAGATTATTTAATAATAGATGACTCGGATGGTAGTTATTTAACATGTTAAAAGGCTAAAAATAAACGATAAAGAATGTATTAATGAAAACAAATCAACCAAAATAAACCCAATATTTATTGAAATTGTTTGCTTATTTTTTTCAAAGCCAAAGAGGGAAGAAGGGACAAAAGAGCTGCATGAGGTTGCACACCAAAACTAAAAATGTGTGAGTTAACTTTAGAGCTAAAACTCTTTGTTAAAGATGAAATTAGGGGCTGTATGGTGGTATAGTGGTTACCACTCTTACCTCACAGCAGGAAGGTGCTGGTTCAAATCCCAATACCTGTCTGTTTGGAGTTTGCATATGCTCCTCACGCATGTTTTCTGCAGATTCCTGCACAGCCCAAAAACATGCTTCATGGGTTAAATGATGGATCTGAATACTGGTAGTCCCTGTCTGTAAGTGAATGTGTGTGTAGTCTTGTGATGACTGCTGAACTGTAGCCTGGGATAGGCTCCAGCGTCCCCGCGACCCTGAACGCGTTACTTGGGTTTAGAAGATGGTTGGATGGTGAGCAACATTTGACTTTACTACTGCTCAGTTCTGTGGAAAAATGTTTCCAGAAGCTGCATTGGATTAAACAAAAAGACCTACAAATAAACCCACATTCAGATGCTTGTGACCTTTACTTTATAGTTTACCACAATGCTTTTGAACATGTGTGCTGTGATACACCACTGTGCTGTGAGGGATGGCCAGGCGTGCGAGAAATATTCATTTTCCTCTAATCGGTCTAAGAAAAATTTACCATCATCATTAGTATTCATTAGTATTTAGGAATATGACGGATCAAGAAAGACTTTTTTCTTTGTGTTTATTTGATTCTTATTTAAACTACTATGATAAGAATGTGAATGTTCATTTTTAATACAGACTACTGAGTTTCTTTTTCTTTTTTTGGTTGGTGGTGTTCCTTGGGAATTTTATCAAGGAAAAAGTAGAGAATGGCTAAAAAAAAAAAAGTCTGAAACACACTGGCTTATCAGCAGAAGCATCAGTTCTCCAGCACGGTGGTGGAGGTGTGATGATTCAGGTTTCAGCTGCTTACAATGAAGCATTCAGCAAGTTCAAGGAAATGGACAAATAAAAAAGCTAAATTAGGTGAGTGAGCAACCCAAAATAAGTTCAGTTCAATGTCAAAAACATGCACATATATATTCAAGACACAAAAAAGTACCATGTAAACACACTGTAAGTACCCAGTAGATTCCATAAAAAGTACCATGTACATACCCTGAAAGTACCCAGTAGTTACACAATAAGTACCATGTAAATACGCCTTAAATACACTGTAAGTACTGTACTGTAAAAGAAAGCGTTACCATTCAAGCCCTATATGACAAAAGCACCAAGGTAAACATTTGACCATAAACCCGTAAATAAAGCATTATGGATTGAATAAAATATGGAAAGATTGTAGTAAAACATTGCAACCAGAGAGGAGGGTTTCCACTGTGAAAAAAACCTGTCTGGATAAAAAACTTTGGTCCTGAGCTGTGAAATGTTTATGTAAAGCTTTATCTGAAGAATAGTCTAAATAACATTAGCATGAGTTTTGAAGGTTACCCTTAAATTTTCCATCAGTGGGATTTAACTCCACATTTTAAAATGGTGGACATGAACAATTTCAGAAGGAAAAACATTTTAGGAGTGGAAAAAAAACCCACACAGCTGGAAGCGAAAGTGGATTAAAAACAACAAAGCAAAATATGTTCACATTTTCAGAGGAATCATCTGCTGAGTTTTAGGATGTAAAAACAAAGAAATAAAGCAGAAGGTCTGCTCACTAACGGGGAAACGTGTCGGCAAGAAAACAGCCGTCTGAAGAAACGGCGCAGGGAACTCAGAAAGGTAATTCAGCGGCGTTCCTAGTTTCTGGGTCGAGTGCAGGCAGAATGGGAGGGTTGTTAAAGGAAAATGACAAAGAAGATGTCCGATTAGGGCAGAAAAGTCAAAGCAATGTTCCTTCCGAGCAGAGAATGAACAAAGAAACATGAAAACAAACTGGCAGAAACAGAACAGGGACATCTAGAAACTAAACCACCTGCTTAGAATGGGCATCTGCTTATTTACTTTGAAAGAGAAGGCTGCATTTCTCTGCAGATTGAAGATGATTAAAGCGTCTAAATAAAGTCCAACTTAACCTCCATGGTCCACAGGAAGACTCGGTTCTGTAAAAACCTCTGCAGCTGGATCAGAAAGCCGACTAAAGAAGTAATAAAATGTTATTTGTGGCAAACTGCTGTTAAAGACCTACCCATGGAAATGATGTTTTTGTTGTTTTTAACATCTTCTCAGGACTTTTTCGCAGGATGAAGGACATTTCTGGACAGTGGGGCAAGAAAGTATTCAGTCAAGATGAGAGAGGCCTGCAATTTGCATCACAGGTTTACCTCAACTATGAAAGACAAAATGAGAAAAAACAATCCAGAAAATTCCACAGTCTGATTTTAAAGAATTTATAAGAAAATGAGTATTTGGTCACCTACAAAAGAAACTCTTTAAAAATCAGACAATGGGATTTCCTGGATCTTTTTTAAGTGGGAGAACTTGCACAATTGGTGGCTGTTTCAAATATTTTTATCGAAAGCATTCAATAGTATGTTCATACAGATTTGACAAAGTTTATATGCTTTCTTCTTTTTTTTTCCTGCAACACAACAATACCAACAAAAACTGATAAAAGTCAATACAAATAAACCTTTTTTACCCATTCCAAACCATTACCCACTTATCTGCACACATTAAGCATCTCCAAGAAAAGATATAAATGTTTGCCAAATCTTTTCAAAGTTTTCTGTACTGTCATGAATGGTGTGTCTTATTTTCTCAAGATGAAGAGTATTAAGATCTGATTTTTAGAGAGGGAATGTCTTTGCCTTTCCACAGTTACATAATAAGTTTCTTTGCAATGATCAGTCTGCATGAAATTAAACATTCTTGTGCACGTCCCAGGTCTTTTGACTGAGGAGAGACACCAAATACAATGAGAATTGGCTTTGGGGACATTTTGATCCATCAGACAGGTGTGTGAAAATGTTGGTCCAGAAGGTCTGAGGCTTGGGACACAAAAAATTGGTGTCTGACTAGCCCTTGTGCAATCTTGTGGGGGTCCACATGACCCGATACTTCCATTGACGTGTTCTTCCTACCATGACAAAGGTGGATAAAGGTGGAAAGATTTCATGTAATCCATGGACACCAGTGAAGATCACAAATCATTGAAGAAAAAAGGTTCAGAGCACTGTCTAGTGGGTCTAGATGACCCCCACACCAGAGGCGATACGATGAGTATCGCAATACATCCCAATGACTGTACCAGAACAATTTATTATATATATTTTTTAAAGAGTATAATGACTTAGAAAAAAACTGTAGCTGAATATTAATATTTCATTGTAATAAAATGGTAACATTCCTTTTATTTAATGATCAGGATGTTAAGCACTGCAACTGTATCTCGTGTACATGGTGCTTTTCTTTTGGTAAATTAAGATATATTGTTTCTTAAAGGGATCAGTCAATATTGTTTGATTTACACAACAAAATATTTTTCAGTATAAAAAACACAATGAATTTGCCTCAACCAGGAAGGTTCTGTAGGTTGTCCATGTCTGGACCACGAGGCTGACTGAATACTTAACACGAGCTGGTCCTCGCGAGATCTTGTAGTTGTTTTGTGTAGAGCCAAAGAGGCTCAGTGGGCGGTGCTGCCAACTAGAGGTTGGGGGTTTAAGTGGAAAACAGGAGTCAGACGTTGAAGAACGCTCAACAATAGTACATGCCAAAATGATACGTACAAGTATCGCCAGTATGTCGCTGAATCCATTTTTTCCTACACCCTTATGGGTGTAAAATTTTGTGAATCAGGAGTGGACAAAAAAATGCACATTTTCTAAACATGCAGGTGAAATGCAGAAGGACAGTAACAACAAATGTGCAAAAACAAGAATAAAAAAATACATTGGATTGCCTTAATTGGCTCAACAGGATTTTGTAACATTCTCCAAGTACGAGTCCTGATAACATTTTTTTTGTTTTTTGCAGGCGGCTGGGGAAACTTTAAACTAAATATTTGTCATTTTTAAATCCATTTTCTGCTATGTTGCAGAGATTCGCTCGTCTTTGGAATACAGTGATCCCTTGCTATATCACGGTTTCGCTACTTCACGGATTTGGATTGTGCATTGTGTTCTGCATTCTGATTGGCTAAAAAGTCACTCAGCGAGTAGCTCAAGAATGGGACCCTTTGATGAGCCGTTCATTACAGTTCTCCAACATAATCGATAGGGGCATGTCGGTGTAAGAGGGTCTTTAGCAAAGAAGAAAAAAGAGCAACAACAACTGCCTATCACTATGTTCCTCTCCCGAACAAACACACCTGCAGCTGCACCGCGGGCTTCAGAAGGAAAAAACGCTGCAGAGGATGCAGCGGCTCAGTATGAACTAAGAGCAGTGAAAAAGAAGACCGGAGTCACTATCTGTCCCACTGTACTTTTTTATTTTTTTCATAATCATTTTAAATTTTCCTCCGTTTAATCCACTCGGGTCGCGGTGGGCGGGGCTAATCTCCGCAATTTAAAGCCTTTTGTTTTTATCGATGATTGAAATTATTATTTGACAGAACACTATACAAGTTATTTGTTGAAAAAACGTTTCTAAAGTACTTTTATTTGTTAAAAAACAATTGATTTAGCCTGTTAAATGGTTTGTTCTTTCTTTTCAATGTATAATAGTGAATTTCATTGTATAATAATTGTAAAAAAAATAAAGGTTTCTACTTCACGGGTTTCGCTTATCACGGGTTCTATTTGGAACGTAACCCCGCGATAATCAAGGGATCACTGTATTGCATCCGTGCTTCATTTGAAAGCATCGTGAGATGGAAGTGGAGGTTGCAGACATGCGGGATGTGAGAAGGAGGTGTGAGAGGAGAGTGAGCATTCAGAGGAGCGCATGAGTGAGGCGCAGGAGTGTGTGCTCGCTGCAGAGGAGCAGCAGATTTCCAATCCAGCAGAGATCCTCTCACTTGGTGAGTCAACCTCATTCAAATATAATAAATTCATCAGTTTTTAGTTTGCTGCGTTTTTGGAATGAATTAAAAAACTTTGAAATGCTTTAGAGTTATTATTGATAAAGATTTATCAAATGGTCAGTGGTAGTTTAAAGCTTTAAAAGTAAATAAAAATGGAAACAACATGAAAAAATCATAGTTTGTGTTTCACATTAAATTATTTTCATGCTTCTAATTCTACAGCTCAGCTTCGTTTTCCATTTTTCCCATTTAAAGAGTCACAAACACTCGGTTGAAACGTCTCCTTCTCCTTTTTTATTTCCTTTCCCAGAAGCTGCTCTCCAACGCTCTCGTCACATTCCACCCCGGTGGCCATTGAGCTGCAAAGGAAATCCATCAGCGTGCGTCACCTCTGCCCCCGTAACCCGGGGGACGCGCCGCTCCTCTCAGCCGAACCCCATCATCGCCATGGGTTTGATGGGAGAGCAGAGCGGCGGCTGCGGAGGGGAAAACTGCAGCCTGATGCCGGACCCCCCCACAAACTGCTCCCACCCAGACTGCCTCTGGGAGGAACCCGTGTTCGGATGGGTCGAGTTAGGTGGGTCACACAACCGGGAACCCAAAAACACGAAGCATCTCACCCCGTCCACAGATTGGAGGATTTTTACCTCACATTTGTAAATACATCTGCACTGCTGCCTCGATCGATACGGACTAAAAATAAAAGGGAATCCTGAAAGAGACCACTAAGATCTGTAGTTCAAACAAACCTATTTGTCGGTGAATAATTTACTTTAACTGTTGTTTCTGCTTTTAAAGCCTTAAAGCCCACCACATCAAAGAATTGACACAAGATTCTAATGTTTTGGAATTAAGATTCTGTAAACGCTTTGATCAAATCCACAAAATAAATCAGTTTGTTTGATGAGATATGCTGTAAATAGTATCAACTTTGATACATTTATAATCTCTACAATGTAGTTTTAGATGCAAAAATATTGACTTGAGTGTTTAGCACCTTATTTATCCATTCTGTCAAATTCGATCCACACATGATTCACATGGTGGCGCGGTTTTATAAATAATTAATAATCAACAAAATTTGCATTTTCTTCAATACAGCAAGTAGTTATTTAAGAAAATAAATAACAACAGATGAGTTATTCTTACCATAAAGTTCAGAAAACTAGCCAAATCTTTCCCGCCAAAAGGGTTTCGGGGATTTCATTGGAGCAGCCATTTTGAAATGAGCAGGAAAAGCCCTTCTACTGCCCCCTAGTGGAAACAGCGGCAAATTACAAGGCAGAAAACATGAACTGAGTTCTATACAGGGGTGGACAAACTACAGCCCGGGGGCCACATGCGGGGTCTCCCCTTGGATAGTGCACTAGAAATAAACTGACATTTGTCGCATGGTCATTTTTTCCAATCATTCCAACACCGAATGCAGCGTTTCTGTAAATTTGCACTTTCCCTGCAGAAACGTCAAACCACAACTTTGAAACCAACAAACTAAGATGTTCTGTTCAAAGAGATATACTTTTTAATTTTCAATCAAAATGAAAGCATGTTTTTGTTCAGATTCTGTGCTTTTACTTTCTCTAATAAGGTTGATTACCAAAACATTCCACGCTTCTCTAATGGTGCAGCTCTTCTGTACAATTTAAAAGCCCTCTGTGGCCCATGTGTCCAAAAGTTTCCCTACCTTTGTTCTATTGATTTGTCAGGAAAGTTGGGATTTAAGGGTCTCAGAAATGCACCTCTGAGATAGGATTCGATTGGGTAAACAGAGTTAATAACAAAAAGCTTGTCTGAATTTCATGACACTCACACAAACAAATATCTGTATTTCCAAGAGAATTTGTGAAAACAACAAGAAATGTGTTTTTGAGGCTGATGATGTAAAAAAAAAAAAAAAGAGTCGATATTCCTTTTTCTTTTACCAATTTTCTTTAATTGCATTTTTTAAGGCTGGAGAGACAAACTGTTCCCCTTTTTAATGTGAAATTAAGCTTCACGATCATCAAGTTTGGATAAATGAAAGGATCTATTTATCTTAAAGGATGTTATATTATATTCATGGGGAACATTGCAACTGAGAGAATATCAGGTTCCGGGTAAAGAGATGTCTGAAAAGATTTTAAATAGTTGTTATTTTTTTCTATTTGGGTTTAATTGTAATAAAAACAAAAATAAATTCTTTTTTCGTGCTTCAACCTGGCTGTGACTCTTCAAACTGTAAAAAAATGGCCTTAAGTGGCCTGAATTTATGTAAATCATAGGGATGAGTGTCTGAATGTCACAGCGGCAGCAGCATGGAGGTGCAGGGAAAAGTCAAAACTGACATCTTTAACCCAAAAACTGGAGAGGATGAGATCTTTCAGGAGTCAGCTGCACAGAAAATCAAGAGTTCCAACAGAAAAGCAAAACTTCAGGGCTTTCTGGGTCAATTTCAGTTTAGGCCAGATTCAAAGAAACTCGACCTGACGTCAGTAAACACCAGAACAGTCTTCTGCTGAATGAGTGGAGTCATGAAAACTGTCAAACTCTCTGTTCCAGTCGTTGTGACGATTATCTACGTCCCACTGATGCTATTTGGACTCCTGGGAAACATTCTAACCATTCTGGTGGTTTGGCTCCGCCCACACATGAGAAGCTCCACCTACCTGTACCTGAGTAGCATGGCCATCAGCGACCTGCTGATCCTCTTGCTCCTCCCCCTGGACCTGTATAAGGTAGGGATGGACGTTTGTTAGTGTTGGTGTGGCTGCAGCGGCAGGAAGTGGGCTGTTTGAAGGAGGGAAATGTTTGTTTCATGCTTGTTGTTCGGGGCAACAGGCGAGGCTAGCATTGCAGGTCTAAACAAGTTATCCCCTCCATCCCCTCAGGGGGGGTCCCTGCTTTCAAATCATGTTTTGTTGCATTAAAGGCTGAGTCGTACTCCACAGAGATCTCAATTCTCTCTTCTATCATTTCCTTTTCCTTTTAAACCCTTGTGAAACAACAATAAAAAGCTAAATTGAGGTTAAAAATTGAGATACGCTGATTTACTTTATTGGTGAAGACAGAAGAAAACAAATTCCTTCTAAAGATCAGACTTTGATTGGAATAAAAACAGAGGATTTGCCCCCTATGCAGCATGGAGGGGGAAGAAAATCACATTTATTTAACACAAAAACATCATATTAACTGCAAACAAACTATAGTTTTTTGCTCTGATGTCTTTTTAACTTGTTTTTGATCATCCAAATTTTTCTAACGTGGCTTTTTTCTGTACTTCAAGTTTTTCAAGGCATAAACCGACCAATCAGATGCCTCAATCAATAAAGGCGGTCAGAGTGTTAGAAACATTGGATTGACAAATTCTCCTGAGCCCGCTCTCGTGGTAGGTAAGGTGGCCTTCCAACAAGCTCCCTCCTGATTGGAGAGAGCAGTTGCCATAGGAACGATGAGTCAGACTGACTTGGATCAACATAATTGACTTTGGAGTAACCCATTTCCTCTGGATGACTCGATCCAGTTCTCAGATTCAGTCAACGGTGGGCTCACTTTTGACAAATATAGACTATAGTGCATAGCGTTAGAACCATTTGCCATACTTATCTTTATTTTTGATCATCCACATTTTCATCATCATAACACAGTGAATCCTTAAATAGTCCTTTAAATATATTTTTAGGTTTTTACCTCAGCATTATTAGTAGTGAGAGTGTCTCAAAACTGCATTAAAATCCAGAGTATTGGGTGCAAGACACGTTTACATTTAAGATACAACAACAACAAATCCCAGTACAAATGAACAAATACTGAAACACAACAATGAAAGCTGCTTCTAACAGAAAGGGACGTAATATAAAACCAATAGTGTATGATTTTTTTAAAATTATTTATTACTGTTTTCTTTATGTGGACATTATAAATACATGAAACGCTGACTTACCGCATGCAGCTCAACAGCAAATCACAGACGCTGTCGTAACGTCACTTCCTGTATGAAGGGTTTTCCCTTTCCGTCAGCAGCTGCCCGCTTTCCTTCGTTTTTTCTCCATCTACTCGTCGTGTTTTGCTTAACGGCTTAACGGAAAGGGAAACCCTCAATGCCGGAAGTGACCCAGAAACTTTACCTTGCTAAACATTGTTATTGTAGTAATACAATTTAAAAAAATGCTTTTGGACTCTCTCACATATTTAAAATGTCCACATAAAGAAAACAGTAATAAATAACTATAAAAAATCATAGACGATTGGTTTTATATTACGCTCCTTTCTGTTAGAAGCCGCTTTTGTTGTTGTGTTTCAGTGTTTGTTCATTTGTACTGGGATTTGCTGTTGTTGTATCTTAAATGTTAACGTGTCTTGGACCTCTCGGCCGCCGTAGGAAAGGGAATCTAGACACAGCGAATGTCTAGTAAATGAAGCGGAAAGTTTGAATTTCTAATATTTCATAAGATAACAGATTCCCAAAGCCCGTGTTTAACCGTGTTTGATCCCCAAATCCTTGTCTCCTCTCCAGCTGTGGAGGCCTCGACCTTGGCCTTTAGGGGATCTCGCCTGCAAACTGACCATGTTCCTGTCGGAGTGCTGCACCTTCTGCACCATCCTTCACATCACCTTCCTCTCCCTCGAGAGGTACGTGGCGGTCTGCTGGCCGATCACAGCCAAAACCCTGGTGACGCGGCGCAGAACCAGGGCCATCATCGGCTGCCTGTGGCTGGGAGCCGCCGTCAGCGCTGCACCGGTTCTGCTGATGGTGGGGGTGGAGGACATCGGAGGAGATGAGGTCGGATTCAACCAGTGGAGAGAAGAGGCGGGGTGGTCGGGGAGGGATGGGGAGCGTGCTGAATTAGTTATCAGCGAAAGGGAAGGAAGAAGCTCTCACCTGCTGGATACGGGGACCACGTTTGGGGAGAAACCGGGTCAAGGATGGAGAGACGGAGGACAGGAAGTCCAGTGGTTTGAAGACAAAGAGGAGAGTGATGTGAGAAATGAAACCCAACAAGAAGAAGTTTTAAAAGAAGAAGAAGAAAGAACCGAATTTAAAAGAGACCAGCGAAACAAAAAGAAGGAAGACGAAGGTGGGGGTGAAGGCGGGAGCTCTGAAGGAAGCCGTGAAGGAGAGGCTGACAGGAGGGAGTGCCGCTGCACGCAGTACGCCATCTCCTCCGGCCTGCTGTCCGCCATGATGATCCTCTCCAACTTGTACTTCCTGGTGCCGCTCAGCATCCTGGGGCTGGTGTACAGCCTGATTGGACGAACTCTTTGGCTCCGCCCAAAAAGCAGCCGGAAGGAGCAGGGTCACAGGAACACAGTAAAGATGCTAGGTGAGCTTCAGCACGCATCTGTCCACAAGTTCTAATAGACAATAAACTAAAAAATAAATAAATAAAAGCTCAAATATCGAGCTTTTAATCGGGGTCTGCCACAGACCCCAGAAGGTATCAAAGGACGGGTTTGTTCTCAAAGGTTGTAGTAGAGAATCGCATAATTAGGTGCATTTAAAACGTTGGCTAATCAATGGGGAATCATTAATCACTTCAAAAGATGCTGTTTTTGTTCTAACGGGTCAGACTATTTCGTTTATTTAGTGATATTTTCATGAAAGTTCCTCCTTTGCTGCAATCAGACCAAACTTTATCCTACAAGTTCTTTTTACAACTAAATATAATCTCCTTTCAATCATTTTTCAACAGAATTCTGTTGAAACCTGAACTTCCGAATAAAAATTGAAGTCATTCAGAACATGGATGGCAGTGATGTCCGCCTCCAGAACCATTCTGGAAAACCTGCAAAAGACCGTCAGAAGTCCCTCAGAGCAGACAGGGTCAGGAAACCTCTCCCTTCAGCCATCCAGCCTTTATTTTCTTTGGTAGAGTTCAGGAAGACCAAACAACAGATTAAAGTGGCTCCAGGAGTTCAGCTCTCCTTCTTGGTTCTTTACAGATGACACATCTTCCAAACATTTAGCGGCACAGCAGAGGTGAACCTGTGGGTGTCTCTTTCCAAAATGTAACTTGTAATTCTCCACCATTGCTAAATAGAGATCTACAGACAAAAATTCAGATGTTGGATGCAGAGCGTCCCTTCATGTTCCTCACAGAGTCACACACTGTTCTCTTTCTTCTGCTCCTCTTCCTCCTCCAGGAGTGATTGTCTTGGCCTTCGTCCTGTGCTGGCTGCCCTTCCATGTTGGCCGGACCATATTCTCCCTTTCCCTTGGCAGCGTTGGCGACAGGCAGGAATCAAACCCGAACGCAGACGTTCTTGCAGATGTCTTTGAACCGTCCAAAGCTCACTTCCATGAGCCGCTCTCCCAGCCCGGTGAGATGGCCGCACGCCCTCTGACGGACGACAGGCTCTGTGACAAATGTGCTCGGACCAAAGACAGAACCGGCCCTCAAACGGGCTCGGACCAACAAGCACGTCCCCGTGTCGTCACACAAACTGAACCGCCACGGGAGAACACACGAAGCACAGAGACACACACTAACCCAGCACAACGAGACACACACAGTGGCACAAACCTTCACCAAAGAAACACAACCCTCTCCATGCAAGACACAACTGCTGCTATGACGACACAAAACGCGAGCAAATCAGAGCAAAACACAACTTCACCCGCCAACGACACTCTTCTCCACGACCCGCTCTGGCCCTCTGACATGCACGGCTACTTTTTATACTACCTGTCCCAGTATTTTAACCTGGTGTCCTCTGTCCTCTTCTACCTCAGCGCCGCCATTAACCCTTTGCTCTACAACCTGATGTCTGCCAGATACAGACTGGCTGTGCGCAGCCTCGTGCGCGGGCCCTCGCAGACGCAGGCGCAGCACCTGCGCACGCTCACGGTCCGCCAGTCCACCACCACCGTGTGAGGGACAGTGGTCACATCTGAGCTCTTTGGTGGGAAAAGCGTCGACTCTATCAGAGAACTGGACTGAGCAGGTGTGACGTCACCCACAGCAAATAACTCACATTCCGGCTCCAACCACATGTAGGCAATTCAGGCGCCATTTTTTGGTGATACAGGCGGCATTTTGGAGCCAGAAGCAGTGATTGGTTCCAGTCGGTCTGAACCAACATTTTTTTTGGAACCAGCAGGTACTTCCTGTTAGGAATGCCAGGGGGGGAGGAGGAGTCACACACTCCAGTTCTCATTTACAGTCAATGGGCAATCTATTATCTGTTTTTGTAATGCTGTAGAAATTTTGATTTGAAGCAGCAAACTCTTTAGGGAACTCACAATCAGGTTTTAATGTCAGTGTCTGTCAATGTGATTGAAGGTCATGCACAGAATGAATGATATGTAAACTATAAGTATTAAGTTATTCCCATCAGGGATTTTCTGACAGCTTTTTTTCTTCCCATAACAGACTCTTCCTGGTTTCAGTAAACAAAAGCAAAAGAAACGGTGCGTTGGTTGGACCTGCTGCTCCTCAGCTTGATGTCATAAACAGGAAAATCAACCTTCTTTAAGGTTTCCTGGTGGAGCTCTAATTTCATGAAGTCATTCAAGTCATGTCTCTGAAATGTTGTGATAGTTTCAATGCTTCGAGTCTCACACATTTTTTAAAATGTTTTGGTGTCATTAGTCCACATTTATCTGGAAACGCTATTATCCCAAAGGGGAAAAACTGTTTGTTTTCTTTTGTGTCAAAAGTTTCTTTCAGCAGACCTTTTCTCATTTGGACAGCTATTGTCCTAAACTGGACCGTAGAATATTGGGAAACCTTGTCTGGTCTGATGAGTCTCCATTTCTGCTGCCACATTCGGATGCTAGGGTCAGAATTTGGCGTCAACAACATGAAAGCATGGATCCATCCTGTCTTGTATCAACAGTTCAGGCTGGTAGTGGTGGTGTCATGGTTAGTACCAGTCCAGTTGAACATGGTTCCAGTGCCACAGCCTACCTGTGTGTTGTTGCTGACCATGTCCGTCCCTTTCTGACCACACTGTACCATCTTCTGATGGCTACTTTAATAGCACATTCCAACTAATTTGACCATTACAAAAAATATGCATGAAAACACTAACAATACCCCCCCCCCCCCCAAACACACACGCATGCAATGTTTACCTAATGAGATGCAAAGTACAAATCTGGCTGTGTACCGAAGTGGGGAAACAGTATTTTGGGGACCTGTCCATACCAGTGACACTCCCCCCCCCACACACACACACACATACACACATGTTCACAGAAGACACTACCACAGGACCCCCCAGATCTAGGCAAAGAGTCAAACTGAGGAGATGCCACTGCAAAAAAAACCTTCACTGAGAAGGCTCAACCGTCTTGGTGAGTGAGGACAACATGTAAGGGTAAGTAAGGGTGAGGTAGGTGGGAGGCAGGAATGTTGTACAGGTTCCTGTGGACTCCCTGCATGCATGCAGCCTGACTGAGCTTGCAGGCACATCCTACAGGCGCCCTTTGTGCACTCACGTATCACCTGCACAACCTGTAAGGACCCAGTGAGCGCACCTTACTAATGACTAGAGTGTGGCATAAGGAACCCATTTGACAACATCCCCTGTACGCCATAAGTGCGTGTACTCATGAAATCCAAATACTTTGTGATATGCTTACCACACAAACGACGATGGTTTGTTCCATTTTCCTGGTTCAAGTTCTCAACCATCCAGCACTGTCTTTATTCCACCTGTCTATCCATCCGTCTGTCTGTCTGTCTGTCTATACTGTATATCTGTCTACCTGCTGGTCTTTACATGTACAGCACCAGCAGACATTTTACCAGCTGCGGATCATTTTGGAAAACGTTTCTGCTCCTTCTGCCTCTCCATCATGGGTGTTTGTTGTAGTCATCGTGAACGATGTGGTGCAGGTTTGGAGGTTGGGCTCTGCTGTTCATCTGCAGTGTGATGTGTTTTCTGTATCCCTTATTGCATTAGGCGTGACGCTCTCCAGTCCAGCTGTGGAAGTCTTTATTCGATTCGCATGCGCATGAACCTGTATTTCCTCCTCATCCAATGCCTTCCTCTCACGCCTGGAAGAAGCACACGGACGCTTCACGCGTGTGTGGCCCGAGGCAGAGAAACGGCTGATCTGATTGTTTTTTTTCTGTTTCTTACTCAGGTCATTTCTGAAGGGAGGTCTAAAATATGACCTGAATAAATCTCAGAGGTTTTCTCACATTAGGGGGGGCTGA
Source organism: Oryzias latipes (assembly GCF_053564925.1). Taxonomy (NCBI): domain Eukaryota; kingdom Metazoa; phylum Chordata; class Actinopteri; order Beloniformes; family Adrianichthyidae; genus Oryzias; species Oryzias latipes. The sequence goes on along the minus strand of NC_136244.1, from coordinate 3,104,992 downwards.
ACTCATGACTGTTACTGCTGCACCTTACTGTAGGAACCAGGGGGAGGACGGGCTTCTTTGGTTTGTTGTGTAACGTGTTCTGACGTAAACTTGTGTTTATGAAAACGTAGATTGATTTAAAAACGTGTGCTGCGCCAAAACACTGCACATTAATTGTTGATAAAGAGTAAAAGATTTTGAACAGATTCCACATTTGTGTTAATTTAAAAAATTTTCATTTTACTTGTTTTGATAAAATTGAGTAAAATCGCTTAACACTCAAAGCATTTCCTCAATTAACCAAAATTTAAATAAAAGTTCAAACAGCACAAAAATGAAAGATATTATGTCACAATTTTTCTTGAAATAAAAAAACAAGTTTAATAGGCTGCTGTTAAGAAGAGCAGGAATTTTTAAGTTTGAAGTATGTAGCGAATCAAATAAATCCTTTTGTACATTTGACCGATCGGATGGAGCCCTATATGCTAGATTCTCGCCTCCTATGTGGATGAGGTTTAACTCTTGTTTAAATGAAACTGCTGTAGTGAAATGGAAATGATGTTTTTGGTTGTTTTGCTGTTTGTTCATGTATCGCAAGTTATACAGTCATCACAACATTGAGTTTTCCTCATATCGTGCAGCTCCAGTCGCCGGTCATCCATGTTAGCACGTAGCTGCCAGTCCTCGGAAAATACATAACAGCAGTTTTATAACTTTACAAAGCCCTGCTAAAACAAAAAGCCAGACTTCGGATTGGGCTTTAGTTTGCTTACCGGTCTTTCAGGGAGTCCAAAGCTGCTGCCCCCTGCTGGACTGGAGAAGCAACACAGTGAATGAGGAATGAATGAAGTCCCAAAGGAATTTAGAGGAAGCAGCCATGTTACTTGAAACTGCTAGACATTCTTCTTTTTAAAGCTGAAATAATAGTTTTAATCATCTGGTTTTAAAAATACTGATGTAGCTTTTTGCTACACACCTCCTCAAAGCAGCTACTTTTACTTCAATTGGGCTTGAAAACAGTGACAGATTTTCTCAATCTGTATTTAAATAATACTAAAAGCAATGCGAATGTGTCACGGAATAGAAATAATGTGTTTTATTTCAATCTTCTGACAGACAGTGAAAGAAACTCTCCACCAGATGGCATCATTCTCCACCAGAAGGTGTCCTCAGGTTGATGCAGCTGAACATTTTCTCTTATCATTTAGCACAGTGATGCTGAATCTGTAAAAATAAAAACCAACACATTATTCTGATCTTTAAAAACCGCAATTGTGACAAGTGTGAGGTTATAGTGGCTGCCAGATATAGTTTTTAAAACTGTGTAAATGTTTTAAAAAAAAAGATTTTCTGAATTTATTGAATTATTCCCTGACTTTTGTGGGTTGTCATGCTTGGAGAGGGTAGTCACACCATTGTGGATCCATGGAAAATTTTGGAAAGTTTGGAAAATTCAAAACTAAAACAAGCTGAACAGGATTTCACTAAAACAACCACTTTTCAAAGATGTTCCACCAAAAGAATGGGCTCAAAACCTCCACAGCAACATCTGCAGGAAGCGCTCCAAGGTCCTCGGCTCCTCAAACTGTGCAGTTTCTCCATCTTTTTATGGACCCACTCTTCCTCTGAGTTTGCTTCCTTTGCACTGTTGTGGGCAGTTTCACATAGTTCAACAACGTACAGCGAAATAAGAGGCTATCCTAGAATTAACCCAATAATCCTGAGAGCAAAATCACACAAATGAATGCTTGTAATTAGTTGTTTATTTGGCCTCTGCGCTGTTTCCTGTCCAATTAAAGTCCGAGAGGGCTGAATAACAATTAAGAAAAACAATGTTTGTTTCAATGCGGTGATCCTAATCGGTGTGAAATGTTTACGCACATCCCTCCTCTTACAGACGTGCACCTGAGGTGCACCGTGCCGTCACCTTAACGTGTCTTTGTTTGCACAGACCCCAGACATTAAAGCGCGTCCATGCAGTAAACTCAAACGTCTGCCTGCAGAGCACGCAAACGTTTGCACTGCAGCCCGTGATTGAACGGTCTAATAATGAAGCTGGGAAAGCGTCCAGTCGGCTTTACGGCCTGGAATTCATTACCTGTGCAGGAGGAGGGATTTCAGCTGAGACCTTTAAACGTTTGAGCAAGATGCTGAGCTGAGTTTGGAGGTCAAACGTTGAAACTTTTGGGCCAACAGCCCTTCTTTTGCTGATTAAAGTCTACAGGCCAGATGATGTCTCTCACCCATAATAATTTACAGTGAAAAAGCTGAGTCTTAAAAAAAAAAGTCTGATTTTTACAAGAAAAAATAATCTTATTAAAAAGTTTTTCGAAAGTAAAATAATCTTAGTTGGAAAAACATGCCTTAGTGAGTAGAATTTTTTCTCAAAAAAATTTTTTCGGTCTCTTACCCTGTTGGCAGATTTTTATTTCTTTTCAAATGTGAAGAAATTTTGGCTTTTTTTCTAAGGAGCCTGTTTTTGCAGTGTACCTGTAAACCCGCAGGAGTCAAATTCAATTCAATTCAATTCAATTTCATTTGCATAGCCCAAATTCACAACAACAGTCGTCTCGATGGGCTTCGTATCGGTAATTGAAAAAGTGAAACATGAACTCAAAAGGATCATGAATACAATTCAGCATCATAGAAGGAATTTAACTCAACAAATGAACCCAAGCAGGAAAATTCAAGGTGAAAAAGAGAGAAAAGGAGAACCACGACATAATCCAGGCTCTGAAGCAGGAATGCCTCGAGGGCCGGCGTTCTGGTAGGTTTACAGAAACCCTGTCTTATCTGCTGCTGATCACCTGGATCAGGGGCGTTCAGCCAATAAAGAGCTTCATCAGATGGGATGGTTATAAAACACGTAGGATGCCAGCACTCGAGGCATCCCTGCTTTACAGGAAAAAGAGGGATTTTCAGAGGATCTTTCTCCAGATTCTCTCCAAAAGTGTCTTTATGCAAACTTCACAAAAACACGATAAACAAACCTGACAGATTTATGTCAGACGGCAGGATTTCTCTAAAACGGTCACAGAGAGATTGCTGTTTCCTGTCTGGACGACAATCTTCCTATTGGGGGGGAGGGGGGGGTGCTGTTTTTCTTCTTGTATTTTTCCAATGTGCCTGCAGCAGGCGTCCACCTGCAGGTGTCTCACACATGTCTGTGTGACGACGCCTCGTTGGAAGAGCTGGTGACGGTGGCTGAAGAAGATGGTTCAGACTTTATACAGGCAACGAATCAACAATTTTCCATCTAAAGTACGAAATAAAAAAACCTGCATCTCATCTAAAGTGAAAAGATGTATAAAATCTTAGCGGGTTGCCACTAAGAGCTCATTTATTCAGCAGAAAAGAATAAAAAGGCGCCTTGTTTCCACCAAGTACAGGAAATCTTTCATCCATCAAATCCAAACAATCCTTTTCTCAGTCTAAAGTTGTGTTTTGCAAACTTTACACGATCCATCAGTCCTAAACATAATTGAGGTTTTGAGTCCGTGGAAACAATGATCCGTCAGTTCTCCTGCAAAAACCCTCATTTCTAGGCGCTGTGGGTTGAAGCTAGAAGCTGAAACTGGAGATGAGCACAGACCCTCCCAGGCCACCGCACGGTGCAGATGCAGGGTCTTCTTTTCATTAGTCTGTGCTGACCTCTGCTCTGGGCGTCTGTCTGTTTGGGTCTGCGCCTGGATTGAGCGCCTCAACCGGGTCAGCAGAGACCCACGGATGAATGAAAGCGGATCTGCAGGCAGCAGAATGACTACACCTGCTTCCTGTCACCTTCTACACCCCGCACTGATGGGTTTTTATTTCAGCTCGGACCGCTCCTGACTCGTCTGAAAGGAGGCCACAAAACAGATTGTTTGTCCCCGGGTCACCCAGACCCATCAGTTTAATCTGATGCATGGCAGTTTTTTGAGGGGGGAGATGGCTGAGAACATCTGACTAAAGACGTCTGCTCGTTCCAAGTCTAAGTGTTGGAGCACCGTTCTTCTTCTTTAAGAGGAAGTTTAAACTTCCACAGACATTCAAGGTTCTCTCATCTGCAGGTGTTTCTCAGGATCAGTGATGAAAACACTTCACACACCTGAGCAGATTGCTCAGAACCCCCACGGCCCGGATCCCTTCACCTGGACTCTCCCTGACGCATTGTCTCTTCTGCCTTCGTTGAATCCTTGCTTGTTTTTATTGAACTGTTCTGATTGATGCAAAGATCAAGTTGTTTTGGTCCTGAGTTGCTCATTCTGGCCTTTCTTAATGAGTTTCAGTGAAATTCCCCACAGCCTCAGTATCAGTGATCCTTTTTGTTCAGGGAACTGGACTGAGTGACCCCTCCCCCCTGGCGTTTCAAACAGGAAGTACCAACTGTTACTATTTGTCCAAAGAACAATTCTTGCTCCGATACCTTTTTTTCTTTAGACATCTTCTTGATGATCTTCATTTTTTTCAAGTTATGAACGGACCAATCAGATGTCTCAATGAAAGCATGTGGTCTGGCATTGAAGCATTTGATTGACCACTTCTCCCGAGCCGGCTTTCAGTGGAAGGGGCGTGGCTTTCAGCGTGCTCACTCCTGATAGGTGAGAGTGGAATCCATAGAAATGAAGACTTAGACCGATTGGGACCGAGCGTGCAAGCGTGGATTCTCTCTGGCTTCCTCCCACCATCCAAAAACGTGCTTCATAGGTCAATTGGGAACTCTAAATTGTCCCTAGGTGTGAGCGTGAGTATGAATGGGTGTGTGATTGTGACCCTGCGACAGACTGTCCAGAGCGTACCCTGCCTTCGCCCACAAGTGGCCAGGATAGGCTCCAGCAGCCCCGTGACCCCAAAAGGGATAAAACGGCAGAAGATGAATGAATGAATGAAGTAAATAAACCTGCCAATGTGGTAAGAAAATTATCAAATCAAGAATTCTTATTTAAATTAATTTGCCATTAAAACTTTCTTGATAAGATTATTTTTCTTGCAAGACAGAAAATAGAACATTTACTCTTGAAGTAACATTCTCAACCTTAAATAACCATCTGTATCATATTTGATATACACATTTCTGAGACCCCCCCCATCTCACCAGCATGATCCAAACTAACCTTTTCCATGGAACCTGGTCCATGTTTTCTGCCCTGCAGTTCAGCATCATTCCACTAGGGGCAGCAGAGGGTCTTTTCCTGCTCAATGGCTTCTTCTATGAAATCTCAAAAACAAAAGCTTTTGTTAATTTTCAAACTTTACGCAAGACTAATACATCTATTGTCTTTCATGTTTTAAATGAAAGACTGGAAAATCTGTGACTAATTACTTTTTTACAATACAGTGACAGTAATGTTAAAAATGTGTGTCTCAAATTTGAGACAGTGAGTAAGTAAGGGGGTTTTTAACTGAACACTTTTGTCAAACTAACATTGTTTCGAACAGAAATGTGCCAAATCATCCAAAGTGTTATAATTGATAATTATTTAAAAGAAATATTGAAAAATATTGCACATTTTTTGTGGATTTCATCAAAGGATTTAAAAAACATCTTAATTCCAATTCCTGTCAATTCTTTGATGTCATGGAACTCACAAGGTTAGGATTCAGTTCTGGCCGTGAGTTTTTATATTTAAGCAAATATAAAGCAATAATAAAGTTGATATTTTAGCTGCCAGCTGTGTTCCTCTGTCCAGTAATTCAATTTCTTCTCCTTTCTTGTCAGTAAACCTCATGGATTTCTGTGTGGCCATCATAAGCGTGGCATCTGTGCTGAAATGACCTGTCGTCTGTTTAGCTGTGAGTCACAGAAGCATCACAGAGCGGGGATTAAATGTGACTGACATTTTTCTTTGGTTTGCAGTCATGCAGAGGTGCAGCGTTGCTGCAAGCTGCAGCAGAATGGAGTGTTTCCCAACAAAAATCAAAGGAAACGATGCTGATACACTGTAAAAGCAGGAAATAAGTCCAAAGTTATCTTACTCCACTGTAGGGGTGGGGGTATCGATCTGAGTATCGATAGTATCAATATAATGGTGAAGTATTGATACTAGCATGCTGAGATCAATACTTTTGTTGCAGTTTTTCTTCAATACGTACAGTAAAGAGCTTGAATTTACAAGTGCAAGTGCAGCGTCCGGACGGACAGACAGACAGACAGACATGCAGGCAGGCAGGCAGGCAGACAGACAGACAGACAGACAGACAGACAGACAGACAGACAGACAGGCAGGCAGGCAGGCAGACAGACAGACAGGCAGGCAGGCAGGCAGGCAGGCAGGCAGGCAGGCAGACAGACAGACAGACAGGCAGGCAGGCAGGCAGGCAGGCAGGCAGGCAGGCAGGCAGGCAGGCAGACAGACAGACAGACAGGCAGGCAGGCAGGCAGGCAGGCAGGCAGGCAGGCAGACAGACAGACAGACAGGCAGGCAGGCAGGCAGGCAGGCAGGCAGGCAGGCAGGCAGGCAGGCAGGCAGGCAGGCAGGCAGGCAGGCAGGCAGACAGACAGACAGGCAGGCAGGCAGGCAGGCAGGCAGGCAGGCAGGCAGGCAGGCAGGCAGACAGACAGACAGACAGACAGACAGACAGACAGACAGACAGGCAGGCAGACAGACAGACAGACAGACAGGCAGGCAGGCAGACAGACAGACAGACAGACAGGCAGGCAGGCAGGCAGACAGACAGACAGACAGACAGACAGACAGATAGCAAAACACACACAACCACACACAATAAAATGACAGTTCATAAAATAAAATATCAGTTCATATCTGGCAGGTTCATTAAACAGCCTGATAGCTGAAGGGACAAATGAGTTCTTTAAGCGTTCTGTCCTGCAGCGCAGTGAAAGGAGCCGTTTACTCTGTGTACTCCTCTGTGCAGACATCGTGTTATACAAAGGATGTCTGGGATTGTCCAGGATGCTTTGCGTTAAGGCCCTCATCCTCTTCTGCAGCACAGTTCCCATAGAGTCCACCCTCCTCCCGATCACAGATGCACACCTCTTTATCAGTTTGTCCAACCGATTGCATCCCCTTGAGGTCATACTGCCACCCCAGCATACAACCCTGTAGAAAACAGCACTCGCCACAACCGACTGATAAAAGAGGAGGGGCATGTCGGTACACACATCAAAGGACCTTAGCTTTCTCAGGAAGAACAGCCAAAATACGCACCCAGGGTTCTTATTACAGTGTTGCTTTCATTTTTTAATGCCCTTTTTAAAAATATTTGATTGTGGTGCTGTTATACTAACATTTCTGTTCGGTATCGGTATCGGCTATCGGGCCTGTAATTACTTGGTATCAGATCTGCCAACCATTGTCTTCAAAGAATTCTGGTTTAAGAAAATGCTCTGGTCACTAACACATTTTTTCAAACTGAGACCAGAGACTTTACTATAGAAAACTTTCTTAATAAGGTAATTTTGTTGCAAGACAGAAAATAAAACAATTTTTCATTAAACTAGAAGGATCTGCATTTCCAGAAGAAAATGGAGGGTTGAATGTTGTAATGCTGAGCGGACATGAAACTTAAAGTGTATTAATTATTAATTGGAAAAATAAATAAAAATAAAAAATAAAAAATGATCAAGGTTGATCATAAATAAAGTGAAAACAGCACAATAACAAAAAAGATATTTTTTTCTCCAGGAAAATTCTGAAAATCCTGGAATTTCTTGAAAAGTCCAAGGATTTAAAGGACCAAAAGTTATAGCTGGAAAAAGCTGAAAGAGCTGAACATTTTAATAATTGAACGGTTAAAATAGCTGAAGAATTGTAGGAGTAAAGCGCCAAAAAATGGCGGAAGATACTATAATAAAGAAAGAGGAACGGGAAAATAATGGATTGACGGCGTAAAAGCTTTGAACCAACAAGGATCTTTTTACTTTGTTAAAACAGTTTGCAGGGCAAAAACAACAAAAAATGTTCAAGTCTCTCACTAAACATTGATTCTCTCTTTTTTTTTTTTGAGAAATGTTTTCATGGAAATTATTTTAATTCAGAGTTTCAGAAGAATCCAAACAGAAACAGCCGATCCCTGGTCAGGCACGGCAGCGGAAGTGTTATGGTTTAAACTCAACGTGCTCAGTAGACAGTCGGGCCGGCTGTTTGACAGTTGAGATTGGATCAAGCGTCAAAATGTGTGACCCAGCAGAACCTTTTATTCTGAATTATCCTGCCTATTGTGTCCACACCGATCCTGACACAGGAGTCCACTGTTGATGGAAATGAGGCTTTCATATGGAGGTTTCCTCAGAGATCTTTTTAGTTTCCATCAGATAAACTTCTCACTTTTTCGTCATGTTTGTTGCTAAATGTTCAAACTTGTGACTCTGAGGACGGTTGTGGATTCTTTTTTGTGCGTTTCATTTGCATTGTTGATGAACGACAGACTTGTGGTGCTGAGGATACTGCTCTGGTCTTCAATGGACCTTAATTAATTGAAAAGAGGCTCGTTGCACCTGATAATTTTACCCAAGCTTCGACAAAAAGGGTGAAGGAGGCAGAGAAGAACCTGGACGTTTCCCATCAACGGCTGATTAACTGGAGTTTGATTGAGGGTCAGGTGCTGACCCCGAATGGGAAAGTTTCAACAAACAATAAAAAGCTAAAAAGAAATAGGAAAAAAAACAGAATCTGCAGTGTGGAGGCACGTTAATTTTTCTTATTTAACCTTTATTTATCCAGGCCAGACAGATTAAGAAAATACATTCTTATTTTCAAATGTGGCCTGGCAAAAGGCAAGACCTTTACAGAGACAAAAAGATAAAAAAAATTAATAACTAGTTATAGTTAAAATATGTGTTAAACATAACTTTATTAGAAATGTAGAGTCCTAATTTATTCAGTGAATGTGTGCAGCTATTCAGGGCATCTGATGGTGAAACAGGCTCACATTACATGAATATTTCTTTAAAAAAAAGCCAAGGTTATAAAAGAAGACAAATTGAAAAAGTTAAAAAGTGAGCTGGATTCTGTAAAAAAAAACTTGAAAGGTTTGTTTTTTTTCAAAGGTTTTGTTCATTAAATTTCATTTTAGTCAACGTCTGATGCATGAATCAAAGACCCGATTTGTTTTTACCACCACAGAGGAACATATGTTCGTGAGTATGGTGCACGGTGGTGTAGTGGTTAGCACTCTCACCTCACAGCAAGAAATAGAAAATGGCATTTACTGGTTATGCGCTTTTCTACCTTCCTCAAAGGCCCAAAAGCAGGAAGAATCTCCACATAAAGTGTTTGCTCTTTCCTTCTCTGAAATATTTTTTTGTTATTTTTTTTTTGTGGAAATATATATATTAAAAAGAATTGGAGATGCATTTTAAAAAAACGTTGACAGATCTTTTCTGTGTCTGGACATATCTGCACAGAAGTGCAGAACAAAAACGTTTTCTGCAAAGTTTGATGCTCCGATGGTCTCGTTCAAACGTGACCTTTCCACTCAGATGATGCCGTTTTTAGCCAGAATCCTCCAGGACACCGTTTCCTGCAGAGCGGCACGAGTCGTTGGGAAGTTCACCTCCGGGTTGAGGGCGGGAACGTTGGTGTGGAGTGAGTCCGCCCCCTTTTTTCATCATCTCCTTGTTTACACTCTCTTCTGCTAGCTTACAGCCGTCCTCCAACCTAACATCATTGGTGCAACAGAAAAGGTGAGCCATATTGGAGCTGTCCAGACATACAGTTCCGATCCAGATTCCAGATTCTGATCCAGACTCCTCAGACGAGCAAAATCAAGGACGTACATGTTTTGTCTGCAAGTGGATGCATCAGGATGAAGCGGAGCAGGAAGACTTTGGCATCCTGGTTGTAGTTTTTGTACATAACAACTACAAGCAACCCTGCCCCCCCCCCCCCCCCCCCCTCTTCTCCCCATTTCTGTACAATCTTTTTCCAACAGAAATACTCAGAAATGCAGTTTATAAAAACACCAAAAACACCATTTTCATGGTAGTGGATCTTTAAGCAGAAAAACCTGCAAAGATAAAAATCGTACTTTCCTGGCTTGAAGTTGAAAAAGTACTTTCAAACCTGCGGCTGAATTCAGAGATGTTCTGAAGGAGTCCTGTCCTTTTCCTCATTCATTTTCTACACTAATCCATCCTTGACAACATTAACTCAGTGCACATGATCAGACACCTTTCGTGGTATTATCTGCCTGACATATGCGTGCAAAGCGTATTAGTTTGTGTAATGAGGTATTAGTGAACAATCATTCTCCGTCTGATCCCCCGGAGTGAATTATCTTGTCTTCGTTTCTGCATTTTAAAGAGCTCGAGCACTCTCTTCCATCCTTCCCCAGGCTTGAGTTCTGACAGTAAGCCTGTCCACCTGGAGTCTAACCAGAACCTCGGCGTCCTTTGGAGAGGCCTGTCATCCTAAAGGTCGAGGGCAATCTGAGCTCTTAATCCTCAGAGTTTGAAACCAGATGAATGAGTTCACATGAAAAAACAACAGTGATGAGAATTGCATCATATTTAACCAACTAAAACCTAAGATAATGTTTGCAAACAGACGGTAAAACCAGGAATTCTGGTGGGGTTTGTACTCTGTGGCTTGATTCAGTATTCCTGTCAATTTACATTCATTCATTGACATGAAAGTCTGATGGATAACTTTCTTAATCTTAGTTTTTCTGGATCATTTAACACCAATAATTGTTCTGTTTCTGTGTTTCTGCTTTGGCGCATTTCCTGTGTCAAAGGGCTCACAATAAGCTAAAGATATAGTGAAAAACTCAGTGGATGTCGTAAACACAGTGTTTGTTTCACTTCCCAGATTTTCATAGGCTGTCAGGTAATTGTATTGGGGTGATAGACACACCTCATTGAATGTTTTCCACATGATGGTCTCACTGGGTTCAGTGTGTCTTACTGATTGGAGCCAAAACCAAATGTCAACATTCTGTGGGTCTAAAAAGCTGATTTTAACCGTCAGTCATTCCAAGTTCCTCATTCTAACAGCCATGAACACAAGACGTCACGGAACGGACGAGCGGCACCACACGACCACAGCGTCATCAGGTTAGTAGCAGACAGTCAGGTGTTGCAGGTGAACTTCTCTCCAAGTGTCATCAGCAGACTTGCATCAAGACTCTGAACTACCAACAGAGTTTGTGAACGACCCAGGAGTGGAGCCCCACCAGTGACAGACCACAACCATGACCAGAACCTCTGACCTCTGACCTCAGACATGGTTTAGCAAAACGCCACACAGCTGCAGGCCTGTTTACCAGATGTGAGGGGTAGTCGGGTCTCCAGACGAACCATTCGACTGCACCACTTTGACTGGGATGACAGACGACCGCTGCAGGTGACTCCGCCCACATCAAGACACTGCTGTGAACGTTTGCAGTGAAGACCATGGGACCTGGACGATGCAGCAACGGTCTACCGTCCTGTTCTCTGATGAGTGTCAGGTCACCGTGCAGAAACGATGGTCGTCAGCGTTGGTGAAGAAGGCGGGAATCAAGATGGTCCCCAGGAGTCTCTTTGGTGGAGGAGGTACAACCGATTTGGTTATTGTAGATGGTCCAGTCACTGCAGATTCTAACCTCTGAGGCATCATAGAACCATCATCATCCCCCAATTCCACCACCACACCCCCAACTTTCTGTTCATGGATGATAATGTCACCACACGCCCCTTACTCCGGCAGTAGGCAGCCTTTCCAGGTAACTGAACTGAATCATCTCACTTGTGTTGCAGTCCATTTAGCTGTTGCTGCTCAGTGCCTCTACAGCCAGAGTGGGAATCCCTGTTCTTGCCTGCCCAGACCTTGCTGCATTTGCTGTCTCTGTTGCCCCTCTGGTGAGACAGCGTTTCAGTGGACGTGGATCCCAAGACCTTCATATTCTTTTTTTTTTCTGTTTCTGAAGCTGAACTAATATTTTTCTTGGATTCCCCAGCTGTGTGTGTCTCCCTCTCACCTCCTCTGAGTGTTTTCAGGTGCGTTCATGTGAGTGAGTGACACTGACACTGATCCTCCATCTCTGTAAGGATATAATGGTTTGGTTTCCTTTGTCAGTCACTCCACTTTCAGGTTCAGGATCCCCAGCTGTTTTCAGTTCAGTTAATTACCCTCAGCCTATTTAAGTGTCTTGGTTTCTGTTCATCCTTGTCAGGTCATCTGCTCTGTTTTGTCACTGGTTTGTTTCTCCCCATAGTTTTGTCATGTTTCAGTTTGTTAAATGTTTTATTTCCTGTCACCAGGCTTGGTCTCCTGCATTTTGGGTCCTCCACCACCAGTTCCTGACAATCTCCTGGAATTAAACCTGTTCTCCATTTTCAGATCTTGACACTGCCTGGTGGAACAAAGAGTTATCACCCCAGACTCTCAAGGAACTTTTTGTCTTTTTAAATAAATACTGTTGTGTTGCCAGTTCTGAGCAGTGTACATCTCTGGGATCCAGTAATTCACAGACTGGGATGATCCAGCACATGGAGCTGGAATTGTCACAGCTGGACTTCAGGAAGTGGGAGTGGCTCATATGGTTTGGCCAGCATTGACCCCTGACCTGAGCCACATAGAGCACGTCTGAGACTGTGTGATCAGACCTCCAAGTGACCTGGCAGAACTGCATGTGGAAGAGTGGACTTCCTCAGAACATCATGAGGCCAGTGAAGAGCAGGAGACGGCGCTGTCATTGCAGCAAATGGAGGACAATTCTGCTATTGAAGTGGTCAATTTGTATTTTTTTGGGTCTATTTTTATAGTCTTAACTTTTAGGGTAATGTCAAAGTAATGAAAATTGTGTTTCATTAGAAATCAGACCAAATAGGAAAAGTGCTCATATCAATAACATCCATAACTTATTGTGAATAATGTATATGACACCGCTTCTCCTTTAGGGTCCCACTAGGCTTTGTTCTTGGCCATCTTCTCTTCTCAGCTTGTTACCATATCTCTGAGCTTCACTTTCCTTCTTTTTTCTTTTAAAACTTTTTTTTTCTTTGCCAAAGGCGCACAGTTCTTTCTGCCTTTTTCCCCAGAAGACACGACTGTGTCATCACACATCCCTGCTCAGATGAGAGAAAACGTCTTCACTCTCAGAGGCTGGAGTCTTGATCTTTCCTGCCAGCCCTTCCACACAGCAGAACTTCACCATCAACAGGCAGAATCCTGTAATGAACCAAAAAGCTGCTGCATGTCTCAGTTTTAATCAGCAAAAAATACAATTTTCCCCCAACTGTACTTCCCCTTGATGTCCTTCTCCAGGTCTGCAGAACCGCAAAAGATCAACTCCTCAGCTTTGCACAGCGGCTTGGCTGTGAGGATTGTGTAGTCCTTGTACTATCTTATGGGGTCCAGATGACCCCACCTTTTCATCGACGTGTTCTCCCTACCATAATAAAGGTGGAAAGATTTCATGTAATCCATGGACACCAGTGAAGATCACAAATCATTGAAGAAAAAAGGTTCAGTGCACTGTCTAGTGGGGTCCAGATGACCCCACATCCAACGTTAACGTGCCTTAAGGCTGTCTTTTTCCCCACAAGACAAGGTTAATAAGACAGGTTAAGACAAGTGTTAATTTGTGTTTTTGAGGTATGTTTTTTTTTTTTGGTTGTGTTTTGCTTTGTACTGAGCCCGTGTCCTGACATTAAGTCATAAAAATATATCTTGTTTCCACAGATTAATATCTTGTTCCCACAGGTTATTATGTCGTTCGCACGAAATACTATTCCGTTCCCACAAGATACTATTGCGTTCCCTCAAAATACTATTCCGTTCCCTCGAAATGATTAACTCGTGCGAACGCAATAATTATGTCGTTCGAACGCAATAATTAATCCGTTCGAACGCAGTAATTATTCACGTCATAAGTCATACACGCGGATATGCTCTCTGTACGCCGGCAAAATCCGCTTTCAGCGGTAACTTCCGTGTCTCTGTGACCCATATTCGTTCAAAAAAGGAACATGAAAAACAAAAATGATCACTTTATTACCGTCTCAATGAATATAAGAAAAATATCAATAGATTTATGATAACTAGGCTGCTTTGTCATACGATAGCTCCTGCTAGGCTCCTACTAGCGCCGCCGCAGAGCTCTTTGATGTATGCCGGCATTGTGGCAACTGGCTGGTCGGTTGACAGACAGCTGATATTGTAGTTTGGGGTCGAATAGGAATAATAATATTCAGGACTTGTCTTTTATTAACTTTAGCTGTCAGTCGCTTTACATTCGAAGGCTATTCAGGAATCAGGAATCAGGAATCAGGAAACTTTATTGTCATTTTATCATGATAAAACGAAATTAGGCTCTCTGGTCCCGGGCCAGCCGTTTACATTCAGACATAAATAATATATATCAATAATAATGTCAGTAAAATATCAGTCTGTTATGGTGTGGTTCCTGATGAGTATTGCACAGAAGTATTTTTCAAATTGCACAGTATTTTATGTTAAGTATTGCACAGCCCTGTGATATTGCACTTGGGAATTAGCTTCTTGTCCATAGAGGGGGGGGGGGGGGGGGTGCAGTGATCAACCGGAGTTAAGCAGTCTGACTGCTTCAGGAAAGAAACTGTTCCTCAGTCTGGTGGTCCTGCTCTTTATGCTCCTCAGTCTCCTGCCTGAGGGGAGCAGGGAGAACAGAGGGTGTGAGGGGTGGGTGGGGTCTTTCAGGATGCGAGAGGCCCGTTTCCTGCATCTGGTCGTATAGATGTCAGTGGTGGACGGCAGGCTGCAGCCCACAGTCCTCTGTGCAGCTTTGGTCACTCGTTGCAGAGCTTTCCTCTCTGCCGCAGAGCAGCTGCCGTGCCACACCGTGATGCAGGAGGTCATGACGCTCTCCACCACACACCTGTAGAAGGAGGTCAGGACTGGGATCCCCATCCCAGCTCGCTTGAGCCTCCTCAGGAAATAAAGGCGCTGGTGTGCCTTCTTGACCAGGCAGGAGGTGTTGGTGCTCCAGGTGAGGTCGCTGGAGATGTGCACGCCCAGATACCTGAAGCTGGAAACCACTTCCACCGCGTCCCCTCCGATGTGAATGGGGGGAGGGGGGCATCTGTCCTTCCTAAAATCCACGATCATCTCCTTGGTCTTCTTCCCATTGATGCAGAGGTTGTTGTCTCTGCACCAGCTCTCCAGATGTTCCACCTCCTGCCTGTAGTCAGACTCATCGTTGTTGGAGATGCGTCCAACCACAGCTGTGTCATCCGCAAACTTCACGATCAGACAGCTGGGGTGACTCGCTGTGCAGTCGTGCGTCAGCAGGGTGAACAGGAGGGGGCTCAGCACACAGCCCTGGGGGGAGCCCGTGCTGAGGGTGATCGGGGAGGAGGAGACGTTGCGGATTTTTACAGACTGTGGTCTGTCTGTCAGGAAGTCCAAGACCCAGTTGCACAGAGTGGGGCTCAGTCCAAGTGTGTGTAGTTTCTGGGTGAGGGTCTGCGGGATGATGGTGTTAAAAGCTGATGTGAAGTCCACGAAGAGCAGTCGAACGTACGCCTATTACGCCTATTAGGCTACATGCTAACTGACTAGCCGATCGATCATTTCCTGTTATTAATTTACGTCATAGATTTACAGCAGATACCTTCACATTTCTGTCTGTGTGTGTCTCATTACATTGCATTGAAGACACGGAGGATGTTTAGAGAACAGATTTATTTATTTCAAAAAGCACAAAAGCATCCATCGTATTGATTCACGTTCATTCACATGATCATCTGTACGCCCTCAGTCATCTTGCTGCAAAAGCCGCTTCCTGGGGGGGGAGGAGGCAAGATGGCGGAATGAACGAACGTACTTTGCGGGCTCCGGTGTAAGATTTTTTTTTCTGTCCTTGTTTGTGAGTTTTTTTGCATTCTATAACCAAGAACACTGCAAGTTTTTTCTTTTTTTCTATTCAAAGTTTGTGAGAGGAATCGCGGACTACCGTAAACTTAATTTTTTCTTCCTTTTGAAAATCGAAAGTAAGCTAACCAAAATGCAAATGGACGAGCACGACTATTATTCCCAGTCCGATATTCACGAGATGACAGAGGAAG
Source organism: Oryzias latipes (assembly GCF_053564925.1). NCBI lineage: Eukaryota > Metazoa > Chordata > Actinopteri > Beloniformes > Adrianichthyidae > Oryzias > Oryzias latipes. Next base: position 3,089,043 of record NC_136244.1, on the reverse strand, counting down.
CTATTGAAGTCACTTCAGGGGATGGAGAAAGGTCCAAAGAAAAGTTAGTGAACCTTGCACACACTCCAGTCAAAGCTCCTCATCCTAAAAAGCAAAAGAAAGGGAGCGGGCAGAACGTGCAGGATGAAAGTATGTTTGAAAGAATTATGGAAGCCGTGGCCGCCCTGACGGAGAAGGTCGACATGCAAACGACCAAAATGGATGAGCAGACAGCCCTACTGAAAAAGTTTGACGAAAGAATTGATGCCAACTCAGAAGCTATAAAAAAGAATAAGGGAGTTCTAGAACACCTGGAGAAAAGAGTGGCTGAACTTCAAGGAGACAACAAGCGGCTAAAGGAAGCGGTGGCTGAGCATGCCCGCTACAAACGGAGGTGGAATCTGCGGCTGAATGGTTTGGCTGAGAAGGATGGAGAAGACATCAGAGAAACCGTCATCGGCATCTTGACCAGGGTGGTTCCCATCGGCGCGGACCGCCTGCGAGAGGCGGTTGACACGGTCCATCGGTTGGGAAGAAAGGGGAGCGCGGCGACTTCCAACAATACGCCGCGGTCGATAATCCTGCAGTTTGTGTCCAGAGTGGTCCGGGATGACGTGTGGAAACGGTCAAGAGAGGCGAGAGTCTGCAAGGAAAAGCACATCCACTTCAAAGAAGATTTCTCCAAGGAGGACAGGGAGGCGAGAGCCAAGCTGTGGCCGCTGGTCCAAGAGGCGAGGAAGAGGGGTCAGAGAGCGTTCCTGAAGGAGGGGTACGCACTGATCGACAGTCGAAGAGTGGACCCTCAATAGGTTCCAGTCAGTGAGAGTTAGTGTTCTGTTAGTTCATGTTCTTGGTGAAGAATGCTCATTGAATTGTCTGGTAAGGACAATATTGTTCATTCCTGCACATCTTCTGCGGTTGCTGTGCTATTGGTAATCCCTAAATGTTTTCTTTCCTTTCTTTAAACACTAGGGGGCTTAAAAACAATGTTAAGCGAAAAGCTATTTTTTTATTTTGCAAGGAGCAAAAAGCAAAATGTGTTTTTTTGCAGGAAACCCATTCAGTTGAAGAAGATGTAAACTTCTGGAAATTACAGTGGGGTGATTCTATTTATGTCAGTCATGGGACCTCTCATTCAGCTGGTGTTATGATACTTTTAAACAAATTCCCGGGAAAAGTTATAAACCATTTTGGGGATACTTATGGCCATTGGTTGATATTAATATTTGAGTTTAATGGTGAAATGTTTATTTTGGTTTGTGTATATGGTTATAATGAAAGAGCTAAAAACAAAATACTCCTCTCAGACTTATGTAAACAAATTCTAGACCTTAAACGCGCTCATTTAACTGATAATGTCATAGTTGGAGGTGACTTTAACCTGGTGCCAGACCTTTGGTTAGACAGACATCCACCTAGAGCACAATGTCACAAGTTTGATGATCTGGTTGTTGAATTTATGAATGTTGTCAATTTGGTTGATTATTGGAGAATTCAGAACCCAGTGACCAGGCAATATACATGGTTTAATGCTGCAGGAAATGGACAATCTTCAAGGTTAGATTATTGGTTAATATCTTCATCATTAGTAAAATATATTGATAAATGTTCCATTTCTGCTTCGCCCTTAACAGACCACTGTGCTGTTTCCTTATCCCTTCAATGTAATAGGTCAGTAACTGATTTAATTCAAATTTGGAAATTTAACAATATGCTTTTGGAACAAGGTTAGAGAATTAATAACAGAAGTTGAGGCTTTGGACATGTCACCTGTGAGTAAATGGGAATGGTTTAAGTTTAAAATTAGAAGTCTTGCAATTGATTTTAGTAAAAGTGCCTTTAGATTGAAACGTCTAAAACAACAAAATATTTTAAGAAATATTAATGACCTATGTAAAAAGATGGATTTGTCGACTGAGGAATTATTAGAATTAAGTAAAGTACAAAGCGAGTTAGACATTTTGTATATTGAAAAAGCTAAAGGTGCATTTGTAAGATCCCGAGCTCGCTGGATTGAAGAGGGTGAAAAAAATACCACATATTTTTTTAATCTTGAAAAGCAAAGGCAATTAAGAAAGCAAATTAACAAATTATCAGTAAATAATTTTGTTTATGAAGACCAAGGGGAGATTAACAAAGAAATACACACATTTTACTCCAATTTATATAAGTCCTATCATTCCGAAGCTGACTGTGAAATTTTATTCGAAAGCATTGAAGGATTGAACCAAAACATTGATTTAGAATTTAAGCTTTTTATGGAAAACGATTTAGACATTGAGGAAATGGATGCTGCTGTACTAAAGATGTCCTCTGGGAAATCTCCTGGCTTGGATGGTTTAACAGCAGAATTTTATAAATTCTTTTGGTCAGATATAAGACGTTTGTTGCATGAAGCTTTTCTGGAATGTATCTCAGCAGGTAGCCTTTCTAACACAATGAGACAGGGGTTAATCACTTTAATCCCCAAACCTAACAAAAACACTTTATATTTGGATAATTGGAGACCAATTACTTTGTTATGCAATGACTATAAAATATTAGCTCATGTTTTTGCAGAGCGTCTAAACAGAGGACTGAAGGATTTAGTGGATGAGTGTCAGTCAGCATTTATTAAAGGAAGAAATATTCATAATCACATCAGGTTGGTGGTAGATTTGTTGGATTATTGTGACTTTGTTGACCCCGATAGTTTGATATTATTTCTAGATTTTTATAAAGCATTTGACACATTGGAGCATTCCTTTTTAATTAAAGCCCTGAAATTTTTAGGATTTGGTGATAAATTTTGTAATATTATTAAAATGTTTTATAATGATATTTATAGTTCAGTTTCCTTAAATCCAGGAATTACTCCCCGATTTGTAATTAAAAGGGGTATCCGACAAGGTTGCCCCATCTCACCCAAACTGTTTATATTAGCTACTCAGTTATTAACCATTCTCATAAAACACAGTCATGATATTCAAGGTATTTCTATTTTTGATAAGCAATACAAAATTAGTCAGTTTGCAGACGATACTGCTTTACTTCTAAAAAACGTTGCAGAGGTTGTTAAAGCTCTAAGTAGGATTCAGTTATTTTCCAAAGCATCAGGATTGAAGTTAAATATTTCCAAATGTGAAATTCTCCCCATTCACTCATGTCAGCACCAAACTATTGAAGCCATTAGGGTTGTTCATGAAGTGAAATATCTGGGTGTGTTATTGTCTAAAAACACAATAAGGAGGGAAGAAGTCAACATTACAAACCGATTGTTTGACATAAAGAAAAGTTTGAGTCGTTGGTTGACAAGAGATTTAACTATCTTTGGGAGAAATCTGTTAACCAAAGCAGAAGGCGTCTCTAAGATTATTTATCCCTGCTATTCCTTATACATATCCCCTCCAAACATCAAGAAAGTTAACTCTATTATTTTTCAATTCATATGGACAAACAAAACACATTATATCAAACGTTCCCAACTGGTCAAAAGTTATGATAATGGTGGCATCAGTGCTCTAGATTTTGAAGCTATGGTCGGTACTTTCAGAATTAATTTTTTAAAAGCTCTTCTGCTTGATAGTAACTCCATGTGGTTTCATATTCCAAGATCCATCTTTAAACATTTAGGAGGCATAGACTTCCTTTTGAAATGTGATTTTGAAGTAAATAAGATTCCATTCATTTTGTCCAACTTCCATAAACAGGTTCTTCAGTTTTGGAAAGTGATATTTAATCACAATTTTACCCCCCATGGATCAACATTATGGAATAACAGAACAGTATTAGTTGGTAGGAAATTTATATTCAAACAGGATTGGTTTGACAGGAACATTCTTTTTGTTACAGATTTAACTGACAGTGACGGTAATTTATTGACTTTTTCTTCGTTTATAGATAAATACCATCTCACCTGCAGCCTTAAAGAATTTAAAAAAGTATGTCGAGCTATTCCTGCTGCTTTGATTCATTTAATAAAGAACACTGTTTTTACTCCTCTTAGAACAATTATCTCATTACCAAAATTACAGATAAATGGATGTAATTTCTTAGATTTTAAACTAAATAACAATCTGTTGAACAACTGTTTAAAAGAAAGAATTTATCATGTCCATAATCGAGCCTCTTTTAGATCATTCTCTTATTCCAACAGCCAATCTCTGTCAGTTAAAGCACACTCAAAGTACATTAAATGGCCTGTTCTGCCCAAAATAAAAGAAACTCATTTCAAAATAATAAATAAATATTATCCTGTCTCCGATTTTCTTCAAAGCAGATTTAAATTTGATGTGGAATCTTGCATTTTTTGTAACTCCAATGTGGAAACGCTGGAACATTTGTTTTTTTCATGCGATTACTCCAAGGAATTCTGGACTCAAATAAGGAATTGGATTAATTTAAAACTGAACATTCCCCCTTTTGGTATTTCTGATGTCCTGCTGTTTATGGAAAATATTGAAGATTCTTTCTCAAATATCATTAATATCATCTTACTTTTAGGAAAATACCACATCCACTGTTGCAAGTGGAGAGGTTCCAAGCCCTCCTTCCCAGGTTTTATTAACGATTTTAAATTATATTATTCCTCAGTGAAAAGATTACAATCCTCAGTAGGTGTTAAAAAAATAGCGAAACAAATTTCCTTGTGGCTTTTATTCTAGTTTCCGTCCTGTGTTATCATTTGGCTCCTGTTATTTATTATTTTATTTTTTGCAAGTGTTTTTAACACTATATGTTAATGACTGAGAATATTTTCTACCCCCTTAGTGTTTTTGTATTTTGTGGTGTGTTCATCCTCTGCGAGAGTTTGTATTTTTGTCTTTGAAAAGTTCAATAAAAAAAAAAAAAACAAAAAAAAAAGATGACTGAGGGCGTACAGATGATCATGTGAATGAACGTGAATCAATACGATGGATGCTTTTGTGCTTTTTGAAATAAATAAATCTGTTCTCTAAACATCTTCCGTGTCTTCAATGCAATGTAATGAGACACACACAGACAGAAATGTGAAGGTATCTGCTGTAAATCTATGACGTAAATTAATAACAGGAAATGATCGATCGGCTAGTCAGTTAGCATGTAGCCTAATAGCCTTCGAATGTAAAGCGACTGACAGCTAAAGTTAATAAAAGACAAGTCCTGAATATTATTATTCCTATTCGACCCCAAACTACAATATCAGCTGTCTGTCAACCGACCAGCCAGTTGCCACAATGCCGGCATACATCAAAGAGCTCTGCGGCGGAGCTAGTAGTAGCCTAGCAGGAGCTATCGTATGACAAAGCAGCCTAGTTATCATAAATCTATTGATATTTTTCTTATATTCATTGAGCCGGTAATAAAGTGATCATTTTTGTTTTTCATGTTCCTTTTTTGAATATGGGTCACAGAGACACGGAAGTTACCGCTGAAAGCGGATTTTGCCTGCGTACAGAGAGCATATCCGCGTGTATGACTTATGACGTGAATAATTACTGCGTTCGAACGGATTAATTATTGCGTTCGAACGACATAATTATTGCGTTCGCACGAGTTAATCATTTCGAGGGAACGGAATAGTATTTTGAGGGAACGCAATAGTATCTTGTGGGAACGGAATAGTATTTCGTGCGAACGACATAATAACCTGTGGGAACAAGATATTAATCTGTGGAAACAAGATATATTTTTATGACTTAATGTCAGGACACGGGCTCCGTAGCTTTGGGTTAGTTACCTCCAGTGTATTCAATGATTTAGTTTTCAGTTCTTCATTGTCAGGTCACCGTTTTTGTTTCATGCTTAAGTTTATTTATTATTTTTGGGTCTGCATTTTGGGTCTTGATCCGCCAGTTCTTGACATTGACTCAACATTCCAACAGGATAAACTGACCGTTCATGTGGTTCCTTTTCACTCCAAGTTAATCTTTTCCCTTTATGGACCTCATTCCTAAATCTCTGCAAATGGAAACGATTCCTGAAGAGATGAATATGAACATCCATCCATCCATCCATCCATCCATCCATTTTCTAAACCCACTTTAGGCCTTTCGGGGTCACGGGAGCCAAACCTGGCTACTTTTGGGGGAAGACATCATTTCGAAAAAAAACTCCCACGTCTGACATCACCAGCCAACTAAACGCATCAATTTCTCTGCACTATACAGCGGACCCGTTTACAATGCACATCGTCAATGAATGGTCTATTACTGAACTTGTGTCATCTATAAGACACACCGAACCATGAGGATTAAGGAAGACAAAAGAGTCTGACACAAGTCTGTCCGTCAAGCTTTATTAACTGTGTTCACAGTAACTCTGGGACAGGGCTGCTCATTCCTGGTCCTGGAGTTCTACCACCCTGCCTGTTTTCCAGCTCTCCCTGCACTGCTTGCTGCTGATTACCTGGACCAGGTGTGTTCATTCAATAAGAATGTGGAGACATCTGATTGGACTAATCAGCAGCTAGCAGGACTTGGAGACCTGGACAACAGTCAGGTTGATCTCAAGGACCAGGAATGAGCAGCCCTGCTCTAGAACTTGTTTAAAACATGCTATATATGTTAGCCACATTAGGAGTGTTAGCCATTTTAGCGTATTCACAATTCCTGTAAACCCCCAACCTTGTTTGCAACTCATTAAAAAAGAAAAACAGACTGACATTTTCATAGAGTGCCTCTCAAAATCGCTTCAACATCAGAATTAATCTACGTACTGCTGATTATAAGATGCATCGTTGTTATTTCTTGAGAAAGCGTAAGACTTTTAGGTGGAAAATTTATTTTTTTCTAAAACTAGTTCAAGGCAAAGTACAAAACGCTCCCAGATTCATTCATTTAAAAAGCAAAAAGTTAATATACTTATTTACTGCAGATCTTGACACAAAAAGAACCACATGCAGATGTAAGGACACGCAACTGAGGATCACACAAGTCGGCTTTTCTTCTAAAACATCTCAGAAAAGTGTGAGAAGTGCACTAAACTGCAGGAATCGTGTCCTGAAAGCAGCTCGTTGGCTCTAGAAACAAACATTTTCATTATGAAAGTTCTGTAAATGAAGCTGAAGGCAGCAAAGCCAAATGTTTCAAACATGAATCGGTTTCAGGACGCTGGAGATTTTCCTGTGGAGGACATCAGGTGTCCAGGATGCGTCTTTAAATCAGGGACTCCTAAATAGAGCCTGATGGATTTGCCCTGTCATCAAACACACCAGGCAGATCCAACCAGATCAGGACGCTCCGGACCCAACCTCCAACATGCTTAATGTAATGTGTGAAGCAGACTGATGGAAAGACCGTGTCATCTCGGGATTATTAAGGGTGTAAATGATTCAGGTTGCCGTGGCACCACCTGCAGGCTCACAAACACATCGGGGCCGGTTAAATCACAGCCGGGTAATGAGATTGGAGCAGAAGCAGGAGGTGACATGACCACAGCATCTTCTGCTGCAAAGTTTGGAGGCAAAACTTGAAAGTCAAACAGCACCAGTGCAGAGACAGTGAAGTGGAGTCGCCTCCATCATGTCAGCAAACGCACCTCTCCTTCACAGTTTGACAGATTTACTTTCTGTCATGAGTCAGAGAGAGAAAGAGAGAGAGAGAATGAAAAAACCTGGTCTCATCAGGAGATTCATGGAGGGCTGAAGGGAGAAGAGGAGGAGCTGCAGGAGGAGTTTATAAGCGCCAGGAGGGAGCCTCACTGCAGGAGCAAAGTCAATAAAAGTCACAAGTTTCGTCTTTTCCTTTTCTTTTGAGCTGCCCCTGCATGCACCCACACCTCGGAGGCTTTCACTGCTGATCTGATCATGGAGCCCGTCAAGTTTGCGCTGCTGCTGCTGCTGGTTGCGTTTGCGCACATCGTCTGCGCGCTCGGCTCTCCGTTTTCCAGCGAGGACGACGGGGACCTGTGGACGGAGCCCACCTGGCAGGTAAACAGGACTTTAGATGAAACATGCAACAGGAAAAGAAAATGATCTGTTTTCTCTTCTTTTATCATCTGGAGCTGCTTTTGTCAGTGCAGACAGAAAGAACAAAGTAAAAAAATTCTGACCAAACTGCAGAATGAATCAGATTTCGGTTTCTCCGAACAGGTGAGGGAGTTTGCGAGCGACGCAGAGCTGAGTCCAGAAATCTTTTTTTTTTCATCAGAAGAACAAAACAAAATTGTCGTTTTTCGAGAAACGAAATCAGACAAAAAAACAGAAACATGAGGAGAAAAAGGTATTAATCCGCGCAAACTAATAATTTTTTTAATTGATTTTGTCAAAAAAATATTTCCCCCGTTTTTTTTATAAACTCTTTTCCTATATTGTAGCGCAAACCTTTTACTTTGAAAGGTCCGCCAGTCCAGTTAATTTTTGCCATAAATTCCGAAAGGTCATAAAGTCCGTTTGTAACGTTGATTTTGTGTTTGTTTATGCATAAATGATCTATTGAAACTCTTTAAGTGATAGTGTGCTGCATCGTGTGCAGATATAAGACCCACTAAATTAAAAAAAAAGCCTTTCATCATCAAATGGCTTCATAATTAAACCCAATTCTCACCAAAGTGTGTTTTTCTGTTGGTGATGAAGACATCAGGCTTCTTCATCCTCAGCTCCTTTCTTTTCTGCTTCCTGCTCTAATAAACCTGCTTGGCACAAACAGCGCCTGTAGTGCTTCATGTTCAGAGATGAGTTTCAAGTGCAGCATCCAGATACCCCCCCCCCCCCCCTTCCTATACAGGCGCTGGGGTCTGCATAGAGGCAAATCTGCTTGATGAATTGACTTAATTAGGCAGCTGAACAGCACTGAAAACAGTCTTAAATGGAAAAAAGTAACATAAGTAGAGTTGGTTCCAGATGCCCAGAGTGGTGATGAAGGGATCCGAGTGAGGAATGATACTGAGATGGGCTGGAATCTGCTCCAGATGTTTTAATGTTTGTTTTTAAGAGCAAAGCCTTTCGGTTTCAGCACCACGGACAGCACAGCAGCAAGGAGGGATGCCTGTTTACATGTCTGCCATGTGTGTGTGTGTGTGTGTGTGTGTGTGTGTGTGTGTGTGTGTGTGTGTGTGTGTGTGTGTGTGTGTGTTTAGGGTTACCCCATAGAAAGAGGAGTGACCCTCCGGCTGGCAGATCTGATCAAGCGCTCCAAATCTCAGCAGTTCCACGGGCTGATGGGAAGAAGTTCAGGTAAATCCACCAACAAAGTGAACCTGTTCTTTATGCAGAGCTCACGGTTCTGTGTTTAAACTGTTCTTCACGGTTACAAAACAGTCAAGGAACTCGATACTCTGCAGATTTTATTCTGTTGTCTCTGCCTCAGGTGCTCGTCTGCCGGTGAGACTGGGCAGGAAAAGTGAGATATTCTTCTTGGTATTTTTTGTTATCCATACCTCCTTGTTATCTTAAAAAAAGACATTTTGTATTCTTTGCTTTATCAGGAAATAATAATAATAACAACAAAGGGGAAATGTTTGTTGGACTGATGGGCAGAAGGAGTTCAGGAGGAGGTAACACGTCATTGATATTGATAAAATTGTCAGCGCCTCCTTAAATGAATTAACGCTGTGCTTTGTCTTACTCAGGCGTGGAGGATGAGTGGAACTCTGACTCCTACTGAAGATAAACCAAACAAACGCCTCAAAAACCCTCTTCAGAGCTCCACGTCAGAAAAATCCTTCCATTTGGTCCAGCGTTGTTCATCAGGATGGAGGCCGGCAGAGATGTTTGACATGAACTGAATCACTGTAAATCCTAAGCCTCTGCATGTTGTTACTGTCATTTGCTCACATTGAAACTGTGTGTTTGCTAGAATTTTGAATTTTAGGCTCTGGGAGTTGTCATTGTAAGACACGTTGGGTTGCTTCTGGAGAATCAGCTTTTTCCGAAGCTCCAGTCTGGTCATAACACGCAGTGATGATGTGATGTTGTTCATGAATAAAATCTTCTTTTGGTCACACGTATGTGAAATGTCACACACATGAAGAGCTGTCTGTTCCTCTCTACGCTGAGAGCTAATTGGTTAAAAAACAGATAAGGTTTGATTCCCCCAAATCTACCCAAAATGCAGTTCAGTGACCCATGATGTTAAGCTTTCAAGTTCTTATTGGGAGACACTGAGTTTTTGCCACAAGAAAAGCCCGAAAACCAAATAAATCCCACCTTTTTGTTCTGTGTTAACACATTTATATATTCTTTGAAGAAACAGAAACTTTATTTTCCATTTTTGAATGTGAAATAAAAAGCTTGAATGCTTTAGTTATCGATTCAATCATTCATATGAACATGCTAACACAAATGTATTTAAGCAGGCACTAACCAAAGTAATCAAAGACTGTGAATAAAACAATAGAACCCCACAAACCTTTTAGAATTCGGCCAGAAAGTTGGCATTTTCAAAATAAGACATTCTTGAATATGGATTTCTACGACTTAAACCAGGTTTTTAAAACATATGACGATTCAAAGTACTGAAAAGACACGTGGTCCACATTAGAACCTCACAACCCTCACCCTTGTGCAGACAGGACATTTACACGTGTGCAGAAATGTTTAATACTGAACATGTGTTTGGTCAGATGCATGTCTGCATACGTATGGGAGGATTCTGATAAACCTCCAGCAACTTGTTGCCTTCTTGTTTGTGATCCTACTCCCTCCTTTGTGTTTCTTTAATCCTTCTCCAACTCTTTTACCCACTTTTTTTTTACTTTCTTAGACTATTTAAATACTTAGAAATGCACATAAAAATATAGTTAATTACACAAGGGGGTTTATATGAATAAACCCCCTTGTGTATCCAAAGAAAGACACCATTGTGACAGTAAAGTCTGTCTAACACAAAAGGCCTTTAGCTCTCATCTGTTTGCTCGGCTGTTGGAAAGGACAGAATTCTTAAAAAGTTATGGTTAATTCAATTTCTTTCGTGATTTTTTTCTGTTAATCGTATAGTAAATCTAAAAATTGAGCACTAACTTTTGGAGTCAAATGTAAATTCAAAAACTTCCACATCATCAAGTCCACATCATCCACATATGGTGTAATATGATGGATCAAACACAGTGGAGGAACTGTGATGGTGTGGGACCAATTCTGAACGAATGGAGCCATTAACTTCAGAGTGACGTCAGGCTGAAGACCTCTTCAAAAAAAGGCAGCTGAGCCCCCCCCCACAGGTTGGTCGTCCTAAGGATAAACGTCTGGTCGTCTGTAAAAACAACAAAGGAGGCGTCTTTGTGGAGAAAAGGACAAATAAGCTGAGATTGTTAAACACGGTCTGTGGCGGGAGCCCTGAGGCGTTCACAGACATCATGACCACATGGGTCAAAACATTGACATTGACATTTCCAATGTTGTGTTCATAGTTGTCAAGTCCAAGATGCTGTTTGTTTGGTTATTTTTGTTTCAGATTGGAAACTATTTAATTAAAAAAGTTAAACAGAAAAACATAAAAGTTGTGTAAAAAGATATTTTCCAGTGAGAACGTGAGTGAATCCAGGGAGAAAATACTTTTACCAAAATCTGAAAAAGTTAAATTAGAAAGAAAATTGACATAATAATGGATAAAAAGTGTTTTTGTGATTTTTTTTCCAATTGTCTTGTCAAAATCCAGGTTGATTTTTAAGGCTCAAATCAACAGCGAGTGCTTTGAAATAAAAATCAAAAAATGGCAGCAAACGTATAGAGCTGTTTACGATATTGTAAAGAAAACGATACTATAAGGCAACATTTCTCCACACACAAGTAATAAACGGATACTGAACAATTTATTCAGGTACTTTCTGCAAAGCGTGTATTAAAAATGACAGGAAGCCTGCGGGTTGGTTATTTTATGCATTTTGGCTTTTGCTATAATTAACATTTTTTATTTTATTGCAATAAAAGTCCAAACTAAATGAAAGCAATTTAACTTTTGCAAATAACTGTAAACACAACATGTCACGTAAACAAACCTCTGAAAACAGCATAGATGTTAAGACACGCATGAAAAACACACATACATAACCATGCACACACATAAAAACACAAGCAAGCAAAGCACACGCATGGAAACAGACAAAACACACATGCTAACGCAAATGTAAAGACACGCATGAACACAAACGCATACACAAACACATGAAAACATGCAAACGCAGAATCAGGCATACATGCAAGTATAGGCACGCATGCACGCACACATGTATGCGCACATGCAGGCTAAAACACAAACACTTATGCGTAACAACACAAAGACAGGCATAATGGATGCAAACAAACCTTTGACTATATATGAAAACTTTACTGAGTGAGCGTGACGTCATTAATAGAAAATGGTTCACTTCCAGCTCCAACCAAATGAAGTCAATTCAGACGCCGTTTATTCAGGATACGGACGCCGCCATATTGGAACCAGACAACGTCAATAAGCAGCGATTGGTCTGAGTCGAGGTTTCTATGCCAACTACTCTGGTCAATAGGGAGTAAGCTTGTTGGAAGGCCATACCACCTGAAAGCACGCTTAGAAGAATCTGTCAATCATTTTGAATGTTGGACGTTTGGGGGTCAGCAAGCTCCGCCTACTTTCATTGAGACATCTGATTGGCCAGTTTATAACTTCAATAATTTGCAATAAAATATATATATTAAAAAAAAAGAATGTCAAGAAGATCTTAGAAAAAGGTAACAGAGCCAGAATGGTTGTTCTGACCCATAGAATGACTACGTAACAGCTGTTTATTTCTCCGTAGACGTCTCTGGGATTCTGCAGGTACTTCCTGTTTGGAACGCCAGGGGGGAGGGGTCACTCAGTCCAGTCCTCATATACAGTCAATGATGCACACATGCATAAAAAAACAAGAATAAAAACACAGATTCAGACACTTGCATGCTACAGCACAGATGGAAATTGTTTTATTCAAACACAGATATAAAGTGTAAAGGCACACATAAAAACTCACGCATGCAAAAACACATCTAGATACACACATGCATGCAAACACACAGACAAAATGTAAGAAGTTGGTCTAAAAGAAAATAAGTTGTTGTGTATTAACGTTAACCACATTTGGTGGACCTGTTCATCTCAAGAACCACAGCAGCCAAACTCCCATGTCACTCAGTATTTATTGTAGAGGAGGGCAGGAGAAGAAGCAAACACTCAGTCGAGCTACATGTGGACGCCACGCCGCGGTTGTGCGTCTCTGCTTGAGCAAGGCAGCAGTACAGCAGGTGGCTAAAGGAAGGCAAAGCTTAGTAAGTCATCCAACGGAGGAGGGCGAGGAACCAGCAGCTGCTCTGGTAGTGTCGGTCTATGGCTGCCATCGGCACAGGAAAGAAGGAAAGACGCAACCGAGAACCACAATGACAGGAAAGACAAAAAAATAAGGTATGACGTATTAAAAGAAACACACTTAAGTGGATGCTTGAACAAAAAAAAGACATGATTAATGCTTTCCAACATAGAGTTAGTTATTTCTGGTTTGATTGAGCATTTTTAACAAATAAGAACATTAAATACTGGATTATTTTAACTTGAGGGACATAATCTACTTATGATGCACTGCAGTCTAAATGGCTTCTAAACATTGTTAAAAACTAAAAGGAAAGATGAAGATGTACTCATCCTCACACTGGAGTGGCAGACGACATACTGGCATGAAAAAACTCAAATGAAAAGAAAAAAAAAAAGAGGCTGTTTTGTTTAAAAAAAAAAAAAGCCAGGAGTGCACGTTGGGATGGATCTTTGCCTCTTTAAGGTTTTTCCAAAAACTAAGTGCACTTTCCCGTTTATGTGAAATTTGGCAATAACTAAAACTACAGTGAGCCCCATCAACAGCTCCACAGAACGACGCAGAGGGAAAGCTGGGGGGAATCATAGCAACAACCCGCCCCCCCTCCAGTAAAAAGCAACTTCCACCCCGACATACTGCAAAGGCTGCAACACATGGCACAAAAGGAAAAAAAATAACAGTCTGGACGGGGAAAAACATCCATTTATAGAGGAAATCGGAAAAAAACAAAAGCATGGGTCCCTTTGATTGACTGACTGCATTTTCACACAGAACTTCTAACAATAAATGTGAAAAAGTGTTTCTGCTGCTTTGATTGATCAGTCCTTCAGTCAGGTTTCAGCAGCGGTTCTGGAAAAAGGCGGGACTGCGCTGAGACTCAAACTCTGCAGACTCCAGACGGGAGGTTAGTCCGGTGAAGCTGCGGTTTGTTTAACCAGATGGTTAACAAGTTACTGGATTGGACCTTTTGGGAAGATTGCAAAAAAGATTAACCTGAACGCCTGAAAGACCCTCTCGAAAAAAAAAAAAGATATTTTTAACATGTTTTTGTGATACATTTTCTGATTCTGGAAGACATAAAGAAAATGAAGCTTAAATAGAATTTCTGGGTATTTCTTTATTCAAATCAATGTAAATCAGGAACAGACAAAAAAAAAAAAGAAGTTCGACGAGGATCGTGTTTGTTATGTACAAAATATGGTGGGCGGGGCCACAAGCTCCCTGCTCCGCCCCATTCTGATGCGTTCACTTGCAGACGAATAGATCCGTGTGCTTCTAAACTGGAATCCGGATCAAAACTATATGATCGGATTGCAGTGATGTCAGGAGGGTTGTTCTGCATCGTCAGCCCCGCCCACGACTCAGAGGTGAATTTCAGATGCGGCTCTGCAGAAACTATGTCCTAGAAAATGACACCAGGTTTTTGATTTTGGCTAAAAACTAAAAAACAGTATCATCATGATTAAAACCGGGAACAAAAGATGATGGGAGCGCGACTTTAATGAGCGTCTTCTCCGTAGTTTAGTCCTGGTGACGGATTTCAGTTCACTTTAGCGTTACCAAACTAAACCAAACTGTCCTCATGTGTTACTTCTCCATGATTCAAAAGTCCTCTTTAAGGTCATTTCAGTTTGAATAAAGACCCGTTTGTTTTAGAAAACATACGTATTCCATCACAGATACTTGGAGGCATCTTTCCCAACATCTTTAACCCCCCCTCCGATCATCTTTTTATGTTTTCTAAAAGCGTTCCCACTGGTCTCATAATGGGAATTATGTCGTTTTAAGTCAAATTCATAAAACCTGTGTCGTTTTCTAGGACATAGTTTCTGCAGATCGGCAGGAGTTCATCTTAACTTCACTTTTGAGTTGTGAGCGCGACTGATGATGCAGAGCAACCCCGCCCCCACTTCCCGTCATCCATGTGTTGACATGCTCTTCCCTCACAACCCCAACCTAACACCACCGGTGCAGAAAAGACGGTGAGCGATGTCGGAGCCGTGCATTTTAGACGAGGAAAACACGGATCTGTTCGTCTGCAAGCGGACGCATCAGAATGGAGCGGAGCAGGGAGCTCGTCTGTCATAGGTCCGTCTGCTCCAGACTCACCACCATTTCAATAAAGAAACACTCAGAAATACCATTTTACTCTTCCTTTTCTTTATAGACATAGTTCCTCCATCATCAGAATGTCTAAAACATTATTTTTATCCGAGTGCGTTTCTAATGACTCGTCACGACTTAAAGCCAAACAGCTTAAACAAAGAAAAGCCGCTCTAAATGTGCAGAAACAGACGGTGCTTTAGCACGTTTCAGGCGCCATCGATGCTCTGAAATGAAGCTTCCTGTACCTTTTCTACAACTTTGACACATTTACATCCACAAACCCTGTTTAAGATAAATACATTTCCAAAGGAAGACCTTTACATGCTCAACACATTTTAAAGAATATAAATAGTAGGCTTTAAAAATGTTTAAAAAAAACAACAAAAGAACCACTCCAAGAAGAAAAAGAAGAAGAGCAACTAAACACAGAGAGGAAAAGGAAAAGCTTCTCCCAGGCTGCTCCAGCTTTGTGTTATATCAGTGGTAAAACCTCAGAGGTAGAAGAGCATCAAACGGAACTCCAACAAAACCAAAGTGACCAGTTTTCCCACAATGGAGAAGATGAGAAAAGACAACCCAAACACACAGAAGAAGCTCAAATGTGAGGCATAAATGCAGGTCGCCCCCTCCCAGGGGCAGCTATAGTTTGTCTGCCTCACTCATCCACGGCTGCAGGTTTCCAGGGGTTCAAACAGATGTTCCTGTTTCATAACAATCAGACCTGGCCCCCCTCCACAAAGTGCGCTGAAGCCGCTGTGGCGTCTGACAGGAGCAGCGAGGACAGGGGAGTTGGCTTTTTTTATTTATTTGTTTATTTTCCTGTTGGAGCTGCGCTGGTTTTTGTCAGCATGACAGCTGTGAGGAGCACGCCGGCGGGCTGCGCTCCGTCCAACGCCTCCGCGCCGGTTCGATGCGGGGACAGGATGAGCGGGCGCCTGCCGCCCGTTACTAACGCAGTTTCACTCTACTGGAGAGATGGATGGAGAAACATCAGCCGCAGATGTGGCTCCTCCCTCAACCTCAGAATAAATAGTAGAGTTCAATTTTAAAAGGAAAACTTACAGTATTTTTATATAAATAAATCTAACTCTCCTAAATACAGTTCAGGGACAAAGTGTCTTTGTAAAGGGGGCGTGGCTAAAAGGTCAGAGGCCACTGATATGAGAAATGATGTCTAAACAGGAAGTGTGCAGCACAGCTCAGCCTTAAAAACAATAAAGAAACCTCTGCTACATAAATATTTAGTTGTTTTAACGTCCTACATCCATAAATCTCTCAAGAAGGCGTCCGGAGGGGGGTGGGGGTGGGGTTAGTGCTGAATAAAGCCTAGCGCCTGTTTGAACCATCAGAAACCCAGACCTCAGTAGTTTTAAGTGCTGCAGCTGCAAAGATTGAAGCTCGGGGCAAAGGAGCATGCCAGTGAAAGACAGGGGGCTTTTATGTCCCTTTAGGGGGGGTCCATTTTAAGGCTGTGGGGTCTATGGTCTTGCCGTTACCCCGTTTGGTCTCCTTCGCCTTCCAGTCATCGATTAGGTCCTTCAGGAAGAAAGAAAACAGTTAACAGCCGATAAGAGTAAATCAAAATAAAAAGTATTGTTTTTCTTGGTCCCACCTGTCGTTTCAGGACCAGGTGCTTCCCCTTCCAGTATTTCAGCATCTGGAGCGCCTGCAGCGTGCTGACGATGTCCACCGGGTTCACCGCCGTCTCCTGGCTGATCTCTGCAGGAGCAGCCAGAGCTGAAGGTGAGCAGAAACTCATCACACCCCACTAAACTGTGAACGTGAAACGTTTCACTCCCCCCCCCCCCATCCTGCTAAGGAGCCGCCGCTGGCGATAATGAAACACATTTTGAATCCCAGTTGTGGCTTTTTTTTCTGCGGGTCTGCAGGAGACGGAGTGTTGAACACTGAGGAAAGTCAGACTCCATCAAAGCATAACTTTGTGCATGGATGAGAAACATTATGGTGCGGGATCGCTGCACTGTTGTAGACTTTTTTTTGCATTTCAGCCATTGTTCCAGGAAAATAAGAAACTATCACTTAAGCTTCTCAAGCATTCATGCAGATTCCACCACAGTGCAGATGCTGTTTCGGCCTGAAGTCTCACTCCACTCATCCTTTGGTCTATTGCAGCGTCTGTGGTCTTTTACTTGTGCCGTTTTATGTCCAAATCAAAAATGACCTCATTTTTCTAAAACATAGTTTCTGCAGAGCAGCGTGAGTTCTGTAGAGATTCACCTCCCAAGTATCGATAACAGCCTATTTTTGCATAATTTCAGTTTAAATTATGGTCTGAGGGCTTTCAGATATGTTGTTATGAACGTTTTAAAGTGATACTTGTTCCTTTGAGATCCTTTACTGGATGTTAAAAAGGTCAATCTGATTGTTTAGTAAAGGAAAAGTTGTGCATTTCTGATAAAGAGACAAAAAGGAAAAATCTCAACTTTGTGTTACTGTAGACCAGGGGTCGGGAACCTATGGCTCGCGAGCCATATATGGCTCTTTTGATGGTCACATGTGGCTCGCAGACAAATCTTTAATTATAGTTTTTTTTTTTCATTAGACCAGTCCTTGTCGGGCGCGATGCGATGCCAGAGGCGCGCAGTAGTAGCGGTGCTTAGAGAGAGAAATCTGCGCCAGCGCTATCAGTTACTATTATCTATTATTTCACAGAGTTTGTACCAGCTGGAAACTTGTGAATTGACGTACCTAAAACTGCACGCTCCCGTCTCTGAGAAAGAGCGCGCAGATGCGGGGACGGGATGTGTGAGGGAGAAAGCAGAGGGTGGGGGTGAGGGGTTGTGGGGACAGGCAGCAGGTGAATCGCGCAGGGATTGTAAAAACGTAAAACCCGCTGCCTGTCACTCTCACTGTGGCGTGTGAGTGTGTGTTTGGCTCCCCGTCTGCATGTGAGCAGTCTTTGTCACATCTACAGAACATTCAGACCTACGATCACGTTTAAAGTCTCAACGCCTGAACGAAGCAGAAACTCACCACGTATCAACCAGACTAGACCATCAGCAAAACTACCACGAGAAATACTCATCATTTATTAGCAACAGAATAACAATGTTATTAAAAAAGAATCCACAGACTTATTGTACTTTAAAAATGTTGAAATTAAATCAAATGCACACATTCATTTGTATATTTAGTTTTAAACAAATTGTCGCGGACTGAGTTGGATGGCTGTTGGGCCGCGTTAAAAGTTCTGGAGTTCATTGAACGCGTCAAGCAGAGATCTGATTGGCTCTCAGTTCTGTCGCTCAGCCTGTTGTTAGGTAGTTTGGACCAATGGGGTTCAGCTATGGGCCGAATAAGGGAAATGGGAGGGCTGCAGCGGGAGCAGGGGAATATAAAGTTGGGAGAAGCGCTCTCGTGTCGGCGGGAGAGATTCAGGAGTTGCTGAATGAATTGAACGGCGTTTGTTGCGGTCTGCAGTAATCGGAATAAAGAACTTTAAAAGAGGTTAAGTCTCCGTGCCTCAGTGTGGGGAAGGGACACTACATTATTGTATGGCTCTTTCAAAATTACATTTCAAAATATGTGGCGTTTATGGCTCTCTTGGCCAAAAAGGTTCCCGACCCCTGCTGTAGACACTTAAGTATCGGCCAGAGTTGCAGGGGAAACATCGGTTATCGGTTGGATCCCATCATCCATGTGTTTACTCTCTCTCCTGTCACGTACAGCCCTCACACCCCCCAACCTAACATTACCGGTGCAACAAACATGGCAGCCGTATCAGAGCTGACCATCCGTCCAGTTCTGATCCAGATTCCAGCTCAGACGAGGAAAACAAAGACGCTCACGGATCCGTTTGTCTGCAGGTGGATGATCAGAATGGAGCGGAGCAGCGAGACTGTGGCCCCGCCCAGCATCGTTACCATGTCATCTTTTTGCTTCGTCTGCTCCAGATTCACAAATGTTTCAATAAAGAAATACTCAGAAATACCATTTTAGGCGTAATTTTCTTCATAAATGTCCTCCTTTATCAAAAAAAACGTCTCAAGAACGCGATAAAAACACCAAAAACAGAATTTTCATCAACGTGGGTCTTTAACTTTGTGCATTGATGGATGGATGATTAGATTTCACATGCCAATCTCCCAAATGTGTTTCAGGTTTTACCCAAGAGCGGACACTCCTTACAAATTTAGTGTAAAATGGGACAAAAACAGAAGAGAAAGCTGCTCCATTCTTAGACGGGTGGCATCAATGTTCCTACAGATTCAAGTCTTTCAATACAAAGCTTCAAAACAAGAAAAATTAGTTCAAAAAGCAGCAATTTTAGTTGACACGAATCCCAAAAATTCCTCTGGGGTCTAAAAAAAGTGGAAACAAAAGACGACATTTTAACAGGCGGATCGACTAAACCTGAACCTGAACGACAAACGACAAGAGGTTCAGGATGAAAAACAGAAATGACGTCCCAGCAGAAACGTGATGAACAATTGGCTCAGAAAACACTGAAGAAAGTCCACAAAGAGTTTTAAAAAGCAGCTCCTTTGTTTGCAAAGCAGTCCGTGACATGGTAAGCTTTATGTGAAAAGGAGAAAACACAATGTGGTCCAGTTCCAGCGGACGATACAGAGCTGCTGAGTCACAGAGAGCAGGACGAGACATTTTCCCTTTTTTAGCCGGCTAAAACCATCGACACAAATGAAAACTCACAGAGACAAAAGACAGAGACTCTTTCATTCAGTCTGATCCGGGTTTGATGCCTTTGTTGTGTCTTTTTCAGTGGGACAAACGTTTGAAACAGAGAGGAGCGAATAAAAAGCACATTTATCTGGAATCTGGATCCTCAACACAATATTTGGAGGTTTTTAATGACAGACTTTCATTTTTATTCTAAAACGTCAGCGTTAAAAAAGTTATGACGTGCCAGAAGAAGAGAAAAAATTCAGGATAATGTTTAGTATTTAGTAATCTGTGTGGAGCGGCATGTGAGTGAATTCTATGTGATAAAAAAACAGATTGTAAATTAAAAGAAAAGCTTAAACGTAAAAGTACACGTAGTAAACTTGTAAGAAATATAGAAAATTTGAAAAATAAATTAAAATTTGGAAGAAAACTTGAGTAAAAACTATGAACTGTTACCAAAGGGAAACAAATGTTTATTTGTACCAAACTTTGGGAAAACATTATCACTGCTGTTCGTACATCAGAAGAGCGACATCAGACACTGTTCTGGAGCGTAAATGACGCCACGGCAACCTGTCAATCATGGGCTCAAAGCCCCCCCCCCCCCCCCCCCTTGTAAATTTAGTAGGAACTCTGAAAATGAAAATCCAGAACTGAAACTGTGAATTCAGCACCAAAAGGCAAGAGGAGTAAAATAAAATAAAAACAGCAGCTTTTATGTTATTTTTACTCAAGTTTTCCTTTACTGAAACAATAAATTCTAGTCGAGTCTTTTTCTCACATTACAGACTTCCGTCATGACCGCCGTCTGTGGAGAGTCAGACCTTTAATGGAGATCTCCTTGCCCTGAAAGTTGTTCATGTAGCGCAGCAGAACGTCTTTCCAGTAACTCCTGTAGCTGATCAGGCCCAGGTCCGACAGGGGGCGCTCTGGAGAGCCCACCTTCTCCTCCACCTTGGATAACAGGTAACCTGGTGGGACAAATATCGGGTTTGCTCTCTTTCTGGGGGCGGGCAGTTGAGCGGGCGGGCGGGCGCGTGCACTCACTGAAGTCGATGAGCATCTTGCCGTAACCCTGCCGCATGTACTGAGGCATGGTGAGAATGCAGGACACGTTGTAGTTCAGGAAGGAGTTCTTCTCCTGCGCAGAGAGAAAAGCTGCGTTCAAAGACGCCGCTGCCTGCGTCAAACCCCGCCCAAAGTTTCCCCGCCAACACTTTACCTTAGAGAAGTAGCCAACCAAGTGACAGCCCGTGTTGTCGGCTTCGGCCATGACGTAAAAGAGGAAGGGTTCGACGTCGTAGTACAGAGTCTTGTGGTCCAGAAAGAGTTTGGCCAGCAGGCACAGATTCTGACAGTAGATCTGAAAGAAGTCGCCAGCTCAGACGTTCAGAAACATTTAGATTGAAGCACAAATGTTGGAAAAAAGACTCCAGTCATGTTTTCTGACTGTTCTTTTCCCTCCCAAATATCAAGAAATGCAAAATCTTGTATTTATTTTATGATGAGAAATGCACGAAGAGGCTCTATTTTGTCTAAATGGTTTCAGAAAACTAACAATGTGGGTTAATTTATGTGACTAGAGAAGCAGCACTCCCACCTCCTCTTTCATAACCCTTGTGCTGTCTTGTGGGGTCCAGATGACCCCACCCTTACATTGACGTGTTCTCCCTACCATGACAAAGGTGGATAGAGGTGGAAAGATTTCATGGACACCAGTGAAGATCACAAATCATTGAAGAAAAAAGGTTCAGCGCACTGTCTAGTGGGTCTAGATGACGCCACTCCCAATGTTAACGTGCATTGGGAGTGGGGTCGTCTAGACCCCACAAGATAGGACAAGGGATAAACAAAGAAAACTGGAGTCAGTTCCACGGTCACACTGAAGCACTTCAGTTCTGAAACAAAAAAGTGTTCAGGTCCAGGAAAACGGTTTTATTTACCAAATTAGTTTTTTATATTTGAGACTGAAATTGCACTCAAATGTGGGCGTGGCCTCATGACTGACAGGGTGGCCCTACTGGCCGTGTTGTACTTAGCTGAACTAAATTATTCAAATTTTCTGCCAAAATGAGGACAAAAAGGAATAAACCCCCGGATGGGAAGGAGGCCGTGTTTTTGAAATCCCCCCCAGAATCAACAGCTGAGGGGTTTTAGAGAACTGCAGATGTCCACCGATTTGACTTATTCTGGTCAGTGACGCGTGGTGGACTCACCTTGTTCTTCTTTCCATCCACTTCGAAGACAGAGATGTTGGTCTTCCTGTAGATCTCATCTCCTGGCGGATGCTTCCACACACATTTGGCCTTCCGTCACAAACAAGAGGGAGAATCAAAGCCTCGTTTCTAATCACACTAGACAGCAAAACTTAACAAAAAAAAAAAGAATCGGAGGAGCAGAAATTGACATTAAATGAAAGGCCACCTGTAACAGAACGGGTCCTGCAGACAAAACGTGATGTGTTGAAGATCCTTCAGCGATTATGATTTGATGATTTGCTGAGTCATGCTACAGATTCAGCGTTTAATATTTATGCAATCACAAAAGCTTGCAGGGACAGCGGCACGTTTGATTGCAAATCAAGGGATTTAGTTCTGTTTCCTGGTGTTTTGAAAAACATCATCTTCATCGTTAAAGAGCCACTCTGATAACATCTGTCAACATGTTCATGAAGAAAATTAGGCTCAAAATAGAATTTTTTCAAATCGTTGTGAATCAGGAGCAGATGAAAAAATGTCCTTTTGGGCGGGGCCACAGTCTTCCTGCTCCGCCCCATTCTGACGCATCCACTTAAGTAGATCCACGAACGTCTTTGACGTTGCTGTACGGCTGGAACGCGCAAATATTGCTCCGCCTTTTTGTCGGGCGGTTGGGGGTGTGGGGGGCCGTAAGCTTGCGGGCCGCTCTGCAGAAACTACGTCCTAAAAACAACAGGTTTTTTTATTTTGGCGTAATTTCGTAATTAAAAGACCACTGGGAACGCTTTGATCAAAAAGGAGATCAGAGAAGGTCTTTGCTGTACATTGCAGGTTTTATGAACCTATGCATGACTTTTTACATAAATCTGTGTTTCTATGGCGATTGGAGGAGCTTTAACCTCTGTGAAAACGCTCATTATGTCTTCAGACGAGTGAAATCTCACTTTTTTTTTCAAAGATTCTGAAAATTCTGCCTTAGGTTTTGAAGAGATGGCAATCAGAGGTGATGCAACATCAGGGTTACATTTACTCGAGTAACTTTTTGTCCGAATGGTAATAGTAGGAGTAGTTCAGTATCCATCCATTTCGTTTCTTTGTTTGACTCAGTTTGTTCTGAAGCGGAATAATAGCTGCACACAGACTGGGAGGTTGCAGGTTCAAATCCATGGTTGGGTTATACCAAAAACTCTAAAAATAGGGCCCAATTCCTCCCTGCTTGACACTCAGCACTACGAGGTTGAGGGGTTTAAACCACCAGATTGTTCACTGCTCCCCCATGGCAGGGGTCAAATGTGGAGAACAACTGATGGGACTTTCACTTTATCTGCTAGAATAAATTGTTCAACTTTTATAATAATAATAATACATTTTATTTAAAAGCGCCTTTCAAAACACCCAAGGTCACTGTACTTTTGTCTTTCTTTTTTTTACCTTGATGACAGCGTCATGTCAGGATGGTAAAATGTAATGAATCTAAGAGACTAACAATAAAACAGATGTTTGCTCAGAAGGCAGACCTTTCTGTTCCAAATTTGACACAAGGAAGAAACCAAAGCTGCAGTTCCTCCACAGACCACTAGAGGGTGCAGAGCGGGAGCAATGTCCCATGCGTCAGATTTTACATTAAAAAAAATAAAACCAAGTACAGTTTGGTTTATGAAGAATTGTTAAGGTTTTTAAAAAAAACAGCCGTTTTAGTTGCAATCACATTTTGGGATACTCGGGGGTGTGAGTTTTTGATTGGCAGGTGGGTGAACCAACAGGGCTTCAACTTTGGAACTGTGACGTCTGATTGACATGTTGATGTACAGGAAACGTCAGAAATTATTGGTCCAATGCACGAATGTGGAGGAAGAAATCAATGTGTATATTAAGTAAATGATAAATTAATGAAGTCAAAGATTGAGTCAACATGTGCTTGAAGATATTGGATATGTGCTTAATTCAAAATTGTGAAACCTCAGTTCGTTTCGACCATCAGTGAAATCCAAGTTGCTGCCACGAATATTGTAAATAAATGGATTTTTTTAAAATTTGTTTACAAATTTTACATTTCTGAAAATACCAAAAATTGTAAAGGAAAAAAAGAAGATTTCTGTTTTCATTAGGTTTGGAAAATAAATGCCGTGTTCCCATAGACTGTATATGAGAACTGGACTGACTGAATGTGAAGTGGATGATAGAACCAGACATCGTCAGTACGCAGTGACCGGTCTGAGCCGGTTTAAGTCATTGCTTCTATGGCCACCACTAGCGCCAATCAGGAATGAGCTTGTTGGAAGGCCACACCCCTACCACTGAAAGCACGCTACACCAAATCTGTCAATCAAACATTTCAAACGTTTACGTTAAAACCACTGACTTATATTCAGGCGCCTGATTGGTCAGTTTATAACGTGTACCAAATATAAACAAATGAGGATTGTCAAGAAGATGGTTCTTCTGACCAATAAAACGTCTAACAGCTGTTTATTTCATGGGATTTTTCCAAGGTAGGTTGGTGGAGGGGGGAGGAGTCACTCAGTCCAGTTTTCATGTACAGTCAATGTGTGTTTCATGTAGTAAAGTGATGTTAGCGAACAAATAGAATCTTTTGAACGGGAATGATGGGAATCGACTCGTGGTCGGCTAGGAACTGTTCTTTATTTCGTTTTCTTTCCTCCGTTCTATGAGTTTTATACAATAAAACGAGCTCATCCTCTCACTTCAGAAACAAACATCACGTGAATGTGAACGCCCCATTCATGGGAAGACTTCTCATCATGAGGAGAAGTTGTTTGGTTTTTTAAAAATGTTCTTGTGTTAAAATGTTTCACCGGACGTTCTTTGCATGGGGCCATAAAGTAGCCTGATTTGTTTCTTATTGGGCATCAATTATGGGTTTATTAGTTCCATTTTGTCATTTAGGCTTCGTTTTTTCAATGAAGTGATCTTATAAGAGTAAAAAAAAAATTGTTTTTTAACCACTCCTGACATGACACCAAATGAAGAGGCCTTATGTGTTTTATCGATCCTCCAAAACACTGACGTCAGATAAATAACGATGATTCAATCTATTGTCAGAAGTGTTTATTATTAGATTAGGTTTGAAAAACACGTCCTTATCTTCTGCCGCACAGCAGCGCCTGGTTTCTGTTCTTAAAAGAGAGAACTGCATAATAATAAATGCAAGGAAATGCACTGCTTCAGGAAAATCTTCTGAATTCTGAACGGAACGTGAATGTGCTGCAGTCAGATTCAAATTAATCAAAATTGTTTTATAGCCTATTGAAAAATTTAATACTGCTATAGTTGAAATATTGTAAACATGTAAAGCTACATGTTGTAAATAAATGGCCACAAAAAGTGTATTTTTGTATTGAGATTTTGCTTCTCTAACTCAGTTTTGTTAGTAAAAACTGGACCCAAGGTTCTTTTACAGGTTGCAGACCCTGGTTTAGTATTAATAACATAACATTAATAATTAATAATAATTAATAATATAAATCAAAGTACCCATGATGAATCCAGATCAGACTAACATCTTGTCCACACATGTCAAATGAAGCTAAAATCTATATTTCAGAAATAACTTCAACTCAATTTGGTGGAAAATCTGAATTTCAAATATTCTGATCCAGATCTCCTCCCATCAATCCTCCCTGTGATTATTATATCTTTTGAACGGCACTTTAAAAATGAACTGATCCAGAAGATTCGGCTCCCTGCAAAGAGCCATTAATCCAATGCTTAGTTTCACGTGTTCCTCCATACATAAGCAGTTTTTTTGTCCTTTTAAAGTCTATTTATTAATGCATGTGTGTTACACTGAAGTCATAATCTGGTATTCTTCTTCTCCATTTTCTAAATAACGTCATTTTCCTCGATGAGAGGATGTGTGAGCTCTGAAGGAACCCATTTGCAGGATGTTCCTTAAATCATTCTCCCGGTGCAGACGTGTCAGAGGACGCTCGAAACGCACCATGTGTCTGCGCAGGATGGTCTGACTCTTCATGTACTTGAGGCAGAACTCGCACATGTACAGCCTCCCCAGGCGGGCGTACTCCTCCGGGTACGGGGAGTGGTACCAGGTGTCCAGCTCGTAGCGGCCGAACACGATGGTTTTGATCATGTTGCTGCCCTCCGACACCTGACCCGCCAGACGGAGCTTCTCCTGCACGACCATGAGGGGGAGGGGGGGAGGCCGGGGAGGGAGGGGAGGGGGGGTGGAGAGCAGGACAACCAATCAGGAAAGAGATTTCTGAAGATCTGAGGAAAAACCAGCTGCAGAACAGAAAAGAAAAACCCAGAAAAGAAAAACGGACATGAAATGAGTGAAGTTTGACGGATTGACAGACTGTCTTTAAGCTGATAAGATTATATTCTAACAAATCAATAATCAATGTAAAGCAGAACTCTTTGATTCAAAAAAGCAGCTGCTTCGCCACATTTGGAAAAACCTGTGAAAGCGTTTGCTGTTCTGGTTGAGTTTAAATATTTTAGCTGTGGGGGAAAAATGACACAAGTAATCTGACCTCTGCAGAAATAAATATCTGCTAATAAATAAAAATGAAAATAAAAGAGGACTTGAAAATATGCAGATTAAGGTTTGTGAGTAAGTTCACTCTGGTTCACAGAGGGAGTCAGAACTGCCAAAAATCAGAGTCTGAGACGCCTCCTGTGGCTGTGGAGGAGCGTCCGCAGACTGAAACAGAGAAAAAGAGGCACAAGGGGGGATAACACAGAGAGATAAGGGGCAAAAGAGGTGGAGATGAGGATGAATTTTCTCTCTTACAAGGTCGTCCGAGGCACGTGCCTGCGCTTTCCTGAACAGCTCCAGGTCGTAGTCGCTGGTGATGTTCTCCAACAGGGGCTCCCGGCTCGTCCCGTGGCTTTGCCGGTGCTCCTGAGGGAAAAACGTCACCAGTGAAACATGTCGCTCACATCCACATGGCCTCTGCCATCCTTTTTCCCACCATGTACTTGTCCTTCTGCTCTTTATTCAGGCCGGAGTCCCTCTTCCTCCTCAGGTCCGTCACCTTCTCCTTGTAGCGCAGCTGACGATCGCTCGGCGCCTGACAGATTGTTGCTTCAGTCATTTAGTCCAAACAGGAACACGTCTTTCAAATCTAGCTCAGATTTCAGACCATGATTTTACACATTCTAGAGATTTTACCGGGTTGGAAGCCGTTTTAATCTCTCTTTGCTCTACACCTTTACAAGCTTTTCTCTAAATCAACACATTCTTTTGTCTCAATAACAGCTAGAATCTAGAAATAAAGACGCTCTTATCAAAATCAGAGTCAAAATCCGTTTGCTCCAAACTCTTGACACTAGAAAAACCTAGTTTTAGGAAATGATTATGAGAATTATTAACATTTTGAAATGGGGACATTTTATTTATATTTTGAAGAAGCTTTTTGGTTCAATTTTTAGGACGTCTTTTAAAAGTTCACTAAATGTTGACAAGTTGGACTGGCATTGATTGTCATCATGTTGGAAACTAAATTTTACATTTAAGTTTAAAGAATACGGGCTAGTTTTTTATTTTCATGACAGGGTGGGCAGACTGTGGTCTGGGGGGGGGCCACAGGCGGCCAAACTGGACTGAATTACATCGAAAAACCTCAACAGTGGTTTATTTTCTGGTGCGTCTCCATGGATGGTTTACTGCAAAGCTCTTTAGGTGCAGAAAATGAGTCGGACGGTAATCGTTTCAACCGTTCCAAAAGCACATGAATGCAACATTTCTCTCATTTAAACACAGTTATGAAAAATAAAAACTCAGTTTAAAGATATTTAAATGTATCTTTAAAATAAAAAAAACGGCCCACGCTCTTTGTCCAGCGCCTCTGTCAACTTTTCCGTCTAAAAGTGTGCTCAACCCAGTTTTACAAGGATTTATCATACTCTCATTTTGTTCTATAATGAGTCACTTCCCATTATTACACTAGTTTTCTGTCACTGTAATCAAAATGAATCACAATTTGGTTCATAAAAGCTCAAAAATACAAACCATTTGCTTAGAACTAGCAAAAAATATGTATTATTGGGCAGTATAACATTCAATTTGAGGAAATTCTAGCTAACAGTTGACTTTTTTTCCTCTTTTTGAATGCTTGTGTGGAAGTCTCTGTTTTTCTACATTTTGATTTCTTGTGAAGTGACGGTTACTTTCTGAACCAACCGATGGTTTTACTACTTTCTAGTGATTTTGGATTTTCTACATAAGACTAGTTTTCTGTTCCTAGCTTCAGGCCACCTCTGTTTTTCAGAGTAGAAAATAAAGAAAAAGAACTCATGAAAAGGGAGCAAAGGGATACAAACTTCCATCATTTGCGGTCTTTTCTTCATCATTTTATCTCATTGGTCATTGATACAAATAAAAAAACAGGAAATAGTGACATTTTTGCACCCGGGATTCCAATCATACCACCCTGAAGCAGTTGGAACGCTAAAATAAAATGTTTGTCATTTTGAAAACCTGAAGTGATTAAAACCCCGATAACAACTAAACCCTCAGACTTGAGCTGCAGGAGGTTAAGTCTCCTCTTCCGGATCAAATTGATGCTCTGGGCTGCACACAGGATCCCAGCAGAGCCGTCACAAATCTCCAGAATCGTAGATTTCTGACCGTCTCTTTAACATTTCCACATGTTGATGAACTCCAAACTCCAAAACTGCTGCTTCAGAGTGACTCTGAGGAGAGCAGGTGAAGCTGCAGAAGGGTGGCCGCTTCCCCGGCTTCACCTGCTTTCCTCAGCTGACAGACGGAATCAGAAGGGCGGCGTGCGGCGTGTGCGTCCTGCGGCGCGGCGCTTTCCCCCCGTCAGACGTCACCTGGTTTCTGGTGGAGTGTCTGTTCTCGTCGTGCCGGTGCGACAGCGTCCTCTCCTCAGCCAGCTTGTCGCGCGTTGATGCTTTGCCCTGAAGAAACATCAGCGCTGTCTGCAGTCAACAACTCCCAGCCAGCCCCGCAGCCCCCGCTGGCTGCAACACCTCCGTCTCTTAGCACCCTGACAGAATCCATTTGGTTCACATTCACACAGTCGTGAGGGACGAGCAGAAACGTGATGACTGAGGAAAAGGCTGAAACAATAGGAACCGCAGGCAGCTTCCTTCCCTGCTCTGTTTTTACACTCATTTAACAATTACTGCTAAAGAAGCAGAATCTTTTTATTGTTTACGTTTCTTTTCAAATCCTTTTTTTAATATAAGAACATGGTTCATAGAAATTGTGGTTTAAACTCAACAAAGGTGGAACTTTCCTCCCTACATTTATGAATTCTAACATTAAAAACGTACTGAAAGCTGCAAGTTTGCCCGAAATAATACATAAAAATCACATTCGATTCATGGATTTAATGAAAAAAAGATTGATTTGGTATCAATGATGATCAGTTTAAATGAAAGATTTTTTAAATGAAGATTTTTGTCATAAGCAGAACTTCAATTTAAGGAAACCCCAGACACAACAACACATGGTCTTTTACAACATGTCATACTGGCAGAAATAACCATCAAATCCTTCTCGTCAGTTTTTGGTTGTTGTGAAGGTTTGCAGGCGTTTGCCGTCACGACAGAACCGGTCTGACAGGAGACTTCTGTCACTTTTCTGCTGTTGGATTTAGGATTATTGTGCTAGATTAGCAGATCGTGAAGGAACTACCCCCTGTTTGCCCCTCAGTTTCTGGATCAGGGTGTGTCCCAGGGTCAGGGACCATTGACCACGGTTTGAACCATTGACTATATATGAGAACTGGACTGGGTGACCCCTCAAACAGGAAGTACCCGCCGGCTCCAAAAAGCCAAAATCCCATAGACTTGTGAAGAGAAATAACCAGCTGTTACTCAGTCATTCTATTGGTCAGAAGAATCATTCTGGACCTGATACATTTATTTATCGTCTTCTTAATAATTCTCAAAGTAGTTCAAGTTATAAACTCACCAATCAGATGCCTCAATATAAGTAAGGAGTTTCATAGTGAACGGTTGAAGGGTTTGATTGACAGATTCTCCCAAGCCTGCTTTCTATTGGTAGAGGTGTGGACTTCCAACAAGATCCCTCCTGATTGGCGAGTGGTTGCCATAGAAAACCTAGTCGGACCAATCACTGCTTACTGACAATATCTGGTTCCAACATGGCAACATCGCAAAAAAATGGCAATGTCATATTTCTATGGGTGACGTCACGCTCGCTCGGTCCAGTTCTCTTATACAGTCAATGGTTTGGACAGAACCAGGGCGTCTGCCCTTTGGGGATTGACTGACACAATGGACGGCTTTTGGACGGATATTTTTGTCTTTATCTCAAGTTATTCAAGTGGTTAACTGACCACCGCTGGTCCCACTGCGAGCGTTTGATTGACAGCTTCTCCTGGGCCTGATTTCGGTTGAAGGGGTACGGTCTTCCAACGAGCTCACACGTGACTTTTTTTCAAAATGGTTCCAAAATGGCGGCGCAAGTATCAGAAAACAACAGTGACTGATTTGGCCTGATTGTCTATGGGTGACGTCACGCCTCACATTGTCTATAGTTTCTACAGTTAGTGAGTGTAAACCCCCCCCCCCTTTTGCTCAAATGCTTGGAACATGACAGCTGTAACTTATAAATGCTTTAAATGGTTTTTGAAACGTGTTGTTGTTTTTGAATGCTTGTACGGCTGTCTGGGCCAGCACTCCCTTGAAAAGTAGATTTCTCGTATCAAGCATTCTGGTTAAATAAAGGTTATTGAAGTCAAATGAAATGTTCATCGCTCCACCAATATGTCCGACAGTCTCTGCTTTTATTTCAAAATATGGCGAGGGACATTATGGAGAAACAAGTCCACTACAGACCGGAGGACAAAGTTTAGCATTTTATGTTTTGTTGTTTGCTATTTTAGACCAATAGGATCACATTCTGCTTTCTGTCTGTTGTTGCTTCCCTAACATTCTATGCCCTGCAGCGTTTCTGTGTTTTACCTTGCATTCGTCTGCAGAGAGGTTGTGGTAGAGCGGGCATCCAGAAATGGAGAAGTGTCTCTCGTGTCTTCCTGTCAGATGTCCTGAGACAGAAATAAAGGGAATAAATGTTTGTACACAGTCAGCCTCAGACCAGGGCATCCGCGTTTGGGCGCTCACCCAGTGAGTTGCATCCAGGTGTGGGACACTTCATGTTGAAGTTGTAACTTTCGTGGAATCGGCGTCGTTTGGGGCGGTGGGAGAGGTCGTGGGCAGCCGCCTCCTTCAGCGACAGCTCTTTGGCCAGCCTCTCGTCCTCCTCCTGAGAAACGATGATGTCGTTGGACGTCACCGTCTCGTTGTTTGAGCTGGAGACCTCGAGGTCCGACTCTGAAGAAGAGGCGTTGCCTGTCGGGGTCCGGGGAGGAGTCTCGTCCCGGTCCGCCCCGTGCTTCCCGTCTGTGTGGTCAAATGAGGCAAAGGATAAAAGTAAACATAAAATCCAGCCTTTGATGGACTGTCATTGACTTTTAGCCCCCTGAGTGTCACGGTAACGGATGAAGCAGATCAATCCACAAGTGAAAAATGGTGATGAAGCGGAAAAGGGAACTCGGACAAACCAAAGGTTGGATTTTATCCCGGCGCTTTGACCTTCAAACTGGTTTATTCCACTTAGAAGTCATAAACATGCGAAAGTGCTGTTTCTGGTTTTTAATGTTGAGCCGTTCATGCAAAAGAAAAAAAAAGAAAAAACAAAGAAATTCTGTTCTTAATAGATTGAACAATAAAAAACTTGAAATCTTTCTTCACTTTGTTCTTCAGGTAGACACCTTTTTCAAAATCTTTCTTGGGACATGAAGGGGAAAAAATTGAGTAAGATTTACATAACAATTCACTCATCTGGCACATATGGAACATAAGGAACATACAGGATATACGGAGCATTTGGGATAATATGTTAAACACTGGGAACAATTAAGAAATAAGGGAAGAAACAATACATGCTGAACATAAGGATGACAGACGGAACATCCGGATCATTCAGGACACATCGAACATCACAGACATATGGGACACAACGGATGTAAGGAACATACGGAACAAACCAAACAGTCGGATCAATTAAGGTATAGGAGACATATGGGACATACAGAACATGTGAAACATAGGGGATATACAGGACAGTTAAAACAACAGAGACATGCAGAAGATTCAGGACATTCGGAACATTGAGACATCAGGAACACATTGGACAGACTAAGCATGCCGACATTTCCTACATCCGGAACATATAGGACATACAAAACATACAACATATATCAAACATTCGGAACAAATAAGACATACGAGACATATGGAACATAAAGGATATGTGGGGCATATGGAACAAAGGGGACATAAGGGAGAAACGGAACTCACTGGACGTGAACCACAGGGATTTTGGTGCTGGTAGCAACAATTATATACTTTGTATTATAGTGGGGCAAAAAGTATTCAGTGAGCCGCAAGTTTACCCACTTAAAAAGATGAAAGAGGCCTGTATTTTTTTTAATAAAAGGTAACTATGAGAGACAAAATGAGTAAAAAAATATCCAGAAAATCACTTTTTTTTTCAACTTTTCCCCAGAGCCTGTTGATCTGCAGGACATAAAAGCTGTTTGCCTCCTATAGCTTGTGTGTTGCGTGCAACATTCCTGCATAAAAAGACTGAGAGGAACCACGGTTCAACTGGAATGTAAAGATCCATACTGATGATCAATTTCACTTTCAGTCACAGTCATTTTACAGTTTTTAAGTCACACCATGTTAAGCTAGGACGCATAAATGAGAAGATAAAGATGACTAACTTTATAGAAAATGTGAAAACATTCTCTTAATCCTCTAATAACTCACAGAAACATCTTAAAGGACCTGAAACTGGCCGTTTTTAAACTCACTGTCATTTAAGGATAGCAAAAAAAGTCTGAAAGTTTCTCCTGAACTCCTCTGACATCACACAGGAGCTGGATCCACCTGAGGCTTGTGAGGTCTGAGTGAACAGGAACACTCTGTGATACAGACGGGCTCCATGACATCAGCCTCTCATTTCCACTTTCTACAAAGATTTTTCTGCATCTTCTGTGATGTTGCAGATTTATTTCTCACTCTTCTAGTTCTTCTGCGTCTTTCTTCCCTCTGATGGCGTCATTTACAGCTACATTCAGCCCCAGCGATGGGAAGGAACACACGACAGCCGCTGAACCACAGCTTCAGTCTCACCGTTAGCTTCAGTATCCGAGCCTGATGAGCGGCTTTGTCGCAGCGGGTACTTTTTGGCCGTGGTGCTGCTCGCCCCCTGCTGGCTGCGCGTGATCCTGCGGCCGGAGGAGAAGACGGAGGCCGGTGCTGCTGAGTCTGCGGACACGTCTGGGCCGTCGTCTCGAGCCGCCGCAGCAGAGGACAGGCGGCGAGCTGGTCTACAGTTTTCTAGAAAAACAGAAGATGAGACAATCAGAAATAAATCTGCATGTGTTCCACCAAAGTCTACTGTCTGAAGAATAAAAATTAAAACAAACAACTTTTGGCAAAAACCTTTTGCTTAAAGGTTGAAGCCACAACATTTTTTCCAGAAGAAGCATGATCACTTACAAAAAAAAAGTACTTTTACTTTGGAAATTGCTTCTTTAAACCTGTTTTAAAACCAAACACCAGAGTTGAGCAGGATGCCGGAGAAGAAACTAGACCTACTTGTTGCAAAGGGCTGCAGGACTTACCAAGAACCGATCCGGCCCCAGCAGGAAACCAGAACCTGCAATCAGCTTCGTTTGCATAAGACTAAAGTCTGACGGCGGAGCAAACTTCTCTCAGGAACAAAAAGCAAAATGAAGCGCTGCTGCCTCCCTGCCTCAGCGGCAAATCCCTGTCTGGCAGCAGAAGGGGGTCAAACCTGGGGTGGTGGTGTGTGTGTGTGTGTGTGTGTGTGTGGCGTGGGGGGAGGTTTGGCTGTCTCAGTCCATTCATGCTTTATGGCTGCCCATATACAATAGACTGGCTAAAGTGAGGGGGTCTGGAAAGTCTCTGTAGTTTCCAGACAAGCAAGTGAAGAAGAGATTAAAATACCAAAACATGGAGGTTAAGACTTCCTTTTATTTCAAAAATAGTTTGTTTATGAAGACTCTCATTCATCAGGTTGGTTCCATCATGGTAGAAGGTTTAAGGGATGTCATCTGGACTTGGTTTTAAAGTTAGAAGACGTAACACCTCTTATCCAAGAGGCTTTGTCAATTCTGAATTAGCTGGTAAAAGAACTGGTATATTTACGCTCATGGGGGAGGAGTCAGACCCATGTAGGCCAAGTTGACAGGTCTGAAACTGATCAAAAATATCACGTTGGGTTGGAATTAACATGATAATACATTTAAAAGCTCAAAAAGGGGATTTTTCATTAAATCTACAATTTTTCTTTTTATTCTAGTTTTTTTTTATTCTGCAACAAAAATGTAACAACTACCTGATTTTCTGCTCCTCAGTTCTTTTTTTAGTAGTGTTAAAGTTGGAATGAGTGAGTCCCACTGTGAGCATCAGTGCACAACTACCTTGTGAGCTCTGGCTGAGGCGCAGGGAGGAGCGGGTCAGGCGAGCGCTGCTCCGCCTCCGGCCGTTATCGGAAGCATCGGCGTGCTCAAGGTCGGCGGAAAAATCGGAATCCTCGGTCCCGTCTGAGCTGCTCCCGGCCGTTCTCTGGGAAAAGGGAGAAGCTTTCATTTGACGCGGCTGCTTTCAGGTGTGAACAAAAGAATAACTAGATCGATCACAAGTACAGGATTAGACGTGATTAAATATCTCATTTTTGTTTTCCATCCCAAATTCAAAATACTTCCGTTAAGAAAAAACATTTTTAACAAAAACAGAACAGTGATGATGATGAAATGATAACGTCTCGCTAAACTGCAATGCCTTCCTACAGGCCTTAAAAACACAACTCTAACAGATGAATAATGTGTTTTTAAAAGTGACAAGCGATTCATCC
Source organism: Oryzias latipes (assembly GCF_053564925.1). Taxonomy (NCBI): domain Eukaryota; kingdom Metazoa; phylum Chordata; class Actinopteri; order Beloniformes; family Adrianichthyidae; genus Oryzias; species Oryzias latipes. The sequence goes on along the minus strand of NC_136244.1, from coordinate 3,053,970 downwards.
TGCATCATTTAGCTCCCTTCCCTGCGATTTTCTCTGACTTTAACTCTTTTTTTGTTTCCAGTTCAGCAGCAACGTGTCACAACTGTGTGATCTATAAAATCAAACCCAATCACTAACACCCCCCCCTCAGAAAAGCCCCCATGGACCCATCCTGTGTGAGAACTTCACAATAAAACCTTCACATCTAAAAATTATTTAATGCCACAAAAAAAAGGGTTTAGCACACATTTGTTAATAAATAAAGCAGAGTACAGGTGCGATGCTTTCAAATCAATCCTTGGATATCCCTCTATAGCATGACCTTCTCATCTTGGGAGCAAAATGTAAATCACCCTATTTTTAGGCAGCTTTGGGTCCCTAATATAATATCACTCCTAAAACTGATCACTCCCCCCAACCAGATTTTGGTTTGTTGCTTCAACCAGACAATCATCAATTGTTTTGTACTTGAATTTTACAAAACAGCAAACATTAGGGACCAAACACACAGCAAATAAATTATGTTAATATTTCATAGAACATCAAAACAATCAAATATATCCAAAATCCTGTATTTATGAAATTTCTTGAGGGTTCATCACCTTAACGCGGTGTGGAATTTCAGGACACAGTTGAAACCGGCGTGTAAAACAGAGGTGTAAATGGCTTTTTATGCTAAAAAAGAAAAAAAAGAAAAATGTATTCGAGAGAAATAATGGCTATATGACCAGTATGCATGCAGGGACACACATTTACTGTTCCAACTGATCCCTGGCTGAACCCTGAGCTCATAACTGTCCCTCAAACCTGATTCATAAATCTCCACTTCCTCCCCGTTTTAATGAAACTTCGCTGTCATCACTTTCTGAGCGAGTCTCCCTCACTAAAAGTTCCAGAGGTCTCCTTCCATAAAAGGGTTTTAGGTCAATTTCCTGTGACGGTGAGTAGATTTTGAAGTTAAAAAACCATCGACTATGATCACACATGCTAATACACTGGGTTACCTGAAACGCACAGCGTTGACTCGAGGCAACAAATGAAAATGAGCCGTTTTACTGTATGAATATTTTTTTTGAAGTAGAAAAAATACTATTAAAGGTACTTCTTCACATCCACATTCACACATTTTTTAAATTACATTTACATCAATATAAACATGTAAAAAAGTTATCTTCAGCTTATTATGATGATGACGTCTCTCTTGTAACTTACAGAAAAGACCCCCTCCATCCATAATAAAAGTCCCCCCACTTTAAACTCATCATTTTATTGAACAGTAAATATATATATATATATATATATATATATATATATATATATATATATATATATATATATATATATAGTTTTTTTTAATCAAAATTGGAAATCGTGAGACTTTTGGCAACACTATGCAGTAGAGCCCAGCTACTGTTTTTAATAAAATTGACAACTGAGAAAATATTCTAACCTCTGGAAAACAAGAAGAATGAGGTGTATGTTTAAAAAAAAGAAAAAGTTGCCACAGAACTTTTTATTTTCTCATTTTGGTCACCCCCCCCCCCCCCCCCCCCAACACACACACACACATAAACAGCATAATTAAAAGGTTTTTAATGTCTTAATTTGCGTGATTTCTTTTCAAACGGACTCGCTGCAGCGCTTCAGGTGCACATCTGACAGCCTCAAAACATGAGCTGATGAGCTTCATTTGCATACCGCCAATTAAACTCAAAAAAAGGCGGGATCTCAGGAACCAGCCAATAGGCGCACAGCAGAGTTTGACTTTGACCAATCACAGCGTTGTTTTGGACCAGACAGCCTGTTCCCTTGTTTTAAGACAAGCAACCGTTATCGCAGCTTCCCAACGGTTGCCAGTCTTCCCCCTTATTCTCCCTTTTTCAGTCAAATCTCAAAAAGCAGGGCATTGAAACAGCATCGAACTGAGTTCCACATAAGAAAAAAAAAATACCCGAAAAGCTAAAAAAGAACACACCAGCTAGCGTTCAGTATTTATAATCCCACAGACCATCATTTAAACATCTGCAAACTGAAATGCACAAAGCTAGATGCCCCCCCAGCCCTTGAACACGACAGGCGTGTATTTTTACCTCTGCGCGGCTAACATTAGCTATGACGTGATGCTGTCCCACCTTTCTCCGCGGCATTTTCAACGATGTGGCGTCTCTGTAAGGGCAGCTTATTATCCAGATCTCTGAGGCCGCTTCGTTTACGGTTCCATTTATTTCAGCAACAAGCCGCGGCTGGAAAGGTTTTCCGCTGGTCAATGGAAAGTATAAATGTCTGCACTTCCCTGTGCTCACGGCGCGATCTCCGCTGCCTCTTGATGGTACGCTGTCAAAATAGCTCCGGGTGCACGTGTCCGTCCATTAATTCATTCCCCACCCTTCAATTTAGAAAACATAAAATGTGTCCGGGGTAAATAAAAATACATAAATGAAAAAAAACTGTAATAATTAAGACTTAATATTCCCACAAAACAAGTTAAGAAAACAATACAATTAAATAAAAGTAGGAAAATTACAAAATAGCTTAGACGGACAAAAAATGATTCAGAAATTTTCCCCAAAACACGGGAAGAATCCAACTTTATAGAATTCCCAAGATCCTTAAATGACATTTTCAGAGAATGTAAATAAGCAAGGAGTCAGTAAAGCATAGGTATAAGTGACAAACATGGCTTTAACAGAAGCCAGTAGAGAAGTTGTTTTTGCATCCACTTTGTGTATTTCTGTAAATAATAACATATACAGAAACATATTAAATGATGTATGCATGTAGAAAACTACATATTGTATCTAACATGATACATTAATATGCATTAAATGTCGTTTAAAACATGGCTTTGAGTTTCACCATTACATCTCTTAAAATGTTCTTAGTCCTGTGCACATTGTTGAAGCCCTGATCAAACAAACAAACAAACAAACAAACAAACAAACAAACAAACAAACAAACAAGTAATCCAAAAATTTAAAGAAATTCAAGACTTTTATCTTTAGTCTTTCTTTGTTTGAATAGAACCAACCACACGATGGAAGTCATTGACCTAAAGATATCCTCGGCAGTTTATGAGGGGCGGCACTAGAGGGAGATATGATCACAAAGTCATCAGTTAAGACTAGAGTATCAAAAACTATTCACCTGAATTTAAATTTTATTAAAGGTTTAACAGTGCAGTTGACAAAATGCAACCCTGACATGACCCTCTGACCACAGGTGGAAGAAATATACTTTCTCCACAGGAAGGTTTGAAAAAAAAAGGTGCTCGGCCAGTTCTTAATACCATTGAGCTTGTTCAATATTCTTTAAGTCCTACTGATAGATTTAATCCAATAACTTTGTAAAGAACACTGAAGAAATAAACAAGACATTTTTAAGTACCGGTAATAGGAATTAAAGCAACAGATTCCAACAAAAACAACGATATTTCTGTTATGCAGTTTATAGGATCATTGAACATTTAACCTCATCGCTGCCTCATTGAGTTATATAAGGTGTACTTCCATCTAGTTTTAGCCATTTTTTTAACATCGTGAGTTTTTTCTGGTTCTTCCTCAAGGCTCAAACCATTAGGCACCAGGACAAACACGTAAAATTAGGCCCTGGTTATTATTGATATATTATTGATATATTGATAGAGACATTCAGAGACAGTACTGTAAACTCTATGCTCAGGCAAATATGCTGATGAGAAAATTCAGTGCATGTTCTCTTCAAGTGAAGTGTTCGCTGTTCAGATCTTACTGCACTCCTCTGTATACGGCCCCTCTTTGGTGGAACTATGGACGTGGGACATTCCACAAATTCTTAGTGGCCTATAATGATGCTTTTAGGCTTCTGCTACAGGTGCCCAGGTGGTACAGAGCCAGTCAGCTGTTTGTGGACGCTCACATCCCCACCTGTGAAGCTCTACTGCGTAAGCTTACATACAGCCTCATGGAACGCCTGGACAAATCTAAGAACTCAATTATCATGTCTCTGACTGATCCCAAAAGAAGCTCATGCCGCTACACTTCTGCCCTAAGGAAACACTGGATACAGCGATTATACTCTTTTTAAGTTATATCTTTTTACTTTTTATTATAAATACTGTATTTGTATCTTATGTTTTATTTTATTCTCTTTTCTTCCTATGGACCACCTGAGTCTGAAATAAAAGTTTGATATTATTATTATTTATTTTTTTCTATGTTGAAGGTTTTATACTAACACTATGTCACATTAGCGTTTTCCACAAACACAGAAGGCGCTGACTTTCATGGGCTTGGGCATCTTGGGTTTCTCTGCAGCCTTTTGGTTCCAATTTTAACCGTTGTGTTATCCTAGACACTGTAACATTGGGAGTTGGGTCATCTAGACCCACTAGACAGTGCGCTGAACCTTTTTTCTTCTATGATTTGCAATCTTCACTGGTTTCCATGGATTACATGAAATCCTTTCCACCTTTATCCACCTTTGTCATGGTAGGGAGAACACGTCAATGGTCATCTTGACCCCATAGGATAGCACAAGGGTTAAAGGGTCCCCCCCTGGGGAGATGGAGGAAGTGGCTGGGGAGAGGGAAGTCGGGGCATCTTTGCTTCAACTGCTGCCCACGCGGCCCTGTCCCAGATGGGCGGAGGAGGATGGATAGATACATTTTAACAGTTATGGGTGAAGTTTTCCAAAATTATATTACAAAAAGGCAAAACAAATAAAGTTAAACAAAATTTTAGGTGCAACTAAGGAAGATTGAGCATAACTAAACAGAGCAAAAACAGAAGATGAACACTTCCCTGTTCATACGACACACTCAAAGACTTCATGTTATGAACTGTGACAACTGATCATCATTCTTTTAAACTCATAAAGTCTTTCAAATGAACCAAAAGAAATTACTGATAGAAAATTACATTCAAATAATTAACCGGTGCAATTTAATCGATGCTCCAATTAGAATATGATCTGCCCAAATCTTAAGTTAAATACAAAATATCAGTGATAAAAAATAAAAACTTTGTGTAATTAAAGAGAATAACTTCAAACCAGAAGATACATTTTTTCATAGATCCAGTAGGACTCTATCCAAAAAAGCTTGTACATATTAGTAGCAAGGTTAAAATTATATTTTATTATAATATATTAGGTATATCATATTTGGTAGCTAGTTAGTTAGTTAGTTTATTCAGCAAAATTGGCTGAAATGTTTCACACTGTGGTAAAAAAAAATTTATAACGTGTGTCCTAACATTAATAAGTGTTACTGTTTAAATTATCGACCGGAAGAATATCAACCTTCTTGCGGTGGTCAGTCACTGAATTAAAAACGTCATTTAATAATAAACATAAATAAAAAGTCATTTAAGTGGGTGTTAACCCAACTGCTGGGTGCATCGACAAACGCCATGGTGTCGCACTGCATGAAGCGTGTGAGACGGACCGGAAGTTGGTGGGAGGAGCTTAGAATCTGGCGCAGGGAAGCTAGCATCTTGTAGTCCATGTGACATCTCAGGAGTGCTCCTGCTAAAAAAAATATCTGTATGTCAAACGTGACAACAGTTTTATTTATTGTTGACATTTTTAAAAATCTGAGTAGCACCTCAAACCGGCGAGTTGCCTCGTGCTCCACTCGGACTAGTCCTCTGTAGTATGGCCGGTCCAACCACCGAGACAGTATTCAACATTTTCCGAAGCATGGAGAGCGGACCCGCTGCCCCTTCCTCCGCAGCCACCGCACAGGTAAAGTGTCAAACAACCCGCTAAAGTACGTTTTCCTCCCGGGAGTCTTAAGTTAGACCCGCCTGAACACGCGACGTTTCAGCTGACAGTCACCCACGAGTGGAGCATGTGTTTCAACTTAACGTTACTTCATGTTTTTCTAAAACATTTATTGAGTTTTTAACTTTGAACCCTTTTATTGTCCTTTTATTTTATTTTTTACAACATAGTAAAATAAAGTCACTCTAGTTATTGGTTTGAACTGGAACCTTTTTTGACAGCTTTGGATTGTTGCAGAGATGAGGTTTTAACGTTTATTGCAGACTTGTGTGTTTTTTCTTTCTTTCCTGAAATCGGTATGGAATGATGCATTATGGGTACACACATGTAAGTAATAAGTGCACAAATTTAAATTTATACAATGTGAGGAAAACCCTTTAAACCAAACGGAATCCTTGAAAATCCCTCTGAGATACACTGCTGATGCTTTTTACAGATGTATCTGTACAAATAGTTATCTATACATTACTTTTATATAATAATTGTAACCATGAGTCTGTCGTTTGTATTACGACCAGCATATAAAGTCTCATCAGTTACTATTAAATTCATGTTAGATAAATACAACTGATTGCAGGTTCGTCTTTTTTTACTTGTAGTTTTTCACTGCAAATGTTGAGTTCTGCACTTTGCTCTTCTTGCTTGTAAATTTTTAACAGATTCCACCAAAAAAGCACCAATGCAGGGGGCAGCATCCAGCCCACCAATGAATTTGGGCTCGAGTTTTGATTTATGTCTCCTTTCTATAGTCTTATCAGCCTGTTCATCTGCTCTATGTTACACAATTTGATCCAAAAAATAAAATTAGATCTGTCTTGTTTGCACCTGGTAGAATATCTAATAATAGTTAAAGTTGCACCATTCCTTCATAATAATAGTCTTGAATTCAACACATCAACATGGTTAATTCAGCTGACTCAGATGCGACTGCAAAAACATATTTAATACAGAATGTGGAAGCCACTTTCATTCTAAAGAGTTAGCAGAAATATGAACATATCACATACAGTAAATGTGACCAAACTAATTCAAAGACGTAATTCCATAACATCTCTAACATGAATATTAAATGAACTGACTGTAAAACTATAGTATTGTTAAATGCATCAAACTTTTGATTAAAGGCCCACTCTGATCATCTGATCATCTTTTTAGTGTCGCTTTCCAGGACATAGTTTCTGCAGAGCGGCAGTAGTTGATTAGAAATTTTGAGGGCGGGTCCATTGGTGTGGAGCAACCCCGCCCCCCCATTCCCCTCCCCGTTGCTGTTTTTTTCATCTGCTCCTGATTCACCATGATTTGAGTAAAGAAATACTCAGACATGCAATTTTAAGTTTCTTTTTTTTTATGTAAGTCCTCCATCATGAGACCATTACTAAAAAAATGTTGGTCTTTTAAGTGTTTTTTTCTTCTTATTTTTTTATTTGAGGTTATCTTTTTACGGTGACAAACAAAAAATGCATCGGTTGGTTTGATTTGAAAATTGTGTTTAATTGTATTTAAATGTAATTTTTTCTGTATAATCATAAACATATGGAGTCGTTCTTTTGCGATTTCAATACTAAATGGCTGACTTAGTTTTGAGTGTGATTACAGAGAAACATAATCCTAGATGAGGACAGATATTGGGACAGATTACAGCTCCTCTGAGTTCATGTTTTGGATGAATGAGACAGTAGGAGGGATCCCAACAAGCTTTTGTCCTCTGTACTTCCTGATCAGGCCTGGCTGGATCATCATTCCCGCTCTCTGGGCTTCTTCATTGATGGGAAGTTTGTTCATTTGGCAGAAAGGAGGAGCCTCTCCGTTCTCGACTCTAAAGGTGAGCGCCGACCGATGAACAGAAACCTGTTAGTGGTTTTTTGGCGGCCATAGGAAACTCCTCCTCCTAAACCCACCAGGCGGTCAGGTGTGCGGCGTGCTGTGTGCCGAAGAGGCCGACGTTTCCCAGTGCGCCGCCTCTGCTGTCAGCGCATTCAAGTCCTGGAGCCTCCTGAGCTGCTACCAGAGAGCCAAAGTGCTGCTCAGGTCTGTCCAACGCCGTTCCACGGAGCTGCTCCGTGTGGACCGCTCGTCTCACGACCTTCCTGTCCTCTGCTGTCAGGCTGGTGGGCGTCCTGGGGCTGCACGGTCAGTGCTTGTCGGAGCTGTCCCAGCTCTGTGCGATGGCGTGCTCGCCTCCGTCCCTGATCAGGCTCCTGCAGTTCTACAGCAGCTGGGCTCAGCTCCGGGACACGCTCCTCTCCGGCTGGACGCCTCTTGGTGAGTCTTTGTGGTTTTTTTTTACCGTGGTTTACGGCGCTCTGACACACCTTCGTTGTCGTCTTTTCCAGGTGTGGTGGCCGTTGTCACCTCTGATGACTCTTCTGTCTACTCTCTGATGCTGAAAGTCGTACCAGCGCTCGCCATGGGTGAGTCCCAGGCGCCTACATGCCCCGCTCCCTTCGCCTTCGGCGTTACAGACTCCTGCTCTCTCTCATTTCCAGGTAACGCTGTGATTGTTGTTCCTGGGCGGAGCGTTGCCCCTCCAGCTCTCCTCTTGGCGCAGCTTTTCTCAGGGGCGGGACTTCCTGCTGGGGTTCTCAACGTTCTAACAGGAAGTGACGTCACGCTCGGCGTCAACGTGGCCCAGAATCCCAGCATCTGCTACGTCACTTACAGCGGCAGCAAGCCAGTGTGTGACATTTCAAAGCCGGGGGGTAATGGAGCTGACTTTACAGTCTAACGGGTGTTTCTGTGCTCCAGGACGGGCTGGCGCTGGTTCAGGCTTCAGCAGGGATGGGGGTTCCCGTCTCCGTGTCCCCCTGCGTTGGGGCCACGTGTCCCTTCATCATCTTTGAGTCGGCGGACATAAACAGCGCTGTGGACGAAGTGATAGAGGCAGCCTTTAAGAAGAAGAGTGAGGTGATGCAGCAAAGGATGGGATGTTCGCCTGATTCCAGCTGCAGTCTGCTCCAGAGTCCTCTCTGCGCTCTTCCCTCAGGTGCACTGGGTGTTGTGCGTGCAGGAGAGCGTGTGCGACAACGTTGTGGATCGTCTGAAGCTGCGCTTGGCCGGGTTAAAGTGCGTTTCCCTTCAAAGTGAGGCTGACCGCAGCCTGGTGGACACCGCAGTGCAGGAAGCTCAACAGCAGGGGGCGACGGTGAGTCAGGAACCTTTAGACATGTCCGAGGTGCGGCCCAAGCATTGGTGCTGTCCGGATTCCCACCCTAACCCCTAACTACTAAAAAACTATATAGTGTGGGACTATGTAGTGCACTGAATTTGAAAAAGCAATGATCAATACCTTTTTAACGGTGGATATGACGTCATCAATTTCACGAAGTTAAAATCTAATTAATATGAGCGTTTTATGATGATTATTTATGAGTCCACTGTCTTCTGAAGATAAAAACGTTGATGTTTTATTTAAAAAAAAAATACATTTAAATGCATTTTTTGGGCAAAACTTGTTCAGACGCAATGCATTGTGGTCTAAATTCACCGATCTAGTGAGCATTGATGCACACTGGTTTTTGGCAGAGACTTCTGGGAAATTTCTAGGGCATACGATTTTGGAATTGTAGATTCGCACAGAACTGCAGAACGGCAAACGCGCTACATAGTGCACTATGTGGTGAGCAGGGAATGAATTTGGACACAAGCATGGACTGTATAAAGGAACTGGAGTGAGTGAGTGAGTGTGGCGCTATCAATGGGAAATGATTTACTTCCAGCTCGGTTCATTCTGCATTTTTTCATGATACTGATGCCGCCGTGTTGGAGCCAGACGTCGTCAGTAATTGATCTGAATCGGTCTGTGTCACCGTTTCTATGGCAACCATTCTCGACAAACAGGAGGGAGCTTGTTGGAAGTCCACAACCCTACCAATGAAAGCTCGGGAGAATCTGATAATCAAACGTTTCGAACGTCATACGTGAGACCACTTACTTTTACTGAGGCATCTGATCTGCTAGTTTATAATTTGAATAACTTGTGTTACTGATTTTTTTTATATATTCATATAATCAAGAACATGTAAATAAAAGGTATCAGATCTACTTATTCTGACCAATAGAATGGATGAGCAATTGCTGTTTATTTCTCTATAGAAGTCTATGGGGTTCTGGTTTCTTGGAACCAGCAGGTACTTCCTGTTGGGAACGCCAAACAGGAGGAGGGGCCACTCAGTCCAGTTCTCATGTACCGTCTACATGCCCACATGTGGGCAATGATTAACTTAAATCTACCCTGGACCTGTATTCTTTTACTGTAGTTGCACCAGCTCAGTGGCCTTGTGGTAGGGTGTCCAACCTGTGACTGGAAGGTCGTGAGTTCAAATCCAGGCCAAGGACTCATACCCAAGACTCTAAAAATGGGACCCAATGCCTCCCTGGTTGGCACTCAGCATTGAGAGGTTGGATTTGGGGGGGTTAATAATCCAGATCTGCAGCTCACCGGTCAATTTGGAAAAATAACATTCATGTTAAGTAGAAAAAAGTAAAAAATTGTTATAGTTCTCCATTTCCCCCAAGATGTTCAGTTAATGAAAATTATAGAACTGCGGTTGAAAACCGGGCTCTCAAGCGTTCACCCTGCCAGATCTGACTGTCTTTGGACCCCCCCTATTGCTTTAAACTCTGTTTATACAAATCAGCAACGTTTAATGATTGTATTGACTTCTTTTGTTGTTTCTTTGTAGTTAATCCAGTCGTGCTCCGCCCCCCCGTCGGGGCCTCTGTATCCTCCCACGGTGCTGTGCGGGGCGGCCCCCGCCTCGCCGTGTGTAGTCAGCCCGGCCCCTGGACCTCTGCTGCCGCTCATGACCTTCAGATGTCACAAAGAGGCAGTAGCTGTGGGTAAGGACGCCGCACCGCCGCCACCGCCGCCACCGCCGCTCTGGACTTTGCTCCAAACGTTACATAAAACAGAACCGCAGAATTGCAGCTTCTCAGAAATGTGTGCCGGTTTTGACAGATTCAGAAATCAGTGTAGATACTTTTAATCTAATAATAAATGCTGTAAAAATATATTAAACATGTTAATTACCCCAAATTTCAAGGTTAGTATTTAGTTCTTCATATATGTGGTATATTTCAAAGTAATTATACAGCATTCTTTTCATTTTTAAGTCTATTTCTCTTCAGTTTGTTTGAGTTTTTTCCATCTAGATTTCTCCTTTTATCTTTTTGTGTAAGCACAAATCGATTGAAAAGATGTTTTTTAATTCCTTTTTCCCCCCCATTATTTTTCCTTACTGTGGTTCAACCTGTAAAGTTTTACTGTATATGTACTTACATATTAGGATTTGTGAGTAAATTTTCCCCAAAAAATCTATTTGTGGTTCAAAAAATCTGAACCTCTTAGCCAGTGCTGTGTTTTTTTTTTGTTTTTTTCAAAATAGTTTTTATTGGATTTTAGTGCAGCAATATTGAATAATAAGTGATACGGAACAATGTATGCATTTTCCCCTCCTTTTCCCACACATTGAAACAAAAAAAGGGAAGGAACCCCAAACAAAAGGGCGGTACACATCCAGCCAGTGCAGTGTTTTTAAACCAGTGAAAGATGGTCATTGCTTGGATATCAGCTCTGAGTTCATCCAACCAGAACCAAGTTTTACTCTGAGTAATGAATACAGAATAAAGAGTTTTTTTTAGTACACTTTTGGTTTGTGTTCTTCTTTTTTAAATCAAGTGAAAAATACACTTGGGCTCAAAAACTGTTTAGAAACAGTTTAAAAACACTGAGCTACTGTAACGATTTAATGATTGACCTGTAGGGGGCAGTATATGTCCTGGAGTCATTATTCATTTTTTAAAGGGCCCTGTATCATGCTTTGAAGCTTTTCAGATATTGGGCCTAAAAAAGGAAAGCGTTTAGCTGATCACCGCTAGCTCGACGGAGAAAGTGGGTGTGTGTGTTAGCCTGGGGGCGGGGCTAGCCGCGCAGACTCTTCCTGGAAGGGGCGGGTACTCACTTTATGACATCACAATGTTTTCATGGATTGGGAGGGGCTGGTGCTCAAAGGATGGATCAAAATACCACTTTGGGGTCGGGGAAGGGACATGATAATACTCTATAGAGTTGATTTAGCACGATATCGGCCCTTTCCAAGTACAGTTTTACGCTGAGTTTTAAAGGCGGCGATCCAAAGTCGTGCAGCCTGACTTCTGTTTGGCTTAAATTGAAAAGGCAGAACAGGCTGTGGGTTTACCTGTGGACCTCTGTGGTGTTTAGGGAACCACAGTCCTCACGGCCTGGCAGCTTCCATCTGGACTGAAGACCTGACTCTGGCTCTGGAGACCGCCAAGAAGTAAACGCTAAACCCTGATTCCTTTCCCTCTTTTCTTCATTTTGTGTCCAACTGTCCCTTTTTCTGCTTCATAATTTATAAACGTTCTTTTCTGTTTCTCGCTCTCGCTTTTTACTTGGATGTTGTCTGAAAGGTTGTTCTCAGCTCCCATAATTCAGCTCTGCAAGGAGCCTGAAAGAGGCTGACTCAGAAACCTGCAGGGCGGAGCTGGGAAGTGTGTGTGTGTTAGCTGCCACGCTCTTCACACCTTTGCTGTCCTCCTCAGTCTGTCGGTGGGCTCGGTGTGGGTGAATTCCCACTCGGTGGTGGATCCGTGTCTGCCCGTCTGCGCTCACAAAGACGGCGGCAGCTGCACAGACGGAGGACAGGAGGTGAGCCGCGGTGGACGGATCGGAGCTCTGACGTGAGCTAAGCCCACGTTCAGAGTTGAACTGTTGTTGAAAAGCAGAGGAGATGCATGAAATGAGACTGAAGATGTGCTTTTGAGTCTTTAAAGACGCACTCCCATCATCTTTTGAGCTCTTCCAAAACTCTCCCAGTGGTTTTTAATTATGAGTCTACCGTTTTTAGCCAAAATCCAAAAACATGTGTCGTTTTCCATGGCATAGTTTCTGCACAGCTCACGTTGGTTATAAACTCATGTCTGAGTTTGGGCGGGACTGTTGACCCCCTTCCTCTTCCTGTTGCTGAGAGCCCTTTGTTTACATGCTGTCTCGCTAACATACAGCTAGGGCTGCAGCTATCGATTCTTTTTGTAATCGATTAATCTAGCACTTAATCGATCGATTAAGCGAGTAATCGGATAAAACGACTTGTGTGTGTTTTTGAACGACCAAAACAAATAATGCATAACAAAAATGATGTGGTTGTAAAATGAACAAGCATTTGATTTTAAAGATCCGCTTTGATGCAAATGTTACTTTGGTGTTTTTAAGTTGGTCTTGAGAAGTGGCGGAGCTAGAACATTTTGTATGGGGGGCAGAAGACTTTGAAAGGGTGGCACAACACCAAAATGGAAGGCCATTAAAAATAAAAGAATCAGAAAAACATATTTGATCATTATCATTGTTTATATTTTGTGTAAAAATAATGCTTTTGTTATTTTTGCAATGCTTAAAGAAGCCTCGCGGTCCGCTGACAGGCGAGCTACCGCCTGTCCCAGCCCCTGCCTCTCGGCGCCCCCTCCATGCTCTTAGCTGAGTGTCCCGCGGGGTCCGAAGCGTTTACTTTGAAAAAATTAGAGTATTCAAAGCAGGCCCGGTCGCCTGAATACCGCAGCTAGGGGCCCTCGCCGCCCGCCGATGCGGCCCGCGCTGGTCGCCGCGGAGCGGCTGACACCGCCCCTCGCTCGCTGCCGGAGCCACGCGCCGGTCCCGCGCCTAAGGCGTCGGGGTTCCAGCGGTCACGCAGATGTCTTCTGTTCAGATGCTGAATCATGGAAGATGTGCTGTTGTGGTATGCCAGCTCTATTTTGCAGTAGAGACACTGCACCTTGTTCTCTTCTTTATGAAGTGTGTAATGATCCCACACTTAAGACAATTTCTGCCGTTAATTTATAGATCTATTCTCTGCCATCGCGCCAACTAAATTTAAAAGGTCCGTGTGAATAAACGGTCCGTGTGACTCAATCAAATCCCTGCGCCGCGCGTATAGTGCGCGTCATAGGAATTTAACGAGGCTTCGAGGCAGAGTTTTTGCCTCGAGGAATTTTTGTAATCGAGTAACTCGAGGAATCGTTTCAGCCCTACATACAGCCCTGCACAGCCCTAAGCTACTCAAACTCTGTTTACTTCAACAGTAAGATCTCTGTAGAAAACACAGTCGTCTGCTTTCTGCTGGATCCTGTTTGATTCACATCATGTCTTTTCCGTCAGGGTCTGTACCAGTTCCTGCGTCCGTCCGTCTCCTCTCTTCCTATTCGTTCATCCGCGGTCCCCTTGGATTACTCAAAGTTTGGGACAGAAGAGTCACCAGCAGTCATTCCTGACCCGGCCAGGTAAAAGCTTCTTACTAATCAGTCTGTTCATCCTACAACAGCCCAGGGACAAGTTGAAATGACTCTGCTTTGTGTTTGTCTTAGCTCTCCTCCGTCCTACCTGCAGTTTGTTGGGGGCAAAGCCTGTAAATCAGTGTCTGGCTGCAGTGTTGCTGTGCAATCACCAGGGGGCGGCGGCGGCGTGCTGGGGCTCTGTCCAGAGGGAGGCCGGAAAGATGTCCGAAACGCCGTGGAGGCAGCGCTCAAAGTCCAGCCCGGGTGAGAGAAACCTCCCAGCAGGACGATCTACCGTGATCCTGCTCTGAGGACAGGGCTGCTACATTCATTATTCTGTAAAGATGATCTGCATTTAAACCTAAATATGATCCAATTAAATTTAAACAGTTTCCTAAAAGTTTCAGTGCTGAAGATCTGAACGTCTAAAAACGTCTGAATTGTTCTGAGTTGTTCTGCGTTTCTGGTCGATGTCCTCAAAGGCTAACATGAAGAGTCCTGCCATCGGTCTTCCAGAAAAGTCCTACAGAAGTTGCCGAGATTAACACCTTTTTCTTGTGTCAGCGGTTTTCCCTCAAAGCCACGCCCCTGTTTGTTTTTAGCTGAATTTGCACTTTCAAATGTCGGATTTTATTTGTAGAAGTGTTGAAGTCTTTGCTGCTCTGTTTCTCAGAGTGGGTCCTCCATGCTGCCTGTTAACTGTTTTCTGAGTGTTGGTGGATCAGCTGAACCAGGTGTGCTCAGGCAGGTGAGCGCTGAGCTCAGCAAACACCAGCCTAACCTTTGACCCTGGACGGTCCAACCATATCACTGTAGATAAGTGGTTTGGTAACGTTTAATCCCGACTGATTTGGTATTTCTCACGTCGGTTTGTATGAAAAAATTCAAAATTATCTTTAAAAAAACAAAACAAAAAAAAACTTAAAATGAACCTTAATACGGCCAAGTTTAAAGACATCTGAAGCAACCTGAGGTTTCCATGGAAACGTGTCCTTCTCAGAGCTTTAGAACAGAACAAACAGTCCTTCGATCCTCTGATGGTTCTCAGGTTTAAACCTATAAATGTCACTCATTTCTAAATAAATCAACTCAGAAGTGACACCGTTTTAGCTTTTCCCAGGCTTTGGAGTTTCTTAGAAAATATCTGTTGTTTTCGAATGTTTTTTTTTTGGATCTTGTGCCAAAGTCCTGTTCAGAGGGGAGGGTTATGCCGAGTTCTTTCTCAGCTACGCAGTAAATTATTGATGTGACCTGATAAAGTTCTGTTCCTGGGACGGTCCCTCATGTAGCAAAGCAGCTTTATGTGTTTTATTTGTGTACAAAGACAATTCAAAGGTCTTTACACCAAACTAGAAACATTTGACAGAAATATTAAAGGAGTGATGATAAAAATAAAGTTAAAAAAAACTGGATTGAATCAAATGCAGCTGGAGAACAGGTGGTTTTTTATCCTGGATTTAAATAAACTGTTTCTGCTCATCTGAAGCTTCCTGGAAGTCTGTTCCAGATCTGTAGAGCATAGAAACTGAACGCAGCTTCTCCGTGTTTGGTTTGACTCTAGGAACAGACAGCAGACCGGATCCAGATGAGCACAGACATTTGGCCGATACAGACTGGGTCAGGTGGTCAGTCTTGTATTTTGGTGCTAAACCATTCAAAGGTTTATAAACCAGCAACAGAACTTTAACGTCTCTCCTCTGGCAGACATGCAGACCGTGTCAAGACCTCAGAACCAGACTGATGTGGTTCTACTTTTTTGGTCCATATGAGAACACGAGCAGCAGAGTTCTGAATTTTTATTGACCTGTAAAAACACTGTTTAGTTCCCCCCCCCCCCCCCCCCACAATGTGTCAAAAGTAACAAATCCCCTGTCTCTGATGTGTTTACGGAGAGCCATGCGTCGCTATGGTAACCAATGACGCTGTTCTTAGCATGTAGTTGTTGAATAGAAGTAGCCTAAGGAGGGAGCCTTGGGGAACTCCAAATGTAATTTATGTTGGGTCAGGTGTGAAATTACCAATCGACACAAAATTCTTCCTGTTTGCCATGTGGAACTCGAGTTCCACACGCTTTAAACATCCGTTCAAATTTCCGACAGTTTAAAAGATCTGTATCCTTATAGATGGTTTTTGGATGGTCCTGCTGTGTTTGGGCATTTCTCCTGTTTGGTAACGGTGACCTCTGACAGCTGGTCGGTCAGGCGGTGGTTGCACACAGTGAGACATCGCTGTGGGTCAGACCGCCACGTTTGCACATCACTTCAGCTGAGGGTGGAGCGTCAGTTTTGACTCACCTGTTCTTTCATAACCTGAACAAAATCCAGGTGGATTCCTCACGCCTGGAGGGAAAACATTTGTCTGAACATTCCACTCTCCCTCCAGCTGGCAGAAGAAGACTCCTTCTGCACGTGCGCTGTCGCTGCACGCTCTGGTGAAGGGCGTGGAGGCAAAGAGGCAAGATCTCGCAACATCACTACACACCCAGACTGGTGTGTCCATGGACGAGGCTGAAAAGGAGGTGGAGCTAAGCATCACCAGGCTCGCTCTGTGGGCGGCTTACTGTGACAAAGTGCAAGGAGGATCTCTGGTGAGGAATCGTGAAGGTGGTCTCAGCTGACTGTCAGGTGGGACCATAAAATCATCTCAGTGTTCCCTCTCCATGGGTCCTTATTTCCCTCGCCGTCCTCTTTTTCAGCCCATGCCAAAATCGGGCTCCGCCCTCTCCTTCCCAGAAGCCCTGGGGGTTGTTGGGGTTGTCCTGCCCGATGAAAGCCCCCTCCTCTCTATGGTGACGCTTCTTGGAGCAGCGATTGCCTCGGGAAACGCTGTCGTCATGGTTCCCAGCCAGAAGCATCCACTGCCCACCATAGCTTTCATTCAGGTAAACGGCCAACTGTTATCCAGGGCAGGGCAGGGCAGGGCAGGGGCAGGGGCAGGGCAGGGGCAGAGCAGGGCAGGGGCAGGGGCAGGGCAGGGTAAGGTATTTCCAATATACCTAAAATTTTATTTAATTCACAAACAGCTGGTCTTTATTAAACAGATTTTGGCATTAACTAGAAAAAGTGCTTTCATAACAATATTGCACAAGAAAAATAGGCCAAAGTTGAAATATTATTGCAACTTTGAACCAAAAAGTACTACGTTTTCGGTATGTCAGCACTAGGATTAGAGACGTCAGAACAAAATACCATTGCAAGAACTTCACAACCATGGAAAAAAAGAGCCAATTTTGGCTTTTTTCGTCTTTTGTTACATTATGAGACAGGGCCTGAGTAATTTTATTTACGTTTTTTTTAATTGCGTTTAAATCTAAATGTTTTTCCTCTTTATTTCCGTTTGCTAATCATAGTAATGTACATTTTCAGCAGTTGGACAGCGTCATTATTCATAAACGTGTGCAGTTCTCAGATGCGGTTTTCCCACTCACGTTCACGTTCCATCCACAGACACTCGCTCATATCGTCCCGCCTATCATCTCATCGACTCATTATTACGTTCTCGTTTCACTGAGGCAAACTTTTTTTTCCCCTTACGGTGCGCATTAATTTAAATCGCCTGTTCATGAAGCCTGACATGGTAAGTCATGTATGTTCTGGGAAACCATAAAGTTTTATTAAGTCTGATTTCTTTTTGTTTTGTTGTTTTTTTTTGGTCACACCTCTGCGTGCCGCTGTCTTCCTCCCTGCACGCCGATGGTGGACGACCCCTGGAATAGAACATGCTTTCATGGTCACTGAAACATGCTACATGTACATGTTAGTGTTAATCAGTTCAGAGCCATAGACATTTAACCAATTTAAACAATAAAAATCAGAATCACCTTTATTGGCCAAGTACAGTGCACGTACAAGGAATTTGGCTTCGGTGTCTTGTGCTCCCGTGCAAACTAGAAAGATATAAAAAAAAGTTTAAAGGAGTTAGACAAGAGAGGATTAATAATAAAAAGAAAGTACTATGAGGTAGATATAGGAATATTTAAACATAACTAAATAAAAATGCAACAGTAGTTCTGGTGTGACAGTCTAAAAAGTAATAAATATGACTATTCCCAAGAACCTGCAATCTTCTGCTCTCTGTCATCAGTCCCTGTTGATGGAAAATGTCTATTTTTATCCTCCTGTGGTCCGTGATTAGATCCTTTGTATTTGTGGAGTGCAGCAGCAGGTTGTTCCCCAAGAGCTGCTCTACCTCGTCCCTCTATTGTGACCCCCCCCCCCCCCAGCAATAAATACTGGCGCCCGAATACCTAGAAATAATGTTAGTGTTAGGGCAGGAGCTCGCAGCCCTGTGGTTAGCTGGCGCTGACGAAAGCTGCAGATGGACTGTGGGAAACCCAGGTTCTGGAGTTTCTGTGGGAGATCCAGGTGGAAGGTCAGCCTGCATGGCTGTGTCCTCTGTTGGTGCTTCAACACATGAAGGCATGAACCAGCTTTTCAAACCTCCTCATCACCAGTGGAGTGAGGGCAGTAGTCACTGATGTGGGACTTCATTGGTGGAGGGTTGTAGACTCAGTGGACCCAACAAAGTCTGATACAGAATCTTTTGTTATCCATCCTGGAACACCATTTGTCAGACCCGCTTCAGTTGATGGAGACCTCAACGAGCGTCTGACCCAATCCTATGGGCCTTGAGGGCCATGGGGTGTTGCATAGCAGTCTCTGGTGACTCCAAAAGTTTGAGCACCTCTGCCAGCCTGTTTTCACTATTGGCTACTTTCTGGTTGGTCCCACAGTTGAACCGAACGCAGCTGCAGTTACCAGGCCCTCTGATCAATGTGCCCACAAAGGCTGGACATCTTCAGTCATCAGATTTGTACAACTGGCTATGTGAAAAAAATTGGTCAACATTTTAAAGTCCATGGTCTGATTTGGAGAACGTTTTCAGTCAGTGACGGGACTCTGCGGGTCTGTTCTTGGTAAATATGGAAACACTGACATTCCTAGTGTTCGCTTTGCTAACCCAGAGCTAGCACATCTGCAAAGTTTCTGCTTACAGTCTGCCAGAAGGAAACCGTGACTGCTTTGCATGTGTGAGGCTGCCGTGGTCCCACATCTTCCTGTTGCTTTGTTTTAAAGCCCCACTCAAGTCATCTTTGATTTATAGTCAAAGTGTTTCCAGTGGTCTTTTAATTATGACTGTGCCGTTGTTAGCCAAAATCAAAATAAACCTTTGTTGTTTTCTAGGAGATAGTTTCTGCAGAGCGGCAGGGATTCATTTGAAAGTCACCTCTGAGTTGTGGGCGGGACTGTAGGTGTAGAGTAGGCCCAGCCCCCCCTTCCCCTCCCTAATGTTGAGAGCTCTTTGTTTACATTCTCTCCTGCTAGCTTACAGCCCCAACCTAACATTAGCGGTGCAACAATAAATATTGGAGCCACGCAGCCGTGGAGCTAAAGAAAACAAAGACGTACGTCTATTTATCTGCAAGTGGATGATCAGAATGGAGCGGAGCAAGGAGCTTTTACTATACTATAAATGTGCTTTTTTTTCAAACGCCAATTTTTCTTCTGCTTTTCTTACGATTTTAATAAAGAAATACTCAGAAATGCAATTTTTACTTGTTGTTTTCCTTCATCAGAAAAATGCCACAGGAACATGTTAAAAACTATTTTCGTCAGAGTGAATCTTCAACCATTGTTTTCCTGTTTCTTTTTGTTTATTATACAGTGATGAAAGTCTTCCGGGAATTCCCGGAAATCCGGGTTTTTGAGCAAACCGAACGTATTTTCCGGGAAATAAAGACCTGATCTTTACGGACAAATCGCTTTCCGGATTAGAAAATGGTCTGAAATCGGCGAATTTTAGCTTTATTTTCTGTATTTCTCCGCGGATCGCTTCCTCTATGGTCGTGGCCATCTCTCGTCTTCCCGGCCTAATTGACCAATGACGGGATGTTTTAGTTGCTTTCGGATGCGTCGACGGGTCTGATTGGCTCTGTCTGCACCACGTGGTCAGCGTGACTCGCTTCCCTAGAGACCAAAACTGGCGGACCCACGCTAAACTTTCACAAACACATCTGAAGAGTTTGCGATCAAATTTGTGTTAAAATAATGGCAGGCATCGTCATTATTGAGCGTGGTCACGACCTCAGTTGTGAGAAGACGATAAAAAACAAATTGAAGTGGTCTTGGCTGGAAAAAAAAGATTTTTAAGGTAGTGTAGGTCAAATACTTTTTGTGTAAAATAATCTCAAAACCAGAAATAATTTCAGTTTTAGTTTTGAGTTTCAGTTTTTATTTTGAATACATTTATCTATCTAATTTATTTGTATTTCCTAATTACCATGATTTAGTTCAGTATAGTTGACATTAATTATAAGTATTTGATGGTTTGGACCCGCACTCCCTTAAAAAATAATGTTTACAATGTTTAGCTTAATTTGTATGTTTGTTTTGATATTTCCCAGATTACTTAGTATTGGTGTTAAAGAATTGATGTATTATGTTATAGAATTATAGTTTAAAGCAGATCCCATATTTTGATGTAATTATAGTTTGAGAAAACAGTGCAAGTGGATGTTGTACATCAGTCATTTCTAAAGCAGAAATAATGTATAAATAACTGAGGTATTTTCATAGAATATCATAGTTACTGGTGTTCTTTTTGCCATTTGGGGCTTTGATGTTACTATATTTTAGCAATTGTATGTTTTGCAGCTTTAAGGAAAAGCGTAGATTGTAGGATTGTGTTACTTTGAGCAATTTTCCAAATTCTTTTTTAGGACCAGCAAGTCCTTAATGGAGAGTCAAACTAGGGGTTTGAATGACAAATGATGATGCTCCCATTAGTCTTAGTTTCTTGATTAAGAAGTGAATAACGAGCTGCCAGAATGCACCAGAATGCATCTAAGACTATGTATTTTTCAAAAATTTCTCTCTGCGTCGCCATATCGCTCAAAGAAAAGTTCAGGGATTTTTTCCTTGCCTGACTTTCATCACTGATTATAGCATCTTTTGCCATTTTTTCGGCGCTTAACTCTTACAATATTTCAGCTATTTTAACCATATAACTATCAAAATGTTCAGTTCTTTCAGCTTTTTCCAGCTATGACTTTTGGTCCTTCAAATCCCTGAACTTTTCAAGATATTCCAGGATTTCCAGGATTTCTGCCTCCATTGAAATCCATGAGGAATCCTTGGTGCAGAAACTCGCTGGTTCGATACCCGGCGCTGGCATTTTTCACAAACATCTTTTTTGTTATTGTGCTGCTTTCACTTTATGATCAACTTTGATCATTTCTTTATTTTCAATTATTAACCTTTAAGTTTTATTCTCGTTATTCTGCGTTTTCTTCTGGAGATGCAGCTCCTTCTAGTTAGGTTAGTTTTGATCAGAAACACACGCCTCTGCTCGTCCCCTCAGGTACTGCAGTCCTCTGACCTACCAGCAGGGCTTGTTAACGTCGTGACAGGAAGGCGAGACCAGCTGACGGTGGCTCTTGCTAATCACAGCGTCATCAGGTCTATCTGGTACTGGGGGAGCGCTGAGGTGAGAACAGGACACCTGCTGGATAATTAAAGAGAGCCGGAAAGGCCTTCCTGGATCGAGTTCTCTTCTCGACAAATCCAGAGCGTTCTCTCGTTTCTAATTGTCACTCCTGTCTGCGTTCCTGCCACAGGGATGCCGGTACCTTCAGTACACGTGCACCCGCCCCCTGAAAACCCTGAGGCTGGTGAGCCAGGAAGGCCAGGACGAAGGTGTGGACTGGACTCAGGCCAGTCCATCGTTCTTGGAGGACCTGTGGAGGAACGCCGTCCAGTGGAAGAGCGTGTGGATCCCCACTGCATAATGTGACAGTCGAAAAGAGGTCAAAGGTCAAGAAGCCACAAGACGGCAACTGTAGACGAAGAAGCGTGATAACGTTTAGGAAAGATGAACAAAATCCACAGAATAAGTGATTTTTCTATCCATATATATATTTATATATATATATGGCAAACAAAGCAGGGATGCCTTCTCTGTCCACACAAGAAGTTGTGAAAACCCAAATGACTTTGACCTTTTTACAGATTCAGTTTAAAGTGCTGCAGTCCACTTACTGTAGATGGAAAGCTTCCATTTTTAGGTTTTCTTTCAGTATTCATTCCTTTTTGTTTACCTTTTGCCTCTTGATGCATTGAATCTTCCAGTGTTAAGATTTTCTGTTCAGTTCACTCAGAACTGAGTTGTTTTGATCCATTTTTAATCTAAAATACTTGTCCTGGTGTTATGGATATCTGGATTATCAGTGTTTTCTTTGATCTGTTGTGCACAGATATACTAGTCCAGTAGAACTGTGTGAATGACCACAAAAAAGATTTGCATAAACTCAACTGAAACTCTGACATCTGTAGCACAGAAATATGTCTTATTATTGTGCTGATGATTTATCATGACTTGAAAACCGGAAGCTTTACCTTCACTTTGGGAATTTTATTTTTAATCAACGGGTTCCGGATTCTGTGCACTTCTCCATCACAAGGGCCTGAATAAAAACACTTTATGAAGGACCACATTTTTTTAAATTCTCAGAGTTTATCACTTGTTTTCAAAGATTCGTTTAGTTGACCGGAGTTTCTTGTTTCACTCAAAGTGGCATAAAAAACAGTAAATGTTTTGCCTGAAATGTTCTCCTTCTGTTCCTTCAGTTGCATTTTTGGTGCAGTAGATGAAACCAAAGATTTAGTGAGGTCGTTCACTAAGCTTCTATTAAAATACACTGTAGATAGCTTTATGTAATCTGATTACAACCATCTTGAATTTGAGCAGACGGCTTTCCTCAGATATATTTCAGCTGGAAAACTGCTCCAGCTTAGAGATGCTGCAATCAAAGATTAGATAGATAGATGGATAGATAGATAGATAAACTTGTAGTCCATGGTACAAAACCTACAACTAAGAACAGACGGATTGTTATCCTTTCAGTAAACGGTCATATCAACGTTTCCACAGCTGTCATGTATATCGTCTGGCACTATATGCAATGTTGGTAAGTAATAAATATTTACAGTAGCATTCAGGCGACATACATTTATACATTGTATTTCTTAAAACAGCCTGCAGTTTCCTGATGCGGGACAACACGAACGGATCACAATCACTGGTCCCTCTGGGCGTTTTTAGCAAAAGTCTAAAAGTATCATCGTGAGCCACTTTTAGTCCCCGAAGGCTAACTTTTTTTTATAGTTTCACCAAAGATGTGCAGTGTACAGTGGTGTGTAGTGTTCTCTAGATGTCTCACGTCAACAGAACAAGAACCAAATTTCCTTAAGCGTTTATTAGCATGGACATGTAACATTCAGCACCGACTATACATATCATCACCTGAGAAACAGTCGGTGATCACATCACCTACCTATTTCCTGTTATGACAGACACTTAAGATATTATCAGACAGTTTAAAGTATGAAAATGTCGTATTTTTGTCTTTTTTTAAGGCCGATAATTATTAAACACGTTTTGATGCATTGTATTTTACATCATGTTGTTCACCATACTCTGAATACACAGGTAGCTGTTGGAGTCCAGCTGATCTGGGGCTAAAGACCAAGTCATCAGCGTACATCAGATGATTTAACACTGTACCCTCCATCTGTGCAGCCAGTTCTACACCTGTGACTTTTTAGATCAAGAAGACAACAAAAGGTCAAGCTGTAGGAAACTGTTAGGTGTGGCTGGAAGCGCCGCTCAGACAAACGTCAACACACCTGAAACATAAACACCGTTTAACTTTAGGAAATACCGGGATGCAGCTGAACATGAACATGCAGACAAACTTGACAGGAACCAGAGCCTTACCAGAGTTAGTTAAAGGTGTGTCAAAGCTGTGTCACTGTGAGAATCATTTACTCGATACAGCGAGACATAAAATGTCTGTAAATGTAATAAACGGTTACTCGTTACAAAAGACTCTGTGGTTCAGCTTCATTTGTGTGTCCTTTTTTTGTGTCCAAACCGGTTCCAGCCAGCACTTTGCTGAGATAAACATTTCTGCGGTCACACGCCTCCTCCCTGCTGCTCCTCCACAGAGGAGCAGAATCATGCACGAAACGCTGAGTCATGCTGGGACCCAGGAGACCCATTTGAAGCTTAAAGGTGACCGTGTGATGTATGACAAAGCAAAAATAAATAAACAAATGTGGGGATGTGACCAAATGAAAAATCTTAGGTTCCAGTTTGTTGTTTTGCTCTTCTGTGAGCAGCCTTTTGGAAGGAGAAGTGTGCAAAAGGAGACGGACAGGAAGTGAAGCAGACGCAGACAAATGAGATGCTTCGCATAACCTTTTTAACAGCGGGGCCTGTTTTTCAAGCTGAGCCTGATGTGTTTTGATGAGGACTGCAGTGAACCCTCCCTAGTGAGACGATACCTGGAAGCGGTTGGACCGAGGAGCATCACTACATGGAATTGGACCTGCATGGGGGAGGAATCGGGTGTATAAATGATTCAGACATGAGCTGTGTGTCTCCTCAGGGATCACTTCCTCAAACAGACCCCATGTTTTCACCTCACACCAGC
This sequence comes from Oryzias latipes, assembly GCF_053564925.1. NCBI lineage: Eukaryota > Metazoa > Chordata > Actinopteri > Beloniformes > Adrianichthyidae > Oryzias > Oryzias latipes. The sequence goes on along the minus strand of NC_136244.1, from coordinate 3,029,453 downwards.
AGAAGGAGCGGCTTTTTCCATTTCAGTCTGTCATCATAAAAGCATGTGAGGATGTTTGCCACGCAATCAAGATAAAATCACATAAAGAATGCTGATCACACATCAGGTTCCTAAGAACAAAAGATCAGCTTTCAGGGTAAAATATGGTTTTGTTTGCCCCAGTATGTGTACACCAACAACTGTTAAGCTGTGAAGGACATTTAAAAGCACACAACAATGCTTTTTACAGAAAATAAGGTTTCTAAAAGGTTATTGGGAAGCTAATAAACCTTTACTGGTAACTACACACAATGCATGACAAAAAAAGGCCAAGTCATTTTGTTTTTAACATTGAAGCTGCCATATTTTAACATTTTGGAGTCATTTTAGATCTTTTTGGCTTAATGTCACGAGAAAAGTACCTTTGTTTTTGTAAAAAAAAAAAAAAAAGAACAGAATTAAAACACGATATAAGACCAGAAGAATTGTAATCATAATCCAAAAATTGATACATGTGGCTTAAAATTAAATGCATCTAAACAGCTACAGGCACACTGCAAAAAGAGGCCCACTAGAAATAAGACAAAAAGAATATTATTTAGCCAATGGGGTGAGAAAAATGGTCTTAGCCAGAATTGTAATTTTAAGAAAAAAAATCAGAAAACAAAGTAATCACACTACTAGCTTTCTTGATTGGATTATTTTCTTGCAATAATAAGACATAATCATCATAAGACATTTTTTTCATGGAACAAGAATCTTTATATTTTCTTAAGATTCAGATTTTGCAGCGTAAGTTAAAAAAGTAAAATGACATAAAGTGTTCATAGTTGACAGATCTGACTGACTAAACATTTAGTTGTTTTTTTGTTGAAAACTGTAAAGCTGGTTTAAATTGAAAAGACAAAGAAACTAAAAGATGTTTTAGCTTTAAATCACAAAGTTACAATGTTACTAAACGCAAAATAGTTTAAGTAAAAATGCTTTGTCATTGTAACGTGGTATCAACAGTTTAAACATCGCTGAGTCATAAGGGGAAAAAAAGTTATTTGCGTCAAAGCTGTTGTTTTCTTTGTCGTTTCTCTCTGGAGCTCGGTGATTGGTCAAGATTTAAACATGACGTAATGTTGGTCACGAGATCAGCTCAGGGTATAAATACAGCGAGCAGCTCTCCTTCCGCTTCACACTCGGGGAGAATCTCAAAGAAGTTCTTGCTTCAACAGTGTTTGAACGGAACTTCCTCCGCGTCGTCTATCTCGAACATTTTGCCTTCCAGCTGCTTCAACCCTGCTGTACTTGAACGCTGCCTAAAGGAAGTTTATTTTTCTACCGCCTTTGTTAATAAAAGCGAGGAAAAACCAACCAGCTAAGATGGAGTCCCAGGTGCGCCAGAACTACCACCGCGACTGTGAGGCCGCCATCAACAGGATGGTCAACATGGAGCTGTTTGCTTCTTACACCTACACCTCTATGGTAAGACTTGAAGGCTATTAAACAATTTTAAATTAATTGTATTTGCGGTTTTTATTCGGTTTTCTGCACCGCTAGTAGTTGTGTTAGGCCCCGCGTGCTCACAAGCGCTCGGTACGCTATGCTAGCTTTTCCTTGTTTACATGTTCATAACTGTTCTTTTAAATTATTTGAAAGAACTTTTAATGTAAAATTAAAAGGTTGTCTGGTTTATCCTGACGTCTGGTTGTGTCCCGTCTCTCCCTCAGGCCTTCTACTTCGACCGTGACGATGTGGCCCTTCCAGGTTTCTCCCATTTCTTCAAGGAGAACAGCCACGAGGAGAAGGAGCACGCGGACAAACTGCTGTCCTTCCAGAACAAGAGAGGAGGACGCATCTTCCTGCAGGACGTCAAGGTCTGAACACGGACTCTGGTTTCCTACAGACTAAATGTTTCTTCATTTGGAGTTCTGAATGACTCATGTTGGTATCATGTCTGCTCCCACAGAAACCAGAGCGTGATGAGTGGGGCAGTGGGCTGGAAGCCATGCAGTGCGCCCTGCAGCTGGAGAAGAACGTCAACCAGGCTCTGCTGGACCTGCACAAGGTGGCCTCTGACCACAAAGACCCTCATGTAGGTTATTTTGACTCCTTCCACCGCTTTAAACGTATATCTGAAGTATTTTACTAAATATTTTTTGTTTTCAGCTGTGTGACTTCCTGGAGACCCACTACCTGAACGAACAGGTAGAGTCCATCAAGAAGATTGGTGACCACATCACCAACCTCACCCGCATGGATGCTCACACCAACAAGATGGCAGAGTACCTGTTTGACAAGCACACCCTGGGCAGCCAAAGCTAAAGGAACAACTGGAGGAACCTTCCAGATGCAGGCCTCAAACCGTCCTGCTCCACCTGCTGAAAAATGTCTTGAATCCGTTGGCTTTTGTCATGTGACTCTTGCCCATCTTGATGGGTTTGTCTGAAGTGTCTTTGAACCTGAATAAACATTTTGAGCTGGATTCTTGTCATTGTTCTTATAGCTTGAATTTTATAAGCAGTTTCCTCTAAACCAGTTGGTCTACTTGACAATTTTCTGAGTGGACTGTTAAGAACTGAAACTAAGTTAAAATGCTACAGGTCCTAGATTACATTCTACTTGAATCATCCTGTGTGGCAGACAAATGAACTGAAAAGCTCTTTGAGACGAGTTCGGCCATCTGGAGGATGTAGTTGAGAATTACTCAAGGAAAATTTTCAACTGGCTCATTTGGAGTCATGGTTTTGAGGATGAAATGAGCTGTAAAGGTCTTTACACTGAAAGAACTTGACCTAAAATATTTCCCCCACCAGGGCAGCTAGGAAATTTAAAAAACCTGGGCAGCTGAAGAGATCAGAAATGAAAATACGCCCAAGTTTTTGGAACTGGTTTTACAAGATTTTTTTTTTTAATGGTTCTTTGAAAAGATTTGTCATGAGATAAAAATGCCACTGCTGCTTAGGTGGAAAAATCCAGTGGAATTTTGAAAAACCAGTAGCCTGACTCCGACCTACAAAAAACCTTGCTGAATTCAGGAAACGCCAGCCTTTTCAACCGACACCTCTGGGATGGAAAGAGTCAGCAGCACCAGGTTCATGTAGTCCCCCGAGTCATCTCCGAGCTGAGATGTTAGTGGTTTGACTTCTGGTTTTGTGAAATGACACATTCAAGTGTCCTTGGGCAAGACCCTGAACCCTTTGGTTTGTTTTGGGAGGTCAACAGAAGTACAGCTGTTCCCTCAATCTGAGTGTAAGTCAGAGCGGATGGATGAGAAGCAGTGTGACAAACATTGACTGTAGATGTGAACTGGACAGAGTGGCCCCTCCCCTCAGGAGTTCCAAACAGGAAGTACCTGCTGGCTTTTTTTTTTTAAACATCTTCTTGACAATCTTCTTTTTTGACCAATCAATAAAGGTATGCACTGCCTGCTGGCTGCCACATAAAACGTTTGACAGATTTTTGTGTCGCCTGCTTTAAGTGGTAGGGGTGTGGACTTTCAACAAGCTCCATCCTGATTGGCCAGAGTGTTTGCCGTAGTAATGTTGACCCAGACAGACATAATGTTTTGCTTCCATCACATCTGTGTTGTCCGCTGTGATGGCATTGGGTCATATAGTAAAATAAACCTACTGAACCTTAATTAATGGTATTTTCCAAAATCGACAACATTTGATTCATTTCACCATAAAAGGATTTTATAGTGGTTTGGGTCGATTTGATTATCAGTTTGCCTCAGACAGGAGGAATACGAATTGATTCATTGGTTAAGTCGATTAATTGTTAGACCCCTAGTACCAACCTGTAACCACAGCAGCAATGTCGGGTTGAGTGTCTTGCCTAAGGACACTTCAACAACCAAATCTGCAGACTTCCCACAATCCCATCCAGAACTCTGCTGAAAAAAACGGCGTCTGATTACTGCTCTAAACATCACCACAAAGCTCTGCCCCTCTCAGCCGATCTCAGTCGGCTCTCGTAGAGTTTCTGTCCTCTGATGAACTCAACATGAGTCTCCTCCCTTCTTGTTCAAATGAGCAGTGAGACTCTTACACGGATCATTGTTTATGGGTTTTCTGTTGAAGTTTTAATTCATTAGTTTTAGTTTGTATGCACAAGTATGTGTGTGTGAACTGAATTTTATTGTGTACATGTTCACATTCTTGTATGTGTAGAAATTTGGAGGTCACAGGTATGTTTGTGAAATTTGAATGTGTGTGGAAAGGCCCCGCCCTTTTGAACTAACATTTACACGTGACAGTAATGATGATGAACCTCCAGCAACGTCTTGCTCTGTGATTCTACCCCCCTCCCCTACTTCCTATTAATTCTCCAACCTCTTTAGCCCCCTTATATCTCCCCTATTTGTACCCTTATCCCCCATCTGTAACATCCCACCCTCTTCTTCTTTCTTCCCTTATTCTGTTTGATCCAACACAAAATATAAACAAAAATTATTAATATAAATAAAGTTTAGCCTCAAGTCCACAGGGGGTTTATTTAAATATAAACCTCGTGTGTCAGAAGATTTATGACCCCATGTTATAACAGTAAAATCTCTCCAACACAAGAGGCCTACAGCTCTCATCTGTTTGCTCAGCTGCTGGACAGGACCAGTAAAAAAAAAAAAAAAAAAACTGAAACACACATCTATAGTGGTTATTAGTGGTTATTAGTGGTTATTATAGCGGTTATTAGAGGGAAACAACCTCTGTGATCCTCTTTATGTTTATGAAATAATCACATATAAATCATACCCCCAGCCAAACTCTGCAAAACTGCAACATCTGCTCCAGAAAAATATGGTGGGCCTACTTGGGAAAAAATGTTGGAATTTAAAGTTGTAGATCTTGAACGCTGTTTGCATGCAGAGCTTGCAAAAGTGGATTTACTCTGCTGCTTGCATATTTTTTACTGGAATATTGTGAAAATTTAAAACACGGATCCTTGCCTCAAGTTGAAACAAAACCATATAACATGCAATAATACTATAATGGAATTGTGGGCGCGGTTAACAAATAACCTGTGTTGCCAAGGAAAATAAGATGTTTACATTTGCAGATTCTTCTAAAAATGACTTAGACCTGATCGTCTCCCCCAGGCGATCAAAGCATAAAATGGTTGCTATGGAGACAAAACTAACAGAAAAGCTGTCATTTTGAAAAAAGTGAAGGTCCTAATGTGGTTATTCAGCAGGTAAAAATGGTGGCAGTTGTGGGGGGCAAGAGTGTCCCCCCACAACTGCCACCTGTCAGGAGTACCGATTGCAGCAGCCAAAATGCCAGAAGCAGAAGTCGATGGTCAAGGGCGGGTAGCACCTTCAGGCCCCCATCATACAATGCTGCTCATGGCTTTCATTTTTCTGTCATTCTTGAGGTGAAAAAAAGTTTCTAAAATAATCTGTGACAACAGTCACACTGGATTGGGTTTTTGTCTTGAGGAAATTCCGATTGGAGGATCAGACTAAAGAAATGAACAAATTCTATCACGCAATAATAAATGAGAAACCTGAGAGGGGTGTCTGAGACAGGTCCATGAACAAAGACTGCACCGGCACTCTTCTCTTTGTCTTTCTCCAAAAAATAGGAATAATTTATAAGCACCGCAAACCTCTTTGTGAGCATCTCTAACCAGGACTATCGGCTTCAGCAGCCGCAACGTAGATCAAGAGTCTTTGCAGAGATTAAAGAAACGTTCATGCAATATTCATATTTACTCATATGTATCTTTTATACTTTTGTAGTCTAATTTTACTTTATTTTTTATTATTTGCCCTTTCTTCATTTACCGTGATATGAGAGATGAATTCTGATGTACTGCATGTGCAAAGGCCAAAAAAAATGTCTAATTTTACACTTTGAAATTTTTTAGATGTTAGACTGAGTTTAAGTCCATAGCATGTAAATTGTCAGAAAACTTTATTGGACTCACAGTATTCAAATAAATATTTATCAGGTTAACCTCTTAGAAAATGTAGAGCCAAAACTAAAACATATTCTTTACTGGAACTCTAAAGTGGAAAAAAAATGTAAACAAAAATTTTTATTTTTCTGACAGTAAATTTCACTTTCTAGATTAAAATACAATTTATTTATTTATTTTTTTAGAAAATTGCTCTTAAGTAAACTGTACATGTTGCTGTTTTTTCTTTTTTTGAAAAGTTTATTTTACAATCTGCTCTCTGGAGTTGTGTTTCTTTCTCCAGCACTTTCAAATCTCAAATCTTCTCACCCACATTTGACACGGGTCATTTTTGTTGTACTCAAAACCCCTTAATCAGTCCGTCCTTAAGCTGCGAAGATGACTGATAAGAGCAGCATGAGGGGCAGAGAAAACACAAGTTTTATCATGCTATTTGTTGTAAATCATGTCTTGTCTAAACCATCTGGAAAACACAAACCTGTGCAGCAAAAGTCTAAAACCACAAAAAGGGAAAGACGTTTTTAATACAAACAAATATCAAATGTACCTTTATTAATGCAAAAAAAGGAATGAAAAATAATTTTGTATGATAAGTCAAAAAGATTGAAAATATAGCTACCATACCTGATCGCACACTGCTTTAACTCACCTCACAAACATTTTTTTAACAGTAAGATGTTGTCTCTCCGTCAACTGGTTCTTGGAAAAACCAAATGTGCATCAACATTATTTTCTCCCAAAGGTGGCCAGGTGTTAAAAAAAATCCCTGCGTCATTCTAACCTAAGGGGAAAAAGGGTAATTGGAGATGAGGCTGCTGCTGCCACAGAGGTTGCTGTTTCAACATCTTCACATCTGAGCTCACTGATTGGTCATAAGGTGAGAGAGCCGTAACGTCAGCCACACCATCGGAGCTCCGTATAAATACAGGGAGCAGCTCTCCTCCTCCTTCACACTAGGGGAGAAAGCTGAAAGGAGTTTTTGCTTCAACAGTGATTGAACAGAACTTCACTTTCTCGATCACTCCTTGTGTTTTACATTCCAAACTTCATTTTATTTTCCTACCGCCTTTTGTTAATAAAGCGAGAAAAACCAACCAGCTAAAATGGAGTCCCAGGTGCGCCAGAACTACCACCGCGACTGTGAGGCCGCTATCAACAGGATGGTCAACATGGAGCTGTTTGCTTCTTACACCTACACCTCTATGGTAAGACTTCCAGCTGTCTTAAAATGTTTACTAGTTACAGGCAGTTTAGTTATTGGTTATTACTTTGTGACTATGCAGCTGTGTTTTAGTCAGAAATCAATGACTGAATGGTCCAACGTCTGGTTGTGTCCCGTCTCTCCCTCAGGCCTTCTACTTCGACCGTGACGATGTGGCCCTTCCAGGGTTCTCCCATTTCTTCAAGGAGAACAGCCACGAGGAGAAGGAGCACGCGGACAAACTGCTGTCCTTCCAGAACAAGAGAGGAGGACGCATCTTCCTGCAGGACGTCAAGGTCTGAAAACGGACTCTGAAAAAATAAATGGGTTCTTTAAAAAGTACCCTACATCCACATGAAGGCAGTGTTTTGCTATCCGGTCCCAACAGAAACCTGATCGCAATGAGTGGGGCAGTGGGCTGGAAGCCATGCAGTGTGCCCTGCAGCTGGAGAAGAACGTCAACCAGGCTCTGCTGGACCTGCACAAGGTGGCGTCCGACCACAAAGACCCTCATGTAGGTTACATTTGGAGTCACTAACATTTCATTTTAGACATTTTCATGAAATATTCTGTTTTTGCTTCCAGATGTGTGACTTCCTGGAGACCCACTACCTGAACGAACAGGTGGAATCCATCAAGAAGATTGGTGACCACATCACCAACCTCACCCGCATGGATGCTCACACCAACAAGATGGCAGAGTATCTGTTTGACAAGCACACCCTGGGCAGCAAAAGCTAAAGGAAGAACTGGAGAAACCTTCCAGATGCAGGCCTCAAACCGTCCTGCTCTGCCTGCTGAAAAATGTCTTCAGTCTGTTTGATTCTCATGTGACTCTGATTTAAACTGAATAAACCTAAATAAATATCTACATCTGAATTCTTGTCCTGTTTGATTTTTTTTTAAGTCCACACAATCCTGTTGAACCGGAACCCTTAAAGTAACCATTGAAGCTGTTATTCCGATTATTTGAAGGTACGTGGAACACCTTCAATCATCTCCCCATGGCTGCAGACAGAGGGCTTGCTTCTGAAATTGTTTTCTTAGACCAGCATGCCAAACAATTACATCTGAACGCTGACACGCAGGTACTGGAACATGCCTTTGGTAAAACAGGAACTGTATTTAAAACTGTTTAAAACGTATTAATGACAGATTTCCTTTATTACATAAAATCTAAAATCGTCTCACCACAAACTTCCTGATCAACTATACTCTGATGCATCTGCTTACAGAGAACTCAATCCACGTACGTTTTTGTTTTCCTTCTCCGAGCTGCAATGCTGGCTCAAACTGAACGACTGAATAGTTTTACTATTGCTCGCCATTTTAGTTGCGCCAGTGTAAGCCTTTTAACTTGCAAGAAGCAGCGGTGTCTACATCTGTACAGATCTTACAGTAAAGGAATCCAAGATTTTAGGTTTAATATGTAAATTTGTAGGAGAAAAACTCCTTCAATTTTAATAAGAGCACCAACTCTCATATTCTGATTCAAAGAACAATACGTAAGGGTTAATGGCAGACGAAGTGTGCGTTATTACTTTTTAACGCACGCCATGGAAGCCTGAACCGTCCGACATGAAGCGGAGGACGGTGCGTTAAAAGTAATAACGCACACTTCAAAGGCCATTAACCCGCTTATACCATGGTCACTTACAAATGCAATACATATTAACCAGTTTTAGTCCTTAATTCTTGTTTTTTTTCCGATTTGGCTCGCTTTTCCAACAAAATGCGTCGCATCGCGTAACAAATAGTCCGCGTCACGCCGCACCACCGCTGCAGTCAAGATTCAGCCATATATAAGGAAAAAAAAGAGGAAAAAAAAGAGAAAAACAAAAAACAAAAAAAAGATTCAGCCATATATATATGCTGATCTTTCCGATGTGTTGAATAAAGCACCATTTCAGAGAGAAAGTTCTCCTCTTACTCCTTGTTTTTGTCCAAATGATGAAGCAAAAGGTTGTTTTAAAGAAGCCGGCGTAGTGATACAAAACATTTAAGCTAGGTGACCGGAACTTCTTTTTTCACCGTGCAGTTATCAGGTTTTAACGGACACCCAGCACCCAATCAGAATCGAGTATTCGCCCGGACCATGGTATAAATACACTTATTTTGACAACTTGTGTTTACATAAAAATCGTCTCTCTGTCGGTATTGTATTGTAAATAAGTTCTCTTTTTGCCTCGTCTTGTGTCAGGCCTGACCAGAATAAAACCCAGGTCTCTGAGATCCCAGAATAAAATAAAATAGAAATAATAAAGGGAATTATCACAACCAAATCCAAACTGCTCTCTCTGGGAAAGTTGGGCTGAATCCAGTCTGTGTGGATGATCCAACATTGCAAAAAACAGCCAGGATGTTCATGAAAAACAAAATGTTCATGAACAACTTATCTGATATCTATCTGTTCCGGAATCATGCTGGTCTAAACAGTGTGCTGCTCGGTGTCTTAAAAAACGTGCAACGACTTTTTCTTTCTCTGCTTCAATGGAAGGCTACTGGCAGGGGTGTGGTGCGTTTGAGTACCATCAGCAAAAACAGATTCTGGCCACAGGTTACAACCTCCCCCTCTAAAACGCAAGAGACATTGGGAAGGCAAATATGTCTGAAAGAAGGAACTAGATGCCAAAGTTAATGGCTTTTTAAGGTCATCATAAGTCAAGTTTTGAGGTGGACGTCTCTCTATCATACCGCCGTAAACCCACGGAGTCAGCGTCAGAAGCAGCCGAGTAGGGCATAGCAGCTCTTTCTGCTGAATGATTGGTTTGAGTGAGTTCTTTGTCAGTTGTGTCAAACACCAAACTGGGTTCTGGAATCCCAATTACAACATTCAATGCCAGAAAGTGTGACCTCATCTGCATTGTTTGGTCTCAAGACTTCATGTCGCATTTTTGCAACAGCTTTGTCAATGGTGTGTGTAGATGACTGCAGTACACATGTATCAGGAACAGGTACAGGTGAGTGTTGATTTCTGAGCGTCTCATGGCTGTTAGGGGCCACATCTGTCTGAATATAAGGGCCCCTAGTGCTAACATGTGACTTCTATGTGTCAACTCACAGCTCCTCTTCATCACTTAGATCATTACAACTGCTCTAGCTTTTTTGTTGAATCATATTTTGTTCTTTTCACCCATTTTCATTGTAGATGTGTAGGTGTACTTATCCTGTAGGTGCTGATGAAGGGTTTTGACATTCTCCAAATAAGACTTATGGTTGCTTTTTCTTGGGTGTATACCAACAACAAGATCAATAGGCAGTCTTGGTTGTCTGCCAAACATGTTCATAAGGGGAATACGGCAGGGTTTGACAAAGTCTCTCCAGTGGTGTTTTTCTCTCTCTTCCAGTGTACCAGACATGTCTAATATTGTCCTATAAAACTGCTCTACTGGGTTTCTCCTAAGATGATAGGGAGTGGTACAAAACCATAGGTATGATGAGGGACTCCCACGAAGCTCTGGCTACAGTTCTGGCTTTTTGTGTCACGGTTTGAGTTTCTTTGTTTTTTTTTGTTTTGTTCTGTCATGTGTTGAGTTGTGTTTCCTGTTTTATTTTGAAAGTTTTCCTAGTTGTGTCAGTTTCGAGTTTAACTTCCTGGTACCCATCTGTCCTGATTGTTCTTACCTGTGTCTTGTCAGTTCTGTGTCTATTTAAGTCCTGTCTTTGCCTTCCTCCTGTGCTGGTCCATACATTCTGATTCTCTGTTTGTAAGTCTGCACTAGTTTGTTAGTTCCCTGTCTGTATTTTTGCTCCTAGAGTTCATTAGTTTGGCTTTTTCTGCTCAGCAGTGGATTTAGTTTTTTTCCGAGTAATAAAAGACTTTGTCGCCTTGGTACCTCCTGCCTCATCCTCTCTGCGCCTGGGTCGTCCTCAAACCCCCCCCCCCCCCCCCCCCCCCCCCCCCCCAATGTGACATTTTGGTCTTTGGTTGGAAAAGCGATTGCAAATTCTGTGAATGATCAGTAAATACTAGAAGCTTTCTAGTGTCACGATTTTCTGATTCAGTGATAGTCTATGGACTCAAGTTCAAAGGGAGACGTTGCAAAAATGTTCTCCACTGGGGGAGCTTTTTGAGGAACAGCCTTCTTTCTGAAAGCAATTTATGCCAAAGCTTTGAAGTTTGACTGTTTGTGTTTTTTCTGTCAGGCCCAATGTTCTGTTCAGTCCTTGTTGAGTTTGATTGAGGGGATAGAAATGTTCTGTAGTAATTCCCATTTGTCTGTATCTGTCTGTGTCCATTAAGTCCCCTGACATTGAAAGATAGAACCATCTTTGTCATTGTCAGAGGTAGATTATAATTAAAAATATTGTAATATTTTTATTGTCAAATTGTGTAGTCTTAAGCTTTGTTCTACATTTGTTGAAAAATGTGAAACCAATACGTACATTTAATTTTTATACTTTATGCAATAATGTTTTTCTTTTCTTTTAACTCGTCCTGTCCAACAGCTGGGAAAACAGATGAGAGCTGAAGGCCTCTTGTGTTGGACATATTTTACTTTAGCAACACATGTTAGGAATCTTCTGACAAACCAGAGGTATGTCTGAATAAACTCCTTTTATAATCGAGGCCAAACCTCAAATCTTTGGTGTTGAACAGGACGGAAAAGGAAAGGAGGGAAGAAGAGAGAGAGGGATGTTAGAGAGGGGGGATAGGAGGGTGATTATAAAAAGGGGGGGGGGGGGGGGGGGGTAAAACCATGAAGCAGCATAAAGCCACAAGTTGCTGAATGGTTATACTCATTACAGTGAGGTTCAGATGTAATACAAGTCTATAAGGGCGGGGCCTGTCTGCACACACCAAAATGCCATAAACATACCTGTTGGCTCCAAAAAATTTTCATAAGTCAAGATGTACACAATACAGATAATGTTCACACACATACCTATGCATTCAAACCAACTAGTGAGAAACATTTCATTCAATCACGCAAAATATTTGTGCAAAGGTGAGCTAACACCTGTGCTCAAGTGAGTGTTTATGTTCCTCTAAAATGGATGGTGCAATGTGTAAAGAAGGAGGGAGAGTGCCCAGCCACCCCCAAACAAAAACCCCTGCCGCAGCAGCACCAGCAGCCAGAACCCCCCAACACCCACACAGCAGCAGATAGAGAACAACCGGCCCCCGGGCGATCACATCCGCCACCCAGGCCAGGGCCAGCAGGACCGCCACGGGGCCCCCAGAGCCAGAGAGCCGGGATGCAAGGGGGGGACAGAGAGTGCAAGCTCCACCCCAACTAGGAGAGCAGCCCCCCCCCCCTTCGCCGGGAGGGCTCAATGCGGGACCCCGCCCCAGAAGAGCGCCTACAGCCCCAGACAAACACCTCATCACCAGGAGTTCTGGGCATCCCCCCACCCTAACCCCAGGTATGAGCCGGGACCCCCCAAGGGAGACCCACCCCACACTCCAGGCAGCCACCCACCCAGTCCACGGTTGGTCCAGGAGAGAGCAAGGCAGGGGCCAGCCCTCCCCGCCCAGGAGGAGGGCACCCAGGGGAAGAGGGGGTCCATATGCAGTATTGTAAACATAGTCCGACCAGGCTTGCCCACAGTTGGAAATTTGGCGAGACCCAGCGCTCAGGGGCAACGACCAGAACCCACACCACAGGGACACGGACACCCCAGGCTCAGATGTGATGTGATCCCCGGCTCTTGGTCTTGCCAGAGAGATCAGGGATCCCTTTCCCTGCGTGGAGAGAGGACTCAGGAGAATCGTGTGTCTGAGCAGAGCTCCGACTTCCAGCTCACACACACTTGGGGCGGTGTGTGTGAGCTTTTCAAAGCAGAAATGTTGCTCAGTCCTTAGAAAACGTTCAAACAATCACATAGTTTTGTGTTTCCAGTCGTGTCCCGACAAAATAAAGGCTGATGTTATTCCCACATATTTCCCTGCAACCAAGATGCAGATTGCACCATTTCCCACATGGATTTTATGATCATCAGACAAGGCTAATGTTGTTGTTAGCGCGTGTTAGTCTTCTCCTGACACTGGCTTCTTCCAGCTCCATTCTTCCACACAAAAAAGGCACTGATCACACGCATTAAAAATAAAATGATGAGCGGACAGGCACTTCATAATGTTCATAATATTAAAAAAAGCACATTTAGAAGATCATCTTGTATATTACCGAGCTGCTGCACAAATGTCTATGGCAGCTCACTTTGTTTACAACGGGATTCATTTCCTCTGCTGGTATTTTCTTTTCCGGTATTTTCAACACTACTGTGCATGTCCAAATGATTTATTCCGACCGAAAGTGTGACCATGTGAACGTTCGCTGTAATCGGAAAAAGTTTTTCTGGGCCCATGAACACGGTTGGATTGTAATCCGACCATTGTTCCGATCAAGATATTAATGTAACCGCGGCTAGTGATGTCCAAGCGCCCGCCCTACCAAGGGTCCCACATGTCTAAGGTGCAATTAAAACCGAGGGGGGTGGCTATTCCATATGGCAACCATTGGAGGGGGAACACTGCCAAGTAGCTCCTCCCCCCAGGGTGCATCACAGGCTGAAACCCCCACCCCCATCACCCTGATAAGAGATTATGCCCCCTCCCGCAGCATAGGACACAGGTCCCCTCAGCCCAGGGATCCCATCCCCTGCAGCGGCGACCCTCCAGGCCCCACCTCACACAGCGAGAGAGGAGCCAGAAAGCCCCCCTTTGGAGAGCTCTGGTCAGGCCTCTATGGGACAGAGGCAACCAAAAAGCTTGGGCGACCGCTGATTGCCTCAGCAGAGACCCCGATCCGTCAGACCTCCAAGGTCCCATACCGATAGTGGACCCTCCGCTTCATGGAGTTAGCTATGGGAGACCAGAGAGACTGAATTGTTTCAAAATTACTTGAACTTTGGGCTGACATTTTTTCCAAGCCGATTTTTTTGTCAAACAGCGATTTCTGTATTAACTTACATTAATATTTTTTTTGTTTTTCCAGTTTATTAAAATTGTTTTTTTAGCAATACAAAGAGATATGAAAATGGTAGATACTAATTCTCCTGCACCAAGCACATTTAGTGACGGTGAAGCCGTGATTGAAACCTTAAGCCAGACTGATAGATCGGCACATACCTGCTGCCAGAGAGCCTGGACAGGCGTGCAGAACCATAGTGCATGCATGTAACTGTCGGGTAGATTACTGTCACAGTGCTCACAAATGTCTGAGTTACTGAGACCCATCTTGAACGTCCTCTGTCCAATGTAATAAATAATAAAAAGTTTTGAATTTGGACTTTTTGTCAGTTTAAAGGTGTTTAGACAAAGTTCTGACCAGAAGCTTTCATCTGTGCTGATGCTCAAATCTGCATCCCATTTTGTTATCAGAAGTGAAATATTATTATCTAGGTTGCATACGAGTTTGTATATTTTGGAGAGAGTTTTATTCATTGAAAAATTGATCAGAGAGGTAACTACTTCTGGTGGCTTTAAATCGTTGTCTTTGTATTTAAACTTTTTTCTAATAATAGATTTAAGTTGCTGATATTCCAAGAAGTTATTTATTCCATGTTTGTCTTTTACTTCCTGGGGAGTTATGAATCTTCTATCAATAATTAGGTGCTCTAGTTGTTTTACGCCCCCTAATTGCCAAGCTGGGAAGTGTATAATTTTTTTGTTTATAAGGATGTCCGGGTTGTTCCAGATGGGTGTCATTTTGCACGGTTGAATTGATGATTTTGATATTTTGAGAAATTCCCACCAGGCTGTTAAATTGGCGTTTATATTAATACTTTGAAAACAATCCTGTTTTTTTAACTGTTTGGCTAATAAATGGTAGATCTGACAGGTTGATCTTTCCACATAAGGCCTGTTCCAAGTCCAACCATGAGTTGGTTTCTGGATTATTTTTAACCATTTTAAGATGTATTGTAATCTATTTGCAAGAAAATATGTGTGGAAGTTAGGTAATTCTAAGCCTCCACAGCTTTTTGCAGATTTTAAAGTTTTTAGACTTATTCTTGCAGGTTTATTGTTCTATAAAAAGCTTGATATGGATGAGTCTAATGTTTTGAACCATTTTAGTGGCGGTTGTGTGGGGATCATCGAGAAGAGATAATAAACTTTTGGTAAGATTTTCATTTTAACCGTGGCTACCTTGCCCATAAGGGACAGAGGCAGGTTGACCCAGCGGGTTAGATCGTCCTGTATGCTTTTCAGTAATTGGGTGTAGTTCAGCTGCATCAGTTCTGATAATTTGGGAGAAAAATAAATACCTAGATATTTGACATTGTCTGATTTGACTGGTATAGAGAAACTTTGCTCCGCATTACTATTTAGTAATAATAAAACAGATTTATTCCAATTAATTGATTTATCTGATATGGAGGAGAATTCATTAATGCTGTTGCTGTTTCACTTACAGACCGTGAATTGTTTAAAAACAGAAATATGTCATTTGCATAGAAACTAATTTAATTAAGGCTGTGTTTGGTTTGAATTCCTTTAATGGTCTCATTCTGTCTTATTGCCAGCTGTTCCCAAAATTCTTTATAAACAACTTTATGTAATAATTAATGACACCGTCTTTGTGTACACATTTTGACAATCAGTGTGAGTGGAGATAACAATCAATTATTGAACAGAATGAGGCTGTATTTCAGTCTGCTGTTTCTTGGAAAAAGCAAAAAGTGCATTGTCATTTCAGCAGAGAGTCAGCACTTCAAACCAAATCCCTGAGTCATTCTCACTTGGTGGAAAAAGTCCTGTGCATCATCCATGACCATGGTTGAAGCTGTTCTCAATGTCTTATTTCAGTGATTGGTCAAAAGGTGAAAGTGACGTCATTTTGGTCACGAGATCAGCTCTGGGTATAAATACAGGGAGCAGCTCTCCTCCTCCTTCACACTCGGGGAGAAAGCTGAAAGGAGTTCTTGCTTCAACAGTGTTTGAACGGAGCTTCTTCTTCAACTGCTTCAATCCTGCTCTACTTGAACGCTGCCTAAAGAAGTTTATTTTTCTACCGCCTTTTGTTAATAAAGCGAGAAAACCAACCAGCTGAAATGGAGTCCCAGGTGCGTCAGAACTACCACCGTGACTGTGAGGCCGCCATCAACAGGATGGTCAACATGGAGCTGTTTGCTTCTTACACCTACACCTCTATGGTAAGACTTCTGGCTGTCTTAAAATGTTTCCTATCTATAGTTACAGGAAATCTAGTTATTGGTTTTTACTTTGTGACTATGCAGCTGTGTTTTAGTCAGAAATCAATGACTGAATGGTCCAACGTCTGGTTGTGTCCCGTCTCTCCCTCACAGGCCTTCTACTTCGACCGTGACGATGTGGCCCTTCCAGGTTTCTCCCATTTCTTCAAGGAGAACAGCCACGAGGAGAAGGAGCACGCGGACAAACTGCTGTCCTTCCAGAACAAGAGAGGAGGACGCATCTTCCTGCAGGACGTCAAGGTCTGAACACGGACTCTGCTCCCTAGAAGCTAAATGTTTCTTCATTTGGAGTTCTGAATGACTCATGTTGGTATCATGTCTGCTCCCACAGAAACCAGAGCGTGATGAGTGGGGCAGTGGGCTGGAAGCCATGCAGTGTGCCCTGCAGCTGGAGAAGAACGTCAACCAGGCTCTGCTGGACCTGCACAAGGTGGCCTCTGACCACAAAGACCCTCATGTAGGTTATTTTGACTCCTTCACCCACTCTAAACTTGAATCTGAAGTAACTTTATTACATTTTTTTTTTCCAGATGTGTGACTTCCTGGAGACCCACTACCTGAACGAACAGGTGGAGTCCATCAAGAAGATTGGTGACCACATCACCAACCTCACCCGCATGGATGCTCACACCAACAAGATGGCAGAGTACCTGTTTGACAAGCACACCCTGGGCAGCAAAAGCTAAAGGAAGAACTGGAGGAACCTTCCAGATGCAGGCCTTAGCTCCACCTGCTGAAAGACTGGAAAATGTCTGAAATCTGTTTGATTCTCAGCTGTCATGTGACTCTGATTCACTTTAATGCCTCAAACTGATTAAACCTGAATAAATATTTAGAGCTGAGTTTTTGTCCTGTTTTTTTTTAAAGTATCTACACTCCTGTTGAATTGGAAGCCATTTTGAAAGTAACCAGTAAGTTCAATATAACTGCATTCAGATAGATGAAGATGTGCCGAGGGTTTTCAATCATCTGCTCATGGCTGCAGACAGAGGACTTGTTTCTCTGATTGTTCTCTAGGACCTCCGCTCCAAAGTTGACACAATAGAGGGTGATATTTTCACACAGGAACTGTATTCAAGATGATTTCAAACTCTTCAGCAACTTGTCTCTTTGGCTACGTTCACACTTCAGGCTGAAACGACCCAATTCCAAAAATTATTTGCCCCTATGCAACCCAATTCCGAGCTTTTTATGACAGTCTGAACGACACAGATCCGATCATTACAATTGCGACCCAGGCCACTTGGGTATGCCGTCCTGATTCCGAAACGTATCGGATCTTTTCAGTTGCAACCGCCGTCTGACCGGCCAGGCGGCTTGATTCCGAACCGTACGTCATCGATACGCAACAAACGTCATCATTTTGCATTGAAGTAGGCGTGAACGAGAACATAAACAACAACCATGGCGGACGATGCTGCTGAGACCAGTCAGTGGAAGGGAAGCGATGTCCCCGATTGGATTAATATTTGGGGTGATCGCTCTATTCAGGCCAAACTCCAGGGCTCTTATCGCAACCGTGCGGTTTTTGGAAAAATTTCCAGCTAAATGGCCGAGTGTGGTGTTGAACCTTTCCCGCAATGACTTTTTTTTCTTTCTCCCCTTTCCGACCGTGATCAGAAGCGCGGGGGACCCAAGGCGGATCCTCCTCCTCCTCCCTGTTCTGAGCCTTAGATTCTCCAGGATTCTCCAGAGCGGGTTAATAAAGAATCAATAGCATTTATTCTGGGGGAAACTTTCTTCTATTACCGTTCTCCTTCTTCCGTAACACACAACATGAATGCGCACCCACACTGCCCCCCCCCCCAATTCTCCACCGCTGCACGCGGGGCCCAAACACATACACATCCTCATTCTACTACAGTGGGTACAGACGATTCTGACTCCATTGCCTTCTTAAAATGAGAAGATTGTAATTGTGCTGCTCCTTCGTGAAAAGAAATGTAATATTGCAAAAAGAGCTCCACTGTTGACAACGCTGTTGTTGACATCCATTGTTCACGTTGGCTCCGCAAACAACGAGTGACGTCGTTCACCATTGAGTACTCTTCTGCGCATGCGGGTCAGTTTTGGGTCATCTCACGGTCACACTGGAGACCACAAACGTTCGGATATACTTGGAAATGTGAACGGTCTTGCAAAAAATCCGAATTGAGCATTAAGCCCTGCAGTGTGAACTTAGCCTTTGTGATTCAACCCCGTCCTACTTTTTATTCATTTTCCAACTTCTTTAACCCCATTTTTTCTCCCCTTTCTAGTTAAAGTTAGTTAAAGTCCCACTATCTGTCACACACCTAGGTGTGCGAAATATTTTCTCCGCATTTGACCCTTCCCCTGGGGGAGCAATGAGCTGCAGACACAGCCATGCTCGGGAACCATTTGGTGGCTTAACCCCCCAATCCAACCCCTTAATGCTGTGTGTCAAGCAGGGAGACATTGGGTCCCATTTTTAAAGTTTTTGGTATGACTCGGCCGGGGTTTGAAGCCACGACCTTCCAGTTACACTTTAACCACAAGGCCAGTGAGCTTATCTCCCATCTCTAACATCTCACTCTCTCCTCCCCCCTTTTTTTTATGTCATGTACAACAGGAAATGTAAAAAAAAACACAATTACTATCAAATAATGGTAGAATCAAATTCAAAAGGGGTTTATTCAAATATACATCTCGTGTGTCAGAAGATCCATAAACCACTATTGTAAAAGTAAAATATGTCCAAGACAAGACGCCTTTTGTGCCGATCTGTTTGCTCAGCTGTTGGACAGGACAAGTTAGAAACAACTTATTATAGATTTCCATTTTTGTCTGTAAAAGATTAGCTTTTAATCACACAACAGAGTCGTTCATGGTATACCACAGGGCTTTGTGCTTGGTCAAAAGCAGGTCTAGCGTCCTTAAGATAACATTCAAGGCAGCACCCATTTCTTTAGGCAGTGTATTTCAGCCGTTGTGCCACAGCACACTAGATGGTCAGGTGTACCTTGGGAAATTAGCCATTTTAACTGATCTAAAAACATTTCCCATCTCCAGGATATCAGCTCGTTGTTCATCCAAACGGGCCCTGATAAAACACTGAGTAGTTAGGAATAAGAAAGATCATAAAATACTTTTCTTTGTTTATTTGATTCTATTAAAGACACTTTGATAAGAATGGCGGTACCGCCATTTAGCAGCAGCTTCAACTCTGTTTTCAGAAAAGTCCCGTCCCTTTAACTGTCTCCACCAATCATTCTTGGAGGCTTAATCACACGTCATCAGTCTGACCAATCAGAAGTGGTTCAAGTCTTCACTTCCTTGTTCTGATTCCGCTCATAAAGTCTCTCAGTTCCAACAAAATTAAATCAATTAGAGATGCAAAAGAAAGAGAAGAAAAAACATGATGGAAAAAATGGACCAAATGCAGAAGTCATTAAATCATTGGTTATTCAGAGATTTAATCATTTTTGGAAGAAGCTTGTTGTCCAAATCAGAACTAATTTTCTAAATCAATATATCCATGCCAATCTCTCTACATTAACCTGAAGAATGTCAAAAAATTAACTCAATTATTTATCAATTTATTTGGAGAAATAAGACCCATTACATCAGAAAATCTCAACTAATTAAGGAATATAATTCGGGAGGTATAAAGACAATTGATTTTGAATCAATGGTAGGAACCTTTAGAATAAAAAGGTTAAAACACTTTATGGCTAACCCTGACTTAATAAGGTTTCACATTCCCAAAAACATCTTTAAAAATGTAGGTCGATTCGATTTTTTACGGATATGTGACTTTGAAATTTCCAAACTTCCTATAAAGATTTCAGAATTTCACAAACAAGTACTTTTCCACTGGAAAGTGATATTTAGTCACAATTTCACTCCTCACTGCGCCACCCTGTGGAACAACAAAGTAATTACCCCAAACTGGAAGACAATGTTTCATCAGAATTGGTTTGACCACAATATTATTTTTGTACGCAAAATTCTTGATTTGAATGGAGAAATTCTTCAATAAACAACTTTAAAAGCAAAAATGATATCAAATGTTCAACCAAGGAATTTCAGAAAACCTGCAGATCAATTCTAATTCCTCCAATACATAAAAAAAATACAATATTTTCTTCCAATATTCAAATTATACTACCAAACTTAGTAATAGCTGAAATAAAACTTAATAAAAAAACGTGATAATAAATACCTAAACAAATCCTTTAAAGGTAAATTCGTTATGACTCGTGACCGAAGGAACCCAAACGCAGGAAGGAAGAACTCAAAACTCAAGTAGACTGTCACAGATTTACCCGAATTCTCAAAGAAGACAAACATCCAGTTGTACAAACAAACAGGACTCTGCGACACTGAAAACAACAAGGACAGAAACTTAAATACCAAACCACATAATCAGGAAACTGAAAACAGCTGAGAGAAACAGGTGAACACATAGAAGGGAGAGGAGGAGGGTGCAGCTGCCAGCTGACCCATGACAAAATTATACCGTGACTTTAACAGAAAAGTGAAATATAAAACCACTGAGAAACCTGTGACATCATGGAGCTCAATATGGAAAGTCATAAAATGGCCAGTGGTCCCCAGACTTAAACAAATGCAGTTCAAAATGATAAACAATTATTACCCATCGGCAGAGGCATTTAGGAGTATTTGGCTTTGAGGTTGATCCGTGGGATTTCTGTCATGTAGCCCCAGAAACAACCAGACAGCTGATTTTTTCATGTCCAGTATCTTAAGATTCTGACAAGATGTTCATAATTGACTTAGTCAAAGAATGAACATCATTCATTTCACAGAAAAATATAATTATTCTAACAGGAAGTTGTCAAAAGAGACAAGAAAATCAGTGAACATCCTCCTGATTTTGGGAAAATATCATTTTCATAAAAAAAAGTGGAAAAAAGAATGGTGGAATTTCATGTGTTTTAAAAATGAAGTCAGACTGTATTGTTGAGTTTGATTGAGGTGATAGAAATGTTCTGTAGTCATTCCCATTTGTTTGTATCTGTCTGTGTCTGTTAAGTCCCCTGACAATGATAGATAGAACAATCTTTATTTGTCATTGTCACAGGAACAAAGAAACTAAAAGATGTGTAATATTTTGTTCAGCTGTAGAAAACTTTGTGTTGTTCCACATTTGTTTAAAAATATTAAACCAATGAGCACATTTCATTTTTTAGTCTTTTTTTTTAAATAATTAATGACGTCTGCTTTGAATATTTAAGTGCACATCTCTCAGTGAAAAGAAATTACTGCCTCTGCATTTTCCTCTTTTGGGTCTTCTGTCTAAAAATCTGAAATGTTTACATCTGCAAGTTTAACAGATTAGATGAAGAGTCCAGACTGAACCAAATTCCAGACTTCTGTACGTTGCCGGTGATGCCTGTCAGCATTTTTCTGCTTTGGTCCTGAATGTGGAATTGGATTGTAGACCATCAGTGTGAGTGGAGATAACAATCAATTATTGAACAGAATGAGGCTGTATTTCAGTCTGCTGTTTCTTGGAAAAAGCAAAAAGTGCATTGTCATTTCAGCAGAGAGTCAGCACTTCAAACCAAATCCCTGAGTCATTCTCACTTGGTGGAAAAAGTCCTGTGCATCATCCATGACCATGGTTGAAGCTGTTCTCAATGTCTTATTTCAGTGATTGGTCAAAAGGTGAAAGTGACGTCATTTTGGTCACGAGATCAGCTCTGGGTATAAATACAGGGAGCAGCTCTCCTCCTCCTTCACACTCGTGGAGAAAGCTGAAAGGAGTTCTTGCTTCAACAGTGTTTGAACGGAGCTTCTTCTTCAACTGCTTCAATCCTGCTCTACTTGAACGCTGCCTAAAGAAGTTTATTTTTCTACCGCCTTTTGTTAATAAAGCGAGAAAACCAACCAGCTGAAATGGAGTCCCAGGTGCGTCAGAACTACCACCGTGACTGTGAGGCCGCCATCAACAGGATGGTCAACATGGAGCTGTTTGCTTCTTACACCTACACCTCTATGGTAAGACTTCTGGCTGTCTTAAAATGTTTTCTATCTATAGTTACAGGAAATCTAGTTATTGGTTTTTACTTTGTGACTATGCAGCTGTGTTTTAGTCAGAAATCAATGACTGAATGGTCCAACGTCTGGTTGTGTCCCGTCTCTCCCTCACAGGCCTTCTACTTCGACCGTGACGATGTGGCCCTTCCAGGTTTCTCCCATTTCTTCAAGGAGAACAGCCACGAGGAGAAGGAGCACGCGGACAAACTGCTGTCCTTCCAGAACAAGAGAGGAGGACGCATCTTCCTGCAGGACGTCAAGGTCTGAACACGGACTCTGGTCTCCTACAAGCTAAATGTTTCTTCATTTGGGGTTCTGAATGACTCATGTTGGTATCATGTCTGCTCCCACAGAAACCAGAGCGTGATGAGTGGGGCAGTGGGCTGGAAGCCATGCAGTGCGCCCTACAGCTGGAGAAGAACGTCAACCAGGCTCTGCTGGACCTGCACAAGGTGGCCTCTGACCGCAATGACCCTCATGTAGGTTACATTCAACTCCTTCCACCAATTAAACTTGAATCTGAAGTAACTTTATTAAATATATGTATTTTTTCCAGCTGTGTGACTTCCTGGAGACTCACTACCTGAACGAACAGGTGGAGTCCATCAAGAAGATTGGTGACCACATCACCAACCTCACCCGCATGGATGCTCACACCAACAAGATGGCAGAGTACCTGTTTGACAAGCACACCCTGGGCAGCAAAAGCTAAAGGAAGAACTGGAGGAACCTTCCAGATGCAGGCCTCAAACCGTCCTGCTCCGCCTGCTGAAAGACTGGAAAATGTATTAAATCTGTTTTCTGTGACTTTAGTATATCTTATCAATTTAACTTTACCATCAATAAACATTTGAGCTGGAGTCCTATCTTATGATTTTATTTAAACATGGTTGTCTCACTGCAGAAGCAAAAGTTTGAATGTAGTTTTAGTACTTTAGATATTTTAACAGTTTTGCCCGTTATGGCCATGATTATTTATTCCAACCAAAAGATGGCAGCAAAACTTTAGTAGTAACCACTATTGTACCTTTTGTTGAACAGTTGTGGTAGAGGGAAACAGCTGATGAGCAAGGGATGGAGAAGTTTGTTGTAGCGTGTAAAGGGGTCAAAGTCAATGTCTTGTTAAGGGGCACCACCTTCTTTAATGGACAAATTGCTCAATTTTGTATATGTATCAAAATTATATGAAAAACAGTTTAAAAGAGGAATCTTCAAAATCAATCTCAAGACTTTAAGAAGTAAATTCTCTTTTGAAGGGATCTAATCACAAAGAACAAGATGAATGATGGATGCCTTTTTGACATTTCTTAGATTAGCATTAAAAAGATAAACGCTAATAAATAAACAGGCAGAATTCAATAATTTGAATGTGTGTGTGTCTGTATAAAGGTGACTTGGACTCGACTTTCAGACAGAGGTGGTTCTCCTGAGGCAGATGAGATGGACGAAAGCAGCAGCACCAGCTTTGGAATGAGGTTTAGGAGAAAAGTCCAAGTCTCTTATGGAACTTACCACAAAATGCGGCTGAAGTTCTGGTGGTCCGCCGGGTTAACAAAGCCAAAAAGAGCTGATTGTTGAAGCCAGATCCTCAAACATCTTGATAAAATCTCCCAAAAGAGTTTTATGGCCTTGAAGCGACTAAGCCTTAGAATGTTTTCCTGATCATAGTTGTCAGAACTCTGTCTCTCCCTCTCTGGTCACCAGTGGGAACCATCTCCAGAGCACCGAATGCACTTCATCTCCCAGCAACCCCAGCGAACACTCCTGAATGCCGCACACCTGACTCTCATTCACTCAACCACTCACAGTTTACGTAAGCACTGCACTGAGCCACACTCAGTGCAAAGTATTGTTTGTGCCACTCTGCCTCCTAAATTTGTGCTTTTTTAAATAGCAGATTTAATTGACTAAAGTTTTCAGCACAACAGGAAAAAGAGTGAGTTTTGTTTATGTCTGTGTGGAGAAACGTGCTGCATCTGCGTTAGATTTGTCCCTGATGTTCTGTCTCTCTGTTTGCCTGCCCCAACTCTCACCTGGATCCTGACTACCCTGTCTCTCCTCTGATGATCTAATGCCTGTTACTGACCCCTGCCAGCCTGACCCTGATTTAGCTTTATGGACTTTTAGCTGAGCTAATAAACCTGCTGCATTTTGATCCAGCCGTCTGCCTGTTCTTTACAGAACTCTTTGCCAAACATGGAAACATCAGCAGGAGTTCCTGGCCCGACGAACCCGATGGGGTTTGCTGCTTTGTTGCTGGAGTACAGTCGCCAATCCATTGTTTAACCTCTGCCACCGAAGCCATCATGTCATGGCTACAAATCAACCCCCCTGTCAATGACACATCTGCCACGAATCCTTCGGTCGCTCAGTCCTTAGCGGACGCCAGAGTTGGCGCCCCTAGAGGGACGCTCTCTTATGTACCGCGACCGAGAAGGGCACTTCCGGACAAATTCAACGGAGACCCCAAGCAAGGCGTGGGGTTTTTTATACAGTGTGATCTGTTTCTGTGCCAGCAATCTAGCCTTTATCCCCCAGAAGATGCCAAAGTGTCACTGGTGTGATCCCTCCTGACCGGAGAAGCGTGAGAGTGGATAGCTGCACTCTGGACTGGAGGATTGATACCTTTCCACTCCTACATTCACACAGCAACTTCTGGAGGTGTTTAACCACCCAGCGGACAGCAAAGATCCAGGTGAACAGTTATTTGGGATCAAACAGGGGCGACAGACCGCAGCCGCCTACTTGCCACGAATCCGGACTGTGTCGGGGCGCACAGATTGGACAAGCAGCTCGCAGGTGACAGCTTACCTCACCATCCCTCACCATCAAACTGGATAACCTGTTGAGAACCCGGCGGCCACGCAACCCAACCTCAGCCAATGTCATGCCCGTCTCACCTTTTCTCCCAGGGGCTGCTGGGTGGAGCCATGCAATTTGGCTCCACCCAGCTCCCTCCAGGGAAGAGAGCGAGGAGTTTCTACGAGAAGCAATGCCGCTACTGCGGCCAGCCTGGCCACGTTTGCAACACCTGTCAGAGAGTGGGACACAAAGTGGGACACTGACAGGACAGAAGACAACAGCACAACGAAATGAAGCACAAGGGGAATGTGGTAAAGGTCAAAGAAAGGATGAGATCTTTCCTATCAGACTGTATTTTGTCGAATATCCAGGACGTATATTTAACATAAAAAGTTACATATTTATCCAAAAGTACATGTTGTAAAACACTGTCCTTCATTTGGATCACTTGATATTCTTAGAGTTTATATTCTCATAAAGTTACAGTCATCTCCAACATTATAATTTGATTAAAAAATAAAAATGCCCTTAATCCTTTCAGATTAACTGGGATTAGCCTCAGTGTTGACGGTGTTCCAGATGAAACTCTGGAGCAGATTATCTGACTCCTCAGAAAACAGCTGCATTCATTCAAAAGGGAAAAAATAAAGAGACATGTTAAAGTTAAACAAACAGATATGAAAATAAATGGACAGCCTTCAGTTTAGAAAAAGGTTCATGAGGCACAAAAATAACAAATGAAAATTTACAATTTTCCTCCATAAATATTGTATGAATGTCAATGTCTCAAATCAAATACTGCAATTCATCACAAACTATGCTTTCAAGAGAAATCTGAAAACAATTTGATTCTCACAAACACTGTTTTTGTCTATTTGTCTCAGCTAAATATGCTACATCCGGATCAGATCTAGAAATTATCAATGAAAAATGATGGTTTTTGATACTCCTATGTATCTCTTCTATTTGTTGTGTTCCTCAGTTCCACTAAATATGTGCTTTTTTATAGCAGATTTAGTTTTCAGCACAACAGGAAAAAGAGTACCGGTAAGTTTTGTATGTGTGTGTGTGGAGAAACGTACTGCATCTGCAGAAACATGGAGGTCAAAGGAGTGATTTCTTTATTTTTTTCATCAGAAAGGGCTTGATCAGCTGTGATTTCTTCACCTGTTAGTAACACAAACTCCGTTGAAGTTCAGTGTGCAGATGTGAGCACAAGAACAAAGACTGCAGAAATGGAGCAAGTGCCTTAAAAATAGCAGCACGGATACTTGTTGGAATTAACTCAATTTATTGGGGGTCAAACCTTTAATTAAGATCAAACCAACGTTGCTGAGGGAAGAGGAGCACGTCTGTCTGTGTGCGCTCTGCTCTTATTTGAACTAATCCTGAGCAAATTCCTAAAACACCACCTCCTGCTTTCCTGCAAACAAAAACAAAAAAATGATAGAAATCACAAAGAAGATCTTTTATTTTATTTTATTTTTTTTAGTTTCAAACAGCAAAATCTGCAGTCCTGTCTCTGCAGCTTTGAGCATGTAACCAGTAAAGACGGATCCGGTGAAGATTAACGCCGGAGGAAGAGGAGGAGGAGGAGGAGGAGAGGCTGCACATAACTACATCTCACCACTCAGTGAACTGTTTGTCGTAACAGTAAAACAAAGGACGAAGAAAGAAGAAAGGAAGCAGAATTATGTGAGTTTGGATGATTTTCTCTCAGTTGTCAATATTTTTATGGGTTCATTTGCTGAGGAAGAGTTTTAGTTCCTAAAAGCTTTTCAGGGTAACTGTCATTGATCCTGCTTTTGATTTAAACCTCTGCTGTGCATCAGGAGGTTCATCTGCAGCATTTTCTGCTCAAAATGAATTTGTTTTCTTCTGAATTAACATCCCACGAATCAGACCTTTTTACTGCATCTACGGCCTTTTTTAGGTCTTCATTATTGGGTTTAACTAAACAGATTTGAGCAAAAGAAGAGTGTTTTCACTTGTCATGAAGTGGGGCTTGTTCCCAAAGTAGCACAGATTAGCAGAAGTGGATTATTGGAGGCTAAAGCAGTTCTGCTTGGAGAGCCTCTGCGCTCACGTGAAGTCACTTTCTGGAAATATAAAGACGCCTTGCTGTTTGCAAAGACTTTGATCCTGTTGGAACCAAAGTACAACATATTTTCAATATAATAATTTTTCCAAAATACACCTAAAACTGTACTAAAAAACTCAATTTGGTCATTTTCTTTAAAGCAAATTTTGAAATGAAACAGTTAAAATGTTTATACAAAACATATCAAACATGTACAGACTACTTAAAAATGTATAAATCCAAAGAAAAGACGAGGTTAAAACAATTGCATTAAAAAAGCAATCCTCCCCTAAATGACCAAAGGGTATACTATCTTGTAATATTTGTTTTAAAGCTTTTTTTAAATACTTTTTTTAAAACCTTCACATTAAATACTAAATGAAAACGATAGTAATGGGCGCTGGGCGTCATTTCTGCTTCATTTTAAACAAACAAAGTGATTGGCTGACAGCTGAGGCTATAAGGGTTTTGAAGTTAATCTGACCAGAGAGATCTGTGTGTCAGAATGCTGACCCTGTTCAGAGTCCAGATTTTGAAGGAATATACCTGCATGTCTTCTATTGATATTAGTCTCTGAAGTTTAATACGTTTACTGCACGACCTGTGAGATTATGAAAGTCCTATGTATGGATCTGTGGAAGTTCAAGCCTGTGCAAAAGGGTTCATCAAACTAGTTAATACAAATCATCTCCAGTTTTAGGTGCTGTTGGTCCATGACAATTCTTTTTTGTGTTGTTTTTGATGGGTCATTGATTATTTTGGAAACTTCTTATAGTTTTTGATCCAAAGAAAGTACTGGATTTCCCAGTTTTTAATTCAACAACGTTGGTATAAGCTGTTTTTTCTTATTTAACCAGAACGCTTCCAGCCGTCATATTGTGTGATACATATTTTAGTCGTCTCTACTTATACAGAGCTAGTAGATGTGTCTGCCTGTCTGGATCTCTTCCTAACAAAGAACCTGGCTTTGGTGGAGGTTCTTAAAGTCTTCTAACAAAACTTTAGGCGCATTTTGAGCGGTTCAAGTGATAAGGGTGTCCAGTCTGAATGTTAGAAACGAGCAAATTAGACAATCAGAGCGTAGTTTGTGAGGACATCCTATGTATCACCTACAGACCGAGGGTGTGCGGCATTTCTGTGCAGTCAGTAAGGAGCCAGTACGCTCACCTTACCACACGCATGACAATGGTAGGTTCCATGCATGTGCTCCTCTTTAAGATGTGGTCGCTCCTCCGTACGACCCTCCGGACAACCCAAAGACTCACACCACTCGTATGGGTGAATGTGACAAAAGGGCGTGTCAGACGTCCACTATGTACGTTTTGAGCACATGCGTGTTTTTCATTCGTCGAAGTGGGCAGATGTCTGTCGAGGGTTTTGGCCGGCGGGTTTTTGCATGAATTTGGTTTTGAGCTGTTCAGAAATTTTGGTTGGTTCAAAATTATGCAGTTCATCCGTATTTTGCGCAGTTAATACATATTTATTAAATAAATCTTACACAATTGCAGGTGATTTTTGTGAGATGCACACAAACTTTCTACGACTGTTCCATGTATGTCTAACGGACTTCTAACATGTGTACCACCTTTGTAGAACTTTTATATCACGTATACGGTGCACGTCCCATACGGAAAAGAACTAGAGAAAAATCATAAGAAAACTTAGATCACCATGCAGTGTGTTTCACATATATTGAGCATCTTATAAGACTTATAAATCCTTTATATGAGAAACTCCTAAAAGTGCCCTTTTTCACATTCTTTTCATACATGACATTAAAAAGAATATATATCTAAAAATAAATAAATATATATATATATATATATATATATATATCATTAATGAATTGCATACAAACAGCGCAGTAATCAAACACAATTCATGTTCTACGTCAATTTCTAAAAATGTTACATGGAAGACGAAAACTTTTCTCACGTGTTTCACGTATATTCAAATATGACAAATCTTATCTTAATTGTACGTAGTCGCTGTATGACACGGCCTTTAGATTTTTTCTGTGACTTCATAAGTGTGAGTAAGCCCCAGATCTTCACATGTTCTTCATCTGCTCAGGACTAGTTGTCATTTCTGTAAAGCGTTTTTGTCATTTGTGAAGTGCGTTTTATGTGTATCTGTTTTTGACCATCTTGCTTCCTTTTGGACTGTGGCCAGTGCTCTTCATCTTCCACGCCTCAGCAACACATTTCCTGTAGCAAACACGCCATCAGTAATGCCGTCTGAAACAAATCTGAATTCCTGTGTTTGTGATGTCCACATGGTCAGATCGTTTAAAATGAGTCACTGAGGCTTTAACATTTTTGGCTTCGACAAAATCCCGGAAACATTAAGTGGTTTGGAGGATTGTTTACCTTCAAACCAGAGAGACAGAGATTTTCTGGGTCAGATTATAGTCCCATAGTATGAATTGCTCTTTACGTTGGTCAGCTATGGGCCCTGCTGCTCAGTCCAGAGCTGCACACTCTGCTCGGTTTTATGTTTCCAGTTGTTGCATCAGTGGCAATAAAAAGTGACAAACTCTAAAGTTGTACTGAACAAGAAAACTGTGGAACACTGGGTAAACAGAGAACAACCAGTCATTCCAGCGTTTCACACTTTGTCTTTACCGCGTCAAATGAGGTCATATTCAAAGTTTATGGAGAGGACATTTCACTCCAAGATGAAGAAACATCAGTAAATACATTGAGCTGGATGACTATGTGATCAGGATGGACAGGATCAGGAATGAGAGCATTAGAGGGACAGGGCATGTTAGAGGTTTTCGAGAAAAATCTGGAGAGGCCAGACTGAGATGATTGGGACACGTCCAGAGGAGACGGTGAAGGATGCTAAGTCTAGAGCTGCCAGGCAGGAAGACTGGAAGAAGACCAAAGAGAAGGTTTCTGGATGCAGTGAAGGAAGACCTGAAGGTAGCTGGTGTTAGAGGAGAGGATGCAGAAGACAGGGTTAGATGGAGGAAGCTGATTGGCTGTGGCGACCCCTGAAGGAAAAAGCTGAAAGGAAAAAAGAAGATCTGGATGACTAAGAATCTCCACTGATCACTTAAAAACTGATATTAAGTCCAAACAACCACATCTGAACCCCCACATCGTTTTTGATCATATTGAAAGCTTTTGAACTGAGGCTCATCCACTTTTTAGGATTAGTAAAGTTGAATGTGCTCTTTGACATGGTCACAAATAACCCCTCCTGACAGTTGCACTTCGTTAGAAATTATCAGCAGAAATCCCTCAAGGAATCTTGTTATGGAAATAACTAATAATATGATGAAATATAATGAAAAAAAATACTTTAGCAGGGACAGAAGCATGGCTTTTATAATCCAGCAGTGATTAGACCCTGATCTGAGTATGGATTTCATGAGTTTTAGCAATCAAAAGTGTCTCATATTTGTCAGCCTTAGTTGACTTTCACTCCTAGATAGAAAACATACGATATCCATATCCTATGTTTTAAATCCACAAGTAAGTGTTGGAAGAGAATTAGAATCTTTCATTAAGATTTTACTTGTCTGGCATCTCTGAAGACCGAAGAATATTAAGAATAAGAACACTGCAAGATGCAAGCCACTCATAAGCCTCAAGAATAGGAAGGCTAGATTGGACTTTGCTAAAAAGCATCTAAAAAAGCCAACAGGGTTCTAAAAAAACATTCTTTGAACAGATGAAACCAAAATCAACCTCTACCAGAATGATGGCAAGAGAAAAGTATGGAGAAGGCGTGGAGAAGTTCATAATCCAAAGCACACCACATCATCAGTAAAACACGGTGGAGGCAGTGTGATGGTCTGGGCGTGCATGGCTGCTAGTGGCACTGGGACACTAGTGTTTATTGATGACGTGACACAGGACAGAAGCAGTCCAATGAATTCTGAGGTGTTCAGAGACAAACTGTCTGCGCAGATGCAGGTGAATGCAGCCAAACTGACTGGGCGGCGTTTCATAATCCAGATGGACAACGACCCAAAACATACAGCCAAAGCAACTCAGGAATTTATTAAAGCAAAGAAGTGGAATATTATTGAATGGCCAAGTCAGTCACCTGTTCTTAACCCGATTGAGCAGCATTTCACTTGTTGGAGACTAAACTTGAGACAGAAAGGCCCACAAACAAACAGCAACTGAAAGCTGCTGCAGTAAAGGCCTGGCAGAGCATTCAGAAGGAGAAAACCCAGCATCATTAATAATGACCATTTTGTTTTCAGTTATTTCATTTGTCCAATTACTTACTGGATTGTGTTTAAAAAATGCTTTAGTTTTTCACATTTTTATGAAATCTTTTGGTTTAACCCATGGAATGAAAGCTGAAAGTCTGCACTTCAATGGCATCTGAGTTGTTTTCTATAAAATTCATTGTGGTAATGTAGAGAAACTAAATAAAAAAAAGTCTCTGTCCAAATATTTATGGTCCTGACTGTACGTGTCTATATGTCACTTTAATGTCACACAAGCAGCAGAGTCTCTCCCTAATCTTCTGCAAGTAATGCCAAAGGTCAATGTCACAGATCTGATCCTAAATCAGATTTTATTCTGTAAATATGTTTTGTGTGCATATTTATGGGGCAGGAGGAGCTAGCAGGAGGTGTAGAGAGTGGCTGGGAGGAAGCAGTGAAGAAGGTCGCAGCATGATGGATGGAGAACGGGGAGGAAAACCAGAGAGGCCTCAATTTGTTTAAGCCGAGGATTTTAGGATTACCTTTGGCAATTAATCTTGTTACATTGCTGTGCAGCAACACAGGGTCTGGTGTGGGCGGGGCCTGTGCATGTGTGTGTGTTAGTGAAAATACTGACAGCTGCAGCTCTATACTGGGCTCATAAGTCCTAAAGCTGAAGGCATGATTAAGGAAATCTGACTTTTTATTACTTTTCACTGTTTTCTCTCCTCGCTGTGACAGAGAAGGGAGAAGGTAAATGCTTATCTGCTTTTATACATTCAATCCTGAAATGTGCTAAAAATGAACCATAAAGTAAAAGGAGATTTGAATGTACTGTCAGGAAGAGAAAGGTATTAAAGTGGTCCTAATTGCTGGATCTTGTACCTGTAAGTCCAAGAGCACACAGCCTGTTGTCTCAGCGTGTAAGATGTGAATCAGAGAAGAAGAAGACATGAGCGCAGAAAGCAACATGAGCAATGGAATAAACAGAAGAGGCAAAAGGAAAAACGTCATTCTTTGGTTTAAAACGTTTTACCTTATAAACTTAAGTTTGCTTTGTGGAGGATGCTGAAGCTGAAATGATGCTCTTTTTACAATGTTCAGTTTACATATATATTTAGTTTTTGGTGGGGTAATTTTTTTTTACACCTATATTCTGCCCCTATTGTACTTTGCCCCCCCCCCCCCCCCCCCCTTTCCATCGTGAAAAAGTGCAATATTGGTTGTACTTGTGAAACCACTGTTGCAATGACAAAAAAGGCTTATGAAAAATATTTTGTTTGTAGAAGTTTTAACTTTAAGTTTAGAGATATCTTCAAGAAAAATTAAAACTGTGCAGTTTTTTTTTTGTTACTGAGATGGTGAAAGTGAAATTGTGTAATTTTAGTGAAATTAAACGCTTGTTTTCAACACGTCCTGGAACGTTTTAAACACTCAGATGATGGAATTATGAGAAAAAGTTTGAGTTTGCATTTGTTTAGGTTCCATTTTGCTGAGTGGTTCTGCATTTAATAGAAAAATTATGCCACTTTTGACCTGATTAATGAAAAAAATAGAAACACACGGAGTCATCGGTCTGCTCAGTCGTGCTCCAACCCCCCCCCCCCCCCCCCTCTCTGCCTCTTCGTTTGTTTTCTGTAAAGAAGTGTCATGAACTGACACTCTTCAGACATTAAGGTTAGGGTGGAATGTTCATTTCAAAGAGCCATTTAAAAAGACTGGCTCTTTTTATATTTAGTCATTTTTCAGAAGCCAGCCTGGAGTTTATTCATTTAATCCTGGAAATAAACACAGGGTCGGAGATCTGGAGTATGAATTATTTTTGAAACATCTGCCATAGCTTCATTTGACATGTGTGGACAACATGTTAAAGTCTGATCTGGATTTAAATTTTCTTTATTTAATTTGCTAAACGAATGAATGAATGATACACAGGTTTTCCAGCCACATGTTGGCGAGGAATTCTCTGGTTTCTCTGAATCTTCCATGGCGCTGAGTGCTGCTGAGAAGGACACAGCGATGTCCAGGATTAGTCAGGAACGCAGGAACCTCTTCTTTGAGACAGCCTCTTCAACTTTACAGATTCATAAAACAACAACAAGTCCATGATTTTGAAAAGTGTATTAAAGAGAAATGATCATTTGTTCTTTATGATTCTAAAGGAAAAAGTTCCACTCTGTCTTTCAACAGCTCCTGATTCCGGGACCGAACATCTTCCTCACTGATCTGACTCCGATGATGGAGCTCATGTTCTTGTTTTTTTTGTTTTCTTTTAGAACAACTGGTGAAGGATGCGACTCCCAAGGGCGGCAGAGGAGGAGAAGGAGCGTCCGCCTCCACCTCCCTCCCACCACTCCAACCACCAGTTCACCAGCATGAAGAACAAGTTCTTCAATGAGCTCACACATCTGCCAAGTGAGCTCTCTGTGAGGCCCATACTTTAACCCCTGTGCTATCCTAGGCACATTAACGTTGGGAGTTGGGTCATCTAGACCCACTAGACAGTGCTCTGAACCTTTTTTCTTCAATGATTTGTGATCTTCACTGGTGTCCTTGGATTACATGAAATCTTTCCACCTTTATCCACCGTTGTCATGGTAGGGAGAACACGTCAATGTGAGGGGGGGTCATCTAAGATAGCACAAGGGTTAACGTCCCACTCCGACCATCTTTGGATCTGTTTTCAAAGCGTTCCCAGTGGGCTTTTGATTACAATGTTGAATAAAGAAATACTCAGAAATGCTGTTTTAAAGTTAAATTCTTTTATAAAAGTCCTCCATCATGAGAAAAATACCACAAGAACATGTTAAAAAAACACCAAAAACATGATTTTCATTGGAGTGGGTCTTTAAGCAGAAACACCCAAATATGTGGCCCTCAAGAAGTTAAAAAAATAGATTTCAGTAATGATCAGACTTTAAGTCGTAGCAAAAATATATTTTTTTATCTTGATTAATAATCTTTTAACATGGAAAAACAGTATTTTTTGAAATCTTTAACATTACACGTTACAAAGCATTTGCCACATCATCTCATCACTGTCTCTTCATTTGTTCTCATCCATTTGTTTGATTATTTTCTGCCTCTTTTCATCTTCTCCTCATGTGATCCATCATCCATCTTCCTCAAGATCATAAGCTCAAGAGTAAGTCTGTTTCACTCCCATCCTGCTGTTTTCGGAAGAAGAAATGAATGAAAACTATTATAAGAGAACGTTAAGTAAAGACAGAGATGTCCCTGCACAGACGGGATATTTAAAAAATATATATATATTTTCAGTTAATTCACCAAAAAAGACGTTTG
The DNA here is from genome assembly GCF_053564925.1 of Oryzias latipes. Classification (NCBI taxonomy): domain Eukaryota; kingdom Metazoa; phylum Chordata; class Actinopteri; order Beloniformes; family Adrianichthyidae; genus Oryzias; species Oryzias latipes. The sequence continues at coordinate 2,994,824 of NC_136244.1, read as the reverse complement.
TTGGAATATTTCCCAGTAAAATGGATTGGTAACTAGAAAAGTTAGAGAGAAAAATCCTTTTAGCACTTGAAAACATACATTAACGGGGCTTTAAATGTCAATTATACACTGAGTCATAATCAAGATCAAATTTACCCACAAACTAACATCTCTGCAGATCTTTTTACTCCATTGACTCATCATTAGAGGAATAATAATTTTTTATTCTCTCCTAGCTGCGTTAATCAAATTTTCAGAATTTTCTTTATCTGCATAACTAATATGGATCAAATTTGAGTCAGTGCGTAAATAAGGGGCTTTTTTTTTTCTAAACACTCGTGTCAATATTGTTATACTTTAAATTGAGATGGTCATATGTAAAAACTTACCAAATTACCTAACAAATCATAATTGATACTATTGATATCTCATAAAAAGACTTTTATGACAACAGCTTTCCAACGGACTATTTTTTTCTTGAAATAAGGCTCTTCTTAACTTCTTAAAATTCAGTTTTTGCAGTGTAAAACTCAGACCCATCAAATAAGTTCTTTGAGTTTAATTGATAAAAAAAACAACTCTCCGTTCTTCCAGTGCCCATGTGGGCTGTGGGTGCCATCGTGGTCGTGGTCCTCGCACTTGTCGGCTGTCTGGGATTCTGCATCTACAAGAAGTGCGTCAACAAAGGCAAAAAGCCCAAGAAGACCAGAGAGAGGAAAGGAGGCCGAGGACGCAGGAAGAAGGACAAGGAGGGAGAAGAAGGAGAGGAGAAAAAGGTGGGAAACCCTCTGTTATGTAGAATTTATTAAGAAGAAATTCAGAGAAGCCAGAACCACATATTCCTGTTTCATTTCAAACAACATTCTCAGGAACTTCAATGTGACACTAGATATGGCTCTGAGTGAGTTTTGTGTTGTTTTTCTGAAAACTCTGATGACTAATATCCTTTATTTACATGTAGACTTGTTATTTAGGAAACTTATGCTTCAGTGTTTTTTGTTTTTTTACCACTGACAAATATTCTCAATCGGTTCAATTCTAAATAATAAGTTAACGATTCTATTTGAATATTCACAAAAAAAAGTAGAAATTTATTAGATATTGATTTGTTTTAAAGTACCATCCTGCTTTTGTTTTGGTGTGAAAAAAAAACAAAACAGTTTTGGCCTGAATTAGTATTTAAGCTGAACAAAGGTGGAAGTATCTGAAGTGGAAGTCTGAAATTAGCTGATCATTGATGATTTGGGGGACCTTGGACATCCTCTTATCAGTTAATTATCGCCCTGCTGTCGTCCTGCGAACCGATTGCAGCTGGACTGCCACTGCATGACCACCAAATGACCACTGACCGATGTCACAAAATGGTTTTTTGTCTTTTAATTTTAACTTCTTTTTAAAACCTTGGTGGCTGCCGTGCGGTGTATAAAAATTACCAATGTCGCTGCGCGGACATCTGCTGATATTGCTGGAAAACTTGCATTCAGGTTGCTGCGTGTTGGTATTTTGGGATGTGTGAGCTAGGTTTAAGCAGCCGGGGATGTTTTGGTTCAATGAAGCTTTCAACCCTCTGAAACAACTAGGACCTGAACTCACTTGTGTTGAATTTAATTTTCTTTGATAAAAATAAGCACAAGAGGATAAAATAAAAAGCTTTTAGGACGATTTCTCTTTTTAAAATGCTTGTGTCATGTTGAGAGCTGCTTGTTAGATTACATGCTCAAGGTGAGGCTGGCTAAATGACTCAATTTCTGTGCAAATGAAATAAGATATTTCTTTAAACATTTATCTGTGTGGTTAAGGCGGGGGTCGGCAACCCGCGGCTCCGGAGCCGCATGCGTCTCTTTAGCGCTGCCCTAGTGGCTCCCTGGAGCATTTTCAAAAATGTTTGAAAATGTAAAAAGATGGGAGAGACAAATATATTTTTTGTTTAGATATGGTTTCTGCAGGAGGAAAAACAAGACACAAATATTCTTAACGTTTTCCAATGCTGTAACAATGTGTAGAATAAATATTAATTTTCAACATTTCTGTCACCGAAGATTTGCGTCATAGTCTGCGACACACGTTTCTACCAGCAGGGCAGCGGACCACTAGGCAGGTGGCTGATGGAAATCGAACCACCGTCAGTTCCGTGCATTGCTTGATGAAGTTGAAAGCGAATATTCTGATCTCCTCCTACACAACAAAGTCCGATGGCTGTCCAAGGGTGACGTTTTGCGTCACTTGTCGTCTGTTCAGAACACATGAAAACATTCCTGAAAAGCAAAGACCTGAACTACCCGCAACTGGAAGATACTGAGTGGCTTGAAAAGCTGCACTTTTTAGTGGATATGACTGTGACAAGTCACCTAAACGAGCTGAATGAAAGTCTGCAGGCGCCGCAAATGCTTGAAGCTGTTCTGTCATTCGAGCACAAGCTGACTGTCTTTGTAGAGATGTACAGCGAAGAAGAGAAGAGGATGCCGCTGCGTTTTACGCTTGCACTGACTTGCTTGGCATTTGCACAGAAATCAAACTTAACTGTATCAATTCGATTTGATATACTTTACCTTTTCAAAAGGCTGTTGTTTTATTTTTATAAACGTAGGCTGCATTTTATTGCACTCTGTTTAGTTCCCAGAGAGGGGCACGTCGGCACGTTCCATTTAGTTGTTTTTTGTTCGAATCCTCAAAATAAAAATGACATCAAAAATTGGATTTCTTTATTACATTTCTTTATTTTATCAAAGCAATGAAACATAATTCATTGATATTGTAATGAAGTTAAACTTGCACAACAGAGCAGTCACGTGACGCGTCGTTCTCCGCAGAATGCACTGCAGGGCAAATAAACATTTAATCGTTAATAATGCTCATTATGTATTTGTAGCAACTTAGTCATTTTGATAGCAGGCTAATAAAGCTAACATAAATACACATTGCATGTGTCACCTTCATTATAAGGCTTAAATAGGGCTTTTAATATTTTGCGGCTCCAGACATATTTGTTTTTTTCGTCCAATTTGGCTCTTTCAACATTTTGGGTTGCCGACCCCTGGATTAAGGAATACAGATGAAGATGACTGTTTCCAGAGTCTCACTGCATTTTCCATTTGACTGTAATCTCTGTTTAACTGTCCACAGCTGTTTGGCATCCATCCAGGTCAGGACTAGGGATGAAAGCCGTAGCAGGATAGAACTGAATGTACTGGAAAAAGGACCCAAACTCCACCTTAGCTCAGAAAAGAACCCAAACCTCATCTCACTTCTGCACAAGAGGTTAAAAGTGAAAAAGGTTAATGTATTGATTTTTGTTTGTCTTCTAGGAAGGAGAGGAAGGGAAAGAGGAGGAGGAGAAGGAGTCTTTAGGAAAACTGGAGTACTCTCTGGATTATAACTTCACTGATAACCAGGTACACTGGGCTGTAGACCTGCACATTGAAGCGAAAACGTATCATCAATGCAATATCAGCCCATGTATCAGACGATGTAAACTGCGATAAATGGTTACCAGAAATGTTTAGACACAACAAAACAACCTCATGGCAGCTGGAAGTGTTGAACAAATCAAATAAAGCCCTGCATGCATTTGACCAATAAGATGGAGCCCTTTAATGTTAAACGACCGTCTCCTAGAACTTCTGGAGTATAATTTAAGTTATATTTTCTTTTATTTAAACAAAACTGTGGTAGTGAATTGGAAATTATGTGTCAGTAGTTCCTTGTTTTGCCATGTCTTGTATCACAAGTCATATAGTCATTGCAATATTGATCACTAATGTCGCAAGCGTTCCTCAAACCGTGCAGGTAAACATCTGGAAATGTGTTGTTTTCCACAGCTAAACTAAACCTAATCTCTTTCTTCCTCTCAGCTCATAGTGGGCATCCTTCAGGCTCAAGACCTTCCAGCCATGGACATGGGGGGCACTTCAGACCCCTACGTCAAGGTGTACATGTTGCCAGACAAGAAAAAAAAGTTTGAGACAAAAGTTCAACGCAAGAACCTGTGCCCCGTTTTCAATGAGACGTTTACCTTCAAGGTTCATCCGTTTGGACATTTTCATGATGTCTAACCTGACGACTTGTTTTTCTGTTATTGTTTTCAGCTCATTCATGTAGAACTTCACCCTTCCTCTTCCAGATACCCTACAGTGAGTTGGGGGGTCAGACTCTGGTGCTGCAGGTTTTTGACTTTGATCGTTTTGGCAAACATGACGTCATTGGTGAAATCAAGATCCCAATGAACAGTATTGACCTCGGACAACCAATACATGAATGGAAGGATCTGGTTGGAGGAGAAAAAGAAGAGGTTGTTGATTTATATGCATCATATCCACAGTGAATTAAACATTAATGATTAATATCTAAAACGTAACAATTTATATTTTTCCTGACAGCAAGAGAAATTGGGTGATATCTGCATTTCCCTGCGTTATGTCCCCACGGCTGGCAAGCTAACGGTCAACATAATGGAAGCCAAGAATCTGAAAAAGATGGACGTAGGAGGACTGTCAGGTGAATATCTAGAGGGGAGAAGGTTGGCTCACATCATAGCATAAATGTCATGGATGACAGACATTTGCATTAATCCAGGGGTTTGATGGTTTAACTGGTAGCCATAATTTGGCTCTTGGGATTGGAAGTTGGGACTACATGATGGAGTAGTGATTCCAGCTCTTCCCTCTCAGTGAGAGGGAGGGTCTTGGTTCAAATCCCAGCTGGGTTCTTTCGGTGTGGAGTTTGCGTGTTTTCCCTGTGCATGTGTGGGTTTTCTCCTGGCACTCCGACTTCCTCTCACAGTCTAAAAACATGCTTCATAGTACAGTGGGTATCTTTATATTGTTCTTAGGTGTGACTGAGTGAGTGTGTGGGCCTGCAGCAGATCAGGTTGTACCCTGCCATTGCACAACAGTAAATGGCAAATGACGCATACTTATGTGGCGCTTTTCTACCTTCTTCCAAGGCCCAAAGCACTTTACAGTCACAGTCCCATTCACACACACATTCACACACTGGTGGCGGTGTAGGTACCATAACCGTTCGGCCTGGAAAATCCGTTCAAGGTCCTTTCGACTGAAGGTACCGTCACACTACGGTAACCCCACTTGGACAAACTACGTAGCGTCGATCTGCTCTGGCTTAAGTTAAAGTTATTTTCCCTCATAAATTGTGTCTGATGATCTTCTTTGTAATTTTTTAAAGAGATTTAGCCGCAATCTGCTTGTTATTCCAGTATAAATACAGCCTTGGCTGAAAATGTTGTTAGCACGGCTATATGTTGTTCTTCCGGGACTGTTCGGCCAATTATAAAGCACTGTGCTCATGGATTAAAAAAACTATAAGCGAACATGCATTCAATAATAATCATAGCAATAATAAAGGCACGTTTAAAAGATAATCTCGCTCTAAGTCGGAGCTCTGTTTGTTTACAACGGACTTCATAATATCTTCTTTTATTGTAGTATCGTCATTTGTCCAGACCAATCACTATCTGATGCGTCGTCTGACCAATCACATAATGTGACGTCAGCATTAGTCCCAGGACCCCGAACGGAAGTTCCAGGCCGAATGGTTAAGGTACCTACAGCGGCTCTGCTGTCAAACACCTTGGTCAACCTTCCACCAGAAGCAAGGTGGGGTTCAGTGTTTTGCCCAAGGACACTTTGAGACATGGGCGGGCAAGGCGGGAATCAAATCTGCAATCTTCCAATCAGAGGTCAACCACTGCACCTCGGCAGCCCCACCCAGTAACTGCATTGACTCCAGCAACCCAATTACCATGGAAGGGATTCACCGGATTCTGAAGATGGATGGGTGGATTTAATGTTCTCTTATGTTGTTGTCTGGCTGAGATTGTGACTCACATTTGTTTTCACCCAAACACCGTTGGGTTACAGTCCAGCTTTTACTTTGACTATACCCAGCTACAAGGATCTGAAAACATTAAATGCACAAGGACTGTTAACAAAGGACCAAGGATTCATGTGTGTTTGTCGGTTCCAGATCCTTTTGTGAAGGTGGTGCTGCAGCACAACGGCAAGAGACTCAAGAAAAAGAAGACATCCGTCAAACAAAACACCCTGAATCCTTATTTCAACGAGAGCTTCAGCTTTGAAATTCCCTTCTCCCAGATCCAGGTTGGTTCTCCACAGAGATAAATTCTAGTGCCCCAACCCAGCTGTGTGAAAATTGTTCTCCACAACTGAGCCATCCACGGGGGGAGTAGAGTGCTATGGTCATGGCTGTGCTCAGGAACCACTTTGGGAATTAACCCTTTAACACCGGAACTTAAGCTCCAGTGTTGATGTTCTTTGAATTACAATAACTCTTCAATCGTTCACGCAATTCACGTAATTCCAACGAGTTCTGAAGCAGCTTTGCACTGGTATGCAACACTTTCCAGTAGTAAAGTGTTTCCGCAATCAACATAAACCGATTCTTATGCGGAGAAAAGTAGCTCTTTGCTTTTCTATTGTAGAGTAATAAGGTGTTACATATCAGTACAAAGCTTCTTTTCTGCACTTCAAAATCAATTGGAATTACAATAACGGCGTAAATGGTCAAATAATCAAAGAATTACAGTAATTTGAGGAGCGTGTGTTAGTTCATGTCAATGGAAAAATCTCTATAGTGTTAAAGGGGTAAGCCCCTACTCCAAGCCCTTATACTGGCATTGCATCCTATTATCAATGTCTGCAAAATGACTCTTCCAAGGATCCAAACCAATCATCTCATGGGCTCAAAGCATTGACAGTAAAATAACAACTGGACTAAACAACCACTCCCCCCCCCCCCCCCCGTTCCAAATAAGAAGTACCCTCTGCTCCCAAAAAGTCAAAATCCCGTAGACTTCTGTTGAGAAATAAACAGCGATTACTCAGTCACTATGTTCATCAGAATAACCATTCTTCCTCCACTACTTTTTATTAGCATGTTCTCTGTAATCCTAATTTATTTTTCACAATAATTTTTCTGTAGCGCAAGTTATTCAAGTTAGAAACTGACTAATCAGGCATCTCAATAAAAGTATCAGTTAAAAATCTGTTCCAGGTAAATCTCAGCTTCTGTTTTATCCCATCATTAGAACGTGACATTTTTTAAATATTTGTTGCCATAAAATATTTCTTAGTTCAAAAAATGGAATTTTAGTTAATGCACTTTTTACTTTTTCTCTTATTTTCTCTTTACTTTGATATTTCATCTTTATTTTAATAGGGTTAAAATCACCTGGCATTCTCTCAACCCAGATTACAACAGTCCTTAAGCAAAAGTAGCCATGAGATATGATGAGGGGATGGCCTGCTTCTTCCCTAACCATGATACTGCCACCCAAACGTTAGAATGGGATGAAAAAACAAAGGTCACATAGTTTAGCAAAAAAAAAACAAAGTATGACACGTAATTCAAAATTATGGTAACTGAAAGAACAAAGGTTTTTAAACATCGGTGAACAGGGTTCCGAGTTCTAAGATCAAATATTTCAAAACCTTTAAAGATCCGCCACACAGACTCAACATCTGCATCTCCCAACTCTGTTGGCAATTTTCCTTCGTCTTCTCTGTAGAAAGTGCAGGTTCTCATCACAGTCTACGACTACGACAAGCTGGGCAGCAACGATCCCATTGGCAAGTGCTGGATCGGTTATGGCGCCTCCGGTGTCGGGCTGCGCCATTGGTCTGACATGTTGGCCAACCCCAGGCGTCCGGTGGCCCAGTGGCACACGCTCCTGCCCGAAGAGGAGGTGGATGCTGCTCTGAAGGCCCCCATCCGCTGAGCACAACAGCCAGGCTGCCGTCAAAACACACAAGCGCAGGTCTTCTAACAGAAGACAGAACTTGGATAGAAACTTTAAGAAACTGTCAGAACTTTCCTTTGTCATCCAGCTGTGTCTGTCTGAATAAATAAAATGAAATAACACTAGCTTAAATGTGCCGCCACAGATTTCTGTTGACTTGTTCATTTAAAAAACTCACTTTAGCACCAGAGATTGCACCAAGCGAATAATTTTCTCCACCTTAAATTATTCAGATGTTTCTTACATATTTAAAGAAATACAAATTCAATTCACGGAATTGACTGTATATTTCAAAAATCCCACTTTGTCTTGATTTTTTTGAACACTTGTTATTTCTTATTGAAACATGTTAATAAAGCAGACAAGGAAAATACATCTAAATATGATCAGTTGTAACTTATTCTAGCATAGTCTTACTTTTCTTGTTGAGTAAAATGTTTTTATTTTTGTTCTTTAACAAACTCTTCAACCTATAAAAGGAAATGACATGTTTTAAAATGACTTTTAGAAAAAAAAGAAGGCCTAAAACAAGATTTTTGCTACTTTTTACGACATATAATGTTTGTGTTTACTTATGTCAGATAATTTCGACTGGATTAGTTTGGTCATCACTTTTCTTGTGATTTGATGTGTTGGTTTATTTCCACCAATCGTGGATTTGTTATCAGTGTTTGCATGTGGGAACACAGTGTCTGGGTGTGTATTATCATTTATATTCTTCCTAAAAATGGAAATTGTTTTTTTGTTTGACTGATTATCCAAACTAGAGCAGTAAATAAACATGTGACAGATGGTTTGGTGGAAGCATGGATTTATTTTTTTGTGCATAGAAAGTTGACATTTTGTTCTTAGCAGAGGGAATGAAATACTTTTGATATAAACATAACAGCATGGATGCATTTACATGAGCAGACAATGAATTGCCAATGAATCCTTGTCTCTAAAGCTCAACAGGAAATATTCTGTGAGGGAGGGTAGATGTGGAATTATGGCAAATGGAGAATATTCTGAAAAAGGAGATATTAAAAAGGATAAATAAAAATCTGTTGTAAATTATAAAAGATGTGAAGCTAAGTTTTGTAAATATAATTCATTTAATCTCACATTTTATAAAATTATGAGTGTTTACATCAAATTGAACTGCAAAATACTGTTAATCTGCATCTCCAAAGCTGTCCTGCTGACATCCTGAACTCCATCCCTCCTCCCCCAGGCTCCCAGAAGACTAGTTTGTAATTATTCTAATTAATTTATTTTTAATGTAAACTAATAATTACTGAGAAAAAGAAAGAAGTGGCTCCCATTGTAAAAGTGGTCTGCAAATAAAGTTTGGCTTGATTTGATTTGATTTGATTTGATTTAATTCTTGATTTTTTTTAATCTAATTTGACTTTTTTTCACACTTTTTTTTACAAAGCACTTTAAGATATCCCTCAAAATATAAATGAAAAGGACAGAAATATAACTGCTTTCTAAAGTTCATGTAGAGTTTTGGTTATGAATTTTGATTTATCACTGAGAAACCCAAAATCACAAGTGAGATAGGAGATATTCTTTTTTCCCCCCCCAGCTGTAACAGTATTATGAGCCCATATCCATGAAAAGATAACAGAAAAGAAGAAGCTGGAAAATATCTTGGTGTTACAGATAAGGTGCACCCTCCCTGGAATATTTGATGATTGACGTTTCTCTTGAGAATTGCACCTCGAGCTGTTTGTATGAAAACATTGGCCTGCTACATCCGTTAGTGAAAGATGTATTACAATAAAGATCAAGGAATCTCCTCTGGTAACAAGGACTGCAGGCTTTATGAACCCTTAAAGGTCTCAGAGTGTTCTGTTGTTTAATATGATGAGAATGAGGAGTGGTCTACCTACAATAGAAAATCCTCCCAGGAGAGGAACAATGTCCTGGAGATGTGTCTGTCTGGCTTTAAAGAGCCTATATCATGCTTTTCTTAACCTTGTGCTATCCTATAGCGTCAAGATGACCATTGACGTGTTTGTCCTACCATGACAAAGGTGGATAAAGGTGGAAATGTTCATGTAATCCATGGACACCAGTGAAGATCACAAATCACTGAAGAAAAAAGGTTCAGTGCACTGTCTAGTGGGTCTACGTGACCCCACTCCCAATGTTAAAGTGCCTAGGATAGCACAACGGTTAAACCTTTCAGAGTAAACTACTGTTTATCCATATATATGATAATATATTACAAAAGCTGGATCAAAATACTGATTTGGGGTTGTTTTTTGTGAGGAATGAACATTATAATACAATTAAAAGCTTAAAAAGTTGATTTTGCATGGTATAGGCCTTTTAAAACTCTTTAAAGCACAGAATCTGCTCAGTTGAGGATTTTTATTCATATCTTTCAGGCAACTGTCAAAGGAACTGTGTTGTCCGTATTTTACTGGATTTGTCTGCTGCTTTTGACAAATCCAACGTGCGTTCAATGGCGTGTCATGATTATAAACACATAGAAGTTTGCGTAGCTCCGTGTGAAGACAAGAGTTGTGAACGCAGAAGCTTGAAACCCATAGACTTTTCATTGTAATTGGCCACTAATGCTTGTTGCAGAGGATGATGTGAACGTAGCTTAAGAGTCAGTGAACACAGGCTGACCTTGAAATGATTGCAATAATATCAAAAACGTCATAAAATGTGCGTGAATCCAATCCAACCACTGCAGTAAACAACATAAAACATCCAGATATTAGTGGCTGAACATTTTATTATCAATATTTATTTTGAAGTAGTCTTCTTCACCCACTAAAATTGCCTGCAAAGAGGAAGCTAAGATCATGGGGCAGAAATGTTTCTTCTCTTTCTGACATCCTCAGCGTTTATTTCCAGCGACCGCCCACTTTTGCTTTGCCATGGCCTTTTTTACTGAAGGGGAAAGAAAGTGAAAAGTAAGTCATGTTTCTTGACAGTGTAGACAATGAGTCTATAAACGCTGCAAGAACAACTACTCACAATTTCTGAGCATGCTGGATTCTGTTCAGCAACACAGTGATCTGTAGGAGGCATGGAGAAATTCATTCTTGTTTTGTTCATTAAATTCTGCATAAATATGGATACAACTGATCCGGATGAGAGGTTTTATTCATTTTTTCTTGTTTGTTTCATTCAAACAAACAAACAAACAGACAAACTTAAATGCAGACAGAAGGGTAAAAAGTATTTGTCAGCCACTGATTCTGCAAGATGTACAATTTAAAAAGATGAGTTTGGTCTGTAATGTTCAGTCTAGACACACATTAACTGTGAGAGACAGAATGTAAAAAAAATCTAGGATATCATTAAAGAATTTGTTTGTATATTGGTGTAGAAAATGAGCATTTAAATCATGAAAACAAGCCAGAATTCTGTTCCTCACACACGTTACTTCTTGTATTACCTGTATGCCTGTATTAAAGACACCTGTCCACACCCTTAAACAGTCAAACGGCAACTTTCCCAACAAGCAAGACCAAAGAGCTGTCGAAGGACACCAGGGACAAGATTGTAGACCTGAACAAGACTGGGATGAACCAAACTACGATAAAATAGCAGCTTGGAGAGAATTGATTGACTTCTGGAGCAATTATTAGGATCTGGAGGAAATGGAAGATCCCTGACATTCCTCCTCATCAAAACATCCCCACTCTTGAGAAGATCTGTGTGGGATAATGGACCAACATGGCTGCTGCAGAGTGTGAAAATCTTGTAAAAAATGCTAGGAAATGTATGAATATTATTATCCTTAAAAGTCAAACAATATGATTTCCTGGAACCTTTTTACATTCTGTCTTTTTCAGTTGAAGTGAATCTGTGTTGAATTTGAACCAGACAACTTATAGAAATGGTCAGATCTTTTTTTGGCCCCTTATTGTGTTTAGGTCCATTCTGAATTACCCTTATTGATATTTTTACAAATATTTATCTTTCTTTTTTCCTTAATAAATTAGATCAGAAAAAATGAAGCTAAAATTGAAGTTAATAAAAAGCCTTTTTAATAAAAACCAAGTTTTATTTTTTGAAACACGTTTTCTCTGTTGTGAACTCACAAAATAGAAACAAAGAGCCAGCGCCTTAAAAAACAGTCTTGATTTGTTCGTTAACGTCTCGACTCTGATTTTAAACAGACACATCTGTCATCTTGACATTTCTGTATACCTCATATTTCTGGTGTTTCATGTGCTCCATGTAGTCAAACTTTTCTGATTCCAGCTGGTAAATCCAGTTCCACATGTCCTGAGCCCGTTTCCTTAGAAACACAAAGTTAGTAGTCAACCGATTATTTTATATTCTGTGGATTCTTCCTCCTATTAGTTCATACATTTCTGTTTACTAATGCAGTTGTTTTTCATTTGCTGTTACTTAACATGTGATTAAATAGACCTTTCCTGTTTCCAATTAACAATAAATATTTTAGGCTTTAATGTGTTTTAAATAAACAATATGAATTAAAAGCATGATGATGCCATTTTTAGCCTAAATCAAACAATCTGTGTTGTTTTCTATCTAGGACATAGCTTGTGCAGAGCGACAGTGGTTCATCAGAAACCCGTCTCTTATTAACGGGCAGGACTTTTGATGCAGAAGTCAGCCTCAGATCCCATCATTCCTTTGTTTACACTCTCCCCTGCTGGCTTACAGTCCCTCACAACCCCGACCTAAAATCTTTGGTGCAACAAAAAGCGAAATGGGAGCTATCCAGCCGAACAGTTTTGGGTCAGATTCCAGCTCAGACGAGGAAAACGAAGACGTATTCGTCTGCAAGCGGATGTATCGGAATAGGGCGGAGCAGGGAGACCTTGGCCCGCCCATTTCTGTTGCTGAATCACAACTGAGAGCTTTTTCAATTGGCATATTTTTGTCTGCTCCTGATTCACAATGATTAGAATAAAGACATACTAAGACATTCAGTTTTATCCTTCATTTTCTTTGCATATGTCCTCCCACATGAAAACAATGCTGCAGGAACATTTAAAAAAACACCCAAAACACATTTGAAATATAAATAGTCTTCTCACATAACAATAAAAGAGCTAAAAATCTTTAGTACACGTGACTTACTTCAGAGCATCCTCCCTTAGGTTTTCAATACCTAGAGGTTGCCGTCTTTCAATCAGAGTTTTCTTCTTGATTTCTCTGGCTGTCATGCGTTTGCCTTTCCTCGACTCAACCTGGAATGGAGCACAGTCTGCCGTCACCCCAAGTCTGTCTTCATCTCATCATCATCCCACCTGACTGTCACCTTAGCAAGGAAGCCTCCGAAGTTTGCCCCCATGTTGGACAGCACTTTCTTCTTCTTGGCATCGTCGTCTGCCTTCTTCTTGGCCTCCTCCTCCTCTTTCCTCAGACGCTCCTCCTGTCATGTGGGAAGCAGACATTGATGACAATAGAGCGGTGGATGTCCTGTTTTACTTTAAAGACCCACTCTGACAGAAATTGAGTTTTTAACATATTCTTGGGGCATTTTTGTCACGATGAAGGACATAGAACTTAAGCTTAAAATGGCATTTCTAAGTATTTCTTTATTAAAAAATAAATCGTAAATCAGGACCAAATGTTACAAGAAGATGTTAAAAACACCAAAAACACAGTTTTCATTGGAGTGGGTCTTTAAACTCTGCAGCATTCAGCTTCCAGAGATTCATGAAAACGTTCTGATCAGCAATTCAACTTTATTTTGAAATTGGTCTTAAACAGGAAGTAACGTGTTTCCAAATAAAGTCGATGAGCTTCTCTTTGGTGATAGAAAACCTATATGCTTTTTTAATGCTTTTTTTTTGTATTGTTTGATACTAAAGCTGGTGTAGGTTTTTTAAGGCGAGCTATAGGTAAGAAATGGGCAAAGGCCTGTTCCCGTGTGTCGTTGGGGGAATTCCGGCTGCCGCTGCTGCTGCGGCGGGGGTATGGGTGTGGGGGTGGCTGGGCGCTCCTCCTCCTTCTTTTCACATTCCACCATCCATTTTAGAAGAACATAAATACTCACCTGAGCACAGGTGTTGGCTCACCTTTGCACTAATAGTTTGCATGATTGAATGAATGAAAGATTTCACACTAGTTGGTTTAAAGGCATAGGTATGCGTTCGTGAACACTATCTGTTTTGTGTGCATGTTGACATGTGGACATTTTTGCGGCTAGCAGGTGTGTTGATAATATTTGAGTGTGTGTGAACAGGCCCCGCCCTTTTTGTACTACATTTGAACCGTACCTTAACGATAAACAACCAGTAAGCCTGTCTGCTCTATGCTGCTTCATGGTCTTACCCCCCTTCCCCTCCTATTATCACCCTCATTCCCCCCCCCCTCTCTCTAACGTCCCTCTCTCTTCTTCCCCTCTTTCCTTTTCCGTCCGGTCCAACACCAAAGATTTTCAAACATGATTGAAATTAATAAATTTTGGCCTCAATTACAAAAGGGGTTTATTCAGACATACCTTTGGTTTGTCTGAAGATGAATAACCCCTCTTGTTAAAATAAAATATGTCCAACACAAGAGGCCCTCAGCTCTCATCTGTTTGCCTAGCTGTTGGACAGGACAAGTTAAAAAAAAAAAAAAAAAAAAAAAAAAAAAAAAAAAGAAATGGGCAAAGGCGCACAGGGCACGGAGGTCGACCCCTGCATAGATGCATGTGACTAAAGCTTTGAACGCTGTATGTTCAGGATGAGGCTGTTAATTCCTCAAATGAGGAACGTGGGAAGTGACGGTTTCTGTTACCGCAATCCTGTGCTGTCGGTCCTTCTCCTTCTCAGCTCTAACCCTCTGGATCTCGGCTCTCTCAGACCGCCGGCGCTCCTGCAGGAAACATCTGGTATTTATATTTCAGCACTGAACCGTCACAGGAAGTTGATGCATCTTTAAAAAATAAAAAAGCTCACAATTCGCTCCTTGAGGTAAATAAGCTCCTCCTCTTCCTTCTTTCTCTGCTCAAAATGCGCATCAATCAGAGTGTGGAGCTCCAGCATGTCCTTCTCCATGCGCTTCCGGTGGATGTCCTGTGTCACCAAAGTTTGTCAGTGAAACCGGATGAAGACGGATTCTCTCCATGTACGTCTCAAAACAGCAAGTTGACGTGAAGTCAGAAATGAACTCATACACGCAGAACAAAAGTTGTGCTGCAAAAGGATTCAATCCCAGCTCTACGAGTAGTTCTCATACAGATTTCTTAGTTTCTCAGTTTCTCCTGATCCAACAGCTAATGAAAGGTTTTCCACACAACATCCCAGGAAAGTCCCACCAACAAGCTGATATTTCCATGCTTAGCCCAATTTTGGTCAAATGTTTTTATCTTTCTCCACACTAAAAACCGGATGACTGACATTCAACAACAGTCCAATTCCAAACTCAGACTTTTATTATTAGCCGTCAGCAGTTGAAGTTGCAACAAGGTTTTTTTTTGTTGCACCAGAGAAGTCAGAGGAAATGGTAAAATTACTTCCCGTTTGATTGGATTAGATGTGGACTTACGTCAAAATCCACCCTGTCTCCCTCAGGAATCTTTGGAGGTGCGAGTTGGGGCACCATGGGTCTGTGAAAAACAAAAACTTTAGAGGAAAAAAGCCAAAGAATTTGAAAAGACTCTTTAGTACCAAATGTGGAGGAACGTACTTGGGTTTCGGACGTTCCTCCTCTGGAGAGAAAAGCAGCAGATTTTAGCATTAGACTCATGTAGAAGAATACAAATACAGAATGTTGGATTCATTTAAGGGGATGGATGGATGGATGGATGGATGGATGGATGGACAGATGGATGGATAAATGGATGGATGGATGGATGAACGGATGGATGGATGGATGGATGGATGGATGGATGGATGGATGAACGGATGGATGGATGGATGGATGGACGGACGGATGGATGGATGAACGGACGGATGGATGGATGGATGGATGGATGGATGGACGGATGAACGGATGGATGGATGGACGGATGGATGGATGAATGGATGGATGGATGGACGGACGGATGGATGGATGAATGGATGGATGGATGGACGGACGGATGGATGGATGAATGGATGGATGGATGGACGGATGAACGGACGGATGGATGGATGGATGGATGGATGGATGAATGGATGGATGGATGGACGGATGAACGGATGGATGGATGGACGGACGGATGGATGGATGAACGGACGGATGGACGGATGGATGGACAGATGGATGGATGGATGAATGGATGGATGGATGGATGGATGGATGGATGGATGGATGAATGGATGGATGGATGGACGGACGGATGGATGGATGAATGGATGGATGGATGAATGGATGGATGGATGGACGGATGAACGGATGGATGGATGGACGGACGGATGGATGGATGAACGGACGGATGGACGGATGGATGGACAGATGGATGGATGGATGAATGGATGGATGGATGGATGGATGGATGAATGGATGGATGGCTGGACGGATGGATGGATGGATAAATGGATGGATGGATGGATGGATGGATGGATGGATGGATGGATGGACGGACGGATGGATGAATGGATGAATGGATGGATGGATGGATGAATGGATGAATGGATGGATGGATGGATGAATGGACGGATGGATGGATGGATGGATGTGAACTCAATGAAAATGTTTGTTCCCATGTCTCACCTTCTTCCGGAGCATCTTGATCTGCAGGGCAGGAACACAGAGACGGGAAAGACGCACAAATGTTGATTAAACGTCACATGAAAGGAAAAAGATATTAATTGTTTAATATGAAAGAAAAGAAAATGATATCAAAAGGAGAAAGCAACATGAAGATGAGCAATTTCAACATCCTATTTAAAAAGAATTAGGGAGTGAAAATTTGAAGAAAAATGTGAAAAATTGAGAATTTTGGCTAAACAGAAAAAACACGAGGAAAGCGAGAAATGATTAAAAAGATGTAGAATTACCACAAATAGCATCAAGTTATTAGAAAAAACTGCATTTTTATAATATTGGACAATACCTTCAAGTCTTCTGTTTTGCATTCCTTAATTCAAATACAAAATTAATATTTTAGATTAGAGAAATCAGAAATGTAATACTGTATTATTTTTCTGCATAAAAACTAAAACTGAGGATTTTCTTATATTATAAATCTCTCCCATTGCAAAACAACTTTGCTGTTTATTTTTTACTTTCCAAAAAACAAGAATGGATGATGGATCACCTAATCCTGTCTGTGGATCACCTAAACCTCTCTGTGGTTCACTACTTCTCTCTGTGGATCACCTAATCCTCTCTGTGGATCACCTAGTCCTCTCTGTGGATCACCTAATCCTCTCTGTGGATCACCTAAACCTCTCTGTGGATCACCTAATCCTCTCTGTGGATCACCTAGTCCTCTCTGTGGATCACCTAATCCTCTCTGTGGATCACCTAAACCTCTCTGTGGATCACCTAATCCTCTCTGTGGATCACCTAAACCTCTCTGTGGATCACCTAAACCTCTTTGTGGATCACCTAATCCTCTCTGTGGATCACCTAATCCTCTCTGTGGATCACCTAGTCCTCTCTGTGGATCACCTAATCCTCTCTGTGGATCACCTAAACCTCTCTGTGGATCACCTAATCCTCTCTGTGGATCACCTAGTCCTCTCTGTGGATCACCTAATCCTCTCTGTGGATCACCTAAACCTCTCTGTGGATCACCTAATCCTCTCTGTGGATCACCTAAACCTCTCTGTGGATCACCTAAACCTCTTTGTGGATCACCTAATCCTCTCTGTGGATCACCTAATCCTATCTGTGGCTCACCTAATCCTCTCTGTGGATCACCTAAACCTCACTGTGGATCACCTAAACCTCTCTGTGGATCACCAGCTGACTGCTTTGCTAGATATTCTCAACGCTCGTGCTACAATGTTCAGACTATTATTTTATGAAACATCTGGTATTTGTTGCCTAAATATTCAACATAGCAGTCTGTGTCCTCGTCTTTGGAGCTCCTGATGTTTATAGTTCAATAAATTGATATACAATTGTCAAATCAAATATTCAATCAAAAAATACAACATATTTTTGACATTGGTCGTTCTCCTATGGATGCAGTTTGATTTTATACTTTTGAAGACAAAACTGTGAACATTTTGGAGGTTTATTTAATGGTTAAGACGTGCTCAGTTTAAATCCCAGGAACAGACAATCAGATGTTTCTGGAATGAACAGAAACACGGAAGTTCCTCGACTTCCAAAACGGACGCTGTCGTCCGCTGAAATGTGAGGAACGGCTGCCTTTTCTGCAAATCACTGTGGAAAGTCAAGGTGTTCTGTATCATAAATCACTGACTGAGAAAAACATTTTGGCACGTCAAAATTCTTTGAATTCACCCAAAACTCTAATTCCCACACTCCCCACCCCCTCAGTGTTGGTATCACTGATAAGCCCCCAGTGTCCTCTGTATATCAAAAAGGTCATTCAGTAGAGATATTCAGGTTTGGAAATGTCCTCTACAAGGGACACATTCGCATCGCTGGCATAGTCAGGAGGATAAAACATGTAATGTGTTGGAAACATTTCAGAAAACCTGAAGATTCTTGAACTCTTGCTGTTCTGAGAGTTTGCACCATTAATAAAATGTCTGCATGATGAGAATGAAGGACCAGAACGGCTGTGAGGACCATCTCTAACGCTACAGGTAGAAATTATTCTCTAGAAAAAAACAAAAAACGATGCCTGATTTTCAGAATCTGATTTCAGAAACTAAATCCGATTCAGATGTGTCTTCATCTAAACCCAAATATAATGATCTGACTTTAGGGTGGAGATCCATGATGTGGTTTCATCTCACCTTGGTACTCTGTCTGCTCTGAGGGTCCAGGTTTGAGTCAAGAGAGGAGAAGGAGAAAGGGGGAGCAGGGGGGGTTTACAACTTCAAGAAAGAAAAAGGAAAAGCTTCTATGGTCTTAGTTGAAAAATTTCAGATCAGATGCTACCTTCTTCCTCTACCACAACCTCAGTCTCCTCCTCTGGCTCAGGCTCCGCCTCCTCCTCCTCGACTTCTGGAAGGAAATCCACAGAGACGTGAGACGGACAGTCTTCCATTCTGTGGAAAACCCACAAACCTACCTTCAGTCTGATCCCTTAAGAGAGAAAAGAAGAAGGAAGAAAGTTATAACACATAACATGGATTTCAGCCTGAAGAAGATGCTGTCGCAAATCTCGCTTTGCTTACTCGTATTCCTCTTCTGCCTCCGACATGGCTGCAATTAAAGGAGAAAGATGAAGAGTCTCTGACAAAGAGGAGGACATGTAAAATCAAGAAATACTATCTAAAATACTGTCTTTTAAACAAATATTTTATGTAAATAAGTATAAAAACTTGTAACCAGCAGGATTGGTGCAAAGTGCAATGCAGAGATTTGGATAACTTTACTGAAGTTGTCATTTTTTCCCCTTAGCATTTTAATTTTGAAATAATGGTTTCTTCATTTTTGATGAAGAGTCTATGAAATAAAGTTGGTGTGTGATTCCCTTTTCCTCCCTGGCATCATGTGACCACAGCCTTCCCTCCCTTCTTAGCCCTTGTGCTATCTTAGATGACCCCACCCTTCCATTGACGTGTTCTCCCTACCATGACAAAGGTGGATAAAGGTGGAAAGATTTCATGTAATCCATGGACACCAGTGAAGATCACAAATCATTGAAGAACAAAGGTTCAGCGCACTGTCTAGTGGGTCTAGATGACCCAACTCACAATGGTAAAGTGTCTAGGATAGCACAAGGGTTAAACCACCCTCACTTTTTAGAAGGTCGGCGCCAAAATAAATCTTTTGGATTGTTTTGGAGTCAAATTTCTGGGGTCAACAGTTTCAAAGACCCCAAACATTGTGGAAGAATAAACCAAAGCCGTTTTAGCTGTAGAGACAAAACAAAAGCAAAAGTGTTTTTTGCAGATTCTAGAGATTTCACCTGATTTGGGGAACTTTTAAAGTTCTGGACTTTTCTCGTCTTCAGTGATATGTGGTTGTTGGTTTTGTTGGGTGCCTGCTTGAAGTATAAATGATCTCAGAACTCAAAAAGGCCAAACTGAGAGTTCAAACTATGTGAGGAGCTGTCCTGTGTATCAGGCAGGAGTGAGTCGTCCTCCCTGAATCCCAGGAGGCATTTGTGGCTTTTGTCCTGGGATTTCACACTTAGATTCTCTCAGCTCTGCACCGTCGTCCTGAGCTGCCATTGTTCTGACACAAACACACATTTGTCGAGAGCGTGTTCTGCTGACATCCTCCTGGCTGGGAGCGGGCAGGAGATGGACGGGGTGCCAACAGGTGTGAATGTGACCTGGGAGGGGGCAGCATCAGAGAAGATTGGGTTTCTCTCACTTTCTAGTTCCCCCTCCTACACCTTTGACTTGGCTCACAGCGACCCCAGGCTTTCCTCTGATTTAGATGACGTGGGTTTCAAAGGAACTGATCCTCTTGGAAACAGTGAACTGTTTCTGTATTCAATACTGGCATGTCCACCTCATGTCCAGAAGTCTGTATTGACGTGTAGGTCTTGAATGGATTTATTAGACTATTGTTTTTGTTCTAGTCTTTAAATAACTCACAAATAGCTCAGCAGTCATTTAAAAAAGGCAGCATAGTGTTTTTTTTTTTGTTTTAATTTCTTGGACAGCTGCTCCTTTGGATCCAACAAATTTTCATTTGTTGTCCTGGTTTCTTTTGTTAGTAATCCAGTAAATACTCTGATGCAAGTGTGAGTTTTTTCCCCCCTTTCTTTAGCTGGTGTTTCTGCTGTACACCTATACAGTTATGCAGTGGTAAAGGATGCCCACATTCCTATTGGCAGTTAGTATTGCTCTCATGCTGGAAGTATCTCAGCGTCTGCAAAAACTTCCAACTTCAAAGAAGCACAGGAATGGTTACTGAATTGAACATGATTGACGTTTTGAAAGGGGCTGTTCCTCTTGAGTGAATTTAGGCTTTGTTCTGGATTCTGCTAAGGGAGACCAGCTTCAGCTCCTATTTAACCATAAAGAAGCATAAATTAGGGTTTAGGGATTTGACCTAAATGACCTAGAACGACAGAAAAACCGTCTATATTTCAGAAAATATAGTCCTACTTAAAATAGTTTGCTTTTATCTAACACTTTCATAGAGTGCATCATATTAGTTACCACAGCCATAAAGTTAAAAGCTGTTAAATGTTCTCTATTGTTGCACTTCCTGACTTCTGTACATCTATAGTCTTCAATGCGTTAAAGGCTATAAAGCATTTAACCCATTGTTTTTCTGTTTCTCTTTATTCTAGTATCATTCACCATGTTTGGCACTTAACCCCTTCTACATTTTTTCAGCTATTTTCATTCAACTATTAAAATGTTCAGCTCCTTTTCCAGCTATGAATTTTGGACCTTCAAATCCTTGAACTTTTCAAGAAATTCCAGGATTTTTGCCTCCATTGAAATACATGGGGAATCCTTGAAA
The DNA here is from genome assembly GCF_053564925.1 of Oryzias latipes. Classification (NCBI taxonomy): domain Eukaryota; kingdom Metazoa; phylum Chordata; class Actinopteri; order Beloniformes; family Adrianichthyidae; genus Oryzias; species Oryzias latipes. Next base: position 2,973,652 of record NC_136244.1, on the reverse strand, counting down.
ACCTTTGCTTCTTTCTGGGGTGCAGAAGCTCGCTAGTTCGATCCCCCGCACTCACATTTATTATTATTATTATTATTATTATTATTATTATTATTATTATTGTAGTATTTATTTTCATTCAGCAATATAGCATTTAACCCCGCATTTTCTTCTGGAAATGCAGATCTTTCTAGTTATTTCAGGGTTTTTTTCTGCTTTGTTTAATTTTTTACTACTTGCAATATGTGTTTTGTCCCTCAGTCTTTTTCAGTTCCACGTTGAAACAGTAGATGAGACACACCAAGGTTCACTTGGAAGATAGGACAGAAAGGGGGAACCCTCACTCATTTTTCCCTGAGGTCTATGAATAAAGGGATAAGGGATAAAGGGATAAAGGATGAGAATTGGGGATCATCCTTGGGGATTGGGGATCATGTGGAGAAACAGTCAGAGGTGCACATTTCATTGCCTCAGACAGGAATGAAAGGGGGAGAAAAAAATCAGAGGATTTAATGTGAGAGTCGTATTCCAGAGGGTGACAGGCTTTAGTGGTCAAGGACAATGAGTCTGTGGGCTGGGAGGGTAGAAGTGTGTACGCAAGCGTAAGCCTTCATCATCAGAAGCAATGGCAGGAGGCTTCTGTTTGCTTTTATTGGGTTTAAGAGGAGAGAGGAAAGGGTAGGTGAGAGCCATTTACAAGAAAAAAACATTTAGTTGCGATAATCAATAAAAAGATGTTAACACTAGAGTTTGTGTGGATAAACAAAAGATCTTCACACAGAACAATAGGGATGTTACAGTGGTCTCAATTACAAATTAGGGTGAGGGAGGATTGGACTAAACCCGGTAGCAAAAATAAAATATCAAATTACAAATCGTGAAGAATTATTGAAAAAAAATGAGACCCAACCAACCCTTCGGGAGGATTGTGGCCGCTTGCTGTGCAGCCAAATGCTTTTCACGGAAATGAGAGTGAGGTGGGCGCTGAAGTGAACACCGGTGTTTCTGTGGCTAATCCCACCGGCCTGATGAAAGGGACGACTGATGGATCTTTATTGTGCTCCCATGGTATATTTGAGGAATGTAGAGGAGCAGCCGTGATGCTAAATTTACACCCTCCTTTTGTGAGGCCACAGAACGACAACTGTCACGACGGAGTAAAGTTGCAAACAATGAGTTGTTCAGTGTGGCAGGAGGAATAAAATCCTCCTTTTTGGACGTCCAAGGTTGTGAAAAGTGAATGATAATTTATGAATCTGGCTGACTGCTCCTCCTCACTTTTTCTTTACTTATGCGTATTTCATTCAGTTTGATGTATTTGGAGGAACAAATCAAAGAAACCATTGAAAGTTGGTCTAGAAAAATATCAGTTAAAGCCAAAATAATTTTCAGCTACCTGGATGTAAGGTGAAAAAAAATCACTTTTTGTTAACATAAAAAAATACTAGAATTATAGATAGATCATGCTTGTCCAAAGTCCGGCCCGTGCGCCAAATGCAGCCCTCGTTCACCGGCAGCCTATAGGCACCTGTCATAATATCAATAATCAGCACTTCCTGAGAACTGCGATTTCTTGATTGTAATTGCTAAATTATGTCATAAGTCCTTATAACCCTTGTGCTATTTTGTGGGTTCATCTGGACCCCACACGATAGCACAAGTGATTAACCTGTGATGACAACCTATGACTTCTTGACCTTCAGAGGATTAAAGAGCCCATATCCTGCTTTTCTTGAGCCTTTTTAGAGTAAACTATATCCATGTATATGATAGTATATTACTTTTGGTACACCAACGAACAACTTTTTAATAAAATATGAGTTATTTTTATTGCTCATTTCCCTACCCAGGAGTAAGACGACTCGATCTCTGAGGCTCCGCCTTGTTCTCCTTGTGGGTGCTGCCCATTTCATGACTTCAACCTAGAGTCAGCCTCAGCAGCTTGTCTGCGTTTTGCCCACCAAAACAAACAACATCCATACTTTTGCAAAGACGGATGTGCATTTCGTGTTTATAAGAGTAAAGCGTTTAGTCGATCACCGCTAGCTCCATGGAGAAAGTGGGGGGTTGTCTTAGCTTGGGGGCGGAGCTGGCAGCGCATTTAACCCTCAGAATGCAGGCTGAATGGTTGGCCCATAAAAGATTGTCCCCTCACCAAATCTGGCCCTCTTTGCAAAAAGTGCAGCCACCCCTGACCTAGATGAGTCCTACCCTCATCATGATGAGGGTAGGATTAAAAAAAATGGACTGATCAAAATCTATCTAACTTAAAATATGCAGTGTTGAACTATGATATCCACAAATCTTTTTCTATTTCTTCCAACTTCAGGGGAGTGACTGCTTTACTGTTCATTTCAAATCAAATTAATCATTTTATTTTATAGAAATTCTACCTTTGTTTACTTTAGATGACTTTGTCTATGACAAAGGTTTAACACAGTCAAACTAATTGTATTTTGAAGGGTCAATTCAGATCAATAAACCATTATCATTTCTGTATTTTGACAGCCTTTCCCAGCTCCCATCTGTTCTATGAAACTTTGCTTAAAACACGCTGATAATTGTCTGTTTGAATTATGTTTCTTGTTATTCTAGTAGAAGCAGTCAAGATGAAGCACATGAATCCAACAACAAACTCCATAAATCAGCACCTAAAGCTGTTATGATGAATAGAATTGCTCTATTTATTTCTGAGGCCAAGCTGTGAGGAGAAAGGTTTAAGGGAAGACAGACATACCTGAGCAGAGAAGTGAAATCAGAAGAGACAGACAGACCCAGAGAATGACAAAGGAAGACCGTCAGAGGAGTTTTATAGCCGGACGTGGAGGCTGTGGTGTGTGGTTGAATGACTGCGTGTGTCTGCATGCGGTGGAATAACTGAGCGTGAGCATACAATACAAGAATAACTGCAATTCTGTGTAAATCCATGCAGGTGTATGTGTGTGTGTGTGTGTGTGTGTGTGTGTGTGTGTGTGTGGGTGTGTGTGTGTGTGTGTGGTCAGGGCTGGGGGCCACAGGCGGATTAAGCGGAGGCAGAAAGACGAGCACCTCTCAGGATTAAGGAGAACAGAGGGATGACCTCACTGGACAAATGGAGGGGTGCTGTAAAGCAGGTGCTGGTGGGGGTGTCAGAAAATAGAGAGAGAGGGTGTGGCAGATGAAGGGAGAGAATCCAGCAGCAATGCAACGAGGGGAGACGGATCCGACATGACGTTCCTCTCTTTTGGGTGTTGAAACGCAACCAAACTGGCTCATGTTTATCAGTAAAGGAAGATGTTAGCATTGACTGTATAAGAGAACTGGACTGAGTGACTCCTCCCCCCTGGTGTTCCATACAGGAAGTGGCTTCAAGAAGCCAAAATCCCAAAGACTTCTACAGCTGTTACTGAGTCATTCTATTGGTCAAAATAACCGTTCTGGATCTGATACTTTTTTTAAAGTCCTCTTTTTTTCATGATAGTTTTTCCTTAATGAAAGTTATTCAACTGACCAATCAGATGCCTCAATAAAAGTAGGTTTAACGTCTGAGGTTTGAAACCTATGATGGACAGATTCTCCCGAGCTCTCAGATTCTCCCGAGCAGACACACTGCTGAGGCTCTCTTTCAAGTGGTAGGGGTGTGGACTTCCAGCAAGCTCACCCCTGATTGGTGAAAGTGGGAGCCATGTAAAAAATGTATTGGACCGACTCGGACCAATCACTGCTTACTGACGTTGTCTGGTTCTAACATGGCGACAGTTTACTACAGATGACGTCACACTCGCTCAGTCCAGTTCTCATAGACAGTTGATGGGTGTTAACAGGGGTGTAACGATTCATTTTAGCAACAATTACATTTATATCATAATTTGTCATTGCCGATGCGACTAACTTGATATTAGTTCATTTTTAACGATTTGATTGGATCTGATTCACTCACTTAAAATTGTTACAGGAGATCTTTGGCCAAAAATTCACCCAGTGTGACTCGTTATCCACCTTGATACACTTATTCATTTTTACCCAACAGTAATAGAAATCTACCATGTCTCAATCCATAAAACATCAATTATAGGTTTATCTCATTTTGAAAAAGATTTGTTAGTAATGTTTGCTCACAGTAAAATGGCTCCTGATTTGTTGTTGGAGTTCACACGTGCAGGTTTTTTCCTGGGCCATATTTCACACGCTGCCCCGCTAGCTTACAGCCCCTTACAACACCAACTTATCATTACCAGTGCAGCAAAGCGACAGGCAACCTTGGAGCTATCCAGCCGTACAGTTTTGAGTAAGATGCCAGTTTGGTTGAGAAAACCAAAGACGAACAAGCACAAGAGGATGCATTAGAATGGAGCTGAGCAGGGAGACTTTGGCCCGTCAATTTCAGTTTGTAAATCAGACCTAAGAGCTTTTTCAAACACAGTTTTTCATCTGTCCCTGTTTCATTCACAATGTATGGAAGCGTATTGATTCAGTTAAAAAAACGAGTTAAATTCTTTCTGTGATTTTTGTTCTAATTTTTTTAAGAACTACAAAGCAAAGAACTCCAAACAGGCTGGGCTCTAACCTCATGAAAATTATACGATGAGCTGCACTAAAAAAGTTGAAAAGCCACAATATGTCCGTGTTACAGACATGATCTGTTTACTTTTATGTATTCGTCATGATATTGCCCGTCTGTTTTGTTCTTCCTTATTCCCACCATTACTGAGCCAAACATTGGATATAGTTTTATTGACCATGTACTGTTAATTTTTTTGGTTTGAGTCAATCCTGACGACAATATTGGCCACAAAGCAGCAAAGTACATGAGTGATCTGCTGGTCGATGATGTTGTGGGTGTGGCCAACTTTGTCAACTTAGCTAAAAAAAATTACAATTCGCTATAATTATTTTCAGGATTGCAAAAGTTGTAGTCCTATATATATATATATATAAATATATCAACGTTTTTCTCTGTAATGTTTGTAGATAAAGTCAGTAGGAAGAATCAAACAGATTGGTGATATCGTGGCAAACACATAAACTAAACGGATCATGTCTGTGACTCGAACACATTGTGACTTTTCTACTTTTAATTTCAGCTCATCTTATAGTTGTCATGAGCAGATGAGGGTAGTTTGTAGTTTTTTGCTTTTGTAGTTCTTAAAAATATTCACAGAAAAGATTTGGGCAAAGTTGTTTTTAATACACCAAAAAAAAGAAAAAGAAAAATTAATGCAATATGCTTCCATAAAAATGGCATATACTTATATAGCGCCTTTCTTCCTACAAGGACAAAGCGCTTTTACAGTCACGGACCCATTCACACAGTCACACACACATTCACACACTGGTGGCGGCTCCGCTGCCAAACACAGGTGCCTGCCTACCACCAGAGGCAAGGTGGGGTTCAGTGTATTGCCCAAGGACACTTCGACTCATGGGCGTGCAAGGCGGGAATCGAACCTGCAATCTTACGATCATGGGTCGACCGCCCTACCGCTGCACCACGGCCGCCCCGTAACCAGTAAAGCCAGTAAAAAGAAAAAAAATAGTTTATCTGTTGACAGGAATTTTCATTCATAGCTTTAAATGCCAAATGAATAGTAAACATCTAAATTGTATTCATTTTGGTAAAAGATTTTAGCTGAATCTTTTTTGTATTGGTTTGTGGACCATATATCGAGATGTGTTTACAGTCATGTGAGAGGGAAAGATACACAACCCTAATTTCTATTGTTTCTCAGAAATGAATGAGTGTGAACATGTGACCTCTAATTGACCTGCTCAGGTTTGCCTTCAGCCTAAAAGCTGGGATGGGCCGCAGTAACCCAGTGACCATACCGAGCATGAGACCGCATGATGGTTGAAAGATAAAAGATGTTAGGACCAGAAGAGGGCGACACATGAAAAACTGTTTTGCTTCCTTCTTTTGTCTCATTTCCCCCTTTTGTTTCCAACAGCCTTGCATTTTGTCAGGCCACATTATTGTTTCCTGGGTTCTGTCTCTATTTTTCTTTCTTTTTTTACAAGCATCATGACTGCAGCTAAGACTTTTCCAGCTGTGAAGCCTGTTTGTCCTTCATGTCAGTGAACTTGCTTTCGTCTTGGCCAGGACTTCCTTGGAAAAGAGATCAGTTAATCTGAAGGAACATTTTCCTGGTTAAACAATAGTAAAAAAATAAATAAATAATGTAACAGTGTCCAAAGTGATCTTCAAAGAGCTGCAACAATTCCAGCGCTCTCAGACTGGGTGAAGGTTTGACATGGCCTTGTCCATTTCTTTCAGTCTTTGAGTTTAAACAGAAATTTGAACACAAAGTTACTAACCTGGTAACCACAAACACATACATCAAATCCATCACAAATTTTAGTTCTAATAATTTGAAAACACCTTATTAAAAAGCTACATTTAACCTTTAACTAGTGGATACTCCCTGTTTGAAACGCCGGGGGGAGGGGTCGTTGAGTACAATTCTCTTATCCAGTCAGTGACACATAGAACAGAAGAACAGCTGACCTTTGATCTCATGGTTCAGGTCCTGCTTTACTCGCACATTTGTCCAAGTGTCCTTGGAGAAAGATGCTTAAGTCCACATTTTTCCCAGCACAGCCACTGTAAATTATGCACATTCACCATTAAACCATACAGTTTATAATCTACTTGGACTATTTTAGGTGTTATGTGTAGCATAGAGGCATGTTAACACTCCCACAAGCCAGATTTTAGACTGCAGGTAACTGTTTAAGAAGAAACACTGCTTTTATGCTACTGAGCAGCACATTTAGGAGTGTGATTATAGGAGGAAAAGAACAATTCTTTGTCATTGTTAATATACTGATAAATGTTGATTACATGAACACTTCACAACTGTGCTACACATCAGTGCAAGGCTGCTTCAGAATCTGCTGGAATTAGGTTAATTGTATTAATGGTTGATAAATTACAGTAGATGAAAGAATGTGAACCCTGGAGCTAAAGCTCTGATGTTAAAGGGTTTAAAGTCTGAGGCCATAGAAGAGAGCAGCTCTGCTTCATTACAAATGTACTAGTTAGCCTGTTTTAGTCTCTTACTTTATCAACTTCTACACAAGTGTAGTACATTAAAAGTTAGGACTACAAACAGAGAAAATGAGAAATTTTAAGCTCTTGAAGGTTTTGTGGATGGCTCCTAAAAGAGCCTTTGTGGATCTTTGGAGGACAGAAAACATCATTCTGAAGCTGCTATGGATCTGATGCCTCTGCAGGAAAGTGGATCATGAAGGAGTTTCTCAGCCGGAGAGCCTTTCTGGAAGAGATGATGGCAGCAAACTGTTTCAGGCCGTGCAGAAGCTCCTCTTTAGTTAGCACAGCCTCAGTCACTGCAGGTTCCCTTGGTGCTTGAGGGCCTGATGAAGCTGCTTTACCTTCACAGTCTGCTCTGCATTTCTGTGGACTTCAATCAGGCATTGATACTGATGCCACTGTGCAGACAGATTGACTGATCCACTGTGAGGGACCCAACCACAGATGGCCAGGGTCCCACTGTCACTCGTCCTGCCCCAGCATCAGTCACCTGGAATGGACTGGTGACATCCACAACCACAAGAAGACCTTTAGGAAAAGTTCCCTTGTAGTTGTGGAGCTGGGATCTTGAGTAGGCGAGGCCTTCGGGACAGCATGCTTGCTGCTCCAGAGTAGATAGGGGAAGAGCGGACAGATGAGAAATAACTCATCTGGCTCCAGGGTGGGTCAGATAAAGCTTTGTTGGGGGGTAGAAATAAAAAGATTTTTGCTTGAATCGCTCTTAGTCTGGCCCGTCTCCCATGAAGTGTTTGAGGTGGAACATCAACCGGCTAACAGCTCCTGGGATCATTCGGGCACGCAAACCCCTCCACCACGATAAGGTGGCGATTCAGGGAGGGGGTTATCAGTCACTAGCCAATCACTAACAATTACTGTGGGGAAACCGAAGAACTCGGAGGAAACCCACAAGACTGCCAGGCTTTAATTTGGTAATCTATTCATTTTGGTGACTGATTTTTTTCCAATTAAGATAATTATAACAATTCTCATTAGTTTATTTTATTTTAGTGGGGGGTTGGGGGGTGGATGTGGGAAATTTGAGCTGTACCTCTTTGATTAGAGAACCTCCACAGCAATTTTAAAAAGCTGGACGTTCAATGTGGAAGTTTTGGTCGACACCTGTTTGAAGGTCACCAATCGATCAATAATACATTTGGATAAGTGGGGGGGAACCGAAGCACTCGGAGAAAACCCACGCAGACACGGATCCGTCAGCTAACCATGTTGCCAACAGACCAACGTGCTGCCCCTGTTTTTTCAAGCCAATGTTGGTGACAGATTTCCACCCAGAGTGTAGATCAGGCGTCTGCAACCCTGTTCCTCGTGAGCTGCTGCCCTGCTTGTTATGCAGCTAACCTGCTTCAGGAAGTCCTGATTAGCCGGATCGAGTGAGCCCAGTTTCTGATGGACTGAACACACCTGATCCAGGTGACCAGTAATCACTGAAGCAGGGTTAGCTACAAAACAAGCAGGGCAGCAGCTCAGGAGGAACAGAGCTGGAGACCATGGATGAATTTTTGGGTTTGGAGGTACAGACCTGGCAGTGGACGGCCGAATTGGTAGAAGAGCTTCAGAGGATTTTAGACTCAGAAAGTCTGCTCTTCATTGGGGGGGGGGATTGGGGAACTACATTATTAAGGGGGACCTGGCTGCAGACAAGATGGCACATTTTTTTTAACCCTAACCCAGACATCATTGAAGCAGAAATAGTAGCACCTAGAAACTTTTAAGAGAATAAACGGTTTAGTATGCTAGATGGAAAAATCGGTAATCGTTTTACATTTTTAAAAAGGAGCTACTACTCTGACATCCTGGTGAATTTCCACTAGTGGATAATGATTTTCAGACGCCATCTTGTCTGCAGCTTTACTTTTAGAACTGATAGTTTGGAGGTGAGGACTGTTTTGGGTGGAGGCAGTTAATACAAGCTGCTTAAAGCAGCTAAAACCCAAATAAAAAAATAAATAAATAATAAATTTAATAAATCAATGAAAAAAATAAAATTAAAATTAAAAAGTCAGCTGAAAAGTCTTGTAAACAAAAACATCTTAACTTGAGGTTAAAACCCTCGACTGAGTGGAGTGAGTGACCCTAACCCGTTACATTAGATTACATTATATTACATTAGAACAGGAAGAAAAGACCAAAACAGGGCAGTGGTCTGGTTTAAGTCTTCAAGCCAAACAGTCTACGGAAAAACATTAAGAAGGAGGACCTCTTCACAGGTTTTTCTTTCTGCTCTTTGTCTTTTTCTGCTTTTTTCTTATTTTTCTCTTTTTTCTTCATCTTCTTGGTATTTTTCTGCTGGATCTTTTGCAGATCTTTGTCCAATTCTTCAATCTTTGTCACAATTTGAGCTTCTGTGTCCTTCATTGTTTCCTCCGTTTCTTCAATCACCAGTTCATTACTTTCTCTGTTTTTCTTTACCTTTTTCTTTCTCTTTTCCTGATTTTTCCCTTTCTTAGGTTTCTTTGGAACATCCTGCTGGAGTGTTTGCAGACAATTTTCCAATTCTTTCATTTTGGTCATGAATTGAGCTTCTCTTTCATCCAACATTTCCTCAGTTTTTTCTAAAACCAGCTCATTTTTTTCTACATTTTCTTCTTTTTGTTCATTTACCTCCACCCTATCATTTTCCTCCATCTCTTTATTTTCCTCCATCTCTTTATTTTCCTCCATCTCTTCCTCTTCCTCTATCCATTCCTCTTCTATTATCACATCATAGTCCTCCAGGTTCAAACATTGGTTTCTCTCTGTGGTGTTTCCTTCTAAACTTGTGACTTTGTCCTTCAGTTCATCCACGTGATCCTCCAGGTAAAAGAGGCTTTCTTTGAGCAGCTCTGTGGTTTTGATTTCTTCAAACAGCTGGTCTCTTAATTCTATCCTCTCTTTATCAGTCTGATTGATCTGATGGATCATTTCAGGAAAGTCATTTTGTTGTAGTGAAGCTTTCTGGAGGTTCTCCTTCAGCTGCTCCTTTGCTTTTCTAAGCTCCTGGACTTCCAGAATCATCTTAATGTTCCCCTCTCTAAAGCTTTGCGTCACAAACTGAGAAGCTTCAAGAGTTTTTCTGAGCTCCTCCACCTCTGCAGGCAGCGTGTTGGTTAAAGGAGCCACCTCATGCTGGGGAGCTGCTTGCAGTTGTGTTTTCAGCTGATTGTTTTCCTTTTGGAGGTTTCCCACTTTCAGAACCAGCGTAGAGTTCTCATCTCTAACCATTTCTGTCACTCCCTGGCTTTCAGTCACCACTTTCTGCATTTCTTCCAAATCCACATTTTGGTTTTGGTCTCTGAGAATCCGAACTTCTTCTCGCATCTTTTGCAGTTTTTCTTTCATTGCGTTGAAAGATGTCTCATTGCAAGAAAATGCTCTGTGTTTTTGGTTTAAATCTTCGTTTTGACTACGAAGTTCTTGGTTCTGTTTCTGCAGGTTGTTGTTCTTTTCCTGCAGCAGCTGGTTTTCTAATCTGCAGGCTTCATTTTTCTTCTGCATTGTTTCAGCTTCCAATGCTTTCTGTTGGATCTGCCGATGTTTCTCTTCCTCTTCCAGTCTGATCTGTTTTCTGAGCTCAGAGATGAGGGAGTCCGGATCAGAGAAATTCTGCTTTACATGGGGATTAAACCCGACTGGATAGGGATTGTCATATCCGTGATCGTAATGGCGGGGATATCCAACACCATGGTGGTTCTTCCTAGGCTTCTGGCCATGAAAGTTCTTTTTGTTTCTGTTGTTATAAGCCATTTTATCAGAGATGTACGAAATATTCAGTGTTCTTTGAGAAAGAGCGTAAATATTTGCAGGTTTGATCTTGAAAAAATGCTTTAACGTTGGGAACGAGCGTTTCAGTACTCTGCTAGACGTAGCTTGAAGTCACTGAAAAATGGATTTTAGATGTTCAGTCAGGTTATATGAAGGTTCTGCAGGCAATAAAACTGATGTCACATAGATGTCATGTTCTTTGATCAACATCATCATGTGATGATGTAATCATGACATCATCACATGATGATCATCATCACATTCTTCCAGAAAGGCTCTCCGGCTGAGAAACTCTTTCATGATCCACTTTCCTGCAGAGGCATCAGATCCATAGCAGCTTCAGAATTATGTTTTCTGTCCTCCAAAGATCCACAAAGGCTCTTTTAGGAGCCATCCACAAAACCTTCAAGAGCTTAAAATTTCTCATTTTCTCTGTTTGTAGTCCTAACTTTTAATGTACTACATTTGTGTAGAAGTTGATAAAGTAAGAGGCTAAAACAGGCTAACTAGTACATTTGTAATGAAGCAGAGCTGCTCTCTTCTATGGTCTCAGACTTTAAACCCTTCAACATCAGAGCTTTAGCTCCAGGGTTCACATTCTTTCATCTACTGTAATTTTTCAACCATACAATTCCAGCAGATTCTGAAGCAGCCTTGCACTGATGTGTAGCACAGTTGTGAAGTGTTCATGTAATCAACGTTTATCAGTATATTAACAATGACAAAGAATTGTTCTTTTCCTCCTATAATCACACTCCTAAATGTGCTGCTCAGTAGCATAAAAGTAGCGTTTCCTCTTAAACAGTTACCTGCAGTCTAAAATCTTTCTATTTCAGTGAGACAGAGTCTGAGGTTTTAATGATGGCGCATAAAGTTGCAATAGACTGGAGCTAAAGTTTCTATGTTAAAAGGACATCAAATGTTTCAAAGGCTTTTATCCACAATTCCATGACATTTATGCAAAGGTTCAGCATTCAAACTCTACCTATACCTCAGTTAATTATCACTGTATTTAATTAAGCATATATGATTTAAGTGACATTTTTGTTTTGTTTTCTGTCTTTTTAATCTATGCATTTCATCATTTCTGTAATGAGTTTGATAAATATGTGTAAATTCTTTATTGCTTTGACTACAATGCTTGAAATAGATCAATAAAATCAATTTGCAGTTTTGGCCCTTCTTTTTCAGGACCTCTGCTATCCGACTGGGCATGCTCTTTACCAACCAAATCCTGACTGATAGCAACCCATTGTTTCTCAATCACTTCTTGGAGATTTAGTGGGTTTTTGTAGCTCCACCCACCTCTTGAGGGTTGACCACAAGTTCTCAATGGGATTAAAATCTGGGGAGTTTCTAGGCCATGCGCCCAAAATTTCAACATTTTGCTCTCCAAGCCACTTAGTTCTCACTTAAGCCTTATGGCTCGGTGCTCCATGATGCTGGAAAATGCATTAAAGTTGCTGTTGGAGGGTGTTCTGGTACCATCATGGCTGTGTTTTGGGGCTAAATTTTGAGTGAGCCCACTCCCTTGGATGGGAAGCAACCCGACCCATGAAGGGTCTCAGGATGATTTACTGTTGGTGTGACACAGGATGGATGGTAGTGTTCACCTTTTCTTCTGCGGACAAGCCTTTTTCCAGATGCCCCCAACAATCGGACAGAGGCTTCATGGGAGAATCTGACTTTGCCCCAGACCTCAGCAGTCCATTCGCCAGATTTTTGGCAGAAGATCAATCTGTCTCTGATGTTTTTTTGGAGAGAAGTGGCTTCTTTGCTGCCCTTCCAGACACCGGGCCGTCTTCCAAAAGTCTCACTGTGATGCAGATGCGCTCACACCTGCCTGCTGCCGTTCCTGAGCAGCTCTGCACTGGTGGATCTCTGGACCTCTGATCTCGCAGCTGAATCCTCTTTAGTAGACCATCCAGGCGCTTGCTGGACTTTCTTGGACGTCCCTGAAGTACCTTAGCAAGAACTGAATCTCTTTCCTTGAACTCGCCTGTGAAGCCATTCTTATGCAACGCAATGATGTGTTTCTTTGCAGGTCACCATGGTTACCAATGGAAAAACAATGATTTCAAGCATCATCCTCCTTTTAACATGTCATTTCTGCCATTCTAACCCCATCAGCCTGACATTTCGATCTGCAGCTTGTCCTCGTCTACACTCTCACCTGAGTTAACAAGACGATGACTGAAATGATCTCAGCAGCTCCTTTAATGAGAGCAATGAAATTCAGTGTATAGTTTTTTTTGGGATTAAGTTCATTTTAATGGCACAGAAGGACAATGCATTTCATCTGATCACTCTTCATAACAATCTTGAGTTTATGCTAATTGCTATTCTAAAAAACTAAGCAGAAACTTTTCCTATTTCCAATAGTTATATCAATCTCAAAACTTTGGACATTTTTCAAAAGAAGCTAAAGTCCCCTGTTTTTAAATGTGCCATTTCATTAATGCTTATTTTTCCTTTTCTTTGACTTACTTTACTGAGTTTTTAAACATTTAAATGTTTTTATTATATTGACTATTGTTATTATTTCAACAAAATATACCTTTTCTTTAATAATTCTTGTTATTTATGTTGCAATAATATTGTTTATCTATATTTTGGGTGGCAGTTGTGGTTTTCCTGCCTTCAACTCGTCTCTGCAGTCTGACAGGACTTTAATTCAGACAAACGTCTTCATCTCTTGAGATTTTGTGAAAACAACTGAACAAACCAGAGCAACAGAAAGAACAAAAGGATGTTAGAGTTTGTTCACTTCAAAAATCTCCCAGATTTTTATTCTCTATGTTTATGATTTTGTTAAATATTTGAAGTACTGCAGTCAGTTTAAATTAAACTCCCTGGTTTCAGAAAAAAAAAAAGTTCATTTCTTTGTTGTTCTAAGGAAAGTATTGAAGTAAACTGGGATAAAGGAACAACTTCTGAAAATGCAGACACATAATTTTTCTAAACGTGTATTTAAACAACAGTTTCTTAAATATAAAAATAGTTGATACTTCATGAAGACACCACAGGCATTGTCACTGTGAGGATCTGGGCAGAGAAAAGGAAAAACAAAGTGCAGAAGGACCGGAAACGGGATTATTATGCGAGTCATTGATTTAGTTGCTTTGACATCGGCAGACTGTTGGCTTCGTTTACCTGGGTCTGGTTGTTGAACTGTGCCGCTGTGTTGTCCTGATCAACAAGAAAGGGGTGGAAGACGTCGAGGTGGAAGAGGGAGGGCCGAGCGGTGAGCACCAGTCGATCCTCGCCAACATCCAGAAGCAGCGAGCGAGACGACGGCTGCAGAGGGGAGAGCGGCTCAGACCTGGTGACCACCTCATCTGACCACATGCTGCCAGGGGACAACTTCCCAAACAACAGCACCACCTTTGGGTGAAGCAAGCTTCCCTAGAACTGTTCTGGATCAATGATCAAATACTTTTTTGTGTCCGTTTAAACAATTCATGAGTCATATTTGTTGTCCATCCATCTTCCTCCAGGTCCCGGTCAAAGGAAAGATGACTTCCCTCACCCCGGTCACTTCCTCCAGCTCCTCCGGGGAGGCCCAGAGGTTTTCCCAGGCAACTCGAGATATGTAGTCTCTTCAGGGGCCCCCGCCCAGTGGGACATACCCGGAACACCTCCCCAGGGAGGCGTCCAGGAGGCATCTGGACCAGATGCCCCAGCCACCTCAGCTGGCTCCTCTGGATGTGGAGGAGAAGCGGTTCTACTCCGAGCTCTCCGCGGGTGAACGAGCTTCTCCTCCTATCTCTATCTAATTTTTTATGTATTTCTCTTTAATGTAAAACAGGATTTTTGTGTTTAAAACAAACTATAAATAACCTTCGCTGACAGAACAAACTGAGAAGCATTTCCTTCTACACTGAACAAAAATTCTAAATGAAACATTTTATTTTAGCTGTTAGATTAACTTCAAAGTTTGGAAACATTTTCTCCAAATGCAAATTGTATTAGTTGTTGTCTGACTTCATGTTGTACCAAACTGATGTCAGCAAGTGTCCGTGTCTCTCAAAGACTGTAAATGACATGTACAAAACAAATTCCTTCACAAATAAAACGGATCACAGCAGTCTGTGAAAATGAGGGAGGATTCAGAATCCATGCTAAGGACAGATTGTGGACTGAGAGGTCTTACCACTCCAGGGAGATGTATCTCTGCTACGAGGTTCTCAGGGTGTCCAGTAGGGGGCTCCACCAGTAGCCTGAACTTTGGTCTGAAATCACACGAGTTTATCTTTGGTGAACAATAAAACACAGAGACTTCAAACATATGAAGCACCAAAAACATTTGATCATGTTCTTGTAGCATTTTTCTCGTGAAGGAGGACATTTAAAATAATTTACTGAGTTTCTGAGTTTTCTTGATTCAAACCAGGAGGAGATGAAAAAATGCTGTTTATAAAAGCTTTCTTCTGTGACACGTAAAAATGAATAAAAGAGTCTTTTAGGATCTCAAATCTGTAAAAGAGCGTCTAAATCCCATTGTGGACACATCAGAAGACTACAGAGGAACTGAAGGAATCTCTGTATGTTGGGGACAAAGCTTTCAGACAGCACAGTATCAGACAGATTACTGTTTGCTTCAAAGGCAACAGTTAATGACCCACAGATCATGTCAGACGACCACCCACTCTGCTTGAAAATCTCTCAGGAAACTTCCTCAATCTGGAACTTTGATGCCAGATGTCATCAAACTATTTTGAAAAACAGACGTGGTACATCCTGTTGCATTGTAGAGGTTTCAACCGGTACGTTCTCACCTTTTACAGCGGGCAGTAGAGCTCTCCCTACAGAAAAATGACAGGATTTAGAAAACAAGTCTCCACGTCAACATTTGTTTGGTTCCTTCCTGTTGTGAACACGTACTGAGGCTGCAGAACCTGAATTGTCGGCCTGCTCTTTGTGCGAATGTTCTGCTCGCTCACAGAACCCAGGAACTTTCTGTTCTTCAGCACTTTCCAGTCTGCAGAAGAACAAATGCCGTGTAAAGGATGAGCTTCAGCATGAACACCGAAACCCACACCGATTTACCTCTGCTCAGCTCCAGCTTATATTTATTCTCCAAACCCTCTGCAGACACCAAGATGACAAACTGCTGGAATAAAGCGTCTTCCTGAAACACAGAAGAACCAACTTCACGATGAAGAAAAACCACCATCACTTTCATCTGAATCGGAATTTGTGCAAAACGGGGCAGAAAAAAAAGGTTATAGATGACATTCAAATCCATCCGCTTTAAACAACACATATCTGCACCACAAACACACAATCACACAATCCCACAGCCACTCATCCATGCACACGCGTGTGCACACACACCTGGCACTTCTGGAAGAAATCCTGGTTGATGACAACATCATAGGCTGTGCAACTCTGAGAGCCTGAAACCAAAATGTTGGATTAAAACAGAAATGACTGAAGAAACAGATTTAAAAACTGAGACCATGAAAAAAAACTGTAAGTGAGTAAAACTTTGGCCTCTGGCGCTGCAGACATAAGATTTGTATACATTGAACTCTTCAAATGCACACACGTTATTTCAGCAGTGAACTTACAGTAAACGGTCCTAATTTGCTGCCTGGAATCGAGACCATCTATAAACAGCGCAGCAGGAGGAGAGTGACTGAAGTCATCAAAGACAGACACCACCCCACCCACGCATTGTTCCTGTGTGGGGACTCAGGCCATTTCCTCAGACATCACAGGCCTGAAAGCATCCAAGCACACAGTCCAGCAGTAGCAGCCTGTGTAGCACCACAGGCTGCTACTGCTGGACTGTGGTGCTACACAGAAGAACCTTTGTTTTCTAACACTTTGGTTGCCTCAGATCTCCTGAGATCATACTGAGTTAGAACAGCATTAAAAAATGCCAGCTGTGTGAAGCTGAAATGGGAAATGTTTGAGTATTTGAGATATTTGAGAATATCTGAGCTACGTACTGTTATCCACCTCTGTGTGCGGCTCTCCGAGGCTCATGGGAACTCTGTAGCCACTCGGATCCTCGGACTGCAACAGATCCACCAGCTCCTCTCTGGACAGCTCTGGAGGGGGCGGAACCGAGCTGGACTGACAGATGTTGATGAAGACTTTCTCCTTTCCTGGCTCCGTAAATGTCTTCACACACATACCTGGCAGGATTGGAGGACACAAAGTAAAAGAAATATTTTAAAAATATGCTTATAATGAGGTGACTGGGGATTGGTGTACTGTTCCGTTTTTATGAGGGAGTGGGAGAGCAACTTTAACATTTTGTCCCAACCTTTTGTTTTTGATTAAGTGCTCGGAGTTCAAAGCATGGAAGCACTTTTTTCATAAATAGAATTTGATTGAATTATGGCCAAAAGCTCACCAGGCTGAGGACGGATGGATTTGGAGTCTGAGCTTTCCGTCTGCAGCTTCCCCATTGTCTGCAAAGTTTTTTTTTTTCAAAAAAGAAAAATTAGATCCAAGATTTGAAAAACTTCAGAGAAAATGTGATCAATACAACATGTTGCTGCTGGATAGCAGACAAGTAAAGCAACTTAAACTACAACAAATGTGAAGCTTTAACTGAGTAACAAACACAAAACTTATAAGACACAAGTGTGTAAATATTTCCTCCTGTTGACTCGATAGAAGGTTCCATCCAGATCCTCTGGTCTGCTTCCATGAAGACTTTCAAAGACCTCAAAATGTCATCCTTGCAAAGACCTACAGGCTTGTTTTTAGACGTTTTATTTAGTTTTTAGACATTTTTAGACCAGGTTTGAAGATGTTTTAACTTCTCTTTGCTTCTTTATCTTTCTAAGCGTTTCTCAAACTCAGGACGGTTGAGATTTTTTTTTCTCATTCACAGCTACTGTCTAGAAATACAGATGTGTTTCTCAAAAGCCTTTTGCTCCAAACTCAATAGAAACACTTCATTTATAACGAAAACCAACTAACATTGCACTATAAGTTACGGTTCAGCTTTAAGGATGTCATTTTAAAGTTCAATAAAGTAAGACTGCCATTCATTAGCTGCGTTTCCATTGACTATCAAAATGGGAAAATTGGATTTGCGATGATAAATTTGCCTCACGGAAACACGACAACTTCGAAATTCACGTTTCTCACGCTTATCGAAAAAAACGTTTTTGCGCTTGGAGGAGGTGGTTTTTAATATTGACATATTTCCAAAAACAATTTTTTCCAATTGAATGCGTCATGTGACCAACAACCAGATTGGGATGCGTTTTTTGGTAGGAACTGACGGTGTTGGGTTCGACCAATCTGTGTTTTTTGTGCAGGAACTACTAAAGTAAACATGATCCGTTTAGTTTACGTGTTCGTCATGATATCATCAGTCTGTTTTGTTCTTCCTAACGACTTTATCTACAAACATTACAGAGCTGAGCATTGATATGAAGACCAGTATGAACTGTTATTTTTGTGTTTATGATACAGAAACAAGTTCCAGCCGGAGTTTGTCTCAATGTGAAGCTGCATCTGAAGCTGCAGTGGCAGAACAGCGGGGTATTCCAGAAAGCAGGTTATGCTAGCTCCCAGGGTAAGTTTGAGGCTAAGGAAGTTGATAACCTCAGCTTTCAGTTCCAGAAATGGAGGCATGTTTCAGGGTATGCTTAGTTCCCATAGCAACTCATGCTCTGAACATAACCTGGTCTGGAGCAGGTTTAGTTGAAGCTTAGTTTGTTTTCAGAGAGGTGAAGCAGCATGGCGTGTCCATTTGAAGATGATTTAGTGGATGAAGAAGCTCAGATAATACTTTTTCCACCGTGAGAGGGTGATAAAACCACATATGGATGTTGGAAAGATAAACTTTATACTTTGATCTAACTTAATTATTTGCTTCAGTTAAGATAAATATTTTCTTTTAGTTAAGTCAGCTTAAAAATAACACGTAGTTATCAGACAGTTATTTTGCTTTCATTCAAATTAACGGCCGTGGTGCAGCGGTAGGGCGGTCGGCCCATGATCATAAGATTGCAGGTTCGATTCCCGCCTTGCAAGCCCATGAGTCGAAGTGTCCTTGGGCAAGACACTGAACCCCACCTTGCCTCTGGTGGTAGGCAGGCGCCTGTGTTTGGCAGCGGAGCCGCCATCAGTGTGTGAATGTGTGAGTGAATGGGTCTGTGACTGTAAAGCGCTTTGTCCTTGTAGGAAGAAAGGCGCTATACAAGTATACGCCATTTACCATTTACCATTCTATTAAGTGGGTGTAACTTTGGTGCTGCTGTTATATTGACACCGCAAGGAATTGTGGGATACCATTCCCTTTGCCTGTCTGGACAGATTTGGATTTAACTGTGGGTTTTTGACCAAAAAGCTGTTTTACTGTGTTTTGCCGAGTTATTTGTCCTGTTACGATTAATTCTTTCTGCACCATGAGTGAGAGGGAGGGAGAGGATGAGTTTAGCTAGCAGCTCCACTGCTTAGTGGTGTACTGTATTGTTAAAGTAGGAGAAATGGTATATTATTTCATGCTGCAAATCTACATTGTATCTTCCATGTTATTGTCATAAAAATGAGAATATCTGTAGGCTCAAAATTATACATTTGAGAGTTCAAGAAGTACAATAAATTAAGATGGAAAAACATTTAATTGAATTGGAGTAATATGATATTTAGTTAGATAAATATGTTAATTTGAGTTACAAACAACTATTGAGTTGGAAAGATACATAAATTAGGTTGAATAAATTTAACTCAATTACTTGTTACCAATAGAATTAATTCATTTAAGTTGAATAAGTTATATATATGCATCACAATGAAAATAGAAATGAGATAGAAACTCGTGCGTTTACTTTGTCCGTTTTCAAAGCAGCAAGCATAAAAAGAAATATGATCTCCGCTTGGAATTATTATAGGATGAATCTGTTCACATTCATTTTTAATGATAATAAACAAAATCATAATAAAATGCACATCTGCTGGTGACATAACCTTAAAGTGGTTGATGTGTTGTGCTGCTGTGAAAACAGTTTCACATCTAAATGAACAAAAAAGGCTTTTGCTGCAGTTTACCACCTAAAACATTAAACAGAGGAAAATATTTGGATTTGAAATTGATTTAATTCAAACTATCAAAACAAAATCAAACTAAAAAAGTCAAACAACAGATCTTTATATTAACTTTTAAATAAGCTGTAAAATAGCTAGTAACTAATCAAGTCTAACAAAACATCTGAAACTGCTAAATCCAAAAAGTGGACAAAATCAGGTCATTGTTGTAGATTAAACTATGAATTTTGTAGATTTGATTCCAATGTTTTGGTATTTTGGGGAAGATAACAGATTTCCTGAGATGACCCCAAACCTCTGGTGTGACAACAGGGGATCATAATGTGATCAACAATTGAAAACGTAACATTTAAACATCAGAAGTGTACTTAATGTGTACCTAACCCTAAGATCAGGGGGGTATTCCAGGAAGCATGTTTAAACTAGCCTGACTTTGAGCCTGAACTCTGGCTATAATCCGCCTGAACTTGCTTACTCTGGGTATGTCGGTTCCAAAAGACCGGATATGAGTTGGTGTAATTACGCTTGACTTGGTAACCCTGGGTTAACGCACGGTACATAAAGACATTCTCAATAGATCGCCGATTTCTGGAGTCACCATGGAAACGCGTGGAGAAAAAAAAGAAAGCGCGACACTTGAGACGGAAGTGAGACGGAGTCTGAGATTTTAATGACGGCGGTTAAAAATTATAAGACCATCAAAAAAGTAACACGGCTGAAAAATAATTTAAATAATTTAGTTAAATTTATTCAAACTCAATAATTGTTTATACAACTCAAATTTACGTATTTATCTAACTAAATGACACATTACTCCATTAATCCTTTCTCCATCTTAATTACTTATATTTCTTGAACTTTCATATGTCTAAGTTTGAGCCGGCAGATATGCTCATTTTTACAACAATAAAAAGAACGGAAAAAAAAATGCACCGAGTGCAAAAACTCACTAAAGAATTTTCCGTCACTGTCATAACAGCACTAAGCGGTAGGGGTGCTATATAAACTCATCATCCTATCCTTTACTCTCACTCATGGTGCAGAGATGTAAGCATAGTAGGACAAAATAGCTCGGCCAAACACGGTGAAACACAGTAAAACAGCTATACAACTAAACACATTTTGTAAAAAACCCACACTTAAACCCGAATCCGTCCAGACAGTCAAAGGGAATGGTATCCTACAATCCCTTGCGGTGCCGATCTAACAGCAGCATCAAAGTTACACCTACTTAATTGAATTAATTTGAACGAAAGGAAAATAACTGTCTGAAAACTATGTGTAATTTTTAACAAAAAAATTTCTAACAAAAAAAATGATTTATCTTAACTGAAGCAAATAATTACGTTAGATCAAAGTAAAAAAGTTTATCATTCCAACAAGCATATGTGGTCTTATCACCCTCTCATGGTGGAAAAAGTATTATCTGAGCTTTTTCATCCACTAAATCATCTTCAAATGGACACGCCATGCTGCTTCACCTCTCTGTAAACAAACTAAGCTTCAACTAAACCTGCTCCAGACCAGGTTATGTTCAGAGCATGAGTTGCCATGGTAACTTGACCTACCCTGAAACATACCTCCATTTCTGGAACCGAAAGCTGAGGTTATCAACTTTCTTAGCCTCAAACTTATCGTGGGAGCGAGCATAACCTGCTTTCTGGAATACCCCCCAGCTTCTCTCTGCTGGAATGTAAACAACAACTGGTGCACAAACATACAGGTAAACAAACGATACCTGCAACAGCAGCTGCTGATAGAGTTCCTCCTGCTGCTCCAACTCCAGCTCAGTGTTAAGAAGCGACGAATCTGTCATGTTCGGTCCAGTTCGACTGCAAAATATATGGAATGGAGACAGACATATTCATCATGAACAGAAGCCCTCCACAATAAAACCTGTTACTTAGTGGAGATGTTTTAATAACACAGTAAACCAAATTAAACACGAATTAAATCATAATAGTATCCCAGTTCATACAAAAAATGAATTTAAAATAATATATCTAAATATTCATCGGGTAAAATTGTGGGATGTCATTTAAACATATGCTAATAATTCACTATGCTAAGCTAATCTGCTCACTGCAGGTTAGCTTAGCCTCCACGTACGTACACAACATCCTTTATATATGCAAGCCATTTGCGCTCTACTCTTTATGTTTTCTCCTTTAAATGCGTCCACTGATATCGAAATACAGTTACCTATTTTAAAATAGGGGGGGCTTACAGTTGACGCCGAACGCTAACTCCCAGACACGTTGTTTATTTTGAAAGGTTGATGTCGGAAGTCCGGCAACTAAGTTCCGACTTCAACCTTTCAAAATAAAATGTTTAAAGAATGTTTTGATGATTTCAGACTAAAACAGACTTTTTCGCTCACAGAATCAAGACAAATAAAAAGCTTTGCACATGCACCTCACAGATGAGATCCCTATCTTTAATGGATTGCTTTGAAATTTGAACCCTTATTTTATTTATCTTTAAAAACACACAGGGGGTCTAAATCCAAAACATACTTTAGGTTAGGGGCAGAACAAGATAAACATTTAATCGACACGCTAAACCTTAACCTTTAAACCTTTAAAACGTAACTTTTTTTTAACACAAATATGAATAAAAGAGGAATATTAATCCAGAATACATCAAGCTAAACTTTACATAACGATTAGTATTTTGCACTCCATAAAAATAATACAAACATGAACATGTTGCAGAGCAAAACAAAACAAGCCTGGAAATATTAATAAAAAAAAATAACATATCATTTTGTTATCTTTGCTCTTTTGTCATTTTTTTAGAGCTGGACTCCTGTCATTATTTATGGCAATAAGTTCATTTCTGCTTGGTGTGTGACGTCCTGTGTGTGTCTTTGTGAAACGGATCAGAGGGATTTGATTTATTTAAAAACCTCTTATTGGGAATATTATTTTTAGGTCTTATAAAACTTTCAAAACTAAATCATATAACTCATCAGTGGGATTACTCCAAAAATATTTAGCATTTTTCTAATTTTGTGCAACACCAACAGTAGAAATCCTCCAAAAAACCTCAATACATTTATAATCAAACGATCTATTGTTTAATTAAAATCACAAAAAGTGCAGGGGCCTGTTTCAGAAAGGAGGTTCAACCAACTCTGAGGTTAAACTTGAACTCTGAGTTGGTCAATCGAGAGATTAACAACTCTGAGTTTTCTGTTTCAGAGAAGCTGATCGGAGTTAGATCAATCAACTCTGAGTGGACTGATTCGGAGTTAAGCGTGAGCACTGCGACTATAAGAAGCCATTATCAATCGAGCGCAGATATCACGAGTCACCATGGCAACCGTGAAAAAAAGAGGTCTGCGTATTTTTAGCCAGCTGAACTTGACGTGCTGCTGCAGAGTCACAGTGAATATGAGCACATATTCCAGAAGAAAAGCAACACCGCTGCATCTGCAAAACAGAGACAGTTAGCGTGGGAAATCATACCTGCTCAAGTTAATGCCTAAGTTTGCATTTAAATCATTGTTATAAAATATTGGCTGTAATAACTTTTTAAATAGCGTAAGGTGTGAAATAAAAAATGGCGATATTTAGGTGTACTTTTGAAGTGTTATTGCTGGTGTAATTGCATTAAAGGTCGGTAATGTTTAGAGGACTTTTTTGTTAACCTTCCCCTCTTGCAAACGTTGGTCAGTTTAATATTAATACATTCAATTGTGTTTTTAAAAGTGAACTTTTGTCTACCCTTGTATTGATCAAGTGGTATAGGTTTATATGGGATTAAGAAAGTAAGCAGCGCTAGCAAATTGTGTTTCCAAAAAGTAATTGTTACATTAATCTAATTCAATGTCCCTGATTTCCTTTTCATGTAGATGCAATCCTGCAGGAATTAAAAGATCAAGGCAGCAGCTAAAAATCAAGTATAAAAACATAATTCAATCAGGTCAAATTTGAGCATGTCATGGATGTACGCTTTGTTGACAATATTTGACATGTGAAACATCTACATAGCAATACATATCTAATGTTGTTTTCATTGTATATATGTAATTGACTGCAACGAAAAACGGTAACGCTCAAACAAAAACGTATGGAGAAATGACAAAAAATCGAGTCTAGGTCTCAAAATCCTCGCACGACGTAAATGTAATTCTCTATGAATTATTGCAGCCTCCTCGTCTATTGGGTCCTCCAAAAAAGGACAAGCCATTCTTGTCACTTGTCTCTTATGGAAGCGATTATGTAGCATAAATAAAAAGAAAAGTCAAAACCAGAAATGCTTTTTCATTTTCAAAATGAAGCTGCATTTTTGACTCAAAAATATAATGAAAAAGCAAACCACCAAAATGCTTTTTCATTTCCTTCCTCAACACAGCTTATTCTGTCACTTAATTAAAATTAAAATGAAAATGGTATTTGACATTTCATTTTCAAGACGTTCTCTGGTAAATGTGTAGCATAATTCATTTAGAAATGTCTCATTTGACAATTAAAATGGATTAACAGAAATGCTTTTCTTGTCACTTGTCTCTTATGGAAGCGATTATGTAGCATAAATAAAAAGAAAAGTCAAAACCAGAAATGCTTTTTCATTTTCAAAATGAAGCTGCATTTTTTGACTCAAAATTAAAAAGAAAAAGCAATATTTCAAAATGCTTTTTCATTTTATACTTAAAACCGCTTATTCTGTGTCATAATTAAAACGAAAATGCAAAGAGGGGATTGCATTTGCATTTTAACATCCACCCCGCGCACCTTGTCACAATATTCAATTCGAAAAAGCATTAGCAGAGGGGAGGCGGGGCGATGACGTCACTGCTTTCTCCGTGTGTCCGGCTGCTGACTGACGCACACACACACCAGGATCAGACTGTGTTAGCGGCAGAGGGGAGGGTTTTGTGATGGTTGTGAACTTCTGATGAGTTTCCACAGCTTCTCAGGACTAAGTAGCTGCATGTCCGCCTTCTGCGGTCCTCCTCCGGACGCACCGCGGACAAGCTTTTGTTCTTCGGACCGCCAGCTGCCTTCGCACAGCGGAGCGCGAAGCTCCGATGATCGCTGAAGGCGGAAATGCTGCTGCGATCTGAGAAACCATCATATGAATTTGTGTTTCCAGTGGTGTCCAGAACAAAATAAAGACTGATTCCCACATATTTACACATTTATCTGCAGCTTCGCGGTGAATTTACTGTTTGATTTATTAAGATCCAGGAATCCAGGTTTGAGCAGGCCAGGTCCAGCGGTTTTTGAACAGGACCCGATTTTAGGTGATCTTAATGTGAAAAATGCAGCAGAATGTTCCTTTAGTGCCCTCCCGAATCAGAAGCTGTGAATCGTAAGCAAACTTTAGCGTCGTCTGACCGCACAGATTTAAAAACATATGATCGAGCAGAGCAGGCCGTAAAATATTAGCATAACTAATAAAAGCACATTATCAAGATAGTCTCCTGCAGCTTCGCACTGAGTGAGTGTTTTTGGTCCAACCAGCAACGTTTAGCATCGAGAAATCTGCTGTCTGTTGATGGAGCTCCAGCTGTCATCAAACAGCAAATTCACCGCGAAACTGCAGATAAATGTGTAAATATGTGGGTATCAGTCTTTATTTTGTTCTGGACACCACTGGAAACACAAATACATATGATGGTTTCTCAGATCGCAGCAGCATTTCCGCCTTCAGCGATCATCGGAGCTTCGCGCTCCGCTGTGCGAAGGCAGCTGGCGGTCCGAAGAACAAAAGCTTGTCCGCGGTGCGTCAGGAGGAGGACCGCAGAAGGCGGACATGCTGCTATGTAGTCCTGAGAAGCTGTTGAAACTCATCAGAAGTTCACAACCATCACAAAACCCTCGTCTCTGCCGCTAACACAGTCTGATCCTGGTGTGTGTGTGTGCGTCAGTCAGCAGCCGGACACACGGAGAAAGCAGTGACGTCATCGCCCCGCCTCCCCTCTGCTAATGCTTTTTCGAAATGAATATTGTGACAAGGTGCGCGGGGTGGATGTTAAAATGCAAATGCAATCCCCTCTTTGCATTTTCGTTTTAATTATGACACAGAATAAGCGGTTTTAGGTATAAAATGAAAAAGCATTTTGAAATATTGCTTTTTCTTTTTAATTTTGAGTCAAAAAATGCAGCTTCATTTTGAAAATTAAAAAGCATTTTAATTAATTCATTTTGAATGTCAAATTAGACATTTCTGAATGAATTATGCTACACATTTACCAGAGAACGTCTTGAAAATGAAATGTCAAATACCATTTTCATTTTAATTTTAATTAAGTGACAGAATAAGCTGTGTTGAGGAAGGAAATGAAAAAGCATTTTGGTGGTTTGCTTTTTCATTATATTTTTGAGTCTAAAAATGCTTTTTAATTTTGAAAATGAAAAAGCATTTCTGGTTTTGACTTTTCTTTTTATTTATGCTACATAATCACTTCCATAGTCTCTGTGTGACGGAAATGTGGGCAATGAAGGTTAAAGCGAAAATTACCGCTTCGTCTTTAAAAAGGGGAGGGGACCGGCGGTAACCTTGAGTTTAGAGAATAAAACCTGCTCCCGACCAGGTTAGGTTCACAGCCAGACTTCAAATTAAAAATAAAAAGCAATTCACTAAACCACTTTTACTTTTTCTTCTTCAACACCGCTCATTTTGTCACTAAATTAAAATGAAAGAAAATGGTATTTGACATTTAATTTTCAAAAAGTTGTCTGGTAAATGTGTAGCAAAATCCAATTAGAAATATCTATTTGATAATAATAATAATAATAATACATTTTATTTCAAGCGCCTTACAGGTCACCCAAGGTTGTTGTACAAGGTTAAAAATAAGAAAAACAGAATAAAACATCAATAAGAAATTAGCAGAGTAAAAAATGAATAAACATAAAGATAAACATCAAAAAGACATAAAAACAAGATAGAAAAACAGACAAATGAAGTTGTGTTGACAGGGTGGAGCCAGGTTATGGAGTGCTTTGAAGGTTATGAGGATAATCTTACAAACTAATCCTTTGTTTTATGGGAAGCCAGTGTAAGTTTTGAAGAATTGGTGTGATGTGGTGGGATAACAGGGTCCTGGTGATGATGCGGGCTGCAGAATTTTGGAGAAGCTGCAGTTTCTTGCGAGATTTATTGGGCCAACCAAACAG
Source organism: Oryzias latipes (assembly GCF_053564925.1). Classification (NCBI taxonomy): domain Eukaryota; kingdom Metazoa; phylum Chordata; class Actinopteri; order Beloniformes; family Adrianichthyidae; genus Oryzias; species Oryzias latipes. Next base: position 2,946,736 of record NC_136244.1, on the reverse strand, counting down.
GAGGGAATTACAGTAATCAATTCGAGAAGTGACAAGACTATGAACAAGTAAAGCAGTTGTGTGAGGAGTGAGAGAAGGGCGGAGACGAGATATATTGCGGAGATGAAAGAAAGCAGAACGGGTGATGTTATTAATATGAGATTGGAAAGAAAGTGAGCTGTCGAGGATGACACCCAGACTTTTGACCTGAGGGGAGGGAAGGACAGAGAAGTCGTTGATAGAGATGGAGAAGCTATTGGATTTGGAAATAGTGGATGGAGTGTCTACAAGGAGGACTTCAGTTTTGGAACTGTTGACTTGGAGAAAAGTGGAAGAAGGGAGGAAGGAGGAAGTGATGAGGAGGGTTTAGTAGAAATGTAGAACTGGGCGCCGTCAGCATAGTGTAGCCGGGCGCGCTCTTGCTGCTGGGTGCGTGCCGCATCGGCTAAAATCTTCGGCGTTGTGTCTTCAATGAATAAAGAGTCTCACACAGGGATTGCCATCCATTTAAGGGGATTTACTGTGTGAAAACAAAAATACAGCACATAAACGTCGCTTCAGGTCTCACTTCCACACGCTCCTGAGGAAGGCGGAGAGAAAAACCCCACAGTCACATGTGAGACCATGCATGCTAGCTCAAGTCCCGTCAAGGCTAGCATACCTCTGAGTGCTGCATTTGCCCATAACAATATATTTCACAAGATAAACAAAAATAGAAATGATGTTAGTAAAAGTTTTATCTTGTTAACAACATTTTTTTGATTTTTTAACTTTAACTAAACTCCCCTTTTACCCAAACTGGTTAGAGCAAAATCTGCTGCTTACCTCCTCTCGGCAGTCCTCACAGAGACTGAGGGGAATGCCGCGAAAAGACAGGAAATAGCAGCGAACCACCAAAATAAAAGTCTCTGCTTAAAACATTCCCATAAAAACAACAAAATAAAGACAACAAAAGCGATTTGGGTGAAATTAACACAAAAAAATATTACATGGGCTACATCAGCAATGGAAATTAATGTTGTGTTTATGGTAGAAAGAACCAAGAGGGAGGATGTAAATGATGAAGAGAAGGGGACCTAGGACAGAGCCCTGGGGAATACCAGCAGAGAGAGTGAAGGTGTTTGACATATGAGGTTTATTCATCTTCTCCTTTACCGTTTTTTCCCTTTCGGGGTCACGGGGTTGCCGGAGCCTATCATAGCCACCTGGGCGTAGGCAAGGGATACCCTGGACTGGTCGCCAGTCTGTCGCAGGGTGGAATATCCTCAATCACACATCCATTCACTCTCACACTCACACCTAGGGACAATTTAGAGTTGCCAATCAACCTATGTAGCATGTTTTTAGACGGTGGGAGGAAGCCGGAGATCCCGGAGAAAACCCACGCATGCACGGGGAGAACATGCAAACTCCATGCAAAAGTTTGCACGGTGGCGCAGTGTTTAGCGCTCTTGCCTCACAGCAAGAAGGCCCCCAGTTCAAGTCCCGGCTGGGGGACATGAAAAACTACATCAATGGGGGATATATGAGGTTTAATGTCGATAAATTGACTGCGGTCTGATAAGTATGAGGAAAACCAGAGGGGTGTGAGAAATGCCAATAGTTTGAAGTCTGTGAATAAGAATATTGTGGGAAATGGTGTCAAAAGCAGCAGTGAAATCAAGAAGAATGAGAATGGACAGTGAACCGGAGTCTGAAGCTAAGAGGAAGTCGTTTGTGATTTTTAAAAGAGCTGTTTCTGTACTATGGAGTGGGCAGAAACCAGATTGAAAGTGTTCGTAGATGTTGTTACTGGAAATATGAGCACGGAGCTGAAGAGCAACATCTTTTCAAGGGTTTTGGAAATAAAAGATAAATTAGAGATTGGACAAAGATCATTAAAGTTGTTTGGGTCAAGACCAGGGGCCTCATTTATAAAACTTTGCGTAGGATTTGCGTCAGAAGTGGCGTACGGATGAAACATAGGACGTGCGTACGCACAGAAATATTCGGATTTATAAAACCGTGCGCACGCACATCCTACGCATCTTTCCCTTTATAAATCACAACCGATTCTAAATGCAGCGCAGCTTTTGCGGCTACATGACACGCCCATAGTTGCCCATAAATAGTCCGTGAAACGCCCACAAATTAATATTCATGGCTTGCTAAATCATGGCACACACCGAGGGGAAATCAAAAAAACGTAACTTCAGTCAATGTGAAGTAGAAGTTATCGTTGGCTAGGTGGAAAAGAGGAGAAAAGTGTTGTTTGGGGCACAGTGTGGGCATTACTAATGCCAAAAAGGCACGTGAGCGGCAAACGGTGGCAGACGCCGTAAATGCTGCAGCCTCACAACCTGGGACCGTGGCCGAAATAAAAAAGAAATGAAAGAAATGATCGGACATCAAAGTCGAGGCAAAAAAACGTCTAGCGCTGCATCGGCAGAGTGTGTCCTCCACGTGGGGGGGGGGGGGGGGGGGGGGGGACCGGAGCTGACCCCTCTTGATGAGAAACTGACCGCTATTATTGGGGAATCCCTATTAAGTCCCCCTTATCGGCGTCCTCCTCCGCCTCAGTCACCTGACTGAGACGGAGGGGACGCCGACGCGCCAGGGTCAGGGTGACACAGGTAAGAGAAATAATTAAAATGAATGCAGTCAAGTCACATGTATGCAGGCTACACAATTACAGATTATTAATATAGAACAATTTTATTTTAGTTGCTGGGTGTTCCAGCGGGGCCAGTGGTTACGATGCTGCAGCTGAGCAGCCGTCTGGCCCCAGCGTCTCCACGGCACGCGGCTCTCAACCCTCCAGCAGTGGACGTTTCCTCACCGATGCATTCCTTGAAATGCAGAGGGAAGTCAGTAGTTCAATCAGAGAGGTGGCCAAGGAGTTGGGCGAAATCAAGATCGCCCTGACTGAAATAAACTGCACGATGAGGGAATTCTTAAATAAATAATATTTTCCACACCTCTTTTTCTTTACAAGCGACGCATCACTTCCAAACGCTGGCGCACAGCAGCAGCAAATGGCTCAAATGCGTGGGGATGGGGTTCAGGGTCGGGGCCAACACAGCAATCAGCGCCAGGGGGTAGAGGCACGTTTTTAAGCTGTGCCACATTGTGTAGCACAGCACATGCCAGCACGATTTGGCACACACTGTCACTTTCACGTGTTTCTTCCATCTGCCGACGGTGTCGCCGTTTCTCATTTCACCCGTTTTTGTGCGTACGCCTGGGTCAGAGCTTGCGTGGAGGACCGCACATTTTCCCGTCAAGTTTGCTTTTTATAAATCTCAACTATTGCGTAGAGAGTGGCGTACGCCTTCTTTTGTGCGTACGCAACGTTTATAAATGAGGCCCCAGGTTTTTTTCAAAACTGGAGTAATAGAGGCGATTTTTAGAGAACGTGGAACAGTACCAGCCATGATAGAGGAGTGAATAATGTTGGTTATTGATGGGAGAAGAGAAAGGAGACAGGATTTAACAAGAGATGTAGGAATGGGATCCAGTTGGCAGGTGGAAGGTTTAGAGTTTGTAATGAGGTTAGAAATGGTTTGGACAGAAGGACAGGAAAATCTTGAAAAGGTCGTTAGAACTGAGGGAGGAGTGAAGGTGTCCACTCCAGAGACTGCAGCTTGGCTTGTGAGCTGTTGATGGATTGTAGAGATCTTAGAAACAAAGAAGGACATTAAAGCATTACAAAAGTCAGGTGAGGAGAGATGATTAGGAAGAGAAGAAGGGGTTTTTGTCATATTGGAAAGAGGTGAGTAAAGGGTCCTAGAGCTATGTCGGTTTGAGTGAATCAGGCCAGAGTAATAAGAAGTTTTAGCAGAAGCTATAGAATCTTTATAGAGGATAATGTGGTTGTTGTACATGTCCTTATGAATTGTGAGTCCAGTTTTATTTTGAAGTCTTTCCAGTGGCCTGCCTTTAGCTTTGAGCTGACGAAGTGCAGGCGTGAACCAGGGTGCAGAGCGGGTGAAGGAAACTAATCTTGTTTTGAGGGGTGCATGAGTGTTTAGAAGTGACTGCAAGTCATTGTTATACTGTAAAACCAGGTCGTCAGGTGTGGCATCAGGATTTACTCTGGGAAGGTTGTTGATATCGACTGAAAAACTAGCAGTATTTATGTCTTTAATCTTACAGAATGATATGATGCGTGGACGGTTGAGTTTGGATAATGTGAGCAGGAGATTAAAGGTGATGAGCTTATGGTCAGTGAACGGGAGTGTGTGAGGTTTGCAATCAGAGCAGCACACTTAGTCCAGAGTGTCTCCTTTGCAGTGAGTGGGAAAATGAATCCCAGGCTATCTAAACAGGATAAGAAGTCTTTGGCAAGAGGATTATTACAGTTATCCATGTGGAAATTAAAATCACCAAGAGTAGCAATGTTCTGAGACTGTGAAGTGAAATGGCACAGGAGAAGCGAAAAGTCAAAAAGAAAATCCTTGTTGTATTTGGGTGGACGGTAGACTGTAGCAACTTTGGTCAGCGCCTCTGGCCTGCGCCTCTGGGAGGCAGTGAATGTTTGTTTTTCTCCCAGCATGTCCCTTCACAGAAGACCTGACTGTAATAATAGTCTTAATGGGATAGACTGGGGGGGTCAGCAGGTCTTGGAACAGAAGAAGTGTTGATGGTTTGTTGGGGGATGTTGGAGGAAACCAAATCTAGTCAGCCACTTCCAATGACCGATATCTGCACGGATGAAGATACTTAAAATGAATGACAGAAATGCAATTTTAGTTACATTTTCACAATGTAACTGCATCAAATGACTCAAAAAATGAAGAATCAATCCCCAAAAATGATTCTGCATTGTCTTCTTCAACATCGCTTATTCTGTGTCATAATTAAAGCGAAAATGCAAAGAGGCGATTGCATTTTCGCTTTCCCCACCACCATTCAAATAAAGTCACATAATTCAATTCCAGTTGCATTTCCAGGGGGGGAGGCGAGGCGATAATGTCAGTTCTATCTCTGTGTGGTCGGCTGCTGAGAGACACAGACATGTAGGAGCAGTGAGGCCAGGCTTGTAGCTTTGTGTTAGCACCAGGGGATTAAAGAAAGTTTTAACATTTAAAATATGAAAACTTACCATCAAAATACTGTGGAGGTGAACAGAAAAAAAAAAGACAACTGAATTGGCTTCATTTCAATGGAGCAGGAAGGAAAGAATTTCGATGGGTGATGTCACACTCACTCTATTTGGTACTTTCATACAAACAATGCATATGACCAACAACAGTAAGCAACAAGATCCCTGCTCTGCAGCATTTTGGATGCATCTACTTGTGGATGACTAGATTTATGTACGCCTGTGTTTGCTTGCATGAGCTGCATGGAATCTGGCAACTGGCAAAACTGCACATCTGGATTCAGGAATTTACTGAGTCAGCTTCCTCTGGCGTCTCAAACTACCAGCAAAGTTAACAGCCAAGTGGCAGAACTGCTGTTTTGCAAAACAAAACAAAAAAAACTACTTTCTGTATGTGGCGTTGCCATCTATGCGTGTTTTCCTAATGCTCAACATCCTCCACCTTTATATGGTAAGGAAAAATGAGAAAAGACTTTTGTGTGTGGTAGGGTGTTCTGACGTCCATGATAAATACTGGTCTGTGTGTGTTGGTTGCCTGTACACTTTTTTCTTTATGTCGCTATCTGTTGGGGCAGGGTCATCCGTCAAAGTCCGACAGGTGACTCCGCTTTAGTGGCAATAAACTGTTTTTATGCACAACCACCAGCTGATGACTGATAAAGACGGAACGCGTCAGTCGAAACCTGTCAGGCATGTTAAAACATAACATTAGGGCGACAGTGGCTCAGGTGGTCGTCCAATGACCGAAGGGTTGGCGGTTCGATCCCCACTCCCACCAGCCAAAAATGTCGTTGTGTTCTTGGGCAAGACACTTCACCCTCCTTGCCTCCAGTGTGGCTCCACTGGCATGTGTGAATGTGCATGAATGCTCCCGGTGATGGTCAGAGGGGCCGTAGGCGCGAAATGGCAGCCACGCCTCTGTCAGTCTGCCCCAGGGCAGCTGTGGCTACAACCGTAGCTTACCATCACCAAGTATGAATGAATAATGGACACAATGTAAGCGCTTTGAGTGTCTTGAAAAGCACAGATAAATCCAATCCATTATTATTATTATTATTATTATAACCCATGTCTGAAAACAAAAGAACCAAGAAGGCAGTTAGTAACTACGACACTGAGAACTTTCTTGAATACATACATGTCATAACAACACATCATAAATCATTAGAGTTATTGTAAGTACTCTGCCTCAGTGCCAGGGATGACCACTTTGCATTCAGTTTGTTATTTTGTCTAATGACAGTAGGGGGAGCCACAGTTTCCCTCTGTTCACTGTTTGTCATGCAGCAGACTCGTGTCAGGCTCGAGTTTAAATGGAGTCCAACAGTTTTTTGAACTGCTAAGTTCTTCTCGTTACTTTGCATATTTTCTTCATAATTCAGTTATTTCCTTAAATTCACTGTGGAATATTGTTCATTTGTCAGTCTGAAGCAAAGGAATTCAAGATTTTTCTCTTTTACTTTTGGTATCTGGATTTTTCTTGGGTTGTTGGATTTATGAGGAGAGCTGCAAGAGCGTCAAAACTGAGGACTTAACACTGGAACTATACGTAACTTTAGTAATAACATATTTTAGAAATGATGTTCCTTATTAATAAGCCTTGTCCTCCCAGAAAGTTGATCCCATGCAACACAAGATCTAAACAGCACCGTTCTTCTCATACATTTGGATCTTGAAAAAGGAACAATCAAATCACCAGAACTGACCTGACAAGTTTGATATTGATGACAACACCCACTTTATAATACTTTATTTACCAAAAATGGTGGGCATTTTCTAAAGATGGCATTATGCATTAAGCATAGAAGACTGAGTTTTAAGTTTTCTTTCAAAAATAAAAGTATAAAATAAAAGTCGATCCAAACAAGTACCTTGTGGATTAGCACATGACATAAACTTTGTTTCCGAAAAGCTACCATTGAAAAGGACTCTCAGTGTTCTGCCATTGCAATAATTTATTATCAATGAAAGAGAGAACAGTGATAGTCCATAACATTTGAGCTTTGCCAACAGAATATCATGGTCGATTACATCAAATGCAGCGGTGAAATCCAAGAGTACAGCACAAGTGAGTTATGAGTTAATCACTGGTCTACCATATGTACTAATGCAGCATTGGTTGAATGGCCTGGTCTGTAAGCATGCTGTGCACTAGTAAACAGATCATTTGAGGTAAATAATAACAATAATTGATACTATTTTTCCCACAATGGGGAAATTCTTCTCCACATTTGACCCATCCCCTGCGGGAGTGGTGAGCTGCAGTCAAGCCGTGCTCAAGCGTCACAAGTCTTGCCTAAGGGCCCTCACTGGGTGACGTTAATTGTTTGCCATTGATATGGTAATTGCCCCAGTTTAATCCCCTCTGGGAATCGATCCCTGAATTTCTGCATGGTAGCCCTCACCTTACCAACAGAGCTACCCAACCACTAAAATAATGTAGCATTTGATTAAATATTAACCTTTCAAATATTTTACTCTAAATGAAGAGAACAAGAACTGGTCTGAAATTTGAAGCAGTAAACTGACTTTTCATCCTTTATTGGATGGAGGTGTAATCTTAGATTGTTTCCATTGTTCAGGAAACACTCCATTGATCAGTGCTCTATTAAAACATTTGCAACTCTTTTACAGATTCTACCATCAATGTAATGTGCGAGAAGCAACTTTTGAAGATTATCCTCACTAACAGGGTCGAAAACCAAAGAAAAAGTTTTATTTTCCATAATAAATTCAATATTTTGTCAAGGAGAATATTTATACAGGATGTAAGCTTTTCAGCTTGGTAATGAAAGAGTCATTCAAATTATTGGCAATATCAAATGGTTTACAAACAAAAATACCATCAGCTTCCAGATTCAAAGTCCTTGTTTTTTTGCACATCTGCTCTTTACTTTCCACATTTGTTTACTGTCATTCATTAAACCACATATTTTTTGGTCCAAAATATTAAATATAGTACAAATATCTTTTTTTAAAAGTTACATAACTTTATTCCTCAACATGCAATAGTTCGTTTGATCCTTTACACATTTAGACTTAGAAGCCACCTTTTTTGCATCGTTTCTCTGCTTCATGAGTGATAAGAATTCCTTGTCCAACCATGGAGCACTATTACTTTTTACTGTTCTTTTGGGAAGTGGAGCATGTTTCTCAAAAACCTTTCCTAAATTTGCCATAAAAATGCTCAGAGAAGCTTTTACATCAATTTCCCGCAAAACTGCCTGGGAGCATAAATCAGGAACGTTAGTGTAAATGTAATCTATATGGGTTGATTTAGATGAATTTTCCACAGCAATGCCCATTGGTTGTGTCATGACCTGTTAAAGATCACATGTATTAGCCATTGTAATTGTGTTCTTAAACAAAAAAACGTTTTTTTTTAAACCTGTCTATATTAAAGTCTCCAAGTGTTTAGTGTTTCTACATTAGTGGGAGTAAACCTGGTTGCTTTGTTCTGTAAGCCATTGGTTGTGTCTTTTATGTTGCACCCACTGAGGCTGGATGTAACAGTATGTTACAATGCAAGGGTAATAAATGCAAATGAATGTGTATCAATTCTTTAAAGTGGATTTCTGTATTTTCTTTGAGATTTTCTGCCTCTCACTGTTCAAATGAACCCACCAGTAGGAAGACTGTCAATTTCTTTTCAAGTGGGCCGTACCCCTAACCCTAACCTGCAAAATCAGTAAGTTTAGCAACAAACACTTCCTGTTTGTAGTCAGTGATGTCCAATTTGCCTCCCTGCGGGCCCTGCATATCTAATGTGCAATTAAACAAAGAGGGGAGGGGGCACAGAGCCAGATGATTTGGGATAAGGGATTCTTTGTGGCCATTTCACCAAATGGATAAAACAAAAGTCGTGTCTCTGGTGCCCGGCCAGCCGTTTGCAGTGCCAATATGACAGGATGTAAGAGACATATTAATATCATATATTACGATTCCCACGGAGAATTGCACTGTTCCTATGATTATTGCACAAAGATTCAGCACAGAAGTGAATAAATTACACAGCACTGCTTTTTAAGTTGTCTGTGTGAGAAGAGGGGGCTGCTCGTGGTTGGTGGGATCTTTCGGGATGTGGGAGACTCGTTTCCTGGATCTGGTTTTGCAGACCTCTCCATACATCATCATGGCATATACATAATGGAAAGTGGCCTTCTTTGGAACTGAGTCAGTGTTGTCTAACTGTCAAAACTCTCCCTGCTATTCATCAAAGCTTAAGAGACAACTTGCTCATTTGTTGGAGCTGTCAGTACTCAAAATACTTTTACCAATTTTGTCTCTGAAGAGTGTATTGATTCAGTCTTGGAGAACAAAAACATCTTACATGTTGCCTGAATACATCTCTGAAACTTGGATGTCTTCCAGACACCCTTTGTTCCACCAGATCAAACCCCTAATCTGCTGAACGGTTGGGTAACACAAATATCTAAATATCCATTTTGTGTGAAAATGGTTTTATTGCGCATGTCTGCCACACTTCTGCTAGACTCCTGTGATAAACCCTTGTGCCATCCTATGACCCCACCCTTACATTGACCTGTTCTCCCTACCATGACAAAGGTGGATAAAGGTGGAAAGACTTCATGTAATCCATGGACACCAGTGAAGATCACAAATCATTGAAGAAAAAAGGTGCAAAACGGAGAAGTCGCAAAGTCTGGTACATTTTATCATCTTATGGGTTGGAGGAGGAGAAGCTCTTCTGTCTGGTTGAGCCTTTATGCCACAACAGCTACATGGAAACCTCATGGTCAAATGTGATGCAATTTGAAAGAGTTTTGGATTGTCGTTTTTAATACTAAATAGCAAATTGTTCATGAATAAAGTCAAAATACCAAAGTAAAAAATAACCAATATTGGGTTTATTTTGAAATGTAACAAGGTTAAGAATTATTTGTGACTTTTTATAATGAATTACAAAGGGTATTTTTACTGAATTGCATTATCTTTCCATCCATCTTCTTCCACTCATCTTGGACCGGGTCTCCGGGGCAGCAGTCTAATCAAAGTTGCCCTGACTTTCTTCTCACCGGCCACTTCCTCCAGCTCCTCAGGGGGGACCCCGAGGCGTTCCCAGGCCAGCCGAGAGATGTAGTCCTGGGTCTTCCCCAGGGCCTCAGTGGGACATGCCCGGAAGACCTCCCCACCCACGAAGGCGCCCAGGAGGGATCCGGACCACCTCAACTGGTTCCTCTGGCTGTGCAGAGGCTCCACTGCTGGATTGAGAGCTTTGCTTTCTGGATCAGCCCTCTCTCTCTCTTTACTACTAAAATACTTATGAATAAAAAAGAAAAAAGAAATTACTGGTTACCATGAGGTTGCCCATCCTGTTTTATCTTCCTCTCATTACACTGACTTCTCAACTGCGGTATATCTTTCCCTTCTTATCAGCCATCCAGCTCCAATCTTCCACCATAATGGGGTGATTTATTGCTCTGTCTATTGCAGCCTTCTTTTTATTTCCTGTCAAGGCTTTCTGTTAACAACATTACTGCATACCAACCCCTACGTTGGTCTGTAAATGTTCTTATCTTTTTTTTTTTTTTTTTTTTTTTTTTTTTTTAACTTGTTCTGTCCAACAACTGAGCAAACAGATTAGAGCTGAAGGCTTTTTGTGTTGGACAGGTTTTACTATCACAAAAAGAGGTTATATAGCTTCTAGAAACTAGAGTGTAGATTTGTATAAACCCCTTTTTGTCGTATTATTTTTTATTTATTTGTTACATTTAGTGTGTGTGGGGAGGGAGAGGGGAAGAATGTGAGGGGAGGGTGGAAGAGAGTAAAAGGAAGAAAGGTGAAAAGGTGGGGGATACAAGCACTGATTTGAATAAGTTATTATTTGAAGCTGTTACAATTATACCAGATCTGCTGGAAAGACGAATGTTACATCAAAGGTGAAAATCTGACACTAAGATGAGCGAGAAAAAAAAAATCTGTCCATCAATACACTGTGGGTAAGGAGGAGGGATGAAGCAGACAGGGAGCAGTGTGGCAGTGTGCACGTGCACGTGGGGGTGGAGATACATGCATGCTGCCGACGTGAACCGTGTGTTCATAAGGGGAACCAGATCCTACCCAGCCAGACCAGCCAGACCAGGAGAGGGGAGGAGAGCCCCCCAGGCCAGAAGCCCCCCCAGCTCCCGGACCCAGGCAGCCCGGGAGGGGAGGAGGAGGGGACCGCCCACCCCACCAGCCAGGCACAGAGAGGGCCCCCCTACAGGGTCCCCCCCAATGCCCAGAGGCACAAGCGAACCCAGTGTCCGGCCCCCAGGCCACGAGACAGGAGCGCTTAGCCGTACCAGGCGGCAGCCATGGGGGCCACCGGGCGCCGGACACCGAGACAAAGGCCAGGGACGAAGCCAGGGCCCCCTGGTGTTCTTATCTTTGCACCAGGTGACCTGGCATTGACTGTTCACCTAATTTGGTCATTGGGTTAGCCCACTTTTCTGGCCTCTGTGTATCACCTAAGTTAAAGGCTGACTTCAGAGTGTTGCATTAAGTGTTAATTAAGTGTTGAATTTTCAGAGTTAAAATAACTCTCTTGAGTGTTAATAATTGACACCATCTGTACGACTTTGACACTAAAAAGTCATTTTTACTGTGTGCATTTTAACTTTAAAGATTAACACCAATATTCAGAAAAAGGGGGTGGGGCTTTACAGTTGGTGTTGTAATAACAGATTTGACATTGGGAAATTTCAGTGCACAACACTCTAGCTTGGTCTTCTAGTAAATCATTTTTTATGCAACATGCCGGCCGAGTGGCAGATGGTGGGTCACGTGAACCACTGGACAACAATAGAAATGTGAGGACAGAAAATGCCCAGCAAAGAGGGAATTTAGAAACAAGAGAAATAATTCAATGAAAGGCACAATGAAAAATAAACTGATTCCCATTTCAAATAACGTTCTGTTCTTCATTTAAACACACTCAGAGAGAAAATGCATCTTTCATGAAAAACAGCTTTAATGTTTAAGTTCAATAGCAGATACGACAACAAGCTCTTGAGCTTCACCTAAAGTCTTGTGGGAGGAGACGTACTGAACCACCAACAATTTTTATTTACATTTATAAATCTCACATGAAAACATTAACTCTAGAAAATAAAAAAAAGGAAATAAAATAAAATAAAAAGGGTCAAAACAAGCAACAGTTTGACACATGAATCTATACACTTTTGGTAACTGTTGGCTAATGTGACTAGTTGGTGAATTTTACAAATGGGGGCTTGCCATGGCAACCTAACACTCTCAGCCATGACACAGTGCTAAAAAAAAGTGCTCTTTTAAGTAAAAAAGAAAAACAATAAAAACAGTAATGAAACATTTCAAATGTTTCCTCTCTGTAACATTTGATGATTGACATCCTATGTTTGAGTTTTGCAGCTTATAAAAGGGAAACACAGAAAAGACTTTCACAGTAAATGCATTTTCATTTACAGGCTCAAAGACATAAATGACTAGATATACATAAACGGCCAAATATAAAAAATAAAACTTGTGCTTCGGCCAGAGAGTCAGTGTAACTATATTAGACCCATTTCCTCCTCTTTGTGTCAGAATCCGCCTCTATTATCCCAGTCTGAGCTCAAAAGCTTGCCTGTTGTATCAAAGCAGAGTTCCAAAGAACACAAAACGCTTCCAGTTCCGTGGGTTGCTGCCTATATTTTGGGGAGTTTTAGTACAAGTGAAAGCATGTTTGTGAAATGGACGCTTTTAAAATATTTAGCTCTGACCAGTCTCCTGAGTAAAGTACTGGGTATATTAAAAGGATGTTTTGTAACGATTTTTCCAAAGGCGGTTTCAAATGAAGGATTTGAGATTTTTCAAAAACCATTAAAGCAATGGGAACATGGTCTCTTTCCTGCATTTGTCCTCCGCTGCAGAGTGGATGGAGGGTAACCATAGCTCAGAGGGAGAAAAAGTCATGGAGTCTGTCTGCTGTTGCTCCAAAAGCTGGAGCAGTGCCCACGGATGATGAGAGGGAACATGGGGGGGAAAATAACAGCCGATATGATCACTGCAAACGCCTGGAGAGCTTAGCTCACTGAGTTTAAAACATTTAACTTTAAAGATTCATTTGTTTCCTCTTTGTAACATCTCCTGCCTGACATCCTATGTTTGGGTTGCGCAGCTTATAAAAGAAGAACACTTCACAAATATGACTTTCACAGCAAATGCAATTTCATTTATAGGCTTCAGAACATAAATGAAAAGCATTCAAGCTAAATATAAAAATAAAATTTGGGATTTTTTTTGGCAGAGATCTTAAGAAATGAGACAAACTAATAAAAAAGCTGTCTTTCTGTGTCCCTCCACAGCTCAAAAATTAGTCTCTCATTTGCTCCTCGGTTTACTTCCCAAGGAAATGTTTGCTCCCAGAGTGAAATAAGTCTGTTCAAGGGAGAGGTTTTTTAGGCTTTTTTCCTTCTTCAGTGCTTCGGTCAGAGTCTGGCAGTGACTCAGCGTGTTTATTAGTCCCATTTCCTCCTCTTCACGTCAGAAACAGCACCTTTTTTTCCCCCCGTTTGCAGTCTGCGCCCAAAAGCTTGCTTGCTGTATCAAAGCAGAGTTCCAAAGGACGTTAAAAATCTCCTCTTCTGTTGGATGCAGCCCAAATTTGGATTTCCGATTGAATCTGCAGGAAAAGAAAGAATGTTAATGAAGTGCAGCCCAGCTTCAGAGCACAAACCCAAGTTCATGTGTCTTAGCCGTTTCATGCACAAATACTGTATGTAGGATAAAAATCTGTCACGGTTCCTCTCTGGAGAAGCCTCTCCGGCAGTTCATGTGAACAGTGTCCTGTCAGCATGAGGGGCAGAAACCCTAAACCAGTCGATCTCCAAGGTACTTTTGGTAGATCGCATGACAATTAGATTTCATCCAGTCTGTTTGTTTCCTTAGCCAGGCTGTTATAAATTTGGCTTGTCTGTTAAGCGCCCTCAGGTGCCATCCATCCCATCACTTGATTGATATGCAGGACAACCAGTCGGATGACCTCTGATTTTTTTTTTAACGTACAATTAGGTCACTCAAACAACACCCCTAAGAGCTGGAAAGCTAACAAGTTAGTCGTTAGTTACCTCCCAATTTTCCTTTTCCGCTTTTGTTTTTTTCCTCTTAAACTGCCAGCTGAGAAAGACAAAAGTGACGGAGCTAAAATCCCAGTTGTTGGGACAGCAGCCATTTTTCACACAAGCTACTATGAAAGCAAAAGCTGCCATCATTCCGAGTCAGTTCCATCATCGTTAATGACCAGAAGCCCTCCCAAGATGGAGAGATGGTAAAAGAGGCCTTCGTTGAAGCAGCTGACTCATTATTCTGGTACTTTAAAAATGAAGCACAAATATTGTCTTCGATCGAAGCTCTCCAGCTGTCAGGTGTAGTTACGGCGTTGTGAAGCCAAGGCTGAGGACTTAAACCGGAAAATGTGGAGAGACATCAGAGTTTACGAGTGTTTCTCACTGCAGTTGGATGAATGTACGGACGGACGTGAGTGACACAGCCCAGATGTGCGTTTTCATTCATATGGTGTTCAGTGATATGACTGCAAAAGAGGAACTGTTAACAGTACTGCCCATGAAAGAGAAGACGCGAGGAGAGGACATATTTCAGTCGTTCAAAACCTTCATTGAGAAAACCCAGCTCCATTGGTGTCTCTCACCACAGATGGTGCACGTGCATCGATTGGCCACGTGAATAGATTCAAGGCCAAGTGTAGGCAGGACGATACTCTCCCAGACTTTCTGTATTACCATTGCTATTACCATTACCAATGCTCAACATGAAAGAGATCATGCATGTTGCCTGTGCTATTCGTGCCCGATCTCTTCGAAGACGGTTTAGGAGACGAGGACGATTGCGACCACTCTGGCTTTTTGCTACACACTGACATGAGGTGGCTTAGCCGAGGGAGATTCCTGCAAAATTTTGAGAGCTCTGCCCAGAGATTAAGGAGTTTTTCCGTGCAATTGGGCATGCAGAATACAAGCAGTTGGCATTTTTAACAGATCTGACAAACATGTTGAACAACCTCAATCCAGAGCTGCAAGGAGAAGGCAAAACAGGGATCAATATGATCAGCTCAGTTAATGCTTTCAAATGCAAACTGCAACATTCGTCCTCAAAGCTGCAGCGCTTTTTTTTGGTAAACTTCCAGAACCTGGCCTCAGAGCTGGAGATGCCAGGGAAGGCCTGTGTGCAGCTTGACGGTCACGCTACACGGAGCAGCCTGAGCACCATCTGTCAGAGTTTGACTAACGCTTTCAAGGCTTTTCTTTGCTCGAGCATCTTACTTCAGTCATGTATTTTCCTTTTCGGGAAGATGTGGAGGTTGATTCACTCTCATCACAAATTGCAACACTATTTCACCTGAACTCTTCTGGAGGGGAAGATGAGATATTCACACTACAAGCCGACATTGAGCTGAAGTCCAGAGCGAATGGGCAATTCTGGAAATTGCTAGCAGAGGGAGAGAACCCCAACATGAGGAAATGTGCTATTTTTCAGCTCCACTTATTTATGAGAGGCAGCCTTTGCCACATGAAGATAATTAAGTCCGCCCCACTATGACTGATGAGTGCTTGGAAACATGCCTGAGGCTGGCTGACAGCAGCTACTGTCGGGACTATGCATCCCTGACTGATTCAATTCAGTGCAAGTCATCAGAGTGAACTCTGGAAATGGCAAAAAATTTACATAATTATGATGTGTTTTGCAACATTTGTGATTATGCAACATACATGAACATAAGTTGTAAGAATCCTCAATAAACATTATGGCTAGATCCCTTTGACTTGGTCATTTAAGTAGCTCCCATGCTGACAAAGTCTGCATGGGAGTCCCCAGCCCTAAAGGCTTTGGGGGTAAACACTACCGGATTCTGAGGAGTTCTGGGTGCTTGGCCAAAGAGGATTCTGTCCGGCGGACAGCTGGTTATCGGGTTGCAGAGACAAAACATTTTTTCTGTTTTGTTTAAAATGTGATTCTAAAAAACTTTTTTATGTTGGAAACATTTGAAATGAAAAACCTAAAGCTGCAAACTGTGGGAGAAACAGGATGTTAAATTATTGGAACCTGCAGCGATTGTAAGCAATCCAGTGTCAGAGTGGATGCCGGAAGGGAAAAGAGATGCAGATGTTGAGAAGCATGTGACCCCGTTTGTTTGTTTTTAAAGATGAGTTCAACTTGTGAGTCACATTGATTGAAACGCCGGGAGCAACGCCAAAGCATGTTTTCCTTCTAAAAAGTGTTCATTATTTGAGTCAGCACATAGTGAGTTCAACTTTTCATATTCTGATTGAATTTTATATTAATATCTTCTAGACATTGCATATGGATGCTTTAACACTTTCTTGTACCTACAACTCTTCTCCCTTTTCTTTCTCCACTGTTTTTCACAATAATCTTAGTAAGATAAAGAAAATAATGAGTTTAAATCCCACTCCGATCATCTTTTGATCTCTTTTGAAAGCGTTCCCAGTGCTCTTTTAGTTATGCTGATGCTGTTACTAGCCAAAATCCAAAAACCTGCGTCGTTTTCTAGGGCATAGTTTCTGCAGAAGCGGCAGGAGTTCTATAGAAATTCCCCTCTGAGTTGTGGGCGGGACTGTTGGTGCGGAGCAAGCCTGCCCACACTCCCCATCATCCAACTGTTTCCATGCTCTCCTGCTGGCTTTAAGCCCCTCACACCCCAACCTAATGGTACCGGTGCAACAAAAATGGCGAACAATATCAGAGCTATCCAGCCGTCCAGTTTAGATCCAGATTCAAAGACGTACTATTTGTCTGCAAGTGGAGGCATCAGAAGGGGGCAGAGCAGGAAGCATGCAGCATATTTTCATCAGTAAACATTTTTTTGTGACTAGATTTTGTTCTTAAAATAGGAATGCTTGGTGAGACATTTTTCCTACCCCATTGGTAGATTTTTTATGGCTTATTGAAAGAATATTTTTTTATTCTAAAGTTTTTTTACCTGATTTCTGCAGCGTGCATGTGACTTTGTTCTGCACAGGCAAATGCCTGAGAGGACATTCATGTGAGCCAGAGTCAGTTTCATGACTGCTGCTGTAGATTGGGTGTGTTTGAGGGTCATCTGTGTACACACACACACACACACCGGCATGTATATGCATGTTTGGATGAAACATTAACTAAGCTTGTAAGCTTGTGTGAGTGTGCACTGCAGGAGCGGCTGAATGCGTGTCTGTGTCAGGACTTTTCAGGAATGTTGGCCCCGGGCCAGACTTTGGTAAATGGCAACAAAGTAAAAGGAGCAGAGAAACTAGTGTTTGACTCAAGAACAAAGGAGGAACCTGCAATTAAGTACTCTTCATGTAAAGACATCGCACCCCACTGCACATGTCAAGAGAGTGCTACTGAAAAATATGATGCAGTCAGGGGGAAAATTAAAGCTGCCTGCAGTAACATGAAATCGTATTTTTAGTACATGTGAAAGTATGTTACTGAAATCTACAATTATTAAATCTCTAGCTCTGACCTGTCTCCTGAGTGAAGTGCTGGGTTTATGTAAGGATGTTTTGTTTCTCTTCACAGCAGAATATCCCTTTTCCAAAGGCGAATTTAAATGAAGGATTCAAGATTTCAAAAGCCGTTACAGACATGGGAACATGGTCTCTTCCCTGCATTCGTCCTCTGCTGCAGAGTTAATGAAGTTTGACCAGAGCTCAGAGGGAGAAAACAGCATGGAGTTTGTCTGCTGTTGCTTCGACTCAGAAACCTGGAGCAGCTGTGCCCACGGCCTCACTGACTTAGCTTATTGAGTTTAAGCCTTATGGGGTCATCTAGACCCACTAGACAGTGCACTGAATCTTTTTTCTTCAATGATTTGTGATCTTCACTGGTGTCCATGGATTACATGAAATCTTTCCACCTTTATCCACCTTTGTCATGGTAGGGAGAACACGTCAGGGTAAGGGTGGGGTCATCTGGACCCCACAAGGTAGCACAAGGGAGAAAACATTTAACTTTAAAGATTCATGTATTTTAACCAGTTTAAGATCTTCTTCGTGTGACAGGTTTTACTTTTACAGACCTAATGATAGAAAATGTTTTCAAATATGGGGGGGGGTCCATCCAGCTGCTACGGGTTTTTGGGTTTTTGGGCCTGCAGAGGATGGTACAGCGGAGGAGTTGCATCTTAAAGGGATGAGTTGGGTCCTAAGCTCCTCTGTAAAATCACTAACCACCATCTCCCCAAATCCCTTCATCCGTAGCCCCTCCCACGTGTAAGGACACTGACGTCTCTTTTGATAGATGATAATGAGCGCTAGAGTGGCAGAAATGTGAATGTATCTGCTATCAATCAAAGATCCGACCTTGCACATTTCTGAATGACTCGCACCATAAAGATTTGATGGGAACATGCCTCCTCCTGGGGCATAACACCTGCTGCTCATTGCCACAATCAGCACCTATACACCTACTGGCCGTCACAGACTGCCTGCCTTCCATCCAGTCTACCTGCCTGCCTGCCTGCAAGTCCCTCTGCCAGCCGTGTCTCTTCTCTTCAGCCACGTCATACTAAATCACTTTGATTCTGCCAGTTTGTGTCCTGCACTTGGATTCATTTTTTCCACTACCTTCTCCCAACAGGAAACGGTGTAATTGCACATTTCGAGAATTTCAACAAAGGTTGGAGCATATGTGTGATGGAAACGTGTTAAGTGTATCACAAAGTATTTGTAAGGATAATGTAAATAACACGCACTTATGGCAGACAGGGTGACTGTGTTCTACCACCACACCCTAGTCTAGGGGTCGGCCACTTGCGGCTCTCTGTGGTTTTGTAAAATACCTGTCATGTTCTAAGATTGCCATGGTGCCTCTAACACCGTCGGGATGTGCGAGCGGGCAGGAGGACAAGGGCAGCCCAAGGGCAGCCTGAACGCGCGGAGGGGGGCGTGTCTGAACACGGAGGCACAGGAGCGGCAAAAAAAAAGTTTTCCAGACTACAACCAACCGTTTGGGGGCCGGGGACAACAACTCGCAGCTGCAGAGGGGGTGAACAGGTAGAGGCGAAAAGCAGGTAAAGGAGGTGGGGGAGGGGCTTAGACTCACCTCTTTTGATTCCAGACACCGGAACAGACTAACAGCTGCTTCCTAATAAAAAATAGTTTTCATCTATTAAATTAATACACTTCATTGGGTTTACTGGATTTTATGAAAAGTTAAAGAAAAAAACAGGAGTCTGCATCAAAGGGAATTTGTCTCCATCATCTCTTTCATCTTGGCTCTGGGTGTTTGACAGACAAAAAAAGTCTATTTAAGGTTGTGGAAAATGGACAAAAGATCAAAGGAAACATCAGCGTCCAGCTTAGAAAGAAGAGGAAGAAAAACACTCCATAATGGAATGCATGCAGGGTCCAAAATGAACCCGTGCTAGGTGCCAAATGCGACCAAATCTACTGTTGGAGCAGTAAAATTTGAAACAACATTTGCCACATGTGGGTCCTTGTTTGATGTCCACACAAACTCTGATTAGCCAATTCCCTCATTTCTAACAGTCATGCAACTTTCAAGTAACATGCACTTAAAGAGCACTAACAACACATCCAACCAACGTTGGAGCCTCTGAATAATAAGTACGACTCTTTCTAACAGCTACAATCACCTTTGACCTAACCCGTTTCAAACTATAAGTGAGTCGAATCTTTTCAAACTAAAAAACTAATTTTTTCAACTTTATGTGGAGCAGATGAAATGTTTGCTTAAAACTTAGGATTTGAATTTGAAATTATCGTACAAATGTAATGGTAGTGGGTTTGAGTTTTGTTAAAATAGTGTGCATTCAATTTAGAAGTCTCAGATTTCAGCCCTGCGGCTGCACCCAATAAAGAAACCTACAAAACAAGTTTCAAGAACTGTACAATTAAGACCTGCGATGTAAAACGCTTTTCTTTATCACAAAATAGAAAATAAAAATGTTTAAAACATTGTCCAAGAGCATTGAGAAATAAAAGTCTTTTCAAACATACTTGAAGAGATAAATGATAACAGCTGTGGAGCAGACTGAAACTATTAAAGGGGTCTTTGCAATGATGATGTTGATGCCATTTTTAGCCATAATAAAAAAAAAATCTGTGTTGTTTTCCAAGACAGTGTTTTCCAACCAGTGTGTTGTGAGAGATGGTCGTTTGTGCCTCGGGAAATGATTATTTCTCACTGATCTAAGAACATTTGCCATCACCAGAATGCCAGCTCTACGCTAATCAAAAAAAGCCCAGGTTTCACACTAAGTAGTTTGCCGAGGCCTTCTTCAGTGTCTTTCAACTGGACGACGAGAGAAACTTTGGAAGGTAGCTTCTCCCAGACACGGCGGGAGCGTCGGGTTTATTAACACACTTTTACACGAGCGTTGAGCAGCGACTTTGAAAACCAAGTTTGATTGTTGAGTTCGATTGAGTTCGATGTGAACGGACAATTGATGTGCAGGAAGGAAAGAGGAGTGTCTGACAGGTCTGACGGACAGAATATATGTAGATGAAGTTTCTGCATTATATTTGAATATCCTTCAAAGTAGGCCTGCACAATAAATCGCAAATGTATCGTAATCGCGAGATCAAGCTGTGAAATACGCATATCGCAAAAGACCAATAAATGTAAACCTTAAATGAGCTAATATAAAAGTATTTAAAGAATGAATTGAATCCATTTATGCATTTGACCAATCGTCTGGAGCCCTTTATGTTAGATGTTCCCCTCCTATGTTGAGGAGGGACATGGAAATGATGTTTTTGGTTGTTTTGCTGTTTGTTCGTGTACCGCAGGTTATATCGTCTGGTAGCATCCTAGAAACCACAGTATCATATGCAACACCAATTCTTACAGAGGAAATGTTTGATTCCTCCAAAAGCTTTTCTATCCTCCCTTCACTCTTCAGATGGGTTTACATTGTGAACAGGATTACTATTCATTCATCTTCTAACCCATTTGTTCCCTTTCAGGTTCACGGGGCTGCTGGGGCCTATCCCGGCCACTTGCGGGCGATGGTTTGGGACATCCTGGACAGGTCTCCATTCTGTCGCAGGGCAACGATCACATACCCATGCACACTCACATTCACACCTAGGGACAATTTAGAGTAACCAATTCACCTATGAAGCATGTTTTTGGACGGTGGGAGGAAGCCGGGTTACCCCGGAAAAAACCCACGCATGCACGGGGAGAACATGCAAACTCCACACAGAAAGGTCCCCCATTGATGTTCTGTTTCAGGTCCCCCAGCTGGGATTTGAACCAGGGCCTGTAAGGCAAAGGCGCTAACCATGCAGCCCAGGATTACTATTAAGTGATAGATAACTACAGATGTTCCTCACTACCCGCTTTATGCACTTTGACAGAACATTTTCAAAATCAAAATCATATTTTTAACGTACATTTCTTGTGCAAAAACAATGTACAGTCGTAAAAGTTTTACCCTCAGATGACCTTTGCTCTCTAAGAGCAGTAACAGCTATTGCAGCCCTTGCTGCTGGCTCCAACCACCTGCAGTGGTTCTAACTCTTCCTTTCCAGCAGAGCATGAAACGTGAGACGCATAAAACACATGAAAGAGTGTGGGAGAATTTGTTTGGCTTTATTTACAAGAGTTGGGCTGAGAAACTAAAACTAGTGACAATCTATCTGTATTTTTTCCCAGCATTTGCTTTTAGTTCTTCTGTCTGAGGAATTTCTTGTCATGTATTTTGTTACTGAACATCAGAAAAAGCAACTTCTGCTTTAATAGTTCATGGCTGCAGGGAAACATGTTTTCCCATGTGTCTAATGTCTGACGTGACAAAACAGGTGTGAGAACAATCAGACTAAATGTGTGCGTGACTGAACAAGAGGTGTCACTCGCAGGTAAAAGCGATTGCAACATGGGGGGCTTAAATAAAGCTTTCCTGGCGGCGTTCTGGCACACCTTCTGCTGCTCTGCATGCGTTTTCTCCTTCTGCTTGCCTGCCTGCCTGCCTGCCTGCCTGCTTGCCTATCTGCATGCCTGCCTGCTTGCCTGCCCCCCTGCGCGCCTGCCTGCCCGCCTGCTTGCCTGCCTGCATGCCTGCCTGCCCCCCTGCCCGGCCTGCCTGCCTGCCTGCCTGCCCGCCTGCTTGCCTGCCTGCATGCCTGCCTGATTGCCTGCCCCCCTGCGCGGCCTGTATGCCTGCCCGCCTGCCTGCCTGCATGCCTGCCTGCCTGCCTGCCTGCCTGCCTTCTTGCCTGCCCCCCTGCTTGCCTGCCTGCCTGCTTGCCTGCCTGCATGCCTGCCTGCTTGCCTGTATAGGTACCGGATGTTCTCGGGTTGCCGGATGTTCTCGGGGTCCTTCAGGGTCCTTCAAATGAGTTATATCACTAGAGGAGACATCACGTGGTTCCTCATGGGAGGAGAGCACCGCCATCTTGGTGAGGTCAAGTTTTGAAGCCCAAACCACTTTTATAACATATAATAAAGAGCTCTGTTTTTGCTTTCAATCACTTCATTATATGAAAAAGAAGAATGGCTTGAAATTGCTTAGTTTTGTTCAGAAATACAAACTTCACGAGTACCCCTAACTACTTAGATTTTTTCTATGTTCCTTTATTTTATTTTACTTATGTTTTTATTTATTTGTGTGTTATGTTCATTGTTTCTTTTTTTCCCCTCTATTCTTTATTTTCTATGTCAATATGTTATATTTGGCAATGGTGACTGATCTTCGAGGCAATATTGATTACATCGTTATTGTTCGTTGTTAACGTTAATGTCATTGTTAATGTATGATACCACAATTGTCAATAAAGTTTTTTAAAAAAACTTAGCGACGTTAACTCATTGGTCGTGGCAACTTACAGCCAATCAAATAGTGTGACGTCATCATTGGTCGAAGGACCCCGAAGGACCCCGAGAACATTCGGCAACCCGAGAACATCCGGTACCCACACCTGCCCCCCTGCCTGCTTGCCTGTCTGTCGATCTATCTATTTATGATCAATTGGAGCTTCAAAAGTAGTTTGCATGCCAAAAACATGTGGGCTTAGGTCACTGTCGAAAAAAAAATATATGATAAAATACATAGTTAAGCACAGATTTATACTATGCAAATACAAATTTGCAAAACAGTATGAATATTTCATTTGGTTTTACGTTTGACACGTCTGTTTACGACTTGTCTTTGTTTGAGTATGAGTGACTCCTGTTAGATGACGGTTAAAAACACGTCATGGGTTCACAGGCAGTTATATCGAGTCACCAAAACGTGTTTTTATTGTATAAATGTTTTCTATGAATGTATATCATTGATATATAAACAAACATCAATCGCCACCAACCTTCAAGTCGCAGCAGTGACATCATAAGCAAGAGCCAGTATGGTTTTCAGACAACAATTCAATACAATTAAACAATTTAACCACATTTAGGGGTGTGTGGATAAAGCTACAATAGAACAACTCCTGCCATATGGCAGCTAAAAAAAAAAAAGTTTGCTATTCTGATCGTAATGTTATTCTTTTTCCTATCCCCCACTGCTGTCGGCTTCCAGCCACTTTACTTTGGCTCTGAGTTGGCTTTCTTGTTGTTTTCCATCGTTTTTCTTAACCCGCTAGGTCCCTTTCGAGGCCCCGGGGCTGTCCCAGATACTATTAGGCAAAGGTGGGGTTGGGCCCCTCGGCTGCCTGCTCGCCCATTTTTCTTATTTTTTTAAACATTCTTTAATAATCCTCTTTTTTGAATGAACATGGGTTTTTTTTTTTTACACCTGATAAGTGGCATCAGCTCTTTTTTGGACTGTTTCCCACCACTTCTGGGTCTGAGATGATCTGTTGGTGCATTGTTTACACGATTGACTGGCAACAACACAATGCAGCTGGAGATCGCTGTAATTAATATCTGTTATTTAAATTATACAGAGCTGCACTAACAAAATAATTTCCCCGCCACAGGATCAATAACATTCTAAAAGGTTCTTTTCTATTTCTGTTTCATATATGAGCCTAAATAGGCAAACTCACTCATTCAGATGAATCAATGTTTCTGTACTTTTTTTTTTTTTTTTAAATATATATATTATAAAAAATAAAATAAATAAAAATAAATAAAATAAAATAAAAATAAAAAATGTTTCTGTACTTTTGACAGTAAACAGGAGAAACTTTGTATTCAAGACCACGGGAAAGTTGTTTTCGAAACAGTCATGTTTAACACACAACCACATGTCGTATTCAGATTTTCTTGGAAAGTATTTAACAGTTTTTGTCTTCATGCAAACAGTTCTATTTGACAAAAATCCTACCACATATTTTCTTTTTATTAGAGTCAAAGTTGGCTATAAACACCAGTCATTTAGCTCTATGTATTTTCTAAGCTGTTGCCAGGACAAGTTAGAAAAAAAACAGTCTCTCTGTGTTAACAGATTTATTGTCCAATAAATGTGCAGCCAATTACTGAGAACTCTTCTTAGGTGCTTTTTTCCCTGTGATCATGCCATGTCACTGCCTGTTTAATCGGTACCTGGACCAATAAACAAGTGTTCTGATTGCAGACTGTGTCCAGGTATGTGTGTGTGTGTGTGTGTGTGTGTGTGTGTGTGGTTTTTTGCTCCCTTTTGGCATCAAGCCATTTTTACACTCTGGTTTTAAAAAAAGTATTCTTGCAGTCAAACCGTGGGGAAAAGGGTCCAGTGTGTTGAGAGTTCTTTGATCTACTTCAGTCAAATTAAAACACGTGGTCCAGTTAAACACCTGCACATGTTTTCTGCCAGTAAATGTGCCTCCGTGTGTCCATTTCCACTGAAACACTGGGCTCCATTTGAGCCACGTAGAGTGGCCTTGATGGGCAGCAGGATGCCATCCTGCTCCTAACCGACAGTTAAAAGATAAGCGGTTCAACATCAACTTCAAAGCCTCGGTTACCTGTAACCAGCTGGCAAAGCGAAGGTCTCCTGGATGTGTCACAGCAGGTTATCATCCTGGACCTACGAGAGGGAACAAACCAAAGAAACCAAGAATTACTACTTAAATAGGGGGGAAGGAAAAATCAATTTGGCGATATTTCACGATTAAGAACAAATATATCTTCATTTACCAGAAGAAAAGCACCATGTACATGAGATACAGTCACAGTGCTTCACATTGTGATTAGTAGATGAAATGTACCATTTTATTTTCAATGAATAAGCGTAATTATAACTGATATCATATCAAATGTGCATTAGAGCTGGTACATACTGTACCGCTGAAACTACAAATTCCACAATGCTTTACTAGTTGGCTCGCAGTCAAAACCAGCAAGCGCTCCTTTTTTCTGTTAACAGCCGTGCTCCAGTCACGCCGAACAAATTTATTTCACCCTCCACAAAAATGGGCGGCAGTTGAGCTCAGGTGGTAGAGCAGGTCGTCCAACAACTGAAGGGTTGGCGGATGGATCCCCGCTCTCCCCAGCCAGCTGTCGCCCCCGAGCGCGGCTCGTCTGCAGCTGACCGCTCGATGGGTCAAGATGCGGAGAACAATTTCCCCATTGTGGGATAAAAATTTAAAAAAAAGACCAAATGAAAGAGGGACAACAGGAGTTTTCAAGACATGTGGGAGGCTGATGATCTGTTCACGGAGACAAAGAAAGACCTGTTTGTCTTGTGTGCGGAGCTAACGTGGCAGTAACAAAAGAATATAACATAATAAGACACTATATGAAAAGGTGAAACATTACATATCAGTTGCAGTTAATTTTTTAATCAATATTGAGTTTGGCCTGTGACTTTACTTCACTGCTTACTTCTGTGAATTTGAGTTTGACAGCCCTCTCTTAGAGAGTAAAGGTTATCTGAGGGTAAAACTTTTACGACTGTCCATTGTCTTTTCACAGTCGTACAAAGACAATGTACAGTAAAATAAGTAATGTACTATACTGTACTATAATGTACTACAGTAATGTGCCATAAAAATAAGCTTGACCTGCCTTACTTTCTGTCTGGATCTATCAATGGAGGAGCTGTGTGGGCTACAACTTGTTTTACTCTTTTATACTTAAAATTCTCAAAACTATGAAATGCCGCTTTGAGAATTTGGCTTTATTTAGAAGAGTTGGGCTGAGAATCTGAAGCTAGTGACAGTCTATCTGGTTTTTTTCCCAGCATTCGCTTTTAGTCCTTCTGTCTGAGGAATTTTGTTGTCTGTGATTTTTGTTACTGAATGGCCGTTGAAGCAGCTTCTGCTGTTACTCTTTTGCAGTTTAAATCCCCGATTGCCTGCAGGGAGTCACTTTTTTTCACATGTCTGATGTTTGACCCTGACCTGCAGGTGTGAGAACAGTCACACATGTGAGCGTGACTTAGCAAGAGGCGTCAGTTTGTCGCTCGCAGGTAAAACCGGTAGAAAATGAGCCACTGAAATAAAGCTTTGCCGGCGGCGTTCTGGCTCACCTCCTGCTCCGTGTACATTTTGACCTTCTGGCGCATGTACAGCCACACCAACACTGGCCCAAAGATGGTCGAGATCCCAAAAATCACCACAAGGGTTTTCAACACAATAACACGTTTATCTGAAGAAATCAGAAAAAAACAGACACATGCTTTCAGCTCAAAAATGAACTAATTATGCTTAATAATGACAAATTGTACATGAATGTTTCCTCGTTCCCTTTGTGGGAAGGGTGACTGATTGCTATGAAGTCACAAAATGAAGTATTATGACATTTTTGATCTTCTGACTGGACATGACTTTCTTTAGATGGAATAGTTTAATCTGTGAGGGGCTTGGTCTGGTGTTTTTGGGGGAAAGGAGGATTAACATAAAGAATTATAACAATTGAAAAAAAGCAAAAGATTTTCTTTTTAATACATTATAGAAAATAATAATACAAGTTAATATATTGATCAATTCATCCCCATTGTTGACATAAATTATTATAAAAGAAATATTTAAAACAATGTTAACAACTGTCCAACCTGAATTTTTCTTGCATTGATTTCTACTAAAACTGAAACTTACCATTTTGGTCTGTGGCTCTCTTTTCTGCTGAAAGAGAGAAAACAACGTTTTTTTTTCTTGCTTCAGTATCGTGGATTTTAGACACACACGATGCAAACGCAGTCAGATCAGACCCAAAACATCTTGGTTTTTTTTAATCAATTTTAAATAATGCAAAACATTTTTACTACACAAAAATACACATAGAAAAAAAAAGTAATATATTGATGAACTGATCTTCATGATAACATGTATTTTTTCACAAAGATGTACTTCTGATAAAAGTGAAACTCACGGTTAAAGGGGTCGTCTTGGCAGTTTCTTCCTGCTGAAAGAGAGAAAAGATGTCTTTGTTTCTGTATCGTTGCTGAGAATTTAAGAGACACATGATGCTCAGTTATGTGAAAGAAACAACGCAGCCAGTTTAGACCAAAAACATCTTTAGAGTGAGAATAGATCAGAACTGGAATCCAGGTCAGAGTGACTAAAGAAGTGAGATTTGCTACGCTGCAAAAACAGCCCCCTTAAAAAACTCAAACGTTTTTACAGCATTGGCAGCAGATTGTATTTTCAAAAGCAAACAAGTCTGCAATGATTTAAGGAAATTAGTCTTACCAAGAATCCTTATGTCAAGAAAAAATCTAGCCACCAAGACATGTTTTCTTAAACTGAGATTATTTTACTATTTAAAAACTATTTTAATAAGATACAGTTTTCTTGCAGGACAGGAAATAAGGGTGTATTACTTCTTGATATTCCGTTTTTGCAGTGAAAAATTTTCAAACACCCAGAAACACAAAGAACTAATTTAAAAGTCTATTACCTTAATTGTTAAGATTTCAACTTTTTTATTAGGAAGAATATACAAATAAATATGATTTTATTTGTTTTAGGCATATAAAGCTTTTAAAATGATAGTTTTCTTTCAGATTTCCCAAGATATTTTCTGTTGATTTCTTCACACCGAGCAGTTTATCTGTTGCAGATTCAGTCTCCCATCCTGGTGCAGGTCAACAATTTGGTTTCTGGTGTCCTCAGACAGCTCTTTGGTCTTGATCATAGTGGTGTTTGGAGTGTGACTGTTTGAGGTTGTGGACAGGAGTCTTTTTTATAGATAACCAGTTTGAACAGGTGCCATTAACACAGGGAACAAGTGGAGGACAGAGGATCCTCTACAGAAGAATTTACAGCTCCGTGAGAGACAGAAATCTTGATTGTTTTCTTTTTCTCATTCTGAGTCAATGCTTCTATGTCAACCATCCTCAGGTGAGAGGAATAAGGTTGTTTCCATTGACTATGAAACTGTGCAAATTGGACTTGCAATAATAATTGTGCCTAATGGAATCTCAACAATTTAGGAGCTGGTTTGCGGCGCCTTCCGTCCATGAAACCAGGGTTCGACTCCAGGCTGCTCCCTGTTCCCTTCTCTACCTCTGAGCCGGTCCCAAGCCCGGTTTGAGAAGGTTGTGTCAGGAAGGGCATCCGGCGTAAAACATTGCCAAATTTACCATGCGACTTGTTCGCTGTGGCGACCCCTGATGGGAGAAGCCGAAAGTGGAAGAAGGAATCTCAACAATTTAGAAAAAAACTTGCACTCATCAAAAAAAGTTTTTGCGCTTGTGGGAGGTGTTTTTTATATTTTTTCATATTAACATTGACATATTTCGCAAAACTGCAGTGGAAACACTTTCATCGAATTAAATGAGTCACGTGACCGACGACCGGATGGCGATGCGCTTCTAGGTAGAAACTGGCAGCCTTGAATGCTGCACAGCGGGCGCCACCAGAGGTCCCACAGCATCACAGCTCTTTAAAAGTTGGGCGCCTCATGATGAATTGTTGGATCCACGGCAACTCTGTAACATCAGTTGCAACATCCAGCCAAAATGGCTTCATCCGTGGCCCCTCCCACATGTAAGGAGCTCGCCACTCCACGGTCTGAAGACGATGCCGACGTCTCCTTTGATAGATGACGATGAGCGCTAGAGCCGTGGTGAAGTATTTTTCACATCTACTGCGTGTTGGGTTCATTTGCATTTACGATTTAATGCAAATAGTGTAGTTGTGAATTTATTTTTATTGACATTGCAAGAATTTCAATAATGTTTTGAGCACATGTGTATTGGAAATGCAGCTACTGATTACAGGGCATGTAGAGGCTGCTCATGGCATATAATGACGCCCACAGGGTTTTATTAAAAAGACAGTGTTGTGGTGCAGCTTGAGTGACATGTTTACTGGTTAAGGAGTAATCACTCTCCAAGATCTTTTAAGAAATTTTATTTATGGTTTTATACAACATCTTAATGCTCCAGAGAATAAAATCCTTTTAATCCTCCCCACCACCAGGGACAGCACTCAGTCCTCGATTTCAAAGACCTTAAGTTTAAAATGTATATTGTACTTGAATTTAAACTTTTCTGTTTGTCAAATTTTTATAGTATTGACAATTGGAGCTCGAGTCTGTAATAAAAAATTCTATTCTATCCAACAACTTCTAGTTATATTTTGTTTTCAAGAACCTACACCCAGAATCCTCAGCAGGTTACTGTTTTCAGGCACTTTTACATTTGCAGCATTGCAAGGACAAACTCAACTGCATTCTTCAAGCTTTGAACACACAAAGTGACTTCCACACCCACCGTAAATACACATGTTAGAGGATCTACTCATTGATCTACATATACCATAAATGACCAGAGTCAAGTGTTTCACTACACACAAAGCTTTGACTCCATGCTTGCTAAAAAACAAACAAACAAAAAACTGGCTCCATTGTTTAGAACAGCTGGATTGAGCAACAATAAATTCCTCTCTTCTCCAGCTATAATTCAACTATGTTGTCTTTTGCAAATCGAAAAAGAGCTGTTTTAAAAAAAGCCTGGAGCAAGATTCACAAGATTTGCACAGCTTTGAAATCTGCCACCAACTTCTAATTGCAACATTTTTCACCAATTGCTTCCCAATGACACCCAATCATGATAAATCATTTTTTAATTAAATTCATTTTCACCGGGTACTAGGTGTGTGACTTTTCGCTTTGGTTACCATAAGTTAAAAGCATGTGCATGAATGCCCGTTTAGCACATTCGTGAACATGCATCACATGTCCAGAGTGTACATAGCATCAGAACTATTTTTGCAAAAAATGCATTAAATTGTTCAAAAGAAAATACATTCATGGATTTTTATGAATCCGTACTGTGTTTTCATAATATAAATGGATTTTCATCCCATTTTTTAAAACCTGTATTGTATTTTGTATGTTTCTAATCCCGCTGTTAGTTCTTGGCATTTCCTTTGAAGTTCTTTAACAAAGTAACAGACTAAATGTTATGGTACAGTCACTACTTAACTGTCTTACCATTTTTTGGGTCATTGTATCCAGTGTGATCTGCACTGGTGCTGGCTGTAGCTGTGCCAGTTGGTTTTGGCTGGAATGCCACGGACAGCGATGGTGTTACTGACGGCAATGGTCCTGTGGATGGCGATGGTGTTATGGACAGCGCTGGTGCTGTGGATGGCGATGGTTCTGTGGACAGTGATGGTGCTGTGGATGGCGATGGTGTTGTGGACAGCGGTGGTTTTGTGGACCGTGATGGTGCTACGGATGGCGATGGTGTTCTGGACAGCTGTGGTTTTGTGGACGGCGATGGTGCTACGGATGGCGATGGTGTTCTGGACAGCGATGGTTCTGTGGACGACAATGGTGCCGTGGACAGTGATGGTTTTGTGGATGGCGATGGTGCTGTGGACGGCGATGGTGCTACGGATGGGGATGGTTTTGTGGATGGTGGGGTTGTTGTGGGCAGTGATGGTTCTGTGGACGACATTGGTGCCGTGGACAGTGATGGTGTTGTGGATGGCAATGGTGCCATGAGTAAACAAAAATATGAAAGGGTAAACAGAGAATTAGAAAGTATGTTTGACATCTCAAAACCTAGAAGCCACATGTATCTTTCCACACAAACAGGTAGTGTCACACAGCTTGTAATTTAGCTTTTGCAATACACCTGGGAAGTGTAAGATCAGGTGTGCTGCCAAAAGATAATTACATGTTTAATTAACGTAGGCTGAAGATCAAAGACATTCAAACTGACAAACAACTTTGCAGGTGAAGTGGTTTTTTGTCATCTGAGTGTTAATTCAGTAAATTCAACCCCTTTCAGATTGAAGCCACTTGAGTGAGATAAAGTACGGAGGCAGTTCTCTGTTCTGCTGCCACAAGTTTGAACTATGGGCTAAGTATGTTCCCATACCTCTGTGAAAGAGCAGTGTTCTGGGCTTAAATATGAACGCAGCGTGAGAACATCTGGGCTACAAACTTTGAAACCGCTGTGTCCATAAACTATGAAAGGATTGTGTGAATATTTGCAGTAAAGTGATACGTAAACCAACAGCTGAACTTGACTAAAAAGGCAATGTGGCCCGATCTGCTTTAGAATGCGCTGTTTCCATGAGTTAAAGACAGACTCTAATTATCTTTTCATTTTTAGCCCAAATTAAAAACCTGTCATTTTAAGGACATAGTTTCTGCAGAGCGGCAGGAGTTCATTAGAAATTTGCCAGATTAGTACAGATTTACTGCTGGCATAAAGTAAGCCTGCCCACACTTTCCATTATTTCTTTTTTTACACTCTCTCCCACCAGCTTAGATAGAGAGATATGTCCTAATTGTCATTGTCCACTTGGACAATCAAATTGAAGACATCACCATTTACAGTGCAATACAAAATCAAACGAAGTATAATATAAAAATATCAATATGTACAATAAGTACAAAGTTTACAATGGAAGTGTGCAATAATTCAAAATTGATATATACAGATATAAAAATGTCTGTAATTATGTGCAGAGTGATATGTGATATTAACATGTAAGATGTGCAAAAACAGCATGGAGGCAGGGGATTGTTGACAATTTTTACAATAGAGAAAATACATAAATAAGCAGATATGTAGATATGCATTTATACATGTACACATGTATATATAAAAACATGCCTTGGCATTTGCTGTGGCAGATTTTTTATCTGTGCATTTTGGAGTTTAGGATGGTTATTGCCTTGGGAAATAAGCTGTTTTTGAGTCTTTTTTTGGTCTGAATTCTGTTGCCTCTGTAGCGCCTCAACCTAAAAATTACCGGTGCAACAAACATGGTGAGCAATGTTGACGCTATCCAGCTGTACAGAGTCAGATGTACATTGATCGATTTGTCTGCAAGTGCCTGCATCAGAATTGGTGCAGGGATATTTGGCCCGAACTCTGTTGCACCTACAGTACATACCCTGCTAAAGGTTTTTCCAACTGATTTTTTTTCATCTGCTCCTGATTCACAACAGTTTTTAAGCTTAATTCTGTTGTATTGATGTCCTCCACCAAAAACATGATTTTCGTTGGACTGGGGCTTAAAGCTGCTCCTGTGTTCTGAGCGTCAGAGACGCTTTGAGTTCAACGATCTTCTGTTTTCAGATTGTCCATTCAGCCAATGATTAACGATACTACTTATCACAGCTGTTTTTCGTGAAAAACGTCAAGATTCAAGTTTTACATGTTTTTAATCATTGCCAGATTCTCCCTTTTCTTTAACCCCATGTCAAATGTCAGGTGTCAGGGATTAGTTTGCTTTGTCTTTTCATCTTGTTTTAACCACTTGGTTATCACTTGTGCTATCCTAGGCACTTTAACATTGGGAGTTGGGTCATCTAGACCCACTAGACAGTGCTCTGAACCTTTTTTCTTCAATGATTTGTGATCTTCACTGGTGTCCATGGATTACATGAATCTTTCCACCTTTATCCACCTTTGTCATGGTAGGGAGAACACGTCAATGTAAGGGTGGGGTCATCTTAGATAGCACAATTGACTTCTGTTTAGCCGGTAAGTCCTGACAAATGCATTTGGATTCTCCTCAGACCCGTCGCCACCCAGACTCCAGAACTCTGAGCAGAGGCAGAGTCTGGAGGACCATTGTGGTTTAGAGACAAACATACGGAAGACTAAGTGTCATCTGCATACTTTTATTACCTCAGCTTCCAAAACGGAAGTCCCGCTTGTTTTAAAGTAGTTGGTTTATAGCACTGTTAAAAGTTTGTAAGATCAATGTCACTGATATGACTTAGCATCTGTCTGTGTTAAGCTATAAAGCTGAAGTAAAAATTCAAAGCCTGACAAAAAGGCATGAGGAACATAAAGTTTAAGGAATCTGTTACATAACAGCAGCAATGTAAGACTATATAGGTATAGATTATATCACAGTTCATGACCATCATAAAACTAACAATACACCAAGTGAAACCACTTAAACACTTAAACAAGCACGCAGACTGATTCAAACCAGACCTCCCCTGGCTTCCTGTTGTCTGAGTTCAACAGGGCTACTATATCAGGGACAAACAGTTGTATGTTTATCCTGGAGCTTTCACAAAAATGTGGAAAAAAAGGAAAGGACTGACCTAATGGTGGGAAAGACAACAATATAACACAACCCATAAATCGCCTGCACTCCTCTGACTCCCCCCTTTACTTTCTGTAAGGCTGGTCTGAGCTGTATGGGACAAATTGATCTACAGTAA
Source organism: Oryzias latipes (assembly GCF_053564925.1). Taxonomy (NCBI): domain Eukaryota; kingdom Metazoa; phylum Chordata; class Actinopteri; order Beloniformes; family Adrianichthyidae; genus Oryzias; species Oryzias latipes. The sequence continues at coordinate 2,913,153 of NC_136244.1, read as the reverse complement.
AAAGCAATTTTTTAAAACTGGCGGCTTTTCTGTTGGTTTATTTTCATTGCAACCATATTATGTTTTGGCCACCTGGGGAAACTGAAAATTAGTTTTAGTAGAATCTGCAAAAGTAAACTTTTGGATTTCCTTAGCAAAGAAAGGTTATTTGCTAACCACGCCCACATTCGTAATATGTTCCTATCCTGTTATATTCTTTTGTTTAGCTCCAGCCTGGGATAATATATTGAATTTTCACAAAATTCCGTTAAAAAATGTTCAAGTCACACAGGACAACGCCACTTTGGCGAGCTCGCCACGTGCACGGCCTTCAAAATCTACAACTTCTATTTGCAACATTTTTCCCCAATGACGCCCAATAAAAGAAGTCATTTTTAAATCAAATTCATTTTTACCAGGTACTAAGTGTGTGACTTTTCGCGCATGTGGCGGGGGTCAAATTTTCGCTCAAAGGCGCAGAAAAGGTTCCGTATGCGAAAACCTTGTGGTCCTTGCATCCACTTACTGCTGCGGCCCAGAACAACACATTACCTGGACCATCAGGTAACAAACACTAAACTACATGCAAAAAGAAGTTTGAATAAAAGTTAACAGCAGCTCTGGGAACTGTAGAAAAGCCAGGATTGTTGTGTGATGCTTTTTTTGCCAGATTTGTACTGAAAGCATAAACACACTTTACTTTGAAAACAGGTGGAAAACAAATTCATTTTACCAAACAGAATTTATTTCTAAATTTTGTTTGGTAAATTCCAAAAACAACAAATAATTACTAAATTTCTCGATGAGCTTCACAAAAAATTTAACAAACAAAGCAAGCAATAATTTTTATATTAATTAGGATTTTTATAAACTTTCAAACACATACAGTTAACGTTATCGTTAAAGTCCTGTGGGATCAAGATTTGTGAGTAATAGACGGCCCTGTAAAGTTTCTGGTATAATCCCTGTTCCCTTGTTTATCATAAAATATATCCGGCATCATTTTTATCAGCTACAGTACTCAGCATAAATGAGTACATCCCCTTTATATAGTACTAATTTAATCAGTAGCTCAATGAACAAAAGAAACATTTCCAAACTTTCCACAAGGTTGAGTTTTCTTGAACACTCCATAACATGAAGTGAAGGTTAGTGATGTAATTTAGATCACATAATCTTCAGTTTTAATTAAGCTGGTTGAAGCAAAAACTACCACATCTAGTGTGTTGTATCCATTTTTAAAGACAGCACCAAGTCTTCTAGCCGTGGAATGAACAAGTTGCCGACATTTTGCAACATCTATCTTTTCCCATTATTCAAGAGGAACCTCTTTGAGAGCCTGGATGCTGGATGGAGAGTGATGCTAAACTTGTTCTTCAGAATTCCCCACAGGTGTTGGATTGGGTTCAGATCAGGAGACATACTTGGCCGTTCAATCACCTTCACCCTGTTTGTCTTCAGAAAAGCAGTAGGAGCTTTAGAAGGGGGTTTTGGATCATTGTCGTGTTGGAAAATGATCCAAGTAGCATCTTCTCTTTCAGTGTAGAGCTGTTCATTGTTGAGTTCATGATCCCATCAATGAAAGGCAGCTCCCCCACACCAGCAGCACTCATGCAGCCCCTATAAGGACACTCCCGCCACCATGTTTCACTGTAGGCACCATGCATTAGTCTTTGCAATCCTCACATTTGCCATGCCATGCAGTGTTCAAACCATTAGTTCCACAAACGGGGATCTTTGTCTCATCACTCCGGATCCCAGAAGTCTTCAGCGTTTTCAGCATGGGCCCTAGCAAATTTAAGGCGTGCTTTTTGGTGCATAATCTTTAGGAGAGGCTTCCTTCGTGGACGATAACCATGCATGCCATTCCTCTGCACTGTGCGCTGTATGGCGTCACAGTCCCTCCAGTTTGGCTTTCTACTGCTTTATCTAACTGCAGTCAACTCGCATGGTGATTTTCTTCAACCCTTCTCATCAGAAGACGCTCCTGTCGAGATGTTAGCTTCCATAGACGGCCTGGACGTCTCTGTAAGATGGCTGCACTTCCATCTTTTTTGAGTTATTTGATCACCTTTACTATCGTATTTTGACTGATATGTAAAGCTTTGCTGATTTTCTTGTAGCCCTCAACTTTTTAGTGTAAAGAAATGATTTGCTTTCTTAGATTTTCTGACATTTCTTTTCCATGCCGTTGCTGGTAGCATCAAATGAGCTGTTCTTTGTTAAGAAATGCCCTTTTCTAGTCACCTGGGTGCTGGACACCTCTTAAATGAATCATGAGACTCACCTGTGGTTGAATACCTGTTCATTAGAATTTTGTAGTCTTAAGCTTGGCTTTTCTCCTAAGAATAAGACTGGGGTGTACTCATGTATATAACGATTCATGCATTAACGGTGTGTGACATATTTTACTTAACAAAAAAAGATTTATGTCTCCATAAGAACCAGTTGGTGGGTTCGAGGGAAAATGCCCAAACAGGAATTGCATGTTAAAGAGGAAAAAGCTTTGGAAAAGACAGAGGTGAGAATGGTGGGAGAAGTTTAAGTCAAGCTCCAGCAGGTAAGCTTGAGTTTGAACATCGACATGTGTGACAGAAGTTGATCTTACTTGAATTTTGCAGCGGCATCCTCGAATATATACTGCGTAAATTTTCTAAAAAGCACAAAAAAAGAAAGACAGAAAAGACTTACTAAAACATAAACACTATGCAAATATCTTCTTACAACAGAGGACAGATCATCAGTTCATCAAACCCAAGCAACCCAGTCAGAAAGATGAGCCATAAAAGTCCACAGAGGCGCACACAACCAACATTTAAAGGGCCCATTTCATGTTTTGGCTTTTTAAAGGAAACTCTGTCCAGGTATGTGATAATATATTACCTTTAGCACCCTAAAGAACGATTTTTAAAAATGGAATATGTTTTATTTTTTCAGCTCATTTTCCAATACGGAAGTAAGACGACTCGAGGATCCGCCTTTGACTCCTTGTGTGTGCCGCCCATTTCATGATTTCATCCTATAGTCGGCCTCAGCAGCGTGTCTGCGTTTCACCCACGAAAACAAAAAACATCCACACTTTTGCAAAGATGGATTTGCATATTGTTCATATAAAATGAAAGCTTTTAGCCGATCACCGCTAGCTCCACTGTGAAAGGGGGTGTGTCTGTTAGCCTGGGTGAGGAGCTGGCAGCGCAGACTCTTCCTGGAAGGGGCTGCTCCTGACTTTGTGATGTCACAATGTGAGAAGCCACTCGTTTTCGTGGATTGGGAGGGGCAGGGGGCAAGTTTTGATGGGAATACTCAGGGATGCGTGAATGAATCAAAATACCACTTTAAGGTTGTTTTTAGTGATGAATGAACATTATAAAAAATTTAAAAGCTCAAAAAGCTGATTTTGCCTGATATAACGCCTTTAAGTCAGTGTTTTAAGGTTAAACATATCTGTAAGACGTTAGAAAAAGAGCAGCTTACAAAACCACATTAATCTGTGAAACTCATCCTGTGATATCACCATTTTTGGTTACATGTTTGCTGCTCATTGACAGTATATGAGAACTGGACTGAGTGAGTGTGATGTCACCTGTATGAACGTCCACTTCCAACCAACTGAAGTCAATTCACTCGCTATTTTTTCGTGATACAGTCGCTGCCATGTTGGAACCAGATAACATCAGTATGCAGTGATTGGTCCAAATCGGTCTGAATCATCGTCTCTATTTCAACCAATCTTGCCAATCAGGAGTAAGCTTAAAGGGACACGCCCCTAGCATTTGAAAGTGGGCTCAGGAGAACATGTCAATACACTTGATCTGATCAGAACCAGATTATGACAACTATGCAAAAGTATAAAATGAAAGACTCAGTAGTGGTGCACATATAAATGATATGATCAGTAACAGACGTACATCATAACGGATTGGGCGCCCTCGCAGCTCCTCCTTCACTTGGGCTTTGTTGCACAGACAGCGTGCTCCAGCGCGTCTCTGTGAGAACGCGCTGGAGCACGCCGTTGATTGCCATCTGATGACAGCGCGCTAATGATGGAAAGGCAAAAGAAAAAAAATTGGGGGCTCAAAACAGAAAACGCAAGAGGGAGAAGGACAGGGATGTGTTGGGAATGAAGAAAAGATTCTCTAAATGGCTGAGAGAGTTCATTTTGTTTGACAAAACGTTTATTTTTTTGGTAATAGTTTTCGTTAATGACCTTTTTTCCTCCAACGAAAACGAAACAATAACTAAACAAAATTTCCTGCTCAGACAGGAAAACTTATTTTCGTCAGCAAATTAAAATAAAAAACAAAAATGCCCTTTGATGACAACATCCAATCATCACACCTGTTGGTGGAGAAAGGCGGGAGCAAAGCGATCCAATCAGAACACAAAGTCCTGCAGCGAGGCCGGGCATGCTTCGTTAACCCGGGCACGGGCTCACTGATACAATACTCAGTTGAAAATGGCCCACAGAAATGTTCATATGGGCCATTTCCAAGATCAGATAAGAAGTAATTCCCGTCATTCCCGTCAATGTGTCCGTCTGGCGGAGCAGATATAGGTGCAGACAGACAGATGGATAGATAGAGAGAGATGCATTAATTGTCCACTGGGGAAAGTTGTTTTCATAGTACAATATTTCTTCATAAGCTACAGAATTATGGTATTCATGCATTTGCCTTTAGTTTGTTTTATTTTTCATAAAACAATGTATGGCGTATGTCTCAACCATTCAGAAAGAAACAAGAAATTGTATTTGCGCTGATCAATTTCCCATTTCCACGTGGATTATTACCGACATCTGTAGCTTGTCAGATGTAATTAAATGGATGGAAATAGAATGCCCCATCACAATGCGTAATGACGCACAATGGCTGATCTTGCGCTCTTAATAGAAGATGTGGCAAATGGAAGAATTCGGAGTGAACGCATCTTTAGACAGCAAGAAGACGTGCTGGCAAACGAGTACGAGTGGCTTATAAGCCGGTTCTGACTTCCTCGAGCCGTCCTCTTGGACCTCTGTGGGCTTTTGGGCCCGGCGTTACAGAGGAGCACTCGGAGGAACCACGCGTGTCACCCAGTGCATCTGGCGCTCCGGTGCCCCCCCCCCTTCCGGTGGCAGAGACACTCTGGCGATGCAGCGCTAGACGTTTTTTTGCCTCGACTTCGATGTCCGACCATTTCTTTTTTATTTCGGCCACGGTCCGAGGTTGTGAGGCTACAGCATTTACGGCGTCTGCCACCGTTTGCCACTCACGTGCCTTTTTGGCATTAGTAATGCCCACACTGTGCCCTCCAAACAACACTTTTCTCCTCTTTTCCACCTCGCCAACGATAACTTCTACTTCACATTGAGTGAAGTTACGTTTTTTTCATTTCCTCTCGGTGTTTGCCATGATATCGCAAGACATGAATATTAATTTGTGGGCGTTTCACGGACTATTTATGGGCAACTATGGGCGTGTCATGAAGCCGCAAAAGCTGCGCTGCATTTAGAATTGGTTGTGATTTATAAAGGGAAAGATGCGTAGGATGTGCGTGCGCACGGTTTTATAAATCCGAATATTTCTGTGCGTACGCACATCCTATGTTTCATCCGTACGCCACTTCTGACGCAAATCCTACGCAAAGTTTTATAAATGAGGCCCCTGGTGAGTTTATAACTGGAATAACTTGCTCTACGAAATAAATATCCGGTGGGAAGAAAGATAATTAATTAAAAAAAGAGGATTATATAGAAGATAATACTTAAGTTAGAAAAAGGTATCAGAGCAAGAATGGGTTTTCTGACCAATTTTCTGACTGAGTAACAGATGTTTATTTCTCTAGAGAAATCTATGGGTTACTTCTAGCGGGTTCTTCCTGTTTGGAACGCCACGGGAGAGGGGCCACTCAGTACAGTTCTCATATGCAGTCCACATTTCTGCTCTTAAAGTTAACTTGTTGTTTGTCTTCATTCAAAAAGATCCAAAGTAAGACCATGAACGCCTAAATATTGTAAAAAGTGGTTCATTTTATGCTTGAGTCTCAAATCAGATAAACAGAAATGAACATTTATTTTACACTGATTTAACACTCGTGTTCTGTTCTTGGCCCTCTGCAGACAGTTTTTAGCTGTGCATTTTAATGATGCTCTATAAAAGGTGACCGCCCATTAGGGTTGGGCGATGTCCCCTAAATTGGCCGTTGACGATGTTTGCTGTCAACCATCGGGATGGACGATGATATCGTCGGGGGTGGGGGGGTGGGGGCTATTTTTACGTTTTTCGTTCTTATATAACTGCTATTCGTTATTTTACTTTTTTTTTTATTTCCCAACTAATGACTAATCCGTGATGATCCAGTATAAACTGAGGGAAGTGACTTTAACAAAAAAAGTAACAAATAAAATAGAAAAGAAGTGGTCCGCTCCCGCACTTAACTAGTCAAGTGGGCCGGCGGAGCGTGGACTTACAGCTTTGTTACATGTGCGGTATGTGTGGGAGCTGCGGAACGGACTGCGATCCGTTCCGCAGCTCTAGGGGTACAAGCTACCGAACTCAGAGCTACCGAACTCAGAACCGGGTCTAAAGTGTGTGTCTCTGAGCATAGCTCGGATCGTCAGCACACACACAGCGGTTTGAGCTTCAAAGCCGAAATGTCGCTCAGTCCTTAGAAAACATTCAAACAATCACGTGGATTTGTGTTTCCAGTCGCGTCCCAACAAAATAAAGGCTGATGTTATTCCCACATGTTTATGTGCAGCCAGGATGCAGCGCCACCCAAAGCTAATGCTGTTAGCATACTGCTAATCCTGGCTTCGTTCAGAAAAAGCACTGACCACGCGGATTAAAATTCAAATGATGAGCGAACAGGTGTTTCATAATAACCGTAACATTATTAAAAGCACGTTTAGAAGATTGTCTCGTATATTACCGAGCCGACATGTCAATGTATATAGCCGCTCTGCGCTATTTAAGATTGTTTTGTATTGAATAGTTACATTCAATAAAGTTTGAAAAAGAAAAAGCCGCTCGGCGGAATTTATGTTTACCTTTCCGGTTTGTCAAACCCTACTGCGCATGTGCGAAGGATTTATTCCGACCGAAAGTGTGACCTTAGTGAACGTTTGTTATATTCTGAAAACATTTTTCTGGGCCCATGTACACGGTTGGATTCTAATCCGACCATTGATCCCATCAAGATATTTTGTACATGTAACCGCGGCTTTTGGGGTCAACTCGCAACGTGGCGGGGGCGCGGCATCACGATGGTGTCTCTCCATCGGGATGTCAGTCACCCATCACGATGGACGATGGTATCGTCCATCGGCACAACCCTACCGCCCATCATCTACTAACATTTTTTTTTCTGTTACTAAAAGATGTACAAGCTAGATGAAGTGACAAGAGCGTTCACACAGCGGCAACTGACCAGCAACACCAAACACCACCGACACAGCCCGGCTTTGAACTTACCGTAGTCGCCACAGCCTGCAACACAAGAGAAACAGAAAACCAAAATGAGGACACAACAGCAGCTTATATATAACAAATAACACATTTTTTCTCGAAACAAGGGTCTTTTTACTGTCTTAAGATTCTGTTTTTTGCAGCGTAAACGCAGGATACACCCTGGACGGGTGGCCAATCCATCACAGGGCAATGCAATCATTCCCACCAAGGGACAATTTAGAGTGATAAGCTGACCTACAGAGCAATTTTTTGGTCTGTGGGAAAAAGCCAGTGGCGGGGGAAAAACTACACAACAAAAACTGGAGAGTTGAAACTTCAGGGCTTTTAACAAACCAGAGTTAGTTTCCACTCTTGAAGTGTTATTTTAACACACTGCGATTCAAATGGTGTTCAGTGCTGGAGTCATTTGTCAGAGTTAGCCAAACCAAGCTAATTAACTCCCGTTTATGGCCCGCCTGGGCGTCCGCCTCGTAAACCCGCCAAGAAAGTACAAGGTGTTGAGAAGTTTCCATGTGCTGCGGCTGGTTTCATTTGTGCAGGAAAAAGTTTTCCACAGACGGTAATGACTCAAATGTTTTTTACAGAGTACTTTGTTAAAACACTACCATGCCTTTAAAATATTAAGTACAACAACAGAACTGAAAATGATACCAATTTTTTGATGTTCAAAGCTCATATGGAGCCACAGGTGAGAGTTTTTTGTCATTCCGTCATGTATCATTAAGTTTTAATTGACTGTATGGGAGAAAAATTCTAGATTTTTTTGAAAATGTCTTTCTAGGAATTAATTCATTTTCGGTTATATAATTTCATCTATTGTATGTACAGTATTGGATATAAATTTTAGATAACTCTAAAAAAAAACCACTAATTTAGGTAAATTAGTTTACTGTTAATTAAGCTCAGTTTAGTGAGTTAAACAAATGACTCTGACTCAGTCTTTATTGATGTAACTGTTTTGAAAGTGTTCATTTAACTCTGTAAAGTGTGGAGCTAAAAAAACTGTTGAAATGAACTCTGTGGGAGTTGAATCAACGCTCCCCTTTGTGCGGTAAGCGACCTCCTCGTCCACTTTGACACATCAGTCCAACAAATCCGCTGGACTGATGGTTCTGAGGTTCCCACGCTTGGCTGTCCATGCAGAACAAAAAAACAAACCCGTGCATGGTAGTGCAGACAGGAAAAGGAAACGCTGGGCATTTTAAGAAGGTATATTTAGCCAATAGGGAGCTTGACTGGCAGGTTAGTTGGAAAACGTGTAGGTTACCGGCCTGTCATACCTTGTAAATCAAGATCCACTGCTTTAGCCAAGAAACACATGAAGTTAAAAACAGGGACCTCTTCTTTTGGCCTTCCCTGGCACTTAATTGTCTAAAAAAAGAAGGGTTAGATCACAAACATGTTCGTCTACCAAAAAAAAAAAACGTAAAAACAAATGTGACAACTACTCACGTCATTGATCTCGCATGTCTTAAGGGCGTTCATTAAGCCCTTCCAGTTGGTGTTATTTTCAAGATGCTCTGGCCACGTTGTGTAATTTTGGTAGTATTTCATTGTACAGTTCATGCTGTCCTGCAGAGAAAGAAGACATACAGACTCTTTCAAAGCCAAGCAAGGCCATGTGTGGATGAATAGAACCAAGTGTTTCAGAGATTACCATTAAATCTCCAGCCATTACAAGCGAAAGGCTTTCATTTTTAAACATAACCTAGAAAAGAAAAGAAAAGAAAAGAAAGAGTAAAATCAGTTTTCTAGATTCGGCTCAAGATTCTCCTTGTGATTATGCTTTTTTTTAAAATGTTCTTCAGACTCTTACAGTATTGTTATGTCATTTAACAACTTTTGCTGTTTGTTCTCTGTTGAAAGAAAACAAGAACTTAAAAAAATACCCATCTTTCTTTCTCCAGTTCATCATAGCATCCTGCTGTTGACGGGTCAATTATACTTAGAAAAGCCTAAAAAAACAAAAGTTTAACAGGAATTAATACATTGGACAGAGATCATCAGAAACTGGATTCATCTTTGTTTCCTGCAGCGTAACATCGGAACTTCAAAAAAACAAAACTTGAACGTCTCAAAAACAGGAAAGAAAGGATATTTACCATCAGAATCAGGTATAATGAGTGTGCAACAGACTTCATGCTGCCTCCGTTTCCTTCAGGCTTATTCTGCAAGGATCACAGCAAAAGAATCTCAGCAACCAGACAAATGAGTCAGTTAGGATTAAATGGTAAAGGTCAAATATATGAGCTATACTGAAAGTGGAAACATTATTTCGTGCCACATGTACCCTGCTCTTAGCTCGCAGTAATGGGAAGGAGAAGAGGGGCGGGGTTGCTCCAAGACATTCCTTTCTAAAGATGCTTTTTAGTACTCTTTTTCCCCTTTTTATTTATTTGTAAACTGTTTTTATTGCTGCTTTCTAAGATATCGCTTTGAGATTTTTTTTTTTAAATGTAAAGCGCATTTCTTTTTAAATAAAATGTATTATTATCATTATTATTATAACTCATAACTATGCTTTGCAGAAGCGCTCTCCTAGAAAATAACAGTTTTCTTCTGTGTGGCTAAAAACGGCATAATCATCAAAAAACCACTGGGAACACTTTAACCCTTGTGCTATCTTAGATGATGATGATTTTTCTTTTTTTTGACACGGATGCTGCCTTTGACCCTTGTGCTATCCTCCCCCCCCCCCTCCCCCCTTCCATTGACGTGTTCTCCCTACGATGTCAAAGGTGGATAAAGGTGGAAAGATTTCATGTAATCCATGGACACCAGTGAAGATCACAAATCATTGAAGAAAAAAGGTTCAGAGCACTGTCTAGTGGGTCTAGATGACCCAACTCCCAATGTTAAAGTGCCTAGGTCAGAGTGTCCGTCCTGTGACTGGAAGGTTGGGTGTTCAAATCCAGGCTGAGTCATACCAAAGACTCTAAAAATGGGACCCAATGCCTGCCTGCTTGACACTCAGCATTAAGGGGTTGGATTGGGGGGTTAAACCACCAAATGGTTCCCGAGCGCGGCTGTGTCTGCAGCTCACCGTTCCCCCAGTGGATGGGTCAAATGCGGAGAACAAATTTCACAGTAAGTCCGACTTTACTGTACTTTAAATTAAAATCTGTTAGAAAATGACATAATTTGTTTTTGTTGTTTGCTAAATCCTAAATATTTGACAGACACTAGTTGAAGGATTCTTTTTACATTCTCTCTCTCACTGTTGAAGTTAATAAATGATGAATATTACCAACAGAGTGCTGCCCAGTTCTGCATCACAGAACAACGTATCATTCCCAGTGATGTTTTTTTCTTTTTCCAGTGATTTTTGAAGGACGGTTCACTAAATACATGTTTATTAACTCTTACAGAGCAACAGATTAATCAAAAAAAAGGAGCAAAGATTTAGAGAGGACGTGAAGCGTTGAAACATTAAATCCAAAATTAAATTAAATCCAACAAAACAATTCACATCTCTTGGTTTGAGCTTTTTTATTTTACTTGAACTTAAATCGCAGAGCTACAGTGGTGGACAAAATTGTTGGTCCCCCCTCAGTTAATGAAAGAAAGTCCACAATGCTCACTGAAATGACTTGAAATGTTTAAAAGTAACAATAAATTAAAATGTATTGAAAATTAAATAATCAAAATCAGCCATTACTTTTGAGTTGTTGATTAATAGAATTATTTTTATTAATGAAATAGGGCTGGACAAAAAGGACAATCCCGAAATAGAAGCAAGGAAAGCTGGGGTGAAGTGGGCCTGCCCAATCCCTGGAATTGTTTCCCCACGTCAATAAAGCTTATCTGAATTGAAATGTGAGCCAACCTAAACATTTTTCTACCTCACATTGCCCCAGTCATAAAACTTGAATGTGACACCCCCCCATCAGAACAGAAAAATTACAAAAGGTTAGGGAAGAGAATAAGGGATTCAGAATGCAGGTTATTCAACCGGCTGGGGGACAAACATGTATTTTTTTTGTCTCATCAGTGGCGCCACATGGCCACCCATCTAGCCACTATAAACTGTGGTAGCATCAATTTAATCCCAAATGCACAGCCAGCAGGTGGCAAGTGGCAAGTCGCCCTGATCACCTAAACCGACCCACACCCTAACCCCCTCCCCTCCCTGCTGCCTCTGCGTGCGCAGACATCTAAAGCTAAAGCTCCTGGATGCAGAACACGGATAAGACGGAGAGGCTGATTTTCCTTCGGGGTTCACTTCCGGGTTCGAACCCTCAGAGCGGGTTCACCAAAGAACCAGTCTCAGTTCTTCAAGAGGAACTGAGAATAACTCCAACTCCTCAACTCCAAAACGTGCTATCCCCCCCCCCTTCCTGCATCGCGTGACGGAGCGCGAGCACCGGTTTCTCCGCGCACGCACGAGCGCGCACACACACACGCAGACACACATCCCAAAACATTACATTTCCTTTCACACCTGTTAAATATTTTCTGTGGTGTCTTTTAACAATCTGTTTACTGTACTTTAGATCACCTGATCTGTATTGTGCACAAATACAATTGCACCACCCCATCACCAGCGGTGGTTGATGTGCAATGACTTTTTATTTGTACTGAAAAAAGATGTCCCCGTCACACACGCAAAATTTGAGGACTGGTTGTTGTGTTACTGCAGCTTGTTGATGTGGGCTTGACCCGTTTACACCTAAAGTCATTAGTTGATGCTTGTGAATGTCAATTTTAGAGAATGAAGAGAAAGTTTACATATATTCTTATTTTAGTTTATTTTAAGAAGAAAAGTGCAGCAGAAAGGGCGGAAGAGATGGTAGGGGAGCAACAGAGGAATAGTGAGGAGGAGGAAGATGAGACAGAGCAGCATGATCCACCATCAGCGTTAATGACAGAAGATGATGGGGAAGACAAACATGAGACAGCATCAGACGAGGAACAGTCAGCATCATTGGTCAGAGAAACAAGGCAGAACTCAGCAAAAGCAGGTCCTCGAGCTGTTCTTTGACCAACAGGTGAAGTTAGAATTATGTTGCCCTAATAATCAAACTGTTTCATGTTTATTGGCCTGAATAGAAATATCTACAGATACATTACAGATATAATTAATAATTAGTATGAAAGGGTATCATTATTATTATCCTTATTGTCATTTTTTTATTATTTCAGGACAACTGACAAGCTTGAAACATAAACACAATAAATCCAAATATATTAGTTGGCATTGAACTTTCTGAATCAGAAAGCCTTTATTGTCATTGTTACACAAGAAACTTGTGACAACGAAATTTCCGGTGCTCTCCAGCTGCTTAAACAATAAAAATAGATAATCTTCTAAAGAACAATATAATTGTGTTTAACTGAAAATATACATATGTACAAAGCTACATAACTATTCTAAATTGTTTATATTGCACTGGGAATTGTTAATATTGCACATTGGTTTCAGATATTGCACGAGTTACAGTTTTTTTTGTGGGATTCACATTTATTTAGGAGGTTGACTGCTCTGGGAAAAAAACTGTTCTTGAGTCTATTTGTGCGAGCCTTGTGTGATCTGTACCGTCGGCCTGACAGTAGCAGTTGGAACAGGTGGTGGTTGGGATGGTGGGAGTCCTTGATGATTTGCCTGGCTCTGCTAGTATGGCGAGAGCTAGCAATGTCCTCTAGGCTGGGCAGGGGGGAGCCGGTGATTTTCTGGGCCGTGTTGATCACCCTCTGCAGCGCCTTCCTGTCTGCGGCCGAGCATCCTGCATACCAGGCTGTTATGCAGTACGTGAGGATGCTCTCGATGGTGGCTCTGTAGAAGGTCACCAGCAGCTTCTTGTCCAGGTTGTTCCTCTTCTGTTAGTTATCTAAAGGCTGTTTCACCACGTTTAATAGAATTAATTTTGAAACTATAGCTCATGGTTTTTGTGTGCCACCCTAAAGGCCCGTACACACCGGGACGAATATTCGCCAGGCGTTATTCGCCAGCGTTTTTCGCCACGTCTTTTGTGTTCACACCCAGGCGATTTTCGCTGACGATGAGCCGAGCGAACATGCAATTTCCTTCCCTGACATTAGATGGCGCTTAATGTAAACAGAAATACTCCTGTACACAAGGTGGCGCTGCGCAACTTTACGATTCTTAAAGTCGCTTTTCACTCAGAAGAAGAGAGCAAGTATTTACGCGCTTGTCAGAATCATACAAAGAAAACATGAATATTTCAAGCATCAGTAGCTCCAACTGGTACTTGGTAAGGGGATATTTTAGAATGTCCGTCATTATTTCTTCGCGGCAGTGTAGACGCTACTTGGCGTCTATCTTCTTCGCTGGTATGTGTGCTCAGCAAGGCAGTTTTGTGTTTGAGCGCACCCAAGTTGTGTTTTACTGTAACTTCAGAAGCTCCAGACACGTGTGCAAAAGCGCCATTCTCATTGGTCGAATAGATTTCGACGCGACGCATCGAAAAAAAACCGAACCCGAGGCGTTTTTTTTTTTTGACGCTTTGTCGCTTGGCGTTTTTTCGCCTCGGTGTGCACACTCACATTGGTGCCCTTTGTTTAGTCACGAGGCGTTAAACGTCGGCGAAAATCGCCGGCGAAATTCGTCCCGTTGTGAACAGGCCTTAAGACTTCTGCCGGCCACCCCCATGAAAAATTTCTGGAGGCGCCACTGTGTCTCATCTGCCAATAGACGGTGGCATTGAAACAATGCCATCTACGCTGACATTATGAAACCCGTCACAAAGAGAATTATGATAGCTTGCAAGACAAACTCTCAAAGCTAAAAAGTGGAATGTTAGCTCAGCAAAATGTGTTACTGTGTATTTCAGTCAGTCAACTCATGCAGTAAAATACTTATTTCACATCTTTTAGTTTGCTTTCACATTCTTTGTTTTGCTTTCACATACTTTGACATTCACTTTCCTTAGCATTCACATTCCTTTAAGTTAGCATTTAACATTCCTTCCAAGTTAGCATTTCGCATTCCTCTAAGTTAGCATTTAACATTCCTTCCAAGTTAGCATTTCGCATTCCTCTAAGTTAGCATTTCGCATTCCTCTAAGTTAGCATTTCGCATTCCTCTAAGTTAGCATTTCACATTCCTCTAAGTTAGCATTTCACATTCCTTTAAGTTAGCATTTCACATTCCTCTAAATTAGCATTTCACATTCCTCTAAATTAGCATTTCACATTCCTCTAAATTGGCATTTCACATTCCTCTAAATTGGCATTTCACATTCCTCTTGGTTGGCATTTCACATTCCACTTAGTTCACATTCCTCCTAGTTGGCATTTCAGCGGCACGAAGGGAGCACACTATCTAGTGGATCTGCTTTGTGTGACCCAGCACCATAAACCGTTGGGCCACTCCATTTCGAGTATAGCGGCAAGTAGACAATACAACTTAAAACACATAAAATATGATAAAAGCTTTTTTTATTTATTTATTTTTTTTTTAACTTGTCCTGTCCAACAGCTAGGCAGGCAGATGAGAGCTGAGGGCCTCTTGTGTTGGACATATTTTACTTTAACAAGAGGGGTTATTCATCTTCAGACAAACCAAAGGTATGTCTGAATAAACCCCTTTTGTAATTGAGGCCAAACTTTATTAATTTCAACCATGTTTGAAAATTTTTGGTGTTGGACCGGACGGAAAAGGAAAGAAGGGAAGAAGAGAGAGGGACGTTAGAGAGAGAGGGGGGGGGGTGATAGTCCGGCACATATGATATGATATGAGGCTAAGTAACCTCAAATTTCGAGCTACAAGCATATCGTAACACAGCTTAAGAACATCCTAATTTTGAGGCTTCCACCTGGCAATATAGTTTTCCTTTAAAATCTAATCCTAGATTTTGTATGTCATTCTGATACGAACATATTGGTTGATTCAAGTAAGAAAACTCATTGAAACCCGGAGGAGGTTTACCACCCTATCACTTTCAGTGCAGAGTAGCATGTGTGGAGAGCAGTCGTCGTTGCAGGTTTAGATCTTGTTGAAGGGGCAACAATCTGCAGGGAAGCTGCAAGACGAGCAGAAACTGTGGAACTTGGAAGACATCCGACTTTGTTGAGGGTTTGACATCCACCAGAAACTGAATTGCGGACCGGGGAGTATGGGCCGCAAGCTCAGGAAGTGATACATATATATATAGACAAAGCAGTGTTAGTCTTGGCATAAATATATAAATAATGTAGAACTGATTAGTTTAGAATGCTTAATAAATAAGGGAATAAAGTGCTTTTAAGAACAACTCTGAGAAAGAGAAATCAAGTAGTGAGTTTTAAGAGAAGGTTCTATCTGTGTATTCATAGCACCATAGAAAGCCATTAGCACAGATTCCAACAAGAATTGACAGTTAACATGGAACCTGCACGTAATATATCACCAAATATATTTTATATATGCACCAATGGTGCATATATAAAATAATCATTTCCAGAGGGACGCACCAGGAAGGCCACCGAGGAGCAGGCGAATAGAAGGATAACCAAGGTCCAAGGAGATTACGTAGATGAGGGAGGTCGCCATCCCATGTAGCATGGACGGCAGGTCGGCTAGATTTGATGGTATGTACTTGACATCATCGGTTTGCAATAGGTGGACAACAAAGCATGTATAACTTAAAATTAATTGGAAAAGGGGTGCCTGGATAACACAATGAAGACAAATTTTTTAGATTGAAGGGAGATCATAGGTTCTGATAATATTTCAAATGGCTGAACCTTATGCATTTAGAGGCGGATGCCAAAAGTCTCGAAGAGGGGATATTCTTAATCGAGTGTCATATGCTTGAAAGCAGGGCAGACTGAGGATCGGTTTGCGACACAAAGTTTTTAACTCTTGAAACTGAAGCTAAAGAGCATCAGTGATAAATTCTTCAGCCAGGAAATTAGCTCGTAATGCAAGTTATTTAAACACTCAAACCATGTTAAATGATGCCACAGTACTATTTATTATCGCACTCTTGAAATAAGCTTTGTAATAATCTTCCGGGCTGAATTCAGAACCACATGAGCCGTTGATGGACCATTAGAGCTGTACATTTGGGTTAGCGACCAATAATCTCCAGCTGCCGGACATTTAATAAATACGTCTTCATACGTTTTCCTCTCCCCCAAACCAAAGGAGGGTGGAGCCACAAAAAAAAAAAAAAAACAAGTGGAGGGAGACCGAAGACCTGAAACAAACATCGTTATAACAAAAGCATGCTAAGCATAGAGAATTAGAGACCAGAAAAGCAAAATAGAAATATCCAGAACAACGGGAACATGGGGGCCCAGGAAGGAACTACCCAGAACAAGAAAACATGAATGGATGACAGTGGGGAAGGATGCACACAGCAAAATACAGGTAGCCCAACAGTGACCAATTCATATCTTACTTCTAAAGATGGGATAAACGACGTGCAGCACAAACGCGAGAGTTTACATAGAGGCAGAGAGGCACGCATCATAAACCAGAGATTCATGCAGAAATGAATCCAGACGGGCGGAGAACCATACACCTTCCTTAAATAGAGCGGAAACCGAGATCCAAAGACAAGTCGCGACCACGGAGTTGCAAAAGACTGGTTACAAGGAAAATAGAACAGAGAAAACATAAAGAAAATGCAAAACAAAGGGGAGCCCATAGGAATACACTAAGTCCAAATAGTCCAAAATCCAGAATTTAGTTTGGCTGAAGGCCAGGGGAACGCTCTTCTAATTTCCTTCTCTCTCACAGAAGAGACATGTCCATAAACCGACCAATCCAAATACAGGTTAAACTAGCAAATGTACACAGCTTCAAAAGAAAAAGAAGCAAATCAAAGAGCCACCACGACAAAGCCAGCACTGAAAGAAGGCCCACACAGCAGAAACTGGACCTGGTTTTGAAGAAATGCAACGTGGCTTTATAAAGAACTGCAAGTCCCAGGGTCCTTAGGGGGCGTGACGTCACCGATGACCGCGTCGAGCAAGAAATGGAACCCGGAAGAAAACACATCACAGAAGCCGAAAGATAATGCACGCCGCTCACCAAACATTCCGGGGATCACGGCACTCAAGGCTGATACATCTCCCGATCAATCGCCACTGACAACCCGAATGCTGCAGGACGCTTCTTCGTAGACATGCGCCGGAAGATGCGAGAACCGCACCCCCCCCCCCCCCCCCCCCACGTAAGAAGGGGGATCCAACAATCAGAAAAGAACGGGGGAAGAGCATCATGATGCAGAAGGAGAACAGCAAGCATGGAGAACCGGCGAAGAACGCGGTGCTGCTGTGTAAAGGAGGAGACGAACGCCCCCCCCCATAAGAAGGGGGATCCAACAATCCGATAAGAATGGGGGGAGGACACCATGAAAAAGAACAGCGAGCATGGAGAACCAGTGAAGAACGCAGTGCTCCAGTAAAGAAGGACGAACAGCTTACAAAATTAGAATGCAGCACAGGTGAGAACATTTACTGACCCGCCCTAGGGGAGTGGCCTAAGTAAAAACCTGCTTGAGATTGACTTCCCGAAATGCTCCCAAGGTCGCCCACTTTCTTACTTTTAATGTAAATAACCCAAAGATGGGTTTTTTTACATAAATTTGCTGATTATTTTTATTATTTTATTTTTTGGTGGAGAACCCAGAGAGGATTCTTTGATATCAGACCGGGTTATTTATATTTGGTTATGTGTGGCTGTCTGGGAAACAATAAATGTTTACATTTAGGCACCCCTACGATCGTCACACTGTTTCTGTTTCAAACTGATCCTGGCCCCCGATCAGAGAATGGAAACATCATGTGGCCCTCACTGGAAAAAGTTTGGGGACCCCAGCAACAGGACAACATCATCTGCAAAAGGAAGGCAGGAAATCTGGCAGCTGGGTAGCTCCGTTGGTAAGGTGGAATGACTGTGTGCTTGTGGTAACCAGGGTTCAATTCCCGGAGGGGAATGAGCAATGGTACTGGGGGGGCCATACCTAAAAGATTCTGTCCATAAAGACTGAACAGGACCGGTGATAAAGGGCAGCCCTGCCGGAGTCCAACATGCAGCGGGAACAGGTCGGACTTACCACCGGTGTAGGTACCATAACCATTCGGCCTGCAACGTCACACACTGCCCCACTTGAACAAACTATGTAGCGTGGAGATCTGCATCGGAACAACGGACAGCCGAGCAGATCATGTGACGTCAGCACTAGTTGCAGGCTGAATGGTTATGGTACCTACACCAGCTATAAGCTCCTGCTATAGTCATATACAGAGGCAAGACGGACCTTAGTAAGGCTCTCCTGACCCATATACTGCCAGAGCACCCTTCACAGGACACCACAAACCACGAAAGTCAAACGCCTGTTCCAAATCCACAATTTCACAAAACACATATGGACTGGATGAGAAAACTGCTCCAAACCTTCAAGCACCCTAAAGAGAGTGTAGAGCTGGTCCACTGTTCCTGTTATCTGGAATGTTGAAACTATAAACATGAATGAAAAAACTCAAAACATAACTAAAAGAAGACAACTAACTTAAAGAAATGATCCAAATCTTCAACGCTAATACATACAGAAGCATTTTCTGTGAAGAAAATCATCCACAGCGGAGCGATGAGAGAGCAGCGTGTCGCTCCAGAAGCTCACTTAAAGACCTCTGGTCGGTACTAAAAGTGAGGCAGTATAGGAAGTTAACTCATGTATAATGGCCATATATTGGAAACTTAAAACATTCTGATTTAGTCTGAGGAAGTATTCATTTAGAATACACTACACATACATACTTGCCATATTGTACTTATACTCAAGTATAAATACACTTCAAGTTTACTACTTTTTGCTTTATATTATTATTATAATTATTATTATTATTATATGGTATGATATATGATAGGATATTATTTTATATTATGTTATATTATATTGTACTATTATAATTAGTTAGTCACGATAATTTACAAAGAAAATGAGCATTTCAAGTACAGAATAGATAGATAGATAGATAGATAGATAGATAGATAGATAGATAGATAGATAGATAGATAGATAGATAGATAGATAGATAGATAGATAGATAGATAGATAGATAGATAGATAGATAGATAGATAGATAGATAGATAGATAGATAGATAGATAGATAGATAGATAGATAGATAGATAGATAGATAGATAGATAGATAGATAGATAGATAGATAGATAGATAGATAGATAGATAGATAGATAGATAGATAGATAGATAGATAGATAGATAGATAGATAGATAGATTTTTTAAATGGTTTATTTCAAACACTCAAATAAGAATACACAAAAGCAATACAATCATCAGTTATACATTCATACAACGACGAATCAAACTTAGGATAATTAGACATATTAATAAATATTGCTTGAAAGGGAGTGGAAGGAAGCAAACTTATATAATCCCACCCCTGTTCTACCGTAACCATGTTATTACATGATTTATCATTATCCGGTTCATAACTTTTATCAGACAGAATTGAATCCTGAAATATCAATTAAACACATGACAAATATGAATTACTTAATTATTATGTATAAATAACTTTTAGAAATCATCATGGTAAATAAGGTCTTCGTAGTCCTGGTTTTTCTTAAGGGCCATGGTCAGCTCTCTTTTTTCTGGAGAAAATCAATTTTTTAAGTCATTATTTATTTATTTATTTATTTTGTTTTAAAGTCACTTGAAGATAGTTGTATAGTCACACGCGTCCGTGCTGTAACCCGGACCCGGAAGTCTTTATGACTTTATTGTTTATCTATATGACTTTATTAATCCCACGTTGGGGAAATTTTATATCATTCAGAAGTAATATATGTAATACAACATCAAAAAGGACATCAAAAATGACATTCATTTCAAATTATTAAAAATTATTATGAAAACTAATTATTAAAATATTATTACAATTATTAAAATTATTATTAAAAATGACATTCGTATTAAATGAATAAATACATATTAATATTAAGCTGCGAAAGTGCAAAAACGTGATCAACTGCTAACATGTGATCAACTATATAAAGAAAATCTCTAAGGAAATTTAAAAGATAAAAGATTTAAGTTTTTCGTTTTCCCTGTCTTTATCTTGTAATAATGGCCACTAACAGCAATGACAATGGAACGTTTTTGACGCTGAAGCCTTTAGAAAAGTGACTTTCGCGGCGCACGCGCAGCATGGAGCTCCTGTAGCAGCCTCAGCCTGCAGCCGTCTGCTCTGCGGCGCCTCCTCTGAGGAGAAGTCTGGCTGTGGTTCCTGGCGGGAGCAGCTGGGGATCAAGGGCAGAGCAGATCTGCAGCCTGCGTCCGCGCGCCTCAAGGTTCGCGTGCGGGAAGGGGGCGCTGACGCGCCCCTGAAGGTTCGCGGCGCATCGGGCTTACCGTGATACTGCGTGTGCTGTGCGGGCGGTGCCTCTGCTCCGGTTCCAGATCGCGGTCATAGTCTTCAGCAGAATGCTGGTCTACTTTCGTTTTCGGTCCTTAAGTAGTCCCCCCACACACACAAAATAGCCGGTCACGTGCTTCACGGGTTTTCCACGATGACATCATGCAGCGGCTCAACTACCCAATTTCATAGGGGTATGCAATCCCATTATCAAACCCCCCCCCCCCCCCCCTCCACCACACCACACAAACACACAGACATAAATTTACATTATAAAACGTCCCATCCATCCCTCCAAAAGCTATCTAAACACCCCCACAAACTTTAATTGTTTAAGAGTATAAATCTAATTACTTCTCAACTGATCTTGGAAATAGCCCAGTATCTCCCTGTTTCTTTTCCCTCTTCATCATCAGCTGGTCGTTTCTCTTTCTCTCTATCATCATCATCATCATCATCTGAGCCTCTCTCCTCGTTCTTCTGTGTTGTGACTGACTTATGTATGTCTGCACTCGTTTTCCCCGAAGGCCACAGGTGGTCAGCAGAACTTCAAACCAGAATGAGCATCTAGGTTTTTGGGACTTCAAGAGTTGAATTATTCCTCCCTGAAGTCATCTCCGCTCTCTTTTCTATCAGATGCATCACCAACCTCACGTCTGTCTCCTTCACCTCTTGCCTGTGTTCTTCTCCACTAAATCATACGGCCAAGCAAAGATTATTTAATGTGTTCAATATATTAAACATCTGCACATTTCATTACATGAAGATTACTATTTAGAAAAGGACTGACTTGGTATGAACTGGCTTTCCCCTGAGCATCACCATAAGACCAACCTGTTTCTCTCCTCCATCTGTCCTGATTCTTTCTCTCATCCTCACAGCTGTATGATGTAAACGTTGTATTTGGAAGATTTTAAAAGAATACAGAGACTAAACTATATGTCAAAATAGATTTTTTTTAATTGTAATGTAATGTGTAATGTACCGTAAATTCCGGACTACAAAGCGCACCAGATTACAAGCCGCACCCACCCATTTTCACGTGTTTGACTGCTTGTATACATACACAAGCCGCGTCAGAGTACAAGCCGCACATGTGTTAGGCGGTATTGTCATCCTGACCGATCAAGGCCAGCGTTCCAGACCGAGTGCAATTTATTAGCACATTGTGGGTGGTGCCAACTTAGCCTCTGGCTCACGTATTTGAGTGTATCGACATCTGTCAAACAGCATGGACCTATATTCTGTTCACAAGTTCCTCAGTTATGGTGTTTTTATTTCATTTTTTTTTTACTTATTGACAATCTAGGTATCGTACATAAAATTACAAACAGTAACCATATAATCAACATTACATCCCTCAGTTATAATGAGGAAATTTACATCCGCGATTCCACATTTCCCATGAGTCTTAGGGGCTAAAGGCGGGGCCAACGCCCGGCTCGCCATACTGTTGTATGTGTTTAAGAATGAGCAAGTATCAGCAGTGCATGGAGGGGTGAACGGGTAAAGCTCTCCTTCCGCTAGTGTCGCAGCAGCGTTATGGGAGTAACAGGACTGGTTAAAAAACACACCGGTAAAATACAGCAGCGGCGACTGAAAAGCGCGCGCCTCAGTGCGGCGCGTGCGTCAGAATTCAGAAGCCTCTGCACTCCGCGGACGCCTCTGCGCTCCGCTCCCGCCCGCTCCTTGTCTCCCCTTCCTATCTACTCCGACACCTCTGGCCAGGGCGGCTTCAAGGAGGAGCACTTCGTCCCCATTGCGCCGGTGAACGGAGCAAATAGTTTCTGTGCAAAGCAATCGGACTTAATACTGTACGTTTTGTGTATGAGGGGCGGGTGCGTTGTTACGTGTGGGAGCCTTCAGACTGCCATCGGCCCCGCAGCTCAATCAGCAGGAGAAGATGTCTCCAGCTCACACGGAGGCTGTGAGTTTTTCAAAGCAAAATTCCGCTTTTACGGTTTCCTTAGAAACCGTAAATGGAGTGTAAATTCACTCCATGCGCTGTTCTCTCCGTCACGCAGCAAACTGGCTTTTCCAAACCCGTTGGTGACGGTGGACTTTTTTACGCTGCTTTTAACGATTGCTTTTAACTTGAAAGCTTCATCATATTGTAGCGGCGATCACATGCACGTTGGGTCTAATGGCCCCAAAGGATTCTGGGATGCGGCCGGGCATGCGTGTTTCATTTTGTTGAACCATGACTGAAGTGTCTAAGACCTGAAGTCAAGTCCATGCTGTTTGGCTGCGAAGAGGTGTGCTGAATATAAATGACTTGTGCTTGGTGTTAGATAGAGAATTCAAACTATTCACTGAGTTCGAAAGTACGTACATGGCGGCCGCCAGTTAAATCCATAAATTAGCCGCATCACTGAATAAGCCGCAAGGCTGTAAGCGCAGGAAAAAAGTAGCGGCTTGTAGTCCGGAAATTACGGTATATCTCCTAAAATCCAAAGTGTCGTTCAGCCAAAGTGATATTAAAAGCAATAGGCAGTAAACTAAATAGTCACTCAAAAAACAATAATTATCCCAACCTTTAACAATACATATATTCCCCTGCAGGTAGCCCTGGGTGCACACTAGGTTGCCGACTCGTTATCCTCACACATACATTTACACACAGCACACACGACGCCATCATTGGAGTCCGATTGTTTACCCGAAAAAGGTATAGAAATTTGGGGAGTACAGTCATTTTAATACTAATTTGGTCATTTCTAATAAATGACAGAAGTTTTTTTGATGGAGATGTTGCATATCTCTTGTAATATTGATACCCAAGTACTTAAAGCCCTTTGTGGACATTTGGAATGGTAAGGCACCATTTTGTATTTGGAAAGCCAGATCATTAAATGGATAACATTCACTTTTACTTAAGTTTAATTTGTACCCAGAGAAAGCCCCAAATTTCCTCAAAACATGAATTATGTGAGGGATGTTTAGAATGGGCTCTGACAAATATAACAATAAATCATCTGCATACAAAGATACATGTTCCTTGCCGCCCCTGTTACGGCTGGTCAGAGAGGATAAACCCAGAAGCAGGAAGACTCAAACAAATCCATAAAGTTTTAAGCTTTTACTTGGCCCAAACAAGACCCAAACAGAGAAGATGCTCCAACACAAAACACAGAGAGAACAGAACTTAAATAGGAAGCAACATGATTGCAGGCAGCTGTGATCAATTAGTGAGGGACCACAGCTAACCTGCCAGAAATGCAAACAAAAGAAACACCACTAGAGGGCAACCATAACATAACCCCCCACACTAAGTCCGGCTTCTAGACGGACGACATGGTTGATCAGGATGGTCCCGATGAAAGCGATCAATTAGATCCGGGTCCAGAACATGACGTCCCGGAACCCACTGTCGATCGGCAGGACCGTACCCCTCCCAATCCACGAGGTATTGGATTCCCCGACCAACCCTTCTAGAGGCGAGAAGACTGCTGATGGTATAGACTGGTCCCCCATCCACAAAACGGGGGGCTGGAGGAGACGGAACAGTGGAGTGGAGGGAACTGACTCTCACAGGTTTCAGCTTGCTCACGTGGAAGACCGGGTGGATCCGCAAGCTGCTCGGAAGGTCCAGTTTGACTGCCACAGGGTTGACGATCCGGGTGATGGGGAAAGGACCAATGTACCGGGGATGTAATTTCCGAGCTCCCCCTTTCAACGGCACATCGGATGAAGAAAGCCACACTCTGTCCCCCACCTTGTATTCAGGAGCTGCCGATCTGCGTCGGTTGGCCACTGCAGTAAACCGTTCCTGATTCTGCAGAAGTATGTGACGATATCTGCTCCATGTACGTCGACAACGCCTCACAAAAGCAGCGGGACCCGAGGTTGAAGCCGATTGTTCCTGGTGGGGAAAAAGAGGTGGCTGATAGCCATAGGCAGCTTGAAAAGGGGAAAAACCAGAGGAATCTTGAAGGGTGTTGTGTGAATACTCAGCCCAGGGCAGCTGAGAAGACCAAGTGCTTTGGTTCTTGGCACACATGGCTCGTAAGGTTGTTTCCAAGTCCTGGTTGTAACGCTCTACCTGGCCGTTGGTTTGGGGGTGGAAACCTGAACTTAGGCTGACCTTGATCCCAAGGAGTTTGCAGAATTCTTTCCAGAAGGCGGCAACAAACTGCGGTCCTCGATCAGAAGTAATGTTCTGCGGAAGGCCATGTAAACGAAACACATGCTTGGAGACAATAACAGCCAACTCCTTGGCTGACGGCAACTTCCGCAGAGGCACAGCATGGACCAGTTTGGAGAACCTATCAATGATGGTGAGGATGACAACATTACCCTTAGAATTGGGTAACCCAGTAATGAAGTCCATAGAGATGTGGGACCAAGGTCTGGAGGGCACAGGTAGAGGTTGTAGGAAACCGGCGGGTGGTTTTCTGGGTACCTTGACGCTGGCACACACAGGACATGAGGATACGAAAGCCCGAATGTCTGAGGACACTGTGGGCCACCAAAACCGCTGGGCCACCAGAAACGCAGTCCTTGTGACTCCAGGATGGCAAGCCAACCGGGAGGAGTGCCCCCACTTGAGAACTGCTGGGCGAAGAGAGGGAGGAACAAACAGGCAGTTAGCAGGACATCCAGTAGGAATGGTAGTCACATCAGGGACTGAAGATTTGACCCTGCGCTCCAAGGCCCATAGAGACGCTCCCAGCACTAGATGCGGAGGAACAATAGTGGCAGCTGGCGTAGAACCCTCGGATTCCTCCTCCCGCTGAAATTGGCGTGAAAGAGCGTCCGCCTTGATGTTCTTACTGCCAGGCCGATAGGAGATGGAGAAATTGAATCTGTCAAAAAACAGGGCCCATCTGGCCTGGCGTGGGTTAAGTCTTTTGGCTGCTCGAATGTACTCCAGGTTTTTATGATCTGTCCAAACTAGAAACGGTTGATCAGACCCCTCCAACAGGTGACGCCACTCCTCCAAGGCTAACTTCACAGCTAGCAGCTCTCTGTTCCCTATGTCGTAGTTTCTCTCTGCAGGAGTGAGCTTGCAGGAGAAATACGCGCAGGGATGGACTTTGTTATCAGACGCCCTCTGGGACAAAACAGCCCCCACCCCAGACTCAGACGCATCTACCTCCACAATGAATTGTTTAGAGGTGTCCGGCTGAGTCAGGATAGGGGCTGCAGAGAAACGTCTTTTTAGGCCGTCAAACGCTTTATCAGCTCCCTCATCCCAGACAAAACGTACCTTAGCCGAGGTGAGTCTGTGAAGAGGTGCAGCCACGCCACTGAAACCTCGGATGAAACGCCTGTAAAAATTGGCAAACCCCAGGAAGCGCTGTAACTGCTTTCGTCCAGAAGGAACTGGCCACTCAAGAACAGCCTTAACCTTGGCATTGTCCATCTGAACAGACCCTGGGGTTATCACATGCCCGAGAAACTTAGTCCGAGTAGTGTGGAACTCACATTTCTCTGCCTTGCAATACAGCTGATTCTCGAGGAGGCGTTGTAAAACGGCTCTGACGTGCTGCACGTGGGTGTTAAGGTCTGGGGAAAAAACTAAAATATCGTCAAGGTATACAAACACAAATCTGTTAATCATGTCCTTGAGTATGTCATTAATAAGACACTGAAAAACTGCGGGAGCATTTGTAAGTCCAAAGGGCATAACAAGGTACTCGAAATGTCCACTGGGAGTGTTAAATGCAGTTTTCCATTCATCCCCCTCCCGTATGCGAACCAGATGGTATGCACTCCGCAGGTCTAGTTTAGTGAAGATCTGGGACCCCTTAACCAGATCAAAAGCGGACTGTAACAGAGGGAGGGGGTAAGTGTTCCGGACAGTAATGTTATTCAACCCCCTGTAATCAATGCAAGGTCGTAGTCCTCCATCCTGCTTTCCCACGAAAAAGAACCCAGCCCCTGCTGGAGAGGAGGAGGGACGGATGATTCCAGCCTGAAAACTCTCCTGTAGATACTCCTCCATGGCCTCCCGTTCAGGTAGAGACACAGGGTAGATGTGACCTTTAGGTGGTTGAGTCCCTGGTAGGAGGTCTATTGCACAGTCATAGGGGCGGTGGGGAGGCAGGGACTTGGTGCGAACCTTACTGAATACCACACTCAGGTCATGATATTCAGAAGGAACCATACGTAGGTCTAGAGGTTCAGGAAGCGGTTGCCTATCAACAGAAGATCGTACAGCTGCCGCAACCAAACAATTTAACATGCAAAAGGAACTCCAGGACAATACACGTCCGGAAACCCAGTCAATGTGAGGATTATGTTTACACAACCAAGGAACCGACTCACCAGATCCCTCCTATACTCAGGGCGTCCCAAACAGTTCCGGAGGAAATGCCCGGACTTTCCACAGTACAAACAAAGCCCCGCCTCCATACGCCTCCTTCGTTCAGCTGGGGAGAGAGGTCCTGAACGCGGGGGGAATGCAGAAGGGGCACCTGCAGCGTGGGCACCTGCAGCGTGGGCACCTGCAGCGTGGGCACCTGCAGCGTGGGCTTCTGCACGTCCTCGCTCCCTCATTCTTCGATCAATGCGAACCGCCAAGTCGATCAGCTTCTCCAGCTCGTCTGGTACCTCCCTCGCCGCCAGCTCGTCTTTGAGTGCGCAGGAGAGACCCTGAAGAAAAACGTCCACCAGCGCTTCGTCCGACCAGCGGGTGCTGGCGGCCAAAGTCCGGAATTCCACCGCGTAATCCATGACACTACGAGAGTCTTGCTGGAGACGGAGAAGCTCCGCGGCGGCTGTTCGGTGGGGCGTGGTCGGATTGAACACTGAGAGCAGGTGAGAGGAAAAAACTCGAAAAGAGCTGCAAAACTCGGCACGTCTGTCCCACTCTGCCAAACCCCAGCGCTTGGCCCGACCGGTCAGGAAACTCAGAGCAAAAACCACTTTGCTCTGCTCAGAGGGGAACTCACTTGGTCTAAACACAAAATGGAGCCGACAGGAGGACAAAATTGCTTCACAATCCTCAGCTGTCCCATCAAATGGCTCAGGAGATCCCAGCTGGATCTGGTCGGAAGAAGATGGGGAAATGTGCTCTAATGTCGAGAGACGGTCACGGAGTGTCTGTAATCCGTCTTTATATCCCTGCAGTTCTTGGTACAGAGCATCAGAGTCCAGATCTGCAGATGGCTGGGGTAAGTTTCTGTTCTCCATACTTCCCGCTGGGTTTAACATGGTTGGAGCATAATGTTACGGCTGGTCAGAGAGGATAAACCCAGAAGCAGGAAGACTCAAACAAATCCATAAAGTTTTAAGCTTTTACTTGGCCCAAAAAAGACCCAAACAGAGAAGATGCTCCAACACAAAACACAGAGAGAACAGAACTTAAATAGGAAGCAACATGATTGCAGGCAGCTGTGATCAATTAGTGAGGGACCACAGCTAACCTGCCAGAAATGCAAACAAAAGAAACACCACTAGAGGGCAACCATAACAGCCCCTGTGGATTCCACTAATTGATGGTAAAGTTTTAAGTGTGATCGATAAGGGCTCTATTGCTAAAGCAAATAGTAGTGGGCTGAGAGGACAGCCCTGGCGAGTACCCCGTGACAACTGAAAATGTTGTGACCGCTAACCATTACTAACTACGGAGGCTTTGGGTGATTTATACAAAAGTTTGATCCAGGAGATGAAGTTGGGACCATATCCAAATTTTTTTAAACATGCAAACAGATATCTCCACTCCACCCTATCAAAGGCTTTATCCGCATCAAATGCAATTACCACCCCTGCCTCTGCTGCGGAGGCAGGGGTGGTAAATCATGTTAAAAAGTCGGCATACATTTTTTGAATAAGGGCATAAAACCAGTTTGATCATTAGAGATCACATCCTGTACGATCCAGACGAAGGGAGAGGGATTTAGCTTAGATCTTTGCATCGGAGGGAGATGGGTCGGTATGAGCTACAGTCTTTAACATCTTCACCTAGTTTGAGAAGAAGGGTAAGGGAGGCCACGGGATAGAGAGTCATTAAACATATCGAGTAGTATTGGGGATAGTTTGTTTGAGAATTTTTTATAAAACTCTACAGGGTACCTGTCTGGGCCTGGAGCCTTACCATTTTGCATTGAGTGTATTGCATTAGTGATTTCTTTATGGATCAGTGGAAGCTCAGCATTGGTCCTGTGTATTTCTGTTACTAAAGGGGATTCTAAGTTATTTAAAAAAAATTCCATCTCCGAGCAATCTTCTGTCATTTCTGACATATACAGGTCAGAGTAAAAGGAAGTAAATGCTTTGTTGATTTCTGCTGGGTCAATAGTCAGTGTGCCATCTTTTTTTGTTATTTGAAGGATAAGTTGGTGCGCTAAGAAATATCCAACTTTGTCACCGTGTTCATAGAGGTATCCACGTGCTTTTAACAGGAGCTCTTCTGTTTTTACAGTTGACATCAAATTATATTTTGTTTGGAGGTCCAGTCTCTTTTTATAGAGTTCAGGGGAGGGAGAGGCAGAATACTGAGCATCCACTAAGATATAGATTTATTAAGCTCTTCTTGTGTAGTCCTTTTCATTTTGTTGATTTTAGCTGAATATGAGATCATCTCACCCCTGATAACAGCCTTTAATTTTTCCCAGAGGATAGAAGGGGAGATGTCATCTTTTTGGTTAGTTTCTATGAAGTTGTCTATTCTTTGAGGTATCATTTTGCAGAAGCTATCCTCAGGAAGGTTTGTTGATTTAGGATTGGAACGATCAAGTGTTGGATTTATTACACAGTTCAAGTCTCCACCAAAAATGAACTGGTGTGAGTTTTGGTCAGGAATCAATGACATTATCTTACCTACCGGTATACATTTTTCATCATCCCAATTTGGGGCGTAGATGCTTACCAAAAATACAGGCTTATAATACAGGAGCCCAGACACTAACACAAATCGCCCTTGAGGGTCTGGAATAATGGTGGTTACTGCAAACTGGATTTTTTAATGAATTAGTATTACAGTTCCGCAGGTTTTAGAATTAAGATTAGAATGAAATATATTACCAACCCAACTTTTTTAAAGTCTAACTTGGTCTTTAACCAGTAGGTGAGTTTCCTGAAGAAAGGCAATATCACATTTTAAATGTTTAAGGTGATTAAATATCCTAGCTTGTTTAACAGGTCCATTCAAACCTTTTATATTCAAACTATATATCCTCCTGCATCAGCACCGTTCACCATATAAAAAACAAGAGAGAAAAAGACCCAACAGTGACAGCCAGGGTACACAGCTTATTAATTACTTTATCAAAGCAGAAAAGCAGTCCATGCTGCAGAAAAGTGATGATGTTCCCTTCCCCACCCTTAGACAAAACCCCGTTTAAACCTAAACTAAGAACTAAGCCTATACCTGTCCTTCTCCATGAGGCAAGCTGCAGGCTAAACACTATTTTTCCTACAAACTTCTGGTAGCACACTTCCTTGAAAGCACCGTGAGCACACATACACACACACACCCACAGGTTGGTGCGCGCGTCCACGTCATAATCAAACATTTCGCTGTGAAACCATAGTTTCTTACAACAACTCACCCTTCATTTTTACAGTTTAAACATCGGGTGCACACTTGGTCATCAGTAATTTGCTGCATACACATAAATAGCAACGCTTACTCACAGCAGCTCAGCAGCGGCGTCTTAGCCACGCCCCCTCCGTTGACAGCCAAACCGAGGGATTTTTTTTTTCATATATTGTTGTTAATCTTATGAAACAGCTGTTCCCAATTATGGCCCGCAGCAGTCACAGACTGCAAGGACCATATTGTAACTGCTACGAGGGTCAAACACTCAAAAAGGTCCAAAACGTCAAAAAAGTATTTAAAAAAGTTATTATTAGTAATAATAATAATAATAATAATAATAATAAATAATACAAATTAGAGAGAATAATTTAAGCTACAAAATTGTAGACCACTAAACATATATTGGCTTGTGTATAAACATCAGATCCTGAGGCTGAATATGTTTAAAAAAATCATAAGAACAAAAAAAAATATATAATAATAGTAACTTTTACAACAACATATGCCAACATATGTCAACATATGTCACTCAAAGTGCTGTGCATAAAATACAATAAAATTTAAAAGCAAGATGACAAGACAAACAGTGCAACGACACCCCCCCCACACACACAAACACACACACAGACACAGACATACGTACGCACACCATGATAAAAAAAAAGTGATAAAATTATAGAATGTAGAGACCTGGCTTTGTCATGAAGCAGGGAAGCGATATTTTGGGGACATGTCCACATCAGTGACCCCCCACCAAAGTTCACGGATAACACTGCCACAGAACCCCCCAGATCTGATCAAAAGAGTCAGACCCGGGAGATCCCATTGCAGCGACCCCGTTCACTGAGAAGGGTCAGTCACCGATGTGGAGGATCCCTCAGAGGAAAACACTGGAGTTACAAATAAAATATAAAAGGAATAAAATTAAAATATATTTAAAACATGAACAAGAAACAAATAATTACATAAACCTTAATAGACATATGAAATGGTAAGAGTGACTAAAAAATAAATAAATGTATGTACATACACATATAAAACTAGTAAAAAGAAAAGATAAATAATTAAAATATGAAATAAATTCCTAAAATTCAACTACAAGCTAAATTAAAAAGGTAGGTCTTAAGCCTTCCTTTAAAAACATGAACAGTCTCTGCAGCCCTGAGGCTCTCTGGGCGGACGGTATCAGAGGACCTCAGGGTCCGCGAGGGCTCATACTTTAAAATCATGTCAGATAAATACGAAGGCCCGAAACCATAAAAACATTAATAAAACAATAAAAGATCTATAAAATCAATTCTGAATTGCACAGGGAGCCAATGCATTAATTCATTCATTTTCTATTCCGTTTTTCCCTTTCAGGGTTGCGGGGCTGCTGGAGCCTATGCCGGTCACTTGTGGGCGAAGGCAGGGGACAACCTGGACAGGTCACCAGTGTGTCACAGCGTAGGATGTCCACAATCACACATCCATTCACTCTCACAGTCAAGTTGCCAATCAACCTATGAAGCATGTTTTTGGATGGAGGAAGGAAGCCGGAGATCCCGGAGAAAATCCACGCATACACGGGGAGAACATGCAAACTCCACACAGAAAGGTCCCCCATTGATGTTGTTTTTTCACATCCCCCCAGCTGGGACTTGAACCGGGGGCCTTCTTGCTGTGAGGCAAGAGCTAACCACTGCGCCGCCGTGCAGCCCTATGGGGGGAGCCAATGCAGCGATTTTAAAATGGGTGTAATGTGTTCCCGCCTCCTGGTCCTCGTCAATACGCGTGCTGCTGAATTTTGCAGCAGTTGAAGGTTTGCTATCCTTGTTCTGGGAAGACCAGAGAGCAGGGCATTACAGTAATCTAGTCTGCAGGTGATAAAAGCATGCATTAGCACCTCTGTGCTGGCAAGAGAGAGAAATGGGCGGGCTCTGGCTTTTTTTTTAGATGATAAAATCCTGTTTTCGGTATATTTTTAATTTGTGGGATAAAATTCATCTCAGTCAAAAATGACACCCAGGTTTCTCACACACTGAGAAGTTTTGTAATTCTTTAGTTTAGATAAAACTATCTCTCTCTTGTCTGCTATCTACTGATACAATACAGACATAATTAATGATTACTATGAAAGGGTATCATTATTATTATCTTTATTGTTATTTTTATTATTATATCAGGACAACTGATTTGATTTTTTGTTCATTATAGATTTCTCCCAGTCAGGAGCAGAACACCCCAAGCAGACAAACCTAAGCATTAAACAGAAACACAATAAATCTAAATATATCAGTATGCATTGAACTTTCTGTTAGTTTTCTAAAGGCTGTTTATTACGTTAGTAGAATGAATTTTGAAAATATAGCTTATGGTTTTTGTGCGCCACCCCAAGATTTCTGCCGGCCACCCCCATGAAAAATTTCTGGAGGGGCCACTGAGATTAAAGTTATAATTATGAGAAAAAAGTCATGAATCCCGGAAAAAAGTCAGAACTCTAAGAAAAAAATCAGAATTCTATTAAATTCTGAGATTACGGGTAGAGTCAGGTTTCTGAGAAAAAAGTCAGATTTCTAAAAAAGGCAGAACTCTGAGATTAAATCAGAATTCTGAGATTACAAGTAAAGTCAGATTTCTGAGAAACAAGACATATGTCTGTAGTCCTAACATGTCATACCAAAATGTAATATCATGTTTTAGCCTTTACAATATGTCATAACAGTAATAGATAAATGTGTAAATGTGCTGCTGACAATCCAAAGAAAAGTTATACCGAAATGTTCTTTCCAAGAAAAACAATATTTTGTCAAAAGATATTTACACATGTATCTTTAGTATAAACAAGATTATTTTCCATTGTGTATTTTTAACACATATTTGAAAAACAACACTTGTATGAATATCAATGAGCAAAATCTATTTGGTCTTCCTTTTAATTAGTCTGGATTATCGGTGGCGGTCAAGTCTGTCAGGCATTAGAAAGTGAAGCTCAATAATGATCTATCAACTCAAAAATTGGAAGGGAGCGTTTTACTTGGTCCCCCACATTGACCCCCCCCGCCCCCGGCAAAAAGTATTTGTCAGCGATTGATTCTGCAAGTTGTTCCTTTTATAGGCTTAGTATGGTCTGTAATGATCAACATCAACTGGTACACTCATACTAGGTGACTTCAATTTACTCGTAGACACTCCCACAAACTGCTCTGCTGTCGAGTTTTTGGAATTGCTTGACACCTTACAGCTATCCCGGCATGTAAAAGAACCCACACACTCTAAAGGACACACTCTTGACTTGGTTATCACTGACACAGCCTCTATTATCAGCATGGAAGTTCACGACTTGGGCGTGTCTGACCTCAAGGTTATTTCATTAGAAGTACACTGACCAAAAATATAAACGCAACACTTTTGTTATTGCTCCCATTTTTTATGGTATGAACTTTAAGATGTGAAACATTTTCCACATACACAAAATAACCAGTTCTCTGAAATATTGTTCACAAATCTGTCTAAATCTGTGATAGTGAGCACTTCTCCTTTGCCAAAACAATCCATTCCACCTCACAGGTGTGCCATATCAAGATGCTGATTAGACAGCATGATTATTGCACAGGTGTACCTTAGACTGGCCACAAGAAAAGGCCACTCGGAAATCTTCAGTTTTGTTTTATTGAGGGGGTCAGGGGACTCAGACAACCAGTCAGTATCTGGTGTGACCACCATTTGCCTCATGAAGTGCGACACATCTCCTTCGCATAGAGTTGATCAGGTTGTCTATTGTGACCTGTGGAATGTTGGTCCACTCTTCTTCAATGGCTGTGCGAAGTTGCTGGATATTGGCAGGAACTGGAACATGCTGTCGTATACGCCGATCCAGAGCATCCCAAACATGCTCAATGGGTGACATGTCCGGTGAGTATGCTGGCCATGCAAGAACTGGGGTGTTTTCAGCTTCCAAGAATTGTGTACAGATCCTTGCAACACGGGGCCGTGCATTACCATGCTGCAACATGAGGTGATGTTGTTGGATGTACAGCACAACAATGGGCACCAGGATCTCGTCACGGTATCTCTGTGCATTCAAAATGCCATCAATGAAATGCACCTGTGTTCGTCGTCCATAACAGATGCCTGTCCAAACCATAACCCCACCACCACCATGGGCTACTCGATCCACAACATTGACATCAGAAAACCGCTCACCGCGGTGCTCTCTCTGCTCGGAGGGGGGGGTTTCACATTACACCTGAGCCGGGGGTGTCCGTGTCCCTGGGGGTGGGTTCTGGTCCTTGCCCCTGAGCAATGGGCCCCACCAAATTTCCAACTGTGGCCGAGCCTGGTCGGGCCATGTTTACAACACCCCTTGTGGGCCCCCTTTTTTTCCCCGGGGTGCTACCCTCCTGGGCGAGGGCGGCTGGCCCCTGCCTTGGTCCTCCCTGGACCAACTGTGGGCCGGGTGGGTGGCTGCCTGTAGTGCGGAGCGGGTCTCCCTTGGGGGGTACTGGCTCGTACCTGGGGTTGGGGCGGGGGGATGCCCAGAACTCCTGGGTGGTGATGGGGTGCTCGTCTGGGGCTGTGGGTGCCCTTCTCGGGTGGGGCCCTACGTTGGGCTCTTCTGGCGTGGCGGGGGGGCTGCTCTCCTGGTTGGGCTGAGGCGGCGCTCTCTTTTCCCCCCGTGCTTCCCTGCTCTCTGGCTCTGGGGGCCTCGCGGCGGTCCTGCTGGTCCTGGCCTGGGTGGCGGATCTGGTCGCCCGGGGGGCGGTTGTCCCCTGCCTGCTGCTGTGTGGCGTTGGGGGGTTCCGGCTGCCGCTGCTGCTGCGGCGGGGGTCTTGGTGTGGGGGTGGCTGGGCGCTCCCCCTCCTTCTTTTCATATTACACCATCCATTTTAGAAGAACATAAACACTCACCTGAGCACAGGTTTTAGCTCACCTTTGCACTAATAGTTTGCATGATTGAATGAATTAAATATTTCACACTAGTTGGTTTAAAGGCATAAGTATGCGTGTGTGAACACTATCTGTTTTGTGTACATGTTGACATGTGGACATTTTTGCAGCCAGCAGGTGTGTGGATAACATTTGAGTGTGGACAGGCCCCGCCCTTTTTGTACTACATTTGAACCTTGCCGTAATGATAAACAATCAGTAAACTTGCTGCTCTATGCTGCTTCATGGTCTTATCCCCCCCCTCCCACTATCACCCTCCTACCCCCCCCCCCCCTCTCTAACATCCCTCTCTCTTCTTCCCTCCTTTCCTTTTCCGTCCGGTCCAACACCAAAGATTTTCAAACATGATTAAAATCAATAAAGTTTGGCCTCTACTACAAAAGGGGTTTATTCAGACATACCTTTGGTTTGTTCATTCATTCATTCATTCATCTTCTTAACCGTTTATTCCCTTTCGGGGTCACGGGGTTGCCGGAGCCTATCCCGGCCACTTGGGCGTAGGCAAGGGATACCTTGGACAGGTCGCCAGTCTGTCGCAGGGTGGAATATCCTCAATCACACATCCATGCACTCTCACACTCACACCTATGGACAATTTAGAGTTGCCAATCAACCTATGTAGCATGTTTTTGGACGGTGGGAGGAAGCCGGAGATCCCGGAGAAAACCCACGCATGCACGGGGAGAACATGCAAACTCCACACAGAAAGGTCCCCCAATGATGTTGTGTTTTTCATGTCCCCCATCCGGGACTTGAACCGGGGGCCTTCTGCTGTGAGGCAAGAGCGCTAACCACTGCGCCACCATGCAGCACCGGTTTGTCTGAAGATTAATAACCCCTGTTGTTAAAGTAAAATATGTCCGACACAAGAGGCCCTCAGTTCTCATCTGTCTGCCCAGCTGTTGGACAGAACAAGTTAAAAAAAAAAAAAAAAAGAAAACCGCTCACCCACACCACGCTTCACACACTGTCTGCCATCTGCCCTGAACAGTGTAAACCGGGATTCATCCGTGAAGATAACACCTCTCCAACGTGCCAGACGCCATCGCATGTGAGCATTTGCCCACTCAAGTCGGTTACGACGACGAACAGGAGTGAGGTCGAGATCTCGATGAGGACGACGAGCTTCCCTGAGACGGTTTCTGACAGTTTGTGCAGAAATTCTGTGGTTATACAAACCGATTGTTTCAGCAGCTGTCCGAGTGGCCTGTCTCAGACGATCTTGGAGGTACACATGCTGGATGTGGAGGTCTTGGGCTGGTGTGGTTACATGTGGTCAGCGGTTGTGAGGCCGGTTGGATGTGCTGCCAAATTCTCGGAAACGCCTTTGGAGACGGCTTATGGTGGAGAAATGGACATTCAATTCCTTAGCAACAGCTTTGGTGGACATTCCTGCTGTCAGCATGCCAATTGCACGTTCCCTCAAAACTTGCGACATCTGTGGCATTGTGCTGTGTGATACAACTGAAGATTTCAGAGTGGCCTTTTCTTTTGGCCAGTCTAAGGCACACCTGTGCAATAATCATGCTGTCTAATCAGCATCTTGATATGGCACACCTGTGAGGTGGGATGGATTGTCTTGGCAAAGGAGAAGTGCTCACTATCACAGATTTAGACAGATTTGTGAACAATATTTCAGAGAACTGGTTATTTTGTGTATGTGGAAAATGTTTCACATCTTAAAGTTCATACCATAAAAAATGGGAGCAATAACAAAAGTGTTGCGTTTATATTTTTGATCAGTGTAGCATAAGCTCACCAACATCAAAACACAAAACGGGAAATATATTTCAGGAACCTGAAAAACATTGACCATGCAGCCATATAAAAGGATGTACAAAAACTCTCTCTGCCTTCACCACTCACCTCAGTTAATGAATCTGTTGATCACTACAATTCTACACCTCGTCACATTCTGCAATCCCATGCCCCCCTGAAATCAAGAACCATCTCTTTCACAAGATCAGCCCCGTGGTACTTACTTGGACGAGCCATGGAACAAAGACTCGTAAAAAACAACCTGGCAGTACATAAACAGGCAAATCGCAAGCATCAAAAAGTCTATTGCAGAGCCCTTACAATAGTCAGTTCAAAGTTCTATTCTCACAAAATCAATAGTAACACTGGAAATTCAAAACAGCTGTTTTCCACCATACACTCTCTGCTCAAGCCCCCCACACTTACCCATAGTGATGCTAGTATCAGCAGCTGTGATAGATTCATGGATTTTTTCACAAAAAAAATATCTTCCATAAGATCTAACTTCCTGCCCACTACTACTATTCCCACCTCATCTGCAAACCCGACTGTACCAACAGCTCCAAGGACCCCTTCTGAGTTCGCACCCACTGCACAGAAGGAGGTCGAAGCCATCTTAAGAATTGTGAAATCCTCAACCTGCTCACTCGACCCCCTCCCAACAGCCCTGATCAAAGACAACATTTCAAGTATCAGTCCAATTATCACAACTATAATTAACCAATCATTACAAGCTGGTCATGCTCCCCTTGCTCTCAAAACTGCAATCATAAGACCACACTTAAAAAAGCCTGCACTGGATCCCGATAATTTGGCAAACTACAGACCAATTTCCAACCTACCGTTTCTGTCCAAGGTTCTTGAAAAAGTTGTCGCTGCTCAGCTCCAACATCATTCTCAACGCACAGCTTATATGAAAAATTTCAGTCTGGTCTCCGGCCTGCTCCCAGTACAGAGACAGCCCTGGTCCGAGTCATGAATACCTACTCATAGCTGTGGACCAGGGCTCCCCATCTCTACTCTTCCTTCTTGACCTGTCAGCTGCATTTGACACTGTGGATCACGGCATTCTCCTTAACCATCTTCATACTACTGTTGAACTTTCTGGGAACATATTCAACTGATTTAAATCATACCTCACCAACAGGACAGAATATGTGGCTCTGGGGACTGCTAAATCTCACACACACACAGTCACCTGCGGAGTGCTTCAAAGCTCTGTTCTTGGACCTTCCCTCTTTACCATCTACTTATTTCCACTTGGACAAATGTGTGTCAACTGTTACGCCGATGACACACAGTTAGTAAAAATGTATCCCACTCCCACCCTAACTTCTTCTGCCCTCCAGGCATGTCTCGAGGAGATAGAGGCGCGGATGGCTAAAACTCTCTCCAATTCAACAGCAACAAGACTGAAGACCTATGTATCGTTACCCGTCACCAGATCAAAACATCCTCCATCAAAAGCATTCTGGTTTCTGGTCACAACACTCCGCTCTCTTTACCTGTGTTAAATCTTGGTGTCAAAATCGATTCTAATCTAACATTTGATCATCACAGACGTCACCTCTCAAAAGTGTCTTTTTTCCATCTCAAAAACATTGCAAAGCTCCGCCCCTCACTCACCCATTCTGATGCAGAAAAACTGATCCATGCATTAATCTCCTCCAGAGTAGATTATTGCAATGCTCTCCTTGTTGGGA
The DNA here is from genome assembly GCF_053564925.1 of Oryzias latipes. Classification (NCBI taxonomy): domain Eukaryota; kingdom Metazoa; phylum Chordata; class Actinopteri; order Beloniformes; family Adrianichthyidae; genus Oryzias; species Oryzias latipes. Next base: position 2,874,516 of record NC_136244.1, on the reverse strand, counting down.
TTCCTGGCAGGAGCCTGGAAAAGCGCCAGCGTATCAAAAAACAGCGCTGCTAGGGTCCTGACAAGGAGGCGCAAATTTGACAACATCACTCCTGTTCTTCAGTCACTTCACTGGTTACCCATTCATTCCAGAATTCAATACAAGCTCTGTCTCCTCACCTACCAATGCGTCCATGGAACTGCCCCTGCCTACCTCGGTGAGCTCGTTTTCCCACAAGCCACTTCACGACTCCTCCGCTCAAATTTTACACATTGCCTTCATCAACCAAGGACCAGGTTAACCACAATGGGAGACAGAGCCTTTCAGGCTGCTGCCCCTCGACTCTGGAACGATCTTCTGGAATCCCTCAATCCCTCAGAGCCCCACAAAGCCTTGGCACATTTAAAAAAGGCTTAAAAACCTTCCTTCTTAATAATCCTTTTTAGTACTTTTTTTATTGTTATTTTTGTCTAACATTGTTCTTATTTTAAACCATTGTCATTCCTGCCTTCATTGTAGCGCTTTGAGATTTTTCCAAACTGTAAAGTGCATTCTAAATAAAATGTATTATTATTTTGGTGTTCATAGTGTGCTGTGTTTCCAATTGACCAGGAAATTGCACAAATTGGATTTTTGGTAATAAATTTGCCTAATGGAATTTGGAAAAAACTTGCATTTATTAAAAAGTTTTTGTAAAAAAGGAGGAATTAATAAAGACTTTGAACTATTAAAAAAATTGGAGCAAACCTGTCATTAAATTCCTGCTTCTCCCTAAATAAAGGGTGTCATGAAGGTGATTAGTGCAATGGCAGCAGTCTCCAGATCTTCTCTGCTGTTGGTCTGGTGGCTTTTCCTTCAATTTTCAGAATACCCTAAAGACTCTGTGGGTTCAGGTTGGTTAGGTTGCTTGGTACAAACATTTAACCATTAAACCAGGAATTGGTCCTTTTGGCAGTGTTGGCAGGTGCAAAGGCCACCTGTGAAATGAGTTCTGGAATCACGCTCTGTGTGTGCATGAACCTGGTCAGCAGAATGAAAACAGCTCTAACATTTCCTGGTACATTCATGCGCTGACCTATTGATGTTATTTAAGCCTGAGTCACAACTGCCCTCACAAGTGGTGTGGTGGACCGAGCAGTACGAGGCAAGGTCTGCAAAAAAAAAAGAATCAAAAATATTTAAAATGGGCCCTTAAAAGAGGTCAAAGTATCAGAAATAACTGAAGCTTTAAATTTATTAGAGGTCAAATGAACAGACAAGCAAACTTACTTACTGACCTACCTAATTGAAAACATAAAGGAACATTCTGTATATAGTGGCTGATCAGACTAACTAGACACATAAGGGTACACTGAAAAAGACTAAGACAAAATTCAGCAAACAAACCAAACTAATGTTCATCCTGTGGTAAATTAACATACACAAATGAATGTGACAAAGGAACACCATCAAAGAAACTAAAGTAAAGCAACACAAAAAGAGTTTCTTCTCCCCCGGGAAAGTCCAATCGCAATATGTTGCCATGTTGTTCAATTCCCTCTGAAATGTTGAGAGACCTTATAGAATATTCATAAATGTAGTTCTTGAAAAAAAAAAGATCGATTAATGATTAATAGCAGTGACAGATTCACGGGCGATTATTCCCATAAATTAATAGCGCACCTCAAAAAGACGATTTCAGAATAAAAGCGCAACTCAAAAAGAGTTCAGAATGATGAGACAACAAATCGGCACCTAAGAATATGATTCGGTTTATATCTTTTAGTTGCAAATTATGAGTTTTGGTTCTCAGTTTATGCATTTTGATTTGGCGATTTGGGGTTTTGATTCGAGGTTTTACGGTTTTGATGCTCAACACATTAGGATCTGAATTGACACCATACGTGTTAGCCAAACTCCAACCCTTCTTCCGGCTCCGTTCCGCCAAGAAAAAGAGCACGGATAAAAAACAAACAAACAAACACTTAATAATCATAACAATAATAAAATCATGTGTAGAAGATCATCTGGCTCTCTGCTGCAGCTTGTTTGTACTGAACTCAATCTTTCTTCTTCTACTACCCTTTCCGGTATTTTAGAGAGTTCTGTGCATGTCCAAAGGATTTGTTCCGACCAAAAGTGTGGTAAATGTAAACGTTTGTTATAACTGGATGAAGTTTTTCTGTGCCCAAGTAAACCGTTAAATTCTAGTCCAAACTTTGATCCGATCTAAGATAGTTTGCACATGGAACCGCAGCTGCTGATGACTGACATGTAACTCACATTTTTATTTCTATAGCGCCTTTTATTTCAGTTAAAAACACAAAGTGCTTAACATAAAAGCAGACAATATAGTCATAAAAATTAAAAATGATTGAAAACAGGATGCACAGGACAATCAAACACAGATGGGACCCCTCCCTCACCAGATTCCTCCCTCCACCCACCCAGTTCCACCCGTAGAACGCTGAACAAAGAACTGCAGCTGAAAGAAGGTCTGGCTTGGTTCTGCTGTGTGGAAACAACATCATGGGGATCCATTTATTCTAAGGCCTAGCCAGACCACGGGGGTCATTACCACAGCACCTGCCCAACACAGAGCAGCCTAGGGCCCACTCTACAGCTAGACCACAGAGCGGGACCCCAGCCAACCCAATGAGAACGGGCACCGCAGCAACAGCACCCCCTGCAGGTAAACCCACAACAATGGATCCCCAAAAGGAAACACTGGAGTATGAGACAACATTATAGTATAATGCAATGAGTTTAATAAGAAGGCCCAAGACCATTAAAAACATGTATAAACCATTAGAGGAATCTTAACCCTTGTGCTATCCTAGGCACTTTAACATTGGGAGTTGGGTCATCTAGACCCACTAGACAGTGCGTTAAAACTTTTTCTTCAATGATTTGTGTTCTTCACTGGTGTCCATGGAGTACATGAAATCTTTCCACCTTTATTCACCTTTGTTATGGTAGGGAGAACACGTTAATGTAAGGGTGGGGTCATCTAAGATAGCACAAGGGTTATAATCAAGCCTGAAACTCACAGGAAGCCAATGCAGCGATTTCAATAGCGGTGTAATGTGCTCCCGCCCTCTGGACCTCGTCAGAACTCGTGCAGCTGAGTTCTGCAATAGTTGTAGATTTGGGAGCAGGGCATTCCAATGATCTAAACGACTAAAAATAAAAGCATGCATCAGCACTTCTGTGCTGGCAAGAGAGAGGAGGAAGAAGGAAGATGATGAAATCCTGTTTTCACAACGTTTCTGTTGTGAGGAATAAAACTCAGCTCAGAGTCAAAAAGAACGCCCAGGTTTCTCACACATTCAGAAGGTTTAAAATTCTAAAGTTTTGGTAAAATAATCTCTCTCTTGACTTCAGGACCAATAATTAAAACTTCAGTTTTGTCTTGGTTGAATGAAGCGGTTTCCAGCTTTGCTTTTCTCAACCGCTCCCACTGCATCCATGCTAAGGCTTTCAAAAGGAGTGCCAATAATTAGGAGAGGCTGGAGTGGAGCTTTTGCTACGCATTCAAAAGATGTTTGGGAAATGTTCAGTGTCATGATTTTCTGTTTTTCCAACCAGGGATCCATAGAGAAGCGAGGCTGAGTAGTTACTGGCCATGCCCCTGCTGGCTGATGGACGACCTGTCTACCAGCAAATTGTAAACTGGCTCTAAAACTCCATCATACCAGAGTATGTTGTGACTCCCTGTGTTTTCATTCCTGTGGATCTAAATGGCTCTTTGAGTGGTAGAGGTTGCTGACCTCTGGTCTGATCAGCCACTGTAAACCCTTCTGTTTTCAATTAGGTTGGTCAGTTTAAATGCGTTTGCTTTTCTGTTCAGTTGTCGTCCTGTTAAATTTAAAGCTTCCGTTAATTTTGTTACTTTGACCTTTTTTAAGGGCCTATTTTCAGGCTTCCGTCTAATCAACTCACCTGTTCAGCGTCCTGCTTTAGTTCCAGGTGTGCGGTCCAATCCTCTTCTTCCATTTCGCGAGCTCTGCGTTCGTCACCCCACCCTCCTCCCCGGTTTCCACCTGTGAGCTCCGTTAGTGGTAGTTAAATACCCAAGGTTTTCTATGGAGATCTTTGTTCTATGTATCTGAACGGAGCCTTCTGCCAAACTAAAAGACATATGGAATAAATTTTCTTTACTGCATAAGTTGTCTGACTGAAACAAGACTAGTCTAATTAAGTGAAAACCTTCATTAGCCATGTGGCAAATGTTGCTCCAAATGTTACTCCTCCAACAGTAAATTTGGTCGTACTTTGGCGCTTATTCCCATAAAATAATAGCGCAACTCAAAAAGACGATTTCAGAATCGCAAGCAAGTTTAATTCTGGATGCTGCCTTCATTCCTTTATTCCTTGGAGTGTTTTTCTTCTTTTTGTCTCTAAACTGGACCGCGGATGTTTCCTTTGATCTTTTGTCCGTTTTTCACAACCTCGAATGGACTTTTCCGTCTGTCAGAGTTAAGAGGAGTGAGATGTGTGCAGCTACCATCACTGAATATTTTGGAGGACTGGAGCGAGTGAGTGTGACGTCAGCTATGTGAAATGGCTTACTCCCAGTTCCAGCCAAATGAAATCAGTGTAGTTGCCATATTTTTACTATACAAACACCGCCATGTTGGACCAGATGACATCAGCTAGCAGTGATTGGTCGGAGTCTGAGTCAACATTTCTATGAAACTGCCCAATCAGTAGTGAGCTTGTTGAAAGGCTACACCCCTACTACTCGAAAGCAGGCTCGGGAGAATCCATCATTCATAAGTTTTGAACTGTCGATGTGAGACCACACACTTTTCTTGAGGCATCTGATTGGGTAGTTTATATCTTGAACTATAGAAAAATATCATAAACAAGTGAGGATTATCAAGAACATGTTTTTAGAGCCAGAGTAGTTATTCTAGAATGACAGAGGAACAGCTGTTCATTTCTCTAGAAGTCTTGGAGCCACTTCCTGTTAGGAACGCCAGGGGGAGAGGGGTCACTCAGTCTAGTTCTCCTATTGATGGCTACCACTGAAAAATGAATTACATTAAATAGAAAAAAAGAAATACTCTGTTTTTTTCTGATTTCTGTTCTGCTTTTAAAGACCAAAGTGTTTTCACTTCTTTGTTCAGTGAATTTTATTGCTATTTTATGATTATAAATATATAGATGTTATAGGGAAAAAAGGCCTCCAAGATCAGTTTCAGCACAGAAGCACAGACAGAACAGCTTTTTCTGGCTGAATTTAAACAAAGTTTTACATTCAACGAGGAAACAAAAGCTCCGAAAGACCAACTAACAACAGAATTACTGAAGCTGATGTGTTTATGTCTGACGGTTTTTGTTGAGCCAACATTAATGTTTGGGGTGTTTCTGTGGACAGGACCTGCCCACTGACTTCCAGCTACACCTGACTGTGGTGATGCTTTGTGATTCTACCCCTCTCCTATTTCATGTTCATCATCATCCAACTCCCCCTTTTTTTCTCCCCTTTCTCTTGTAGCCTCATCCTTCATCTCTAACATCCTAATCTCTCCTTCTCTTTTCTGTCCAGTCCAAGAAGAAATGTATAGAAACATGATCAATATAAATAAAGTTTAGCCTCAAATCCAAATAGACGTGTATATAGAGGTGTAAATTTAGACAAATATACACAAATATACACCTCCTGTTTCAGAAGATCCATGAGCCCCCATTGTAACATTAAACTCGCACAGTCCATCACTGACAAAACTTTTTATCTGAATGACTCCTTCACATTGGTGCTCTTGGACTTCCTATGCCTGACGGAGACAAGGCAGCGGGACACGGACCAAAGTCTCAACGATCTGTGCCCCCCGCTCATCAGGAAGGGGCAGGGGTTGACTGGCCGCCGTCTAAAGGCCGGGACTAATTTCGCGCGCGATATTCGCAGACGTTTAACGCCTCGTGACTAAACAAAGAGCACCAATGTGAGTGTGGACAGTGACGCGAAAAAACGCCACGCGTCAAAGCGTCAAAAAAAACAACTTCTCGGGTTCTTTTTATTGGTTTGACGCGCCGCGTCAAATACTATACGACCAATGAGAGTGGCGCTTTTGCACACGTGTCTGGAGCTTCTGAAGTTACAGTAAAACACAACTTGGGGGCGCTCAAACACAAAACTGCCTTTCTGAGCACACATACCAGCGAAGAAGATAGACGCCAAGTAGCATCTATACTGCCGCGAAGAAATAATGACAGACATTCTAAAATATCCCCGAAAACGCTCATGATACATTTTCAGCTCTTGTACCAGTCGATAATTTCTTCATCGCTGGAGCTAGAGCTACTGGTGCTTGAAATATTCATGTTTTCTTTGTATGATTCTGACAAGCGCGTAAATACTTGCTCTCTTCTTCTGAGTGAAAAGCGACTTTAAGAAGCGTGAAGTTGAGCAGCGCCACCTTGTGTACAGGAGTATTTCTGTTTTACATTAAGCGCCATCTAATGTCAGGGAATGAAATTGCATGTTCGCTTGGCTCATCGTCAGCGAAAATCGCCTGGGTGTGAACACAAAAAACGTGTTGAAAAACGCTGGCGAAAAACGGCTGGCGAATATTCGTCCCGGTGTGTACGGGCCTTAAAGAGACAATTCCCCCCTGCTCGAAGCTGAGCTCGGGTTCCATCAGCTCACTTGAACTGCAGATTACCAAGTTTGGATCTGACTCCCCGACCTCCTGGGGAGTTTTTGTCAGGCACTATCATTTTGAACTCTGTACTCCTAATGGGTGATTTTAATATTCACATTGATGATGCTCACTGTGTCTCTGCTTCAGAATTTGTTATTTATAACTGAATCTTTTGATTTTGTTCAACAGGTTTCTGACCCCACCCATAACAAAGGACACACTCTGGACCTAGTCTTCCCCCCCAGGTCAAGATATTAAGCACCTTACTGTAAAAACAGTCACATCAGCGAACCCAGCTGGATTATCTTCACTGTGACTTTCCCCGCCCACCTTCAACCACACCTGTTAGAATACAGCGACGAATTTTAAATCAAAATGTGTCGGATAGATTCGCAGATCTGTTTGATACAATTTCTTGTAATCATTTCATCAATCTAGATTCTTTCATGCAATCTTTTAACAGTCTCTGTGAAACCATTTTAAACACAATTGCTCCTGTCAGACAGAGCGTCACTTCTGATAGGTCATTTCCTTGGATTACGGCTGACATTTGTACCTTCAGAAGAGGTTGCTGTAAAGCACAACGTCTGTGGAAAACAACCAAACTGAAAGTGCACAGAGCTGGTCTCCACCCGAAATGACATGATAAAGCCAGTTAGGTCAACAATTTTTCAGAAACTTATTTCAATGAGCAACAGAAACCCCCAAACTATTTTTAACAACATGAATACACTGACATCACCCTCTTCCTCTCAACAGCCCAATCTGATTGCAGCACTTATCTTCAGGCCTTTTTGGCTAGGATATCGGATGTTGGACATAATATCCTTCCCTTGGCCAGTGCCCGGCCACCACCGCCCCCTCAATTCTCAGTTTTGATCTAACTTTTCTCCAGTTACACTGAAGGTCACGCTCACTCACTACAGCTGTCTCATTCAGTCAATGATTGACACATTGTTGTCATCCCACTCAGGGTTAAGGGGCTGGCTCACATCTGTCTGGTTTTGTGAGGAAGTTCTTGTTTATTTCCACCACATTCAGAGAGGCCTTTATCGAGTCCCTTTATGGTCAGCAAAGGAGTTTAGAGAGATGAGACTTTTTTCTAGAATCAATCTAGAATGAAGGAGCCTGTACTATCAAAGCATCAGTGGCAAAAGGTTGTTTAAGAGCTAAACTGATAAAGTATACGGCAGATGTACCACATCTGTGTGGGTGTGTGTGTGTGGGGGGAGGGGGGCTCGGGCGCAAAAAGTGTGAATGCAGTAAATGCGTTGCATAGGGGCGCCAAACCGAATTTATTCATAGTCTGTGTTTTTTTTATTTCCCAACTGTTTGTGCACATATACAGTCAGACCAAAAGTTTTGAACACCTTCTCATTCAAAGAGTTTTCTTTATTTTCATGACTATGACAATCGCAGAGTCACGCTGAAGGCATCAAAACTGTGAATTAACACATGTGGAATTATATACATCACAAAAAAGTGTGAAACAACTGAAAATACAATAATAATAATAATTATTATTATTATTATTATTAAACTTTATTTATATAGCACTTTTCGAAATCCAGAATACAAAGTGCTGTACAATAATATGAGACAAAATCAGAAAAAACACTTTCCAATATGTAGAAATAAAACCCAGCACACACATGAAACAGTGATAGCGGTTAGTATCAATGAAATCAATAAATCAGTAAAATAATTGAAATCAATAAAACCAATAAAATCAAATGTTTAAACTTAAGAATCAGATCGCCTATAGAGGTAGGTTTTTAAAAGGTTTTTAAATACTGGTAGGGACTTAGCGAGCCTGATCTCTTCAGGGAGACCGTTCCAGAGTTGAGGCTCTTAGAGCAAAGGCCCGGTCTCCCCTGGTCTTCAATCTAGATTGTGGGATTTTTAAAAGCTCTTTTGCTAAAGATCTAAGATTGCAAGACGTCCGAGACGTTGCCCCGCCCTTTGCAGGTGGTTTCCCTGAATGGTGCTTCTGTTGCCACTATCACTCAGGTAACGGAGCCCGTTCACCTTATTATTTCCGGCAACCACCATGAGTTCACTCCAGTGACGTGCAGTCAGGAGAGGCAGGTGAGGCTGTGCCTCACCTTTCCGCATTTGCCGTTCAGATATTTAGAAGTGACGTGCGATGAGGCACCAGCCCGCTGAGCCTCACCTTGGATTGCGCAATACCTATGCAGTCAGACGGTGCTGCTGTCTCTCTGTATGTCGGTTCAATCACTTGTACTATGTGAGCTGAGTTTACATAATTTAGCAGATGTATATGATGTACAGTGTTTGTTTTTATAAATAACTGTATGTGAAGGACGTGTTTCTTGTGCTGAGCGCTAAACGCCGGCGAAAAAGCCGCTGGGTGAGGCCAGACATTCTCGTGCCTCATGTTAGGGGGCGCCGGTGAGCCCTGAGATTATGACGCTAAAAAACAATAGAATAAGTGATAGCAAGCGGCAAGTAATTTTCTTCAGAAGGAGCGGAATATGGACTTTATTTACAAGTAAAGGTAAGATGATAATAACGTTTGTGCTTTTTTCTATGCTGCAGTTTGTATATGAAAAAAAAACACGTTGAAATTATATTTTAAACAAAACACGTTAACTGTTGTCAATTAAATGGTGGATAAGTTACTCAGTATGGTTCATATGTTTGTAAATGTGACTGATGACGTCAGTGCCTCACCAGCCATTAACCCAGAGGTGGGCACTGAGGGCCGCATTCCTGCATGTTTTCCAGCATACCCTGCTCTGGCATGTTCTGATTGGCTGGACACACCTGAACCAGGTAATCAGCCATGAGTAGGGCAAGGATGTCTGGAAATCATGCAGACACACCGGCCCTCGAAGCCTGGAATTGCCCACCCCTCCTTTAACCTCACTGCACGTCACTGGTTCACTCGTTTTTTTTTATTTTTGACTTCCCCCATAACCCCGTTGTGTTGGGATTCCCCTGGTTATCTACTCACAATCCAGTAGTGGACTGGGCCGCTAGTCGCGTTGTCGGTTGGAGTACTTACTGCCATAAGACCTGTTTGCGCTCGGCTCAACGTCCAGGGGCTGATCCCGCTGCCCCAGCTGGGCAGCCGCCCTCACCTGACGTCTCCGCTGTTCCGCCGGAGCACCATGACTTGGGGGGGGGGTTCTAAATTCCAGGCTCCCTCCTTTCCGCCGCACACGCCCTATGACTGCGCCATTGAACTGCGGGCCGGCAACCCTCTGCCTAAGGGCTGACTGTACAATCTGTCGAGGCCTGAGAGGGAGACCATGGAACAGTATGTGGCTGAGTCTTTGAAGGTGGATCTCATCAGACCCTCCTCTTCCCCCCTGGGAGCCGGGTTTTTCTTTGTGGGCAAGAAGGACGGCTCCTTGCGGTCATGTATTGACTATAGGGAACTGAACGCTATTACGGTTAAAAATCACTATTCTCTTCCCTTGATGAACTCTGCGTTCGAATCCCTGCAGGAGGCTAGGATTTTTACCAAGTTGAACTTGCGGAACGCCTACCACCTGGTGCCTATCAGGCAGGGTGATGAGTGGAAGACCGCATTCAACACCCCGCTGGGTCACTATGAGTATTTGGTGATGCCTTTTGCCCTGTCTAACGCCCCGGCTGTGTTACAGTGCATGATAAATGATGTGCTCTGCGATTTTCTTCATCATTTTGTGTTTGTTTATCTAGACGACATCTTTTTTTTTTCCGCGGAACCCGGACGAACATCGGCGGCATGTTCGGCTGGTCCTCCAGCGGTTGTTGGAGAATAAACTGTATGTCAAGGCCGAGAAGTGTGATTTCCACTCCTCTTGTGTTTCCTTTTTGGGGTTTGTCGTTGCCGAGGGGGAGGTGCGACCTGATCCGGCCAAGGTGAGCGCAGTGGTGGAGTGGCCCGTTCCCACCAACCGGAAGCAGCTTCAACGTTTTTTGGGGTTTGCAAATTTCCTACGTAGATTCATTCGTAATTACAGTTCTGTCGCCTCACCTCTGACGGGTCTTACCTCCCTCTCCGTGCCTTTTCAGTGGACAGATGCTGCGGATGCTGCTTTTCAATGTTTAAAGTCATTGTTTTCCACTGCGCCGGTTTTGATCCAACCCGACCCCTCCGGTCAGTTCATAGTTGAAGTAGACACCTCCGACACAGGGGTAGGGGCTGTGTTGTCCCAGCGCTCTGCTACCGACGGTAAAATCCACCCCTGCGCCTTCTTTTCTCGGCGTCCCAAACGGAGACGAGCTATGACGTAGGGGACAAGGAGCTACTAGCTATTAAGCTGGCCCTGGAGGAATGGCGCCACTGGCAAGAGGGGGCGATTCAGCCTTTTGTGGTCTGGACGGATCACAAAAATCTTTTGTACATCCGGACCACGGACCAGGGTGTCATACCGCCCTGGTTCCAAGAACGTTAAGCCTGACGCCCTCTCTCGGCGGCAGGAACTGGTTGTAGAGGACCTGGAGCCCACTACCGTGATCCCAGCTGACCGTGTTTTGGGTGTTGTCACCTGGCAACTAGAGAGGACTATTAGGGAGGCTCACACCCGTGAGCCGTATCCTGGCGGAGGACCGCCCAAAAGACTCTTTGTCCCCAGGTCTGTGCAGAGCCAGGTTCTAAAAGTGGGGTCATGCCACACGTCTTTCCTGCCACCCCGGAGAGACAATGAAGGAGGAACAAACTGAGGGGAAGTAGGAACTTCAAGATTAAATTGATTAGAACCAGAAAGAAAAGTTTCTGTGTGTCGGTGTGTGGCACTAAACTTTGGAACGGGTTAAGAAATGAGTTCAAACAATGTTCAGATATCCAAATATTCAAGAAAATGTAGAAAGAAACTCTGATTTCAGGATATGAAGATGAGATGAGTTAAGGATCAACAGGTGTTTGAATAAATCCAAATGCACGTGTGAACTTGATTGTGGTGAAATAATCAAAGCTCTTTTAATTGAAACATAATGAGTATTACATTGTATAATGTGCAATAATGATTACTGAAAGGGTGTTTCCCATTTTTTGATCCCTTCTGTTACCGGCCGCAGACCTGAGGGTGCGTTCCCAGATCGCCATCAGTTGTACTGTTTGGACACACATTCAAGATTTTAGCTTCTCATCACAACTGTGGGTCTAGAACCGTGAGTTCCCAGAGAGCTGAAGTCAGTGAGGTTTGTTTTGAGGTTGCTGCAAGTGGTGTAGAGAAGTGTCTCTATGCAGCTGTCATGTCACAAAAACAGAGGACAGAGTGTCTAAACAGAATCAACCGAAAGACAAAAGAAAATATATTAAAAAAAAACTTATGTTTCTTTGTACTATGATTTGGGATGAAAATATGATTTAAACTAACAAACTCAAAGTGATTATATAAATAGAAAATATTGAGTATGGTGTGAGGGCTTATTGATTATAATTAAAACATTTCAGTAATCATTATTGCACATCATACAGTTTAATACTCATGATTTTAATTAAAAGAGCTTTCATTATTTCACCACAATCAAGTTCACACATGTATTTGAATTTGTTCAAACATCTGTTGATCCTTAACTCCCCTTATCTTTATATCATGAAATGTGAGTTTGTGCTTGTGTGAGTGGAAATATCCCACGTCCTGAGAATTCCACCCAAAAGCGGTTGTGGCACAACACCTGATCAGTGGATGTCCTAGACAAGATTTCTGCACCCCACTGCGGTGAGGAGGAAGCAGAAACTACCACTGAAATGAGGAAATTACATGTGAGTCATTTTCTCAGTTTTGTCATAAGACCCCTTAAGGTTAACAGAAGGGATCAAAAAATGGGAAACACCCTTTCAGTAATCATTATTGCACATTATACAATGTAATACTCATTATGTTTCAATTAAAAGAGCTTTGATTATTTCACCACAATCAAGTTCACACATGCATTTGGATTTATTCAAACACCTGTTGATCCTTAACTCATCTTATCTTCATATCCTGAAATCAGAGTTTCTTTCTACATTTTCTTGAATATTTGGATATCTGAACATTGTTTGAACTCATTTCTTAACCCGTTCCAAAGTTTAGTGCCACACACCGACACACAGAAACTTTTCTTTCTGGTTCTAATCAATTTAATCTTGAAGTTCCTACTTCTTTGTCTAAAAACTGTTTCTGGAGATTGAATGGGAACCATTTCCCTCTGGCTCTGTATAGAAGTTGTTGGTGTAAAAATCAACAAGGTCAAACAGTTTTAAAAGTCTGTTTTGATCAAATAAATTGTTTGTATGATTGTGGTTATGTACAATTCTGACGGCTCGTTTTGGTTTGTATGTGTCTGATGTGAGGCTTCCAACTTAGTTATCACTACAAACCCTAAGAATTTAATTCCTGTTAGACTTTCAAATGGGACATTATTTATTTTAATTGAGATCTTGGTATCAGCGTTGAAATGACCAGAAAACGTCCCTTTGGTTTAATCTAGGTTCAAAGATAATCTGTTGTAATCCTTAATGATTTTATTTAGACATCTAAAACAGGCTTTAATAGATGCGTTGGCTCTCCCAGATTATTCAAACCCTTTTTGTTTCAACTCTAGACTGCAGAAACAATGACATGACTTCTTTGCTGAGATAAATGTATAGAGACAAACTCTGACTTGTTGCTTATTTTTCTTCTAAGCTTGCTCTTGTGGGAAGGATGTTGCCTGTATGTGTGAAAGCTGCTTCAATGGATGTCTACCACTATTGTGTCACTTCATTCTGTGACTTTGAAAGTGCCACATTTTGTGTTCATGTTGTTGAACTGTCAGTCGGCTGGGCGACACTAGAATAGCTCGTTGATGTTCCTGATAATGATCATGAGGCATTATTAGATCTGCAGCTTGTCATGTCCAGAAGTATTTGGACGACACCGCTACTGTGGCGTGTGTCAAGGGAAGGGGTGAGAGTGAGTACAGGGAGTACATCAGCAGACTCACCTCATGGAGCAGGGACGTTGGTCTTGTGCTGAGAACCTCAAAGACCAAGGAGATGATCATTGACTATGGTGGGAAGGCCTCCCACCAATCAGTGACCATCGATGGAGGAAGAATCGAGGCGGTTATGAGGAAGGACAGAGCAGGCTGTGGGTTATATATTCTTCAAGTTCTATGGGTAATATATTGTTCCAGTTCTATGTGTCAATTTTCTTCACAATCAATAGAAGGACACATCACCACAGATTCAATTCAATGCCACCGCATCCCCCTCATCCTCCTCCCCCAAGCCTCCGCCCCCAACAAGGGCATCATCACCTTTGGGTCCTGGCGCTCGGTAGTAGAGGAAATGAGGCGGACGATGAGTGAACGAATGCAAGGAACGCGACAACATCCACAGGTAACCAAAATATCAACAAACACAGCAAACGAAATCCTAACAGACATAATCACACCAGGCCTGACTTACCTGAAAAAAGGTCATTCACAACAAAACCACTAAAGGCATGACACCAAGCAGGCTGAAATCAAACCAACACAGAAAATTGCCGCCCTTGGAGGGGTTGAAAGGAGAGCCATCTTAGCCTAGAGGACATCACTCAATTACTACAAAAATACCTGAAACAGAAATCAAAGCACACGCAAATCACAAGATGGAAAACACTCATATACGGTTATAAAAACACTCTTAATCATAAAGTCAATAAAATAACTTCACACCCGGATCATGTTTTCAAGAGTATAGTTAGCAATAGGTTCTGTTTTTGCATTGAGTTGTGTTACAGTAGTGTACACGCAGAGTTTCCTATAGATTTAAACTCTTCATGTGAAACTCAGGAATCTAAATGCCAAATCCTCTTCAGAGATCGAAGAACATCCATTACTGTAAAGTTTCTAAAAATGTGCATTGGCAGTTGTGAAACAAAATTCTTCTCACAAATTGAGCATTGTGTTTTCAGTTGTTGTGCTATTGTGTGTAATGATGTGTATAGTGTTTTCATTTTTGAAAGCGTTGAGCGGCTCTTTTACTGTGAAAGTTTGAGTTTTGAAGTGAGAAGGAATGGTTGTGTTTATGTAGCTTTAGAAAAGGCTGTTGTGTTCAGACGTTGGGGAACATGGAGGACACGGTTGTGGAATGTGTTTCAGTATTTAAGAAGAACTGTAACTCTTTTTAAATTGCTTTTCTTCCTTTCTTTGGTCTTTTAGTTGATACTGTTTGGACAGCATGCACTATGTGTTTATGAAATACCACAGGCATGCACAGACATTTCTCTGCACCACCAGCTACCAAAACAAACCTCTCTGACCTCATCTCCTGGAAACTCAGACCTGCAGCCGTAAGGAGAGCCGGAACTCTTGTATGTGTGTCTAAACAGTTTAACTGACTATAATGTTTGAATGCTCTCAGTGGACAGAATTAATCTAATTATTGCCCGTCCACTCCTTGCTTGCAAGTAAAACCTCAAAAGTTTGTGTAGCGAACATTTCACTGCATTTTATACACTAAGCTCACCTAGGACCGGGTCTTGTTCAAAGACCACAGGACCTCAAACCTTAAATTATGCATTAGATAGTAAATAATACATTAAATGCAGTTTCTGATTTGTGAAACCTTTATTTGATTTCTGAAAATGAGGAAGGGAGAGACACGGATGACAGAGGAAGAGATGGGTGAAACTGAAAAAGGAAGAGATAAACTTTAAAATGTCAGGGTCTGGAAAGACAAAGGTGGACAGAAATTTTAAACCAGAATGGATAGACTGTCTTTCCTTTTTACTTAATTTATTATTAAAAATAATTATAATGATTAATTTAATTAAAGTTAAGCACTTCATTTAGACCTTTTTATTTTATTTTGAAAAGCAGCCCTTCTTTTATTTCATCCGTTTGATAACATTGTAAATATCTACTGAGTTACTTTAATGTTGCATAACAAGAAATGAGTCCAAAGGTTTTGGAATTGTACTGAATTGATTGGATCTGATGATCCAGTATTGATCACATATGTCACAGTAAAGAGCTAGATATTATAATCTTCTGGAACTTTGCTTCCAAAAAAAAGATGTAACCCCCTTTTTACATTTAGTTGATACCCCTGTCATAGACCAAGTTCTTAAGTCCCTCTCTTTGCTTCTCCCCCAATAACTGGCACACAGCAGCCACCTTGCATTTTCCTTTCCAGCAGCCGTGAGAGTCACAGTTGTGGTCCTCTCAGTAAATGTCATTTTTATTCAAATGGAAGTTTAGCAACAATCCCTTACATTGGGCTCAAAAACACAAAGTGCTTGCATAGAAGTAGTAGTTTTGTCAGAAGGACACAGGACTAGAACTAACTGGTAAGTAACATGTTCCCATATTTTATCAACTTGGTGTAGTGGCAGCTTGCCAGGTTAAACAGGTGGAGACAGGAAGTGCTGCAGGTGACTGATTCCACTGATCAATGTTTAACAAATAAATATTTTGTCAGACTTCTGTTTCAAAACCATAAAAAAAGGAAGAAAACGGACAAAACTATTTTTAGTGTTGGATAGGTTCTGAATAGTGAGAACAGGATAAAGGCAGCTGACGATCATTCTAACAGAGAACTTAAGTACTTTATAATAATTAAGAAGTGTTATATAACACCACAAGTTTGCAGGAAGGGTATGAATGTGTTCTTTACGATCTAAATCCTGATTTAATCCAGGTTTGAGCAGGCCAGGTCCTGTGGTTTTTGAACAGGGCCTGGCCCTAGGAGGTCTTGGTGTGAAAGTTTCAGTGGAATGTTCCTTTAGTGCCCTCAACAATCAGAAGCAGTGAATAAGAAGCTTCAGCTTTGAAAATTTTTTATGTATTTTTTCTTATCTTAAAGTAGTTTTTTTATATTTGATTTTATTCTTTTAGATTGTTTCATGTCTCAACTCCTTGAATTGAGACCCATCTTTCCCTGTTGTTCGGAAATTTGGCAAAGAGAAAAGTACTTTTGTCTTTTTTAAATCTTTATATTGTGTGGAATACAGTTCTGGTGTACTTTATGCATTCATTTAAAATAATCTAAACCTTTGGATTCCAGTATTTATATTTGACCAAAGATTGGATTGGATGGATCTCTGTAATAACTGCCAACTGCCTGTTGATCTTAAATAGTATGTTTTACATGCATTTCCTTAAATTTCAATACAGTAATTTAGTTATGGAAGTATATATGCAGTGAATTAATATACAGTAAATAAAGCATTTTGTTATCCAGAACTTTATGTAACATTTTTATCACCTATTAGTGAGTTAAAACAGTCCAACCTTTTATTTGGACTCAGCAGCAATGAAGACACTTTTACTCAAAACTGAACCAGATTTGAGTTTGAACAGCAAACAGGTGCAGTAGGATGGTAGCTGCATCTGCATAAACTGCTGCATTAACTAAGAAATATACATTTTAAGTTTTTTTTTCCCCCAAGACATTTTTGTTTTTTTTCAAAATAAAAAAAAACACTCAAAGAAGTTCACAGCAGTAAAGCACAGAGAAAGCTAAAAACCACAGGAAAGATTCCAAAAATCAGTTTTTGTATCAAATGTTTTTGTAGAGTTTAGAAAAAATACACAAAAACAAACAGCTTAACCACAAAAATATTTATTTGCCAAAACACACCAACATATTTCCACATTTAAATAGGCTTTAAAAATCAAAAACAGATCATCAGGAAACATCTGCGCTTTTCTCAGTCTCACATGTAAAAAAATATCTCACAAATATAAAGGTCTGAGTTGTGGTTTGTTCTGTGAAAAGAGACATTGTGTTGCTACAATCTACAGTTGTTGCTTCCCCCGTCACAGTAAGTGTGCGTCACAGAGGAGGCAGGCTGAGGCACATAACTGCATTTAGTGTTTGGCCCTCGATGCACAAATCCAGACTGTGCATCGTCTTCATCCCCTCACAGGAGGAGGAACTCAGAAACACTCTTTTCGGATTTGGCTGAAGCGCATCTCATGGCCGTAACTGTCAAAAGACACCCTGAGCACATGTGCTGACACACAAAAACACACACGTTACAACAAGGACACGGGCTGAACATGCTCAAAGGGAGCAGCTGGAATCCCAGACCAGGATCAGACTGATCTGAGGAGGTGGATGAGGAGACCAGACCGCCTCCACAGTAGCTGCTGCATCTCTGATCTCAGCTACAGGAAACGGAGGATTTTCCCCAAACTTCCTGTCAGCTCTGGAAACTTCTACAGAGATAGAGTTCTGCAGGCTGTGTTTGGGTCTTGGCAGGTCCTCATACTGCATCACACTTTTAAAGGCCGATGTTCACTTTGCATTGAAAAATGATGTAACTGATCTGGAATCTGGTTTTTGAAAGCCGTTTGTTCATCTGGAAAACCCCAGAAGACGCCTCTAGAAGCCGGCAGGGGTTAGTGCTGCACCAGAGCCTGAATTCATTCCATCTTTTCTTTGCCAGCATGATCCTCCTCATGCGTCACTGAGGGGATTGTGTGCAGCTGCGAAGCTGCAGCGAGCCAGCGGGGAACCTGCAGGTCGGGATCTGCTTCACCGGTGAACAGGAAACAGCAGGGAGAAGGCACCACTGCTGACTCAGCAGAGACGGACTGGCGGCGAGAAAGCTTCACTTCTGCTCAGCAGCAGGTCATCAAACGTTGGGACACCAAGAGGAAATGTCGTTTTAAAGAAGTCTTTCAGCTCATCTCTGGAACACGGAGCAGCTGATGCAGCTCTGGAGGCAGCTTTCTTGCCCGCATAATGCCGATCAAACAACGATCATGGAGACTAAACGGGGCTCAGAATCTACAGAAACGGTGAAGTTCAGAGGCTTTGAAGACTAAAGTCCTGATCAGGGATTAGTGAGGGAGAACTTGCACAACTCAAAAATAAAAGATTAAAAAACATAAAAAGAACCTAATTATGACTCGATCAACTGCTTTCATGTGACATATGATCAACCCAGCATTTTCCACAGTACTTTTTGTTATATACACACATCTTAAAAACAAAAAAATACATATTTTATTACAAAACAAAACAAAATAAAATCTTGTGTTGCCCTTTTTCCCCTAACTTCTTTGCAAACGTGTTTAATCCTCACCTTAAACTCAAGAATTTTTTGTTCTTTGCTCCCTATCACATCTTTAGATTGAATACTTTTGTGCTTTCAATGTCGTTTTTTAGTGGATGAGGTCTACCTAAATGTCAAAGGACAGCGTCCAGCGGGAAATTCCACCGAGTTCCTGAACCAGCATCATCCAAAAGGAGCTTTACGCCGCAGATAAAGACGTACGGCTCAATCAGAAGTTAAGAAACTAAGGAGATGTGGTCAGGGCGTGTGATGCTCAACAGTACCACTCTGTATTCTCACACAGCTCCTCTGGAAATCTCCCTGCCGTCTCTTCTGCCCAGTTTCCGTGGAAACGCGGTAATAGATGGAGCTGACAGAAGGAACTTTTGTTCTAACTACATCTGCTCTCACCATCATCATCTCCAAACAACACATAGATTTCCCTGTTCAGATTTCAAGAATGTTTCCCAGCAGAAGTCTGTAAAAACTGAGGCCATCAGGTGGTTGAGCGGTTAGGGAGAATCCAGCCGAAGTCTGGGTAATGCGAGGATACTGGCTTGTGTGAAATTCTCATTAGTTACGGACTGATGGAGGGTCACATTGGGGCGGTGGGGTTCTGGGATGCGGGGCTCGGCCCGTTTAGAGGAGCTTCTTGGACTGCGGCTGAGCCGGCCCTTTGGAGGAGGACGCCGTGTCGGCGGAGAGGACGGCCATGATGTCCTGAAGGGCTTTGGCGATCTGAGCTCCAAACCTGTGAGAGTCCTGCGAGGAAGGGCAGAAAGATGGCGTCCGGTGAATAAAACCACAGTTGAGGAAGAGGAGGTGGTCATGCAGATGTAAGGGGTTAATGGCAGAGGACGTGTGCATTATCAGAAATGAACGCACGTGCGTTCATTTCTGATAATGCACACGTCGTCTGCCATTAACCAATACTTAATGCACACCCAGCAGCCAATCAGAATCGAGTATTCACCCGGACCGTGGTAGAAAAGCAGATAAACTCCTAAAGTCCTGGAACTCTTTTTATCCTCAGTACAAAGTTCTGAGGGTAAAAATGCTGCAACACTTAGCGATGAACTTGTGTCACACTCTTGGTTTGCTGCACTTTCATTTTCACTTTGAGTTTAGCATCCTTCAGAAATTCTTTCAGTGGTGGAAAACCTGAAGCACTGTGTGTGAGGCACATCCACCGATAATCTCCACCAAAAGGAGACGCAGCAAAAGTTGACGGCATTTAGTTTCTCCATGTTTTGACCAGTGATGGGTAACTAAAAGGAAACATACTCTCCTCTACTTTGGACGCTTCCTGGATTATGAGTCTAAAAGAGATTTAATTCAGTTTTATTTATATAGTCTGATGCTACAACACAGCTGTCTCAACGGGTTCACTTATTGCAAAAAAATAAAAATAAAACCAGTTCTAAAATACATTAGTTAATTGCTAACCTAAACAGACCAAGCTAAAGTGGAAATCCCTGCCCTTAGATCCTCCTTCTCGGTAAGGAAAAACTCCCCCGAAAATAAAAATAAATAAAAAATAAAATAAATAAATAAAAAAGCAGATTCTGGGTGGATACCAGTAAAATACAAGGGCAAACGGGTACGTGGCACACAGGTGACCCTCAAGGTTGTAGACCGCTTGGTGACTCCGTAGAGTGAAAACCCCAGTGAAGACCCCCAGTGTCTCTATGCTTGAACCCCCCCAGTGTCTCTATGCTTGAACGCCCAGTGCCTCTATGCCCGACCCCGAGCAATGGGGGGGCTAGACTGGTGTATCAGCGTAGCTCACCGCTCACTCACTCAGATGTGCCCCCCACCAGAGGAGACTTACCGTTTCCCCACAGGAGTGTTTAGAGGACACGTGGAAGTTGATCATATCTTCACCAACGATGATGTATGAAACGCCATAACCATCGTCTGCGACCTGAAGACAAACGCAAAAGCCACTAAAGTTCTCCTTCTGTGTTAGACATTACATACGTAAACACTTATCAGCACAAAGCTGCGTTTCTCCATTTCAGGATCCATTGGAACTACGTTCATTGAGTAAACGGTTGAAGAATTACGGTAGTCAAACACATGCAAACGCTGGAGCTAAAGCTACGGTGACCAGGCTACGACCAACATCTGATCAACACTTTGCTCCTTTCGCTCACATGCGGGCGACTCTTGAGGACTTTGGGTACTTACGGGTCCGAACCCTCCACCGAGTGATACGAAGTCTGGGTGGTTCTTCAGGTCGAACAGCTCCATCTGCTGCACCGGAGTCTGGCTGGTGGAGAGGCGCCAAGGCTCAGACAGAACCTGCGTTTGGTTCGGGGGGAGAAAAAGCAGAGGAGAAAAGAACTTCAGGAGGACGTGAACCCAAGTCTCAACGCCTTGGACCGTATCTGAGAATGGAACAAGAGAGTCTGACGTCACAAGGATAGAAACGATGGCTCAGACCAACTGTTGAGGCATCGTTTCTTTGGCAACCGCTCTTGCTGGTCAATAGTGAGCACATTGGACGTCCACATCCCTACACTTTAAAAGTAGTCTATACGAGATCTATCAATCAAGGGTTTCGAACGTTGGACATGGGGGCCAGCGGGCACCACATGCTTTTATCGAAGCCTCTGAGTTGCCACTTTCTAACTTGGATAATTTGCCTTACAGACTTGAAGTTGAGTCGAATCAACTGGATTGGAAAAATGCGGCTTCATCAGTGCGATTGGTGGTGGGGAATCCTGCACCACTCGCACTGAAAAAGCCAGTTAGATGAGCGGCGAAACGTTTTAAAACTTATTTTGACACAACCCTCCAGACTGGGCCACCTGGATAAACGAAGACCTAAACAGACAACTTGTACTACAGAAAAAAATGTAAAATAAATGAGGATTGTCAAGAAGATGTTAGAAAGTGACAACAGTACCAGCTTTTTATTTCTCTATAGAAGTCTATGGGATTTCGGCTTCTTGGGGCCAGCGGGTACTTCCTGTTTGGAACGCCAAGGGGGAGGAGTCACTCTGTTTGGTTGGCATATACAGTCAATGGAACGAACCCAAAAACCTCAAAAAGCCATTTTACTGGTTTCTGGATCTCTGTGGATCTACCTCGGAGGAGAAGTAACAATCTTTGACCAACAAACGTTTCCTCTTTACATAAATCCATATTTTCTTCGTTCATGGGGTTTACACATTCAGAGCTTTAGAATGAGCAGTTTTAAAACGTTTGTGCATCCAACCGCAGTATAAAACACTAAAATGACCCCCATCACTTCATAAAGTCTAATAAAACACTACCAGCCACATTTCTGGAGGGATTCTCTGTCTTTTTTTGTTTTGGTTTTTCTAGATAAATCAACTTCCATCTTCCAGTCTAAAATCTGCAGGAACCAGCATGTTTGTGTTTTCTGTGAAATCCTTGCTTCTAGGGCTGCAGCTATCGATTCTTTTTGTAATCAATACATCTAGCACTTAATCGATCGATTAATCGAGTAATCGGATAAAACGACTTGTGTGTGTTTTTGAACAACCAAAACAAATGATGCATGACAAAAATGATGTGGTCGTAAAATGAACAAGCATTTGATTTTAAAGATCCGCTTTGATGCAAATGTTACTTTGGTGTTTTTAAGTTGGTCTTGAGAAGTGGCGGAGCTAGAACATTTTGTATGGGGGGCAGAAGACTTTGAAAGGGTGGCACAACACCAAAATGGAAGGCCATTAAAAATAAAAGAATCAGAAAAACATATTTGATCATTATCATTGTTTATAATTTGTGTAAAAATAATACTTTTGTTATTTTTGCAATGCTTAAAGAAGCCTCGCGGTCCGCCGAAAGGCGAGCTACCGCCTGTCCCAGCCCCTGCCTCTCGGCGCCCCCTCAATGCTCTTAGCTGAGTGTCCCGCGGGGTCTGAAGCGTTTACTTTGAAAAAATTAGAGTATTCAAATCAGGCCCGGTCGCCTGAATACCGCAGCTAGGGGCTCTCGCCGCCCGCCGAGGCGGCCTGCGCTGGTCGCCGCGGAGCGGCTGACACCGCCACTCGCTCCCTGCCGGTGGCACGCGCGGGTTCCGTACCTAAGGGTCGAGGTTACAGCGGTTGCGCCGATGTCTTCTGTTCAGATACTGAATCATGGAAGATGTGCTGTTGTGTATGCCAGCTCTATTTTGCAGTAGAGACACTGCACCTTGTTCTCTTCTTTATTAAGTGTGTAATGATCCCACACTTTAGACAATTTCTGCCGTTTATTTATAGATCTATTCTCCGCCATCGCGCCAACTAAATTCAAAAGGTCCGTGTGACACAATCAAATCCCTGCGCCGCGCGTATAGTGCGCGTCATAGGAATTTAACGAGGCTTTGAGGCAGAGTTTTTGCCTCGAAGAATTTTTGTAATCAAGTAACTCGAGGAATCGTTTCAGCCCTACTTGCTTCATCCTCTTCACCACATCCACAAAGCTACTCTTTCTCCGGGAATTAGAGGAACTGTTGTGTGTGTGTGTGTGTGTGGGGGAACTTTACAAAAGACTTTCTGATTAAAGCACACGCTTGTTTAGGAGGAAATATATGTTCAGCTTTGTTACCACGGCTTTGAAGTGACGGTCGTCTTCAAAAATTTCTCCAGCATTTAAACTAAAATGCTAACATATGTCCTCAAAATGTACCTTTGACCCCCCAATAAACACAGAACTTTAGAGAGTTATTTATAACCCTCTAAAGGGGGTAATTTCGGTAACTACATGCTTATCTCATTCCGGCCGTCGGTTTGGCAAACATCTGAGCTAAACGTCAACAGTCTGTTTTCCTGACAGTGATTGAGGATTGAAGCTGGCCCAGTTTCAGCTTTCAGCTTCCTCTAGTGCATGTTCTCATCAGAGGTTCAAGAACCTACAATCTGAGAGGACAAAGGAACCAGGCAGACGGGAGTTTTGGGCTGTGCGTTAACCGGCACTTCTGCTCGACTCGTCCAGTTGTTGAATTGACCTTGAAACGGGGGCTTTACGTTATCAACCAACCACAAAACGGGGAACACGAGACGCAAAGGGGAAACAAAGCTAGAAGCCATCGTCTGGGAAGAAGAGGCGAGCAGCTCACCTCTTTGAGGAAAGGCGAATCCACGCCCAGGTACTTGGAGACGACGTACAGGCAGAAGAGGTGTCGGTCTATCCCGGCTCCGGTCATGGCCATGCGATAAAGGTTCTGGTGCTTCTCAGAAGCCTGGCGGAAGAGACGTTTGCACTGGTCCGCTCCCTGCAGAACCACATCCGTTAGAAACACAAATCTTTAGGGAAGGTCTTTGAATTTGACAAAGAACCAAGAGTCTGTAATTTTTAGCAAATAGGGCTGTAACCCGTATCCGATTACTCCGATAATCACAATGTCTTCCCGAAAACTCAAGTATGAATATTAATGATCTCCGAGATTGGGGATTCGCAATCTTCATAAATATAGTAGAGTGTAGTTTTTATTGCTCTAAAATGCAGAATAATGTTGGATTTTAGTTACTAGCTAAACAAAATGTACTACTGTCAACACAAGTAAATGACTCTTCAAAGTAAAGTGTCGGGGAAGGTTCTCATTTTCAAAATAAAGCTATTAAGTTTTCTTGGCAGATAAAGAAAATTAGACTGAAGTTTAGTTTACTGAAATAAGTTCTGAAAAAATACATTTGTTTTAAATATAGTCGACACTTTGAATAAAAATAGGTAATCAATATGAAATAGAAAATTTTATTTTCGGCTAAAGTTTTGGAATTTTTTGACATTTTCTCTAAAGACTTAAAAATAAGTTTGTAAAAACTGCCTGTTGGAAGCTTTTAGGACAGGGAGCCTTTTCTAGTAGTTCCAATTTTATCGAGGTGTTGCTTAGTTTTCATTTACTGTCTTCTTGTTATCGATCTGCTGGAAGTTTATTCAGCTGAACTTGGAGGATGGAAAAATCGTGGAGAACCTTCAACACCACACAGGCCTCCTTTGAACCGTCTAACCGTGAAACGTTAAGATAAAGTCAAATGCAGCTTTTGAACTAAAACGCCAACTATAGAAAACATTTCCAGGATTTGTTGTTAAATGATCCTAAAACGCACTGACGTTTATCAGAGTTTTTACAAATAACATTTTTAAGATTGTTCATAAAAATTAAATAAAAAAGAGCTTAGAGTTTAATTTCTCTATTTAAAAATCCCCAAATTAAAAACAATTACTCTACAAATTTACTATTGTAGTATAAGTATAATTATTATTCATATCAATGTAGACATTTATTAGTTTGGGTTGTTTGCTGCAGTCGCTCTGATTCTGTAGCCGTTGCCGTAGATACGCTGACTCAGAGCGACTCGGATCAATCCCTGTCGACAGGTTTCAACACGTCGGCGCCCGTATCAGGAAGCAATGGTGAGAGATTTGGCCACCCATAGAAAACCATAACATAGCGGTTTCTACAGGTAACGTCACGCCTCGATTTGTCCATGGCTTTTACAGTCTGAGTAAAACTGGAGATGATTAACTAGAGAACCTCCCTGTCCCCAACAGTTGAGAAACTTTAAGGAGGTTTAGTTTCCCTGCACACACAAACATTGGGTTAAAGTTTCATTATTTCATCAAAAGCCCCGCCTGGGTGAGCAGCGTTACCTCTCCGCCCTCCAGGGCTTTGACAAAGGCACAGCTCTGGTTGGAGCAGGACCGGACCGTCTCCGTGCGGCCCTCCCTGAACAGACGGGTCATGGACGCTTCGTAGGTCAGGCAGAAACTGCCGCGGTCCTGAAACCAGCAGGAAGAGATTTATGACCATCACACTGCCTCAGTGGAGCCAAACACTGTTATTTAAGGAATTTAACCGTCTCCATTCCTAATGTTTCATCTCTGCCTCAACTCTGCATGGTCCTACACTCCTGTACTTCTTCTCTCTTTCAGTTTATTCTCTTGTGTTTTTTTCTGGAAACAAATGTATTTGAATTCTTTATTCATTTCAAAGGACAGAAAAGGTTCTTGATCATTTTTGCTACTGGGTTCTTATCGTTTAGAAACTTTCAGTTTTCTGTTTTGTTTCAACATTTTTCTTCTAATATCCTCAGCTGGAAACAATGAATGTTTGGTCATTCTTTGATTTTCAGAAAGAAGCTTTTTAAATACATTCACTACACACAGTGAGACAGGCTGAAGTCCTCAATAGAACAGAAGCAAACAGGCGGTAGTCTTCCTCACCCTGAAGTACGCCAGCTGTAAGCTGATCTGTATGAAGGCGTCGGGGCTGACTCGGAGTTTCTTGATCTTTCCTTTTCCAAAGTCTCTGAAGGGGAACACATGGCAGTCGACGTCGTCTGCAAGAGCTTTTGCTAAAGTCAGGGAGCTGAAGATCTGATCCTGGACCTGTAATCACAAAGAACCATCCACACGTGAGCCAAAACTGCTCTTTACTGCGACTAAACCATGCCTTTCCCTGCAGCTGCTGGTCATCAGCCAGGTTGGCCAGTTTCCTGATGACATGTGGTACTGGGACAGAAAGAGACGGACAGTCTGTCATCCTAATGGTCATTTGAACAGTGAGATAGAAAAATCACAAAAAATAAACCAGACCAGAATGGACTACAAAAGCACCAGCAAGAAGCTGACCATTGATCCACCTTTAGGTCTGCGGCTCCAAACCAGATCTGACCTGGTGGGGTTTCCGTGATCATGAGATCACGGCAGGAAGACACATGGACAGGCCCGCATGCAGTTTGTCAATGAAAACCTTCATGATTTTGAGAAAGATGGGGAGAAGATGCTGTGGTCAGATCAGACCCACATGGAGATCTTTGGCATCAACTCAACCCGTCATGTTTGGAGGAAGAGAAATGCTGCCTATGACCCCAAGAACACTGTCCCCACTGTCAAGCATAGAGGTGGAAACATTATGGTTTGGGGCGTTTTTCTGCACAGGCCTACTTCAACGTGGGGATGGGAGGATGGGCGGAGCCATGTACTGAACCTCCTTCCCTCCTTAAGCCGGGAGCTTCAAATGGGTGGTGGGTGGATCTGCCAACGGGATAATGACCCAAAACGAACAGCCAAGACAACCAAGGAATGACCGAGGAAGAAGCAGATCAAGGTCATGGAGCGGTCCAGCCAGTCTCTGGATCTCCATCCTACAGAAAACTTCTGGAGAGAGCTGAAGCTCAAAGTTGCTAAGCAACAGCCACCGAATCGGAATGATTTAGAAGTCATTTGTAAAGAAGAATTCATCCTGATGTGTGGTAAATCTGCTCCTCAACTACAGAACCTCTCTGCCTCCTAATGCTGTGTTCACACTGAAAGCGATTTGAGCTTCAGGGGTGTCCAGGTTAACGTTGAGTCAATGTGCAGACACAATCATAGATCCTGAGGCACGATTTGAGCATCGAAGCAGCGTGACGTCGCGGCGTGGTCTGGTGGCGCCGTGTGGGTGTAAATATCTGAACTTTGGTGAGGAAGATGTGAGCGACACGTCAACCAATCAGGGACTTAGCTTTGGCCTGTGCTGTGATCCGTGGGTGGACTTCAAGAATAACATGGAGGAACGTCTGATCACTGCCCTCCTGAACTTTATGATATTTTGTTATTTAGATGGAGTCAATAATTAAAAAGGTCCTCTAATTTTATTTTTTTTAATTAACTGAACCTGCTTCCTAGAGAAATGTTTGTCAAACCCTCGTGTGCAGGCGCTGACTGTACACGCCCCTTCATAAACCACTAAAATAAAGAATGCTGTGTTAAACACAAAGGAGGATGGAGACTTTGTAACTCAGCCATAGCTCAAACTCATTCAGCTTAATGTTGTTTCTCTTTCGGCTTTTCCCATCAGGGGTCGCCACAGCGAACGAGTCGCATGGTAAACTTGGCAATGTTTTACGCCGGATGCCCTTCCTGACGCAACCCTCTCAAAGCAACCGGGCTTTGCAACTCATTCAGCTTAATAATAAACTGAAAGTTTCTCCCACGTGCAGACAACCACAAACAACGATCCACCACAGAACGATAACATCAGAGGAACCCACATATATATATATATATATATATATATATATATATATATATATATATATATATATATATATATATATATATATATATATATATATATATATATATATATATATATATATAACAGCCTACAAGCTCATCATCGCGTGCACGTTCGTGTGCACGTACACGGCGGTAGACTTAGGGGAATAACGCAGCCAGGATGAAATACATTTCCCTTTTTTGGTTTGATTGCAATCAATGGTTGGTTATTTTAGGGACTTTCAGTTCCTCCCACAATATATGAACCAAAAATGATTTCATTCATGCTTATTTTGGCACTGCAGCGGACTTTTTCCAATTCTAAACTCAGTTGAGTTCAAGTCTAAACTTTTATCTTTAAAAAAATGCTTCAACTTTCCAGTAGATGTGATGTTTAAGATTTACTTTTCGCTTTTGTTCCATCTACTTTTTTTAGATATTTATTATTTTATGTAGAAGAAGAGCCTTTGCTCATTTTTACTCATAAATAAAATACTTTTTCCCCCCTTTTTATACAAGCCAATACCCAAAAACTCATGTATACTGAAGGACCACAAAATACTGAATTCTGTATTTAAAGCTGCCTTCATGGCTGTAAAAATGTTTACAGCACGTTTCAAATTATTACGTGATTATTATATGATATATTATTTGATTTTTCTAAATAATCAATGCAAATGCCTGTCAGCATCATTTTATAGTTACAAACCATTAGAGTCAATATTAAAAGTTATTAAACAAACCTCCAAAAGATAACATTTTTTCCAACAATAAAAACCTTCATAGTCACCGTTATTCCACACAACAGAGTTCCACAACACTGATCCATTCTAAAGAACAGAAAAGGGTCATTTCTTGAATTTGCTGCTTTAGGAGGTCATATTGACTGAAATCCAAAGCTTTTCCAATCAAAAACATCTTCATAGGTCGAGTTCCTTTTCTAACACAGGAACCCTCATTTTGGAGCAGCTTCACAACTCTTGCATCCAGTGAACTTGTGAGTTTTTGGAGAGTTTCTGTTTGAATTTCTTTGCAGGACATGAGAATAGGCTCCCAGGGCTGAAGTTTGGATGGGAACTGCCCCCCACCCTCAGAGATATTTGGCTTGAGGATGCCCTAAAGGTTCTTAATGTGGTCGAGGTCAGGGGAGGATGGGGGCCACACCGTAAGTTCATGTACTTTTGGGTCCACAGTGGCCAATACGTCTTCCATTGTAATAAAATGTTCAGCACTTCAACTGTGTCTCATACATAAGCTGCTTTTACTCGGGCAAATTTGTAGTGCTTCTATTTGGATAACTTAAGATGTAGAAAGGTAAGAGTCAATGTTGTCAGATTTCCACAACTAAATATATTTCAGTATAAGAAAGAAAATGAATGTGAATGTGTTTGAATGACCTAATGATGGTCAGAGGGGCCGTAGGGGCAAACTGACAGCCACGCCTCTGTCAGTCTGCCCCAGGGCAGCTGAGGCTCCATCAGTAGTTACCATCACCTAGTCTGAGTGAGGAGTGAATGATTAATGGAGACATTGTAAGCACTTTGAGTGCCAAGAAAAAGCGCAGATAAATCTAATCCACTATTATTATTATTTGAACACCTAAAAACCTTAAAGAGTTCTGGTTCGCACAGACCAGTTAGACTCTCTTAATCAACCTGTCAGCTGACCTGAAGACACCTGTTTGAACTGATCATCTGTAGAAAAGACACCTGTCCACAGAATCAGTCAGACTCCAAACAACATGGGAAAGACTAAAGAGCTTTCAGTGGCTTTAAGGGAGAAGATTGAAGACCTGCACCAGACCAGAATGGACTGCAAAACCACCAGCAAGAAGCTGACCATTGATCCACCTTTAGGTCTGCGGCTCCAAACCAGATCTGACCTGGTGGGGTTTCTGTGATCATGAGATCATTGAGAAATCGGCCTAAAACAACACGGCAGGAGTTAGTTGATGAGCTCAAAGCAACTGAACCACAGTCACCAAGAAAACCACTGGTATTACTTTACAGTTCAGCATCTTGCAGAGCTCACAAAGTCTACCTGCTTAGGAAGACACATGGACAGGCCCGCATGAAGTTTGTCAATGAAAACTTTCATGATTTGGAGAGAGATGGGGAGAAGATGCTGTGGTCAGATCAGACCCACATGGAGATCTTTGGCATCAACTCAGGCAAATTTGTAGTGCTTCTATGTTGGTAACTTCAAATGTAGAAAGGCAAGAGTCAGCGTTGTCTGATTTCCACAAAATATATTTCAGTGTAAGAAAAACATGAATGATTGAGGAAACAAAGTGCTGTTTATTTCCAATATTGCAAACTGTAGCTTCTCCAGTACTTTCAAACGGAGCATGAAGAAGGGAGCCTGAATGGTTCTTCAAAGGTTAAGGTGTGAAAAAAAACACTAATTCTTTCCAGAAACAATAAAGTGTTATGACGACGCAGCAGCATGACAGGGTGGAGGAGACGCTTTAATGTGGCAAAGATGCTTTCTTTAAACATCAGTCTGCACTGCAGCTGCGCCCTCACACACACGGAGGTCAAATAGTAACGGTCATCGCCACAACGTTGCCCTTTTTTCAGAGCGTTGTACACATTGTTCTGATGGATTAGGTTCTGCAGAACTTTGGCCCGCTTTGCCGATAGTATTTTAGCCAATGCTAAGTCCATTGGCCGCTGTGAAGCTGCAGTGCTTCACTCGTTCTTATCTGAGCCGCTAAAAAGCACCGCAATCCGCATTTTTATATGTTGCTGGCAGCATCATGGCTCAGAGTTTCGGTTTGGTACTCATCCCAAGTAAAAACTAAGTAGTTCATGTCTTATAACAATGAAAAAAGCTGCCTCTAGCTGAGGTTTCCCTGTTTTATGTGGTGTGGTGCTGCTCAAAGAGGCTCCATGTGCTCTGCTGCCAACTAGCGGTTGGAGGGGGAAGTGGAAATCACGACATATTTCCGAATCGATTTTTATCTAACACCCCTAATGCATAGGTAGTCCTTGCTGTATGAGATGATGTATTGTCATGCATGTAGATGATTTTGTTATGGAAAGCACGATTCTTCGGTCAAAAACTCCACCCACTTTTTAGAGGTAATTTTCACGCCTTTGGGGACCCTAAGGGGGCAGACAAGCTTATTCCCCACGATTGTGGCCCAAACCATGGCTCCGCCACCTCATTGCTGACGTTGCAGCCTTGTTGGGACATGGTGGTCATCCACCAACCACCCACCTCTCTATCAACTTTTGTTATGAAGATTTTTGAAACAGTGTCACGTCTATTTTACTGATATAGTATTATTTTTTTAATTTTTTACATGATTTTTCTAATTAACATAATCTGCGTATATTTTAGATAACTGATCGGCATTTGCCATGTTGATTTCTAAAATAACTATGTCTATATTTTACATAATAATTAAGTAATTCATCTTTGTCATGTGCTTTATTGATACCTACGGATTCCTAATTCTGTCTGATAAAAGTCATGAACCGCATAAAGATAATTCATGTAATAAAATAGTTACGGTAGAACAGGGGTGGGATTATATAAATTCACTTCCTTCCACTCCTTTTCAATCAATATTTAATTTTCTGTCTAAATATCCTAAGTCTGATAAGTCATTGCATGAATGTATAACTGATGATTGTAATGTTTGTGTGTTTTTTTTATTTGATTGCTTTAAATAAACCATTTTAAATCAAATCAAAACGGTCAGCATTTCATTTCCTGCTGGAAAAAAAGGAGAAGTATTCAAGTCTTCCTTCCTGAGCAGCTCAACTCAGAAAAACACAGATCCTTTAGGGAGATTTCATTTCTGCTCCTGTATCTGAGAAGCAGTTAATCTTTTGGGAAACTCCCCGTCGTCGCTGCGTTGCGTTTAATACCTCTGATGGAATCTCCCAGCTCAGCCTGTGGGGGGGCGGCAGCGAGCGGTCCACCTCTCCTTTGCAGTGTCCGTCCTCCGTGTAGCCCAGCTGGAAGGCGTCGGTGGCCAGAGTGTACTGCACAGACAGACAGACAGAGGAGGTCAAAGACACGACCACAGAGACCTTCTGCCTTCTCCTCTAAACTCTATATTAGACTTGTACTGTTTTTAGTCAGTTCTCCCACTTAAAAGATATGAGGGGCCTGTCATTTTCATCATATGTAAACCTCAACTAAAAAAAAAATAAAAATAAAAAATAAAAATCCAGAAAATCCCTTTGCCTGCTTTTTAAAGAATTTATTTGTAAATTATGGTGGAAAATAAGTACTTTTTCACCTACAAACAAGCTAGATATCTGTCTCTCACAGACCTGTAACTTCTTCTGTAGAGGATCATCTGTCCTCCACTGGTTACCTGTATCAATGACACCTGTTAGAACTGGTTATCTATATCAAAGACTCCTGTCCACAACCTCAAACAGTCACACTGCAAACTCCACTATGGTCAACACCAAAGAGCTGTCTGAGGACACCAGAAACCCAATTATTGACCTGCACCAGGCTGGAAAGACTGAATCTGCAACAGGTGAGCAGCTTGGTGTGAAGAAATCAATTATTAGGAAATGAAAGACGTACAAGACCACCGATAATCTCCCTCTATCTGGGGCTTCCCCCAAGATCTCACCCCGGGGGGGTCAAAATGATCACAAGAACAGTGATCAAAAATCCCAGAACCACACGGGGGGATCTAGCAGGGACCCACCAGGGACTCAAACCCTGCAGGGCCAGATGTGTCTGCCAGCCAATGCCAGTACATGTGCAGGCCCGTCTAAAGTTTGCTAGAGAGCATTTGGATGATCCAGAAGAGGATAGGGAGAATGTCATATGGTCAGATGAAACAAAAATGGAACTTTTTGGAAAGAACTCTACTCGTTCAGTTAGGAGGAGAAAGAATGCAGAGTAGCATCCAAAGAACACCATACCACCTACTGTGAAGCATGGGGGTGGAAACATCATGCTTTGGGGCTGTTTTTCATCAAAGGGACTAGGACGCCTAATTTGTGCAAAGGAAGGAATGAATGGACCATGTATGGTCAGGTTTTGAACGAAAACCTCCTTTCATCGACAAGGGCATTGAAAAAGAAACATGGCTGGGTCTTTCAGCATGACAATGATCCAAAACACACTGCCCAGGTAACAAAGGAGTGGCTTCATAAGAAGCATGTCAAGGTCCTGGCGTGGCCGAGCCAGTCTTTACATCTCAACCCCATAGAAAATCGTTTGAGGGAGTTGAAAGTCTGTGTTGCCCAGCAACAACTCCAAAACACCACTGCTCTAGAGGAGGAATGTGATTTTCTGGATTTTTTTTTCTAATTTTGTCTCTCAACACAGACAAATGAAATATTTACATTAAGACAAATCTGAGGCAAAAAATAAGCTAAAATAAATAAAATAAATAAATAAAAGTAAGTAAGGGTAAAAAAAAGTAATCAATTAATCAATTTATGTTCCTACAATGCAACCAGATCAATCTGTCTGTTGTTGTTAATCAAATTGCATTGACCTATACATTATCAAATTGTTTCTAGATGAAATAAATTGATTCTATTGATACTGGACACAGTCTGTTTTACTTTAAGGAAAAAAGGAGCATCACAGCAGACAACACAAAGGCTGCAAAGCAATGTAAGAGTTGTAAAAAGAGCTAGACGCTTTAAACAACAGTGTGGGAAAAATCCCAACTATGTGGAATTTTTTAAACTCTACAGAATATTTTTCTTTGTGGGAGTTTGGGGAACTTGCAAAAAAAAAAAAACATGAACCACACAATAGAAAGTACGCAGCTGTTCATTCTAAAATGCCACATTCAGATGGAGATAAGTGTTTGACTGTTGTTCAAGCTTCAGAAGTGGCAGTTGGGACGAGTCTTACGCTGAAGGATGTGGAAAGTTTTGAAAGAAAAAGAGCTAAACTCATTTGTGACCATCTTAAAAGGAAAAGTGTGCTATTTTAAGCATTTCTTTTTCAATGCAGTATGTTTTTCCCCTGAATAATCTGAGACATTCCTGACAAATGTCGTCTTTCGACGACATTTGTCAGGAATGTGAAAACACAACCCATGTCTGTCTGATAACAAAGGAACCCAGAAGTCAGTTAAAAATACAGACACTATGAACTTTTTTGCACTAATTTTTATTTGAAATTTAAATTACCTTTCATACTTAGTGTTTTATACAGAATGACGCTTTTCATTAAATCAGTTATATCTGTGATTCTACATGTTCTTGTTGCCATTTGCCCTTGTAGGTGGGTACGACCTTCCTGCAGGTGAAAAACGCTAAGATCTGAGGAGTTTGATCAGTTGATGTTTTTTTCCCACGCGTAGGATAAAGAAGGATAGACCACACGGTGAGCCAGCAGAGAGAAACTGTTCACGCACAGCATTTTAAGCAAACACTTACACAACATGTATCACACGAAAAGCGCACCGGACCAGCGTGCAGCTTGACGGTTACAAATGAGAAGCCAATCAGAGGGCAGTTTGAGTGTTGTTACAGTGAGCCTTATATACGACATGAATTCAGAAACTGTCCATTCATTGATGCTGCTCCATAAAATCTGATGCGCCTATAGTGCGGAAATGACACGAATCTAGATTTCTCATGGAATTTTTCCTTAAATTTTCATTCAAAAACATGTTAAAAAGTTTGTTGAAATAAGTTTTTTTTTTAAAGTAACTCAAACTTTCATTCTGTGTCTTAAAAGTGGTTTGCTAAACCTTTTTGGGTTTGCACGGCAAAATTTAATATTTTCCTGCCTGCATTGTCTTTCGTCGCATGATTTTATGTCTCGTATGTGAACACAACATCGAGAAACGGCTAAACGACTAGAGTTGGTGCTGAATGGTGAGGTTGTGCTGATTTAAAAGATTCCACGTAAACAAGCAAGTCGTCTGTTAAACTGGAAATTTGAAAGTAGACAAAAATGGAGGTTTAGGCCCTACATTGCAAAAGGTTTTATTCAGTAAAGTACTTCAAGTCCTTTATAAATACGTGGGGGGGGGCTTCAGATCACTCACAGGTTGGTGACCTGGATGTTGGAGCATGACGATGATATGTTCAGACTATTATGAAAGCTCACACTAAAGTCGGGTAACCTTTTGGTTAGTTCATTGTTGGTTCATGTATTCCAATTCAATTCATCTTTCTGGTTTAGGTAATAATTGGTCAACATTTGCTCCAATATAATCTTGATGAGCTCAGGATAGGATGAGGAGTCCAGACTGGAGCTCGAACTCCCCCTTTCTTTGAGCAGAAGCTCTTCATCCTTGAGGAAATGGAGCTTTAAATAGATTTTCTATTCCTACATTCTGCTCCACGTCCACAGAAACGAGAAGGAGAGCGTAGGAGACACTCTTACCTCCCAGAGATGAGCCACGGTCGGAGCGTCCGCCCACGAGTGCTCAGCGTTCAGGCCGCTCTTCCCGTTCTTGTAGATCACGATGGAAAAGGATTTATCAAACCACCTGGATGAAAAAATATGAAAAAAACGTTTTTGTTAGCAACAACATGTGCTAAAACACGGCCCTCAACTTGCGTTGCAGATCATGTATGAGATAAAAACAATGCAGGCTGTTTATAGATGTTACCAGCAGAGAACCCTGAACACCCACTCCAATGAAGATCCTGTTTTCTGGAGTTTTCAACATGTTTTTGTGGCATTTTCATGTTGATGGGAATTAAGAATTTAAGATGAAAACTGAGTTTCTGAGTGTTTCTTTATTTGAATCGCGATGGATCAGGAGCGGTTTGAAAAGCTCAGGTTTGTGACGCAGCAGCTGAAGTGGGCGGGCCAAAGTCTCGCTGCTCCGCCCCTTTTTGATCATGCACTGTCAGACCAATAGATCCTTGAACGTCTTCGTTTTCCTCGTCTGAGCTGGAATCTGGATCAGAACTGTGCGGCCGGTTAACTCTGACGCTGCTCGCCATTTTTGTTGGACCGCTAATGTTAGGTTGGGGTTGTGAGGGGCTGTAAGCTGGGGGAGAGAGTGTAAACAACAGTCCCGCCAACAACTCAGAGGTGAATTTCTGATGAACTCTTGCCGCTCTGCAGAAACTATGTCCTAGAAAACGACACAGGCTTTTGAATTTGGCAAAATTAAAAGACAACTGGGAACACTTTGAAAATAGATCAAATATAGTCGGGGCGGCCATGGTGCAGTGGTAGGGCGGCCGACCTCTAATCAGAAGATTTCAGGTTCGATTCCTGCCTTGTTTCGAAATGTCCTTGGGCAAAACACTGAATCCCACCTTGCCTCCGGTGGAAGGTTGTCGCCAGTGTTCGGCAGCGGAGCCGGCATCAGTGTGTGAATGGGACTGTGACTGTAAAGCGCCTTGAGCCTTCGAGGAAGGTAGAAAAGCGCTATCCAGTATACGGCATTTACCGTCTACCAATGGCAAGTAAGCTTTTCCCTCCTTACCGGTCGTAGCATTTTCCGTGCAGCAGAGACTTGGCGTAGCGGTCCAGGTTTCCTGTTGGGTCATCACCCTTCATGCCCTGAGCCTCATCGTCCAAAGTCACAAAGAAGGCGGCCTTCTCAATGATGTCCAGAGACCTTTTGTTGACCCCAGAGCTGAAGTGCTCTTTCCTAATCTGAGCCCAAGGAACCCTGAGAGGAGACAAAACAAACAAACAAACAAACAAAAAAAAAGACTTCACAACTGGTCTGACTGGGAAACAACAGAAATCTCTTGACAGGAAGCAGCTGCACAACAGACTTAAACCATCTTCTGGAAAACTGGAAAAAAACAAAACATTTATCAGCTCTGTGATAAATTCATGCTGAAGAGTGTGGGAAGTTTGTGGACCGGTAAGATAAGATACCCTGTACCCCCCATGTAGCTTATCTTCTGCTATGTAAAGTGAGTACGCTGGTTGCTGCCTCCTCTTGTTTCTTTTCATTCCCTTTCTGTAGATAAGTCAGTCAGGCTTGTTTCTATTTTAGGATGGCTGCACGGTGGAGCAGCGGTTAGCGCTCTTGCCTCACATAAAGAATCCCCCCAGTTCAAGTCCCGGCTGGGGGACCTGAAACAGAACGTCAACGGGGGACCTTTCTATGTGGAGTTAGCATGATCCCCCCCGGGAATGCGTGGGTTCTCTCCAAGACTCCGGCTCCCTCCCACCGTCCAAAATCATGCTTCATAGGTTAATATGATTTTTTCACGTGATCTTTTGGTATATTAATATATACTGTACTAATATGATGATAATAAATAAGTGTTTCTTTTCAATAAAATGACAAGAGTAAAGACATGTCAATGTTTTTCTTTTAACTATTTTATTTCTAACTTGTAAACTTTTGAGAGGAAATAATTTTATGAGGAGGAAAATATAAGTTATTTTAGGTTTAAGTTTATTTATTCTGGAATAATATTTTCAGTCTATTTTCATATTTAAGTAAAAAAAAAGGTTCAGTTTTAAAAGTTTAGCTTTAATGTGTTGATCCTGTTCGGCCCGCGACCTTCAGCGAGTTTTAGATTTTGGGCCCCTGAGTTAAACGGTTGAAAATAAACGTGCAACACTCAGACTAGGTTTGGTTCCTCAGATGAAAAAAGTGACCGTTACAGCGTCAGAAATAAGGAAAAAAAAAGTAATATTTGGTTGTCCTCCCCAATTTTTGGTTGTCCTTCCAAACCAATATTCAACAGCAATGAAACCTACTCAGATGTCAGTTCTTACATCTTTATTTCTTCTATACATCTAATCTCATCTGCCTCTTATGACGGACATTTAAAAAACTATTGAAAACAAACATTTTACTAAATATTGAGGCATCTGGTTACACAAAGTATTGCCATGTAAATCAAATACTGTTACGGTTAAAATGAAAATACTTTATCTTACCGTATAATATATCAGAAAATTGATGACATTAACCAACACAGTAACCTCATGAGGATTTTTAAAATTTAGAACACTTGTATGGACTGGGACAAGTACAGCATTCCAAATATAAAGTAATATTTATATGTGATGAAAAGTTATGATATAACATCTATTTTAAATAAACACATCTGTAAATGATACCATGTTTACATTGTGCTGCAGTAGCAGTAAAGACTAATATCCTTTTCAACAAGACATACAGGTGCAATGCTGACTTTTTGCGATGTCTTCGGGCGACTTGGTTCGTTCGGAAGTCACGTGACATCGTTCGCGTACATTCTGTTTTATCTTAAAAAAGTCGGACGTCGGTTTCCCAAAAACTTTGAAAAATAGTCGAAAAATACCAAAATGTTGAATAAAAGACCAGGTCGTCACACAGACAACCATCAGGTTCATTTTTGGTTGTCCTCCGTGAAACAACAGGATAACCGCTTATTTCGAACGCTGCCGTCAGTGAGAAGAGTGCAGAGGAGAGGGTCGGATGGCGGCCGCAGGACAGAAACGGCGGGATAGGCGTTACCTGTCTCCAGCAGTGAGGGCTCCCAGTTTCTCCTCTCCAGGGAGCGGGGGGGAAGGGTCATCCAGGATCCACTGGATCTGGTGTTCGATTTCTCTGGCAGACAGCAGCCGGCCGGCTCTGTACACCCACAAGCGGTAATAGCGCCCTCTGCTGTACACGGCCACGAACTCGCTGTCCTGCCAGTGCTGCAGCACGTCTGTGAAGAGCAGCAGAGCTTGGTCACTCCTCCAGGACCAAAGGTTGGTTTTTGTCAGCCAAACTCTCATCTGAATGCATTTACAGCAGTCAAACTAAGACTATGAATGTGTGACAGACAAGACACCCGAGTGACGGCACAGAGACAGCTCTGTGTGTGTTTCTACTCCTGATTATCTGTATAATAACCAGCATTCATTTTATCATCTATGTGGGGAAACACAGACTCTTTCAAGTATGTCAGAAAATAAAATAAGATCTCATCAAACTGTGTAATCCAAACACTGAAAGCCTCTTTTCTCTTTCTGATGTTCCTAAATGTTAATCCACCTTCTGCTTAGGCGTTTCAAACCTGGCTACACGTTTGTTTGTTTGGACTCTATAGAGACGAGCTGAGCGGGAAAAAGTCCACGGCCTGCATGCGGTTACCGGTCTCCACTCCGGGGGTGCGCGTGGTGTTGAACATCCTCTCGCACTGAGCTGCACACAGAGGGATGACGGTGCCCGGGACGCGACTCTGGTGAACACAAACGCGTGCGTCACTGCCTGAACTGGCACAGAGGTGTGGAAATGCCTCATGAAGCCTCACCGGCGTGAGCTCCTCCCTGTTCACCATCCTGCGGTAGAGCAGCAGAGCGGTGATGGTGTTGCCCGCCCTGGCCGCCTGCACTGAGGTCGGAGTCACGTACAGGAAGTCCTGACAGGAAAGAACACGTCAGGTTTAAAACGGTTTTAGGAAAAAATGACGCCGGAAAAAGCCTTATCTTTGTTCTGAATGCTGACGGTTTTTGGAAAAGTATCACAGCAAAAGTATGAGCAGCAGTTAAAGCTGGTTACCATCCCATAGTAGTTACTGTTGACCATTATTGGGCCCCGGCCCCTGAGGTAGATGTATTCCTCCCACCAGTCACTGACCTAAACAAAGGAGAAGCTTTTTATTCTGGGTTATTTCAAACCCAGATCCCCTAAAAAAAATCTGCAAGATTAGAAAAACACTGAAAAGCATCACAACTTTCAAGAAAAACCCAGAACACCAGAACTAAACACTTTCAAAGTAAAAGTCAAGCCTCCGTTGGGATATTTCCATCTTCCCTTTCTTAACCACGCCTACCAACTCACTAAATAAATATTTCTTTATACCGATTTACAGAAAGTATCAGGCGGAAACAAATAAAAATGTTAAATAAGCTGACAGAAAAATGTTAAAAGTCCCACTCTGATCATCTTTTGATCGATTTTCAAAGCGTTCCCAGTCATGTCTCAATTCTGATGATGCCGGTTTTTTAGCAAAAATCCAAACACCCGTGTCGTTTTCGAGGACACAGTTTAGGGACTAATGTCTATGAGCAACCCCGCCCCCCTTCCCCTCTCTGTTAATGAGAGCTCAGAGGAGGGAGCTTGTAGCCCGCCCAGCGTATATACTACATAACAAATAGATTATTTTTTAAACACCATTTTTCATTCACTTCTGATTCAAAACTATTTGAATAAAGAAATTCCGTATTTCCCTGAAGCATACGCTTTTTTTTTTCTTACTCTCAGGAGCAACTCATTTGAGATTTTTTTCAAACATATTTTGGCTCCACTGATGCCCTTTAGCAGTTGTTTCCTACTGACTAGAGGGCGCTGTAGGTGTGTGCATCAGTATTTGCTACTGACAGCAATGCAGAAGAAGTCCAAAACAATTAAGATCAGACTTTTCTCCTCCTGAACTTTACGTTTTTCTTATTTGCGTCGACACATTATCCTTCTTTGTTTTTATTTTTCCCTTCCTCAGACTTCCCGTTATTCAGATGCCGCTCCTAAAGAAAAACAAAAAAAGGCTGAAAGATGTCATGAATGTGGAGATGAGAAGACCAATCCTTTCATAAAGCTCTTCAAAATGAATAAACCTGATCTTAGCATCCTTGTCTTCCGTACATTTTGACTGAGATTTACAGTCAATGCTTCCATGTAGCGATGAGGCTAAAACCTGGACGGTAGCTCCTCCCACACACGACAGGAGCTCCTAGTTTATCAACACATTCTTAGACAAACGTTAGACGTGCGTCAAAAGAAGCAGCAGATTGCAAATTTGACCCGTAAACAGCGATCAGCATTACTTTTACTTTGTAAAATACAGCACATGGGATTTTTTCTTCGCTTTTCTTAATTTTTTTTTATTGTTGATTCCCATCATCAGAAAAATGTTCAAAACACCAAAAACATCATTTTCATGGGAGAAAGTCTTTAAAAAAAGAGAAATGTTGCCTATTTTTTAACTACAACAAAAAAAAGTACTATTTTGTTTAGTTTAATTAATCCAAATTGAATTTAATCTCACACTCAAATGTTCACAGGCTTAAAAACAAAAACCCTGAAAGGATTCAAAGCACGTGTACAAACACAAATGCGATGAAAAAGCGGACACACACTGAAGTTGTGAGTGAATTATTGCTCCTACATAGTTGGTGGCCCACAGAGCTTTTAGTTTCAGGTAGCGCTGGAGACGGTTGCCGAGGCTGGACTCAAACTCATTGGCCAAGTCCGTCATCCGCTTATACTCAGGGTCAGTCAGCAGGGGGCGCACTGACTCCAAGTACTGAGGGAGACAAAAAAAACTATCCATTTTGTGAACAGTTTAGGCATAAGGTGAAGAAGCCGTGTGGGAGCTTTGGAAGCGTCTGACCCTGGTCAGCGTGTCTCTGACTGCAGGAACTGGGAGGTGAGGCAGAGAGGTCTGGTAGCTGTACAGCAGAGGCTTCCTTCCAGAGAGCAGCCGCAGCAGAGTCTGAGGACGACAAACATCCCAACAGTAAAGACCAGCTTGATCCTGCAGACGTGGAGAACCTTCTTCTGTGGCAGGGAAAGGACAAGCATCTTCAAAGGCGGAAAGCTGCTTCGCGTTCAGAGAATCGAAAAGATGAATAAAAAACTGCGAGGAGCAAAAGAGCAGAACTTTAGCAAAGTCCTCACAGGCTAGTCCTGCTTTACTGGGCCAAAAACCATGGAGGTCCTGTAACAAACACCTGAGTTTTATGCTGAAACTGTTTTGCCATAAAAAGGTGTTTAAAGTGATCAAAATTGTAATTATATTTATAAATTTAGAAAACCTTGAGGCAACAGAAGTATTTTATGGCTGAAACAGTAGAAGATGTCATCTAGAAGGAACAAACCAATGGATGTAATGAATCTATACAGTATTTTACAGTAAAAAACACTTTTACATTTAAGTTAACTATAAATATTTCCTGTTGGAACTTCCTTTCATCATAACTTTAGTCCAGTCGGTGAAGCCGACGTTCTGTGTAGTGTGGTGCATACAGAACCAGGCTCACCACCCAGACTTTAGTGGTGTTGGACACTCTGCCGTGCTGTTCGAACATCCACTGATGGTAAGAGAGCAGCAGCTTCAGGCAGAACCTCAGGGCCAGGATGAGGGAGAGCCACAGCAGGGTGCTGAAGACCAGCGCCGACACCATGGTTTGACCCTGGGCGCTCAGGGACACGTGGAGACTGCACAAGCAGAAAGGACCAGAACCCACCTCAGTATGGAACTACAGGCAAGGTGAGGCTATTCATCATAGAAAACAACAACTTCACACACATAAATGTGTCAGAAAATAACATTTCTCACAGGCCTTCCTTCCTTGACTTTAGGGGAATTGCAAAGCTAACAAAGGGATATGGCAATAATTATTGTATGAGCTACAGTTTGCTGACAGTAGAGAGAAAAATCCATCCATCCAGCCAGCGGTGCTTCCAGAGGCTATCCGGGCCCCTCCTGGGCGAAGGCTGGGGACATCCTGGACAGTCAAAGGCTCACAGTTACGCACCCATGCACACTCGCATTCACACCAAGGGACAATTTAGAGTCACCGATTAACCTAGGAAGCATGTTTTTGGACGGTGGGAGGATGCCAGAGTCCCCGGGAAAAAACCTGACAACATGCAAACTCCACATAGAAAGGCCCCCCCATTGGTGTTCTGTCTCAGGTCCCCCAGCCGGGACTCGAACCGAAAAAAGCATGAATGGCGCCGTAAGCGGGGGTTCCAGCCCCGGTCCCCGGGGCACACAGTGCTGCATTCTTCACACATGCTGGCCCGCCTGAGCACTCCTGGCTGTGATGACGGTCACTGTCTCTGCAGAGGTTCATGACAAACTGGATCCAGGATCCACCTTCTCCACTGGTGAGTAGACTTGCTAACATGCCACCGTCCTGACAAGCAGCGCTGGGAGACTCTGCATTGGTCGCTGCCGTCTTTGGGGGGTGTGTTTATCTGCTGATGGTACGCATGTTTGTCCTGTCCTCTGAAGTTATTAGAAAATAATAAAGAGGGGGGATAATCAATCAGCTAAAACCCTTAGAAACAGTTAGAGGAGAGGCCAATTGGAAAATAAGGGATGGTTCAAACGCTGAAACGCCGCCCACACGTGACTCCAGACTGACTCATCGGCTTCAAGTGGTGAGAATTTAACTGGATTTATTTGGACCTGTCTAAGGTGTGTGTTAAGGTGGATCTGCCACTGTGGTAGAACCAGCCCAAAGCAAACATTTATTAAAAAAAGCTCCTGTGGACTCGAAATGTAGCCTATAAAAACGGGCATTTTGATAACGGCTGAAGCATCAACACAGAGCAGAAATAAGAAAACTGCTTTCAAATCGTTCAGCACAAACAGAAATTTTATCCACATTATTGTGAAAAAATGTAATCATTTTTGTCACTCTGAAGCTTTCATTCATCCATGAATGTGTTTACATAACCAGAGAGACGTGCATTCCTCTGTTGGTTTAGTGATGTTCTGGCCTCTTTACTGAATTGACTGTGTTGATCACTAGACTTTGCTCTGCTCTGTTTTTTTTTTTTTTTTTTTTTTTTTTTTTTTTTTTTTTTTTTTTTTTTTTTTTTAACTTGTCCTGTCCAACAGCTAGGCAAACAGATGAGAGCTGAGGGCCTCTTGTGTTGGACATATTTTATTTTAACAAGAGGGGTTATTCATCTTCAGACAAACCAAAGGTATGTCTGAATAAACCCCTTTTGTAATTGAGGCCAAAATTTATTAATTTCAATCATGTTTGAAAATCTTTGGTGTTGGACCGGACGGAAAAGGAAAGAGGGGAAGAAGAGAGAGGGACGTTAGAGAGAGGGGGGGGTAGGAGGGTGATAATAGGAGGGGAAGGGGGGTAAGACCATGAAGCAGGATAGAGCAGACAGGTTTACTGGTTGTTAATCATTATGGTAAGGTTCAAATGTAGTACAAAAAGGGCGGGGCCTGTTCACACACACTCAAATATTATCAACACACCTGCTAGCCGCAAAAATGTCCACATGTCAACATGCACACAAAACAGATAGTGTTCACGAACGCATACCTATGCCTTTAAACCAACTAGTGTGAAATCTTTCATTCATTCAATCATGCAAACTATTAGTGCAAAGGTGAGCTAACACCTGTGCTCAGGTGAGTGTTTATGTTCTTCTAAAATGGATGGTGGAATGTGAAAAGAAGGAGGAGGAGCGCCCAGCCACCCCCACACCCATACCCCTGCCGCAGCAGCAGCGGCAGCCGGAATTCCCCCAACGCCACACGGGAACAGGCAGGGAACAACCGCCCCCCGGGCGACCAAGACCGCCACCCAGGCCAGGGCCAGCCGGACCGCCGCGAGGCCCCCAGAGCCAGAGAGCAGGGAGGCGCAGAGGGAAAGAGAGCGCCGCCCCAGCCCAGCCAGGAAAGCAGCCCCCCGCCGCGCCGGAAGAGCCCAACGCAGGGCCCCACCGGAGAGGGACGCCCACAGCCCCAGACGAGCACCCCACCACCACCCAGGAGTTCCGGGCATCCCCCCGCCCCGACCCCAGGTACGAGCCAGGACCCCCCAAGGGAGACCCGCTCCGCACTCCAGGCAGCCACCCACCCGGCCCACGGTTGGTCCAGGTAGGAGCAAGGCAGGGGCCCGCCGCCCCCGCCCAGGAG
This sequence comes from Oryzias latipes, assembly GCF_053564925.1. Taxonomy (NCBI): domain Eukaryota; kingdom Metazoa; phylum Chordata; class Actinopteri; order Beloniformes; family Adrianichthyidae; genus Oryzias; species Oryzias latipes. The sequence goes on along the minus strand of NC_136244.1, from coordinate 2,830,398 downwards.
GGGGGAACCCCGGGGAAAAAAGGGCGGCCCACAAGGGATGTTATAAATATGGCCCGACCAGGCTCGGCCATGTTGGAAGTTTGGCGGGGCCCAGCGCCCAGGGGCAAGGACCAGGACCCACCCCCCAGGGACACGAACACCCCCGGCTCAGGTGTAATATGAACCCCCCCACCGTGCGGAGAGAGCACCGCCGGGCCCAGGGAGCCGGCACCCAAGGGACACGGCCGCCATCGCCAAGGGGCCCGCACCCCCCACCAGGGAAGGGGTAGGGGACAGATGGACCCAGGTCCCACCTTCCTTGTAAAATGTGTGTGCGTGTATGGGTGTTTGAGAGGGTGTTTGTGTGCATGTGTGTGTGTTTATGTTTGAATGTATATATTGAAGGGGGAGGGGTGTGTGTACTAAGGGGGGTGCGGTTAAAATTGGCGGGTAGGGCACTAAGGGGACATCTCCTGATTACTCACAGTGATGTCCCCTCACCCTCCACACCAAGGGGCCCTAAATGTCTAAGGTGCGGTTAAAATTGGCGGGTAGGGTGCCAGGAGGACATCTGCTGCTTGCTTGCAGTGATGTCCAAGCACCCCCCCTACCAAGGACCCTACATGTCTAAGGTGCAAATAAAACCGAAAGAGGGGGGGCCCACTCCATACGGCAACCATAGGAGGGGGGCCACTCCCAAGTAGCCCCCCCCCTTTGCTCTGCTCTGTTTATGCACATTTTATCTATGGACACTGTGGACGACAGGTCGTAGCAAACACTTGTACGACACACAACACTTAGACAGGGGGAAGTAGGTGAGATGCAGTTTTCAACCTCCCCGAAGTCCTGCGAGCGGCACAAGGGCTTGGGAGTGCCGTTTAAATGACAAATGTGTGCTCCTTACATGCAGCCTGACTGTTCAAAATTAGGAGTAGACATTAAGAGTAAGAGTAGGTCCTTACCTCCACACCCGTGTCTGTCTGTGAAACTACATACACCCCGGCCTCGTCAACCGCCGTCTGAGTGACGCTTTCAAAGGAAAGTCAATGTAAACGCCAGTAAACCCTCGTTTCTGGCGTTCACACTCAAAACTCTTGTGTCGACACGTTGCTACCCAGTTTTTGATTGTCTGTTTTCAGGCTCTATGCACAGACCGTACAGGTGTTCAATAACCCCCCTTAACACTCATAAAGGTCAACCGCTGTACGGGTACATCTGACTAAAGCTACATTCACACCAAACAGGATTCACACGACAGGGGTGGCCAGTTTCAAAGTTAATTCAATTACGCCTGGGCGATAAATCGGTTGAATGAATTCATTCGAATTCTTTGTTCCGGGTGATTTCAAAAATAACTAAATCGAGTTTTTATGTGGTGCATTTTTGGCTCCCCAGAGCTTCCGTGGCGTAAGTATGGCACGCGACAAACAACGACATCATAGCACACACGAAACAGCAAGCGACAGCATGGCTACCGGTGAATGTGGGAAGTTTGTTCCCAAGAAAGGAATATAATGTGATGTGGGTTTACTGCCACAGACGTGGAGGAAGAGACCCCCCCCCACGCTGCAACATTTGCCTAAAGCCCATCAGAGTCAAAGGCTCTCACTCGCGTGGCACGCGCTCAGTCTAGTTCATTAGTTAGGTAGTCAGTTGTTACCGTTAGTTGTTAATAAAGAATAGGGCTGCAGCTATCGATTCTTTTTGTAATCAATACATCTAGCACTTAATCGATCGATTAATCGAGTAATCGGATAAAACGACTTGTGTGTGTTTTTGAACGACCAAAACAAATAATGCACAACAAAAATGATGTGGTCGTAAAATGAACAAGCATTTGATTTTAAAGAACCGCTCTGATGCAAATGTTACTTTTGGTGTTTGTAAGTTGGTCTTGAGAAGTGGTGGAGCTAGAACATTTTGTAGGGGGGGGGACAGAAGACTTTGAAAGGGTGCCACAACACCAAAATGGAAGGCCATTAAAAATAAAAGAATCAGAAAAACATATTTGATCATTATCATTGTTTATATTTTGTGTAAAAATAATGCTTTTGTTATTTTTGCAATGCTTAAAGAAGCCTCGCGGTCTGCCGAAAGGCGAGCTACCGCCTGTCCCAGCCCCTGCCTCTCGGCGCCCCCTCCATGCTCTTAGCTGAGTGTCCCGCGGGGTCCGAAGTGTTTACTTTGAAAAAAATTAGAGTGTTCAAATCAGGCCCGGTCGCCTGAATACCGTAGCTAGGGGCAGAAATCCAATTAAAAAAAATAAAATCAGAGATTTATCTTTATTTTTGCCCAGCCCTAAATTCAATGTACAGACGCTATCAGAGGTCCTGCAGAACGACGTCCCAGTGGAAGTGCGTTTCGGGCATCTCAGCAATAATTCTGATGCTCACCAGGTCCAATGTTTCCTGAGTTCAAATATCTGAACTTTGGGAACTGACCCGTGATGCGTTGACGATGTAATCAGCAGTTGGAGGCCAAAACCGTCAGAAACAACAAAAAAATGTCCTCTAATCTTATTCTTATTTGTATTTTTTCCCCCCTTGGACTAATGCAGGACGGCAAGTCGTCAAACTGGGTCACAGAGAGACGGAAGCGGCGCTGAAAGTCTCCGTCATTCAGACGCAGCTCCGGCAGTAGAGGGTGAAGCTGGGAGAGTCTCTGAATGATGTCATGAACCCAGACATGGAGACGTGGTGATCACTGATTTTTTAGTAGAGCTCTACAAAATCAAAATAAAAAACCTCTCAACATCATCCGTGTCTTCCATGTAGCAATAACGCTAAAAACTGTGGGCAGTAGCTCCTCCCACATGCGACAGGAGCAGCAGGTTTGTGAACACATTTTTTTGGAGCATGCGTCCAGCTGAAAATTTGCCGTGGGTTTAAAAAGTTTTTAAAAAGCGGCAGCAGACGTGAATATTGCAAGCGATTTACGTTTGGTGTGAGTGCTTGAAGGCTTGAATGGGGATGAATATGTCACTGTAGGCCTGAATGGTTTTGTGTCCAAGTCAAACACAATGATGTGAACAGTCCATGCCACAAAACTACCACTCGTGCGTTTCTCTGCCTTTAAGTTTGAGTGAACCTCAAATCTGCAGAGTGGAGATGCAGCTGAGCAGCTTCTTGTTCTGACGGTAACTGGATTTCAGCCTGGATCAAACTAGACTTCTCATTCTTTGCTTGTCTGCTTCTTGACTCAGTCTTTTACTCGTTTCTGTGCCCTTAGACTCATGGTTTCAGCAGATGGCTGCCCTTCCGGAGCTGCTTCTGCTGAAGGTCTCTACCCATTTTCTCCGCGGATTTTATCCGCCAGATAAAGAAACCCGAACACAGTCTGTTACTTTGGCACCTTTGCTTAAAGAACTGGAACTGCTCCAGATTCATTTCCTCTGGTCAACAGCTGATCTTTGACGGTCAGAACAGACCAAACGACCTTCAAAGCAACAACAACAGCCCTTTGAAGGTCAAAGGTGAGCCGGTACCTCAGTGGAAGACGCTGCTGTATTTCAGCGATGAGCCCCATGCTGGGATCCGACTGCATGTAAATGGTAGCCAGGATTCCTATGGCAACAAAGAGCCAGGAGGAGGGGCTGGCGGGGTACACTCCTTTAATGACTCTGTTCTGTAACCACAGGAAACAAGCGTGATTATACATTTATGACGACAACGTTTACACACACACAATCACAACTATTTTGCATCAACACAAGAAAACACTGGAAAGAAATTCCAGAAATGTCGTGAGGTAAAAAAAGTGTCCATCGCTGATTCTGCAAGTTGTTCTGGTTATAAATCTGACGTTGGTCTGCGATGGTCAATAGAGATACACTCCAACTGTGAGAGACGGAATGCAAAAAAGAATCCAGGAAATCCCATTGTCTGTTTTTTAAAGAATGTTTGTGTTATATTGGTGCAGAAATGATGCACCTCATCACTGACTAAAGTTCACTATAATCCTTTCTTTGTAACCCTGGTTGGTGATGTCAGAGGTCAAAGGCTTCCTGTAGGTTTTCACACACTGTAGCAGCTGTTTCGGCCCATTCCTCCATGCAGATCTTCTACAGAGCTGTGATGTTTCCACTCCCCTGTTTCACAGTAGGTATGGTGTTCTTCAGCATTTTTCTCCTCTTTGATTAAAGTCCTTGAATGTCACCTGTTTGAACTGTTATCTGCATACATGACAAACCCTTAAACATTCGGACCGTAACCTCTCCACCATGACCAAAACCAAATCAAGTTTGGAGTTTGAGTGTTTATAATGTTAGATGCTCACAAAAGAGCAGGATTCTGATCTATTCACACATGTTTGAGTATTCCTCTATAAACCTGCTCTCTGAGCAGCATGAAAACATGAATCACAAATTGAGGAACAGCCCCTTCCAGGAAGAGTCTCTGCTGCTAGCCCCGCCCCCAGGCTAACACACACCCACTTTCTCCTTGGAGCTAGCAGTGATCAGTAAAACACTTTCATTTTCTGTGCACAATCTGCACATCCATCTTTGCTAAAGTTCAGATGTTGTTGTTTTTGTGGGCGAAATACAGAAACGCTGGTGAGGCCGACTCTAGGATGACGTCATGAAATGGGCGGCACCCACAAGGGTTGAAAAGCGGAGCCTCAAGGCCCGTACACACCGGGACGAATATTCGCCAGGCGTTATTCGCCAGCGTTTTTCGCCACGTTTTTTGTGTTCACACCCAGGCGATTTTCGCTGACGATGAGTGGAGTGAACATGCAATTTCATTCCCTGACATTAGATGGCGCTTAATGTAAAACAGAAATACTCCTGTACACAAGGTGGCGCTGCGCAACTTTACGCTTCTGAAAGTCGCTTTTCACTCAGAAGAAGAGAGCAAGTATTTACACGCTTGTCAGAATCAAACAAAGAAAACATGAATATTTCAAGCACCAGTAGCTCCAACTGGTGCTTGGTTCGGGGATATTTTAGAATGTCCGTCATTATTGCTTCGCAGCTGTGTGTAGACGCTACTTGGCGTCTATCTTCTTCGCTGGTATGTGTGCTCAGCAAGGCAGTTTTGTGTTTGAGCGCCCCCAAGTTGTGTTTTACTGTAACTTCAGAAGCTCCAGACACGTGAGCAAAAGCGCCATTCTCATTGGTCGAGTAGATTTCGACGCGACGCGTCGAAAAAAAAAAAACGAGGCGTTTTTTTTTTTTTGACGCTTTAACGCCTGGCGTTTTTTCGCGTCGGTGTGCACACTCTCATTGGTGCCCTTTGTTTAGTCACGAGGCGTTAAACGTCGGCGAAAATCGCCGGCGAAATTCGTCCCGGTGTGAACAGGCCTTCAGGCATCGAGTCGTCTTACTTCTGGGTAGAAAAATGAGCTGTGAAAATAAACTCACATATTCCTTGAAAACGATGTTCTTTAGTGTGTCAAAGGTGATATATTAAAAAAAAAAAAAAAAAAAAAAAAAAAAAAAAAAAGGTGATATATTATTATATATATGGACAAAGTTTACTGAAAGGCTTAAGAACAGCATGATACAGGCTCTTTAATACAGGTAAAAGGGGAAGATGCAAAATAAATACAAATAAATTCTTTAAAAAAAAAAAAATCATAGTATGGGATCCCCCCCCCCATTCAGTCTGTCACAGTTTAGGTTTATCAATGATGAACATTAAAGACCAAACCCAGCCTTCTGAGTGAAACAACTTGCAGAATCTGCTACTGATAATGCCCCACCCCTACTTTAACAAGAAGGTCTATTTGTATTCATTAACAGAGACCTAAACACCCCCCCCACACACACACATCCTCACCCTCATGCGGCTGACACGTTTCTTCCAGGAACGCACGCCGGACAGGTAGATCTGGTTCAGGGCCTGGTAGGACAGCTGCAGGTCGATGCCTTCAGGAGTGATGGTGAACTGGAACGCCACCGCCTGGTGAGCCTCCGCCATCGCTGTCAAAGCACAAGTTGGCATATTTTTAAAATCACCAGATTTAAGTTACTTAACTTTTAATTAAAGTGGAGTTTTAGCACCGTTACAACTTGATATGTTCATTTTGAGCCCGCTGGCAGATCAGAACAATCCTCTGACAAACCATGGCGGGTTTCAAGTACCAGTGAAACCCTCGGTCAATGATATCATCAGGTACTCCATTTGAAAGTTACTCTACATGTTCTGTTGGAACTTCTCCTCACCGTTGACCACAATCTCCTTGTAATTGAACATTTCTGTCAGTTATGCCGAGTAAAGAAACATCCTGCAAATCTCTGGACCTCACTGGAGGATCTGTTTATTCCTGACTTTAGACCTGATCGCCTTCAATTTGACCGACTGACACAAACCCTGATCATGATACTGCCCCCACAGCAATGTTCTGAACTGTGCTACAAAGTCAGAAACAATTATTTTATATCATAACACAATCAAATAAGCAAAAAAAAACAACAAAAAAACAGCTAAAATCTAAAACATCTTTGGTTCATACTCTTTTTGATGTAAAAAAAAAACATTATTTTATTCATTTTTTTACCCCTGAACTCTTCGGTCCCATCAGCTTCATTTCTGGAGCATTTTTCATAGAAACATTTGCAACACAAAGTGCTTTTCGAGCCACAAGTGCAATAAAACTCAACTACACAATAAGCAGAGAAAATAAAGCCATTAAAAATTAAAGAGAAACCATCAGAAATGTATTGAGCTGAATTACTGTCATCTATTTTTTATGAAAATAACCGCAGAGCAAAAAAAAAAAAAAAAAAAAAGTAAAGTGCTGTAGAAAGCATTTTTAAATACAAAAAGGTTTGAGTAAAAACTAGAAGAACAATAAGGAAAAAAAGGTACAAAGAAAAAATATTTTTAAACGTAAAATCCTTAAGAGGTTAATTTGATCAAACACTGCATTTAATATTATTAAACTCTAAAGGAAAAATGTCAGGCATGTAAATGAATACTAAGAATGTTCAGTAAATGATTGTTTTCCATGAGTAACAGGCAGAGCTCTTCCTGTAGCAGACAGCAGCCATCAACAGCTGATGCACAGAGACGTCAGCGTCACAGACAACAGACAGACTGTTCCTGTTATCCAACAGCATGACCGCACAGAACACAGAGATCCAGCCATCCTCCACACTTCAATCCCCTTAATGTTTCCTCCCAGGCAGGGAGGAATCCTGCTTCATGTGCCTCACCTTTCATGCACACACCCCGCCCGTGGCCCTCTGTTATTCTAACCGACTCCTTTTATTGTTGGATCACTACTCGTTTGGTTAGTTTCCTCCGCATGCACGTGTTGCAGAGCAAATGTTTCAAAATCCAGAGATGACGAAGGGGGTTGGAGTCACGTTCTGCGCCCCGTGGTCACACGGGGAGGAAAGCTCGCTAAATGGGGGATCTGTTCTCTTTTTCTGGACTCAGCCAAGCGGCTATAACCCCCTCCCATTACCCAATGCTCCTCTTCAGCGTGTGAAGAGGAGCGCACACGTCTCCTGACAACAAACAGCAAGCTTGTATTCTTGTAAATGATTTACAGTTGCAATCCAGACCTTAACCTCACATTCTATTTAAAAATAAAGTCACAGTTGAAACAGAGACTGTGTCCAAATTGGACGGCTGCGTTCAAGGATTGGTCCGGTGTATTTTTCATTGCTGTCCATATCCCAAGATGCATTGCGGCCGATCACAGAGAGTTTCTGACAACAGTGGCGGACTGTGAAGCGGGACCCGGAGTTGGAGATAATTACACCATTTTATATTTACTCTTCCAAGATTAAGAGTTGGATCAAATAAGCCAGGACATTTTTGAGGTACATGCCTTGTTCACTACTCCTCTCTGTTCGGGACTCACGGTTTCTTGGCGACGGGGAATTCGCCGATGGAACGGCGGGAATTATCTAAAGGCTAGAAGACTCGTCCAGATTCCCAGCTGTTAACATCCGGCCTACCCGCTCGATGAAGGATGCGGCCCTTGAATGTGGACACACCCAGAGTAGTGTATCCATGGCTGATCGTGTTTTTGAAAAATGTTGATACGGAAACATTTCAATGCATTCTCATCCCGGCTCTGCTTCCTCCACAGCAGAGCCCAGGCTGGACAGAATAGCTTCTCCCATCAATGCATGTTAAAAATATTTGTTTTTTTCCAAAGGAACACGTTCAGATCACTACAACCTTTCAAATCCTTTTAGACCCGTTTCAAGGCTTCCTTTAGTCTGTGAAGTGTTGCAGAAGGTAGCTGCGACACAACTAAATTAGTATTCAGAACAAAGTCAGATGTTTTCCAGAAACATTCTACTCAAACAGCTCAATGAAAGGTCTAATGGCGTGCTTATGGTTCTGGTCAGTTCGCTCCGTTGCTGCTTCTGGACCTGAAATCTGCATGTGATCCCGTGGCTCACATTACTGTGATTGTACGGCTTCAAGATGTTTATCGTCCGTTGTGCATTTGTTTGTCTCACACCACAGTGGAAGAACTTTTTATGTCATAGGTAGGTTCATTAACCTCTGAAATGTAGAAAATATCTTGTGGTGTTCCCCAGGGTTCAGTTCTGGGCCTTGTGTTATTTATTTTATACACAATTCCCAATTTCCTATCTTTTTTATGTGGATGACTTTCAGCTTTATTGATCCTACCCTGAAACTACAACACTGTGACCCATTTATTGGATTATTCAACAATAACCTGGGGATATTTCATATCCATTTACATTTAAATGCTCAGAAGACAAACTGAGTTTTACCCCAGAAAACAAAATCTCTTCGATCAAACACCTTGGCTCCAGCTGTGTAGCTGAAACATAAGGGTGTTGCTTGACAAATGCCCATCTTTGGAAGGACACTTTAAAGTAAAGAATTGCCTAAAATACAAAATACAAAAGCATCTCAGTCTAGACCAGACCTTGAAATGATTAATAAGACTTTTATTTCTTCTTGTTCAGATTAATATACAAAGCTTTTTCCCTTTTTTAGCAAAAGCCCTTAAGAACGTCTGCATGTACAAACACCTGCGTACATTGTTGACCTTTTAACCCCGTACTCTTTGGCCCTGAGGCCTTCAAGCCGAACACTATACAGATCTCAAAAAACAGCTACAGAACCAGAGGAGACCTTGCCTTTAGGCGGTCGCTCCTCGTCTTTGGAACGCCCTTCCTTTACCATAATTATTGTTTTTTACACTGCTTAGTCTGTCATTTATGTATGATGCCTAGTTGTAATATTGCGTGTTTTTACTATTATGAAGCGCGTTGTGACGTTTATCTGCTAGAGAAATAAAAATTGACTGACTGATTTGTTATACTTTTAATCAAACACTCTCCTTTTGGTGTGAAAATGACAAATCTTTTTGATTTCCGGTTTCCAGCTGCAGTGGCTTCCTGACAGTTCCTCCATATTTAAGTAAAAGTCTTCTTGAAGCAGGTTTTTACCCAGCATGCCACGCTACAGATAACCAACCAACCGGTGTTTCACTGAAAACCTCTAAAAACTATGACACAAAACCGGTTTTACCGGCACCAGCTAGTTTGACGACACGAAAGTAGCATAAATCACGAGGCCTAAATTATTTATTCACGTGAGAAATAACACCAAATATTGATTTCCCTAATAATAATACTAACATGTAGCTTGTATGAGTCTATGACGTCGTTAGGGCACGCGGCACGTGCACAAGCCAAATATAGAACAAACTACTCGTCTTTGTTTTTACGATCTAAAAATCAAAAGAAAAAAAACATTTACTGCTTCGACGAATGGCTCGTTACAGACAAGAACAACCCGATTAGAAGAAACGTAAACCGATTCAACGCGGCCAACACCGACTGAGAAAGTGGTTACCGGAACGCCCGAACTACTTTCACCAAAGAAAATAGTTCCACTGGCGTTTTGGCCCTGGGCAGATCTGCTTTCCATCACCGCCTTCCATCAGCAGCGGGCGGTCGGTAGGTCGGGGTGGGAGGACACATCCCTGCATTCATTTATTGCCCTCCGTACACCGAGTAGATGCACAACTATCATATTTACGTGTATAAATAGAAAAAGCAAGCGAACGCCTAAAATACCAAAGACGAGACAAGCACGAACAGAGAAAGCCTTTCAGCATCCGCCCAAAATGCACCCAGCCCAACCAAGAAAAAAAACGCCGGAAATCAAATTAACTTAATGGAGCTGAGCATAAACTGGAAGAAAAATGTCCCTCCGTGAATTTCTGCTTACCTGCGCTATTATTTTTGGGTGAAGTTCGGAGGGAGAACGGTTGGTTTCAGAGACGCAGGGGTTTGTTTGTTTGCAACGCGTTCTTTCACGCGCCTACACAGCGCACTGAGCTTCCGCCAACCAATCACAGGCAGCCGGTGCAAAGATGGTGTGGAAGCGAAGATGAGCGGCTCTGACAAAAAAAAGGCTTACCAAAAAAACGAGTCTCAGCATTGCTGTCAAATGATTTTACAGCTGACTGCAGATTATCATTGGAACAGGCTATTACCAAACTATAAATAATCAAATACGTAATATTTGTAAACAGAAAAATGTCTAGAGTTTCAAAAATACTTGGTTCTTAAGTTTAATATGTAGATGTGTGTATTTTGTATGTTTTGTCCCACAAATAAATTACTGTTTGGAATAAATGTTTCAACCTTTAAACAGAAAGGGGTACACTTAGGGGTGTAACGATTCACTTTAACAAGATTTCAATTCATATCATAAATTGTGGTTGACGATACGATTCAAACTTTACCATCCAATTTGATCCGATTGACATTTTTAGCCAAAATGTTCAACCAGTGTAATTCAGGGTGTATTCATACTGGAAAGTGGATTGGTCTGGACAAAGTCTGCTTAATCTGGTCTGGATCGAGTCCTGAACCTTAAGCTTGGTCTGTATTCAGACCAAGCTCAAGCAACTAGAGAAAGAAGTGGTGGAAGTCCTTCGCGATGCAATCTTTGATAGTGATCACCTATTTAAACGTTATCAATCCAAATGGTGTCTTCCAATATCGATTATAATCATTTTATTTCAGTTTGGAACGATTTTATAATGGTATAGGTCCGTTCTATTGACAACTTGCCTCAGATTATTCAACCTGGTTGGATCATAGGAAAAAAATCAATCCACAGATTAAGTCATTGATTGTTACACCCCTATGGTTCAATTTGGAAAGGTTTTTTTCATCATTCAACCTTTTCACACCTCAGTTGACCCACGTAGTTTGGGTTTACAATTTTTGCTTTATTTTATAAGAATGGAAATAAAATGAAATACTTTTAAAAACAAAAGTCTTTTCTTTAATCACACAAATTACATTTTAATAAACACACATATTATGGAGTAAATTCTAATGTTTTATTTTGTTCTTTCTTCTGCTCCTTTCAGGGGGGGCATCTCATCCACCTCCATCCGTCCTCTTCTCTCATTCCAAGCATCCTTTTGTTCTCTTTCTCTTCATCCATGAACCTGCTCTTTAACCTTCCTCCAGTCCTCTTTCAACCTCAGCATCATCACTTTTCCTCCTCTCAATATGTCCAAACCGTCTCCATCTGCTTCCCTGCATCAATTTTCATCACCAATTAAATATTTTCCCTGAGTTTTCATAATATCCCAGAGACTGTCCTCAAATTCATAGAATTTTTAAGTAACAATGTTCTGTTAACTTCTAAATACTTGAAAATAAACCATGTGCATCATTCCAGTTTGTTCATATTCATTTTTCACAAACAATTTGTTCAATTTATTTTTGAAAACATGCTCAAAGTAAGGAGTAGAAGTTGTGAAAAATCCGCTTTTAGAGGAGAGTTTTTGTGCCCGAAGAGCTTCTGATGATTCTGTAAACCTGAGATCAGACCTGGAACGTCACCACAGAAAGCTTCACTTCTTTCCATTTTTTCTTTATTGTTCGGTATTTCTTACAGGCAATAATAATCATAGCGCACTTTTCCTTTGTAGGAGTTATAGTACAGTCACTTGAGCTGCTTCTCCCCCCTCCCTCCCCCCTTTTTAAACATGAAAACGTCTCTGTGAAAAGCAGGAGAGGGGAGGCATGTGTGGAAGGGGTGAGGATGAATAAGGGGAGGGGAGGGGGGGGGGGGGGTAAATGGGCAGTAGAGATTACACCTGTACCGTTATAACTGCAGAAAATGAGCAATAGAAGAACTCTAATGGTGACTACAGTTTCAATAAAAGAGTGAGCGCTACATAGATATGAATGGCATACAATGGAGACAGAGAGAGGTACACCGCGTATGCAAACGTATACAGCATCTGCATGGAGGTATGCAGTGTGGGAAAGGAATACAAGTCAGGTGATTATATAAGGGGTAGAATATGTGCATTTGGGTTAAGGATGGAAATACAAAGAGGTGAAATGGACTGGGGTGGAAAATATTTACCTCCTTCTTTGTTTGATCTTTTTCCCCGTCGGACATTTCATGTGAGAAGATTGAGCCCACCCTTAAAGAACAGATGAAAAGAAAAAGAAAATCCCTTGTCCTCTGATGACTTTGTACTGCAAGGCCGCAGCCTTTGACGGCACTCGTCTGCCCGTGGCGGGCAGGAAGAGAGCAAACAGCGTTTGTCATTTTTACATCGACCATTACAGCACAAAAGGTGCAACAAAAAGTGAAAAGAAAACTTCCAAAACAGAGCGAACATCAACAGAACATTCTGAAGGACGGATCAGACCTCCTTTGAAGAAAAGCCACGGCAGGATGGGTTTTTTTTGTGATGAATGTTCATGAAGGGACGACTCTGACATTGTTCTCAGTTTAGCTGAATACGGTAAAGTGCAAAGAGGGGGGCTTCAATTTCAATCAAAGTCTGCACATTTTCTTGTATCCAGCATGATCCCAAGAATGAGTTTTGAAAACTTCCTGTTTTTTCTGCATAATCAGAAAAACAAAGCTCCATGCTAAACCTTTTATAACCAGTTGTTTTACACTCAAGCACACAAAGTCCTCCCAGTAAATGTAGTGGTTTTGCCATTTCGTTGTGTTTTTAGAATCCTGCAGAGCAGCGAAGGCTGAGACTTTGAGAAAATCTGTGGCAATCCCTCTTCTGCATAAGCGCCCATTTGACTGGATGAACAGATGGGAGCGGCTGTTGGTTGTGGATGAACACAGAAGATTAAAATGCTGGCTGGATGTGGATCAAGCATGCTTGTGACATTCCACGACATTCGGTCCAGTGGAGGACGTGAACAGAGCCCACGCTAATCTGAATTTTGATCTGAGGTGAGAAGCCCAAATGCTGACCTAACGTCTGCAGAGACACAAACGGTGGGTCTAAACTGTTAGAGACACGAGTTTCCATCCCCTAAATGTCTTCAAGTGGACATTTGAGAGCTAAACTGCACAAAAAGACAAAACATTTTGGGTTTTTTCTCTCGTCCTCGTGTCCATTTTACATTCAGGACAAGTTCTAGTTGAACAAGAACAGGACAGAAGGAAGTTCTGGTGAATAGAAGATTTAAAAGAAAAAGTCTGAATCTGCCTCAGCTCAGTTTGGATCAGCACTTTACAGCAGACCCGACCAATCCAGCTGGTCAGAACCAGAGTTCTAAACAGACCACTGTTCTGGTGACGAAAAACAGAACCCGAGCAGAACACAGACAGGATGAATGAAGACTAAAAACGGAACATTTTGATTTGTAGAGGCAGCTTCTCCGTTTTTTACTTGGTGCCGAGTGGATGCGGACAGAAGCAGCCTTTTCTGTTCCCGTCATGAGGAAAAACATCATGTTTTGACTTTTCTCCCTCTTGCATGCAGGCAGGAATCCTCCAAGCCTTCGTTCCAGTACAGAGAAAATGGCCTAGTGATGGATGGAAACCCCTCAAACCCCAGTTGAACATTCATGACTCCTGTCTGACCTGCATTTGCTTTAACATCCAGAGCTTCTGCCTTTACTCCTTCTTTGCAAAGAAAAATAAAAACAATTTTCATGTCAACATGAGCTAAATAATGAGGCCTTTAGCTGTGTGTGAGGCTGAATGGAGGTTTGGTTTCTGCTCCTTTCACAATATTCACAAAAAACAATAAATATGAGCTCTTTACGTTTTTAAATAAAAGAACACGAGAAAACGTATCACTGGTCCTGTTTGTGGCTTTGAATCACATTTAAGGAGACAGCATTAACAAGGAGGAACAAGAATGAATGCTTGCCAAATTATAATCTGGACCAGTCGAACTCGAACTTAAGCAGCAGAGGAGTCAACTTTGTGAGCACTATTTGCAGCACTATGCAGATTGGTGCCATTTATTTCAGGTCAAAGTAAAAGAAAAAAGAAAGCTTTTGTCTTTTGATGATCCCAAATTCTGTAGCTTCTCTTGTTTGTGCTGTGATGAATGTGTTTGTAACTAAGGACAAGACCACAGACATAAAAGTTGGGTTTGTGGCAAAGAAGATACAGAATTCTGAGGTAAAAGCAGCTTCGCTCAGCAATAAAAACAGCTGTAATCCAATCTCACCTGATCAGAACTGTTCCAACAAGGGAAATAAACACGTTCACTCTGCTAACATTCATCCAGGAGACTCCGATTCAGTTTACAGTTTCCTGTAGCACTTTGTTCAGGCTTATTCCATAAAAGACGGAAGCCGTTTTAGTTTGGGTTCAGGTTGCATAACAGATTTTTAAAGTGCATTTGTTAGCTAATTAACCAAGGGTCAAATCAAGAGATGGTTGATTTGTGCTTTGAACCTAATTTCTGAGAAGAGGAGCTCAACAGTTTCATTTTTTTATCCCCTTAAGCCAACAGGACAAAGGAGATGATTCAGTCTGCCGACAACTCTGACAACGTAATCCAGACATTCATGAGTTAATTCAACCAAAAAAATAGCTGAATCTGTGTTAGGAACAGGAATTCCAACAGAGTTTTACGGGCAGAACTCTGTTCATCAGTGTTTAGAAAGCCTTAAAATGTTAATTCCAACTTGACAAGTGGAATTTCTCTGAACTGTTTTGCAATAAATTGCTGTAAAAAGTATGCAGAGCGGCACCGTGCTGCTGCCTGACGGGACTCCTTTGATTTAAAGAGCTGGGACGGGTCCGACCTCTGATCATTCGTGGTCAGAAGTCGGACCATTGTTCTGATTCATGATGGGCATTTTCTGAACGCTCTTTAATCATCCCCCTAGCCTCTCAAACCAGCTGCATGACGTGGACTGTAAATGAGACCTGGACTGAGCGACGGTAACATCACCAATTTGGTTCCAACCAAATGAAGTCAATAGTTCCCATGGCATTTTTAGCGCGGCATGGACGTCGCCAGGATGGAACCAGACGCCGTCAGTGAGCAGAAATCGGTCCGATTTGGTCTGATCCATCGTTTCTATAGCAACCAATCTCAGCAATCAGGGGAGTTGGAAGGCAATAACCCCAGGTTCGGGTTTATTTTTCAATCAAAAGCTTTGAACATTGGATGTGAGGCTGCATACTCTACATGAGGCATCTGATTGGCCAGTTTATAACTTGAATAACTTATTATAAAGAAAAAATATCATGAGAAGAAATGAGGATTATCAAGAATGTTTTAAAAAAGAGCAAGAATGATCCTTCTGACCAATGGAATGACAGAGTGACAGCTGTTTATTTCTCTATAGAAGTCTATGGGATTTTGGTGGGTACTTCCTGTTTGGGGAGGAGTCACTCAGTCCAGTTCTACAGTCAATGATCACTACACTAACTGTAAAGCTTCAGTAAACCGCGTTTTTTTTAGTAAAAACAGACAAAATGTTGTCCCAGAGCGGAATCACATCCGTGTTAGCAGCAGCTTAAGTGAAGACACTTCAGCTGCTGTCCAAACTATTTGGACCGAGTGACGCAAACACAGAAAGCAGAAGTAGGAACATTACCCAAGTTTCCTCTGCAGACCCAGGAACATTTTTTCAAATCAGCCAACAGAGAGCTAACAATCGTAGCTGATTTGTAGAATCTGCATCAGAGGATTACTGTTTTCACTGCAAGGGCTTAACTGATCGCTCAGCTCAGTGTGGAAAATCCAGCAGCTGAAGCCTTCAACTAAAGGAAAGCGTTGGAGATGCACAACCAGTCTGGAGGGAAAGAAAAACTACAGTGACAATGTCAGCGCTCGTTGGAATAAAGTAAAATAAAACATTTGTAGTTAAAGCCAACTCATCTCTTTTTTCCTGGTCATCACCTTCTGAGGAATCATGCAGCCTTCTGTCCAATGCATTCACCTCCCTCTCCTCCAACATGCCTCCAAACGTTATTGGGGAAGCATCCACCTTTCCACCCCCTTTAAAGGCAATATGGTATCATAGCTTTGTCAGTGTAGTTCAGACATATTTCTGGGCTTTATGCATTCATGACAATGTGGCCTGTCTTATGTTGAAATGCACTGGACTGCGTTATCAGCAGACTGCTTCTCCTTTTTTTTGTTTTGTTCCACCTCTCAGATGACCATGTAAAAGCTCTGTTGAGCGTTCATGGCGGCAGTCCACTTTGCTTTTTGTCTTTTACAGACACAGGTTTGATGAAGAGGAGACCCGACAGAAGACTTCCAGGTGATGAGGTGCAGACGGTGGATGAGCAGAGACTGGTGCCGACGAAGCCTTTTTCACCGGTCGCTGTCCTCAGGGACCACTCTGATGGAGTTAAGCGTTCCCGCCGATCCATCTGGTGAAATGTTGTGTGCTTTCTTGGTTTGTTTCCAAAGGTGAACTCTATGTGTTTTTATAGTAGAAAGTTTTTCATGGACAAGATTTCCATTCAACTTGTCACCACAAATACATGTTTTTACTAAAGGCAGCCTTTCTGGAGGCTGTCCATCACATTCCCATGTAAGATCAGGGAAAATTCTCCATCTTTCCTCCAGTTGATTGACTCCAAGGCTGGAAAGAAGTGGCGGAATCTGGGGAACGGGAGGACGAAGGTGGGAGGGAGGAAGAGAAAAGGTCCGAGCTTCTCTTCCGCAACATTCTTTTCAAGAGACAGACGGCGTCCCGTTGGTGGCTGAAAGGAGTCTGGTCTTGTCTTTTCCCGACTCTCGCCGTTGTAGGATGGTTCCGCTGCTGCTGCTACTCACCCCGTCAGGTGCGTGCTCCGCCTCTCCCCGCTCCGACCCACTTTCCGAACGCCGCGAGTTCTGGCGTGAAGGGGTGCTGGGCTGATGGGGAAGCTGGCCGTTCTTCTCATCTGTGGCAGAAAAGGCGGAGGGGCGGGGCCGTCAAAGCACTATGGCGTTGTGCGGCCTTGTGTCTGTGCACGTGTGTGTGTGTGAAACCCTACCAGCCAGTGCCTGCACTGAGGGCTGATCATGGGTGCTGAGGAGCTGAGCTTGAATGGTTTCCACAACCCGCTTGAACCTGCGGCTGGGTCCTAAGAAGAGTTTGAATGAAAAATGCAGTGAGGAAGTTAAGTTTACACCTTTTAAAGACCCACCCAAATGAAAATGGTGTCATGAACATGCCATTTTTCTCATTATGGAGTACATATATAAAGGAATAAAAAACTGAATGTGGTTTATGAGCATTTCTTTATTCAAATTGTGACGGATCAGGAGCAGATCAAAACCAGCGGTTTGAAAAGCTCTCAGCTGTGGTGCAGCAACTGAAATGGGACGGCCAGAGTCTCCCTGCTCCGCTCCATTCTGATGCATCCACTGTCAGACAACTAAATCCATGAATCTTTGTATTCCTGGTCTGAGCTGGAATCTGGATCTAAACTGTGTGGCTGGATAGCTCCGATATCGCTCGCCGTTTTTGTTGCACTGGTAACATTAGCTTGGCGGTGTGAGGGGCTGTAAGCTAGCGGGAGAGAGTGTGAGCAAAGGGATGATGGGAAGTCAGAGGAGGCTTACTCTGCACCAACGGTCCTGCTCACAAGACGAATTTCAAATGAACTCCTGCCGGTCTGCAGAAACTATGTTTTAGAAATGACAGGTTTTTTGATACTGGCTAAAAATGTCACTTTTTATAATTAATTGACGACAACAGATCAAAAATATGGTCGGAATGGGACACAAGC
Organism: Oryzias latipes; assembly: GCF_053564925.1. Taxonomy (NCBI): domain Eukaryota; kingdom Metazoa; phylum Chordata; class Actinopteri; order Beloniformes; family Adrianichthyidae; genus Oryzias; species Oryzias latipes. The sequence continues at coordinate 2,812,480 of NC_136244.1, read as the reverse complement.
ATACAAAAGAAAAATAAAATGTGTTCTGAGTTGACAAAATCCTCAGTCTGGACAGACGATAAATCGATGGAGAGCCACTAAAAGCTGATCCTGATCTGACTCCCAGGAAGACCAACGTCGAGTTCTTCTTTCATTTAAATCAAGCCAAACGTACACACAAATATTTCAGGTCAGCATGTCATGCTGTCTTCCTTCAAAGACATTTTCGAAAGTTGCTTTCAAGAATTTAAACCAACAGACAAAGAAAAGAAAAAAAATCTCCTCATTGATCACTGAAAAGACTCAACTGACGGCACAATTATATCTATTTTTCCAAAGATTCTGTTCAGGAGCAACACAAAAGAACTGGTTTAATTTCATTTGTTGATTTATTTTCTTTTGAACTTTCAGGGACTTTTTTTTTCACTAACAAGAGAAAAAAAAGATCTTTTCTCCGTGTTCACTGCAAAATCAGAATCTTCAGAAAGTGAAGAGACCCTTGTTTCAAACAAACTGTCTTATTTTCTGTCTTGCAATTATAAATATAATCTAATAGGGAAAGTTTTTCAGGAGCAAAATAATCTCAAAATAATGTCTAAATAGCTAGAATTTTTTAAAATAAAATAAGAATACTTCTCAAGACCATTTATTTTACCTCATTTAGATCTTTTTTTTTTGCTTATTTAAAGAAAAGTTGCAAAATGTAAAAATTGTTTCACTTATTTTTATGGGGGCAGTTAGACACCACTTTTACAGCACCACGGACAGTGCTGAGAGTAACTCACTACAAAAATAATTTATTACAGTATCATGTTACTATTTGCAAAGCCTAATTAGTGTTATGAATTACTATTGACATTTTAGTAACAAATAAAATGGTTTCGACTTACTGAGCTAAATCTCCCGTTCAGGTTCACAAAAACACCTTCAGTTTAGTTTAGTTAACCATAAGTAAACTATTATTCAGTTTACTTTAGTTAAAGCTTCTTCTGCCCCTACCTGTTGCTGATTAGGGTACTTTTATCAGGTGTGTTTTGCTAATTAGATGCTATAATGGCAGGTAAATGTGCTCCTGTACCTAACCGTGTACCTCGTCTCTGGCTCGTCTCTGCTCTGTACCTGGCCGTGTACCTCGTCTCTACTCTTGCTCTTACACCTGGCTGTGGATCCTGTCTCCGGCTCGACCCACGCCCCCGATTGTCCCCCCAACTCCATCTTTTACTTTAAATATGTAGTTGAAGGGTTAGATAAGTTAATTATTCTCTAAGAGTTCTGGTAAATCGCCTGTCCGTCCTGGGGGAGGATCCCTCCTTCATGTGGGCACCCCTGAGGTTTCTTCGTTTTTTCCAGAATCTGTTTTTTTAGGAGTTTTTCCTTACGGTGAAGGAGGGTCTAAGGGCAAGGATCCAGTATAGCTTAGTCAGTTTGTTAGTTCAATTTAGTATTTTACTATTGAACTCTACGTATTCATGATCCTTTTGATTTTATGTTTAACTTTTTCAATCACCGATACGAAGCCCATCGAGACGACTGTTGTTGTAAATTTGGGCTATACAAATAAAATTGAATTGAATTGAATTGAAATGGCGTGTACTTATCCACCACTTCACTACCTTCTTGGAAGTGCTTTACAGTCACAATCACACACTGACGGCGGCTCTGCTGCAGGAGACAGGCGCTAACCTATAACCTTTAGGAGCAATGTGGGGTTCATTGACTTGCCCAAAGAAATTTCAGAGCAGGAACCGAATCTGCAATCTTCCAATCAGAGGTCAACAGTGCTGCACCATGTGGTGGGACACTGGCCATCTAGGCATAGCGATGAGCGCTGCGTTGTAATTAATCCTGTTTTTGTTTTGCAGAGTTATTTCTTTGGTCTTTGAGCCACACATTTTATTGGTTCCCTATTTGATCTCTGTTATTACTTTTTTTCTTAAAGACAGAACTTTATATTTTCTTTTTGATAGACTAAAGTGATACAAGTGTTAGTTCTTAGTTGTTTTTTTCCGGGCTTGCACTTTAGTAAATATAAACAACAATTTTAGTGATTATTACATCACAGCCCCCATATCTAAATGTAAAACTCTTTGTGATACTTTTTAAAATAGACTTTAATGTTACAGTCCTGGAGTTGTTAAATAGAAAGCATTCAAAGTAATATAGAAGTCATGTAACGTATTACATTTCTAAGACAGTAATGTTATAAGATAGGGGATTACTCTGAAATAACATAAACAATAATCTGTAATGGATTACAGTTTGATGAAATAGGAATTTGAACCACCGACTGTATCTCAGAACTGGACCTGGAGAATGACGTCACCTATAGAAAATGGTTTACTCCCAGCTTCAACCAAATGAAGTCATTCAGTCGCCATTTTTGTGATACCGATGTCGCCATGTTGGAACCAGACGTTGTCAGTAAGCGGTGATTGGTCTGAGACGGTCTGAGCCAACATTACTATAGCAACTACTCTTGCCAATCAGGAGTGAGCTTGTTGGAAGGCCACACCCCTTTTACTTTAAAGTGGGCTACACAAAGTCTGCCAAATGTTTCAAATATGGGACCACCTACTTTTATTGAGCAATCTGATTGGTCAGTTATCAAGAAGATGTTAAAAAGAGGTATCAGTACTCTTTGTTTGAAACGCCAGGGGAGAGGAGTCACTCGGTCCAGTTCTCTTATACAGTCAATGATTTGAACCCCCTCCCAGAGTCAGTGGTTAGTGATGGATAAGGTTTGCAGCACCACAGAGCGCTGATCCGGGTCGGATCAGGAGATGCGTTTCTGTCCGCCACATACCTGTCAGGAGCGTGAAGGTGACACTGTAGAGGCCCATCTCTCTTCTGCGGTCTCTCTCTGCTCGTTCCCGCTCTCGTTCTCTCTCCCCCTCAGAGAAACCGATTTCCACCTGCAGGTTGAAGAGAAAAAGAAGAAAACATTTAAAACAATCCAGGCTTTTTGTTGTGGGACACAAAAAAATCCTCCTCTGCACAAAGCTCTTTGTGAAAAATAACTTGTGTCTGTGCATACATTTGTGCATACGTGCCTACGACTTTCTTACCCACAGAAACAGTTTTGATTTTTTTGTGAAAATCTTTAGATAAAACTTAATAAAAAGCATAAGCTTTAAAAGCAGATAGCAGTGCACTATTCTTGTCTGTTTTGGTTATGATTTGTACATGCTGTTTGTGTTAAATAATGAAACGTTCCACCACCACCTTGTGGCTGGCGTCCATGATGAAAAAGCAGCTTGGGTCAGTGCACAGCAGGGCTTCAAACCAGAATGTTTAAACATTACACTCATAGCATCATTTATTCCTCATGAAATCTTTGTTTTCATTCATTATTTATATTAACACAAAGAATTAGACAAAAGTGTATATATATTTTTAAAATAAGATGCTAAAAAAATTGCACACAGAGATAAGTACTGGTATACAAACAAATTAAAAAAAGTATAAATAATGAAAAAGTAAATAACTGTGGGGCAGAATGTATTAAAACAAAAAAATTGTACAATTGTAAACATTTTTTTTTTATGTTTAATAAATGCTGTCTTTTAGTTTCGGCTGCATTTTGTATTTAGCCGATGCTTTGCTCTGTCTGGGTAGACGGTGGGCATAAAGAGTAATAAAATGTGCTCTTTTGACAAACAAGTTAAATTGTTTTTACCGTATTGAGTTCCACCTCTGAGACTGTGGTTTTTTTTTTTAAATGGGAGGTCAAACAGAACAGTATAAAAACACTGATATCCACTTAAGCAATGCTTGGTGCCATATTTTATCTATTAGATGTTAGTATTGCAGGGAAGCTTGACTTGTATTTAAAAAAACAGTCGTACTTGGAATTTGACAGGCTTCTGGAAGACAGACGGGCCGCCAGACGACTTGTACTCTGCCCGGAAACTGTTCTGAGACAACACGCTGTGGCTGAGGGAGGGGATCTGTGGACACAGCAGAGGAGTCGAGTCAGGGTCTGAACCCGCTGCCCGATCGAGCGTCTGCAGTAAAAGCTGACTGCACGCACAGACAGGAAGGCGTGGACGATGTCGGCCTTGATGGAGCTGAGCGGCTTGTCTCTGATCAAAACGAAGATCTGCTCGTCTTTCTCCAGGCTGATGAAGTTACCGAACCAGGACCTCTTAGCCAGTCTGCAGGTGAGACAGAAAACTTCAGTTGAGTGAAGGTCAGAATTTCAACAAACTGTGTGTTTGATCTGTATCCATCTATGGAAATAAGGTGAAAAAAGTTCATGATTTTTTTTTTGCACTGTGAATGACTTCTGTGCATCACTTCCAGCCAATACTTCAAATTAAAGCCATGTCCCACAGCCACTGTGTACATTTTATGCATAATGCACAGATAAAAATATGGTCATACGTGAATAAACGTGGAAAAAGTGAGCAAAGTTTTGGTCTTTACGTGAAATTTTCACAGATGTACCACGAAAGAACCAAGTGAAAACCACGGAAGAAGTACCAATAAACCACGCGAGGAACACGCAAACCAACGTAGAACATGAACCGTGCTTCATTATTGTTTATATGCAATTTATTAGTGATTTGTGTGACAGCTACGTAGTTTATCACATGATACGTATAAAAGTTTTACATCGGCGGTACATGCATGAAAAGTCTGTTAGACATATGTGGAACGGTCGTGGAAAGACACAAATTTGCATACAAAAATGAAACACGATTGCATAAGATTTGCACAATAATTGCGTACAAACTATGTAAAATATGCATAAAATGTGTAATTCTCAACTGACAAAAGATTCTGAACAGCTCAAAACCAAATTCATGTAAAGACTGGTCACCTTCTTCCTAACCCCCAACCCAGCTAAGGTCATTCTAATAGTAACATAAATAATAGTCACATGTTTCAAGAATACATAGGAAATAATAGGAGTTTTTCTTTTAAGTTACATGTATATTAAATACCTTCAGGGGAGGGGAATATTAATGGGATCAGGCCAAAAAACTCCTAAGCATGGAAATGAATAAAAGACAAGTCCAAACATAAAAGAACTCAAAATGAAAACTGAAGGAAGAAAGCTTCAGGTACTCACTCTGGACTGGACTCTGGAGTCAAGCTGGACATGTCCTCCGACGTGGGGACTGACAAAACAAAACAGAGAGGGCAGTGAGGGTCCATGACGAACCTTTGGTCTCATTGTCAGGTGTTGCTCATCTGCAGGCAGAAGCTCCTGGTTCTTCTCTACTTTAGATAAGGTTACAGTCCCATTAGTGGTCCCCCACGTAGGTCTGTGAAATTTGTTCTCTGCATTTGACCCCTCCCCTGGGGGAGCGGTGAGCTGCAGACACAGCCGTGCTCGAGAACCATTTGTTGGTTTGGCTTCATGCTGAGTGTAAAGCAGGGAGGCATTGGGTCCCGTTTCTATAGTCTTTGGTGTGACGTGGTCTGGATTTGAACCCACGACCTTCCACAGGACCACTGGGCCGCATAAACTTCTACAAAAGCATTACTCCTGGACTCTAACCTGCCTTCATCAATGATGAGATGACGGACTGTTGGCCCCGCCCTCTGAATCTTCACTCACCTTGCAGCTTTCGGCGGTGAAAGCGCGGGGACCCCAGCAGATTATTCTTGAAAGAGTTGAGCCGCGATCTCCAGTGGGCGGAGCCTGAGGCTGCCAAACTGCCGCTGCCGCCAGGACTGGGGGGTGGGGTTGGCGTCAGAGAGGCCCCGCTTCCTCCATCCACTCTGGAGGAAGAGGAGGAAGAGGAGGGAGGGGTGGTGGAAGATGGGTGCTGGGTTTGGTGCACAGGGGTGCCCAGCGGGGTGGGCAGCGGCGAGCCCTGTGGCGTGACCTGCGACACAGGGGCGGCAGACGAGTTAGAGGAGGAGTTCTTGGACTTGAAGAGGGACGGAGACGGGAAGTTGAAGAAGCGTGGGATGGGGGAGAGGATGGGGGAGGGAGAGGGGGAAGGAGAGCGGGGGTTTTGGAGTGGGAGGGACTTCATGGAATGGAGATGGGGTCGTTCAGCGGGACCCTTTGAAGGCAAAGTCTGGGTTTTTGAGTCGGGCGTGGAATGGACGCCCCGCGGGGTGGTGGCACTTCCTGGTTTGGGGTCTTTGGAGGAGGGAGCAGAGGCGGAGGTGACTTCTGATTGGCTGAAAGTGAAGACTGGACTCTGACAGAGGGGGGGGGAGATGGAAAGGGATGTGGAGAGATGAGACAGAAGGCAATGGTCATGAAATGTGTTTATGGGGATTCAACAAGCTTCAGGTTTTGCTCGTGCAGACGTCTACGCGAGGACGTAATGGAAACATGACGGCAAGATGGAAAAGCAGGACAAGCTTAGAAACACAGGAAAATTGCCTTTTGATGACCAAAATCCCAATGCTTTGTTGTGTATCTTTCCCTCTCTCAAGAGTCGACGTACGTCTTGATATATGGTCCACGAATTAATACATATAAGATTGGATTAACTTGTTTGTGATACGACGCAGTCCAACTGTATCGTATCTTAGAAACTCATTTTTCCAACTAAGCAACAAAAACAAATTCTGATAGAACAGCTTCAAACATACAAACAATCATTTGGGTCTTTTAGACTGTTTTGTTCTTTTTGATTAATAAAAGTGTCTTTTTAGTTTATGCGGATATCGTTTGAAGTGCTGTGAATCAAAAGATGATCATATATTTTGTGAACACATCCCTGACTGTGGTTCACCTTCAGCCAATTATTGAGCCAGCCTGGTAGCAGCTAGCTTATGATTGGACGTCTTTTTGTTTGCATCACATTTTCAAAAAAAGGCAAAGAGACACAACAGGAAGAGAAACTCACAGAGAAACTGATTATTTACTTCCTGACTGATTTTCTGCCTTTCATACCAACATAACCTGGCCCTTTTTATAAAGCAACAAGTAGAGAATGAGGTTGTGGGTCTGTTTATTTTGACATTTTTGCTCCGCTTACTTTGAGTCTTTCAGTGGATTTTTCTTTTTACCATTAGTTTATTTGTTTTACCTAGCTCTGGCATGAAAGTTCAGGTTTTGACTTTTTGCCAGAGGTTGTTCAATGGCAATGGGTGAGAGCAAAAGAAAGAATTAGAGTTTCTTACTCTGGGACTGCTGAGAGGACTGGAGGACAGACCTGTGGATGCTCCACTGACTGAGCGAGACCTTCAGAGGACAGAAGAAAGTTTCTTTGATTTCATTAACTTTTAAAAATGACCTTGATGCTTCTCAGAAAATCAAGCCTGTTGTGTTGAAACCAACTGTAACTGATAACTGGACTGAGTGGGTGTGACGTCACCCATAGAAAATGGTTTACTTCTGGCTCCAACCAAATTAAGTCAACTCAGTAGAGTATTTTTTAATGGTAGGGATGTTAGAACCAGGCAACGTCAGTAAGCAGTGATTGATCCGGGTCGGTCTGATTCATTGTTTCTATGGCAACCACTCTTGACAATTTAGGAGTGAGCTTGTTGGAAGTCCTAGCACTTGTAAGTGGGCTCGGGAAAATCTGTCAATCAAACGATTTGAACGTTCAACGTGCTCCACCTACATTTATTGAGGCATCTGATTGGCCGGTTTGTAGCTAATATAAATATCATGAGCAGCAAGAATGGTTATTCTGACCAATGGATGTTTCTCCATAGAAGTCTTTGGGATTTTGGCCTCTTGGAGCCAGCGGGTACTTCCTGTTTGGTACGCCAGGGGGGAGGGGCCACTCAATCCAGCTCTCATATACAGTCAATAGCTGAAACAGTGGACTAAGTTTATGCCTTTGACTGTGTGCGTTTGTGTCCAGGGCCTTGCGAGGCGGGGTGGGAGACCCCTGATCAGTGACACTGAGGACCTCTAAACTTTTCCTTTCTGGACGGCAGCGACTGTGGCGTGTAAGCATGGGCGAGTCCACTCGCTTCCGGGGGGGGTCTTTGGAGAAAACAACAACAGAAAGCATGAATGCATGTGGAAATATTTTTTTTTTACATTTTGTGAAGCCATTAGTTTTCGTTTACCAATGTCATTTCTGGGCGGTAGGTCCTCGTCTTCACAGCTGGGGTATCGTTCCTTCCTGTCCAACAGAAGGTAGTAGATCATTTTTTCCTGGTTTTCTCTGCAGACAGTGAGACACAAACCAGGAATGAAAAGGTGTGAAAGACAAGAGACATCAAAAAGTGAAGCAAAAAATGGAGAAAAGCCAGAAAATCCCATTCTGATGTAAGAAAGATGTCAAACTGCATTGACAGTCATAGCTATATTTATCTTTATCAACAGCATAAGAGATAATCCTTAAAGCCCAACAGACTATCAGTTCAAAGGCTTTTGTCACTTAACTGGACACCTGAAAAATACTTGTTGAAGTTCTGCAGCAGCATCTAAAAACACCTTAGAGCTGTGACTGTCATGCCAGTTTCAAACTAAACGACCTGCTGGACCGGACTCTTCTGGACTTTGATGCTTCACTCAGGACAGTAAAGGTTCTCAATCAGAGGAAGCCATGTGGCATTTGTGTGGTCAGTAATTTTATGCAAGTTAACGGTGTAAATCGTCAGTATCTTTTGTTGAATTAGTGAAAATGACAAAGACCAGTGGCATTAAAGTTAATAATGTGAACAAAGAGATCAGAGCCAAAAAGCTCATCTTGTGCTGGATTTTAAAAGTAGCAGTCGTTTTACTGATGTCATGATCCTAAAACTGAAATAATTAGTCAAAAAGAAAATGAACAAGTGATTTTATCAAAGACCCACCAGGGGTTGACATAGCCCAGAAATTTGCACTGGCCCACAGGGCCAGTAGTTTTTGAAACTTACTGGCCCTGCCTGAAAGTTACTGGCCCGACACTGCGCATAGCGGGACCCGCCGCTCCGCAGGTGCTTGCAACTTTAGGGGGGTCCGGGGGCATGCCCCCCCGGAAACTTTTAATATGGTGCAATTTGGTGCATTCTGGTGACATCACTTATTTCTACACTTTTCAATGACTGAAAATAGACCATATCAAACTTAAATCTGCTCTAGTCTGTTTCAGATGTTTTGAGGAGAGCACTACAGTGTAGTAGGTAACACTAGTTCAGAAGTTTTCATGGTGCTTTTAACGGCAAATATCGCAATAAATCATAAACCTTAAATGTGTTAAAACAATCTAATGGCAGCTTGAACCATTTAACGAATCAAATAAATCCCTTAATGCATTTGACCAATCGGATGGACGCCTTCACATTGTTGACCAATCAGATGGAGCCCTGTTATGATAGATGTTTGTAACCTATGTCAACGTGGGTCATTTGGAGTATAATTTTTAAACTGGGAATGGTTATTTGGTTATTTTGCTGTTTGTTTATATACCGCAAATTATATCGTTATCGCAATTTTAATCTCTGATATCGCATATCGCGAGTTTTCCTCATATTGTGCAGGTCTAACTGAGATCATTCAGCTAACTAGAAATACTTACTGCTTACAGTGTTGTAAAGAAAAACAAAATTAAGTAGTTTAACATTCTACTGCATTTGAGTCTGAGATTCAGGTATTTGGAGTTGCCTTTGATTCTTTGACATTCAGCTTAAAGCTTAGTGGATACAGTTTCATCTTCAATGCATTCATTAAATATCTTGCTGTCCATACTACTAATTATACCAACTACTCCATCCAACATATTCCTTTCTATTCCTGCCATGTCTTCCACATCTCTGACATGCTTCAGTCTCTCTTCAGTGACGGTGTTGGATTTATAATCAAATGTTGTAATAACCCACTGGCTTGTGCCTTCGTTGTTGCTGTTTAACATTGTTTTGTATTGAATTGTTACATTCAATAAAGTTTGAAAAAAAAAAAATTGAGTGAGCGCGTGCCGCGTGGTGCTCGGCAGTGAAAGCCGCGCGCGCGCAGGCGGGAGAGAAAGAGAAGTGATCAAAGGTTTCCCATAGAAACCCTTGAAGTCTGAACACAGGACTAGCAGAAAAACTAAATTATGAAGACGAGGTAAATCTACACGTTTTCGCAAAATTTACTTTATTGAAAAAGGTGAAGAATATATAAACCGTTAGATATTTTAGTGGCCCGAGCGGACAAGTGAAAAGTAAAGTCTTGTGGTCCGTACTGCTCGAAAAACAGGACCGGGCCAGCGGACAAATGGCTATGTCGAGCCCTGCCCACTCTGTTCATCTGTTGATCCATTTTCAAAGTCGTCTTTTAATTATGATTATGCAGTTCTTAGCCAAAATCAAATTATTTTGTGTCATTTTCTAGGACATAGTTTCTGCAAGGTGGCAGGAGTTCATTAGAAATTTGTCTCTGAGTTGTGGGCGGGACTTTTGGCACGGAGCAACCCCACCCTCACTTCCCCTCCCCGTTGCTGAGAGCTTGGAGCAGGGAGCGTGTGGTGTCACAAATACGCTCTTCTTCCAACTGCTTTTTCTTTTGTCTGCTCCCGATTCACAACAATTTGAGTCAAGAAATACTCAAAAATGTCATTTTAAGCTGAATTTTCCGAATAGGCGTCCTCCATCATTAGGAAAGAAAAGGGTCTTTAACTCCACTTATTTTCCACACATTGTGAGGAATGACTGGCCCAGGCTGACAGATAGAACGGGACACCGTTTGGAAAAAAACAAAACAAAGCAGAGTATGAAAACGCTGCCTGGGTTTTGTTTGGATCCCTTTCTGTTGTGTATCAGTAGCATCTCAGCATTGTGCAGCCAGCAAAGAGGCGTTCGCTGAAAGCTGCTCACTCACTCCGCACTGGTGAGATCCTGTGTGAGTTTGACCCGGTCCCTAAAGCACCCCAGCGAGTACATGCTCTCCAGGACGTCTGGGTCCAGTTCTGTCAGGGACAAGATCCTCTTCACGCACACCAGGCGAGGGGGAGGCTGCTCTGGGCATGGCTCGTTACGACCCCCCCTGATGGAAGAAAGTTTGTTTTTACTGGAAGCAGAAGTGATGCAGACGAAAAATTGCAGAGGCTGGATTTTGGGTTTAGAAATCCATCATTAGGAACCACTGACTGTAAATGAGAACTGGACTGAGTGACCCCTTCCCCTGGCATTTCAGACAGGAAGCCAAAACCCCATGGACTTCAATAAAAAAAGAAATAGATACTAGAAGGGTCTGCAGTTCCAGTAGAAAATGCAGGGTTGAATGCTATATTGCTGAATGAAAAGGAAACTTAAAGGGTAACAATAATGGGTAAAAAAATAAAAATAACTAAATGATCATAAATGAAGTAAAAAAACAGCACAATAACAAAAATATATATTTTTGTGAAAAAATGCCAGAACTGGGGAGCTTCTGCACCAAGGATTCCCCATGTATTTCAATGGAGGCAAAAATTCTGGAAATCTTGAAATGTCTTGAAAAGTTCAGAAGGTTTGAAGGAGCAAAAGTCATAGCTGGAAAAAGCTGAAAGAGATGAACAATTTAATAGTTCAATGGTTAAAATAGCAGAAAAATTGGAGGATTTAAGCGGAAAAAACTTTGGCGGAAGATACTAGAATAAAGAAAGAGAAACAGGAAAACTATGGGTTGAAGGATTTTTAGCATTCAACCCATTAGTCAAATTAGATTTGGCCAAAATGGCGACTGAATTGACTTCATGTGTTTGGAGCCAGAAGTAAACCCGTTTCTGTGGATGACATCACATTCACTCAGTCCAGTTCTCAGATACAGTCCATGTTTGGGACAGAGGTGGACAATTCTAAATACCTTATAAAGCTGCTTTTTCAGTCATTTTCATAATCAGATCATCAGAGGATTTTTACAGTAATTTTTTCTCTAAAATGTGGTTGGGTTGTATCTCCCATCTAGGAAATCTGCTCCCAACACTTGAGTTAAAACAACTTCAGACAAAATTTTCTCAAAAAAAATGTTAAACAATAAGAAAAGTCATATTTTAGACCAAATCCCAACTTTTAAATGAGTAAAAATGAAGGCGAAAACATTAAAACTTTTTTCTTTTGCACACTTAATGTTTTCAGGCAGGCCCCACTTTTGTTCTTCCTCATCTTTGTTCTGTCATGTCTGTGTAAGGAGGCTGAGGGAAACAGCTGAAAATAGATCAGTGTTCACCCACCTGAGGTTGTTTTATCAGGACTATGCTGCACCGAGACGCAAGTACAACATCCTCAGAAAATTAGCAGATGATGCACGATGTGAGACAGTTTGGAGGGGGTTTTTGTTTTGGATCTCTTTACACTAATTTCAAACAATTGGACTTTTCCATGATAACTGTTGGGCTTGGCATCCTGAAAAAACAGCCACATTCATTACAAAGGGGGATTTGGACACAGACAGAAAAGGGTAAATGTACTTACAGGTACCAGGCGTGCTTCTGGATCGCCTCCAGCTGTGACAAAGACATTGGACAACATTACATCACGGACAGAAAAATGCCATGAAGGCCATCTGGCCTGCACCACAGGCCTTACATTGACCTAAAGAAGGATTTGTTCAGAGACCTGAAATGACATTTTTAACTATAAAAGTTAATTAACATTTATTTGTTAGGCCAAAACATATATTAAAAAAATCATTTGTAGTTAACACCAAACAAGTTCCATAAAATTCAAATGAAAGCATTTTAGATTAGGCTTTCTTTTTAGCAATTGCTGTTCTTGGTGAGTTCCTATTTTCATGACCTCCAGGAAAGTTTTCCTGCAGCTGCCCCTTCGTCTCCTCTCGCTTCCTGCTGCATGATCCTCCCTGCATTAAAACTAGCATCAGCGTCTCCTGGGGCTGAAGTAATGGAGCAGCAGCGCTTCATGTAAAACTGGGCTTGCTGCAAAAGCTGTGTCTGCTTGAGGGGAAGGCAAAAGCAGCTGCATGAAGCGGAAGCTTCCCCTGCGTTCATATGCTGATGAAACACAGTGGAGGCGCTTCCTTTGTCGTTCTTTGCTGTTGAGGAGAAGTGGGTTAACGCCAGAGCTGCATATAGACACAACGATGTGAAATCTGTCTCTATTTTTGCAGATCTGGGCATGAAAGCAGCAGGCAGAGACAGGCAGAGAGAGTGTCTGACCTGGTTTTAGGCTCCATTAATCAACAGCTCATCAAACAAACTTACAGCTTTGATTAAATCTGAGCTTTCGTCCCCTGTGACTTTTTTTTTTACAAGCCCTTCAACCCGCTCTGCCTCTCCAGCCCACTTGTTAAAGGGCGATCAGAGAAACTTGTCCAGGAGACACTTTGCTTCTTTAGACCTAAAACATTTGCTCTTTCTTTGCTCCAAATCTCTACTTCACCTTTTTTCTTGTTTTTAGAACCTGAAGGTCAACGTAGGTCAATCACATTTAAAGGAAGAAGGATCGGTTTTTATTTGGCGAGTTGGGCCTTAAAGATCCACTCCAATAAAAATGGTGTTTTTAGTGTTTTTAACTCTTTCTTTCCTGGTGATGGAGGACATATTTAAAGAAAACTGAGCTTGAAATTGCATTTCTGAGTACTTCCTTAATCAAATCGTCGTGAATCAGGAGCAGAAGGAAAAGTGCAGTGGGAAAAAGTTTGAATTTGGTAATCTAGTTTTCAATCATGGATGACGAGAAATGGGGGCGGGGTTGCCCGTGGCAACAGTCCCGCCCACAACTCAGAGGAGTTTCTGATGAACTCCTGCCGCGCTGCAGAAACTATGTCCCAGAAAACGACGCAGATTTTTTACAATTTTGGCTAAAAATGGCATGATCATAATTGAATAGATTTTCAGCAAAGTTCTGACCTGCAGACAACTTGACCTCAACTTTCAGCGCCGCAGAAGGATACGGACCTTAATCTAATGTCTGCAGAAATAACATCAAAGAAAACTATAAACTCTGTCTAAACCTAGAAGAACGGCTGTTAATCAGCAGAAGAATGAATACCAACCTTGGTCATTCGACAGAATGAATTATTTTATTTTATTTCACGGCATTACCTTATTCTAAAAAATTAAAATTAAAAAAATGCTTAATCAATTATTGAAACTGGTTAAATTGATTGATTTCTAATGATATTACCTCACTTGCTCCAAAAATCGAAAAATTGATTCATGATTTTTCCTAATGTAATTTTGCAAATATTTTAACTTTGATCTTTGATACTTGAACCATTTTTGCTTTGAAGATTTTTGAAGCAGTGTTATGTCTATTTTACCGATATAGTATTATTTTTTAATCAATGACTTTTATAAGTAACATAATCTGCATATATTTTGAATTACTGATCTGCATTTGCCATGTTGATTTCTAAAATAATTATTTTTACATAATAATTTAAGTAATTAATCTTTGTCATGTGCTTTATTGATACTTAATCATTCTTTATTCTGTCTGATAAAAGTTAGGAACCGGATAATGATAAATCATGTTATAAAATGGTTATAGTATAACGGGGTGGGATTATAGAAGTTCGCTTCCTTCCACTCCCTTTCAAGCAATATTTATAAATATGTCTAATTATCCTCAGTTTGATAGGTCATTGTATGAATGTATAACTGATGATTGTAATGTTTTTGTGTGTTATTCTTATTTGATTGCTTGAAATAAACCATTTCAAATCAAATCAAATCAAAATCAAAGGTGAATGCTTTATAGAGAGATCAGAAGATGATCGGAGTGGGACTTTAAGAAGAGCAAAACCCATCGTATTTATCTCAAATACACAATGTTCATGCTTTTGTTGTACATAGGCATTCTAGATGCTATGCAAATGTGGTAAATATTCACTAACTTTGCACAAACGTCGGCAAACAAATTGGAAGTATTTGGTTTTGCAGAAACTTGGATCTAACTAAGGTTTTAGTGGAAACAATAAAACAAAAGAAAATTCTCCTAATCATTAGAGCAACAGGCTGTGTTTCTGTCTCATGAAAACTTTTGTTAAAAAAAAGAAAATCCCGAAAATGAACAAACACAACACCAGAGGAACACATGGGTGTTTTGGTGACAAAAAGCTGAGCCTTTCTCACACTGCGTCCGTTCTCACCGAGAGTCTCTTGTCGGGGTCGACCTGAATCATCCCTTTGAGCAGAGCCTGGCAGTCAGGCGGGATGAAGTGAGGCATGTGGAAAACGCCGCTCTTCACCTTCTCCAGGAGCTGCCGCAGGTTGTCGTGGTCAAAGGGCAACGCGCCCTGGAAAGAGATGCTTCACGTTTAACAAAACATAGCGATATTTCATTTCTTATGACTGTGAGTGGCATCCTCCTTCTTTCTAACAAAGTTTTCCTTTTAAGTGATTGGTCAGATCATTTCAGCGTTAGAAAAGACTGCAGATGTGGCTCTCACATCTTTGGCCTCAAACCTTTTTTTTGTTGCTGTTTGCCGTTTCATGGTGACCCAGAAACCATATATACCTTTTGTTTTTAGGACTTAAAGGTAGACAAAAGAAGCTTTCACATGTGATGCACATCGATAAAGGAAAGCTGCCAGTAGTGATAGTTTTTTATAAAGTTCCCCCCATTGGTTGTACATGAGAACTGGACTGAGTGACTGTGACGTCACCCATAGAAAATGTTTTACTCCGGCTGCAACCAAATCATGTCTTGGGATCCGCCATGTTGGAACCAGAAACCATCAGTAAGCAGTAATTGGCCCGAGTTGACGTTTCTATGGCAACCACTCTCACCAGTTAGGATGCTTGTTGGAAGCATCCTGACTGGTGAGAGCGATTGCTATAGAAACGTTGACTCTGACCACTCTCACTAGTCAGGATGCTTGTTGGAAGGCCACACCCCTACCACTTAAGAGCAAGCTACAAAAAATCTGTCTATCATTTTGAACGTGAGACCACCTACTTTCATTGAGGCATCTGATTGGTCAGTTTACAACTTGAATACCTTGAACTACAGTAACAATGTGAGAAAAAAAGAGAAATATCATGTTAAAAAAGGTATCAGAGCAAGAATGGTTATTCTGACCACTAGAATGAAAAAGCAGCTTTTGATTTCTCTATAGACGTCTATTTGGAACAGCAGGGGAAAGAGTCACTCAGTCCAGTTCTTCTATAGAATCAATTACACAGTTTTCACAATAATAAATGAAAATAACGTAAAATTTTGTGCACTTTTCACACCATCCCCAAAATAAAGTCGACAAATTTATTTCACAATTAAAATTTGGCCCAAAAGGAAGAAGTTTTCTGAGATTTTTTGTTGAAATTGTGCAAAGAAACAAGTCATGAATTGTGCAGAACTGCCTTTTTTTCATTAAATTGTAGAAGATTTAAATATTGTTAACATTAAATTCTGTTAACTAATTTTTGGGAAAACAATACATTATTTCCGTGCAGGCTTGAGTCTCGCTTTTGCTCATTTTAATCCCTCTCTTTCTACTTATAGTGACTCCATCCATCCATCCATCCATCCATCCATCCATCCATCCATCCATCCATCCATCCATCCATCCATCCATCCATCCATCCATCCATCCATCCATCCATCCATCCATCCATCCGTCTTCCTCCGCTTATCTCGGACCGGGTCGCGGGGGGAGCAGTCTAAGATGTTACTCATAGTGACTGTTTTTATTAATTTTACTGAATAACCATCACTTTATTTCCTATTGTGGATTTTTTCATCTGATATTTGTGTCTGTGGGGAGTCTACGGCAAGATGCACGAGGGTACATTTTTGTGAAGCTCTGCTGCTGATGGAAATTCTTCATCCTCCAATCCGTTTTGTCCCTTTCGGGATCACGAGGCTGCTGGAGCCAGAGCCACTTGCAGGTGAAGGCTGGGAACATCCTGGACAGGTCGCCAGTCTGTCGCAGAGCCACAATCACACACCACATTCACACCTGTGGACAATTTAGAGTGACCAATGACTATGAAGCATGTTTTTGGACGGTGGCAGGAGTCCCCGGAGAAAAGTCACGCATGCACAGGGAGAACATGCAAACTCCACACAGAAAGGTCCCCCATTGGTGTTCTGGTTCAGGTCCCCTAGCCAGGACTTGAACTGGGGGCCTTCTTGCTGTGAGGCAAGAGCGCTAAGCACTTTGCCAACATGCAGCCCCCTGATTGAAATTATATCACTTTAAAAAATGAAACAAACAAAAAAAAAACGTTTTACCACAAGCAGCGCGAAGAGGATGACTCCACAGCTCCAGACATCAGCTCTGCGTCCATCATACTTCTCCCCCTGGAGAAACAAGCAGGCAAAGATTAGACGCACTGCAAACACACTCATACAACCATGCACAAGGGAGACGCTTACCCGTATGACCTCTGGGCAGGCATAATGAGGAGATCTGCAGGAGAAAAACAGAGTCTGTAAACTCCTTCAGCTCCACACTTGACGAGAAGGTGAGGTTACGCACCCGCAGCTGGTTTCCAGAAGACTGTCCCCGACTTGGAGCGACGCCATGCCAAAATCTGCTATCCTTATGTTGTTCTTCTCATCCAGGAGGAGATTCTCTGGCTTCAGGTCTCTGTGGCTGAACAAAGACATGTAAACACTCAGACAGACAGCTGCGCTCAGACCTTCTGTGTTCCTTCTCGGCTGCAAACGCACACGTTTTGCAGCGCCTGTTTGCACTGGGAGCTCGGTTGTTTCGGGAGTTTGAGGCAATACTTCTGACACGTGTTGACATTGTAATGATGAGGAACTGGGGAGATGTTTACACTGTTCTTGGTGGTGAGGAGGAGGGAGCAGGGCGAAAGTCTAGACATGATGCAGTAATATTCATGTCCACATCCTCCTTTTCTCTTCTTTTATGTTGACCTGCAACTACGTTCTCCTAAAAAGCAAAGGTTTCATTTGAAGGACAAGCTGGCGAGAGGCCAGAGGGTCCACTGACCATATGGAGTGGCTGTGGCAGAAGTCGAGGGCGGAGATGATTTGTCTGAAGAATTTCCTGGCCTCTTTGGGGGTCAGCCGGCCTTTCTTCACCAGATAATCGAAAAGTTCTCCACCAGACACGTGCTCCAAAACCAGATAACTGGGAGATAAGCAGAAAGATGAAAAGTCTGTTTTATTTCATCTCAGCTTTAGTCCAGAGGCAATGCAGCGTTAATATTATTATTATTGTGGATTTTAATGAATCAGTTTGCAGAATGGAGCAAGATTCCGACATACTTACAGGTATTTGTTATTTTCATAGACATCATGCAGCTTCAGAACATGAGGGTGCTCTATTAGTTTAAGAATAGCTATTTCTCTCTCCACCTGCACAGACAGAAGGAGGACGCAGAGAAAGGTTAGGAGCACAGAGAAGGTTGCAAAAGACGGAGAAGAAAATGTCAGACAGGAGGAAGAGGGCGAGCGTGTCGTTGTGCATGGAGAGGGAAGGAAGAGACGGAGGAAGGAGGTCAAACGTTGAGAACGTCTCTAGCAGACTATTATTTCTTATTCAATCTAGAATCTAAAGACAGAGATGACTTTATGGTTTCATCACAAAGACGTCAGATGTGACCTGAGAGTTTGTAGCTCCTCAGAGCCCCCCCCCCTCCATTAACTCAGGTTTAGCAAATGCCCACTGGCAGACCAATGAGGCAGGGGCTCGCCGTGCCACATGTGGTTAACTTCAGGAGAGGCTCTTCTACCGCTTCAATTCTGGGATTGTTCATCTGCAACGTCCAACCGGATTCAAGGACAACAAGGAAAATGTTTGTTCATGGAGGAGTGACAAATCCCCTCCATAGGCGGAGAGCAAAGCAGTTCTCAACTCCACCAAGTTTCTGTCAGCTGGGAGCCAAACAGTTGTTTTGGGAACACACAAGAGAAGCTCCAGCTCAAACCAAGTTCTCCGGCCCGGTCCAGAAAGCAGACCAGCGTCCCGGCATCTTTGCTCTTCACCGGGATGCGGTCGTTAGCTTCCCGGAGTCTGGTTCCGGCGTCCGGACCTCTTCCTCTGATCACTGCTCTCAGCTTGCTTTTGTCTGACCAGACACAATGAAGTTGGAGAAGAATAAAAACTACAGGTTCCTGTTTCAGCTTTAACAGCTGACTATGCCAAACACTTACAGCTCAGATCCTGTCAGGATGGAGGAAAATTCCTTTTACGTCAACGTTTTGATGCAAATCCCAGCTTTGTGCTCAAAGTTTGACTTTTTAAAGCCCCTCCTGTGTGTCGTTACAGCTCTCTGTGGTCCACAACATGACCTAAAACCGTCTTCCATGGCAGCCCGGCACAGCATTGATTTGCTCCCCACGTTGATGGTGGTGGTGGGGGGGGGGCATTGATTATTTGATGTTACATTTGTGCTCTTCTTTAAATAGGCTGTTTAGGCCTATGTAAGCAGCTTGATAAAAGTCTTTTGTGAAGCTCAAAAGAGGCGCACAAAAGACAAACATGGTGGAGGTTTGGTCGTGTCACAACAGCAGCACAAGCTACCCAGAATGCAGTTCAAGAACCACAGGAGAAACTCTGCAGCACCGTTTCGAATGAAGAAGGTGAGAGAAGTTTCCCTTCGGTTGATTGTGTTTCAGCTCACACCAAAGAGCTTAATTAACAGCCTGAAATCCGTTCTATTCTTCAGAGTGGAGTCACGGTGCCCACACACTCCACTTCCAACACACTGCCGGACTTTTCTTGGCAAAAATAAAGGCCTCTTTCCCTCTGCAGAGTGAGCTTCATATTGAGAGGCTTAGTGGCTAACAGGCTCAGGAGATGGACTGATAGGAGAATCACACCGTACCTTAGTGAGAACTGATTCGGAGAGCTTCTCCCGGTTCACGATCTTTATGGCCACCTTCTGCCCCGTGATGCAGTGGACACCCAACTTCACCAGCCCTGGGAGGCACACAGACAGTCAGACTGCGGGAGGCAAACCTTTGATGATCATGAATCATGGTGGAAACCGGAAGGAAGCACGTCATGAATTATTGAGAGAGCTTTACTGACAGTGTCACACAGGCTGCTCAGTTTTAGGAGGCAGCAGGGAGGCCTCCATCCTCTCCAAATACAAAAATGAGCCTTGAATCTCCTTAGAGACCCCGCGAGAAGACTGTGGGGATTAAAACCAGGAGGATTTAGACAATGAAAAGGGATTACAGCATAGAATCTGGATATTAAACGGAGTGATTTTTGCGTTGGGGTGTAACGGTGTGAAATCCACCTCGCTGTCTCTCTCTCTCTCTCTCTGAAACCAAGCAGGGAGGGCTCCTACCTGTCTGCCCCTTCCCGAGGGTCTTCTCCAGCCGGTAGGGCCCCACATACTGGTTGGACTGGCCCGTCGTGACTTCTTTGCTGCTCATTCTTCCTGACAGATGACAGATCCCTGGAAATGAGGCGAATCAAGACGGCAGCTCCGCGCGTAAAAACGCGGCGCCGCGCATCCCCGGCGGCTGCGGAGGACTGGTCGTGATGTGGAGCCGGGCCCTGTAGGCTACTCCCATACACTTGTCATGCGGTCAGACCCCCACCCCCCACCCCCCACGCTAAGTCCTTTTTACTCTTGTGCCTCTTCTCTGTTTCCTTTAGTGTCTTCATCCATTTGATTTTCCTTTTTTTACGCAGAGCGTAACTCACCGGGGGATGGATAAGGGGCGGTTTCCCAAAAGTGAATTCAAGCCCCCCCCTCCCTTCTATACAGTTTAGAGCCAGTTGATTCAGCTGCAGCTGAAGAGGAGAAAATCTGCTCCCGTTCCGGACAGGAAGCCTACATTTGCCAGAGATTGATTTCCGTAAAAGCAGAGTCTCAAATATCCCAACTCAGAGAGGCGTCGCTGATTCCATGCTGATGCTCGGATCGATATCAGGGACCCCCGTCCTGCAGAAAAGCCCCCACCGTCCCGCACTCATTCCGGTTCCACCGTGGCGCGGGGCCTCGCGAAGGTCAGGATCCGCGCGTCTGTGGGGATGCGGCGTCGTTAGGCTGTGATCTGCGATCGCGGCAGCATCAGCCAGAAGAATGGCTTTTCCAATATCCGGTGCACACTTTGATCCCCCCAACCCCTAACTCCCCCTTACCAGCCCTCCATCATGAAAAACAGAGGAGTAGCGTGAAGGAGCCGGCAGCCTCCGGGCGGAGCAGGAGGAGCGCGCGGCGCCCAGAACAGCAGCGGCGGCGGACCGGGGGGCTGCTCGGTGAGCCGCGGTGGGGGGGTTAGCGCTCGTTTCCAGGAACAACAAGCATCTTCCACTCTACGCCTCTCCCTCCTGGCCGGTTCACGTTATCACAGCATCTCCTCCGCCTGCAGCGAGGCTTCCTGGAAACAACAAAACACACAATAAATCCTAAAATACTAACAGTTTTTTTCCCAAACAGCCACAAATCCACACTCACGGGGGGGTTCTCACTGACAGGATGCCCTACTTTGCTCTCTGCATCCCCGTTCGCCTCCCTCACTCCTCATTCAGCTGAGCTTCCTGTTCTCCATCGGGCAGCATCAGCATCCGGGTTCCGCGGCTCCGGCCCCACCCTTCTCCACTCTGCACTGCCGCCTTTCCATCCATCCAAGGCGCTGCTTCACTCTGAGCCCCCCCTGGTATGAAAGACAGAATGAAAATGCAGACATTCGTTGATCAAATATGTTTGACAGGATTGGTTTGATCCTAGAGGTTATTTAATAAAAGATTTTCAGGAAATACCTCCTGCATTTTTATTTTAAAATGGCATTTTTTATTTTTATAGGATTCATGATGCAAAAACAAAAAATCCTCACTTTTTATCAATAATTCCACATATATAATTTCTGTTTTATTCATGCCCATTCTTCTTCTGCTATTAAATCGACGGAGGAGTCCCTCAAGGCTCCGTGTTAAGACCACCTGCATTTTATTTCTTGTACTGCAGCTTCTCACTAATTTCTAATATCAGGAAATTGTTATTTATTTATCCCACAATAAAAACAGGAATATTAGTCTTAAAAATCACTTTTTTTAAAAAGTAGTTAGGCTGAATTCAAAAAGCCATTTTGGTTTTTGGTTCAATTTAACAAAATATCTAAAGTCCCACTCCAATCATCGTTTGATTTATTTTTAAAGCATCTAATTATGATTATACAATTTAAAAAAAAACGGTGTTGGTTTTTTACAACATAGTTTCTGCAGAGCGGGAGGAGTTCATTTGAAATTTACCTTTGAATAAAAAATAAATACTGACCGATCCAGCGTGTATTCTGTGTCCACTAATACAATCTTTTTCCAACTGCATTTTTTCGTCAGATCCTGATTCAGAGTGATTTGAACTGGAAAATACTCAGAAATGCAGTTTTAGGCTTTATTCTCTTTATATATGTCCTCAATCATCAGAAAGACAGGAAAATGTTAATAACACAAAAATCACGATTTTCATCAAAGTGTATGTTTAATGCTCAGGTTTTTTAGTTTCTATTCAAATGACAGTTTTATTATTTATCATTTGTCAAATGATAAAAAAAACTTGTGACAAAATAGACCAATGACATGAAAAGGAACACAAACATCTTTTCTTGACTGCTTCTGGTTTTTAACACAATAAAGTAGCCTTTCTGCCTTTTTTTGGACACAACACACATGAAGAAGTTGCTCATTAACAGCTAAAGGTTTGCATTGAGACTAAAAAGACAATGATGTGACGGCGACGACACTGGCCACACAGAGGGATCATAATGTACAAAAGCACTACAGCCCCCATCAGTGCGTGTGATTAAGGTTCCCATTGTGATTTCTGAGATCTTAATCCCCTTTTAATCTTAATCTCTTCATCAGTCAGGTTGGTGCAGCTCAGATTATCTAACAATGCCTTGTGTGAGGATGTAAGTCAACCACAGTCAGATTATCTCTGATAGCGATTGCGTCAGGACCTTTTTTAAGACCTCCATTTCTGTAGATTTGACTTTTCATGAAAAAAACCCTCTTCTTTTCATGTTCATCCACGTGCTGTCAGTGACACTGTTTTGTTTAGTCATGTGTGTAGTTGTCATTCCTGACCAGGAGGGGGAACCGTGCGGGGGCCTTCAATGTCCTGATGGTAACTTTATTTGTCAGAAGTGATATATTTGTGAGTATAAATACTGTAGGACCAAATATTTGTGGCTTTAAAATCCATTTGATGATAATGTAATTACTTTGATAATTTTTTTTACATTTATGATCCATTTTACTGCTTTAAATCAGATGATTTGGTAGCTCAGATCTACACCCTGACACTGTCTTTTGAAGCACAACAAACACACAGGTCTGCATGTTCTTGGAATTAGGCTTCGGAATTGCTTTGGATTTTACGAGCGAACGTCCATCCTGCAGCAAAGCATTTCCTGTTTGGGGTCATGGGGGTCGTTATTCCTGTGTGAATGCATGCAGGGTTCACCCACAGAGGATTTCACAAAAACAGCACCAGTGTGCCTTTGTTTTTTTCCTGTTACCAACATGTTTTTCCGATGTTCTCCTGCATTAAATGTTTATGTACCAGACTTTAAACGTGACGTTTCTCAAGACTAAAACAAAACAAAAAAACTCAAATCAAAAGCTTTAATAGATCAACTTTAGAAATAATGTCGAATTTTCTTTCAAAAAATATAAAGTTTATGTTCTGTAGCATAAAACAAACTTAATACCAAATACATAAATCAACAAAAAATGTTTTTATTTACGCCTGTAGTGTAAAGTTTTTTGTGGTATTTATCTTTTTTGTTTAATTTTACATAAACAACATAAAACAATTTTACGAAGGAGTTTTTGGGGTTGGATGTCAAAATGACGCAGTTCTTCCAAGTTTCCACCAGGGGGCAGAACGGAGTCATGGCTCAGCACCATTGACTTCACAAGCACCTAAACTTTTCCATAGACAAAGCCTGACTTAAAAAATACTCTAAAAAACTGTCCTCAATTTCAATGAAAATAAATCTAGAGGAGAATTTATGGATTGTTAATTTATTTAAATACTTAAATAAACCAAATAGCTCAACGCTGTGCTTCTAGAGACACACAGCCAATCATCTGTTCTTAACGCTCTACCTTTAAATAAGTCATCCTATGACAATCTGGGGGACCCTTTTTCTCTAATAAATGAAAATGCTCTGAAATAAAACGTCCTCGTGAATCATTTAAAGTTGGTGTAGAAACGTGTTCTACAAAAGGCCAAAGCAGCAGGTTGTGTCCTCATAGTTACATTTTTACAGTTATCAGTGGAGAGAAAAACATCTGCAATCTCTCAGAACGTCGTCATGTTGTGTTGTTATGTCTTTTCATGCACCATGTCTTTGTGGTTCGAGTTTGCTAATCCGTATTTTTTATTTTTATTTTTTTTGCGAAACAGCAAACATTTCTAGTCAAAACTTTGTATCAGCTTTGCAGTGAGACTGAACTTGAGCGCCCTCTGGCGGTGGAAAAGGCCACAGACGTGTTCAGTAGTCTGCATGCTCCGATTATCCAACCAAAGCTGTTAGTGCCTGTGTGTGTGTGTGCGTGCGTGTGTGTGCGTGTGTGTGTGTGTGGTTTTTATCGGGTTTGTGCATTTGTATAAAAAAATTGAAAAAAATCATCAGAACTTTCTCTGTTAGCAGTCAGGAGGGAACAGGACCTGAAATGTCCCCTGTTTAGTGGACGATTGATGGAGCTCCAGGCTTCAGAGGACGGGAGACACCGTCTTTCCTGTGTGATCAAGGTGATGCAGGAGACGAAAGGAAGCATCCATTGACTTTAAAACCAATGGAAAGCTGAACACTTCCCCCAAATAAGAAGCACCATGTTGCATGTGTTGAAATATCCATCGTTTCTATGGCAATGGCAACGGACTCTGAGCGACTCGGGTCCATGACTGTCGACTGGACGGCGGCGCCTGTTTCCGGAAGCAGGGTTGAGAGATTTGGCCTCTTTTCGCTAGAGTCTGAGGTAAGGCGTTTTCCAGTGAGCAATAAATATTCATATAAATGTAGTTGTGCGTTTACTGTGTCCCCATAAAGGCAGATTATGTCTGCATGTATAATAAACTTGCACACATGCTTTAAACCTTCATCTCCTGCAGTCCGGCTGTGGGTAACAGAAGGGGAAAGACTAATCGGGGAACCCAACTTCACCCCCCGCGGCTGGATTAGGTCAGCTGAAGGCAGCTGACGCCTTACCGCCTGTTTGTGTCCGGGTCAGTTTTACCTTCCTCATGTCCACTTTTGGCCACATTGCCTCAAAAAGTTGAAAATTTATGAATACATAAATTACTTTTGCTGCTTCTGCTAAAAGACCTCATGAGCTGAAGGTACTTCCAGAAACGTCACGGGTGTAATTTTGCCATTTGGCATTTACGTTTTTATTTGCACGACAACAGGAAAATCGGACAACATCTGACATTCATTTTAATTGCTTTTAGAAATGTGATTCATGTTGAAGTAAAAAAAAAAGCAGAAGTACTCATCTGAAATCTTTATCAAAATGTATAAATCCTTGATGACAATGTCTGCACAGATGTTTGTTTCTTGTCTAGAAGACGAGGATCTGAATGCTGCTACGGAGCAATGAAGGTCCTCTGTGTGTAGTCCATGACAAAGTCTGTCATCTTTAGGATAATTGTTGGTTTTATTGCGTGTTAAAGCGTGTGTTCACCCTCTCAGAGGGTCCCAGATCTGTGTTAAGCCTAGGTCATCTGCATCTGGGTGGAGGTGCTGTGGGTTTTTGGGTCGTCCGGGCCTCTGGAGGGTTGTAGAGAGGAGCAGCTGCATCTTAAGGGGAGCTCAGGTGTGCAGTTCCCTCGAGGCCCGTGTGGCCCTCTGAAGGGACGTACCATTGTCATGCATGAGGTAAGTGTATCTTGAAGGATTTGTAAGGATAATGAAAGCGCTTGTGCTGTCATACGGGGGTCTAGCACCTCACTCTGGGGCATTGGCCACGTAGGGGTGTGCACATGCACACAAACTACACTCTGATCGTCTAATTTGCATATTTCTTAGTCAGGCGCTGATCAAAAAAAAGGAAAAATCCATACGACGCGCCTGCGTCTCACCCATTTCACCCTTACCTACCTTTACGTGTTAAGTGATCACCTGTCACCCTGAGCAGGCCTGTGGAAAATGACGTGCATGAACTTTCTGACTCTACACAGTCTCACCAATTTGTTTACAATCTTAATTTGGCCATTTTTCGCCTGCAGACGGCCCGCATCCAACCTTAAGGGCAGTTGTGACTGAGGCATCAAGGCCGTTTGCTGTCTCAAAGCTGGATCCTCCATCAAACGTTTGTGTCATGTCGCGTTCACACTGTTGGCGAAAGTGGCAAGGATGTGACTGCGATGAGACCTGATGGATGAAGATGTGGAGCTTCTCTTTGGGAATGACCCGGATGGATCAGGAATGATGAGAGGAACAGCACACGTTAGAGGTTCTGGAGATACATTCAGAGAGGCCAGACTGAGATGGTTCGGACACGTCCAGAGGAGAGACCGATCTATTGGTAGAAGGATGCTGAGCTGCCGGGCAGGACGTCTAGAGGAAGACCAAAGAGGAGGTTTCTGGATGCAGTGAATGAAGACATGAAGGGAGCCGGTGTCAGAGGAGAGGATGCAGAAGACAGAGTTAGATGGAGGAAGCTGATTGGCTGTGGCGACCCCTGAAAGAAAGCAAAGCTGATGTGCTTTTCATCCGACTTTCACATCAACAGATGTCATAATTCTGCGCTGCAAGTGAACACATCATGAAAATGCGACAGACTGACTGGGAAGCAAAGCAACTCTGGTGGCGTTCTTCGGCACACGCGCAAAAATTGGATTTAAAAATCTCTTTATAAACTGAACTTTGCTCAACTTTTTGTAGACTAAATAGGAGTTTCTTAAATGTAGTCTGTTTACTAAAACCACTTTGTTCAGCTTTGCTAGAATCTGTGTGGAATTTTCCAATGTGGATGTGGAGCTGGTCTCCTTGATTCAACACCCATTAGTGAGTCCCACCCTTTCAAGACACAAACATCTCCAGGAGTTTTTGTAGCAACTGTTTGTACTTTTATTTCCATTTATATGTTTACATCTCAACATGTTAGATCACAGCCCGTCGGTTCTCCGGAACTCCGAGCAGCCTGCAGAGAGAGGAGGGGAATGGCGGGAAAAAAGGCCTAAACGGGGGGTCGAACAGGGGAGGGAACACTGGTTACTGCAGCCACATCCCAAACTCAGACCAGTCGAGGCAGCATTTGTCCTGCATTTCATCATCATCATCTTCATCATCGCCGTTGTTGTTGAATCCAGTGCTGCTGTGCAGAAGGGAATGCTGGGAACATGTAGGACTGGAAGTGGACCTGGAAGACAGCAGATGGAGAAAAACACAGTTTTAGAAATCTTCCACAAAATTCTGCAACTAAATAACTCATGTAGCATGATTGCACGAAGGGTAGAATTGTAGCATATTGATAAAAAAAAGCCCCACTAAACAGATTTGAAATCATAAAAATTTCAGATCAAATCATAAATTGTATCATGCTTGGTTGATTAATGAAGTCGATTGGGAGCTTTGAGGACAGGTGGTTTTGTATGCAGGCTCTGCATATTTTTTAGAGGTCATTGATCAAACTCTCAGGTTTTCCTCTGAGGGTGTTTTTCACTCAGCTCCATCTGAATCTAATCTATTCTGCGGCTAACGCTCTCCTGCAACAACACCTTCCACCTGAACTCCTTCATCCAGGTCGGTCAATTCTGCGTAAAGAAGCCCAGTCTGAACTCTTCAGCTCCGTCTGCTTTGGATGGAGAAATAAGGCAGCTTCACCACCAAAAGAACACAAAACAAGGCTGTTTTTTTTATTTTTATAAATGCAGCAGCTGTCAGGTGTCTTTCTGAGATTAAAGTCAGAATTTTTCTTTGCCCTTTCCTGTTTTATTGCATAATCCTCATTCTCTTCTGTGGAATATCTAACAGACAGTAAAACAACAAAATCTCAGATGAAAAGCAGTAAGAAGATGACAACAAAAGTGATTGAAATGCAAAGAAAAGAGATCATTTAATAAAGTTTCCTGCAGCTTGAAGCAATTTCTTCCTGCAGCATCTTACATTTACGGCTGGAGGGCGACTCCTCATGACGTTCCTTCCGCTGCTTTCTTCACGCATGCAGCAAAGGCCTCCATTAGATCTTTGCAGCCCTCAGCTCCCTTCTCTGCCACGCTGAAAAAAGAAAGACAGATAAACCTGATCTTCAGTCTAAATTCTAATCCTTGTTCTGTTTGTGAGGAATACAAGTCTGATTTGTGGTGTGTCACCCCAAAACAGAAGGCCGACCAATGCAGAGAAGATTGGTGAGAAAAGTGTTTCCAGTTAAAAAAAGAATTGCTGGTCATTCCGGAGCACACACATTGGCGAGCGCCGCCGCAGGGTGATGGAGCAAAATGGCGGGAGGAAGGGAGGCTGATGGTGATGAGATGAGGAAGCACAGGGTATATGGGGGAGGAGTTTCCCTTTTCCTTTATTCTGCCCCTCAGTTAGTTTACAATAGGATATATGGTCTTCTCTATTTACCTCCCTAACATTATGATCAATCAAATGTTTTTTTTGTAACATATTTAAATCCTTAGAGGTGGAACACCACCTGGAGATGACAGTCCTGGAGATCTGCTCCTCATCCTGAGGTTGGGATCAATATGGAACCCCAGCAACAGCCAATGTGATGCAAAGATATCTCCTGCTGTCGATTTGTGACCGGCGAGTCACTCCTGAGCTGCCAGTTTCCTCAGAGAGGGTCCATCAGTCCCATGGAGTGGTGCTTTCAAAGCCTGACAAAATCTGGGGGCAACAATTGTCTGTGAGGCATATCAATTGGGCCAATGGAAAGTCCCAAACCATCAAGGTCTTCTCCAAGAAGCAACACAGAATCAACGCAGGACTGGACCAATGTGGTCATGGTCTGAGATTGGAAAATTGCACTGATGTTTGATTCCATTTGTCAGCAGAAAGCTGGATGGACATCTCCTGGATGTTTGATGGTTGACAAGCTTCAGGTTTTCTCATGCTGCACTGCACGAATGTGAAGGCTTTGCCTTTGTCAGAGTAGACTCCTCTTTGAGGATGAAATGTTGTATTCAGTGAACATGCATCTCCAGCAGATGCAAGGCGTTCATGTCCTCAGAAAAGTTTGAACAGCTTTGCTAAATGTCAGGAAAACTGAAACCTGATGTGCCTCAATGGGGAACATTTCAGTCTGGTCTTATTTTGACCCATTTTCAAAGTGTTCCCACAGGTCCATTAGTTATGATGATGTCCTTTTAAGGTCATATTTCCTGCAGAGCAAAAAGGGTTCATGAGAAATTCACCTCTGAGTTGTGGCCGTTGGCACAGTGTAAGCCCGCCCTCGTCCCCCATCATCCCTTTGCTAAGACTCCCTCCCGCTGGCTTACAGCTCCTCACACCCAAACAATATCAGAAGCTATCCAGTCGTTTGGATCCAGATTCCACCTCAGACGAGGAAAACAAAGACGTTCATGGATCTATTTGATCCATGCAAGTTAATGGAGCGGAACAGCGAGCTCAGCATATTTTCTACGAAACAAATACGCTCTCATTCAAACCGCTTTTTTTCTTCTGCTCCTGATTCAGAAAGAATTACTTAAAAAAGCAATTTTCATGTTAAAAACATCAAAAACGCCCTTTTCATTGGAGTGGATCTTTAAGGTTCTTTTTCATTCATTTTCAGCTTTTTATAACAGTATCATAATCGTTCCTAACCATAAGTTGGGCTGCACTGGGCCCGCTCTATCATGGCAGCACGCCCTGCGCTGATGTAACACACAGCTGGCTGCCACAGATTGTCGCTCGGCTCTTTTTCTTTTAGTCCATAGAGGCAGACGCTTGCTTTGTGTGATGTGTGTGAGAAAAAATAAGTATAGATCATACATGTGCATGTGCCTGGACAGTCAGAGAGTGCTGATGACCCAGCATGGAGCAGAGCAACGACTAGCCCTGAGGCTGTGAGAGATTGTCCTGATACAGCGGCCAACCACAACACACATTTGCACAAGCTTCCATTTAGAAATTAAAGACAGTGAGAAAAAAACTGACCTCATTTCATTAAAACAATACAAATGTGGCCTCTTTTTTTCCTGAAATGGGAGGCGACTGCATATTAAATGATGGATTAAAGGATCTCAACGGGGTGGTCACATGAACAACATTATGCAACCTCACGAGGAAACTGCTTGCTATGAGGAAAAGCTGTCATGGAAACACGCTCCTCGGTTTATACCACGTGACCAAAAAAACATGCTAACAACAAGATTTTGGTATTAAAAAAAGGAGAATGTGTCGTGGTCATGTCAGCACATCCCGGTTTAACTAACACTACATCACCATTAGGAAATGAGTTAATGCAGGAGCAAAAGATCACTGAACAGCTGAAAGAGAAGCTAAAGAGGCGAGACATCACCTGGTTTGTGGGCGGAGTTTCCACTGAGCAGGTGGTGGATGAGAAGCAAAGCTTTGGCTCCTTTTAACCTGTAAGATCTCTGGGGTGTTTAAGTCCTGACTATTTTATTTATTTATTAAAACCAATAAATAAGAAAAAGTGAGCATGTTTTTCATGAGATCATGAAACCCCCCCTTTGACCATGCACAGAAAATATGCAGAAAAATATATATTTACTGACATTATTTTAATGTTTTGTGTCTGTTTTTAAAGACTCTCTGAAAAACTGGATTTTAGTTTTTATCGTTAAGTTTTTTTTCATTTGTTTGAATTTTTAGACTACATTAGTTCTGTTCAAAAGCACTTTAGACACTTATTTTCTGAATGTTTTCTGAATGTTTTCTGAAGATAAACAATCATTACCAGACACTGGATCTCGTAACTTGAAAAGAATCTTATCTGATCAGAACCGGATTACAAAAACGATGTAAAACTATCAAATGAATGAACTTGGTAGGGGTGGGATTATATAAACTCGCTTCTTCCCCTCCTTTTCAAGCACTAAATCAATGATTGATCACTATATTTAATTAATCAAATATAAATTAAGCGTCTTTTCCTATTTCATTTTCTGTTCTTCTTGTGCATTTCATCATTTCTGTAATGAGTTTGATCAATCTGTGTACACTATTTATTGCTTTGATTACAATGCTTGAAATAAATTCATTAATCCGTATTAAATAATTACTCTTCAATGTTTTATCTTTACAAGAAAAGAGAAGTTAGAAAACAGAAATAAGCTGACCGCTGTCGCGCATTTGCGCCGATTGTTTTCCACATTCACAAAAATGTGACACAAGTTCTGACGGATCCGTTGTGATGTAGCCGGCCGTGATCTGGAGGCCTGACAGCGAGGAGGCTGCTGACAGTCTGACAACAGCAGCGGAGCCCTCAGATTACTGACCTCTGCAGAGTCACCAAATTCCAGGCTGGGATGGTTTTCACCAACAAGAATGTACAGGCATGTCTGCACACACAACTGCAGGCAGCCACGAGGGGCACAATCCGTGGAAACTGAAGGAAAAGTTCAAAATTCAAAGTGAAGGACTTTAGAGATCATTGCAGCCCCTGCAGACGGCAGCGACATCATTGATCCCTTTATGCTATAGCTGGTACTATGAATTTTTTTTTGGAAGAAAAGCAAAATGTTCTTTAACCAAAATACAGTAAAGTCAACCCATGTGTAACCATCTTTTTTTAATCCATATTTTTCACTTGGCTATAATGAAAGCACCAGCTAAAAATAGGAAAAAGACCAGTTGAATGGATGAAGAGGAACACTTGACCTTCAGCATGAGGAGCTTCAGTCAGCCTGCACGGTGTGTCTCTGGCTGAATGTGAGGCCTTCTCTCCTCAACCCGCTCTGAGTTAAAAGAAGCAAGTATCAAATGGAGCATGAACCCGATCTGCAGCCAGGAACACTCTCCTGGTGTCCTGAACATGCATTTCCACACATGACTTTTACAAGCTATTAATACACACCCACCTCTAAAATGCAAGAAACTGTCGGGACCATAAAAAAACAAAAACAATAGATGGATAGCTCAAAGTTGTTAAGAATAATTCCCTGCTAAAGTATTCCTTTTAGAATTTCTTTGGTAGGAGTTCAGGAGAGCTCTGAAGTGAGAACGTGAAGCATAAGCGGGACAAAACTTGACCTTAAAGTCATTTAGAGAAATCATTGTGACAAATATCAGAGCGTTCCGGCTCCTCGTATAGAAACACGTCAATGTGTCAGCAGAGACTTGTTTGAACGGCGGTGAAGCCTGCAGGCAGCACGAGTCTCTGTTCTGTACGGCCAGTAAAACACACCCAGATCTGTCAGTGACTGAAGGACGGCTGCAAACAAGACAGAAAAAGTCTGAACTTTCCCGACTTTAACTTCCTGAAAAGCACTAATCGCTAGCTTACAATGTTAGTTATTTAAAGATCATGTTTTTATGTGAGGAATAAAAAAAAAATACTGAAATTTCCCTCCAAAGCCTTCAACTCCCATTACAATTAACCCATTTTTGTAAATGTACTTAAGTTATTACTCACTGACGCTGCTTATAGTGCCCCACGATATACATCACTGTCACTGCGAAAGTATTCTGAGTATTTGCTTGTTTTTTTGTATCACGGACTACGAGTCTGCCATAAAGTTTAAATCAAGAAAAGGATTTTAATTATTTTTTAAATTTTAATAATGACCTACAGGCTGAACTATTTTGATCCAGTTTAACCGACTCAGCAAAGAAAGAAGCACTGATATGTCATTTCTTTGGGCAAAGTGCTGAATCAACGTCTGACTAACACAGCATAAGAGATTGAACTGAAAAATTAACTACTTATAAAAGTTAATAATCAAAATCTTAAATTGGAACTTTTGCTAACAACTGTGTTTGTCCATTTATCTTATTTTGTTTTGTTTATTTTTTGTACACATTTTAATTCACATCCACTTTTCTGCTAACACGAGTCATCATCCAATCACAGGATGTGCACACGCCCCGCTCAGAGTAAAGCCTCCACATTTGGTTTGAGGCTTTCATGTTGCCGTTTGTGTGTTGTGAGTTTTCACGTGTGTTATAATGTTCATTCATCACAGACAACAACCTGAATGTTGATACATTCATGCAAAAACCTGCACTCTGAGCACCAGCCCCTCCCAATCCATGAAAACGAGCGGGTTCTCACATTGTGACATCACAAAGTGAGGAACAGCCCCTTTCAGGAAGAGGCTCCACCCCCAGGCTAACAGACACACCCACCTTCTCCGTGGAGCCAGAGGGGATCGGCTAAGCGCTTTCCTTTTGTATGAACGCTTTCCACTTCCATCTTTGCTAAAGTTCGGAAGTTGTTCGTTTTTTTTTCGTGGGAGAAATGCAGACGCAGCCAAGGCTGACTCTGTTGACGTCATGAAATGGGTGGAGCCTCAGAGATCGAGTCGTCTTACTTCTGGGTAGGAAATGAGCCACAAAATAACTAATATTTCATAGTTAAATGGTTCTTTAGTGTGCCAAAGGTAAAATATTATCCTATAAATGGATATCTTTTACTGTAAAAGGCTTAAAAAAAGAAATGTTTAGACCCTCTGATGTCTGATTGGTTAATGCAACTTGGCAACCGTTTTTGTGGCTTCTGAAGGCCTCAAGCAGATTTCATTGAACCTGACAATACAAGGCAGCTAAAATATGATTGGATAAACACTTCACCATAGTGTACATCCCTCTCAGCAGATAAATCCAGTGTGACAGGAGGCGAAAAGGCCGTGAGGAACGATTTTTTTGTATAATAAAATAATGTGAATACAAAAATGGAAAAACTAAAGGTACTTTTCTAAGTACAGGCCGGAGAAGGCCTTGTAACTCCGTGACGGTCCACCACTGGTTGGTAATCCTGTCTCTCCTTAACTGAATCCCAATATTATAAACAGGAGAAAAGGCTTCATTAGCATCTATAGCTGTTGTCCAAATGAAAATTTGCCATCTGAAA
The DNA here is from genome assembly GCF_053564925.1 of Oryzias latipes. Taxonomy (NCBI): domain Eukaryota; kingdom Metazoa; phylum Chordata; class Actinopteri; order Beloniformes; family Adrianichthyidae; genus Oryzias; species Oryzias latipes. The sequence goes on along the minus strand of NC_136244.1, from coordinate 2,778,792 downwards.
TACATTTATTTGTTAATGAAGGATGTGAAAGGGAAGGAGATTGCAGGAAAAAATGTTAGCATTTTGAACGTTTTAAACTTATAAACATCAGCTCTTACATTTAAGACAATTCTAAACTGATAGACTTAGTTTGGAAATCCTCGTACTAAGAGGATCAGCGACATATGGTGAGTTTTAGATAGAAATATTCTGATTAGTTCTCTGAATAGTGAAAAATAAGAGAAACAAGTTATGATATTGAGCTGTTCAAATACTCAGAAATATTTGATGTGTTCATATTTGGATCTCCAACCATGAGAAATGGAGTTCTGACTGAGTTTTGTGAAAAAGATGCATTTATTTTGGTCTTTTCTTTTTGATTATACATGTATATGTAAAAAATTGAGTTTATGGGAAAAGCTTCCATCAAGCATGCAAATCTACAGACTCAAGTTCTAAGCAACTTTAAACAGTCAGTGATTAACTCTTAGTAGTCTGGGGTCTTTTTGAGTGTTTCTATTTATTTATTCTTTTTTTTTACAATTAGCTCTAATAATTTATCTTTAAAATACTTTTGTGAGGAGAAAATTCAGTCATTTTCTTTTACTGCAAAAATCACCTAAAAAAAGGATTAAGCTGATTTTATGTTTCATAAGAAGAATCCCACATTGTACAAAACTCCTACATTAAAAGATATATTGCAATAACAAAGCAAAGACAAGGTCATAGAATGTGAAAAATGAACGTAAAAACAGCCAAATCTCCACTAAGGATTTATTTAAAGGGTTTTCACAAGTAACTCTTGTTTTGGTTGTTTTAAAGATAAAAACCTTTTTGAATGTTGATTAAAAACTATGCCAATGGAAAAATTTCTACATCATTATAAACAACTGTGATTGTCAAACGCATTACAGAGAGTCTACAGCCCATTTCAATTTCACTTGAACATATGTTTGAGCAAAAATGTATTTCTGGGTAAATATTTGTTTTTTTACTGAGGCTGGAGGTCAAAGGACAAAGGTCGAGTGCGAAGAAGGTTTGTTGTTCACTGAGAGGGGCCACAGTAGACCCTGACATTAAACTTAGCAGGAGCTGAAAGGATGTGTTTATTAGAACTATTGCATTTTCATGGACTCCATACACTCTAACTGTAACTAAATTAGAAGTTTGAAAAGCATTTATCCCCATTAAATGCTTAAAAACGTTGTGATGCGGACAAAGGTTTCTAGAACTCACCCAACACAACCAGGGAAGATCTGCAGCCTCAAACCCAAACACTGAACAAAAACCAAAGTGTGATGGTTTTGCAGTCTTCCACGCCCAGCCCCTACCTGCTGTCTTATCTGAGGGCTTCACACACCCACCACCACTTTATCAGCTCACAACATTCTGCTTGAAACTTCTGTGATGCCAGCTAAATGTGGTCACCCTAGACACGCTCAGCAAAGAAAAAACCTCCCGAACATTTGAGAGCGTAAATGTAAATGTTGATGGCTGGTTGGCTTTCCCTTAGTTCTAGAAAGCCCGAGCTGCTAATATCCCTTCGCAGGTGTCCGTGACCTTGATCCATTCACAGCGAGAGGCAGAGGAGGAAGACAGCAGGGGCAAATGGGTCGAGCTCACGCAAAGTATTCTGGGGAAAAGAGAGGCTGGTGACGCAAGCAGATTCCCAGGCTTCATCCATGCGCATGGACAGTCATCAAGCATCGCCCCCGCCGCCACACATCGTTAACCCCAGATTCATCTTCCCAGGCACGGGGACCCCCAAGTTTTAATCAGCCTTTTGTGAAAGACTCAGCGAGGATGTCAACTGCAGTTACATCCGAGCTAGCTGTGCTGGTTTTCAGCGTTCGCCGATGAGACTCCATTTCACAATGGCGCATTTTGGGCTGTGCAGTGAACTACCCATCTCTCTCGGTTGGGTTAGCGCCCGATCAATTTGCGATTTTAGCTGTGAGCTGATGCTCCATGCCATGAATCAGTTTGGATGATGCTCAAGACTTTAAAAATATTTTTTTATTTTTCAGAAGACATCTCATCCTATCACTCATGTCACGTTTATGAGTGTCGGAAACTGCAAGAAGAGAACCTTGACATGAGTCAACGGTTGATACTTTTGGTGGCGTGATAAAGAATGGCTCTTGTACCTACCATTTGTCCAGGTCTGCCTTGATGCTGGTGCAAGCGGCGGGAACGGGGGCCTCGCCGGGGGCAGCGGCGGTCTCTGAGTCTGACATGTCTGTGCTGGTGCTGTGGGATGTCCCGGTTCTGTGTCCTGTCCTGTTGCTGTTCTATGGACGCCTTCGGATCCCAGTTCCACGGTCACACAGAGAGACAGACAGGCAGTGGAAGTGAGAGTGAGTGGGTGAAGGGGGAGGGGAGAAGAGGAGGAGGTGGGAGGAGATTAAAGCACTGCGCTAAGGTTAGGAGGAAAGGGCTGCACGCCACTGACCCACAGCCATGTGAAGACCAGGACCGGGAAACAAAGACTAGGGTTTGAGCCTTGAGGAAGTTGGGCTTCCTTGTTTGAAATGAGCTCCACCACCAGCTTCCAACAAAAGAAACAGCTGGAAGGTCCCGGACGTAAAACAGTGCTGGGCTGAATGTGAAGGGCAGCAATTTACCAAACCTAACGGGTCAGACTCCCATCATGCACACCTGGAAGGGCAGTGAATTGCCCCTGTGGGTGAAAGGAGAAGCCAATGCTGCAATAAGCTGAGGTAGGAAGCTCTGCCACCTAAAGGCTGCTCTCTGAAAACAGCTGGCTGTCACTACTGCCTTCGTCACATGGCTGTCAGTCATCAAAGGTCAAGAATGGCTTTGGCCAAGGCTGAGGAGCATCATATTTTAACATCTTAGTTTACTTAAGAGGTCTTCTTCATAGTTTTTCAGGTCATTCAATGACAAGAGAAAGTTTAAATGCTCCGATTTCTGTCCATTTTTCAAACATTTGTCTGCAGTTTCCCCATACGTTTTGTACATGCTTTTGAGTATTTAGGATGAGCACGTTGCATAATTATCTTTATTTTTTTTCCAACTGTAAAAGGTTTTAATCTTAAAAATCTCACTTTGAAAAGGTTGACCTAAAGACCACAGCTGAAACCTGAAATCCCTCCATCCTTAAAACACAAACTCATAAAAACTTGTTTTGTTGAAGCCGAAACGGAACAAAATGTAGGATTTTGTTTTGCAAATAAAATCACCCTGATCTTGCTTTTAGCTCCTTCAACTGCCTCTCCTCTAGTCAGCAAGGAAATGCACACACCTTTTTTTCGTTTTGTGCATTTTTGTGTTCAGTCATGCAAAAGTTACAGCGTGCGTAAACTGATTCCTGCTGAAAAAGTCCTCAATTAAGACATAGAAGTCCAAAAGTGTCTTAAAATTAGTATTCAAAGGACACCAGGGCATGATAAAAACAGTTAGATCTGTGTCTGATCTAAAAAGATTTCTAAAAACATTCTGTTGTTCGCCTTCATCACTTCCATGCTGGTTCAGGACATGAAGGAACAAAGTGTACTATCGGTGTCATGATGCCAAGAACTCGGTTGTAAAGTCCTACCTACAGAAGAGATGGCTTGGTCCAGAGTGTGACAGCTGGAAGAGTGCGTCCGTGGTGAGGGATCAGTGAGGAATGCCAAAAGGAGGGGTTTAACGTGCCGCCGTGCACTGAGGAGAGGGGGGGGTGTTCAGCTCTAAAACTAAAAGTTGGCATGCGTGCGCCTATGTGTGTCAAGTCACTGGGTAAATGTGCCAGAAGTTTGAAAAAAAAAAGTTTTTCTTTTGTTTTTTTGGGTACACGATGACTTTGCATGAGGGAGAAGTGTGCACATGTTTTAGGACACGCCCACATTGTTGCTCTGCAGGAATAAACCACCGACATTCCTTTGTTTTGTCGACAACGGATTTGCTCGAGGCTGTTGGAGATCCAAATTCAAAAGTTTGCCCCTCCAACGGTCCTCTACGGAGAGCGCTTTAAGTCAGCTTGAAGGTCAGACCTGGAGGGTCTCCGCAAAATGCATGACCTGCAGACCCAGTGGGCGGAGCTACAGGCTGCCTCTATATGGCAGAGGTGTTGAAAGCAAAGGTTCAGAATACTAGGTTACACACATATCCCGTAACTCCTAAGGAAACGTGTCCCTGAAGGTCATCCAGGACGGCAAACATTAACTGTGTCGCCTCTGTTCTTCTCTGAAATGAAGCTTTGATCACAAAAGTTTGTGGAAACTCTCAGAACTTTTTAAAAAGCTGTAACCTTTTTAAATGTTATGAAATATCTTCCTTGCCAGACAAGGAAGCCCAAAAACTATAGATATAAAACACTGTTGGTTGTCCTGCTTATGCATTATTCCTGCTTTGATTGCTTGAAACAAACCATTTCCAAATCCAAACCCTGCAGAAATTGTTTCTACGAAAAGTTCAAAAACTTGAATTCTCCTTCGTTAGCGGCTGCCTTTGCTTCTCATCCTCAGCTGCTCCCACTCATAGCAGTACTGTGTGTAGTGCATACATTTGGTGTAGCCACTTGCTAAATAATTATTAACCAAAAGGTGTCTCACATAAGACAAATCTTTCATAAAAAAAGAGAAATTTGAAAGCTAAAAATAATATGTTTTGCCTTTCCGCCTCCAACTAACCCTCTCCTCTGCATCCTCCTCACTCCTATCAGCCACAGTCATGTCCTCAACCTCTACCTCCATGAGCCTCATCTTTGGTCGTCCTCTCTTTCCTGGTTGCTCCAACCTCAGCATCCTCAGTCTTCCTCTTCTGTCCAAACCATCTCCATCTTCTTCCCTGCATTTATCTCCAGAACATCTACCATGATCTGTTCCTCTGATGGATTCATTCCTCTCTCCTGGTCCCAAAGAGAACCTCAGCATCTTCATCTCTGCTGCCTTCTGTTTTTGCATTACAGTCTCTGAACCAACAACATGGCAGTCTTCTTCACCTTTCCTCTCATTCTGGATGTTGACCTTCATTCTTCTCCTTTGCAGACCAAACCTCCACCTCTCCAGATGTTCCTCCACCTGTTCCCTGCTCTTACTGAGGATCGCAGTGTCATCTGCAAACATCATGATGCACAGATATCCCTGTCTAACCTCATCTTTCAGTCTGTTCTCTTTCTCTGGATGAAACCAATCTGTCCTATAACTTCCTTGTGTGTCTCATCAGGTTTATTTCTCTGTAGTTTGCCCGGATGTTCTTACTGACTAAACTCTTTCAATGACTTGGGACCACCACAGGTAAAACACTGGAAGGTCCTCCCTGTGATTGCATTGAGAGCTACAAACATCCCTCATTTAAATTTGGAGTTAAGGTTCCTGTTGGCTTCTTAAAAAGCCCAATATTATAACAATTACTTTAGATTTTCTTGGTTCCATGATATTTTTTATTCACCTTAAGATGAGCTTAATTGTGATTTTGAGCTTTAAAATTAACCAAGTTATATTAGGAGATTTTTATTGCTTTGGCAAAAATCCGACTTCAGGGGATGTTCTTCAACGAATTTCTATTGTGAAATACAAAAGTTCCAAGTAAAACGTGATGGCAGCACGTGTAAATACAAGCAGAGGTGTCGTGCTGACACACAGTTTCAGAGGCTTGTTAAGCTTGTTCAGAGTGGAGGCCTGAAGGCACTGCAGCGGTGAAGCATGCGCTCAAACAGAGACCAGGGGAAAACTTTAAACTGGTTATGAGAACCATCAACCAAACTAAAGATAGATCCCTGAAATAGGAGATCACGAACAATAACATTTGAGGAAAATAGTGTTTGTCCAATATCACTGTTTATTCATTGTCTGCACATCAGAGTTAAACAGATCGCGTTGGGAAAGCTTTTCGCTGTCTGATTAAGGTAAAATCTCAGCACGCAATGTCTAACAAGCATTACTGTTACCATGGTGACTGAATCAGCTGAGCTGACTTATGCAGATCAGTTTACAGCATCAGTTTCAGAGCAGATGTCCCAAAGCACGCATGTATCAGCTGCTCAGTCCAGTTAAAAGTGTATGTCCAGTCACGTAAACACGCTGAGTCTTTGAGCCTATCGAGGGTTGATAGGCTCAAAGACGCTTGATCGATTTCACAAACTGAAACAGAGCAAACCTGCTGCTCTTAAGTCTGTTTTTTCCACTTGGGCTGGTACAGAGAAGTGATCAGGCTGAGCAACATAAACTGCCAACATGATAAAGGCAAAACTCCTAAGTTCTTTGCTCAAGAAAATATTCATACCTGTTGGGTCATGTGCAAAAACAAGGCTGGAAACTGTGCACATACACAATTAGCTCCAAGGCCATCCTTATTGTTTTCTGCAGCTCAGACTGAAGTAAACCTGACTGTGATTTTAGTGGCATTTACAAACTGATTTATTTCTTCTCCAGCCACCTACTCAGAATCAGTTTTGTTCCTCAAGGATGCAGTTGGTTCACAGGTTATTGCTGAATTTTGGGTCCATGTAGGGTCTCAGTGAAGGAAATGTTGTGCCGTTCATTCACCAGCAGAGGGCAGCTTCAACAGCAGGTCACATTTAAACGTTGAAGTCTGAACGTATGGAAGCGATTCTGTTGCATAAATAAAAAGCAAAGTCAAAACCACAAATGCTTTTTCATTTTCAAAATGAAGCTGCATTTTTTGACTCAAAAATAAAATGAAAAAGCAATCCACCAAAATGCTTTTTTATTTCCTTCCTCAACACAGCTTATTCTGTCACTTAATTAAAATTAAAATGAAAATAGTATTTGACATTTCATTTTCAAGACGTTCTCTGGTAAATGTGTAGCATAATTCATTTAGAAATGTTTAAAACGACATTTAAAATGGATTAATAGAAATGCTTTTTAATTTTCAAAATGAAGCTGCATTTTTTGACTCAAAATTAAAATGAAAAAGAAATACTTCAAAATGCTTTTTCATTTCCTTCCTCAACACAGCTTTTTCTGTCACTTAATTAAAATGATAATGAAAATGGTATTTGACATTTCGTTTTCAAAAAGGTCCCTGGTACATGTGTAGCATAATTCATTTAGAAATGTCTAATTTGACAATTTAAATGGATTAACAGAAATGCTTTTTCATTTTCAAAATGAAGCTGCATCAAATGACTTAAAATTAAAAAGAAAAAGCAATATTTCAAAATGCTTTTTCATTTTATACTTAAAACCGCTTATTCTGTGTCATAATTAAAATGAAAATGCAAAGAGGGGATTGCATTTGCATTTTCACATCCACCCTGCAAAATCTGTAGCAAAATTCCTTCTCAGTGAGCATTAGCAGAGGGGAGGCGGGGCGATGACGTCACTGCTTTCTCCGTGTGTCCGGCCGCTGACAGACACAGACACTCCAAGAGCAGTGGAGCTGTTAGCGGCAGAGAAAACGGCTTTGTGGTGGTTGTGAACTTCTGATGAGTTTCCACAGCTTCTCAGGACTAAGTAGCTGCATGTCCGCCTTCTGCGGTCCTCCTCCTGACGCACCGCGGACAAGCTTTTTTTCTTCGGACCGCCAGCTGCCTTCGCATAGCGGAGCGCGAAGCTCCCGTTGATCGCTGAAGGCGGAAATGCTGCTGCGATCTGAGAAACCATCATATGAATTTGTGTTTCCAGTGGCGTCTAGAACAAAATAAAGACTGATGTAATTCCCACATATTTACACATTTATTTGCAGCTTCGCGCTGAATTAGCTGTTTGATGACAGCTGGAACCCCATCAACAGATAGCAGATTTCTCCATGCTAAACGTTTGCTGCTTGGACCAACACTCACTCAGCGCGAAGCTGCAGGAGACTATCTTCATAATGTGCTTTTAACACACAGTTAAGATTATATTAAAGGGCCTGCTTTGCTGCTCGATCATATGTTTTTAAATCCGTGCGGTCAGACGACGCTGAAATTGGCTTGAGATTCACAGCTTTTGATTCGCGAGGGCACTTAAGGAACATTCCGCTGCATCTTCGCATTAAGATCACCTAAAACCGGGTCCTAAAACCGGGTCCTGTTCACAAACCGCTGGACCTGGAAAGCAGTCCAGGTCCAGCCCTCACGAATCAGAAGCTGTGAATCGCAAGCCAATTTCAGCATCGTCTGACCGCACGGATTTTCGCGCTCCGCTATGCGAAGGCAGCTGGCGGTCCGAAGAAAAAAAGCTTGTCCGCGGTGCGTCAGGAGGAGGACCGCAGAAGGCAGACATGCAGCTACTTAGTCCTGAGAAGCTGTGGAAACTCATCAGAAGTTCACAACCACCACAAAGCCGTTTTCTCTGCCGCTAACAGCTCCACTGCTCTTGGAGTGTCTGTGTCTGTCAGCGGCCGGACACACGGAGAAAGCAGTGACGTCATCGCCCCGCCTCCCCTCTGCTAATGCTCACTGAGAAGGAATTTTGCTACAGATTTTGCAGGGTGGATGTGAAAATGCAAATGCAATCCCCTCTTTGCATTTTCATTTTAATTATGACACAGAATAAGCGGTTTTAAGTATAAAATGAAAAAGCATTTTGAAATATTGCTTTTTCTTTTTAATTTTGAGTCATTTGATGCAGCTTCATTTTGAAAATGAAAAAGCATTTATATTAATCCATTTTAATTGTCAAATTAGACATTTCTAAATGAATTATGCTACACATTTACCAGGGACCTTTTTGAAAATGAAATGTCAAATACCATTTTCATTATCATTTTAATTAAGTGACAGAAAAAGCTGTGTTGAGGAAGGAAATGATAAAGCATTTTGAAGTATTTCTTTTTCATTTTAGTTTTGAGTCAAAAAATGCAGCTTCATTTTGAAAATTAAAAAGCATTTCTATTAATCCATTTTAAATGTCATTTTAAACTTTTCTAAATGAATTATGCTACACATTTACCAGAGAACGTCTTGAAAATGAAATGTCAAATACTATTTTCATTTTAATTTTAATTAAGTGACAGAATAAGCTGTGTTGAGGAAGGAAATAAAAAAGCATTTTGGTATATTGCTTTTTCATTTTATTTTTGAGTCAAAAAATGCAGCTTCATTTTGAAAATGAAAAAGCATTTGTGGTTTTGACTTTGCTTTTTATTTATGCAACAGAATCGCTTCCATATGAATGAGGGCCATTTTACTCTTTATCTTGTTTATCTTTTGATATTTCATTAAATTGTTATTTATAACTGTTGTTTTGTGGTTGCGGTCTTCTAGTTAAAATACTTTGTGAATTATTACAAATTAATTTTGTGCTAAAAAAAATGAGGGCAATTTTATTTAAAACTATCAATAAATTCACATTGCATAAGCAGGACATGTTTGTGTTTTGTCTCAAAGATTTTCATGAACAAATTTTGTGTTTGTGCTTATTTCAATTTTAACCCTGCAAATCCCACTACATCAAAAGAAAAAAAAAATTAATTAAGTTGTTTTTAAGATTAGATATATATAGTGACAATTTTGATACATTGAAGGATTTGTTAAGTTTTTGTTCACAGCCTTGTTAGTTTAAGAAGCAAAAATTTGCAAAATTTAGGAAAAAAGCTCCTTATTTACTCGTGTCTCAAATTTGATCAACACATTTTTAACATGGTGTAGCTGTTTTATAAAGTACGGAGCCCGTGACCTGACATGGGTAAAAAAAAAAAAATCCAGTCCCGCGAAATGTAATTCTAAAATACATTTATCCTGTTGTATTTAATTGCACCACAGTTACAGTGAAGCGTCGATTGGTCGAGATGCATGATGGGATATGTGTGATGCATGATGGGATACGTAGCATGAAGCATTCAGATGTAAAGTGACTGCTAACAAGTACAGTATGTTAATAAAAGACAAGTTGCCTCATCACGTCCTAAATATTATTATTCCTGTTTGACCCTAAACTACAACACCCCATACCGCCGGCCAGACAGCTGCGGGAATGTCGGATGCAGGCAGCTGGCTGGCCGGCAGACGGGGAAGCACCAAGCTCGGGCATCCTAAATCTAATGACATTTTTCTTATTTTCCGCAAGACAATAATAAATAGATTCCCTAGTTTGATTCTGGTTTTTATTTTTTTCGTCTTGAATTAATGTGAGTCACAGAGACACGGATGTAGCGGCGGAAAGAGGCTTCTGTGGCACGATAGAAGGAACCCAGACATGGAGACGTGAATACCGATGCTTCTGTAGAGCTTTTAAAAATTAATAAATCTGATCTCTAAACATTCTCTGTGTCTTCCATGCATTATTCAACGATTAATGGCCAACGAAGAATGCATTATCCCCCGCATGCCGTGGAAGCCTGAACCGTCCGACGTGAAGCCGAGGACGGTTGCTTCTGCAAAGTGCGTTAAAAAGTGATAATGCATACTTCCAAGGCCATTAACCCCCTTATACCATGGTCACTTTCATGGTACATCACTTACACCACTTACAAAACTTTTCAGTCTTTCAGTCTTGATTTTTTTCCGATTTGGATTGCTTTATTCACAAAAAGCGGACTATTTGTTAAGTTGTGCGGCGCCTCGTCATGGTAACGTGACAATACGCTAAAGGTTGTTTTAACCCTTGTGCTGTCTTAGATGACCCCACCCTTACTTTGACGTGTTCTCCCTACCATGACAAAGGTGGATAAAGGTGGAAAGATTTCATGTAATCCATGGACACCAGTGAAGATCACAAATTGTTGAAGAAAAAAAGTTCAGAGCACTCTCTAGTGGGTCTAGATGACCCAACTCCCAATGTTAAAGTGCCTAGGATAGCAGAATGGTTAAAGAAGCCGGTGCAGTGATACAGAAGATTCAGGATAGGTGACTGGAACTTCTGGAACTTCTGGAACTTTTGGGGCATGCGGTTATCAATGTGCATTATCACTTTTTAATGCACACCCAGTAGCCAATCAGAATGGAGTATTCACTCGGACCATGGTATAAAATGAGACACACACAACAGAAAAATGAAGGTACCTGCTGTAAATCCAAGTGTTGCTCACATCCGTGTTTGTGAATGACTTATTGTGTAAATTTTATTATTTCCTTATAAACCCATTGTATACATTTATTTCGTTCTCACGAAATAATTAATTTGTGGGAACAAAATTTTATTTTGTGGGAACAAATTATTATTATTATTACTTTTACCCATGTCAGGTCAGGGGCTCTGTAATAAAGAATTCATTATCAAGACATTTTGCATTCTTTTAACACACCAATAGGTCATTCAGAAAATGAATACGTTAATCTTTCCAACCTTTCCCGCCAAAAGTGTTTTTGAGATTTCACGGAAAGAGCCATTTTGAAAATTAACAGGAAAATACCTTCTACTGCCCCTAGTGGAATGATGATGAACTGCAGAGCAAACAGCATGAATCTAGTTCTAAACAATGGCTTTACAAGGACAGTCTGAATGATGAGATAGAAATACACGTTTCAAATGTGAAAGGTTATATTTGCTCAATGCCCTATTTAGTTCTATTTTTTTTATAACGCACCAACATCATTCACCTCTACTGAGATACTTGAAAGGAAGGCAGTCAGATTTGTGGAGTTTAGAAGAATAGACACATCTCAGAGAAGTAATTTCTCCTTTGGTATTCTGTCCTACTAAGAGAAGGCTATTATTTTATTATTTATTACTGTAGTGGTCTGTCAGATGGAAACATTTGTGTATGTGTGATGTTAAAGAAGTTGAGTTTCCCCAAATCTGAGAAAATGGTTGCATTCTTTTACTCTTTAAAAATAAAGGAAGTCAAGATGCCAACACTGAGCTCCTGTCGATGTTAAACTTGACCTTTATATGAAAAGCTTGAAGACCAAAATCTTGTTTTGGAACATTTTTTATTAACTTTTTTGAAAACCAAAACACCATACCCATCTGGAATCATGTTTATGAAATTTGTTTTGTGTTAAAACTAAATGATCAACATTAGTGTGCAAAATGAAACCCAGTCCATAGATGTGTCTGATATTTAAAAAGAAAAAAGACATTTTGTTGGCAAAAGAAAACAGATTTTGTTTTAAACTAAACAACATAATAAAGACAACAGCACGCCGAGGAGCAGACGGTCATGTGTTCTGTTTCTTTTTTCTGTCCGTCCTGCAAACAGGCCCTAATGTTGGACAAGACAGCTTCACTACCTCAAAAATAAAATGAAGAATCAATCCTCAAAAATGTTTCTTCATTTTCTACTTCAACACAGCTCATTCTGTGACATAATCAAACGATAATGCAAAGAGGGGATTGTATTTTTGTTTTCACATAATTTAATTCTAGTCAGCATTTTCAGGGGGGAGCCCTGGCGATGACGTCAGTGCTCACTCAGTGTGGCCGGCCTCGTAGCTTCCTGTTTGCGGGCAAGGTGCTTTGCTACGATGTGCGCTTTGGAGGACGCTTTGGTGCAGTCCGTCCCGCCCTTCTCCCGGTAGAACTGTGTCACCCAGTAAAGGAGCAACTTTGGGACGGTTTGTGAGCTGGCGGAGGCGGCCTTTGAATGCAGACATGCTGCAGTCCTGGGAAACCGTGTAATTAATCATCTGAATTTGTGTTTCCAGTCGTGTCCAGACAAAATAAAGGCTGATCTTATTGCCACATGTTTACGTGCAGCCAAGATGCTGGCCGCACAGATTTGAACTACATCCAAGGCTAAATGTTAGCACACATTGGCCTAATTCTAACCCTTCTTTTGGGTACGTTCGGCCAAGACAAAGCATTTTTTTTTAAATTTTAAGCAAACAGGCACTTAATAATAATAATCTTTTTAATAATATCATTTTCATGCTGATAAAATTCAGCTTTATGTGTCTTTTAAACCCCAGGATGTAAAATACACATTTAACACAGGTGCCTGGATTCAGTCAAGAGTTGGATGAATGATAATTTTCTCCGACTAAATGAAGCCAAAACTGAGGTCCTAGTCTGTGCTCCTGACAGTTGCCTCCCCCAGATAGTCCAGAGGTTCGGTCCACTTGCTTCCTCTATCAAGCCGTCTGTCAGGAACCTTGGGGTGACCCTCGACCCGGTTTTATCCCTTGACTCTCATGTTGGGTCACTTGTTCGGTCTTATTTTTATCATCTTAAAAACATTGCAAAACTGAGTCCAATTGTGTCGCGTTCTGAGATGGAGATGCTAGTTCACCTTTTTTATATCTTCTCATCTTGATTATCGTAACTCCATCTTCACATGTTTAAGCAAAACATCCCTAGAACGGCTCTAGGTTGTCCAGAACGCTACTTCAAGGGTTTTAACCAATTCATCCAAGTTTTCGCACGTCTCCCCGTTATTAATCCAGCTGCACCATGTTTTACTGTGAAGCACTTTGTGATTTTTATCTTGAAAGGTGCTATACAAATAAAGATTATTATTGTATTATAATTAATCATAACAATAATAAAAACTCGTTTAGAAGATCATCTCCTGCTGCTTCCACTGGTTTTCCTGTTTGAAGACAGCTGCAGCCTCCATCACAGCTCGAGCACAGACTTCGCCATGCTGAACTTTCCAGCTTCTGACAAAACACTCTTCCATTCTTGCTTTGTCCCTCTTTTTCCAGCACCAAATACACACAGTAGTGACGGACAAAGAAGTGCGAGCTCTGACGTCATCGCCCCGCCTCCCCCCTGGAACTGCTGACTGGAAATAAATGATGCACTGAAAACCCCTCACCTACATCGTTTTCATTTCACCGTGGCAAGCTTTTCTTTTTTTTCCTGCGGAGCGCGTTAATTCAAATCGATCTTTCAGGAGGGTTGAAAAGTGGCAGCATTTCCGGAGGTGGGCGGGGTCACGCTAACAGCGCTGCGTGAAAGGACCCTTTCCTTATGGCCCCATGGGGGGGAACGTGAGAAGAGATTGTCACTCAAACCACATTTTTATTTCAAATCCCAAAAAATACAAACACACAGCAGATCAAGTGCTTGTTGATGTCACACTCCGGCTCCCACTGACCGACCCCTGTAGATGAACGATGGACTCACTCCTTCTGATACCCACAGGGCTTTGCTTCTCTGAAGGGTTATAACCTTTATTCACCTTTATGTGGACTGAAGTGACGGACATTGAGTTTGATCCTCCAACTCTTTGTCTGGTGCTTTGACTTGACCAAAAATCAGCAGAAATGTGTATGTAAGTCGTGTAAATGTCAAACATATTTGTGGCTCTGAGTTCTGTTTCTACAGATTTAACCCTTGTGCTGTCTTAGATGACCCCCCCCCCCCCCCTTACATTGACGTGTTCTCCCTGCCATGACAAAGGTGGATAAAGGTGGAAAGATTTCATGTAATCCATGGACACCAGTGAAGATCACAAATCATTGAAGAAAAAAGGTTCAGAGCGCTGTCTAGTGGGTCTAGATGACCCAATTCCCAATGGTAAAGTGCCTAGGATAGCACAAGGGTTAACCAAGAAAGTAACTTACAAGTTCCGGTAATGTAGTAGTCCTGAAATGCATTACAACTCTAGGGTGCTAATGTTACAAGATGAGGGATTACTTATAAATCACAGGTGATCAGTGGTGTATTCCAGTTTGGGAGGTAGCTTGTTTAGCCCTGATTTTTGTTTCTTTTTTTGCTTTGATGAACAATGTGCAGCTCTGGAATCAGGGATTGTTTTCTTTTACGGAAGCATGTTTGTGTTGACGGGGTTAAAGACGGTCCACGTTTGGACTCCTTCAGTGCCGCCGACAGGACCTCACACAGGGATGAAGCTTTCACAGCTTTCACAGCATTCTAGGTGGCTTTCTGTCAAAATACCACTCCGTAAGTCAGTAAGCTCTTAAGTAAATATTTTAGTTTGAATGTGTAAATGCAGGCTTGGATTTACACTCATCCATTATTGGATTAACAAGCTCAACACAGAAATCCCCTCACTGGAGCTGAGAACAAATTCAAAACTCTTGGAGACATTTTTCTTGAAAACTTAAAGACTTTTTAAAAATTCTGTGGACCTTTGCTATTTGTCCAGATGTCATTGCACAGTGTGCATGCTCTGTCATTGTGCTATTTATCCTGTAGTTTTTGAATCTGTCTAAATGGTTTACTTGTAGTCTTAAAAATATTGTTTTTAATGATAATTTTCAGGAACAGGTGTCTGAGAAGGCAGGACGCTCAGATCACATCCTGTCCGCTGAATCCTCTCCAGGGCTTTCAGACTGATGCTACAATGGGCTCTTGAGGAGAACAGCTTCAGTAAGCTCTCTATGTTTATGCAGTCTTGTGTTAAGCTGGGTCTGCATTTAGCATTGGGATGCAGTTTGGGTTGGAATGATCCAGTTTGGAGCGGTGAGCCCTGACTCTGGTCAGGTTTTTTCTTGACTTGTCAGCCACTCTGCAAACGTGGCGTCTTGCTTGTATGAGGCTTTTTTTTTTTTTGGTCATGAATTCAACCAAAAACCCAAACAGTCGCACCAAACATAAACGTAAACATTTCGTTTCTGGATTTACCTGTTAAAAAGGAACAGAATCAAAGATTTTGTCCGAAACACCAGGATTCAATAGAAACATTATACATACATACTGTATGTGAATTTAAAAAAACCTAAATTGTCGTAAAATCTTATCAGTGTGAAAACTTTAAAAGTTGCTGCGGAGGCCATGCTGGCTGCCTCTCCTCGCTTGTATGGACATCACCTTTTCTTTGAGCTCAACCATTGGAAATGAAGTGAGTCCTGAAGGACAACCACGTGAGACGACCTTCCACGAAGACGTCCGTCTTTATTTATGCATTCAATTTAGATCAGAAAGGAACATTTTCCAATGACATGCCTGACACGCACGCAGACATCAACCGGCAGCACATCCTCCTGCATCCATGCAAACCTTCTCCACCATGTTTCTCATTATAAACTGGTCCAGGCGAGTTCTAGACAATTAACACTTAGTCCCCCGTCTGCTGCATAACCAAAACCGTGGAGCCCGGGGACTATAAAATGATGGCAAAATGGAGCAAAAACACCAAAACGTCGGCGAGTGAAAGACCGAGGAGGAACTTGAAGAAAGAGATGGCTCAGATGGGAACCAGAGGACAACTTCTCGCTCTCTTGACAGGTGTTTGTGGTTCACTGTTTTGTTCTTAAACCCGATCGTGTGATTTGAGTAGAAAGAACAAATCAAACCTAGCAAAGACTGGAAAACTTCTCAATTTTTCAACAACCAATCCAGGTTGATTGTTTTTTTGGTTTGTCTCTTCCCATAGACAGTTATGCATGTTTTTATTTCATAATTTAAATCAAAGAGGCAGACTGGGATGGTTTGAAAATGTCCAGAGGAGAGACGGGGAGAATGCTGAGTCTATAGAGGTATCGAGGAAGACCAAAGAGGAGGTTTCAGTGAAGGAAAACATGAAGGTAGCTGGTGTTACAGGAGAGGATGCAGAAGACAGGGTTAGATGGAGGAAGCTGATTGGCTGTGGCGACCCCTTAAGGGAGAATTTTTTAGTAATCAGGGTATGAGATACTCGTGAATGTTTAGCCTGAATCAAAGCAGCTTCTTCTTGTTCTTGCTGCTGAAGTTCTGTGCTCGGCGCTGATGTGTAAAGCCGTGGACATCCCTGACCTGCTGGACCGGGCCTCCCAGCGCTCCGACAAGCTGCACTCACTCAGCAACATGTTGGCCCTGGAGCTGGTCAGTACCTGTACACGTGCGTTAGTGTTTCCACACATCAAAAAACAACTCGCTCTGCCAAATGTGATGAGAAATCTTCCGTTTGTCTCAAGGAGTCGGATTTACCAACCATAGGCCGCGTGACGATGCCCCGTCCGGCCATGTGCCACACCTCCTCTCTGTTGACACCCAACGACAAAGAGCAGGCTCTACAAGTGTCGGTCAGTTACACTTATTTTCTACACTTTGTCCATGAATCCATGTTTATGCTGAGGTAAACAGCAGGAGTAAGGAGAAAAAAGATGACGGCTCACCAAAGTAGACATGTGGTATAACAAGAGATGATGCCGTTTTCTTCTTTTTATCTTAAACCTTTCAGAGGGCAGAACATTAGCTGCACTGGGAGGATCCTGTGTGGCACAGGGCATCTTTTATTTTGAAAGGAAGCTATACTAGCTTGTGTGAAAAGTAAAAAACAATTTCACATTTGAAGAAAATGCTAGTTTCTTTATATATTTCATTTTTTTATTCATGTCAAAAAAAGAAATATAGTTCATATTTATTATAAAAGAAACAATGTAATTAATGCAAAGCAGTATCAAAATGTCCTGAAGGGTAAAATAAGATTTTTTTGCCTCCAACTAGGTTTTGATGAGTAAGAAATGGGCCCAAATGGCTTTTTTTTTTACTGTGAAAGGTTCCAGATTCTTGGTTTAACCTCTTAAAGAGGATGATTTTGCTCCTATTGTTTAGGAGTCCACCCTGATGTCCTTGGCACGCTCGCTGCTCAAAGCCTGGCAGTATCCCGTGGGGGTCCTGTCCAACTCTGCAAACTCGCTGCCTCACCAATCCAAGGGCAGCATTTCCAACAAGCTCCAGGAGCTGCAGGAGCATTCCAGGAACCTGGAGGATGGTCTTGATGTTCTGTCCGGCAAGGTGCACAAACCAGAAGAGTTTCACAGCTTGTTTTGCTCAAAAGCTTCAATCTTGTAGTCTAACAATAACTTCCTCTGCCCCATTTTTGGCTCAGATGGGTCCCGCAGCGCAGATCCTCTCCACGCTGCCCTACAGAGGAGGCAGCGATCTGGGTCAGGACAAGATGTCCAAACTAATTAACTTTAATTTCCTGCTGTCTTGTCTCCGCCGGGACTCCCACAAGATCGACAGTTTCCTGAAAGTCCTGCGTTGCCGTGCAGCAAACATGCAGCCCAATCTGTGCTAAAGTCCCTTCCTGGGAGGATTTTCTTATCCTGCCTGCCAGAAATCGATTAGAACATCACCTACAAGGTCTTAAATGAGGTTTTATTCTAAAGGCAACTGGAAGGCATGATAAGCTTTCAGAGGAGGGGGAAAAGGAGGAGATAAAAGCTCATCTGCATTATTTCTGTAGTTTTAGAAAAAAATGGTTAGAAATTAACATTACAACTACCGCTGCTTCCAACAATTATGATACTAAAAAGCAATGAAAACTTTGATTAAAGGGAACGGACTGATAGAGACAGAGGGACATTTTGGATCATGGCCTTCCGTAATGAAGCACTTCTACTGATCCAAATGTTTCCTGGTCTGACACTGTGGGCCGGCTTCGGCGTGGTCATCAGCTGATACCTGTCTGACCGGAGTCACCGCTCCTCCTTTTGTCCGTCTTTTGAACATCATTCTCTCACAGTTAAGCGGCTAAAGACGCTTTGCAGCAGCAAGCAGGGATGCAGGGCTTCTTCTTTTTCTTTTTCCTTCCAAAATCCTTGATCCATGAACCGATGCAGCGTTTGCACTTTAAATCGAATTATACCTTAAAAGGCCTTTCAATGGAAATGTTTCCTTTAAATCTGTTTATCAATAAAAAATGGTTTCTTGCACAATCAGATTCAGAAATCTCTTTAAACATGTGTTTTTACTTCATTTCACTAAATGAAAGTATTGGTTCTAATGACATAATTGACCAGGGAATGAATGGATGGATGGATGGATGGATGGATGGATGGATGGATGGATGGATGGATGGATGGGTGGGTGGATGGATGGATGGATGGATGGATGGGTGGGTGGATGGATGGATGGACAGACATTATGTACTTTAGTAGTAAAAAATTGATGCAGTCCCAGACGGGGGGGGGGTCCCATTCATGGTTCCTGAGGAGGTCGTGAACAAACTGAACTTGCTGAACATTCAGACTTCTGTGCCAAAATATTATTGTTCAAATGTAACAGGTCCTCTTCATTTAGGAGTGTGGGGTGCGTCTCCCTTGGAGGGCCCTGGTTCGTGCCTGGGGTTGGGGTGGGGGGATGTTCAGAACTCCTGGGTGGTGGTGGGCAGCTTATCTGGGGCTGGTGGGGGTGTCTCCAACGGAATGGGCCCCACTCTAGGCCCCCTGGTACGGTGGGAGGGAGGGCTGTTTTCTGGCTGGCTTCCATCATCCACAACATTAGAAAACCAAAACTCACCAGAGCACAGGTGCCAGCTCACCTCTGCACGGATAATACACCTGATGAAATGGAATGTTTGAAGTGTCTGTTTGTGTGTACAGGTATCTGTGTGTGTGAGCTGCACATCACACGTGTTGACATGTTTGTGGATGAAGATTTTTGGAGCCAACAGGAATGTTTATAATTTTAGTGTGTCTGTAGACAGGCCCCGTCCCTTCGGCTGACATCTACACCTGACAGTGATGATGATAAACCTCCAGTAACTTGTAGCAATGTGATTCTACCCCCCTCCCAACACACTTCTTTATTCATCCTCCAACTTCTTTAACCCCCTTTTTTCCCCTTTCTTTTGTGCCCATCTCCAACATTCCATTCTCTCCTTTTCTGTCCGGTCCAACAACAAACTTACACAAGCATATAACTATATTTGCCTCACATACAAACAGGATTTTCTGCAAAGACACACCTCATGTGTCAGAGGATTTAGAGCCCCACCATTGTAACAAGAAAATACATCCAACACCTTTAGCTCTGATCTGTTTGCTCCGTTGCTGGACAGGAACAAAAAAAAAACACTCATAAGTAAAATAAATACACATTTTATGAAGACTATTTTAAAATGTTGATGGTTTATTAATACAATACATTGACAGACCATTTCCTTTGTAAAAACAATCTTTCAAAAACAATGACGTGGCACGTGACACGTGGTCTGTAATCTAGTGAGCGTTAATGGACACTGGTTTTTCACAGAAACCTGTGTCATTTCCAGGACACTCGATTTTGAGATTAAAGATTCGGACAGCGCTACAAAATGGCAAATGGACTATATGGCGCACTATGCTGTGCACTATATAGTGAGTACTGAAGGAACTCTGAAAGGGCCAAAGTTTCTTTTGTTGTGTGTTTTTAAATTTGATCAGCTACTGATGGTGCCCTGGTTTTAGGGCACCTCAGATCCGGGCCGCAGGAAGTTGCGCTCCGCCCGTGGAGGTGGCGCTTATAGCTTTGTGCTCAGACAGCCGCGCACACTAGAAGCTTCAGCCCGGGAACCTGACACCCATCAGCCACGCTCGCCATCTAATCCTGTCTAAATGCGTCTGTTGGAGGTGATCCTTCACTCCTCTTCGGGGATGAAGAGCAAACCCCCGCAGGCGGACGCGCCTCGGCGGGTGGAGCCGCACAGTTTCGAGGTGTCGGTGAAGCAGCTGAACGACCTGCTGACGGACGACAGCGGCTTTTACAGCTGGCCCACCAAACACTTCCATGAGGTTTACCCCAGGATCTACATCGGGAATGCGTGAGTCCATCATTTAGCAGAATCCAACAGAGGTCAAAAATACAACAACTGAATGCTTTTCTGCTCGGTTTGAGTCGTTTTGTTGATGAGCTGATCTGGAAGACGCGCGCGCCCTTGACAGATGAATCCATCAGTGCTGCGCCACATTCCGCCCTTTCCTCCGCCCCCTTCCTATGATTTAGCGCTTCTCTTTGGGTCTGTGCGTGATCACTTTTCTCTGAACCCCTTCTTTAATTTGATAAACAATACAGACACAAAGATGTCTGGAGGAGCTCATCTGCTAAAAATAGCTCTCTTGTAATATGACTCCAAAATGAGAAGTGCATTAAAAAAAATAAAAACCTCCAAACTCAAGCTTTGTTTTCTTATGACACCAACATGGGTTTTTGTGTAAACCGGATTATGTTTGTGTCTGATGAAGTAAAAAAAATGTAGAAAAACGTTTCTTTTTCATCGAGATGAACTGGACTTCAAGTCTTCTTCCGCTCATCCAGGTGGCTTCATGGACTCCGCCCACATTTGTGTCCTCCAGGTGGGACGCCCACGTGCCTGCAGTTGGAGGACTCAAAGAGAAACCAAGCACCTCTACTTCTTTTTAATCCCCTCTGTCCTCATCACAGGGCCATAGGTGGCGTGGCGAGTTTGGGTTTTCTCAGGACCTAATGAGACAATGTCTGATCTGGCCAGCTATTTTGTCATTTTATCCATATCCTTGACAAACTGTTTTTTCCCTTGTGCCATCTTAGATTCTGGATTAGGCTTCTTCCTGCTTTTTTGGCTGATCGAACACCAGACAAAACTCATTAATGAAACGTTCAAAAGGAAGGTGAGTAATGGGATTGACTGCCAGAAAAGCTTGGGCCCACTGCAGGGCTTTATTTCTCAGGGAGTTGACGATAAGAGTGATTTTGCTGGAATCAGAATGGTAGTACCTGGGAGCTTGTTGAAACAGAAGTTGACACTGGAGGAGAAATCCGCCGCATGCTTCTACTTCACCGTAGAATGGTTCTGGTTGCAGGCGGAAATTTTCCAGGGTCGGAACGGGAGCGGAAGTTTGGCCGGAAGTAGGTAGCGTTGCTGTGGTGACGGAGTGAAACATTTGTCCGGGTAAATTGATTGTTTGCGTCATACCATTGAGCCGTGACAGTAGGTCTTCTTGAATCTTAGTCATCCGAGTAATGGCGGTGGAGTGGAGTTCCAGAAAGGTTCTTTGTTGATTTACTGCATGGCGGAGTCCTTCTGGGTCAGGAGTTTGGCCAGTTCGTTCTGTCATGACTTGAAGGATTGACAGACCCAGACGCTGAAACCCAGAGAGAGGACGAAGATAGGTGAAAGGTAAGAAATGGGTTTTATTTTCCTTCCAGGAAAGTTGGTGTGACTTGGTGGGCAGCTGGAGAGGAAAGCGGCTTGTGGCGTGGCTGGAGGTAAAAGCGCGGCTTGGCAAAGCTTGAGGGTTCCACCGGACTGCTGGAGAACTCGAGCTGACATCCACACTGGGGACTCTTGGAGGCTGGAATCCTGAGACAGAGAGAGGCAGGTTAAGCACAAGGCCAGACTTAAACAAGAAAACATGAACTAGACTTGAGACCAGGTAGAGTCACCATAGAGGGTAACGAACTGGCGTTGGCTAATGGGTCTGGATCTCCTTAAGAGCAGAGCAGGTGATGAGGTGAATTGGTCCCAGCTGGTGGAGTCAGGAGCAGAGCAGTAGGGGGAGGGGGAGGAGACTGACAGGCACCATAACAGATTTAAGGTCAAGATGCTACAACTCAACTTCAAGACATCGTTAGAAATGCTTTTCCTTGATGCTTCTCAGTTCTTAGTTCAGCTTCTGCTTCAGAGTGAAGGTTATTTGCGGCATTTCGATGTTTGGCACATTGGTAAAAGTGTGTCTTTATCCAAACGATTGCGTAACATTGACCCCCTAACCGTTGCTGCTGTGGAGAGACTGTAATGTTGATTTATGGATTTATGGAAGGAGAAGCTTTTCTAGAACTGTCTTGTTTACCTCATTGTGGTGTGGCCTCCTGGTTCACTGCAAAAACAGGCCCCGTAGAAATAAGTCAATCATTTTTATCCATTGACAGATTTTCTTTAATAAGTAAAATAAAATCTGCCAGTGGGGTAAAAAGTATGGTTTTACCAAGAATTCTGATTTAAAAAATACAATTCTAGTCACTAAGATGTGTTTTCGTAAGATAATTTTGCTACTGGAAAACATAATTGATTAGATAATTTTTTTTGCTTGACAGAAAATTAGCACATCTTTTACTTTTTGAAAATTCAGTTTTTGCTGTTTCTCCTCACTTTCCTTAAAAACGTTGATCTCCCAAACTGTGAAGGAAGCAGTGCCCCAGTTATTTACCTTTATTTCCCCACTGCACACGTGTATGTTACCATCCAGAGCGTGTGCTAAATTCTGCAGTCTGAATCACTTTTGTAGTCGATCACCTGCAAATATGTGCAGTCTGTGAGCGTGCACACCATTTCACACTTTCCATTTGGCTGTAAATGCTGCTGTCAACTAAACAGTAAATTTGTGAATCATTTAATCCAAAGTCGGTCAACAGCTGCTGGATGTTTAGATGTTTCTGTTGAAGTTATTTCAGAGGAAATATAAAAGTCGTTTGTGTCTTTTACAGGCAGATGAAATCAGAAGTCATGCAAAGACACGATCGCTCTGTCAGGCGTGGACGACCTGCTTTTCTGCAAATTAAATGTATTTATTTATTTAACCCTTGTGCTATCTTAGATGACCCCCCCTTACATTGACGTGTTCTCCCTACCATGACAAAGGTGGATAAAGGTGAAAAGATTTCATGTAATCCATGAACACCAGTGGAGATCACAAATCATTGAAGAAGAAAGGTTCAGTGCACTGTCTAGTGGGTCTAGATGACCCAACTCCCAATGGTAAAGTGCCTAGGATAGCACAAGGGTTAAAACTAGGCTTTAAAAGCTCTTTGTGGTGATTAAAAAGAAAACGTTTTGCTCATTCTTATGTAAGAATTCATCATTTTAGTGTTAAACGTTCCACCTGTGTTTTAGCAGAATCGTTTTTTATTTTAGATACTAAATTATTTTAGATAGAAATGGGGGGAAAAAGTCGATATTTAATCAAAATGTGTTTAATTGCAAAGTGAATTGTTAAGGCTAATTCAATTGATTTGTTGTTGTGGCAGTGAAACTCTGCCCTTCATTTATTTATAATCCAGCTAATAAATGGTGCTGGCCTTACATAAACAGTTCAGGGGGAATTTATAGGCAGTTTGTCATAAATAATGAAAGATTTTCATCAGACTAAACCCGTTGCTGGAGAATTTTCTAGACTTTTTTTTTTTTTTGCTGACTTCCAAATGGAGGAGATACATCTGGTTTGTTTTGAGCACAGTGAGAGTCAAGGATGCATAATTCAGGATGTTCCAGAGTTTTCCTGCTGCATGGATGTGCATTTAGGATGGAGCACACAGACTCATGCCTCTGTCCCGCTTTCACTGCGTTGCTCTGATGTTTGCTGCTATTTTTAGCTCCTTTGGTTTCAAAGGTTGCTTGGTGATGCAGCGGCCCCAGAAGCTTGCAGGAAAAATCCAAAGAACTGGGTCTTTCTACAGCTTTCTGCAGAACGGCCTGGAAGAATGGAGCTGATCTTCATGGACGGAGGAGTTTATGATGGGAGAATTTCATTTATTTATGTGTTCCCTTCATGAAAACTGTTGATTGTCAAATATGTTTACATGTTTGTTGTACAATATTGAGCATTTTCACGATTGGAAAGGAGCAAAATTGAAGAATACAAATCTTATAATGTCTGCTCCCTATTTTTTACATTTCTCACACCATCACCTGAGCCCAAATGCCGTAAATGTTGTATTTTTTTATTCCGAAATAAAAAATCGAATCATTATTGTTAACATTTAAGACAAACATGAACAAAAAATATTTTTTTTCTTTTCGAACTTTCATGAATAAACTTTAAAGGCAGGGTTATTTTGTTTTAAAAACAGAGTTTAGGTGAAAATATGGATGCGAGGAAAAAAACAAAATAATGTCAACATGACCTTTATTTCCCTCGTGGGTCCACTTCCTGTGCTGTCCGGTGTGGGCAGAAGAATTTCCTGGCGTGGATCGGGACAGCGTTCCTCAGCTGGAGCTGCTCTTCAGCTTCATGCCGTGCAAATAATTGATAAGCGCCGTCTCAGTTTTCAGATGTCAGATTTCTAACTTTTTGCCCGCCTTCCTCAGCAACTTTGTCCAGGCAGCTGATCCTAACGTCCTCTACTAGCTAAGGTCAGTCCAGGTTTGAGGCAGGTCATCATAAACTTGGAGTAGAATCAGTCCACAAATGTATTCTGAGGCCAAGAATGAGTATTTATTTCATCATATTTCATTTTTAGTTCTGCAACTGTTTTATTTTGAGCCTCCCTTACGCTCCACAAAGCTTTTTGTGTCCCCCCTGATTATTAACCTAAACTTCCATCGATTTAAAGGTTCACTTTTTCCTCCTCTTTGTCTGGATCAGGTTTGTGGCGACCAACGTGTTGCGCCTGAAGCGCATCGGCATCACCCACATCCTGAACGCGGCGGAAGGAAACTCCTTCATGCACGTCAACACCAGCTCCCAGTTCTACGCCGGCACGGGCATCGTGTACCACGGTGTGCCGGCCAGCGACACCGACCACTTTGACATCAGCGTTTACTTCCAAGAAGCTGCGGAGTTCATCGAGACGGCGCTGAGATCCAAGAACGGAAAAGGTCAGAGGGGACGAAAATGGACAGCAGACAGTTTGGAAACGTACATTTTAGGGGGTTTCCTGCTCGACACAAATGTAAATGTCAATTTCTAGACTAATTGATGACACGTGTTCATAATAGTGATAATATTAAGGTCAAGCAGCTTTTACTCAAACATTTGCAAAGAGGAAACTCTGGGATCGGAGGTGAAGTCTGTTTTCTGAGCCAATGGTTAGGATTTCAACTCTAAACCTAAAAGGAGATTTAAGTCTGTTTATAAATGACTGCAAGGATTTTTATCATGGATTTATTCCTTTGTGTTGCTACTCAGTCTGCTGGAAGGACTTCCATGACCTCCATGACCTTTATAACCAGGGCTGCTGCTAAACTAAAGCAGTTTGAAAGTAATGGCTCTCAGAGGTCTTAGACGGAACAAGAATCCTGATAATTAAGAGAAACGAATACTTAATGGCTTCAAAAGTGAACTGTGTATGAATCAGACCCCATCGTTTCACAGCAGAGGCAGCGTGCATGTTTGAATGAACCGTTGAAATTCACATGTAAACAGATTTAGATGAGTCTTCAACAAAAAACAAAAGTCAGTTTTTATAGATAAATAAATCAATATGCCTTTAAATAAACTTCTTAAAAATGATATTATGTACAAATGAATTTCTTAGCTGATTATAAAATCTATTGTTTTATGGATTTTTTTAAAAACAAGCAGCTTTAACTGATTTTCACTTAAGCAAAACTGTTGACATGAATTTCAAATGTCGAGGAGTCTGTGGCTTCACCAGGAAAGTCTCACATGACCCAGGAATGGGTGGCCCAAAGATCAAGTTTCTGGGATCAGTTTATTATTTTTTAGGATTTGTTTTCCCCTCAAATCTTTCATGGATTTTCAAACATGTTTTTTGGAACTTTCTATGTCTTTCCTTTTCATTTTGTTACACACACCACCGTTTATAAATGAATAAAAGAAAACCAATCTCATTTAGCAAAAATGTTAACGTGAGGAAAAAATCAATTACCAGTATTTAAAAAAAAAAAAAAGAAGTTATAAGTTTTGGTTTTTACATTTGCAATTTGGGCAGAAAAATGACAGAACCAACAGCACCTTTGCCTGCCGGGCTTTTCGCTCAACTGCACGTTTGCCGTCCTGCAGGCAGAGTCTACGTTCACTGCAGGGAAGGCTACAGCCGCTCGCCAACTCTGGTCATCGCCTACTTGATGCTCTACAAAAAGATGGACGTGTACAGCGCTCTGGCCACGGTGCGGCAGAAGAGGGAGATCGGACCCAACGACGGATTCCTGCGTCGGCTTTGCCAGCTGAACCAGAGGCTGGTGGCCGAGGGGAAGCTGTGGAACGAGTGAAGGTCGCAGGAGGGTCAGGTGACCTGGGATAGAAGGAAAGGAAATCTGAAGTGAAGTTCAACTCAGAAGTGAAGGAACATTCCTGGAAAACAGAGAGTCAGAGTAGAGATACACCACACATGTATTTGGGCTCCAAAGTGCATAAAAGCTTAATTCCACTGTCTCCTCACCTGAATGACCTTAAAGAAAGGAGATCAGCCCACATCTCTTAATATGGATTCAAAACCTGATCCTAAACAATCAGATTTTTCCTGAATTCTCTCCTTCTTTTTCTCCATTTGTCTTAAAAGAATTTTATAAAAACGTCCAGGTGACTCCAGAGAGGCTTTGCCGGAGATCAGGCGTAACTGGAGCCTTTTATATTTCCTGAAAGTTTTGCACAGAACAGGTTTTATTCTGGGAAGGAAATGTTTACATAAACATTCAGTGATGGAAAAGCGAGGTTGCTGCAGGAGCTCCAGTATGGTTCTGTCCTGCAAACACTGCCAAACGTCTCTCCACAGACACTCAACATTTTAGGACACGGTTGTATATGTGATCTCTATTTTAACCACACAGTATTTGACCTGTGCTGCTCACATTTCTTGACTCTGAAGTATTTCTGTCTGCAGTTTGGTGTCATTTGTACTTGAATAGAAAGACACGCCTTCCATTGTGTATAGAGATTTTGTTTTTATTAAAGCTCATTTAAAACAGGCAAAGTCAGTTAGTTATAAGAGTAATACGCTTGGAATTAAATGGAAATAATATTAATATTTGCTCTTAACTTAAAGTGAGATGTTGTTACTCAGCTTAACTCAAACCTTTCCATCATTAAAGTCCCACTCCGATCATCTCCTGATCTATTTTCAAAGCCTTCCCAATGGTCTTTTAGTTATGATGATGCAGTTTTAGCCAAAATCCGCAAACCTGTCATTTTCGAGGACATATTTTCAGCAGAGCGACAGTAGGTCATTAGAAAACCACGTCTGAGTTGTGGGTGGAAATGTTGGCGCAAAGTAAGCCTGTCACCCATCTGGTTACACTCTTTCCTGCTAGCTTACAGCCCCTCACACCCCCAACATAACATTAGCGGCAGCAACATTTATTTGGCAGCAACGTTTATTTGTACAGTTTAGATCCAGATTCCAGCTCAGATGAGGAGAAAACAAAGACGTTCATGGATCTATTTGTCTGACATTGGATGATCAGAATGGAGCGGAGCAGGAAGCTTGTGGCCCGCCCAGAGTATTTACTACGATTGGAATAAAGAAATCCTCAAAAATGCAGTTTTAATCTTTCATTTTCTTTATATATGTCCTCCATCACAAGTAAAATGGCCACAAGAGTATGTTAAAAACAGCATTTTCATCGGAGTGGGTCTTTGACTTTATAGTACAAAACAAGAAAAAAAAAGTATTCTTTATTTGTGAAAATCTTTTTGCCAGAATGTACCAGTAATTAATAAAAACACTCATGTTTAAAGAGGCAACACCGCCTAAATCTGATGAATGAAATGTACATATGAAAACGACTTGTTCACGGACACAAGTGGATTGTGAACCTTAACACTGCCAGAGGAAAAATAGACAAACATCTGTGTCTGCTTTGCACACATGCTTGTGTTTACATGAATGTGTTTTTGTATTGCATGCCTTTTCATGACGATGAGCCAAAGTGTTGCTTGGTGTGCACACAGCTGCTGCATCTTCAGGGTTTCATCCGTGTGCCTGTACCTTGTCACATGCGTCGCTTACTAAGCTGTGATGTTGCCTGAGAGAGGTCAAGTCTTTCACAGAGTCTCAGTGATTTTAACACTGCTGCTGTGTTAAAGTGCACTTTATCTAACTAAACCTGTGATTGTGATTCTTTCAGACATTCAATAATAAAGTCTACAAAAGTGATAAATTGTGTTTTTATTTAATTTGATCATGAAGCAGTGGGTCAAAGTACAGTTTTTGCCTTTTTTTAGGATGATTTAGGATGATTTTGATTTTGTGGTTCCCTGCTGACTTGAGAGATTTAACTTTAGCAACTGTAAAATCGTGCTGCCATTCCTGTTTGCGTCCAGCAGAGGGAGCTGTTGTGATCTGCACTTCCTGACACAGACTCCGTTTTTTTTGACACAGACTTAAATCAAACTGTACCCTTTTCAGTTTCTTTAAGTTTTTGAGTTTTTTCTTTTCTATTTATTATATTTTGAAAAGTTAAAAAAATTTAAATCTGGAATCACATCTTTTGTTTATTGTAAAGTGAAACCATTTATGATAACTACCAGTTAGATGATAGACACTTTATCTACATTGCTGTTTTCATTTAAACCTGATAACTATTCTAAACTGTTATGGATTAAACTTTAATCTCTTTTATTTGTTCTCAAAGGCACCACAAGGGGGCGCTACAGCACTTTAATTTTCAATTTCACTTTAGTCTCAGATGATTCTTTTTTATTCACCAATAAAAAACAGCTTTTATGAACATTGGTTTGCTTGTTTTTATACAGTTTAGTCGTGGTTTATCCTCAGAACTTTTCGGTAACTGTTTTGGGGGCATTTTATTTTCTAATGTAGGAATTGTGGGAAACTGCCACATCCCATGGGTTTTAAATGATGCAGCTTGTCTCTGTCTCTTGTGATATCTTTACCCCTGAAGTGACGCAAGTATATGTCTATAAGGGGGGGGGGGGGGGTCTCTTACATAACTGTGTAAATGAGTAAGTGGAGGATGGAGCAAATGCATCTTCCAGCTGTTTGTGAGAAAACAGAAATATATATATTTTTGGTCTTATTTTGAAAGGGAATGTGAGTTCCACAGCCTTGACAGCTGTTCAAAACTTGAGACACATTTTCAAATATGTGAAGTTTCAAAGCTTTTTTTTTCTTCTTCTAGGAAATCTGATCAAATCCTGGGTTGTGTGTCTTTCTGATGAAAAAAAAAGGAGAACAATGGTTCATTTATGAGACCCTAAGCATGTGCTTTTCTCGTGATCCAGAAAAAGATGATGAGAACATGAGCAGCATCCCAGCGCTCTCTTCTATTATTAGGGACTCGCTTCCAGCACTTTTCCTTTGGTTGAGGGGAAAAATCTGTAATGGATGTCCTGGCCTGTCAATCTGCCTGTGGACGGGGGCTATGAGTGTGTCTCGCTCAAACACACACTACACACTACACACACACACACACTGTCTGTCTGGGTTGAGGGAGATCTGGATGGGCGAATGGTGAAACTGCCAACTGTTACATCATCTCCTCCACATGGAGTCTGGGATGACATTGTTTCTCCGGCTTTAACGAGTTTCAGAGTTAGAAATAATTCATTGCTGTGTTTTTGACGTGGAGCTCCCTGGACGGCTCATTAAAAGCTGATGTGAGCGTCTTTCATCAGTCAGACGTGAGCTCAAGAAGAGACTTCTAAACTTGATGCCAGTCCAGCTGATTGATGCAAAAGATTCTCTTTTAAACCCTTTTTTCCCCCCTGTTGTCTGCATGGCAGCTGAAGGGTTTGACTGTCCGACCCTGAAAACATCTGTCGGGTTTGTAGACGGAGCAATGACATGTGGGCACCAGGAGGCAAAGCAGCTCAGAGGCGGCATCACCTCAGACACCAGCCGGCTGATAGTGACAGAGCAGAACCGACCTGGATCTCCCAAACCCCAGACATGTGGGACGATTCCAACGTCTTTCCGTCTTCACCACCAGATAAAAAAAGAGTTGTGTTCTAGAGAATCAGAACAATAAGCTTCCAGCCTGGATGTTTGCTGTGTCCTCCCAGTGCCAGGAGATCAACAAGGATTTAGAAGAAGTTAAAGTTACAAAACATTTAAAAGATGAACCCTTGAACTTTAAAGAAAAATATTGGTGGTATTTTTTACTCGCCTAAGTTAATAAGCATCAGAAAACCATTGATAACTGTTTTCTTGGTGGGGTTGTTAAAGGGTTAAAAGTCATTTTGAGCAAAAAAGAAAAAAAAATCTTTCAGAAAAGAAAAGAAAAAAGTCAAAATACCCAAAACCAGTGAATGGAAGGGAAAAAAAAACCTTCAATGTCAACAGAAATCCTTGATAAATGGGTTTGTTTCTGCAGACTTTACATTTCCCCACACATTTTCTCTGTATCTCTGAGGAAACTAAAATGTTCTGCAGCCTCAGAAAAGTTTGTTGAGTACATTTTACAAACACATTCTCTAAAATTACAACAGAGTTTTAGGGCCAGTTGACAAACACATTTTTTGTTTTAAATCACGACTTTAAATCTTGTAAATTTACGAGAAAACTATAAAAACTTTTAAACTACGTGAATAAAGTCATATATGTTTGACTTTAAAAGTCTCAGGTCAAATTATTGACTTTTTTCCGTGTTTTAAAGTAGTAAATTAATGTCTTTAAAAGTCGTGAATCTGTAACTGTAAAACCCATAAATTACCGTAACAAAAAAAAACCCAGCAAGGTTGTTTGTGTAGCTGTCTTTCCAGGTTCGGTGTCGGTAAAGCTGAGTTTCATCTGTAAAATAAGGAGCTGAGAGACACGTTTGGGTGTGAAGGACCAATACTTTATTTTCATTTTTATTCACATATCCAGAAGTCCATTTGTCTCATCACGTCATGTGACTGTCAGGGGCTCAAGGAACACCAAAGGGGATTAAAAATAGTGTTACATACGCCCCCTCCTCCAAATAAAAACGTCCCGTTTCCACATAAAACAACAAAGATGAATGAAAATATTCTGTGATCTTAGCATTAGAACGTTGAAAATGTTAAAAAGTGCTCCTCTTCCTCAGACGGAAGCGTCACACAAACGTAGAGATCTGGTCTTTGGAGGAAGAAAGGATTCAAGTGGACATCTGCAGGGACACCGACGTCTTCATCAACGGCTGCAGAGATCCTGCAAACCACCCATCAATAAATAAAACAGGAATAAATTATAAATCAAACAAATGAGCTTCCAAGCATTTGGAACAACATTCAGCTCACCTCCTCTACTAAGTTTAGTCGCTCTGCTCTGCTGCTGCGCGGTGTTCACCTGCTGCTCTGTCTGCTCACCTCCACTTCAATTTAAAGCCGTAAATTGATGGGATTTGAAGTTGTTAATTTATGACTTTTAATCTGTTTTTTTTTTTTTTTCGCTGGCCCTAAAACTCCGTCATATTGTTGTCGAATGATCTGCTGGACAAAGAAACAAACTTGTGAACAATGGTACCTGAGAAACTTCAATGTGCTGGAAATGACAGAAACAATACTACATAAAACACAAAACAAAACATTGTAGGACAGCTCATGCACTCTGAGAATACTTTAAGCTTTTAAGACCCGAGCCAATACTTACTACTACTGTGGTAATTAATATACCCCAAAATGTGATCCATCCATGCATGTGGATTCCAGGTCTGAAAACAGGCATGTCCAAAGTCAAATTTTTATCATCCTGTTTTCATAAAATGTAACAATACACCCCCCCCCCCCCCCCCAGCCCTTTTTAAGAACTGTGTACGGCTCTTTTGATTGTGATTGGCTGAAAGCCGCTGTACACCCTAGGCAGTTCTATGCAAAAGGATGAAAGGTAAACCAACCAATAAATAGAAAAATAAATAAATATGAAGCTTATTTTTATATAATGTTATAACAAGGGTGCACCTCTTTGCAGAGGTGAAACTAAAAACGTGTAAACTGACCCCTAAACCTGGCTTCTGCTTTGACATTTAAAGTTATGAAGAAATTCAAGACGACTAAAATAAGTCTGTGACCGTCAAGGAGGAAAAGACAGACACCAGGTTTGAATAAAAAAAAAAACAGGCAATCAAACTGTGTCTCATGAAGACTTCATCTTCTGGGAAACACATGAATTCTGCCGTCTCAGGTGGAGCCAAACCAAAGTTGACTTTCACAAACCTGTGATTGTGTACTACCAAATTTTTGTTTTCTATAAAATCTGCCAAAACCTTTAGAAGTTCAAATTCAGCAGCATTTTAATCCGTTTTTTTTTGTTTTTTTTGCGATACATGGTTGCTCTAACTTTCCCCATCCATCATGTAAAGAAACGTGTGACAGTCATTCAGTGTTTGCAGCCTCTGGAATGATGCAGCTTCTGTGTTGTCAGAGGGATTTTCTGACAGGAAAGACGCTTCTTGAAGAGCCAAAATACAAAGCTTTCCATTCAATCTTTAACTTTAAAAATCCTTTTAGTTTCATCAGTTCAAAGTGCAAAAACGAAAGTTTAAAAATGTGAAAAAAGAGAAACAAACAGATGGTTAAACAAAGAACCTGACAGAGAAGATGAAAACCAGACTTCTAAACAAAACAGAGGTTTTTTTCCCTGTGCAACACTGTGTGCTACTTTTTATGAAAAGTCCTTTATAAATAAAGATTGATTGACAAAACGCAGATGATTTGTGAAAATTAATGTGACCAAAAGATTTAAAAAAAGACAAAAAAAAGGTTCTGTTGAAGGTGGTCATTGGACACATGCCTTTAGAAAATAACTTTAACAAGTCCTGCTAACTTTAGCGCCAGAGATGAGGCCAAAGTACGTTTAAAACATCCTAAAGAAGGGTCCCAATCCTGAATGGGTTCTTCTTTAATAATCTGGACTGACTTGAAAGTGTTTCCCAGGCTGCAGATAGAAGACAGAAGCATGGAGGCTTCCAGGTCATTTAACTTGATTTAACTTCTAGAAGAGAAATGAAAGCTGCCTTCTGGCTGGAGATAAAAAAGAAGACTCTCTTCATCGCTTTCTCAGAAAATAACTCTGCTCAATTCAAAACACTTTTAGAAAAGCACATAAGTCACACATCAGTTAACCGTTACAAAGATCCACATACAGTCCCAGATAAAGCATGGCGTTCTTCCAGTGCTCCATGCGATGGTGGCAGATGTAAGATCCTTCAGTTCAGTGTTCAGCCTCGCCTGAAGCCACGTCATGGCCGACGGTCCCGTCTTCTGTCGACCAATCCTCTTTGATGCTCCATTCCCCGCCCCCTCTGTCCGAGTCACACTTAACGAGGAGAAGGTCCATATGCAGCTTTGTGTGAAAGAGTTATGGCATATGTGAGTTTGAGAGAGAGAACAAAGCACAGAATGACTAGAACATCTATGTTAGACAAAAAAACACAAGTTAGTAGCATGACGTTCATGAAAAAGGTTGAGAAAAAGGGATTTTGAGGGGAAGGACACCTAATCCTTTCAAACATTGACTCCAGATGTCTGATCTTGTAGCAGCGTAACTCAAGGGGAAGCTCACAGAGACAGGGGTGGAGCCAAAAGGCACAGAGGCGGGCCCAACAGAGAAGAGTTTCTTATCTGCAGACGCCTTCTTGTACTGAACTCATCTTCTGTCTTCCGTTGGACTGATGGGGAATGAACATTGACAGACTTGTTTCCGTAATATTTCCTGGTAGACTGATTTTCTGATCCTCAACTCGACATCACTGCTCCGTTTTTTCGAGGCAGGAGAGCTGAAACTCAGCTCAGAGGTCAAGTAGTGACCCTCAACCTCCAATCTTCTTTATGACAAGGAAGAGTTAGACGTGAAGTGAGCACATCTGGCATTTCAGATGAGTAAACCACTATTATCATGTAATGTATCATTATCAGTAATATCACAGATTATCTCATTTCTTAGCACTAACACATGTTTAATACATGTTTATAACTCCTTTATATATATATATAATTAATATCATATTGTCTTTAAATCACCCAAACAGGAAGAGTCAAATAGCAGTTTTATTTATAAATATGTATCGTCCTACCGGACCGTATTCAGGATTTTAACTGAGTTTTCCGGCTCAGACTGTATCGCAAACCTGTACTAACTACATCTCCAGATGTACATTGATTTCACTCACCAGTACAAGAATGCCCTCAATACTAATCATACTATTTTTCCAACATCATTCATACCAGCTCCAAAAATCCAAAAACTTTGTTTTCTTCCATAAACAAAAAAGCCTAATGACAACTCTTCTTCATCTTTCCCCGTGGCCAAGTGCATCTCCTTCCTGTCCCATTTTCAATCCAAAATTGACACAATCTGCAGTTCCCTCACTCCCATTGCAGAAAATCCTCCTGAAACTTTGGCCCCTTCCTCCACTCTCCAGGTCAGCTCTGAATTCTCTCTAGTCTCCTCTGTGGAACTCAACAAGCTGCTGATAGGTATTAAAACCTCCACCTGCACTCTGGACCCCATTCCTTCATCCCCCGGTAGAGGTTTCTGTCCCATCATCTCTCCACTCATCACAATAATTATTATTATTCTCATTGAGATTAAAAACCTCTTTTGCAAGAGCGTCCTGGTCAAGAGGCAGCAGCACAACAATAACACACATTTCTCATTTACACTCACTCATTCAACATAAAAAGGCTGTCTTAAATAAAACATTTGCAGTTTGATGGCTTTGTTTCACGTTCATTTCAAAGTAATCTGAAAGAGTCCAGAGAAACCAACTCTTTCTGGAGTTCATTCCAAAGCGGTGCTGCAGTGAATCTAAAAGCCTTTTTCCCCATCTCTGGGCACAGCGAGCAGGAACATGTCCTGAGAGCGCAGGCTGGAGCTGCTGCTGCTCTTCAGTTCTATGAGCTGCTGGAGAAAAGGCGGTACCAACCCAAGAATCCATTTGTAAATCAAAAGGTACCAATATTTCACTTTGCGATGGGACAAGGAGGGCCAACCCACCCGAGCATGCAGAACACAGTGATCTGACCTTAACTCTGTTACAATTAACTCTTCACCCTCCTCTGGTACCATGCTCGTCTCTTAAGCTGGCAGCTAGAACCCCCATCCTGAAAAAACCTGGTCTTCACCCAGACAATATTGCAAATTTCTGCCCCATCTCCAACCTGCCATCTCTGTCCAAAATGCTTTAACGAGTGTGTCCCAGCTCAGATCTCATCTATACACAAATAATCAGTTTGAACCCTTTCAATCTGGCTTTCGGCAAAAACACAGCACTGAAACAAAGTGTCCAATGACATCCTCCTCTCCTGCGACTTGTCAGACAAGTTTGTCAGACAAAACCGAGTAGCGCTGTGGTTCAACGCTCAAACATGTTCTCTTAAACAAGTAACCCTTAAGTTAGAAAGAGAATGGCGTCGCTCCAGTTCAGAGTAGTCTTCGAATAACTGGAAACATAGCCTCTTAAATTATAAAAAAGCTTTGGATAGAGCTACACTCAAAAAAAGGAAATTACTGTCATGGTTTGAGTTTCTTTTGTATTGGTTTTTGCTTTCTGTCTTGTTCTGTCATGGTTTGGTTTTGTTTCCTGTTTTATTTTGAAAGGTCTTGTCTTGTCTTGTTTCTTGAGTTTTACTTCCTTTGGTCCCCATCAGCCCTGATCGTGTCCACCTGTGTCTTGTCTGCCCTGTCTGTATTTAAGTCTTGTCTTTGCCTTCCTCCTGTGCTGGTCCATTACCTTTTGTCATGGTGTTCATGTCTCCATGTTTTTGCCACACTCATGTTTCCATGTTTCATGCCTCGCCACGCCACAGTGAGTTTTTGTTTTGTTGTTGTCATCCTGCTCTGCAGCCCCTTTTGTTATAATTAAACCCTCTAGCCCTGAACCCGTTTGCCTCCCGCCTCTGCGTCTGGGTCCTACCGGCTCTCGAGCCTCCCGCACATGACAGAATGGACCAGCCAAATTTTTTGGACCCAGCAGAGCGGGACATGCGGCTTCTGGAGGCCTACTGCCAGGAAGCCGAGCATACGAAGTCTTTTTGGGTGTTTGACCAGGCCCAGTTTCCCTCATATGCCTGGAGTGGGAGCTCCCTGGACTTTACTGGGAGCCGGCTTGCCCTGAGGGGGGGTCGTCGTCGCCGCCACCGTCCCCGTCCACGTCCAGTGGTGGTCCCGGACGCACCACAACTTCGTCCAGTGGTGGTCCCGGACGCACCACAACCTCGTCCAGTGGTGGTCCCGGACGCACCACAAACTCGTCCAGTGGTGGTCCCGGACGTCCCCCGACCCCTCCAGGCTCCCAGGGGGGTGCCGCCTGCGCCCCGACCCGTTCCTGCTCCCAGGGGGGTGCCGCCTGCGCCCCGACCCGTTCCTGCTCCCAGGGGGGTGCCGCCTGCGCCCCGACCCGTTCCTGCTCCCACTGGCACGCCTGACCCGCCAGAGCTCGGCTCCACGCCTGACCCGCCAGAGCTCGGCTCCACGCCTGACCCGCCAGAGCTCGGCTCCACGCCTGACCCGCCAGAGCCCGGCTCCACGCCCGGCCCGCCAGAGCTTGACTGCTGGCCCGACCCGCCAGAGCTTGACTGCTGGCCCGACCCGCCAGAGCTTGACTGCTGGCCGGACCCGCCAGAGCCTGACTGCTGGCCGGACCCGCCAGAGCCTGACTGCTGGCCCGACCCGCCAGAGCCTGACTGCTGGCCGGACCCGCCAGAGCCTGACTGCTGGCCGGACCCGCCAGAGCCTGACTGCTGGCCGGACCCGCCAGAGCCTGACTGCTGGCCGGACCCGCCAGAGCCTGACTGCTGGCCGGACCCGCCAGAGCCTGACTGCTGGCCGGACCCGCCAGAGCCTGACTGCTGGCCCGACCCGCCAGAGCCTGACTGCTGGCCCGACCCGCCAGAGCCTGACTGCTGGCCGGACCCGCCAGAGCCTGACTGCTGGCCGGACCCGCCAGAGCCTGACTGCTGGCCGGACCCGCCAGAGCCTGACTGCTGGCCGGACCCGCCAGAGCCTGACTGCTGGCCCGACCCGCCAGAGCCTGACTGCTGGCCCGACCCGCCAGAGCCTGACTGCTGGCCCGACCCGCCAGACTCCAAGCCTGACTCCAAGCCTGACTCCAAGCCTGACTCCAAGCCTGACTCCAAGCCTGACTCCAAGCCTGACTCCAAGCCTGACTCCAAGCCTGACTCCAAGCCTGACTCCAAGCCTGACTCCAAGCCTGACTCCAAGCCTGACTCCAAGCCTGACTCCAAGCCTGACTCCAAGCCTGACTCCAAGCCTGACTCCAAGCCTGACTCCAAGCCTGACTCCAAGCCTGACTCCAAGCCTGACTCCAAGCCTGACTCCAAGCCTGACGACGCCTCCAAGCCTGACGACGCCTCCAAGCCTGACGACGTCTCCAAGCCTGACCGCTTGGCCCCCCGGCCGTCCTCCGGACCTGCCTCGCCGGACGGCACGGCCCCCCGGCCGTCCTCCGGACCTGCCTCGCCGGACGGCACGGCCCCCCGGCCGTCCTCCGGACCTGCCTCGCCGGACGGCACGGCCCCCCGGCCGTCCTCCGGACCTGCCTCGCCGGACGGCACGGCCCCCCGGCCGTCCTCCGGACCTGCCTCGCCGGACCGCTCGGCCCGCCGGACCTGCCTCGCCGGACCGCTCGGCCCCCCGGCCGTCCGCCGGACCTGCCTCGCCGGACGGCGCAGACCCCCGGCCTTCCTCCAGACTCCTTGGACTCTTATGCCCGTCGAGGTTTGACCTCCGGGGCCCCCTCCTCAGTTGACTTTGGGAACCTCGGAGCGGTTCCTTGAGGGGGGGGTACTGTCATGGTTTGAGTTTCTTTTGTATTGGTTTTTGCTTTCTGTCTTGTTCTGTCATGGTTTGGTTTTGTTTCCTGTTTTATTTTGAAAGGTCTTGTCTTGTCTTGTTTCTTGAGTTTTACTTCCTTTGGTCCCCATCAGCCCTGATCGTGTCCACCTGTGTCTTGTCTGCCCTGTCTGTATTTAAGTCTTGTCTTTGCCTTCCTCCTGTGCTGGTCCATTACCTTTTGTCATGGTGTTCATGTTTCCATGTTTCATGCCTCGCCACGCCACAGTGAGTTTTTGTTTTGTTGTTGTCATCCTGCTCTGCAGCCCCTTTTGTTATAATTAAACCCTCTAGCCCTGAACCCGTTTGCCTCCCGCCTCTGCGTCTGGGTCCTACCGGCTCTCGAGCCTCCCGCACATGACAATTACCAGCCAATTAACTTTACAAAAATTTCAACCAGACAATTTTATGTTCGTTAATCATATGTGAATCAATCATGTCGATTGTACATAAAAATCATCAATTTAACAGTTACTAATTTCAATCATGTTGATCCAACATGATACCATTAAATTTGATTACATTAGTAATCGCAAGGAATTGTGGGATACCATTTTATTTGCCTATCTTGGCAGATTGGGGTTTAAGTGTGAGTTTTTGTCCATGGGTTTTTTGTCTAGCTGTTTTACTGTGTTTTAAATAGTAATTAAACTGTTGTGTTTTTTTTCTGCACCATGACTTAGAGTGTGGGAGAGGATGATGAGCAACCCCCTTGTGCGGGATATCGCTAATGTCCCAACACTAAAGACAGAGTTTAACAGCACGTGAGCTCCTGCCTTATAATGTGAGACATTGCTGGGTCATTCATGTCTTTGATATGGAAACTACAAGGCCCATTGGTTGAACTTTACAAAATTGTGTCAATTTCAGATGTATAAACAAAGTTCAAGAAAAAATACAAAAAATTGTTAAATCAACATACAAATTAGACATACAAATTTAAGTTGAATAAACTTAATTCAATTACGTGTAACCAATTAAGGTGATTCATTTAAAATGGATCAACTTTTTCTTTTTAGAGTGAGCAAAAATATTAAGTTAAGTTGGGTCCAACTGTAGTATTTAAATTGAATCAACTTTAATTTATTAGGTTGAACCTAAATACATTGCGTTTGCCCAAACTAAATACATTAAGTTGACCCAACCTAGGTACATTAAGTAGGACCAATATGATTCATTTTTGTTCAAGTAAAGCTATCTAATCAGGTGGAGCCCAGCACTATTCAACCTTAATAGCAGAGAATAGAAATAATCCAAGAATTCTTTTTAGTACAATTGCCAAATTAACTTGCAGTCTGAGCTCAGTAGAACCACATATTCCTGCTACTTTCAGCTCTGATGGTAAAATGGCGGAATCCGTTTTTTTTTTAGGAGTTTTTCCTTACCGAGAAGGAGGGTCTAAGGGCAGGGAGGCTCAGTTTATTGTAGTCTGTTTAGTTTAGTTTAGTTTTTCACCTATTGAATTCTATGACTTCATGTTTTTTATGATTCATGTTTATTACACAATGGCTGGTATGAAGCCCAGTGAGACGACTATTGTTGTAACATTGGACTATATAAATGAAATTGTGTTGAATTGAATTAAATCCTCTTTTTATACCCCCAGAATGTTTACTCACGTTTTTGTGTCTGTGGAATGAAAAAGACTGTACTTACGACATTCACCTAAGTTTTCACAATATCCCCAACTTCCTGCGTGTAGCGTATTTAAGCTGAGGTACTGGTCTACTAGCAGTACAATAAACATTTGCAGAATTTGTGGCTCCTCTTAATCAGTGAAAAGTATCTTCAAACTCAAGTATTAAGTGAAAAGAAGAGAAAGTTTCTTTATTAGAAACTAAACAGGTTTGATTGTTTATGATTACAGCGAGTAATCCTCGGGAGCTTCCGCACAGCAGCTGTCCTCACACAAAGCATCGACGCACACAGACACACACCAATCAAGACACAAACATTTTTTTCTGTTTGGGAAACACCAGATGGACAAAAAGTCTAAAGGCAACGGGTTGTTGGATTTCATCCTGTGTCTTTATTCATACATTTTCAGTATTTTACATTCAGCAGGGATTGTCATGTTTCTCCACCAAACAGGGCTGAGGTCAGAGGTCAGGAGGGAGGAAGTTCACCGTGGAAAAGAGCAAAGGGAAACTGAAGTGTGGGGACAAGGAGAACGGATGCTGACAACCCCAAACAATAGCTAACATGGACTTCTGGAACTGAGTGGTGCAGCGGTGCAAAGTTCACATTTTCTTTTTCTGTAAACAGAAATTAGAGATCGACAGAGGACACAGTTGTGTGGTCACGGAGCAGAAAAGACGGAGAAAGTTCCGTTTCTTCGTCTCTTTGGCTACGAACAAAAGTGACACAAAGTAAGGAGGAGAAAGCATAATTAAAATAAAACGGAGTCAGAGAAGAAAATGTTGAGCGAGCTGAGCTGGCGTCTGGGGAGGAGGATGCATGTTCTGAGCTGCTGGTGGGACCTCCTCAAAGATTGCTTAGGTGGTGTTTGAATGATAAAATCAATCTAAATCGGAAATCATTAAATGGACCTCGAATAGGAGGGACAAAGAAAGGTAAAATAATTTAATTAACATGTTTGCAAGCAACAGCAGAAAGGAGAGTTTTGTCAGTGACGCGGCATTGAAACGTATCATGTTGACTGCATAAATACAGATAGAAAAGGAGAATAAAAGGACAACTTCTCATCACATAAGCTGTTTCTGTAACTGAGGATTTTTGGCTTTGGCTTACACTTGTGTAACATTTAAACATCTATACTGTAGCTCTCCAGCTTGGACTTATATACAGACAACAATACATTTATAGAAAACAGATACACCTCTTTGCTGCATCTGGAACACCTATTGAACTGCTCACTGGGACAAATAGGTAAATCAGTTTATCACATGACAGCAGCTCAACGCACGATAACAAGGCCAATCCGCTAAAGTTCCGATAATCATTAGAATGAGGAGGAAAGGCGATGGAAAGGACTCTGAATATGATCGAAACAGAAAATGATGGCTTCATTCTGAAGTCCTTAAAGTCCCACTCCGATAATCTTTTTTCAAACTGTTCCTAGTGGTCTTTAATTACAGCCATGCCGTTTTTGCCAAAATTTAAGAACCTGTGTCGTTTTCTAGGACGTTGTTTCTGCAGAGCGGCAGGAGTTGTGGGCGGGACCATTGAAAAGCAAAGTCGCCCCCACTTCCCCTCGCCGTTGCTGGGAGCTGTGTTTGCACGCTCTCCCCATTAGCAGAGTTTTCCAGCCGGACTGTTTAGATCCAGATTCCAGCTCAGACGAGGAAAACAAAGACGCTCATGGATCTATGTCGCAGGTGGATAATCACAAAATACAATCATTTTCAAAACGTTTTTTCTCCCATCTTCTCCAGATTCACAGTGATTTAAATAATGAAATACTCAGAAATGCAGTTTTAAGCTTAATCTTCTCAGAAAAATGCCACAAGGACACGTTAAAAAACACATTCTCATTGGAGTGGGTCTTTAACGGGGTTGGTGAGTTCACAGGGTGATTGACTTTTAGCCCCGACATGTGTTTGCAGATAAACAACAGCAAACAGAAACGCGTCTCTGCTCGTGAGGTTAGCTCAGCAAACGGTGACGTTTCAACAAAAAAGGGACAAATCCTCCGGTCTACCAAAAGAATCACGTTCAAAGGTAATATATCGGCTTTCTTCCCATTTCCAAGGCTTGAACTTCAAGAGATTGTCTTAGGCCAAATGCATGTGTCCATGCCCAGAGGCACTGAGGTGCCGCTCGGCGATGGTTCGATTAGCTGTGTGCCTGAACTCTTAGGGGTGGTATAAACAAACATCTGAATCATCACGGCGCTTTCATTCACAGTGATATGGAAAGAGTGCAGACAGACAGAAGCTGTGAACCCACACAGTTCAATCCTCTCATGTGTGTGTGTGTGTCCCTGTTTAATCATTGACATAGATTAGTTACACTGAAAGCGGTGACGCCTGAAGGCCATGCTGCAGTCCTGGTGGCTTTGAGGAGAGAATCAATAGTTTGAGCTAACGGACTGTGGCTCCACACCAGAGTTAGACAGGAACTGGGAGAGGATGGAGCTGCGCAGCAATACAGACATTGTGGTTTCAGTGCAAAGAAAAAAAAAACCTGATTCACTTCGTAGAGAGTGGGATGTGGGGATATGGCTGGTGGAGATATTTCACTTTCAGTTGCACAACAATTTTGCGATGCCTTGTCCGTGTTTCTCTGCAGTTCCGAGGGAAGAATGGGTCCATTTATTTTAAACAGATTTTTATGGCGGTAAGTCCTGAGTCATGCCGCCACAGTCACACTTCCCTCATCCCTGCTGGGTAACAGCGCGTTGTTTTCCTTAACGTGCCCACCGCCCACCCACAAGAATTTTGGCCCAATCGGGCCGACATGGCTTTGAACAGACCCTCAGCTCCCTGCTGTCTCTGTCCCCACAAAGGTTTGGAGCTCATTCAGCGCAGAAATGTCTCTGCCTGACAGCGCTCAGAGCTCTGGTTCTTAAGTAAAAACAGGAATCAAAGTGATGTGCTGGACGCTGTTGCTGGAGATGCACACGGAGAAGTTCCACAACGATCCGTTAGTGTGCAGACGAAATATCCGAATATTGCAGACAGAGGGGCGGCTGCACAAAGATGAGACGTGAGGTAGAATCTGTTGAAGGTTTGTACAGAGGTAAGTGACACGCCTCCTCTCAACCAGACGGCCTGAGGGACTGAGGAACAAGCAGGCGGGGAGGGAGGGATGCCACCGGAGCAGAGAGACCAGCACCAGAACCAGGAACACACAGGAAAACATCAGACAACAACCGCATGGGTTTGTGTGAGGTAATGACGCAGGAGGTACGTGTCGGAGAGGTATTCCAGCTACGTGTACACAGGTGTGAAAGATTCGTCTTAGTTTTGGACACAAAAGTGCTTTCTGTGAAAAGGCT
Organism: Oryzias latipes; assembly: GCF_053564925.1. Taxonomy (NCBI): domain Eukaryota; kingdom Metazoa; phylum Chordata; class Actinopteri; order Beloniformes; family Adrianichthyidae; genus Oryzias; species Oryzias latipes. Next base: position 2,735,991 of record NC_136244.1, on the reverse strand, counting down.
GAAGGAAGAGGAAGGACCACAGAGCTGTTCAGGGTAATCACCGCAAACTGAGACTCAGGGGAAGCAGCATCTTTTGATTTTGTAGCTGCAACCTTTTGCTGCTATTTCCCCCCAAAAAAAACATTAGCTTGAATTTTGACCAAACGTTTGAGATGCACGAGTACGAGGGTGACATCATCAAGCAGTTAATTTGTCTGCCACATCGGGGTCCTCCTATTTACCGAGCAACACATCACAGCAAAGTGAGGATTCATGTTTAAATACGCTTCTATTCCTGCTAAATGGAGGCTGAGAGGTCAGCTCCCTGAGGTCACGCCTATGCAAAGCCTCCTTAAAAAAATGGTCAGGTTCCTGATCGACAGGGTGCCGTGTGGGGCTCATCAACACAAACGGGATTCTGCTGCAGCACCTCAAGTAAACAGGAAACTGATGGACAAGAAAGACTCCAAACGTTCGTTTTTCTGTTGCTTTTCAGTTAGCAGCAACGGTGTCCACGGGAGCCGTGGATGTTTGGCCAGAGAGTTCAATATAGTTTAGTGTCTGCGTACGTGTGATATGAAACATATTTAGCTGTCAGGATCTGATCCAGAGCTGGTGGTGACTCTTATGATCAAGAACCAGCATATGTCTTGGTTCCAAATGAGAATCTGACCCCCACAGTGGAATTACAGAAACTATTTTTTACAGTGCTTAATTTAAGTTCACAAAGCAAAACATCGTTATAACAAAAACGTTTTTTTCTCCAACACTTCTATGTCTAAAAGGGGCAAGTAAAGCATCACCAAAGTAACACGATTTCTGTTTGGAAAAAGTCTAAACATTAAAAACTGTGAGAATTTGAAAACTAATGAGTGTTTCTTTCTTCTTTGACTGTTTACCATTGATTTCCTATTAGGATCTGTTTAATGGAAACCTATCTATGCGTACATACATGCTATTGTGTCATGAAAATGTGTTGCAACTTCTCTCTTTAAACACTAACTGTAGAACGCACTTTGACGTTCATGACATCTTGCACCCTTAGAAAGACAATAACGGTGTCCTATCACTGAAGCTATAAAACATCTATTTACAAATAATAGTCTTCATCTTTTCTAAAAACCCAAGAAATAAATATGGAAAGATTTCCAGGGAGGCCTGAGGTAACAGTGCAGCGGATGGATTGGTGTGTCTGTGTGCACACGACAAACAAACTAAAGGAAGGTTTTTGTGTGCTCATGGGTTTAGGAGAAACTAAGGAGGGGAAACATCTGGAGGGATGGTTGAGAGTCAAACAAGCACAGAAAGAAGGACAAAAACAACAAGAAGCCAGTTTTCGGAGGTGGCAGGCAGATGAGCAACTACTCAAATGAAGCCCTGTCCATTTGCATGAGGAGATTTGTGTTTGCATATAGAAATACTGTACCTGTGATTGGTTTTTTTAACTAGATTTTGTTTCTGTTGCAGCACAAGGATGAGTGTTCGCTGGTGGTGGACTATTGGTCGTTGGTTTGTCAGAAAAAAACAAACAAACAAACAAACAAAAGTTTGAAGGGCGTGTTCCAACTGATGCTAACAAAAGTCAAACTTTGTTGTCCATCACCCAGAATCCCCCTCCGGTCCCAGAAGGTGTTGGTCACACTTCCTGGTCTTCAAATACTTCTAAGAAGAGCGGAGGGAAGAGTTCGTTGGGGCACTCCACCTTCATGTGGAGGAAGCGGCTGGCATGGCAGGCGCCGATCATGCGCAGGTCCGTCACCTTCATCAGCAGTTTGGGCCAGAAGTGGGGAATGTTGTGCTTACGGTAGTTAATGTAGTGCTCAAACGCCAGCAGGTACGCTTCTTGACACTGTTCGATTTTCTCCACACTGGTCAGCCCTGAACGGTCTACGATACAAAGAAGCAGAGAAAAGAGACTCCAGTCAGGATTTGAAATTCCATCCATCCATCCATCCATCCATCCATCCGTCCATCTGTCCATCCATCCATCCATCCATCCATTCACCCTCCATCCATCCATCCATCCATCAGTCCATCCGTCCATCCATCCATCCATCCATCCATCCATTCACCCTCCATCCGTCCATCAGTCCATCCGTCCATCCATCCATCCATTCATCTATCCGTCCGTCCATCCACCCACATAACTAGCTGAATACTTTTCAAGGTCATGAGGTTGCTGGAGGCGCAGGCGGGGTTCACCCTGAGCAGGTCTCCAGTCTGTTGCAGGGCTGGATTTAAAACTGGGTTTAAAACATCCAGAAAAAAGGCCAGACATACGACATTAACGGTCAATCATTCAAGTCCCACTCTGATCAACTGTTTTCAAAGTGTCCCAGCAACCTTTTAGTTGTAATTGTGTCAACAACGAAAAACGGTGTCATTTTCTAGAATCTACTTTCTGCAGAGCGGCAAGAGCTCATTAGTTTTTTACCTCTGAGTTTTGGGCGGGGCTGTTGGTGCAGTGTAAGACAGTTCTGGCTTCCCATAATCCCACTGTTTACAGACTCTCCTGCTCCCCTCACTCCCCCAACATAACATTAGCGGTGCATCAAAAATGGCAAACAATGTCGTAGCAGTCCAGCCGTACAGTTTGAGCTGGCGGCCCGCCCACTGTAGGACCTACTGCTACAAGCTACACACTACATTTGTGTCTGGTCCTGAATCACAACTATTTGAAGAAATGCATCAAACATACATGGATTGTTATACTTTAGCTTTGAATATTTGTTTCAGACAGAAGGATAAAAAGAGATAGACCAGTCTCTTGCTAATTAGAATGATTCCTGCAACTTTTATTTTACATTGCAACTAAATCCAATGCTGTAACTTTGCAACAACAACGTTGGCCAAAAGTGAACAAGTTCCACCATCAAACTGTCTCTGCTTACTGCTCAATGGGTAAGCTGACTTTGATTTTTTTTTTAATTTAGTCTTTATTTTACCTGAAGGTCAACTCCCTTTTTCGAGAGTTACTAAGGGATTTACTGGGTTCTGGTGTCAGGCGCTAAAAAAGGCTCATAAAAGGATGGAGCATGGAAGCCTGAGTCTGTTTGGAGTCAGCAGCATCAATCATTAGTCCCAAGATGTAAATCTTTAACTATTTTTATGTGTGGCATTATCTAATAATATAATTTAGGTCCAAATGGTTAAAAAAGTAAGTCTTTTCGTTTTTATTCAATTCAAATTTGAAAGATGTCCAATCTTTTACCAACTTCACTTTGCTAAAACCTTAAAGTTGTTGCTTTTCCTCCACTGCATCACCATTACACCCGACCAATCAATGCACAGCTAAGTTTTCCAGGATGAGTTACAAAGAACAAACGACCATGAAAAAAGACAGACACAAAAAGGTTTCTAAACTCTCACAATGTTGATCCGTCAGGTAACATCCCTGTTTCCTCACCCGAGCTCATGAGCAGCACAGCCTGCATCAGCGCCACTTCCGAGTCATCCAGGTTGAACTGTGCCAGACTCTTGCCCAAATCAAAGATGGCGTCCGACACAACCCCCAGGCCCCCGTTCTTTAGCTGCTCGCGCTTCACCGCCATCTCGCCGCTGAGAGTCAGCGTCTCGCTTTCTGGATCGTAGCGAACGGCAGCGCGCAGGGACATGATCTCCATGCAGCAGCCTTTCAGCAGGATGATCTGATCTTCACAAGGCAGCTGGCACACAAACAGCACATTTTTACTTTTGTATTCAACGTTTCTGAGGATTCATGAAGAATATAAGATGTGCTAGAAAGCACGTTTGAATTATTGGCTAAAAAAATCTGTAAACTTTTTTGGTGAAACGGTACATTTTTAAAATTTGATTTCATAGATATAATTTAGGAAATGTTGTTCTGTTTCTTTCTTTGAAGACTGTTTCTGAGTCATAGTCTCCACTTAAGACCAATAGAAACATAGGTTTCCCACGCTCTAATGAGTCATAGGCCAGATATGGTGGACGTGAAAACAAAACATACAGGAAACAGTACTTACCCCTGAAAACATGGGCAGTTTCTTGGCAAAGTCAACAACTCGGGTAATGGCAGGGGTCATGATCTTGGTGAATTCACTGAAGGCCTCAATGTCAACCTTATCTCCATCTGCGGTGGGCGCCATTGGACCCTGACCAATGTCGTCCGGCTGAAACGAGAAATGTTTCTTCTCAGGTCACATTCAGGTTTAAGTCTTTCAGGTCTTCTGGGCTTTCTGACTTCATGTCAGACTGTTCTTTTAGCACAGAAAAAATATTGATACTTAAATATAGTTTCTTTTCTTTTTCATCTGAAGCAGTTGTACCAAACATAAATGCTAAAGTAATGTTCTGAATGACCTAGCATTGCTGACAAGGGTTAGCCTCTTAACAACGGAGCTGCTACCGACACAACACTTCACTACTGTACATCTAGTGGTTTTATTTATATTTTTTGTGTAATTTTATGTAATCGATTGATGGCATATCAGCGCAAACCTGCTTTTCCAGGCTTCAGACTACATTAGCTGTGTCCGAATTCCTTCACCTCTCGCTACATAGTGCAGATCTCTCCTTTTTGAAATGATATAACAAATATTTATAACCATATCCTTTTTTTGTGTCACTAGCAGAATTTTAGCCTGATCTGTGAACCCAAAGAATCAACAGAAAAACTGTGCCAGTTTTATTTTCTTTGGCCTTTTAGCTGGAAAGCAGAGATGTGCCTTAATAAAACGGTTGCCTGGGAACAGTTCTTTACCCTTTGTGTCAGGCCATCCTTTGGAGGTGTACCAGCTGCAGAGGTGCAGGGGAGTCGCCACAGGAGAGGCCAAACAAAAAGGGGCTAAAGTTTCTATAAAAAACACTTTGCTGTTACTGGCTGCAAACGGGAAGATGACCGTTTGTTGTTTGCTTCAAAGACCACGTCTTCTGTTTATAATATGGACTACATTTTAAAAACCACTGTTCAAAGTTATGTTCACTGAACTCAGCATTGCTGTTACTGATCCAAGTCAAAGAATTATTTATTCCAAGACAACAATGCTTCAATCACTGGGCTGAGTGCTTACCAGGAACTTGCGTTTCTGTTTCCAGCAGGACCCCTGGGCGTTGGTGTGCCGGTGCGCCTCCGTCACCATCCTGATGAGCTCCCACTCCGCACTGTCCGGCTCCGGTCTCATCTGCAGCGTCCGCACCATCTCCTCCCTCTTCCTGCGCTCTCGGTTCTCCTCTATCAGGCGCCGCTTGGCCACGCGCTTGCTCTCATCCAACACCACTGACAGGCAAGGCGAAGGAGAGTGTTGCATGAGGTCACGTCGCTCACAGAAGGGTGGAGGTGTTTTAAAACATTATGGAAGCTCATCGACTCTCCAACGATGGGCAAAAAAGTACGATTCTAGTGCAAGCGACAGTTTCTCTAATCTCGGAAGCCAGCAGGGATAGCGACTCACAGTCCATGGCCATGCCCACGCTGATGCACTTCTTGAATCTGCACAGCTGGCATTGGTTGCGAGTGATCTTGTCGATGATGCAGCAGCCGTCATATTTACAGGAGTAAGATGGGTGGAGATTCTTCTGGATTGTCCGGCGGAAAAATCCCTGAAGAGACAGAACAAAATATTAAAAGATAACAAAAAACCAGAGAGGATTAGCAAAACAGGAATAAAGACACCAAAACATCTGCAGGAATTCAGAGAATTTAAAGTGGAATCTGGGAAATCATGATATCCTAAGCCTCTAATTTAATCAATCAATGTTCCTGAACCACGATGAGAATACACACATTTTAAGGGCAGAGTCACATGGTGAGTGCACGTGCTGGCAGAAAATAGTTAAGTAATGAGATCTTTTAAAAAAGTGGCTGCACTTGTTTTTTTCTGAAGATGGAAAATACTTCACTGCAGGCAACATGTCAGCGGCTGTTACTCTTTTAGGAAAAGTGTATCACACCTAATGCACAATTTGAAACCTTGTGACTGTATTTAATATCACATAACAAAAAACACATGCAACTGTGCGCCACACACGCACACACACCCACACACACAACAGGGACACCAACAGGACAACTTCTTAAGAACAACAGCAGGGTAATTCTCAGGAGGCTCATGAGCTGGACACAGCTGACACGTCACACCTGTTAAATGGAGCAGGTGTGTCCAATAGTAACAAGCTGATTTACAGTTCACTCCTGCCTGAAGGACATGTGGCTAAATTGATGCATCGTCACTACATAAGTGTATCCCAGTCAAACCATTTGGGGAAGTAAACCACATGTGGACCAATATATGGGAAAGAACTCTTTTCCCCGTGAAAGTCAGCGTACCTTGCAACCTTCACAGGTGATGCAGCGGTAGTGGTACCCGGTGGCCTTGTCTCCACACACCACACATGGCTCATCTTTCTCCAGGTAACTGGGGATGTACCCTGGAACAGAGATGCTAAGAGCTAGAGGACAGGAGGAAGATGTTGAAGAGGAAGACAGGGTTTTGTGAGGAGGAGGAGGAGGAGGAGGAGATAAGGAGTGAGGAGTGCAGGCAGTGAGGGTGAGATGGAAAATGTTGGAGAGGAAGAGAGGAAGGCATGGTAAAAATGAGGGGAAAGGGGGGGTGAGTGTTACCACAGGTGCCTGAATAAAGCACCTGCACACAGAGCTATGACCAAGAATGGAACATAAACAGGACATCCTGACGTCATCAAAACCCATCTACTAAACTGATAAGTTCTGCTTTATTTCACCCAGTGTCTGAGAGTTTCCAACTAGAGCCCTGCGCGGGACTATTTTCTTCATCCCGCTCCCGCCCGCGCCTGCTGAATTTTTGACCAATCCCGCCCGCTCCCGCAACGTATGCGTTACACTCCCGCCCGCTCCCGCAATATGTATGTCCACTCCCGCCCGCTCCCGCAAAACTCATAGAATTTAGTCCCGCACAGTAATAGAGATGCATTGATTTTGTATCGTCTCCCGTCCCGCAGGAAAAAAACACGTATTTGTATTGATATTATTAAAGAGATTCATGTCCCTCCTCCAGCCTCATCTTTTCATGCATTCCTCTTGTGTAATGTGCAACTTAATTATTAAATATATTTTTACAAATCCTGTTCTGTTAAAACTGTGTGTGTGTGCGCGCGCAGACAGACGGCCTGAAGCGCGCTCTTAGTAAGAGGCGGGGCGGGGCGCACCCCCAACAACAGGTTAGATGACAGAGGCCATTGGGCGTCACTACCTGGTGCCTTCACGGAGCTTCAGTACATAAGAATCAAACAGCCGCACAGCCTAACGTAGTCCGCTAATTTATATTCATGAGATATTCATGCCAGCACTGATCCCGCGGGTTTTTTTTTTTGCCGCCCGTTCCCGCCCGCAGCACAATTCAAACCGCCCAATCCCGCGAGATTTGGGTTGGGTCCCGCGGGACCCGGCGGGACCCGATCCCAATGCAGCCCTCTATTTCCAACCCCTTTAAAATGTTAACACAAAAATGTAAAATTTAGCACAAAACCAAAGAAATAAAGCAGCCTTTGGAGGGAGATATGTGGGGGGAAAAAACCTGTAATTTGGAAACACAGAGACTTTAGCTCTTCCTCCCATCATGGAGAAAACATTTGAAGTACTTCACAACGTTGCTGAAATCAAACACATTTCTCATGGAGCTCACAGGGTTTCCAGCGTCTGGGTGAAGATCTCAGTCATTTTGTGGCTAATAGTCATCATGTTAGTCACCACAACGCTAAGACGTTCCACTGCCAGTGTGAGTTTTGAGCAACGAACGTGACTCAAACTTTTTGTTCTCTCTGAATCCACAAGATAAACAGATTTTTGTTACTTTTGTAGCTATTTGTTTTCATAAAACTGTTTTCATTATTTTCATTTGTTTTTTTCATTGATTGCCAATAACGAGTCAAAATTCTTCAGTTCAGCATGACGAGTATAAAAATGTAAAAATAAAAGGACAACAAAAGCCACAATTTTTGACACCTATCACATAAAGCTTCAATGTATACAGTTGTGCTCATAAGTTGGCATCCCCTGAAGACTATGTTCTGAAAACAGGCACACCAGCTGATCCAAAAGGGTTTGACTGACAGCTAAAGGTAACCATCCTCACCTGTGACTCGTTGTCTGTAATCAATACACTGAAGGTCTTGGAGTTGCTGGGCTCCCAACAGACCCTTACATCCTTAATCCAGCGCTGCACTGACAGTTCTGGATCCTGAGTCACGAGGAAAGCTAAGGATCTACAGAAAAAGGGAACTGAACTGTACAAAACAGGACATAAGAAGCTATCCAAGCAGGGGATACCTTCAGCTGTGCTCAATCTTTGATCAAGAGGTGGAACGTGAGGGGTTCTGTTGAAACCAAACCACGGTCACAAACATTTCTGCCAGAAAAAATAGTTAGGAATGCAAAGAAAAACCCACAATTGACTTCAGCTTCATCAGGACTTTCTGAAAAACTGTGGTGTGGATTTTTCCAGATGTGCAATACGCCAAACCTCTGGACCAAAGTCATTTGGAATGTCAAGATGGAACTTTTTTTGGCCATAACCGTAAACGCTACATTTGGAGAGGAGTCAACAAGGCCTGAGATGAAGAGAAAACGACTCCAACTGTGAAACACGGAGGCGGATGGTTGATAATTTTGGGATGTGTGAGTTACAGAGGCACAGGAAACCTGGTCAGAATTGATGGCAAAGGAATGCAGTCTGTTATCAGAAGATATTAGAGGAAAACATGGACTATTCATCTCGGAGATTGCACATAGGACGTTCTTGGACATTTAATGGATTGAATTTATCTGCGCTTTTCAAGACGCTCAAAGTGCTTACAGTATGTGTATTATTAATTCAGACTTGATGATGGTAAGCTACTGATGTAGCCACAGCTGCTCCAGGGCAGACTGACCAGTTCGCACCTGCGGTCCCTCTGACCATCACCGGGACATTCATACACTAGTGGAGCCACACTGAGTCAGGGAGGGTGGAGTGTCTCTCCCAAGGACACAAAGACAGTTGACTGGATTCAACCAATCATTGGATAACCTGCTCAACCACCTGAGCCACTGCCGGCCGACATGACAATGATCGAAAACACAAAGCCCCGCCCACCCGTCATTGATTCCAGCACAATACGGTGTAGGTTCTGGAATCTCCTGACCTCATTATCATTGATCCGCTCTGGGGAGATCTCAAATGGGCAAGACAGCCCAATGATGGAAAGAAAGTTGAGGTTTTCTGCAGAGAAGTATGAGATGCTTTACCATTGGAGAACTGAAAGGACCTCATCCACAACGACCACAAGAGACTCCAAGCTGTTATTGATGCAAAAGGAGGCAAAGCAAGGAACTGGGAGATGTAAACTTTTAATTAGGGTCATTTGGGAAGTTTCTGTTGTCATTGTGGTTTAAAAAGGGTATTTATTTGACAATTAATGGCTTCACCCAACCACTAATTATGAGTGTAAAATGAGTTTTTGAGTTATCATTCATATTCTGTGAATAATGACCAAGAAATCATAATTTCTTCCATGGCATGTAAACTTATGAGCACAGCTGTAATTGAGAAGGAGAAGACCTCTGAACGCCATCATCAAACTGTGAAAAAAACAAAAAGGTCTTGAAATGCATGAGACTCCAATAGATCATGATTGATATCTTTATCTAATTAGACACATGTGTGGAATTACAGAAAAGGACTCCCACTTGATGACGTCAACATCTGACCTCCACGGTGTGTCCAGAAAAGTTTCTATAGAAAAATGAAGATGTTAATGATAGCTAAAGAAAAAAACCACTCAATCCAGTTTTCAGTGCAGTAGAGTGATCATCATCCAGTCCCATCAAACCTGGCCTTCTGGATTGTTTGGAGAGGACAGAATGAGGAATGTTGGGCTGAAATGAAGGATTCTTACCAGACATGCTCTTCACAGAACACTGGCTGTTCTTCCTCTTCCTCTTTGGCACATCTGGCCACCTGTGAGCATAAACAGACGAGGCGAGAGGATGTGAAACTGGTGTACAGTTTAGTGCTAAGAAAACATTCAAACTGCTAAAAAAAACAAAGGAAAGAGAAGAAATACACAGAGGAATGAAAATTTTCCTAAATGAAAAAGGTTGTTAAAAAAATCTATCATTTTCAGAACAAAACAACTGCATCATGTTTCAAATACAGAAACTTTTTGAACACTTTATATGATTTGATTTATACTTTTCAACAGTTTTTTATAAACGTATTCATTCAGAGATGATACACAAAAGGTTAAATGTTGTTTATGCAGCTTCAGTTTGCATCATAGATGTAATTAGCCTTGCTTTTGGATGAGATATATCAACCGTTGCTGCAAAGAGAAAAAAAAACGGATTCCGGAAAAAACGAAGAAACCTCAGGGGTGCCCACATGAAGGAGGGATCCTCCCCCAGGACGGACAGGCGATTTACCAGAACTCTTAGAGAAGAATTAACTTATCTAAATCTACAACTACATATATAAAAGTCCAGCAGACGAGCTTCATCCAGCCGTGGTTGGGGGGACAGTCAGGGGCGCGAGTCGAGCCGGAGACAGAAACCACAGCCAGGTGTTGGAGCAGGAGCAGAGACGAGGTACTCGGTCAGGTACAGAGCAGAGACGAGGTACTCGGTCAGGTACAGAGCAGAGACGAGCCAGAGAGGAGCCAGAGGCAGGATCCACAGCCAGGTGTAGGAGCAGGAGCAAAGGCGAGGTAAACGGTCAGGAACTGGAGCACGGATGAGCCAACTGGAGTCTGGAAGCACTCCCACTCCCCAGGAGGGGAGAGGAAAAGAGGGACAATACATGAATCGCACTGCACCAAACAGAGGCATGGAGAACTAAATAATAAATTATGATCAAGAATAGAGGAGAGGAAGGGTAGAAGTAAAAAAGGAAAGAGGACAGAACCCCAGTGCACCATAGTTACCCCAGCTTCAACTTCTAGCAGCCTTTTAAAAGAAATAGTTTTTATTAAGTTTAATTTAAACAAACTAACATTAAGTTAAATAATCTCTGAATACTAACTAGTCTGACAATAAGCCTGTCCAAAGAGGAACGTTTTCAGTCTAGCTTTGAATGTAGAAACTGTGTCGGCCTCTCTTACATGAGCTGGGAGTTTATTCCATAAGACAGGGGCTTGGTGGCTAAACGCTCTACCTCCAACCGTACTTTTACTAATTCTAGGAACCACAAGCAGTCCTGCATTTTGCGAGCGAAGTGTTCTGATTGGTTGGTAAGGGACTATGATTATAATTCTGCGTGATGTTCTCCCCTTTTCCGAGCAGTCTGAATTGAAGTGCAGTGCCATTGTGCAGGGATTTTGTGGTTTTATGACACTCCCATTGCACTCTATCAATCTCAATAGTGTTTTAGTCTCTGGGAAGGTTTCTGTGGCTGTTTGTCCGTCTATACCCATAAATGGTGTGTCTCTGATTCTAGGCAACGATTTGGCTGGGGACAGAGTGTTAGCCGCTCCTGTGGTTACTTCCACCCCTACAGAGCTGGAGTGTCCAGATAAGTTGGAGCAGGAGTACCCGGATGTTTTCCCTGTGTGTGCTGTCACCCGAGCCATGTCTAAGAAGCCCTTAGAGAAAGAGATGGACCCCCATGTTGATTTGTCAGACACCTTCTTAGCTAAATGTGACACGTTTGGTTTTGGTGATTCTTTTCCTTCTCATGAGGACCTTAAAGCTGCCCAGGCTTCTGACAAAAGTTTATCCTCTTTGTTTGATAATGTTGTCCCGGAGGGCGAAGCTGAAAAACTCTCCCGTGCTTATTTCATCAGCAATGGAGTACTGATGAGGAAATGGACGCCCCCTGAGCTAACCTGTGAAGACAGCTGGGGGAGTTTCTTTCAGGTTGTGGTCCCAGTCATTTTTCGTACTGAAGTTCTTCGCCTTGCCCATGATCATGGTTTAGCAGGTCATATGGGTGTGAGGAAGACTTTGGACAGGGTGACGAGGCATTTCTATTGGCCTGGTGTTAAATCTGATGTGACAGGCTACTGTAAAACCTGTCATGTTTGCCAGGTTGTGGGGAAGCCTAATCAGACCATTCCCAGGGCTCCTTTACATCCCATTCCAGCTATTGGAGAGCCTTTCGAGCATGTCTTGGTTGATTGTGTGGGTCCGCTTCCTCGCACCAAGTCTGGAAATCAGTACCTCCTAACTATGATGTGCACAGCAACACGTTTCCCTGAGGCTGTTCCCTTGAGGACAATAACAGCCACTGCAGTGTCTAAGGCCCTTGTCAAGTTCTTTACACTGTTTGGACTCCCACGTGTGATTCAAACAGACCAGGGGACAAACTTTATGTCCAGGGTTTTTTCGCAGGTGTTGCAGCAGTTTTCCATCAAGCACTGCACATCTTCAGCCTATCATCCTGAGTCCCAAGGAGCCTTAGAGCGTTTTCATCAAACATTAAAGACCATGCTGAGGGTTTATTGTCAGGAGTTTGGGAAGGAATGGGATGATGGGGTCCCATTGCTACTTTTTGCAGCTAGGGAAGTAACTCAGGAGTCTCTGGGTTTCAGTCCGGCTGAGTTAGTGGTTGGACATACAGTGCGGGGCCCTTTGAAGCTATTGAAAGAGAGGTGGTTGGAGGAGCCCACTTGCAAGACAGATTTAATGCAATATGTCTGTGGTTTCAGGTCCAAACTTCTGAGGGCATGTGAACTTGCCAGGAAGAACTTAGAGAAGGCTCAAGAAAAAATGAAACTGAGGTATGATAAACACACTCAGTACAGGGTGTTTTCCCCAGGGGATAAGGTGTTGGTTCTCTTACCACTCCCAGGGTCCACCTTGCAATCCCAGTACAGTGGGCCTTTCACAGTTGTGTGCAAAATCAGTGACACTGATTACTTGGTTCGGACTCCTGACCGAAAAAGAAAAGAACGTCGGTGCCATGTGAATCTACTTAAGCCTTATTTTGATAGGGAGATAGAGTCAAGGCCTATTATGTCATTGTCTGTGTCAGTTTCAGACCCGGTGGACACCTCCAATGTGGCTTTAAGGGGCATTCCTGAACGAAGACTCTTGAACTCTGAATTACTTTCAAGTTTGGATGTACATCTGGCTTATTTGGACTGTGAGAAGCGTGCTGACATTGTTGCTATCCTTCACAGGTATCTTGAGCTTTTCTCGGACGTGCCAACTTGCACCAGTGTTCTAGAGCATGACATAGATGTTGGTGACGCTCTCCCTGTAAAGCAACATCCATATCGAATAAACCCAGAGAAGCGTCGGATAATGCAACAGGAGGTATCGTACATGTTGCAACATGGGATTGCTCAGCCTAGCTCCAGTCCATGGAGCTCTCCTTGTCTCCTAGTTGAAAAGTCTGACAAGTCACCACGTTTTTGTACTGATTTTAGGAAGGTTAATTCGTTCACTAAGCCAGACTGTTTTCCTTTGCCCCGCTTGGATGATTGCATTGACCGTGTGGGATCTGCCGCGTATGTCACAAAACTAGACCTACTTAAAGGCTATTGGCAAGTTCCTTTGACCCCTAGGGCTTGTGAGATTTCAGCTTTTGCTACCCCTGATGATTTTTGTCAGTATACGGTCATGGCTTTTGGCATGAGAAACGCACCAGCGACATTCCAACGGCTGATAAACACAGTGCTAAGGGATGTATCAGGTTGTGAAGCTTACCTGGATGACGTTGTGGTTTGCAGCTCTTGTTGGCCTGACCACTTGTCACAACTCAGTGATGTATTTTTGAGGTTGACTAAGGCTAATCTAACACTGAATCTTGCTAAGTGTGTGTTTGGACAAGCTACGGTCACCTATTTGGGAAAAGTGGTTGGTTGTGGACAGGTCTGTCCAGTCGAAGCGAAGATTGAGGCCATTGTGAACTTCTGCGTTCCTAGCACAAGACGTGACCTCAGGCGTTTTCTCGGCATGGCCGGTTATTATAGGGGTTTCTGCAAAAACTTTTCAATTGTGGCTGCTCCGCTAACCACATTGCTCAGCCCAAAGGTTTCCTTTGAGTGGTCTGAGGCTTGTCAGGTGGCCTTTAGCAACCTGAAATCATTGATGGCGTGTGCCCCTGTTCTTGTTTCTCCCGACTTCAACCTGCCATTTAAACTTGCAGTGGATGCCAGTGAGGTTGGTGCTGGAGCTGTCCTTCTTCAAGATCGATCAGGAGTTGAGCATCCAGTTTGCTACTTCTCCCGAAAGTTTAACTGCCATCAACTCCGGTACTCCACTATAGAAAAAGAGGCCCTTGCACTGATTTTGGCTCTTGAACACTTTGAGGTCTACGTTTCCTCCACCCAAACAGTAGTGGTATACACAGACCACAATCCACTGGTTGCCCTGCAACGCATGAAAAATTCCAATCAGCGTCTGATGCGGTGGTGCCTGTTTTTGCAAGGTTTCGTTTTGGACATCCGCCATATTTGAGGACGTGATAATGTCCTTGCGGATGCCCTTTCCAGGTCGTGAGTAGCCGAAAACGTTGTGCATGTTGGCGACCAACATGCTTATGGGAGGGGATGTTATGTGACCATTTTCTTGTCTTTTCAGTATCTTTATTCCAGCTCCAGGTTTCCCAGCCTGCCCCAAAAGCACCTGATTGAGGAGGGTTTAAAAGGCCCTTTTTGGCTCCTCCCTGCCCCCCCTTCTCCCATGGCTGGCAGCCACACTAGCAGGATGACTCATGCTTGACACAGCAGCCTTTGTCCCTTCTCAGATATTTGTTGTTAGTGTTTCCACATGAGTGGGAATAAACCTGGTTGTTTCGTACCGTAAGCCCTTGGTTGTGTCTTTTATGTTGCACCCACTGAGCCTGGATGTAACACTCTTGAATACTATTTTCCCAACAACACTGTATCCTCCCCTTCTTTTCCTTACCCACCATCTTTGACATCCAGCAATTATTTTCACTTTCAAAACTAATTTCACCTCTTATTTGCTGACAGTTAAACATACAACAACACTACCTGTAGTCCTTTTTCCTGCAGATTTAGCTATTTCCAGCACCCACAGCCATGCAATCACAACACCTGTTGATTGTATAATATCCATCCATCCATCCATCCATTTCCATAACCAGCTTTATCCCTTTTGGGATTAGGAGGTTGCTGGAGCTTGTCCCAGGTACTGCTGGGCAAAGGTGGTGTACACCGTGGACAGGTGGCCAGTCTGTTGCAGCGCATAATATATGTTTTATTTCCAGTAAAACACCTGGCCTACATTCTGAATAACCACTGATACAGGCAACCAATGAACTGGAATTATGGTAAGGTAAAAAGTCAGGGATTTGGTAGGATTATGTTCAGGTGTTTGATCAAGCAGTGATACCAAACAGGTGCTGATGATCAGGCTTAAACCCAGCCATGAAGTGAAACCACCAGTGCTGTGTATGAAGCTTCAGACTGAGGGAGGAACAGCAAAACTCCACAACCAAAGTGAGACTGGGAAACAAGGATTTTCTCTGGTGTCAGCACACCTCTGCAGACTTTATGCTCTCAGGTGTTGGGATTATTCCTCACTCTGGTCTGAACCATGTGATACAGAACATCCAAGACTTTAAGGACACTGATACTTTAAGACCGTCTGTAATCCTTTTACTGCCTTCAGCCTGTTACTCCGACCACAAACTTCACTCATTCTTCACTCTCACATGATAAATTCTGGCTTTTGATTGGTTTTCTGCTGAAAACCAATAACAGTTTGCTTTGCCTCAAAAACAACAAGAAGCTCTACTGAACCAGGGGGGTATTCCAGACAGCAGGTTATGCTAGTTACCACGGTAAGTTTGAGGCTAAGGAAGCGGATAACCTCAGCTTTCGCTTCCAAAGATGGATGTATGTTTCAGGATATGGCAAGTTGCCATAGCAACTCCTGCTCTGAACATAACCTGGTCTGGAGCAGGTTTAGTTGATGGTTAGTTGGTTATTGAGAACACGTTCTTAATTGGAAACAACCTGATAGGATGGAGAGACACAGAGCAGAGCAAGGAGATGATTAAGACTCCACCCTGGTCATGTCATGTTTGTTCTTTTCCCTGCTGTGATCTCTCCTGGAGCTCCTCCCCTTCCTGAGGTCTCCTGTGAGAATCACAGGTGTGTTTCATTTGATTCATTATGATTATGTTCTATTAAGGCTCAGGTTTCTGAGGTCCTGTGTCAGATCGTTGTCTTCCTGTTTTCAGTTTCGAGTTGGTTGTGCTCTTGGCATTAAAGCCTTCTACTTGGATTTCGGATCTGTGTCATTTCTTCCTGCTCCTGGGTTGTCTCCCCTGATCCCCCGTCACATGTCAAATAAATTATGACAAAACTGTTGTTGAATGGAAAATGTGAACACATTTGATCTAAAAAAGTAGCAAGTTTCAGACAACATAATAAATTTTAAAACTGAGAAAATGTCCATTTTAATATTTTTCTGAGATCACCCTACTATTTTGATGCTGGATCATGGAAACAGTTCCCCATATTTTGGTTTTAAAAACTTGCAGCTTTTATATTACAGAAGCTTGTGAAATGTTCAAACATGTACTAATGAATGTTCCTCCAGTTTAGTGAATACACAGAGATGAACAAACAACAATTATCAAACATTGCATTTTTGGGAAAAGGCGATTGAAGTATAAATGTAACCATTGTCAAATACAGGTAGAATTGTAGTGGTTTGCAAACTTTGCTTTGCATAGAGTAAGAAATACTGGTTTAAAAAAAGCCAACTTTTGATTTGATTTTTTATCATAATTTATTGATTTGTTGTGAAAATGTAAGATAAATATCACTTCATCCACAAACCCAGGTATTTATTTCCATGCCTATCACCACTTTTTAGAGTCAGGATGTTTGGAAGTCCAATTGATTGTACATAAATGATTGTAAAAATCCAGGACTTAACGTAAAGAACAGCTATTGCTGCTTTTGAGGAAGAGGATTGTGTAGTCACCGTAATAATGAATAGATGCTCATGTAAACGAAAGAAAAGTGCAGGCCCTTGAATAGATCCCCCATATAGGTTGCAGAGAGACTGTGAAGTGATAAGCACTGAGCTCTCTCTAAATGGTAATTAGGGAACCAGCAATTTTTTAAGAGCCCAATGACCCACAGTATGAAATGGGTCAATAAAAAAGCTTGTTCAAGACTTTTTACCATCCAGTGACAGGTTATGATATACACTCACCGGCCACTTTATTAGAGCCATTTTGACAGTACTGGGTTGGATCCCCTTTTGCCTTCAAAACCGCCTTAATCCGTGGTGGCATAGATTCAACAAGGTACTGGAAACATTTGATCCATGTTGAAATGATAACATCACACAGTTGCTGCAGATTTGTTGGCTGCACTTCCATGATGCCACTGGGATCTGGTGACTGTGGAGGCCGTCTGAGTCCAGAGAACTCATTTTCATGTTCCAGAAACCAGTCTGAGATTATTCCAGCTTTATGACATGGCGCCTTATCCTGCTGGAAGTAGCCATCAGAAGATGGTCCACTGTGGTCAGAAAGGGATGGACATGGTCAGCAAAAATACTCAGGTTTTCTGTTGCGTTGAAACCATGCTCAATTGGTTCTAAGGGGCCCAAAGTGTGCCAAGAAAATATCCCCACATCATGACACCACCACCACCAGCCTGAACTGTTGAGACAAGACAGGATGGATCCATGCTTTCATGTTGTTGACGCCAAATTCTGACCCTACCATCTGAATGTGGCAGCAGAAATGGAGACTCATCAGACCAGACAATGTTTTTCCATCTTCTATGGTCCAGTTTTGGTGAGTCTGTGTGAGTTGTAGCCTCAGGTTACTGTTCTTAGCTGCACAGGAGAGGCCTTCGGTATGACCTTCTGCTGCTGTAGCCCATCTGCTTCGAGGTTGGACGTGTTGTGCGTTCAGAGATGCTCTCCTGCAGACCTCGGTTGGAACCAGTGGTCCTTTGAATTTCTGTTGTCTTTCTATCAGCTGGAACCAGTCTGGTCGTTCTCCTCTGACCTCTGGCATCAATGAGACATTTCTGCCCACAGAACTGCCGCTCACTGGATATTCTCTCTTTTTCGGACCATTCTGTGTAAACCCCAGAGAGGGTTGTGGGCGAAAATCCCAGTAGATCAGCAGTTTCTGAAATCCTCAGACCAGCCCGTCTGGCACCAACAACCATGCCACGTTCAAAGTACCTTCAGTCCCCTTTCTTCTCCATTCTGATGCTCGCTTTGAACTGCAGCGGATTTTCTTAACCATGACTACATGCCTAGTTGCTGCCATGTGATTGGCTGATTAGAAATTTGGGTTAACAAGCACTTGGACAGTTGTACCTCATAAAGTGGCCAGTAAGTGTAATCCAGCACTTTGGTAGTTGTTATAATTCAGCAATATTATGATTAAAACCAGACTATGGAGCGAAAGGAGTTTAATTTAAACAGAGGACTTCTGTAAGATGTTTATTTACATTTTTAAATGTATATTTATCATGGATGGCAGTGTTAAGATGGGACAGTCTAATAATCTCCTGGGTCTACAACTTCTCTTTTCCAAGCCAATTGCATTTGGGTGGTTTCAAAGATCAGGTTTCTTGTATGTTTTACTGATAATGGAATAATCAGTGCTGCAAACCAGATAAAAATGAAGTCTATCCTCTCAGGCGTCTAATCCGAACATTTATCTTCACTCAAGTTAATTTCATTGCTTTCTCCCACTTTTATCTTTCTCTTTAACCGAGCTATAAGCCACAAATAAATGTTTCCTTTCCAACAGAAAAGGCACAAAATGAGAATAAAACCGTTTGCTTTCATGTTTGTGTCTTTCATGGTTTGGCAAAGGAATGTGTCTGCAGCTGTCAGTGGTTAAGCTACTGAGTGAGGGAAATGCCCTGTTTTTCTTTTGCGTCGTTAAAACCCCATTATTGTTTTCATTCCAATTAGTTTTTGTGCGGCAGCTCTTTGTTTGCTGAATGTAACCCACGACACTAAAAACAGAACCACTGAAGGTGAGCGGGTCATCGATGTTCTGAGGACAGATGTCCATTCACACATTTTAACTGTGAGGAACACTGCATTACATAGAGCTGCACCTCCCCTCTCTGACCAACAGGGGGCAGACTAGCCAAAAACACAGCAGTCACAAGATGTGTTGGTCGGATTTATGAGTAAACACCATTATTTACAGCTTTTTAAGATTCTGTTTGAGGGAAATGAATATAAATAAAACATAAAGTCCAAGTACACAAACATAAAGTGAATACTCTTTGGTGTTTTTTAGAACCTTAAACATTTTCAGATTCTCTGACTGTCTTTCTAAAATTTTCAGTCTTTTTATGGAAACCATTTAAAATTGGACAAACTTGTCTTTCTTTTTAATAACTGCATTAATACTCAAAATTTGAAATATATTTATATTATTAATTTTTTATATATTAGAAGGTGTTCATTTCGACCAATTATTATGGTGCCAGATTTCTGGAGTCTAATTAACACCATCTCATTCACACAGAGAAGTGAAATGCACATCAACAGCTGCTGATAGCACACAGGCTCTATAATTGTTTCAATCTTTACAAAGGCACTAATTGGTTTGTCATCAAGACTCATGAATCCTCAGCCAATAAGAGATTTTAATTAACATTCCAGACGTCTGACTGAGTACCACTGCAAACTCAGTTTTTGTTCCACTTTGTTTGCCTCAAGATTAGAAGGAGTTACAATCCTGACACTGAAAATATTCATGGAGCTGCAAATAGTGGCCCAAACCACCCACCTGTTGATGCAGAATGACTGCAGGATATGCATGCTGCTCCCTTTGCCAGATCAAAGCGGAGAAATCCAGGATTCCAGCTGCGTCTGCTGCTGTTCCAGCCTTTTTCAGAGGACAACTTTTAATCCAGACTTTTTTCTTGTCGCCTGAAAACGCCTTCTCTCCCACAGACCGAGCGAAGCTCAGGCGAGATGAGCTGCAGCCATCAGCTGAGCAGGAGTGGCGACAGCAGACTGGCTGCCGGGAGGAGCTGCCATTCTGTTTATTGGCCTCTCTCCCTCCCTTTCAGCTGCTCTGGTCCAGCCTCTTTCTCTCTTCATGTTTAGTCTTTCACTTAGTAACACTTTCATCACACCTTCGTCAACCGTGGTCCACCTCTCCCGTCTCGATTTGTCTTATTGTCCAATGGACAATCGATCTTTCTCCATTTTTCCCGTCATGCTTCTCTTTCATGCGTTTAGCTCTCTTTTCATCTCCTCTCCCGAGGGGGAAACGAAGCCCTTCCCTCCATATAAACTCACTTAAGCTTTAATGTTGACTTCATTACGTAACAGCCGAGTGGTGCAGTCTGCCCAGCAAAGCCGAGCGGAGTCTTCTGAGGACACGGCGAGCCTGCATATCCCATTAATTGAATTAGACCGCTCTATGATCTCGTTTCAGCTGCAAAAGGGCAGCAAGCGGAGCTGGACGAAAACACTGCACAGACCCGGCCGTGAAAGCAAAAATGCAAACGAAATCACGTTTAAAGACCACAAATGTCTATTTTTCACCAAGTGCTGTTAGCATTGCAGTTGCTGATCGTCAAGATGTGATTCTACTCACTTTGAAGAACAAACTCCAACAACGAAGGATAGATTCTGAGCCAGAAAAAATAATGTGCATTTTATTTGGATGACAAATGAAATTACCCACTGCCTCCAGTTGCTTTGCATGATAATTTACTCGAAAATGTATTTGTGGTGGAACTGAAGGGACACGAGGACATAACAATGTCCTTGATGGAAGTGCGGCACGAAAGCAGAATCACCATCTTTTCTTTTCTTTTGAACAAGAACATTCGTAGTCATCTCAAGTGTCATTTCTCCTTGGACTTGAAAACTTGCCAATGTCACCCCTTTGTCAGGCTCTGGTCACGTCACAACAGTTTTAGCAACACCTCAAGGTAAATTCCACAGCTGCAGCGCCATGACGGATGCTTCTCTGACTGAAGAGCAGGAAGCAGCCATGAAAAGAGTCGTTTTGTCTCTAAAAACAAGCGTGCTGATCCTCTAAATGCTGTGGCAGTCCAGTGTACGGATGCAACAGTTCAGTGTCATGCCTGGATCTCATGGCTGCTGTTAGACACACTAAGTATCCAGGGTGATGTCAGACTTTAATCTGTCCTGTCACGCCTGGTCAAGCAGAAAAATGAAAAAGCCTCTCTGGCTTTGGTAAGTTTGGACAATGTTCTTGGCACATTTAGAAAATGTAAGTCTATTTTTATTCATGTTAGCTAGACCTTTAAAGTCCCACTCTGATCATCTTTTAATTTATTGTAAAATAGTTTCCAGGTAATTATGGTTCTGCCATTTTTTAGCCAAAATCCAAAAACCTGTCATTTTCTAGGACATAGTTTCTCAGTTGTGGGCGTGACTGTCGATGCTGAGCGACCCGACCCCACTTCCCTTCACCCCTGTGTTTACACGCTCTCCCACTAGCTTACAGCCCATCACACCCCCTGCAGCATCAGAGCTATCCATCCGTACAGTTTGGATCCAGATTCCAGCTTTGAATTTATACATTTATGAGAATTTGAAGTTGGAAAAATACCAGAAATAATTACTGAGGGTCAAAGTTAAATGTGTGCTGAACACATCTGTATACTTGAATTTGTCTACAGTATATATGACTAATTTATACACAAGAAGAGTGTTCTATCCCTGTCTATAAAAGAAATATTCTCTGTAGGACAAATATGTTCTTGTGTGTATCTTATATGCTGTTACCTGCTGAAATATTCAGTTCTTTCATTGTAAATCTGACATCAGAGGAGCCGGTGCCTCACCAGCCATCAACCTCACCGCACGTCACTGACTAACAGCGTTACCAGTTAAGTAACGGAGTAATTTAACTAAGTTGGTAAATGGCGTATACTTAGGGGAGCCAGTTTAGCTCGTGCTGGTTTGCGGCGCCTTCCGTCCGTGAAACCCGGGTTCGACTCCAGGCTGCTCCCTGTTCCCTTCTCTACCTCTGCCGGTTCCAAGCCCGGTTAGAGAAGGTTGCGTCAGGAAGGGCATCCGGCGTAAAACATTGCCAAATTTACCATGCGACTTGTTCGCTGTGGCGACCCCTGATGGGAGAAGCCGAAAGTGGAAGAGGTAAATGGCGTATACTTATATATCGCTTTTCTACCTTCTTCGAAGGCCCAAGACGCTTTAGAGTCCCAGTCTGTTCACCCATTCACACACACATTCACACACTGATGGTGGCTCCGCTGCTGAACACTGGCGCCACTCTTTAACCATTGTGGGGTTAAGCGTCTCGCCCAAGAACAGTTTGATTCATGGGCAGGCAAGGCGTGAATCAAACCTGAAAGCTTCAGACCGCCCAACTGCTGCACCAGGGAGACCCTGAGACACAGGCTGTAGGTGGTGATATTTTTAACCGTAGTACAACATTTTCTAAACATTATTCTTGCTCTTGATGTATTTATTTGCCCTGGTGGCCCTTAGCACAGGGGTGAGAGCAGTTGCCTGAAAGAACCGAACAGGGGAGGATGGGCAGTAACACCAAGACATCATTAGAAATACATGTAGCTCTTCAGACTCTCCAGCTGCATTCAACTCCAATATTTGGATCTTCCTTGTCCTCTGAACCTGATTTCAGTTGGCCTATCCAGTAGCAGAAGCATTCTTTCACACATACTAATGAATGACCCCACGTCCTTTCATGTCCACATGTGCGTACAATCATCCACACTGCATCTTTAAATATCTGTGAACGAATGAGTTCAGCATGGTTTGGTTCTGTGGTGGGATGCAAACTCTGCAACAAGTCAGCCAGCTGTCAGTGGCTAATAACAAAGTGGCAGTGATTAGGAATGACAGCAACTCAGTGGGTCACGTAAACTGACAGGGCAGGTCAGAGGATTCTGAGGCTCATAGAATGCAGAGGTCGGCAACTTTCTGCACTACAGACCTCCAAACTTCATGTTCCCTCAGATAAGCTCAAGATCAGAGCGAATAGCTTCGTGACTGGAGCATCTTATGGTCAAGCCGTTGCATCCGGGCCAGAACTGACACAGCAATACTGTTGGCATCAAGTCCCTTCATGCTAAGGCTTTAAAGTCTTGATTGTACAGAGAAGCGTTTCAGGAAGTGTTTGAAATGTCCTTATAAGACCAAGCCCCCCCCATCTAACGCTGCTGGATTCAAGGCCAACAGTAAATGTTGCAGTTCCTCAAAAGACCACTGGAGGCTACACAAGGCAGCTACTTCCCATTGATTCCAATGTAAAAGAAAAATGGTCAAATTTGACCAAAAAATTCAACATATCCTTCTGGATACCGACAATGCAAATTTGTGCTGAGTAGAGAACATTTCTAAACCTGAAAATCTCCCAATCACAAGATATTTACTGAATGAACTC
The DNA here is from genome assembly GCF_053564925.1 of Oryzias latipes. Taxonomy (NCBI): domain Eukaryota; kingdom Metazoa; phylum Chordata; class Actinopteri; order Beloniformes; family Adrianichthyidae; genus Oryzias; species Oryzias latipes. Next base: position 2,712,712 of record NC_136244.1, on the reverse strand, counting down.
CTTTTGGAATCTACAGAGGACATTTGGGGCTTTTTAATAGGAAGGTGGACAAAAACAAATTGACTGGACTCAGTGGAATATTTACAGCCTGATTTAAATTTGTTGATGTTTATCCTTTTTTATTATTCGTCACAACTCAGACTAAACCATTTTAATATTATTAGAACTGAAATTTGTCAACATTTAGGGGAGTGTTTCTTTGATTGACAGGTATAGATCCACCATCTTATTTTAAAAAAGTCAATAATTCACCATTTATTTTTTAATCCACTGCACAACTGAGTCATTTATTTTAATAAGATAGTTTATCTTATTTTTGGTTTTAGGTTTTAGTTTAAATTTATAAAGTTCCCATGTATTGTTTTTTATTTATTTATAAATGTTTATGATTTTCTGCATGTCTTTATTTAATGCTAACCCCAGGACGAGTAGTCTTACCTTTAGTTAAAACTAATGGGGACCCGTAAAAAAAATAAATACATAACTAAATAAGTAGGTACTCTTGACCAAAATCTTTGTCATTCCCAGTTGGCCTGTTACTCTGTGTGAGTTCTTTATTTTTGAACATGAATGTTTACTTGTGGCAATAAACCTGACAGTTCGGGCTCCAGTCATCACTGTGCCACCCCCCATGTTGTACAGTCAGAGATTTAGGTTTGGGTAAATACTTCACAGAGGAAAAATAAGTGATGCTCATGAATCCAAATCAAATCTAAAGTCTTTGATCATAAGATTAGGTCAAGTTCAAGTCATAAACTGTTATTTTGGTGCCTCAAATCAGCCAGTTAGTTAAAAAAAAGCAAAAATTAGATCTGCACGATGATTATTATAACAACAACCAAAGCAAGTATAGATACTCTGATGTGCGTTGATGTCTACTGAAGGGAAATCTTGCAACTTAATTCAAAGACTTTTGGCACCTCAGTAATATTTTCAAATTAACGTCTTTAAATATTTTAGGGTACAACAAATTAGTTTCTTTAGATTTTGTGCAATGCAGTGTTTTAACATATAGCTGACTTGTGCAACCCAAACAACGTGAAACAAAACACCAGCAACAAACCCCATCCTATCCCAGAGTTTATTCTAATTTAATGCAAGTGAGGGAGGGGGCAGTGGAGATTATGTTCAGGGGGCTTAATCATTTTCATTCCGAGGTTATTATTGAATACAGATATTTGTTTTATATTTAATGCAACCTTTAAATAGTTCTTTTTTTAACAGTGATGTTTGTTGACGTTTGCACTTTTTAAACATGAAATGCTGTAATTTTCAAAAATTGTTGACAATTTCTGGACATTGGCTGCAAATTTGATTTGCCATGTGTGTGCATGCCATTGTCAAGATGTGTGTGCATTCACACATATGTATCTGTGGCGTGGAGGGAGCTGGATTAGGAGCAGTGAGCACAGATGGCGCCAGAGAAAGCAAAGGACAGCTCAGGACGCCTCAGTGACTGACATCAGCAAGGGATTTTAGCTGCGAGATAAAGCACATGTGAGGTTCCCACATAGTGTCAGTGAGCATGCACGTGTTCTGGTGAAAGCTGCCTCATGCTTTGACCCCTCCCCACTGTGATTTCTGTGTCTGACAGCATCCCTGATGCAGCTACCGGAGTGCAGGCAGGCAGTCAGACAGCCTGGAGTTGTTGTGCTAAAACAGGCTTTGTGTTGTTGTGTGTGTGTGTTTGTCCTTTTAAACTGTGAAGCCTGAACATCTCAGTTGGCTTTCAGTGCTACTCACTGAACATCGAAATAAAAAATTTGTCACACTGATGTGCCTGTGCACAACTGTGTAAATACTGCACAGCTTTAGAGACACACTCTGAGGAAATTTTGGTTTGTAGTATTTTGAACATGATTTTATGGCATTCTTCTGATGATTGAGGACATATAAAGAGAACATTAATTTTAAAACTGCATTTCTGAGTATTTCTTTATTTAAATCCTGTGAATCAGGAGCGGATGAAAAAATGCAATTTGAAAAAGATCTTATTTGTTATGTAGAAAATATGCTGGGCAGGCCACAAGCTCCCTGATCTGAACTCTAAACAAAGGGGACGGGAACGGGGTCGGGGTTGCTCAGTGCCAACAGTCCCGCCCACAATCCAAAGATGGATTTCTAATGATTTCCTGCCGCTCTGCAGAAACAATGTCCTAAAAACCACCTTTTTTTTTAACCTTTCTTTTTTCTTTAGCTAAAAACTGCATCGTCATAAAATACCACTGGGATAACTTTAAACATAAGTCTAAGGCTGATCTGAGTCTCTGCTCTTTGCAGATGATGTTGTCCTGTTGGCTTCATTGTGCCAGAACCTCCAGCATGCACTGGGGTGGTTTGTGACTGAGTGTGAAGCGGCTGGATGAGGGTCGGCACTCCTGAGTCCAGGGTCATGGTTCTTGACCTGAGAAAAGTAGTCTGCCCTCTCTGGGTGAGTGGAGTGTTCCTGCCCCAGGTGGAGGAGTCTAAATATCTTGGGGTCGTGTTCACGTGTTAGGGAATATCGTAGCATGAGATTGACAGGCGGATTGGAGCAGTGTCCACCGTTATGCAGTCGCTGTACCGGTCCATTGTGGTGAAGATAAAACTGAGACGGAAAGCAAAGCTCTCAATTTACCATGGAGGGTGGCTGGGCGCTCCCTTAGAAGGAAGCTTGGTCACCAGGAGAAAGCTCAGTGTAGAGCGGCTGCTCCTTCACATCAACCATCTGGTTCGGATGGTTCCTGGACGCCTCCCTGGGGAGTTGTTCCAAGCATGTTTGACTGGGCGGAGGCTCCGGGGGAAGACCCAGGACTCGCCTGAGAATGTCTTGGGAACCCTAATATACTGTATTACCTATTATATGACCCTACATATTCCCGTTGGTACACTAAAAAACAATGTATATATTTGATAAGAGTTATTTCATGAACTCTTTTCCTACTTGGAAGTCAAACGACTCGATCTCTGAGGCCCCGCCTTTCGCTTCTTGTGGGTGCCGCCCATTTCCACCGCACCACGTTTAAAACCTAAATCGAACAAGTGTTCCCCGGCCATCGCTACACTGGCTCTACAATACAAACACCACAGACACCAGGCGTGTGCACGAGTTTGCACGACCCATAGGAGGGTGGGGGCGTTTTAAAGGAGCCAGACCACTATTATGGGGACCCTTGGCTCTGTGGAGAAAGTGTGTGTGTGTGTGTGTTAGCCTGGGGGCGGTGCTGGCAGTGCAGACTCTTCCTGGAAGGGGCTGTCCCGCACTTGCCCATGTCACAATGTGACGACCCACTTGTTTTTATAGATTGGGAGGGGCCGGTGCTCAGAGGGCAGGTTATTATAGGAATACTCAGAAATGCGTGAATAGATCAAAATACCACTTTGGGGTTGTTTATAGTGGAGAATGAATATTATTAAACACTTAAAAGCTCAAAAACGTTGATTTTTGAACCCTTTAAAAGGGTTTCACTTTATATTTTAAACAAGGGCGCTGGATTCCTGAATTATCAATAATCCTAAATCCTTTTAAAACTTTTGTCTTTTTTTTCAAAAAGCAGCGGGGAAAAACAGAGTATGAAGGCAGTAGCTCTATCAGACTTTCTTTAAACACCCCAAACAGTTCAAGCTTCCATAAGTAAATCCTGAAAATAGGACAAATACAATTATACAATCATTTTTCCACTGAGATTTTAACTCTGAGCACATGTGCTGAAGTAATGAGATTACTGGCAGGAAATCTCAATTTCTGTGCACATAGCTGGAGTGGAAACATGTAGTGGAGTCCCTGAAAATGCTCCATTTGTTCCACGTACTACAGTTAGGAAACCAGTTTTCTGTTTTTCTTTAGTGCCATTTAAGCTTTTGTTGGGTTTTTTGGACCATTCATTTTTCAATGCAGCTGTCTGCGGGCGAAACATGGGCAACCCTGTACAGGGCAAGCAGGGGGTCCACACCAGATTTTTATACTGCCCCCTCTTCCACAGCTAGTTTGTGCTTGCAGACCAGATATGAAGAAATCTGCAGCAGAAGCTGGCTAAACACTCAGGTTTTAACTTCAGGTTGTGCTGCATTGAAGCCAGAGGAAAAGTGCTTTGTGATCTCTGGGCACAGAGACTGTCTTAGTCTCTAGTTTGACGGGACGTCCACAAGTTTAGTTTTGGGTCAGCAGCTTTGTGAGATGCTGTCCTCTGGGACATCTCAAAGTTTTAGTCACTCATCTAAGCTATGCAGATCTGCTGTCCAAATGGCAGAGGTAAACTCTTTGTGACATCTTGAGAGTCTAAGTCTAAAAATGGAGTACAGTCACTTTAAAAAGAAGGTATAGTATGAGGCCAGAACAGTCTACTCTAGTCCCCTTCAATGTAAGGAAATCATTAAAATTAGGAAAAGTGGTTCCTGATAGGTGAGCGTAACCTTAACTCACTAGGCTGTGTTGTCATTGCTCCAGAAAGGCTTCCTGTGCGGTAAAACCAATCAAGATGACCAAAAGATCTGCACTGATCTTTACATAAGTATGGAAGTTGTTTATTTGTGTTCTATCATGGGACAGCCTTCGAGTCATTTGGCCAGGCTTCAGTTCTCACTAAACTAGGCCATCCATTCTGGTTTGCTGTTATTGACCCAATAAATTATCACAGAGGGGAAAAAAATCTGATTTTGGTATTGATATACTCACCCTAAGGGCTGCAACTACAGACCTTTTACCTGCTTGATCTAAAGTAATATGTTCAAAACTGTAGCATTGTCAGACACTTTCCAAATGCATTATTTCTAGTGGTGTAAATAATTTACAGTCAGTACCTACAGTTCACTTCATTCACTCTGGTTTACTTAGTTTTCTGAACTCTCTTTACACATAATATTCAAAAGTTCATGAAAAATTCAAGCAAAACCGTTGACTTTTAAAATAAAGGGTGTGAATTTTTCTATGTTGGGTTAAAACATCCAGAAAAGAAAAAGTGAAGAGTTGTCTCAGTTGTACAAAGAAAATTAATGGACAGTAAAACACAGTAGTCCATGGACCATAATGTTCGCAGATGACATTGTGATCTGTGAAAATATGTGGAGAAAAATCTAGAGACATAGACATAGAGTACACATAGAGTATCTGTTTGTAAATGAGAAGCTCCAGAGGAACGGTGAGGTTACAGAGTGCAAAGATGGAGTAAGTGGAGGACTTTAAGTTCTTAGAGTCAACAAAGAATGTTGAATGAAAGAGGTGGACAGGCATCTGCAAGCAGGTTGGGACAGGTGAAGAAAGGTTTGAGGTGAGATCTGTGATTTAAGAGAGCCTTTCCATCAAGAAGGAAAGGAAAGGTGAAGAAGACTGTGGTTGGAACAGCCATGTTCTCTGATGCAGAGTCAGAAGGCAGAGCTGGAGGCAAGACAGATAAAGATGCTGAGGTTCTCTTTGGGACCAGGATGGATCACGAATAAGTCCATCAGAGGAACAGATCATGGTAGATCAATGCAGGGAAGCAGGTGGAGATGTCTGAGGAGGAACAGTTAAAAGGATGCTGAGGTTGGAGCTACCAGGAAAGAGAGGAAGACCAAAGAGAAGTGTCATGGAGGTAGAGGAGGAGGACGGGAAGGTGGTTGATGTGAGTCAGGAGCTTTTTTAAACAATTAAATTCAGTCAGTGCAATTGTTTCTTTGTGAAGAAACTCGGAGTGCCACAATTCTCGGTTAAAAACTGAATCGCATGTCACATCACTGAACTAAATTGTCTGGAAAGTTAACCGCCGCCTCCCTACTCCACACGTTTGCATTATGTTTACATTGAAAGTGTCAAACCCATATGTTGTGACAGATTTGATATATTTGATATTATATCATTTCAACAGGATTATTATAAACCAACTCAAAGGGTTCTCTCTATTGTAACTTGCTTATTAGCAAATAAAAAAAAACATTTTTTCTGAACTTGTTTTGTATTACAAAAATCAAATCATTACGTAAATAACAGAAAACAACCCAGTCAGTCTGTTTTGGATAAAACTGGTAAAAATATGGAAGTTCTGTCAAAGGAACAGGACCTCTATTGTACCCAATAAATCAACTACTAGATGGTTTATTTTAATCCAGATCTTTGAAATTTCCACGAACCGACACATTTTCTGACAAACCCAGTAAAGACAGCAAACTAAGTCTGCCGAAGCAAAATCTCTTCAGGATACAAACCCAGCTGTGGGTGTTTTGGTTTGTGGCTCGCTGTGAATCTGCTGGACAAATGGGGAAGTTAGAGTTTTATTACTCTAAATCATTGCTTTCCTGATAGTGCTATCGCAGTATTCATTGTTTGGCTCCAAGGCAGGAAACAGAGCACTTCCAAAGGAAAATGGTTTTCACTCTAAATCTTCAATCAAGGCATGAACAATAAATCTCCAGCCTGTCTTTTTCTCATCTTTGCTGTTTCCTCATCAAAATCTGAGCTTTATTATGTCTTGTGTTATTTCATGGTTTGACCTGTTGCATCTAATAAAAAACAATCCAGTTTAATTTACAATAAAGCTTGAGCTTAAGTAAGATGAAAACCAAGAAAATGAAAGAAACATTTAAAAAACCTTTTACAATCCCTTAAGGTTCTGGAATACTCTTTTCATAATTACAATGTTTCAGAGCAGTTCTAAAGGCCCACTCAGATTTAAACATGTTCTTGTAGCATCATTCGGATAATGGAAGACATACATGAAGAGAATTAAGATGAAAACTGAGTATTTCTTTTTTAAATCGTTTCAACGCGACACAGGTTTTTTGAATTTGGCTCTTAATGGCGTAATCGTATTTAACAGAACCACTGGGAAGGCTTTGAAAATCAATGAACAGATGATCGAAGGGGCAGATTTTTGAGAAAATCAAAGCAGGACATTTTTCATGAGAAAGGACTGACTAAAAAAAAGGTGCATAAGACATGATGGACTGAAACTTGATTGTCATTGTTTTCCCAGGAGGACTTTCTTAAGAATTAAGCTTAGAGGCAGCAGGAGCTCACACTGGAGCCAGGGTGACATTTACAGGAAAATTCAAAACTGAAAAGATCAAGCTAAAAGTCAAACCCGATAATATTAAGTAGAAGCTGAAGCGGCTTATGCAGAAGTTTGGTTCTTGACGCGGTAGAAGACATTTAAATTCCTCCTATTTTGAACAGGATGTCTTTTTGCTACCTGAAGAAACACCATGAAAATAGAATGAAGGAAAAACCTTACCAGTCATTTTCCACATTACCCTTTGCAAAAAAAAAGAGAGGAAATGACCCCAATGCTATGTGGACTGGCGTGGCCTAAATAGAGAAACTGCTCATAAAAGGATCATGGCAGATAAATCCAAGCCGACAGACTATGACAATCAAAAATTCTCCTCATAAACAAACCATCAGCTCTAAAGAACTGAAAGTTGCTACAGTTGGGGTTAGGGTTGTTGTCGTGAGACGGCCCAAACGTTTGTGGGCGTCTCCTTGTGCGGGCTAAGTCAATCTTGTTTTTTGGTGCATCCCATCAAAACTGTGGATAAAATCGAGACAGTGGTAAAAAACTGGTTTTGACCGTTGGTGTACAGGACGTACAGGTGAGAGTGGGAGTATATTTCCACCAGTAAACCAAAAGCTTTGCCTCAGCTCTTTCTTGACGATATTTAAACAGCATTTGCTGCTGCATCCATCCACCTGTCAGGTGGAGGATAAACCCATAAGGCTCTCACTGGTAAATGCTGTGCAAAGATCTTCCTGGTGAATGTGAATACTAACAACCAGCACAAGCTACAGTGAAAAATGCATGCCATTTTGCATGACCAGAGCCACATGTCAAAGGTTTCTGACATATTCGACATCGAAGGATCAGGAGTTGCATAAACTCAAAACCTGTGCAGGAAGGGTGGAGCTGAAGAGCTCATGGGGTCATAGCTGTATCAATTGATGCAAAAACACCACTTGGTACCTCATGTTATCTCAAGTGAGTAATATGAATTTGCTGACAGGTCCGAATGATTCCACATCATGATTGACTGAACACATAAAACAGGCCGGGTTGTGGATCTTCAGGACCAGGGTTGGCCAGCACTGGTCCAGGTGTTCTGCTGATTTCAGAAGAGGGGACCTCAAGGGGTTCAAAAGCAAAATGACGGTAGGATGAAAGAAGTAAAGTCCTTACTGATGGATGCATTCCAGTGAATTATACACCAAAGGCATTGGAGACTTCCATGCTAAGTAATAAAGCACCAATATGAAAATCATATTTAAGTGAAAAGGGAGATGCAGCCTTATGGACGCTGCAAAGGGTGTTCGACTACAACTCTTCAGTCAGAGTACAGTGCTGGATCGGAACCCAGACAATATCTTCAGACAGTACACCAAACAGATGTTTTTTACTCCATCAAAGATGTTTGCTGTTGCAAGGGCCTCAAAATCACCAAACATGCAGCAAAAATACAGCTGTTCACCTTTTGCGATCTAGCGGCGTAATGCTGAATGACTTTTTTCTTCCTTTTTTTGTCTTTGTCTTCTTCATCCTGATTGGCTTTAGGCTATTGTTACTTCATTTCTCTGTGCTTTGCGCTGTGTTTACAGAATGAATCCAGTTTGTCAAATTTAAATAAATCGTCATCGTTAGCAGGATTCTGTTTTCATCCTATGATACTGGACACATTTTTCTAAGAAGGTTTTAACTTTAAAGCTTAAACAAGAAAGAAAAGTGTATAAATGTTCATGCCTGTCTAAAAAAGAAGTTTGAATAATGTAATGAGGAGTTTTACAGCTTTAAAACATCTATAATAATCATAAAACATAAAGTTGACAAAGGCTGCTTTGCAGATTTCCCCCTTTGCAAGTTATTTTTAGAAGGTAACTCCCAAGATAAACGAGGGATCACTACACAAGCAGCCCGGTTACCTAAGTCATCATAATCTCCAGATGTGGCCTCATTGGCTACGTTCACACTGCAGGGCTTAATGCTCAATTCGGATATTTTGAAAAAATCCGAATTGTTTGCTAGACCGTTCACATTTCCAAGTAAATCCAAACTTTTGTGATCTCCAGTGTGACCGTGACACGACCCAAACGAGACCCGCATGCGCAGAAGCCAGAAGAATACCAACGGTGAACGACGTCACTCGTTGTTTGCGGAGCCAACGTTAACAATGGATGTCAACAACAGTGTTGTCAAAAGCGGAGCTCTTTTTGTAATATTAAATTTATTTTCACAAAGGAGCAGCACAATTACAATCTTCTCATTTTAAGAAGGCATTGGAGTCGGGATCGTCTGTACCCACTGTAGTGGAAGAGGAATGTGTATGTGTTGAGGCCGCGCCCCCGCGTGTGTGTGTGTGACTCTTTATTAACCCGTTCTGGAGAATCTACTGGTCAGAACAGGGAGGAGGAGGAGGATCGCCTCAGGTCCCCCACGCTTCTGAGCACGGTCGGAAAGGGGAGAAAGAAAAAAAAGTTATCGCGGGAAAGGTTCAACACCACACTCTGCCATTTATCTGGAAATTTTTTCAAAAACCGCCCAGTTGCGATCAGAGCCCTGGAGTTTGGCTTGAAAAGAGCGATCACCCCAAATATTAATCCAATCAGTGACCTGCTTCCCTTCCACTGACTGGTCTCAGCAGCATCGTCCGCCGTGGTTGATATTTACGTTCTCGTTCCCGCCTACTTCAACGCAAAATGATGACGTTTGTTGCGTGTCGATGACGTACAGTTCGGAATTTACGTTCTCGTTCCCGCCTACTTCAACGCAAAATGATGACGTTTGTTGCGTGTCGATGACGTAGAGTTCGGAATCAAGTCGCCTGGCCGGTCAGACGGCGGTCGCAATTGAAAAGAACGGCTGCAATTCGGAATCAGGACGGCAAACCCACGGGGCCTGGGTCGCAATTGAAAAGATCGGATCTGTGTCATTCAGACTGTCATGAAAAGATCGGAATTGGGCCGCTTAGGGGCAAAAAATTCGGAATTGGGTCGTTTCAGCCTGCAGTGTGAACGTAGCCATTGTCAACATCCTGTGGGTATCAGAAGCTGATTCTGCCAGTAAGTCTTTCCAAGTTCCACCAGAAGACGTCTAATTTTCAGTTTAAGGATGATGATGCTCCACCACATGGTGCCAGAATTGTCACAGCCAGGAAGTGGAAGTGGCCTCATATGGTTTGGCCAGCAATGACCTCTGATCTGAACCCCATAGAGCAGGTCTGGGACCAGCTAAAGAAGGGACTGGATAATTGGACCTGGCAGAACCGCATGTAGCGCTTATGGAGGAGTGGACTGCCTCAGAACGTCATGAGTCCAGTGAGGAGCAGAAGACGCCGCTGTCAAGCTGTCATTGCAGCAAATGGAGGAGAAACCTGCTTTTGACATTCATTCATTCATTTTCTTAACCGTTTTATCCCTTTCTGGGTCACGGGGCTGCTGGAGCCTATCCCGGCCACTTGTGGGCGAAGGCAGGGGGGACACCCTGAACAAGTCGCCAGTTTGTTGCAGGGTAGAATGTCCTCACTCACACACCCATTCACTCCCGCACTCACACCTATGGTCAATTTAGAGTTGCCAATTAACCTATGAAGCATGTTTTTGGACGGTGGGAGGAAGCCAGAGACCCCGGAGAGAACCCACGCACACACGGGGAGAACATGCAAACTCCACACAGAAAGGTCCCCCACTGATGTTCTGTTTTTCACGTCCCCCAGCTGGGACTTGAACCGGGGGCCTTCTTGCTGTGAGGCAAGAGCGCTAACCACTGCGCCACCGTGCAGCCCACTGCTTTTGACATGATCATGGTTTTTACTTTTTTGGGTCTATCCGTCTTCATCTTTGGGGTTAAAAAATGTCATCGTATTGAAAAATCTCATCAAAAACTTTAGATTTGTCACATTTCTATTCACAGAAAACTGAGAAGATAAGCTTAAAGCTTTTTATCCAAATATTTTTCAAGTGTCACTTTTGCAGGCCAACAAAATGTTGGCCTGCACTTCATTTTTATCTTTGTTTCATAAACAAAGTCCTTCAGAGCCGTGGTGCAACCATCCTCTCATGCCTCACCTAATTCATTTCAGATCTCCCTTCATGTTCACATTAGAGTTGGACACACAAACACAGAAGCGGACGACACGTCTGTCTTCTCACCCTTTTTCATCCCCCTCAGATGAGTAGCTGTCCTGCTTGTTGAACATTGGCTCCATTCAGCCTCAGTCCTGTCCAGGGGCCAGTCTCAGGACAAGAAGGCGGTCCCTGATGCGTCAGCCGGCTCAGCATCTGCTGGCAGCATCTTCAGCAGCCAATCATCCGTGTGTGTGCTTGACCTGAATGGAAGGAGCATGTTGGCAAGGACGGCGAGCTGCATGGAGAGAGGACAAGCAGACACGTCAACAACCAAACCACAGGCTGACCTCATAGTTTCTTGCTCATGTTATTGGTCAAAAAGGACAAATCACAATACTACCACCAGCTAGAAACCAATCTTTTGTTAAATAAATACAACAATTTGAGGTCATCATTGGTCAAATGTTGCATAAAGTATAAAATTTCCAAAAACATTTTTCAGTGAAAGCAGAAGTCGAAATTTGAGCAAAAAGTACAAAAAAAGCCAAAATAGGGGAGAAGATTGTAAATATTAATCAACATTTCAATTAAAGAGGTTATAAACGACAGATATTAAGGAACAATGTGAAATGTTGAAGTTGAGGTTCTACTCTTTCAAATGGCTTCCATTGATGTGGTCACAGAAAAATAAAGGTGCTGGAATCAACTGGTCATGCTGTCGTCACGTGCACCCCTATGGGTGTTGGGGTTTTTGGGTTGTCCAGCCTCAGGGAGGGTTGTAGAGAGCAGTGACCGCATCTTAAAGAGAGCGCGGGTGTGTCCAACAGATCACTTGCGGCTCTCGTACGGCCACCTCAAGGGACGTCATGAAAATGGAAAGTACCATTTTTGTGCGTGTGGCACGTTTTTCATGAAGCTTTTACAAGGATAATGTCTATGCATGCACTTCTGATGTATCGGTAGTGTTGACGCATGGCATCCTTTACACCAAATTCTAGTCCAGGAGTGGGACAATCCAGGCCTCGAAGGCCGGTGTCCTACATGTTTTTCAACCAACCTGCCATTGAAGGTCCTTATTGGCTAAACACACCTGATCCAGATAATCAGCAGCAGATGAAGCGGAGGATTTCTGGAAAACCAGCAGGAGGCCGGCCCTCAATGCCTGGATTTGGACACCCCTGCTTTATGTACTGGTTCGTAACAGGGCGTGTGCAAATGCTCCGGGCAGGAGGTGTGCTGGTGTTATGCAAGCAGCAGTAGGATGCTCCAATTTTCCATATTTCTAACAGTCCTGCTACACTCAAGGAGCAAGCAACAGCCGCGTTCCTTGCGTTGTACGCTTACTTATCTTTATGTTTTGTTTAAGTGTTCACTACGACCTGCTCAGGACACCCATAAAAGAAAATGTGCATTTTTGCCACATTGGCTCAATGAGTGGTAAATAATCCCAAACTTTTGAGTGTTTCATCTGTGTGTCACCTACAGGGTTTCCTAGTTTTTTACCCGGCGACAGCCCGTATCCACTCGTAAAGGCAGATGTGCCTTTACTGAGACTGACTCCTTTAAATGACATTAAGAGGGAAAAACTATTCAAAGTGGTCCAAACAGCCTTTGAAGAAGAACCAACAACTCCTTACAAAAAATTCAAAATAAAAAAATAACTCCACAAGGGCTAACATTGTGAAATTTTTTGAGCCATAATGACATTAGCATGTAAACTCTTTGTGGCTCACAGATAATGTCAGCAAAGTAACAGAATCAGTTCCACAAACTAGTTTAGGAAACCTAATCTAGTGCCAGAGGGCGGTAAATGATAGAGTGATGCTACGTGTTCTGTTCACGAACAAGACGGAAAGTTCAAAAGTGGCTTTGCAGACAGCAGAGCAGTGCGTCAGACACACTGTCATCACTGAATTTGAATTAAAAAAGGGTTTGTTGGCATAAATCCCAACTTTCTGAAAGCAACCATCATCCCCAACACCTCAGAGTGACAGAGGGAGCTGCCTGTCTGTTCCAGCTCACAGCAGGGCTTCATGATCGAGGGTTGGTTGTAGACGTGTTTACAAATGCTGACCTATGGGTCAAGCAAAAAAAAAGACATGGAATCTAGGGACTGACTAGAGTAACCTTTAACCATGAATGAGTGTCTAGACCAATACTTTGTGTCTCAAATGGAAAATAGAAGAGGCTCCCCGACTTTTACAATGAGACCTTTGTGGTTTTGCTGTTGCCGTGCCTCTATTAAAGGACACAGTCCCCAGCTAAATCTTATTTTCTGTAAGCTACTTAGAAATGTCCTGAGAGGAATTTGAACCATTTTCTGCTAATTTCTTGTTTTCTTTTCCCTGTTTTTCTCCATATTAAATTTCAAATAACATTATAATAAAGGAGATGAAAAAATAAGAAAACCACAAGTTTTTTTTTCAGAAAGCCTCTTAAACGCACATATGCCGAAACTGTTTAAATAATGTTTTCATCTTCTGGTTAGGACTATGTTCAAAATGAATTGATCAATAATAAATTATTATTATTATTATTATTTTTTTTTGTCAAATTCATTATTTTTGTTTTCAGTAATTTCTTTTATGTTTTCAGGCCAAAAAAACAACGTTTAAGTAGTTTTTATTGTAAGAATCAATGAAAGTTCTGCTTTTGTTCAGTTTAAATCTTTAGTCATGAAAATGTGTTTTTTATAACCCAAGAAGATTGGTTATCAACAAAAATTTGAAAAATGTATGATACTCATGTTGTGTTATTCATTCATTCATTCATTCATTCATTCATTCCTTCCTTCCTTCCTTCCTTCCTTCCTTCCTTCATTCACACACTGATGGCGGCTTAGCTGCCATGAGGTTTCAACCTGTGTCCACCAAGGACCATGATGAGTTCAGTGTCTTGCCTAAGGACACTTCAACAAGATGGGATTTTCCAATCAGAGATCGACGGGTATACCGCTGCACCACAGACACAAATTCAATAGGAACTTAACCTGAATTTAACCCAGCAGGGTCACATTTTGCACAAGTGGCCAAATGTTTTTTTGTAGCAGATTATCTAATTATTCATCTGTTTTAATCTTGCATTAATACATAATTGACTGAAGCAATAAAGCCCTGCTGTCTGCTCTCATTTGATGTGCAACTCCAGTTTTCACACAGCAACCGGAGGGCGCCGGTGCAAACCACGGAGCCACCGGACATGAAACGTCCTCAGCTGACCTCTCTGCTGCAGAGCTTGGTCTATAGAGGTCATTCTCATAACAAGTGCAACCGAGATCACAACGACAGCTCCCTGAAAGACCGGGCAGAGAGCCAAGACGACCGTTACTGCCCAACACTTCTACGCTTCTGCTGCTTTGCTTACTGTCAGCCACAACAATGGGAGCTCTGTCGACTGTTGCATGGACCAATTTGATCCAACTTTTGACGGAGAGCCAAATGGGAAAATATGGAATCGAATCGAAGCTCACAGCTCAAAACATTTCACTACATATACTTCAATAAGGCTGGAACATTCAAAAAATCATTTTTCTTCATCTCGTCTAAATGAAGCTGCGACTATGAGAAGGAGTTTTACCCCCAAAACGTAGTTTCTGTTCATTTGAACCAGCAAACTAACAAAGAGCATCTCCTTCTGTCCAAACAGTTACAACTAGCTTAAGGAAAGTTTTGGGATAATGTGCACATATACATACATGTATATGTATATATATATACACACATGTATATATATATATACTGTAAACATGTACCATTTATGCGCGTCTATTTTGGTTTATATATGTACTTATTTGTTTATTCAACTATTTTAATTTTACTTTTACTCCTTTTACATTTTAGTTGTAACTCCAGTGTTTTCCTCAGAGGGATCCTCCACATCAGTGACCCCCGGGGTCGCTGCAATGGGATCTCCCAGGTCTGGATCGCAGTGTATCCTGTGGACTTGAGTGGGGAGTCACTGATGTGGACATGTCCCTGGAATATTGTTTCCCCACTTCAGTAGAAAGACAGATTTCTACGTAACATAATTTTATCATTTTTTATCATGGTGTGTGTGTGGGGGGGGGGGGTCATTTTGTGAGTTTTTTCTTTTGGTTTTAAAAATTGATTATGTTTTATGTGAAGCACTTAGGGGTAGCAGGAGTTGGAAAAGTGGGGCAGCAGTCCAAGCAAAGATGCCATGACTCCCCTCTCCCCGGCCACTTCCTCCAGCTCCTCTGGGGGACTCTGAGACGTCCGCAGGCCAGACGAATGACTTAGTCTCTGTCATGACTCTAGCGAGGCTAACAGACCCAGACGCTGGAACCCGGAAGGAGGACAGGAGATGAGTGAAAGTAAGTAATGGATTTAATGTTACAGGGAAATGAGCAGTCCTGTTGTGGCAGGGGATGGTGAGACTGACGACCCGTCGGCGATCCGGAAGAAGAGACTAAGAATCCTGTGACGGCTCCGGGCGGACCTTGGACGAGGCGGGTGATTCGGCTGTGGCCTGTGGCGTGGCTGGAGGTTCGGCTGTGGCTTGAGCTGAGGCCTGGAGTTCAGACGGCGCGCTGGAAGGAGGTAGGTTCTCTGGGGGTATCCTCCGCTTGGGTGGAAGTTGATTCGAGCGTCCACTCGTGGGCTTAGATGATCCTGAAGACAAGGCAAAGGTTCGTGAAGCAAGAGCAAAAAACATAGAGCGAGAAACTATGATGACCAGACTAAGCACCATCAGGGGCAACGAACTGGCGTTGAATTCTGGTCCTGGCACTCCTTAAGAAAGACTGGCGGGTGATGAGATGAGTGGACGCAGCTGGGAGCAATCAGAGGCCAAGCAGAGAGGAGAGGGGGAGGAGTCTGCCAGAGGCACCATGACAGTACCCCCCCCTCAACGACCGCCTCCAGGCGGTCCAGGACGGCGATCAGGATGAGCCCGGAAAAAATCCTCAATGAGGGACGGGTCCAGAATGAGAGAGCGGGATATCCATGATCGCTCCTCAGGACCGTAACCCTCCCAATCAACCAGGAACTGGTGCCCGCGACCCCGCCGCCGGATGTCCAGGACGCGGCTGACAGTGTAGGCAGGGCCGCCGTCGATGACCCGGGCGGGCGTTGGGGAAGCGGACGGCGGGCTTGATTTGTGAAACGTGAAACGAGGGGTGTACCTTGAGGGCTCGTGGGAGGCGTAAACGGACACAGGTAGGATTGATAATCCTCTCAATCCTGTAAGGACCGATGAAGCGAGGAGCCAGTTTCCGGGAGGTGGCCTGGATGGGGATATTGCGGTCAGAGAGCCATACCTTCTGTCCGGGCTGATAAACGGGTCCCACCACCCTGTGACGATTGGCGATGCGGCAGTTGCTCTCCTTGGTGCGGAGGAGAGCATCTGTGGTCTGGCGCCAGACTCGTTGACAACGCTGGAGATGTTGTTGGACCGAGGGCACCGCCAAATCGAATTCCTGGGACGGAAACAGAGGTGGTGAGTACCTGGGAGCAGCTTCAAACGGTGACACCCCAGTAGCAGAAGATGCGTGAGTATTTTGGACGTGTTCGATCCACACTATATACTGGGACCAGTCCCCGTTGTTTTGTGCCGCCAGGCAGAGCAAGGCTGCCTCCAGTTCCTGGTTGGCCCTCTCTGCCTGACCGTTGGACTGGGGGTGATAGCCAGAAGTGAGACTGACCGTGGCCCCCAGGGCGGAGCAAAAAGCCTTCCAGACTTGGGAGACAAACTGGGGACCACGGTCCGACACAACGTCCAAGGGGATGCCATGGTGACGGAACACCTGGTTTACCAGAACCTGAGTGGTTTCAGTGGCGGAAGGTAACTGGGCTAGAGGGACGAAATGAGCCATCTTGGAGAAACGGTCAATGATGGTGAGTAGGGCTGCACGATATGAGGAAAACTTGCGATATGCGATATTAATGATCAATATTGCGATAACGATAAATTTGCGGTAAATAAACAAATAGAAAAATAAACAAAAACATCATTCCCATTTCATTGCAATAGTTTAAAAATTATACTCCAAAAATGACCCTCATCGACATGGGGGACAAACGTCAGGGTGGCTAACCCTGGTCCTCAAGAGCCTCAACCCTGTCTGTTTTCCAATTCTCCCTAGACTGCTCGATAATGATAACCAAAATCCGGTGTGTTCAGTCAATCAGGATGTGAAATCACTTGAGTCAGCCAATCAACAGCAAGCTGGTTAAGGAGAGCTGGAAAACAGGCAGGGTTGAGGCTCTTCAGGACCAGGGTTAACATAATAGGCCTCCATCTGATTGGTCAACAATGGGAAGGCGTCCATCTGATTGGTCAAAGCATAAAGGGATTTATTTGATTTGTTAAATGCTTCAAGCTGCTAGAAGATTGTTTTAACACATTTTGGGTTTGCGATTTATTGCGATATTCGCCGTCTTTTGCGATATGCATATTGCAGAGCTGGATATTGCGATAACGATAAATTTGCGGTATATTGTGCAGGCCTAATGGTGAGTATGACGGTGTTGCCCTGTGAGGGAGGCAACTTGGTGACAAAGTCCAAGGCGATGTGAGAAGTGGGGTGAGAAGTGGTTGTAACAGACCAACTGGAGCAGAATTGGAGGTCTTGGAGCGGGCGTAGGTGGTACACGCCGCCACATATTCGCGGACGTCCTTATCCATAGAAGGCCAATAGAACCTCCTACGGAGGAGATGGAGAGTGCGCTGGACGCCGCCATGGCAGGACAGCCGGGAGGAATGACCCCAGGAGATGACGTCCGCCCTGAGGGAGGTGGGAACATAAAGAGTGCCTTGAGGACATGGGGCATGACCAGGTTCTTCACCTTGGGCTTGGAGAACTCGATTTTCGATGTCCCAGGTGAGAGCCCCGATTATGCACGTGGAGGGGACTATGGTGTTGGTGATGGTGTTTTCTGTGGTGCTGTACTTGCGGGATAATGTGTCTGGTTTGAAGTTCCGGGTTCCTGGACGGTAGGTGATGGTGAACCGGAACCTGTCAAAAAACAGACACCACCGGGCCTGGCGGGAGTTGAGTCTCTTGGCGGTCCTAAGGTATGCGAGATTTTTATGGTCTGTCCAGACGATAAACGGGTGCTCAGCCCCCTCCAGCCAGTGCCGCCACTCCTCCAGGGCCAATTTTATAGCCAGAAGTTCACGATTTCCCACGTCGTAGTTTTGTTCTGCCGTCGATAGCTTCTTAGAAAAGAAAGCACAGGGTTTGAGTTTTCCAGACGTGAGTTCCTTCTGGGACAGGACGGCGCCGGCCCCCGAATCCGAGGCGTCGACTTCCACGATGAATTGTCGTGAGGGATCTGGCTGAATGAGAATGGGAGCTGTGACAAATAGTTTTTTTAGACGGTCAAAGGCCTGTTGGGCTTCTTGGGTCCATTGAAATTTTTGATGGGTGGATATGAGGCCAGTGAGGGGAGCAGCAATGCTACTATAGTTGCGGATAAAGCGTCTATAGAAATTAGCGAAACCCAGAAATTGTTGGAGTTTCTTGCGGTTGATAGGGGGTTCCCAGGTGGACACTGCCTCGATTTTGGAGGGATCTGCTTCAATGATATAGCCCAAGAACTGCACTGAATCGACATGAAATTCGCATTTCTCCGCCTTAACAAACAGCTGGTTTTCTAAGAGACGAGTGAGGACTTGACGGAAGTGTTGTTCATGCTGGGTGAGATTGTCAGAGTAAACGAGGATATCATCCAGATATACGAAAACGAAGCGTTTAAGAAAATCCCTGAGGACGTCGTTGACCAGCCTTTGAAAGACTGCTGGGGCATTAGTCAACCCAAAAGGCATAACCAGATATTCGTAATGCCCTAGGGGTGTATTGAAAGCGGTCTTCCATTCATCCCCCTCCTTGACCCGAAACAGATGGTAGGCATTACGAAGGTCCAGTTTCGAGAAAACGTGAGCTCCTTGGACGGAGTCAAAAACAGAGGAGATTAGAGGCAGAGAATATTTATCCTTTATAGTAATTAGGTTGAGTTCCCGGTAGTCAATGCAGGGGCGAAGAGATTTATCTTTCTTTTCAACAAAGAAAAAACCGGCCCCAACAGGGGATGACGAGGGACGAATGTGACCCAGGGCTAACGCTTCCTGAATATAGCTTTCCATCGATATTTTCTCTGGCCCAGATAGATTGTAAAGGTGACCCTTAGGTAGCGTAGAACCTGGTAGCAGATTGATTTCGCAATCATAGGGGCGATGGGGAGGTAGGGCGCTAGCCTTAGATTTGCAAAAAACATCACGGAGATCATGATAACATGAGGGGATCTTATCCAGATTTATTTTACTGGGAGAGTCAACAGCGTGATGAAGCGTGGAAGGTAAAGCAGACGAGAGACAGTTAGCAGAACAATAAGGGCTCCAGTTAATGATGTGTCCCAAACTCCAGTTAAATTGCGGGTTATGCAGCTTTAACCAAGAGTAACCTAGTACTATGGGGGTGTGAGTAGATTGAGTAATGAAAAATTGTATTACTTCCCTGTGGTTGCCAGAGGTGAGCAGTTGTACTGGTTTGGTTCGGTGCGTAATCCTGGAGAGGTGCTGTCCTCCTAAGCCTGAGGCCTCGACAGGAGCTTCCAAAAGTTCTATGGGTAAACCAAGTTTAGATACCAGTCCATGATCAATCAGACTCTGTTCTGCTCCTGAGTCAATAAGGGCCCTAGAAGCATGAGTTTGATTTATCCAGCATAATCTGACAGGAATGTACAGGAAGCTTTGCTTCTCCTGAGAGTTGACGTTGCCCCCCCGCGACCTGTCCCTTAGCGGGGGCATCGGAAGTTTAAACGCAGAGCGCACTGTGAAACAATTCGGCTGTGGCCTGTGGCGTGGCTGGAGGTTCGGCTGTGGCTTGAGCTGAGGCCTGGAGTTCAGACGGCGCGCTGGAAGGAGGTAGGTTCTCTGGGGGTATCCTCCGCTTGGGTGGA
Source organism: Oryzias latipes (assembly GCF_053564925.1). NCBI lineage: Eukaryota > Metazoa > Chordata > Actinopteri > Beloniformes > Adrianichthyidae > Oryzias > Oryzias latipes. The sequence goes on along the minus strand of NC_136244.1, from coordinate 2,692,789 downwards.
AGTTGATTCGAGCGTCCACTCGTGGGCTTAGATGATCCTGAAGACAAGGCAAAGGTTCGTGAGGCAAGAGCAAAAAACATAGAGCGAGAAACTATGATGACCAGACTAAGCACCATCAGGGGCAACGAACTGGCGTTGAATTTTGGTCCTGGCGCTCCTTAAGAAAGACTGGCGGGTGATGAGATGAGTGGAAGCAGCTGGGAGCAATCAGAGGCCAAGCAGAGAGGAGAGGGGGAGGAGTCTGCCAGAGGCACCATGACAGTCTCTCCAGCGTGTCCTGGGTCTTCCCTGTGGCCTTCACACAGTGAGACATGCCCCGACCCCTCCCCAGGGAGGCATTCAGGAGGCATCCAGACAGGATGCTTGAGCCACCTCAACTGGCTCCTGTTAATGTGGAGGAGCAGCAGCTCTGCTCCGAGTGTTTTTATAAAAACAACTGTTTATAGCAAAGCCAGAGACATAGAACAGAGAGAAAGCAAAATCGGCAGCATCAAGGGAACCAAACCTGTGATCTTCTAATTATAGGTTGACCGCTCCACCTCTGCACCACAGTCACTCCAAGTACCATTAAAATGTAAATGTGAGCTTTAATTTTGATTCATGGTCTTGAACATCATAAAATCTTTTTTAAATCTAATAGTGTTTAACGTTTACCGCTGTTCTTGGTTGTTAGCCTGTGCACCACTATAATAACTTCAGATTGTTTTCAAATGAGAACTGCATGATGGTGTAGTGGTCAGCACTCTCACCTATTGAGAAGATACCCTGGTTCAAACCCAGCCCACATTCTTTATGTGTGGAGTTTGGAGTAAATGTGTGGATTTTCCTCATGTACTCCGGGTTACTCCTACAGTCCAAAAACATCCTTCATGGTTTCATTGATTATTCTAAGTTGACCTAGGTGTTCATGTAAGTGAGTTTGGTTATGTGGCCCTGCAGCGGACTGGTGACCTGTCCAGGGTGTACCTCACCCAATAGGAGCAGGGATAGGCCCTAGCAACCTCATGACATTGGATGTTTTTAAATGAATGACATAAATTGATTGATTGACTGATTGAAAGAAACCAGCTGCTTCTGAAAACAGTTTTGTTTTTTACATAAACATTGATTGACCCACATCAAAGAAGCCTGTGATTGACTCGAATACAACCTTTTTATAGTAGTAAATGATTTGTTCAGTTGCAAGAACAGAACACTATTTATTTTACTCCTTTTTTAACAACTGACTATCGCGATTAGTTATGTAACTATTATGAAACCCACCTCAATTCTGTGGGTACAGAGACTTTTTCACTGTTTCACTGTCTCAGCAGCTCATCCATCCAAATGTGACAGCAGATGGCATCAGAGCATCAGAGCAGATTAAATCCCGTTCCCACCTGAAAGAATAGGAAACAGGGAGAACAAAACTCTAAGCCTTTGTGCAGACAAAAAACAACCACTTTGTTCCTTTATTTTGGTTTTCATCTTTTTTTCACATCAAATTTCAGAAAAAGATGTGAAGAAGTTGGACTTAGAGTCACCAGATGGCAAAGGTGTCTTTACCCGCTGTTATTTAGACAAATTTTATTTTATTTTATTAATTGAATAAAATAAAACAATACTTGGTAAACAGTTGCATGCTACATGCCGATACACCCCACTGTCCTTAGGGTGAAGACAGACTGTCTGCAGGCGAAAATTGAGCTTGCAGCCGGACAACCAGAGGAAAGCTTGTGTGGACATCCTATGGGCATCCTAACATATCACCTGCACACCCCGTGCGTGATGCATTGAAGCGCAGTCAGCAAAGGGCCAGTACTCGCAACTTACTAAACGAGTGTGGCATAAGTACAACATACAACAGCCTCACCATAAGTGCGTGTAACTTATATTACACTTACGAATACTTTATGATACACTTAACACAGGCATGTCAATGGTATGTTCCATTTTCATGAGATGCCATACGAGCCTCAAGGGGATATGTAAGGTCAACCCTCGCACAGTAACACGTGACTAAGGCTTAAAACATCATGAGGGACAACCAGTAGATCTAAAAATGTCTTTAAAGACCCACTCCAATGAAAAGAATCAGGTTTTTGGTGTTTTTAACACTATTATAGCAATTTTTCTGAAAATATGTTTTAAAATGACACAGGTTAGTAATGTTAATGTTAAATAACTCATTATTTATTCACTATAACTTTTCAAACTGACAATTACAGTTGCATAGAAAACATGTGTTTGCTTGTTATTTAGCATAAATCCTTTTAAATTCTAGATATGAAAAAATACACACCAATTTTTATTTTTATTTTAAGATATTAAAAACGTTTATGCACTCGCGGGGCACTTAAAACGACATGGCGGGCCACATTTGGCCTGCGGGCCTTGAGTTTAACTCATGTGATTTAGATAGCTAGTTGGTACTGTTATTTGTTAATAAAGAATACTGCTTTGTAATTATTAAGTGTACCAGTATTACATTTGTCTTGCGTTTGATTAAAACAAAGCAAAATTTCCTTTAAGTTGTCTGCTGTTTTTACTTATTGCTTTCCTTAAGTGGGGGGTGGGGAGGGCATTGGAAATTGAATATCGCCCAGCCCTACCACTCATGGGACGAGCCACCACCCTTTTTTGTGTGACCACCTTCAGATGCTGGGTGACTGACTAACGGCCACAAGTAAAACAGCTGCAGCAGTTTTACTCAGAGCCCCAATGAGAAGTGCTAAAATGGAAAACATCATGCAAGATTTCTGCATCAATTATTACGAAACTCGTCACTGACTCTGGGAAAATACTTAGTTCAATAAGCAGGGTCGTTGGTAAATTAAAATACGTTCAGTTAGAGGTAAACACATTAAGCATGAAAGTGTGCTACATCCAGAGCTTGAGTTGCTAAGATTTCTTGTAAATAGAGTAAAGATGTCTGTGTAAAAACTAGACCATGCAGGGTAATCCATTATAAATGCTTCCCAACTGACATCAGGCACAAACAGCATCATTTCATAAGGGTTTAGTGTGTGTTACAGCTTTTCCAAAGAGACGTACAAATACATTTCAACCGAATGGTTGATGTTAGTGGAAGAAACAAAAATAAAACGATTGAGCTCCAGCATATAAATTGAAATGTCACCAGAAGGTCTTCAATATGGGAGACCAGGAACCAAGCCAGAACAACATGTCTCCATTCTGAAACTCGAAAGCAGCCAATTCATGCAAAAGACGACACCGTGGTCCAGCTGGAAAACCTGAAAAGGTTTGTGGCTACTGATAGATGGTCTGGCATCTCTAAAGCCTGAGGTGTGCACTGTTTTTTGTGCTAAAGTGTGATGCTCAGCAGGAAATATTCTGTAACTGGTCAGAATCTGTGCAAACACGCCACCAGAAGAGGGCTTCATGACGGGGAACAGGCGGGGTCGGGGCTCTGCCAACTGCAAACGAGGCTGAGGGAGGTAGACGAGTGTAGGACAGATGGATGAAGGAGGAAAATGTGCACTAAACAATGTTAGAGAAAATGGGAAAATAAACAGACAGTAAAGTCAGCTTTAATAAACACGACCAGTTCCATTTCAGCCCTTATCCAGAAGCACGTGCAATAACAATAACTAAAATATCTATCCTACAACCATCGCAATCTGTTTTCCAAGTGACTCGTTCATTTTTGCATGCTAAACTGATTTATTACCACCAACTCCGCCATGTATTTTTGTTAATTCTGCTAAAAATGCTTATGTTGCAAATTAACTCTAAATGAATCCCACCTATTCTCATCCTCCTTCTCATCCTCCTTTAACAGATGAAATCTAGTCAGTAAAAAAACACCTGTAATGTATATTTGAAATTTCTAGCAAGCTTGAAAAAAATATTAGGACACCAGCCTATGCAGAGATGAGATGCATCGTTTTTTTTTTGTTTTTGTTTTTTTCACGGTGCCTGTCAGTTTACCTCCCCCCTCCCAGCGCTCCTGCTCTGATGATTGGAACCAGCTGACCTTCATCTCCTCATCAGCCTGCCGGCCTTCATATGGGAGCTCCTCATCAGTATCCAGCGCCAGTTCGTTATACTCACTCCGGTGCTCCGGTCCCAAACATTGTGCCGAAGCACTCTGTTTCATGAAGGTGATCCGCGCGCCGAAGCGTCTGTGTCAAACGGGCCATCCCTACTTACCACGCCCTACCATCAGGTCAGGTTTCCAAGTGTGTTTAAGTGTAGTCAAAAGAAAGTAAATCTGAAGTAATACTGAAATCCTGAACTCTTCATTCCCAAACACCATCTGTTGTTTTAAATCATATGAAATAAACAGACAATAGGTTTTAATACCACGCATATGTGGAGCTAAAAGGGTGTTTACAGGTTAATACAGATGCTCACATGCAACCACTTTGATTTCTACACAAAAAGCTATTTTAGCTTACAGATCCACTCTGATGAAAATTGTGTTTTAACATGTTGTTGCATGTTTGTATTGATGGAGGACAAATAGAAAGAAAATTAAGATTCAAAGAGTATATTTGAGTATTTACTCAAATCATTGTGAATCAAGAGCAAACAATAAAAAAGCAGCTGTTTGAAAAATATCGTATTTGTGACAGAAAATACACTGGCAGGCCTCTTGAGTTGGACAGATTTTACTGTTACATGAAGGGGCTATGAATCGTCTGACACACGAGGTGTATACATTCATAAAGCCCTTTTGTGTTTGAGGAAAAACTTTATGTACATTAATTATATTTACATACATTTTAGGTCTGCATAATAAATTGCAAATTTATTTGTATCATGATATGAAGCTGTGCAATACGCATACTGCAAACGACTGTAAAAATTGCAATAAATGGTAAACTAAAATGTGCCAAAATAATCTAATGGCAGCTTGAAGCATTTAACGAATCAACTAAATCCCTTTATGCATTTAACAAATGAGAGGGACCCCTTCACGTTGCTGACCAATTGGAATTAAAGGGTTTCAGTGAAATGGAAATGATGTTTGTGGTTGTTTTACTTCATCATCGCAATATTGATCACTACTATCACAAATCACGAGTTTTCCTCACATCGTGCAGCCATAGCACATTTCTTGTTGGACTGGATGGAAAAGGAAAAAGAAATGGGTAAAAAGTAGAGTGGGGTGTTAGAGGTGAGGATAAAAGGGTAGGACAAGAAAAAATAAAAAGGGGCTTAAAGATATTAGATAGTGATTAAGAGGTAGGAGGGAGTAGAATTTTAAAAAATAAAAGAGGAAACAGGTTGTTGAAGGTTTATCATCATTACTGTCGGGTGTACATGTTGGTCAAAAGGGTAGGGCCTGTCCTCCAAACAACCATATGGAAAAGCAGAACTAGCAACCGTCCACTACCCACCACCCAAGAGTGGAGGGGGTTCTGATGAACTCCTGCCGCTCTGCAGAAACTATGTCTTAGAAAACGACAAAGTTTTTTTGGGCTAAAAAAGGCATCATCATAATTTTAAAAAAACAACTGTGAATGCTTTGAAAATAGATTAACAGATTATTGACTTTAACGCCAGAGCTTTAGCTCCGGTGTTTACATTCTTTTGACTACCATAACTCTTCATCCATCTACGCATTTAACGTAATTCCAGTGGATTCTGAAGCAGCGAGACGCACGGTGTGTCAAAGCGCGTGTTATTTATCCATCGCCAGAAACATCTCTGGTGTTAAAGGGTTCAAAAACCTGAACAAGAACGTGTTTCAGGTTAAAGTTGTTGCAGGCTGCAAGGTTTCTCTAATCCCTAAAGACAGAATTGGATTACATCTGGGATTAAAGGCGAGCTTTTGTCTTTCACACACCGCTGAGGGTTTATCCTGAACAGAGCTAAATATTTTACAGTGACAGACTCTTCCAGAGTCTGTTTCTGGCTCACTGCTTTATTTCAGGTCACATTTCCCAGAAAATCGATTACTTTTTTCCTCAGGAACTCTTTCGGGTGTTTGCAAACATAAAATTCTAAACCAAACTTTCATTCAATAAGTAGTGAAAACTTGAGTCCAGTGCGGAGTACAGGACTCAGAGAAGGTCAAACATAAATTCGAAGAGTTTGGTCAAAACAAGGAAGCAGCCAAAAACAGCAAATTTAAAACCCAAGTTACTGTTGGAAGTTACTGCCCAATCATTTGGACTTTGACCTTTTTTTCAAATTAGTTTTTTGAGAATTCAAACAAAGGCTGTGTCCGACTTCCTTCACTACTCACTACAATGTGCACTATATAGTGCGTTTCATTATGTTTGAAATTGTCCAAATCTACAATTTCAAAATCCAATGCTCTACAAAGTTCCCAAAAGTCTCTGCAAAAACTAACTAGATTGGCGAATATAAACCACAATGCAATGTGTTTGAGCAATTTTTGTAAAAACCATCAACGTTTTTGCAAGGAAGGTGGGACCTAGGACCATCTGTCCCCTGCCTCTTCCCTGGTGGGGGGTACGGGCCCCTTTGCAACGGCGGCCGTGTCCCCGGGGTGCCGGCTTCCTGGGCCCGGCGGTGCTCTCTCCGCACGGTGGGGGGGGTTCACATTACATCTGAGCCGGGGGTGTTCGTGTCCCTGGGGGGTGGGTTCTGGTCCTTGCTCCTGAGTGCTGGGCCCCGCCAAATTTCCAACTGTGGCCGAGCCTGGTCGGGCCATATTTACAACACCCCTTGTGGGCCCTCTTTTTTCCCCGGGGTTCCCCCCTCCTGGGCGGGGGCGGCGGGCCCCTGCCTCGCTCCTCCCTGGACCAACCGTGGGCCGGGCGGATGGCTGCCTGGAGTGCGGAGCGGGTCTCCCTTGGGGGGTCCTGGCTCGTACCTGGGGTTGGGGCGGGGGGATGCCCGGAACTCCTGGGTGGTGGTGGGGTGCTCGTCTGGGGCTGTGGGCGTCCTTCTCCGGTGGGGCCCTGCGTTGGGTTCTCCCGGCGCGGCGGGGGGCTGCTCTCCTGGTTGGGCTGGGGCGGCGCTCTCTTTCCCTCCGTGCCTCCCTGCTCTCTGGCTCTGGGGGCCTTGCGGCGGCCCTGCTGGCCCTGGCCTGGGTGGCGGGCTTGGTCGCCCGGGCGGCGGTTGTTCCCTGCCGGTTCCCGTGTGGCGTTGGGGGGATTCCGGCTGCCGCTGCTGGTGCGGTGGGGGTCTTGGAGTGGGGATGGCTGGGCACTCTCCCTCCTTCTTTTCACGTTCCACCATCCATTTTAGAAGAACATAAACACTCACTTGAGCACAGGTGTTAGCTCAACAGACTGAATGACTGAAATATTTCACACTAGTTGGTTTTAAGGCATACGTATGCGTGTGAACACTATCTGTTTTGTGTACATGTCGACAGGTGGACATTTTTGCAACTAACAGGTGTGTTTATAACATTTGAGTGTGTGTGTGGACAGGCTCCGCCCCTTTTTTTTCTTTTCTTTTTTTTTACATTTAAACCTTACCATAATGATTAACAACCAGTAAACTTGTTGCTTTATGCTGCTTCATGGTCTTATCCCCCTTCCCCTCCTATTATCACCCCCTACCCCCCCTCTCTCTAACATCCCTCTCTCTTCTTCCCCTCTTTCCTTTTCCGTCCGGTCCAACACCAAAGATTTTCAGACATGTTTGAAATTAATAAAGTTTGGCCTCAATTACAAAAGGGGTTTATTCAGACATACCTTTGGTTTGTCTGAAGATTAATAACCCCTCTTGTTAAAGTAAAATATGTCCAACCCAAGAGGCCCTCAGCTCTCATCTGACTGCCTAGCTGTTGGACAAGACAAGTTGAAAAGAAAAAAAAAAAAAAAACATCAACGTTTTCATCGTCAGAACACATTGGATTCATAGATACTCTTGTAAAACGCTCATATCGATTGGATTTTCACTGCGTGAAATCTGTGACGTATTATTCACCTCAAAAAAATAAAGAAGTGAGCATGGAGCACTATATGGTTTGTTTTTAGTAGTTAGGGGTTAGGGTGGGAATTCAGACATAGCCAAAATGAATAAATATATGATCAACTTAGTGATCTAAACAAAACCCACAACTTTAATTTAAAAAAAGATACCAACATTCAAATTAGAGTAGAAAATAGCTACATTTACAAGCATTACTGTCACTGAGTAGCTTTTTTCCAGAAGTTGTAATATTTGGAGTTTGACCATAAGCCATGAAAGCTATGAAACTGTTTGAGGCTAATGTATCGTCCTGATGGAGAGCCCACAGGTCGGCTGTTGGCTCTCCTTTAGGGAGGTTGTCCCTAAAGGAGAATTTCCCCCTACTGCAGACGATAAAGACACAAGTTCTAAAAGTATCTTTAGAGTAGTACATTTGGCTGTTTTCATCTGTGATTTCCTCTTTATGAATTGGTAAAGTCGACTCATTTTTTCTAATCCTTTGACTGTCACCGCTGACAAAGCTTTCCTAATGTTGTCGTCTTCTACATATTTTTTCTCATCATTCGAATGGGATCTGTCAAGTGTCTGACAAAAGTAAAAATGACCCATCTTTTCACTCAACCTCTTCCTTTTTTTGCCTCTTTGCCCTGGTTTTACAGACTCCTCCTCTCAACCCTTGATCCACTTTTGCTCGTCTTTTTACAGCCATCGTCTGGGTTTAATGCTGTCCCTGCACTCATTTACTATGTATGTCTGCAGTTTCTCTGCCTGTGACAGCAAAGAACTGTGTTGTTTGCACATGCACGCCCACAGTGACCAGTGACTAACCTGCATGTGTGCGTTAGCTCTGAGTACAACTTGGTTTGCATCTGTACACCTGCGTCAGTGAGGCTCGCGTTGAGTGTGTGTGTGTGTTTGAAAGAACCTTAAATGGGACTGTTATACTGAGGAAAAAAAGGAAGAACTTTCAGCTCTATCCTGAAATCTGAAACTTATCATGCAGCCATGGTACCAGACAGATTTCCAACCACAGGTGTGTCTGAATGAAAGTGCAGCTCACCAAATGAGATGCGTGACTGAACCAGGCCGATGGACAGAATTCGTCATTGCCCGGTACTAGATATGATCCACATCTGCAAATGTCATGCACATCTGTCCAAGCTGCTGCACAAATCTCTTCCACTGCACTTTGAGATGACGGAAATGCTGAATTAGGATGTTCAAAACATTAACAAAGTATATTTTCTTCCACTATGGGGTTAGAATGAATATTTATATAATCTTTAGTCATCTTTTGAGTAGAATAGAATAGAATAGAATAGAATAGAATAGAATAGAATAGAATAGAATAGAATGCCTTTATTGTCACTGTACACATGTACAATTCACATCACACACACATGCAGTGAAATTAAAGCCGCTCACTATTCAGTGCAAACATGCAAGAGAGAAGTAAACTCGCAGAATAATATAATAATAAAATAAAATAATTTCACAAAAGGAAGAGCACAATTTACGAAGTACAATCTACAAAAGAACAAAATCTACCATAGAAGTTTCTGCAGAGAGTAATAACATATTTTGTTGATTTATAGACTACAGCTGTTCAATGGATCATGTTGTCTAACTTGCATAAAGACAAAGTGACCAGGGCCAGTGTGAGAGCACATGAGACCCAATTTGACCTCCTGTTACAGGCACAAAAAAAAACAATCTTTAAACTCTGAAAGTAACAGACACACATTGAGTTTATATCATGGTACCAGTTCCCGGTGCCAGCCTGTGGGACAGTTGGTACCGGGTCGTGGGGAAAATATTGTGACCTACATTTTCTCAGTTTTATTTATAAGATGAAGTAAGTTTTATTTTGGAAAACTACTGGACTGTCTTCACCTGTAAATAAAACACCAGGGGAATTTTCAGAATAAATGAATAGTATTTATGGCGAGTTCACAGCTTCCTCACTACAGGTCTGACACTAAACTTGTCTAACGTAATATTTTGTGATAAGAAATGCCTGCTTTAAAATCTGTATCATACAGCCTCACAATCTTCTGTATTAAAATCTTAGTGCGTTCTAGTATTTCTCTTTATGAGATGCTCAAGCTGGTGGTAGCTCACAAAACATTGATTTTTACAGCCTGTATTTAGTTGAACTTTGTGTTAGAGCCCATTTCCAAAGGATATGCTAACATAAAATTGTTTTTGTTAAATATATTGAATCATTTGTAATTTTTATTAAAGAAAGTAAAAGCAGGGAGAAAAAAATTGATTAAAATCTAATCTGAAATGGAAAGAAATCAGATTTTATTTTTCGGTCATATCGCTTCCCTCTAACTTCATTGCTAGGTTGCTGCATAATGACTTTTAAAAGTATTTTAGGAGAAGAAGAGGGAAAGGTCATCTGGTTAGTAGCATTAAAAAAAGAAAAGAATAATGAGATTTTTTTCAATAAATTGTGATTGAGGAATTTGACTTCCCAACTACAAAAGATACAAAGGATGGTAAATATGTTGTGACTTTTATGTAACTTTTGTGCATAAAGTAAATAAAGCTTTTAAAAAAAATAGGAAACACCAACAATGTTTTTATTAAATTAATACAGGAAGCAGAGGAAGCTCTTTAACAACAAAAGGCAACATAGAAATGATCACTGACGTCTAATTACAGCTCTGAAAGTCTGTATGTCTCTGCTGGCTGTCATCCATTCCCCTCTTTGTGTTCTTCTTTCCATTCTTCCATTCCTCTCCCTCTAATGACCAACCACTGCCAGGCCAGCAGAGACTCTAACTTTGCCATGACTGACCTTCCTTTAGCCTCTCCTCTCACTTCCGTGTTAGAATGACTGGTTTTGCCCTCATCTCCCCGTCCTCTGTAGATGTTAATCATGCGGAAGACTGCGGCCCTACAGGAGCTGCACCTCCTAGTGGCCAACACTAGAAAAAAAACAGATAAGGAGGAACATCTTCTTGAACACGTTCTGTCACAGAGATGCTGAAACCTGTCCCGGTTACTGTTGGGTGAAGGCGGGGTACACCCTGGACAGATCACCAGTGTGTTGTGAATGGTAAATGGCGTATAGCGCTTTCTACCCAAAGCGCTTTTCAGTCACAGTCCTTTTCACACCCTGGTGGCGGCTCCGCTGCCAAACGCTGGCACCAACCTTCCACCAGAGGCAAGGTGGGGTCCAGTGTCGAAGTGCCCAAGGACACCTCGACACATGGGCGGACAAGGCGGGAACCTGCAGTCTTCCGATTAGAGGAAGCATTGACTTTGTGTGGTGCGCCATTTTCCTCTGTGTCCATATTTGATGTGCACCCAAAACAGGCCATCTGAAGGAATATTAGGCGGAAATGTTTGCAATTTGTTCACGTTTTCCAAAATATGGGTGCTACTCATAAACAGGCATTGTTCTACAATCCCTGGTGATTGTGTCAGAGGAGTTATGCTACATTTACAAGTACTGCCAGGATTTAGCTAGGCTTTTTTTTTGCAGTAATATGGTAATACTGTACTTGACACAGTATCATATCATAAAAAAAATTGACTTATTAAAGAGATTGGAAAAAAAAAAGAAATTAAATGAATTTAATACCTAAAGCAGGTTGTATAGTCTGTGACGCTTATTGTGGTTTCAATTTTCACCTCTAAAAAATATTTTGATATAAAAAAACTACTGAGGACTTTCGTCAACATGTGACATAAGTATGTTACAGCTTGGAAGCGAGACAGATGCACGAGCAAGTGAAGCGGAGAAATACGGCAAGTCGTGCACCGGCTGTTGGTGTCAAAAAACAACATGACTTCTACAGTTTGAGAGTACTCTGGGTTCAAAGTAAATGAGGAAGGAGAGCCCAAAAATTCCAACGAGACCATTTGTAAATGAAAAATAAGTGACCACAAGAAATGGAAAAATCTCTCATTTAAGGACGAATCACCAATCAAGTAACCATCTGCTAGGAGGATTAATTTGGGCCCAAGATCTGTTAATGCTTCAAAGTCAGAGCTCCCATCAAAACCACAGGACCAACAACAACAAAGCAGCTCTGGTAACATGCAGCCGACAATAATGCAGGCTTTTGCCAAATCAACAAAATATGAAAAGGACAGTGTCCGTTGGAGAACTTGGACTGATGCTCTGGCATAATACTTAGCGAAAGAAATTGTCGCTTTTTACACGGTAGTAAAACAGTCATTGAAGGTTATGGTAAATGTAGTAGATGCTCAGTATGAGCTGCCCAGGTCACTTTAGGACACTTCAGGACTGGCTGCTTGAGGATAAGAAACTTTAAGCCATAGCCACTGACAACGCTGCAAACATTTCTGCTACAGCTGGCATTATTATTTCAGTCATAATCTAAACCTGTTGGTCATTAATGTACAGTGGTGGACAAAATTGTTGGTACCCCTCAGTTAAAGAAAGAAAGTCCACAATGCTCACTGAAGTGACTTGAAACGTTCAAAAGTAACAATAAATTAAAAAAATTTGAAAATTAAATAATCAAAATCAGCCATTACTTTTGAGTTGTTGATTAACAGAATTATTAAAAAAAAACAACTAATGAAATAGGGCTGGAAAAATATGATGGTACCCATAACTTAATATTTTGTTGCACAACCTTTTGAGGCAATCACTGCAATGAAACGGTTTCTGTATTTGTCAATGAGCCTTCTGCACCTGTCCACAGGTATTTTGGCCCCCTCCTCATGAGCAAACTGCTCCAGTTGACTGTTCATTTGACTGAGAAATAATTGCCCAGGGGGTCATGATGAACTCAGATATGTCCTTTAAGTGACATCACAGCTGTTTTCAAACCCATAATCAGTCAGTCTGCCTATTTAAAGGGAGACAAATAGTCACGTTGCTGTTTGGTGAAAAGGTGTGAACCACACTGAACAAGGACAACAGAAAGCGAAGGAGAGAATTGTCACAGGACATTAGAAACAAAATGATAGACAAACACGGTAAAGGCTATAAAACCATCTCTACGCAGCTTGAAGTTCCTGTGACGACAGTGGCACATATTATTCAGAAGTTTAAGAGCCACGGCACGGTAGCCAACCTCCCTGCACGTGGCCGGAAGAGGAAAACTGAGGAAATATTGAGGAGACCGATCGTTTGAACTGTATCCAAAGAGCCCAGAACAACCTCCAAAGACATTAAGGTGAACTCCTAGATCAAGGTACATTAGTGTCAGACCACACCATTAATCGTTGTTTGAGCCAGAGTGGACTTCATGGGAGACGACCAAGGAGGACACCACTGTTGAAAGGAAATCCTAAAAAAGCCAGACTGGAATTTGCAAAAATGCATGTTGACAAGCCACAAAGCTTCTGGGAAAATGTCCTTTAGACAGATGAGACAAAACTGGAGCTTTTTGGTAAGGCACATCAGCTCTATATTCGTAGACTCAAAAGTGAAGCATACAACCAAAAGAACACTGTCACTACTGTGAAACATGGAGGAGGCTCAGTTTGGTTTTGGGGCTGCTTTGCTGCATCTGGCACAGGGTGTCTTGAAGTTGTGCAGTTTCAAATGAAATCTCCAGATGATCAAGGCATTCTGGGTAGAAATGTGCTGCCTAGTGTCAGAAAGCTTGGTCTCAGTGGCAGGTCATGGGTCTTGGAACAGGAAACCGATCCAAAACACACAGCCAAAAACCCCCAAGAATGGCTCAGAGAAAAGTTTTGGACTATTCTGAAGTGGCCTTCTATGAGCCCAGATCTGAATCCCATTGAACATCTGTGGAAGGAGCTGAAACATGGCATTTGGAGAAGACACCCATCAAACCTGAGACAACTGGAGCAGTTTGCTCATGAGGAGTGGACCAAAATACCTGTGGACAGGTGCAGAAGGCTCATTGACAAATACAGAAACCGTTTCATTGCAGTGATTGCCTCAGTAGGTTGTGCAACAAAATATTAAGTTATGGGTACCATCATTTTTGTCCAGACCTATTTCATTAGTTTTTTCTTAAATAATTCTGTTAATCAACAACTCAAAATGGCTGATTTTTATTTTTTTATTTTCAATACATTTTAATTTATTGTTACTTTTGAACGTTTCAAGTCATTTCAGTGAAAATTGTGGACCTTCTTTTTTTTTAACTGAAGGATACCAACACTTTTGTCCACCACTGTATTTCAGGACCACAAGTAAGCAACCGAGCGCACTCTTGGACTGTGCCGCAGTGTTGTCGGACTTTCTTACACAGCTGGCAACGTAAAAAATGAATTCCACAAATAGCAAGTGGAGTTGGGACTCTCATAACGGTAACCAATAATATCTGAATATATCTGTAAGAATTAGTTTATAACAAGCAATATGTTTATAAAATGTATTCAGTTATTCGTGAAGCACTTTATTTATCAATTTATTCGTTCATTCACACACAGATTATTTTATTGTTTTATTAATTCACTAATTTGTTGGCAGGACTCCCCGACCAGCTGGGGTTCCAAATTGGAAATGGTGGAGAGCACCCTGGAACAGGTTTAAGCTATCAAACATTTGCTGTCCAATGAGAGAAAACGCAACTTAACTCTGACCTGACCAAATATGAATGTCTTTCAGTCCGCAAATTATTGCAAAAGTGCAGCTTCTTCAACCCTCTGTAAGGACAATGACGAGACACTGAAAGAAAAAAAAAATTAATCTACAGGCTGAGACTGTAAGCCTAGAACCAGGGTCATCACAATAAAAGAAGAGGAGTCACGACCGCCACGAAAAAATATCCTTCACCAAAAACCAGCCCGTTGCACCTGCAGGACCCATCCCTGCGGAAGAGGGAGCAGCAGCTGAAATGATAACGTGCAGTTTGGAGCCTGTCATTCAAGGGGACGAGGACTGTCTTCTCTGGAGGGTCTGCGACTAGCCCGAAAGAACTTGTGTGTCTGCGCAACAAGCTGTTCGCCTTTAGAGCACCGCAGGTAAAGTGGTCGGACTGCAACGTGCCGGGTTAAAGCCAGACAAAAAAGGCGGGCTTGTTTTTCTGGTGTAAAATTTTTAGATTTGCAGCTGTTTGAAAAGCATTTCCCCATTTAAAGTTACTGGTTATTTATTTGCACTTTATATTACCATGCTGCTATTTCAAGTTAAATCTGTTTTCTAATTAAATGTGTTGAGCGCAGCTCCGATCTTTCATCCGCGTGGTGGATAGATGAAGAAGACTCCGGGACAGGATCAACTTTAGCCTCGTCTAGGCTTATTTATTAAACATTGAACACGGAACAAATTCGTGTCTCTCGTACATCAGGGCTCATTCATTTAGCGAGTGATGTCATCAACCCTCGACACAGAGATACAACAATGACTCATGGGAACAGAAGTGACTCATGGGAAATGGAGTAGAAAGAGTAAGAGTGAAATAGTTTACATATAATACTTAACACCCCCACTCGCTCTTAACTCTTCATATTAACCACAAACATAAAAACAGTTTCCTCTTTTCTTGGAAAACATCTTAAAGAACTTTTGCACGTCTAGGTGCCAAACATGTCTTGCGCAAATCTCTTCAGTTTTGATATGGTGGCTGGTTTTGTCATTACATCAGCTACCATTTGCTCTGTAGGACAATATTCTAAAGTTATCTTGCCACTCTTTACAGTTTCCCTTATGAAATGATACTTTATGTCGATGTGTTTACATCTCTGTCTGTTTACTGGATTTTTTGCTAGGGCAATAGTACCAGTGTTGTCCTCAAACACTTTTGTCTGATTGTACTGATATTTATCTATACCATTTAGCAAATGCTCCAGGTAAATGCATTCCTGTATGGCTGATGCTAAAGCCATATATTCAGCTTCACAGGTGGATAATGCCACTGTGGGTTGTTTTCTGGTCTTCCATGAGATGAAAGAGCTTCCATCACCAAGGCTGATGCAGTATCCAGATGTGCTGCGTCTGTCTGCAGTATCTGACGCCCAATCTGCATCACTGTATGCCTTCAATCCTAAATTTTCTGCATTTTGTTTGAAACACAATCCATGTTTTGCTGTACCTTTAAGGTATCTGAACACGTGTTTCACTGAGTTCCAGTGTTGTTCTGTTGGTTCAGAAAAATGCTGGGATAGCTTACTGACCACAAAACTAAGATCAGGTCTAGAACAAGTGGATAAGTATATTAAGCTTCCCACTGCTTCTCTGTATTTTCTTGCATCTTTCATTTTTTCAGCATTTTCTGAAAACACAAGTTTTGACTCACATGGGGTTTCTCTTGGTTTACAGTCTTTCATTTCAAACCTTTCCAGTAGTTTATTTACATACATTTCCTGTGACATTTTGACTTCACTGTCTGTCTGCTCAAAATCTATTCCTAGGAAATGTTTCAGCCTTCCCATGTCCTTCATCTTAAACCTCTCAGTTAGCATCTTTTTCACACTTTCCAGAACACTCTCTTCGTTTGCTGCCAAAATTAGATCATCAACCCATATTAGAAGAATGACCTTTTCGTCCTCTTTCTGTTTTGAATACACACAGTTATCGGCTGAATTTTGTTCAAATCCATTCTCGGTTAAACATGCATGTAACATTGCATTCCAGTTTCTACCTGATTGTTTTAAACCATAAAGAGATTTTTGCAACATACACACAAGTTTTTCACCAGTCTCCGACTTTTTCTCGTAACCCTCTGGCTGTTCCATATATATTTCACAGTCTATGGGTGCGTGTAAATACGCTGTTTTGACGTCCATCTGATGAAGAATGAGTTTTTCCTGTGCCGCTTTCTGCATAAGTACTCTAACACTCGTCATGTCTGCTGTTGGAGAGAATGTCTCTTCATAATCAATTTCTGGTCTCTGGCTGTAACCTTTTGCAACAAATCTTGCTTTGTATTTTTCTGATCCATCAATGTTTCTTTTACGCGCATATACCCATCTACCCCCCACTGTCTGTTTGCCTGTTGGTAAGTGAGTGAGTTTAAAAGTGTCGTTCTCAGTGAGTGATCGCATCTCTTCATCCATTGCGTTTTTCCACTGTTTTGAGTTTTTGGATGTCACTGCCTCTTTGAAGTTTTGGGGAATGTCACAAACTGCTCTATAACAGGAGTCTATGCATACCTGCATTTTGTCCACTGTCTTATCAGTCTCAAAATCCTGTAGATGAACCGGTTTCTTTCTGATTCTGGGTGGGTTCCTCCTGCCTACAGTCTCACTGATTTCACCTGGTTGTGCATGTTGACTCTGTTGAGGTAAAGTTTCAGAAACATCATCCCGACTTGGTTTGTTTTCTGTATCTCCATCGTTATCATTTTCAGGAACCTGAGGATGTATGTATCCAACATCATGTTCTGTGTACTTCTCTGGTGTCTGAGTTTCTTTTTCTCTGGTAGTTTTTGTAGTGAATTTCACTAACCTGTGTTTCTGAATCTTTTCTGTTTCCGGA
Source organism: Oryzias latipes (assembly GCF_053564925.1). Classification (NCBI taxonomy): domain Eukaryota; kingdom Metazoa; phylum Chordata; class Actinopteri; order Beloniformes; family Adrianichthyidae; genus Oryzias; species Oryzias latipes. The sequence goes on along the minus strand of NC_136244.1, from coordinate 2,675,562 downwards.
TAATACACAAGAAGAGCTGGACTGTTTTTGTCATATCCGACGAAAATGCCTGGTTCACATTTTGAATCGAGTTTTCTCTTTTCTTGTTTGTAAGCTAAACATTCAGATCCGAATTTTTGTAGTTTGGATACGTTTGGTTCCTTGCCTGTAAACAGTTCATATGCTGTTTTCTTTGTGCGTCTGTTGTAGCACCTGTTTCTTATATAAGCTGATGTCTGTATCGCATAGTTCCACAACTTATCCGGTAGCTTGTTCTCTATCAGTAAACATCTACTCATGTCAAATAGTGTTCTCCAATCTCTTTCTGCTGTTCCATTCTGGTGAGGTGAGTAGGGTGCAGATGTTTCATGTCTGATTCTGTTCTTGGTTAACAGAGTTTGGAAATCTCTGCTGGTAAATTCTGTGCCGTTATCCGAACGAATGCACTTAACTTCTCCGTAAGGTGCAACATCTGCTAAAAATCTTTCAGTGGCTGTCACTGTGTCGCTCTTCGACTTGAGAAAATATACGAATATGGTGCCTGAATAGTCGTCAGTAAAAGATTGCGTATATTTGTGTCCTTCCATGCTTGGTGTGTGCATTGGACCAGTTAAATCAGTATGGACTAATTCTAAAGGTTGCTTGGCCTTTGCATCTGGCTCTCTGTTCCTGGTTTCTGTACATTTACCTTGTGTACACACTTTACACAGCTGATCTGGTTTTCCTAAACTCCCTTTGATTTCCATACCTTTTACAACACCTTGTAACTTCCGTACATCATCATAGTTACAATGACCCAAGATCTCATGCCAGGTTTGAATGTCATGACACACTTTACACTGATCATCAGGACTTACTTCAACAGTCGGTAAGTAGTACAAGTTTCCATTTTCATGGATATCAAACCTGCTACCATCTTTGGTGACCATGGTGCTCTCCCCTCTTTTGAAGGTGATTGTTGCTCCTCCATTGGCTGCCCTTGCCACCGAAAAGATGTCGTGTGGATATGATGGCATAAAGAGTGCATTTCGTAGTTGGGCTCTGTGTTGATTTCCAGCGTTGTCTAGTATGTAGATCATTGCTGTCCCTCTTCCTTCCGCCATTCCACTGCATTTGGTTCCATCTGCTAACTCCACTGAGTGAGTCTCAGCCTGAAACGAGTCGTCGAAACTTTCAAATTTCTTGAAGTCGTTTACAATGTGTGTGGCTCCTGCGTCCACCATGATGCCTTTCATCTTCACATTGTTCGGGATGCTTTCTTGCATGTTGTACTTTGCTTTGAAGAAGTGATCTTGATTGCTTTCTTGTTCAACAGCAACTTTTCTGGCTTCATCTCGTCTCCCCTTTTTCTTGCACATGGACTCTTGGTGTGTATTGCTTTTGCAAAAATTACACCAGACTTTTCTAAAGCAGTCTCTTGCCTTGTGCCCTTTAATTCCACACTTGTAGCATATCACAGTGGTACTTTCATCTTTCTTGTACGTGGCTTGAGTTTTGTGAGTGCTTTGTCTCTGTTTCACATGCATTTTCATCACGTTGTCAGCTTCTGTTCTGCTCATTTTCTCTGACTCCTCATAGACTCTCAGTCTTCTTTTAAAGTCTGTAAATGTGATTGAATCTTCATTTTGTGTCACATGAATGGCTAGGGGCTTGAATGAATCTGGCAGTCCTGCTAGTATCATGGCTATGATTAGTCCGTCGCTCATCGTTTCACCTGCATCTCTTAATGCTGCGATGATGTTCTCTGCTCTTATTATATAGTCTGTTACACTCTCTTTTTCCGTCATGCGTAGCTTGGTTAAAGATGTGTACATATTTATTATTCCTGGCTTGCTTTTTCCAGAATAATGTTCTTTTAAAATCCCAAGGGCTTTTCTGCCATCATCTGCTGCTTCATGTCGTATCAAAGACAGGCTTTTGTCATCTACCAGCCTTATAAGTTCCGCGTAGCAGTCAGCGTTCTTTCTGCCATCTGCCGCAAGTTGTTCCGCGTTGGCGCCAACAGGTGCTCGTAAAATAGTCTCTTTAAGCTTTAGGCTATGTAGGTGACCCAGAAATCTTGTTTCCCACAGATCATACTTATCTTCGGATCCGTCGAAGAAAAGCTGCGGTGCCGCCATGATTCCCATCATTGATCTGCCCGCCATAGTTCACGTCGCTCTTTCAGTTGTTCTTTTTCTTTCCTTCAACTGTCAGCAACTTTATTCCGTGATGCGTAATACGTCGCATGTAGACTGTCCCGGCAATAACTTCGTTTCGTCTCCGAGCTGGTTCACAAGTAGCAGAAGCTTTGCGTTATTCTTCGCGCCTTTTTCTTCTGTTCAAACTCACTTACGTCCGTTGCTCTCTGGGCCCATAACCTGTTGAGCGCAGCTCCGATCTTTCATCCGCGTGGTGGATAGATGAAGAAGACTCCGGGACAGGATCAACTTTAGCCTCGTCTAGGCTTATTTATTAAACATTGAACACGGAACAAATTCGTGTCTCTCGTACATCAGGGCTCATTCATTTAGCGAGTGATGTCATCAACCCTCGACACAGAGATACAACAATGACTCATGGGAACAGAAGTGACTCATGGGAAATGGAGTAGAAAGAGTAAGAGTGAAATAGTTTACATATAATACTTAACAAAATGAATCAGTGTTCTTTTACAAGTTCGGATTTGTTGTTAGACACGGCTCGGACGGTGCCAGAATATTGCTGTGAATGCTTTGTTGTTGTTTGTTTGCTCAGAGTGCTTTAATCTAAATTGACAAGTCTGTCCGTGTTTTACAAACTGCTTTTGTTCATGTTTAGTGGAAATACCAAAAAACTCCTACAATACAGATTGTCAGGTAGGCAGGGGCTGGTGAGCGTGAAGGACCATAAATGCAGAGACGGGAAGCACACGGTTCCAGGGCAGGGGGTTTAATTAACAAAAAGCGCTGCAGAGCAGGGTAACAAAACAAAACTCACTGTGGGCAAAACTTGAAAACATGGCAGAAGACAGACATGGACATGACAGCCAGGGAAGAGACGTTAATGGACCAGCACAAGAAGAAGGCAGAGACAAGACTTAAACACAGACAGGACAGACAATACACAGGTGAACATGATCAGGAGAGATTGGAACCAAGGAAATAAAACTCAATAGCATGACAAAACAGGAAACCTTTCAAAATAAAACAGGAAACAGAACTCAAACATGACAAACAAGACCGTTAGCAAAAACCAATAGAAAACCAAACCGTGACACAGATGGACATTTTACGTACGAATTACAGTACGACTTCTTCCCCATGCTAACAGGCAGTTATATGACGACAAAAATACTTTAAGTCCAGATGCCGTGATTCAACTTTAAGACGTTACCTGGATAAAGGAGAAACTTCCTCCACAGTGTCAGTCTTTTTCTCTTCCCTCTACCTCCAGCATTTCTGTCCACCCTTACCACAGAGAAGCTTTGAATTTGCACACAGGAGTCCGGCTCGGTAAAGCAGAGAAGACTACATTCCTGATAAAGCTCCACATTCCTAATTAGCGCTTCAAGCTCCTCACTTCAACTCCAACAGAGAGTTGACATCCCCCATATAGATCCCAGATAAGGAAGGCTTGTGCCTCCATCTCTTTGCTTTGCAGGTAGCCTTGGATTTAACACTGGCAGAGGATTTTATTAATTTATAATAAAAAGCGTTGTGGTTCGAACCTGGACTGTTGTCTGACTGTAAGCGACCTTTGCTCTAGAGTTAAGTCAGTTTATCTGTACATAAAATATTTTTCAATCAATCAATAATGAAAGCTGGAAGCAGTTTTAGAAAATGCTGGAGCTCGTGGAAGAAAAGCTTGAAACTCTGTCTTGCCTGTCAGTGAGCTCCTTATGCAAATGATTTCTAAAAAGTGAGCAGGTTTTATTGCAAAGTTTGCTAATTACTTTGTCAACTTGTTCTAAATTAAATTAGTAAAGTCAATACATCACTTTATGATTTATTGCTGCTGCCACATCCAGAGGTTTGTGGATGGCTTCAGAAGGAAGTCACCTTCTTTTTCACTGGTCACATCCAGGAAAAAGACATTTAGACTGTGGACCCTTCTAAATCCCTGGGTGTTCACTTAAATGACAGACTGAACCGGGCAACGATTACAGCCGTCCTAAACAAGATCCTTCATTCCCACTGAACGCAATTTGAGCGCCAAATCTGGGTCAGACGCCACTTTTCGACGTGTCAAATTTGCTGCTTGATGCCTGTCCCAACACGTGTAGACGCTCCAGAAGATCAACTCCCAAATGTTTTTAGCCTGAGCGCTACATGGAGCGGTGTCTGTGTTTATTTAATTTACAAAGCATGGAAGACACGAATGATATTGTAAGATGAGATATTTTTAGTTTGAAGAGCTCTAGAAAAACATTGGTAATCATGTCTCCACGTCTGGGTTCATGACCTCATTCAGAGACTCTCCCGGTGCGTTGAGCTTCACAGTCTAAAGCAGAATCTGCGTCCGAATCAAAACCGCTTTCAGCGGTACTTCTATCTCTCTGTGACCCAGTTTTACAACCCACTGTCTGGCAATTGTCAGAAGAGGAAAAAATAAATACAAGACTAAAATTAGACTATCTTTTGTCTGGTTGTCTCAATGGAAAAAAGAAGAACCAGTCCCTCCAGGAATTTGGGATGTTGCAATCACAACTATTAACCCAAACCCCGCAAATTGTTGCACACCCTGCAACTTTAAATTTTTACTGCAACTTTACTGCAACTTTACTCCTTTGGAGAGGCCTTATGGTGGAGAAATGGACATTCAATTCCCTAGCAACAGCTCTGGTGGACATTCCTTCTATCAGCATGCCAATTGCACGCTCCCTCAAAACTTGCGACATCTGTGGCATTGTGCTGTGTGATATAACTGAAGATTTCAGAGTGGCCAGTCTAAGGTACACCTGTGCAATAAACATGCTGTCTAATCAGCATCTTGATATGGCACACCTGTGAGGTGGGATGGATTTTATTGGCAAAGGAGAAGTGCTCACTATCACAGATTTAGACAGATTTGTGAACAATATTTCAGAGAACTGGTTATTGTGTGTATGTGGAAAATGTTTCACATCTTTGAGTTCATACCATAAAAAATGGGAGCAATAACAAAAGTGTTGCGTTTATATTTTTGGTCAGTGTATGTTCAACACAATAATGTAGTAATCTGCTGAATGGTGCAGTAATTTCCCAGTGCACATTTCAATAAAACGAGTTAGAATATGACAATGGGAAGTTTATTGCATAATTTACATTTTTGAGATGCTTTAAAAAAAAAAATGCAATTTCTGCTGTCACCAAAGATGTTACAAAATGAGGCATTTTAGGTCCCAACAATCAAAAAATAAATTACGCTAAATCCAAAGTTAAAATACATGCTGCTGCCAGGCCGACACGCTGCACCCAACGTTCAAATTGCACCGCAGGACCTCTCATCATGTCTGGACGTTGACTTAACATTAAAACTGGATGCTCGTGACGTGCAAATCCCTTACGGTGCAGATGTAAAGACTTTCTATGATGGCATGGCATGGTGTTGCATCTGCCATGTTCTATGGAGAGATCAGGTTCGGTTCTGGAATGTTCTCTACAGTCTATGACTGTGGTGGATGTCACGGACACTGAGATCCATCATGGACAATCGTCATCAGCATCTTCATGGTACTGTGGGTGCATCACGAAGGTCCTTTAGCCAGACTGAAACATCCTCGCTGCAGGAAGGAGCGCTTTCACAGATCTTTCCTGTTGTCAGCTATTAGACTCTTCAGACCTTCAGACACTAGACACTTCATTGTGTTATTCATTGTATTTTAGTGCTATTTACCACATGTCATCTGTTATTTTTATTCTTATCTGTCAGTTCTGTCTGTCTTCCTCTCCACCACAGTCTAATGTAGCTATGATGTCATCAACCAGAATATGATTTAATCAGCAGGGTAATTTTGGCTGTGATGTCATATGATGTCATATGTCATGTCATTAAAACTAACATATATAGCTGAAATATGGAGATCAGTCCTGTGACTTTTGCGAAACAAGTGGAAACAAGTGGAAACAAGTGGAATAACAACAAAGCAAAGACAGAGTAAAGCTTCACTTGTTAAAGCGTGCTAAAAACTAAAAGATGTCGAGAATTGAAAGGGATATTCAGGGATCTGATGATCTTTTACCTGTTATTTTGAAATCTGGAAAAATAACTTACCTAAGAGAAAACAAATTAGGACAGGGATCTTTTGGGAAAGTGCTTCACTATAAAAAACAGCATACATCTGAAGACGTGGCTGTGAAATTTATAAAAAGAAAAGAAGGACTGCAAGAATTAAAAATGCTCAAGAAAATTAATGCCTTCGACCCTGATAAAAATTGTTTTTTGAAGATGCTGGATCACTTTGAGTACAAATCACTCATTTGTGTTGTGTTTGAAAAACTTGACCAAACTTTGTCGGATATCTTTTTGAAAAGAAATCAAAGGCCATTTGACGTATGTGAACTCAGGCCTGTTGCTCAGCAATTGCTGGTTGCTTTAAGAGCTCTGAAGGCGATCGGTCTTGTTCATTGCGACATCAAACTAAACAATGTAATGTTTGTAAATCACCAGTCCCATCCTTATAAGGTAAAACTCATTGATTTTGGTTTGGCAAGAGAAAAGACTTCATTACATCGCCTAAGCGACATTCAGATAGTGGGTTACAAGGCTCCTGAGGTAGTGTTTGATTGTCCATTGAATGAAGCTGTGGATATGTGGAGTGTTGGATGTGTTTTGGCTGGCATGTATAAAGCCAAACACTTCTATCCAAGAACCTGCTTGTATGACTATATTGCATCTATTATACATATGCAGGGTCAACCTCCAGACAACGTTTTATTTAAAGGTAAACGGGTATGTGAATTTTTTAAATATGCATTTGATAAAAAAGGCAGTATATTTTCATTCAGAAAACCTAGTGAATATATGGGTATTCCTATTAATACATTTAGGAGTAAGGTAACAGATGGGTTTTTTGAACAAAGTTTCACACTGGATGATCTGCTAAACCAGCGAGCCACAGACATAAATGAAGATCAATCAGATGTAGAAGAGTTTAAATCGCTAATAAAGCAGATGCTGTGTGTTGATCAGAAAACCAGGATCAAGCCTAAGGAAGCTCTCAACCACAACTTCATCACCATGAAGCACCTTTCAGAAAGAACAAAGGACCCCTATGTAACCACAGCACGGGAAATAATGAGTGTTTGTGAGCCTGTAACTACAATGCAACCAGATGCTCCTAAAAGGCATCCCGAACATAGTGTACAAAATTCTACTACAGGAAAGAGTACATGTGGTCACTTTGCAAACAAAATATGTGATGAGTTAAAAGACTTCTTTGCTAGAAAACATACATTTTCTGCTGCAAAAAGGCGTGAACCAACCTGTGAACCAACTGAAAACAAAGACTCAAAAGATGTTGTTAAGAGATCCACAACTTATACAAGAGTTCCAGGGAACAGAGAAATTACCAACAGACTCAAAAATGTGACTTTTGAAGAAATTCCCTCTAAGACAGCTAAAAGAAGGTCAAAGAAACAAAAAGAGTCACATAAGAAAGAGTCAAAACGACAAAAGAAAACACGTGGAACTCCTTCTGTTGTGACTCCTGATTGTCCAGTTGATGGGAAAACTCACAAAGGATCACCCTGCATGGAGGTTAAGACCAACAATGTGGCCTCAGATGGTGTACTTGATAGATTCCAAACATCTACTAGGGTCAACAGTGGAAGTAGGATCAAAAGAAGTAGTAGGGTAGGGAAAAGGCCTCCAACTCTGTTTCATGTGAAACCTAATTGTCCAAATTCCCAGAAAGGTGAGAAAAACGCTCCAAAAATGGAGGAATTGACAATTAACAAAGGTTTAAGCCGTAAAGGTGACAGGCCCACAAGTTCTAGAGAAGTCAGCAAAGGTGTGCAGGGGAAAAGCACCTCTAAAAATGAGGAGAACCCCCATTTGGTGGAGGTGAAAACAAAGCAGACAATTCTAAAGAGAATTAGAGGATTGTTCTCCAGATGGTTCTAGATGGTTCAAATAGCTTGTAGGAATTTTCATTTTTCAAATAGTTTAGTTGTAGGTTATTGGTGATAGGTCAATAGCACTGCTAAAGCAGCAAACGGGGGGGGGGGGTCATATTAAATCTAAATTTTATGTTTATGTATTGCCAGCTGGTAGTTTTTTTTTTTAATATTTTAATTAGTGTAGTTGTAGGTTCATGACTGTAGGTCATTAACTTTGTCAAAAACTGGGGTGGGGGTGAAAAAACTCAAAACATGAAAGAATGTTTAATGAATAGTGACAAGAAACAAGCATTAGGAAAATTAGAAATAATTTATAAAATGCCTACTTGTAGGTATTTGGGGTATTTTCTCTTGACAAAAACAGGAGAGCAACAAACCTGTTTTTACGTGAAGCCAAATTGTCTGGTTCAGGGTTCACCAACCTTTTTGAGACCGAGGGCTATTTCATGGGCACCAAGTGGTATGAAGGGCGCCACTAAAAACCTCCTAGCCCCCCCCCCCCCCCCCCCCCCCCCCCAAAAAAAAAAAAAAACAACACAATTTGAGGACTTCCTTTTGTGTGCCCTATTTTTATTTGCTCATTTTACACACAAAAACATGCATGAATTTTCTAGACTCGTATTACAGGGGGGGTCAAACTCAGTTGCAGAGGGAGCCTAAATTCAAAACAGACTTTAGGTTGCAGCCGAACAAGATAAATATTTATTGAACACACTGAAGCTAAACTTTTAAACCTTTAAAACTTTAACTTAATTTTAACTTTTTAAACATAAATGTAAATAAAAACAGACAGGAATATTAATCCTCACATTAATGGATTACTCAACCACCTCAACCTATTCTCAAAATCTTTACATTGCATGAATCATAAGAATGTCCAGAAATTGTGTAATTTATATGATCTATTTAAACTTTTGTAATAGACCCTTACTTTTATTGATTATTTTTTAAGTTATATTTGTTTACATATTTGGGTTTTCTTTGTCTACCTTTATCTCAGAATTGATATTGTTGTCATTGACAAACATGCCGTGGTTGTTTGTTGAATATTTGCTTCAATAAAAAAATAAAATATATTTTGGGGGTGCATTCCCTGCGGGCGCCACAAGGGGTGCTCGCGGGCGCACTGGCGCCCGCGGGCACAGGGTTGGTGACCCCTGGTCTGGTTGCTGGGAAAACTGACGAAAAGGGCACCAAACACGGAGGCTAAGACCAACAAAGAAACTGTAGTGTTGTCCAAATGAAATCGAACAACACTGTGAGGGATGTGTCTTTGGTTTTTTTTTTGTTTTTTAGCTTTTGCAATAATGATTACTGAAATGTTTAAATTACAATCAATGAGTATTGATTTTCTTTACTTGATCTGCAATGCGTAGCAATAATTACAGGTTTATTGTGATAATGTGTTCTAATAATAATCAATGATTATTACATATTGGTTACCGATACTATTTACTGATATAATGAATGAATGTTTTATCAAAGATAATCAATCATTTTGTTACTTGAAAATAATCTATCGGATCAGAACCGGATTACAAAACACTGTAAAACTATAAAATGAATGAACTCAGTAGGGGTGAGATTATATAAATTCACTTCTTCCCACTCCTTTTCAAACAATGAATGAAGCTCTACTTGACTATAGTTAATGAAAACTGTATTTAATTAAGCAAAATGTGATCTAAATGACTTTTTTGTTGTTGTTTTTTTCTGTCATTTTAAACTATGCATTTGAACATTTCTGTAAGAAGTTTGATAAATATGTGTAAATTCTTTATTGCTTTGACTACAATGCTTGAAATAAATCAATACATCAAATCAAATCATGTAGGGAAAGAGAGCTGTTTGCCATCGCCACTCACCTGCAAGGCCCACCCCCTTGTAGAAAGCCAGAGCGGGTGGCAGGCACTCTCCTGCCCTACAGGTAGTCAGCCAGGCTCTAAGGCAGGTAGGCATGCCCTAGCTTTTGGGACAACCGGGTTGGACATGCCAGTAGCATTTGCTTGTCTCAAAGATTAAGCTTAAAAAATGAGCGCCTGAGAGTTTTTATGTCCTAAACTTCAGGGAGGTGTGAGCGTTCAATGTCAAACTATATATATATATATATATATATATATATATATATATATATATATATATATATATATATATATATATATATATATATATATATCAATTAACAAATTGGTGGGGGGAAAAAGAAGCTGGACCCTTTTTTCCTCTTTGATAATAAGACAATCATTGCTTTAAATTTGACTGCAGCTCATCTGCTGCTACATTCCTACTCTGTTTACGTCATGTGACCACTGGCTACGGTTGTCGTTTGGTCCAGCTGAAATCAGAAGAAACAGCTTTTCAGGGCCTTGGTATTCCTCTACCACAGGGTTCGGCAACCTGCGGCTCCGGAGCCGCATGCAGTTCTTTCCTTCCCGTTGCTGCGGCTCTCCGTGGATTTTGTAAAATAACTATCATGTTCTAAGAATGTCGTGGTGCCTTTAACACCGTCGGGTAGTGCGAATGGACAGGAGGAAGAGAGCAGCGAAAACACGCGGAGGGGGCGTGTCTGCAGCTGTGAACGCCGACCAGAGTCTGTTATGGGATGGAAAGTTTTTATGGAAAGAGAGTCAGTGGGCATCTCGTAGGGGACACATGAAAGCCTTTATTTCCCCCTAGACTAAAACCACCCATTTCCGCGTAAAATGATTTAAATTTGCGTTAGGGCCCCAACTATCCTGTCACCTTGCTGCTACGATGACCGTATGTTGCGCTGTCTGTGTTGAACACGCTGGAGCCCCCCTCTAGCGTGCACGCGGGTAAAACAACAAACAGGTAGAGAGGCGGGGGCGGGGCTTAGACTCACCGCTTCCTAATAAATACTTGTCATCCAGAAAAATTAATATAATTTATTGGGTTTACTGGATTTAAAGAGAAAAAACATAGAAACGAGTCTGCATCAAAGTAAGTTTGTTTTGACAGACTGAAAAGTCTATTCAAGGTTGTGGGAAATGGACAAAAGATCAAAGGAAACATCACACTCATAAAGAATAAAAATAATTAAATAAATAATTATATAAATATCATGACAACATGTTGAATCATTAAAGTATTGCCAAATGAACTATGGAGATATATCGGCAAAACCATTCTTCTAACACCCTTAGTGTTGGGGCTCCCTGTGCTTTCATCTCAGTAGGAAACTGATCCAAATGGCTCTTTGAGAGGTACAGGTTGCCTACCCCTGCTCTACCACACCACCAACTCACTAATGCTGCTTTTGAAAATGGATAAAGAAAACGATACTGTGGAGGACAAGTAGCTCTGAGGCTTAATCTGCTTAAGCTCCTTTTTAGTTTTTTTTAGTTTTACAATTTTTACCTGCAGAATGTAATTTTTCGCTAAAGTAAGTTTAAATTAATACATGAATATTTGGGTTACTGTGAAAAGGGAAGGTCCAATGTTAATTTGGGGTTTCACAGTTTTATTTATGTTAAACACAATAATGTAGTATATGCTGAATGGTGCACATTTCAGTAAAAGGAGTTAGAATATGACAATGGGAAGTTTATAGCATAATTTACATTTCAGTCAGACAACTCATGCAGTACAATGTTTATTTAACATCTTTTAGTTTGCTAACATTCTTGGATTGCATTTCTCAATCCTTAAGTTAGCAATTCACATTCCATATTTAGCATTTCCCATTCCTTAAAGTTAGCATTTCAAATTCCATATTTAGCATTTCCCATTCCTTAACATTAGTATTTCACATTCCATGTTAAGCATTTCACATTCCTTAACGTTAGCATTTCACATTCCTTTAAGTTGCCATTTCACGTAGCTTTAAGTTGCATTTCACATTCTTTTGGCATAAACTCAGTGCAATTCCATGCAGCAAATATTTCAATATATAAGCTTTAGGGTAAAACTACCCCCTCACGGAGCTCTCAGGTGGAAGCTGGGGAGGAGGGTGGGGCGAAGAACGCGGTGCTGCAGTAAGAGGATGAACAGTTTACACACCTGGACTTAAATTGGACGCTGAACTGGTGAGTTAGATTTGCTGAACTGCCCTAGGGGGATGACCTAAGTAACAGCCTGCATGAGATTGCCTGCCCCGAAATGCTCCCAGGGTCGCCCACTTTTGAGATGCTTTAAATTTTTTTTGCAATTTTTGCCGTCACCAAAGCTGTCATTAAATGAAGCATTTTAGGTCCCAACAATCAAAAAATAACTGACGCTAAATCCTGGAGGGTCTGAATAATATTACATAGTTCGGGAATAGAACGTTCAACTCCATGTTGATTTTAGACTCCACCTACTGATCACATCATCAACACGTCAAATCCCTGATTTTTGCCAAAGTTAAGATACATGCTGCTGCCTGGTCGACACGCTGCACCCAGCATTCAAATTGCACCGCAGGACCTCTCATCATGTCTGGACGTTGACTTAACATTAAAACTGGACGCCCGTGACGTGCAAATCCCTTACGGTGCAGATGTAAAGACTTTCTATGATGGCATGGCATGGCATGGTGTCGCATCTGCCATGTTCTATGGAGAGATCAGGTTCGGTTCTGGAATGTTCTCTACAGTCTATGACTGTGGTGGATGTCACGGACACTGAGATCCATCATGGACTGCCCCCCGTTACTACCAAACAGATCAAAGTAAGATAACTCTCGTTATTAATTCTCTACGTAATAAAGCTCTTCGGTGGGCCCAAGCCTTTCTCTCTGCCAATCCTATTGGTCACCTCTCGTACGAACATTTTATCAGCGAATTCCGGTTGATCTTTGACCAACCCCGCAGACAGGAAGAAGCTACCCGACGGCTCCTCGCCCTTAAACAGCGGAGTCGACCGGTTAGTGACCATGTGGTTGATTTCCGTATCCTGGCGGTTGAAGCAGGATGGCCTGACTTAGCCTTAAAAGGTGTTTTTTACCAATCTCTGAATGAACAGATAAAAGATCCTCTCTGCTCCCAACCTGAGACACGCTCATTTGAAGAATTGGTCTCTGCGGCTCTCCGATCTGATCTTAGACTACGGGAGCGTCAAAAAGAGCGCATCTATCCTCCTCCCCGCCCCATCCTCAAGCCACCTAGTGCTACACCCGCCGATCAGAACATACACTCAGAAACCCCCATTTCACTGAAACCTTCTGAGGAGCCCATGCAGATCGGACATTCAAGGTTATCCGCAGAAGAACGCCGCAAGAGGTGCGAGGAAGGAGCATGCTTCTATTGTGGAACTAAAGGCCATTTAGTGTCGTCATGCCCTCTTCGTTTAAACTCCCAAGCCCCTCGTTGAACGACAGGCCTCGAGGGGTGCCGCTTTCCCAAGATCTGGGTAAAGAGTTTTTGCTAATTCCTGTCAAGCTATGTTGTAATCTTCTCGTTCACGATTTAAAAGCCCTCATAGACTCTGGGGCGGAGCAAAGCCTTATTGATTTTCGCCTGGTTAACCATTTGTCGATCCCCACAGAACCACTGGACATCCCCATTGAAGCCTCTGGTCTGGGTGGTCAACGCCTCTCACGCATCACCCACCGCACCAAGCCCCTTCTACTGGTCGTTTCAGGTAATCATAGGGAGTCCATTCGTTTCCTTGTTACTCGGTCCGCTCACACTCCCATAGTGCTGGGGTTTTCCTGGCTCAAATTACATAACCCTCAATTTAACTGGTCTCAGGGAATAATCACTCAATGGAGCCCCTACTGCCTCGCCAACTGTTTGCTTTCAGCCGTTCCCAAGGTGTCCCCCCAGGTTGTGGAGAACACTAGTCCGGTCGACCTTACTTCTATCCCGCCATGTTATCATGACTTAAAGACCGTTTTTAGTAAGGCAAAAGCTAGTGCTCTTCCCCCGCATAGACCTTATGATTGTGCTATAAATCTCATGCCTGGTGCCTCACTGCCCAAGGGCCGAATATTCAATCTGTCTGGCCCCGAACGAGCTGCTATGGAACAGTATGTCCAAGAGGCTCTCTCCCTAGGTCACATACGGCCGTCCTCCTCCCTGGGAGGAGGACGGCCTGGGAAGAAAGATAAAACCCTCAGGCCGTGCGTCGATTACCGCGAACTTAACCAGATCACGATTAAAGACAAGTACTCATTGCCATTAATTACTTCCGTGTTTGATTCTGTTCAGGGGGCCCGTATCTTCACCAAGTTAGACCTTCGCAACGCCTATCATCTGGTCCGTATCAAAGATGGCGACAAATGGAAGACTGCCTTTAACACTCCCCTCGGGCATTATGAATATTTGGTTATGCCCTTTGGCCTGACCAACGCCCCGGCAGTCTTCCAAAGGCTAGTGAACGACATCCTCCGCGATTTCCTTAATCACTTTGTATTCGTCCACTTAGACGACATTCTCATTTATTCAAAGGACCAGGCCCAGCATGAACATCACGTGCGTCTTGTGCTAGAGAGACTGTTAGAGAATCAGCTCTTCGTTAAAGTTGAAAAATGCGAGTTTCATGTGACCACGGTCCAGTTTTTAGGATACATCATTGAGGCAGGTTGCATACGACCTGACCCCTCCAAAATTGAGGCTGTTGCTAACTGGGAGCCACCTGACAGTCGCAAGAAACTTCAACAATTCCTGGGATTTGCTAACTTTTACAGACGCTTTATAAGGAACTACAGTAGTATCGCCTCCCCTCTCACCCGACTGACGTCCACTAATCGCCCCTACCTCTGGTCCACAGAAGCTCAACAAGCATTTGATAAATTGAAAGGACTCTTTGTTACAGCTCCCATCCTCATCCGGCCTGACCCCTCCAGTCAGTTCGTGGTGGAAGTGGATGCTTCGGACTCGGGAGTGGGGGCCGTTCTATCCCAAAAGGACGTCGTCACGGGCAAGTTGAAACCATGTGCCTTCTTTTCACGGAAATTGTCACCTACTGAACAGAACTATGATGTGGGAAACCGGGAGCTTTTGGCCATCAAGCTGGCGTTAGAGGAGTGGCGTCACTGGTTGGAGGGGGCCGAGCAGCCATTCATAGTATGGACCGATCACAAGAACCTGGCTTATCTCCGTTCCGCCAAAAGACTGAATTCCAGGCAAGCTCAATGGTGTTTATTTTTTGATCGCTTCCACTTTACTATCACCTACAGACCCGGATCTCGTAATGTCAAACCCGACGCCCTGTCCCGAAAATACAGCCCCTCTGAACAACCCACCTCCACTATCCTTCCGTCCACCTGCATCATTGGAAACCTGACATGGGACATCGAGACTAAGGTATTGCAAGCGCTCTCTAAGGACAATAATCACCCCCCTGTCCCTAGGGGTACCTTGTATGTGCCACCTGACCTTCGTTCAGAGGTAATCACCTGGGGTCACACTTCCCGAATGGCCTGCCATGGCGGAGTACACCGGACCCTCAACCTCATCCGCAAGCGGTTTCACTGGTCAACCATGGACAAGGATGTACGTGAGTACATCGCGGCATGCACGACTTGTGCACGGTCTAAAACGTCATCCTCGGCTCCTGCAGGGTTGCTGCATCCTCTCCCCATGCCCAACCGACCCTGGTCACACATAGCCATGGACTTCGTCACTGGATTACCACCATCCCATGGGAACACAGTCATCCTCACTATCGTCGACAGGTTCTCGAAAATGGCTCACTTCATTTCACTCCCCCAACTCCCCACTGCCTCCGCCTTGGCGGAGATCATGGTCAATGACGTTTTTCGCCATCATGGCATTCCTGTGGACATCGTCTCGGACCGTGGCCCCCAGTTCATCTCTCAGGTCTGGAAGGCCTTCTGTACGGCCTTGGGGGCCACGGTCAGCCTCTCGTCTGGTTACCATCCCCAGTCTAATGGCCAAGCGGAGAGAACCAACCAGGAACTGGAGGCAGCTCTCCGCTGTCTGGCGGCACAGAACCAACAGGACTGGTCCCGATTCCTCGTCTGGATTGAGTATGCCCACAATACTCACCCTTCATCTGCCACCGGGATCTCCCCTTTTGAAGCCGCCCTTGGGTACTCACCACCTCTGTTTCCGTCACAGGAATTGGATCTGGCAGTGCCTTCCGTCCAACATCACCTCCAGCGTTGCCAACGCATCTGGACTCAGACGAAGGCCGCTCTCCTCCGCACCAAGGAGAGCAACTGCCAGATCGCCAACCGTCGCAGGGTGGTGGGGCCCAACTACCAGCCTGGTCAAAGGGTATGGCTTTCGACCCGTAACATTCCTATTCAGGCATCCTCCAAGAAACTGGCTCCTCGGTACATCGGACCTTATGTCATTGACAAACTTATCAATCCCACCTGTGTCCGTCTCCGTCTACCCAAAGCCCTGAAAATTCACCCGTCATTTCATGTCTCTCAAATCAAGCCTGTTCGGGACAGTCCTCTGTGCCCGCCATCCGCTTCCCCGCCACCCGCCCGGGTCATCGATGGCGCTCCGGCCTACGACGTCAACCGGATCCTGGATGTTCGCCGTCGGGGTCGCGGATTCCAGTTCCTGGTCGACTGGGTGGGCTACGGTCCGGAGGAGCGCTCCTGGGTTCCCCGTTCGTTAATCTTGGACCCGTCGCTCATTGAGGACTTCTTCCGGGCCCACCCGGACCGCCGGCCTTGACCGCCTGGAGGCGGTCGTTGAGGGGGGGGTACTGATATGGTGCCGCTGTCAGACTCCTCCCCCTCTCCTCTCCACTTGGCTGTTTCTCCATCCCAGCTGCTGCCACTTACTTCATCACCTCTTCTGCCTTCAAAAGGAGCCTCTGGATCACCAGTCTTCGCCAGTCCGTTGCCCCTGATGGTGCATAGAACCCATTGTCCCAAGTGGTCGCCTGAAGCAGCCTCCGTCTGGAACCTTCTCTCCATCCAATCTTGCCGGTCACACCACGAGCCTCTGCCGTTTCCTGCTTTCCCTCGGACCTCCTCCCACGACGACTCCTCTCTATGGTCTGCGGAGAAATCCACCAGTGACGCCACTGAAGTCTGCTCTTCGCTCTCTGGGAACCCAAGATCCCGCTCAAGATCTTCCACTCATCTACTGATTAAAACCTCTTACCTGTCACGTCCGTTCTCCTCTGTTTTCTTCCGGGTTCCAGCGTCTGGGTCGAAAAGTGTTCTGTAGCCATGACAATAATAATGGATTGGATTTATCTGCGCTTTTCAAGACACCCAAAGCGCTTACATTGTGTCCATTATTCATTCACTCCTCATTCATACTTGGTGATGGTAAGCTACTGATGTAGCCACAGCTGCCCTGGGGCAGACTGACAGAGGCGTGGTTGCCAGTTCGCGCCTACGGCGCCTCTGACCATAACCGGGATCATTCATTCGCATTCACACACCAGTGGAGCCACACTGGAGGCAAGGAGGGTGAAGTGTCTTGCCCAAGGACACAACGACATTTTGGCTGGTATGAGCGGGGATCGAACCGCCAACCCTTCGATCATTGGACGACCCGCTCAACCACCTGAGCCACTGAGATGGTAAAATGCAGTCTTGGTTACTTGATTGATGTTTTTTTCAAAGCTAAGATCTGCATCTAAAATCACACCGAGGTTCCTTACTGTATCACATATTTTCATAAAGTGGGTTGACAGATTAAATTGGACCCTATCTCTCAGCTTCAGAACCGATAACCAAGACTTCAGTTTTGTCCTGATTGAGCTGCAAAAAGTTCTCTCCCATCCACATTTTAATATCTAAAATACAGTTTAAAAGGTTATCCAGGGGTCCAGTGTCATCAGGAGACACAGCTACATACAGTTGAGTGTCATGAGCATAGCATCTAAAGATTAAAAAGTGTGGGACCCAGGATGGAGCCTTGAGGCACCCCACAAGTCAGTTTGTGCCTTTCAGATGAGAAATCATTTAAATTAACAATGAAATCTCTGTTTGTAAGGTAGGATTTAAACCAACTAAAAGCTGTCCCAGTTATTCCAACCATGTCATGAAGTCTGTTTAAAAGGATAGAGTGGTCAACTGTGTCAAAGGCTGCACTCAGGTCCAGTAAGACTAAAACAGATACTTTCTTCATGTCAGCATTGGACCTGAGATCGTTTAAGACCCTGACAAGTGCCATTTCTGTTGAGTGATGAGATCTAAAACCAGACTGAAACTTTTCTAAAATGTTATTTTCATTAATAAAATCATTCAGTTGAGTAGAAACAAACTTTTCTAAAATTTTGATTAAAAATGACAGGTTTTATACCGGCCGGTAGTTGTTTAGATCGGATATATCTAAACCACTCTTCTTCAGACTGGGTCTCACTGTAGCAGTTTTTAGGGTTGCAGGGAAGACTCCAGTCTAAAGAGAGCAGTTCAAGATATTTAGTAATTCCTCCTCACACGATGTGAAAACTGACTTAAAAAGTGAGGTGGGGATGGGATCAAGAGAACACGTTTTTATTTTCATTTGGGACATGAAAACCTCAGACACTAGACCAGGGGTGTCAAACAGCCGTATCCGGCCCGCCAGGTGGTTTAGTCCGGCCCACACATGAAGAGTAAAGATAAGAAGCATGTTTAAAAAAGAAAGCAAGTTTCTAGTCCATTCCTGTGGCGAGTTATGATTTTTTAAAGAAATAACCGAAATGCGCAATTCCGCCACTAGGGGGAGCAAAGGAAAAGCTAAACAGGTGAAACAACAGAACTCTGCATGTGCCAAAAGCGATACCTAACAGCTCTGCGTCTGGGTAGGCAGTAGTTTAGTTCCCTGTGAGCCTCACCATTGTTTGATTGCTATTATAATGAACAGTTGGGACACACTAATGACCAAAATGTTGTCAAAAAGAAAAAAAGGTTGAAGTTAAGTCCTGAGCTTTCCAGGAAAATGGAAAGCGTTTTATTTGTTCACGGAGCTTAATGCAAACCTGCATGCTTAGTATGTCATTGTAGACGCCTTAATGCCAGAGATGACCATTTTGCGTTCAGTGTGTTATTCAGTTTACAGCCAGTAGGGGGAGCCGGGGGTGGACTCGGTAGTTCACTGGTGGTCACGCAGCAGATGCACGTCGGTCTCAATTTTGGAATGGAGTCAAACAGTTTTTTGACCTCGCTAAGTTCTTCTCGTTAATAAGCATATTTTCTTTATATTTATTCAGTTTTCCCTTAAGTTCACTGTGGATTATTGTTCATTTTTCAACCTGAAGAAAAGGAATTAAAGATTTTTCTCTTTTACTTTTGGACTGTGGATTTTTATTGAATCGTTGGATAACGAGGAGAGCTGCAGGAGCGTGAAAACTGAGGACTTAACCCTGGAACTATACATTTTAGTCAAAAAACTTGACTCTTTATTGCCGGACTGACATTGGACAAGAAAAGGATCAGAAAATTGCTGGAAGTAAGTAACTGCTACCGTTTCTCTGAACCGTAAATCAAAGATCAAAGAGTCAAACGTCTTTGATGTTTTCCTAATATGGAGGATCAAAGCAGTGAAAAACGGACTATAAAAATGACTGAAAAGGCTGTGGAAGATTATATATCTAGAAAGGTTCAAGCACGCAGGAGTAAGCTTGCACAATTAGCAAGCATGACAAAAGAAATCGATCTATTAATGGAAGATGATGCAAATGTGGACATTGTAAACAACAAGTTGCGCATTGATTTTCATAACTTGCACCAAGAGTTTGTTGATTTAAATGAGGATTTGCAAAGGCATATGGATCAAGAGGATTATTTAATAGATCAAAGAAGTTGGTTTGAACCTAAAAACCAAACATTTAACCAGTTCTTTTGGAAATGTGAAGAATGGATGAAAGAGGTGACAAAACGCTCACAAATGGCTGAAGAATGCAATACGGAGATAAAACCTTCAGATAGCAGATCTACATCCTCAAAGAGGAGCAGTAAACATCGCCACAAGTCACCTTCAGAGAGTGGAACTTTATTGTCTTCATCTTCTTCTGTAAGACTGCAAGCGGCTATAGAGCAAGCATCACTAAAGGCAAAGGCTGCTGCTTTGATGGAAAAACTAGCAATAGAGAAAGAAGAAGCAGAGTGGCATGCACAAAGAAAAATAAGAGAAGCAGAATATGAGGCTCAAGAGAAAAGGAAGGAAACTGAGCTAAAGGCTAGAAAAGAGTTACATGCTATACAGGCTGCTCTCGCTGAATCAGATGCAAAAATGGACGTGTTACAGAAATTTGAACGAACATATTCAGAGGCAAGCAGCAGTAAAGTTGAAAGGAAAGATTGCAAAGTCAAAGTGAATGCTGATTCTCAAGATGAAGATCAGAGAGTTAAACCTGCACCCGACATTAAAGTCGATGTTTCATCCAGATCTGTACCAGCTTCATCAGAACCAGATCCAAGTGATAACAAACTGGTGCTTGACAGTCTGTGCAAAGCTATTTCTCATCAAGCTAATGTAACAGAATACCTCGTGAAGAACCACAAAGCATCACTACTTCCAGACTTCAGAATCCCAGTTTTCAAGGGCGACCCACTTGAATACAAATCTTTCATTCGATGCATTGAACACGCAGTGGAAAGTCGATCTAGTGATGACTGTGATCGCCTACAGTTTTTGCTACAATACACAGGAAACCAGCCACACGAGTTGGTTAAAAGCTGCATCCACATGGAACCGTCGGCAGGCTACATGAAAGCTAAACAGATGTTACAAGAGTTTTTTGGTGATGACTACACTATTGCAGAAGCTTATATAAAAAGAGCTTTGGAATGGCAACCAATCAAATCAGAAGATGGTTCTGCTCTGCAGTCATTTGCATTATTTCTCACCAGCTGTCTCAATGCAATGACAGATAGCAGCTACATGGAAGATCTGGACAACACAGCTACAATCAAATCCCTGGTAAATAAACTTCCCTTTAAAGCCAAAGATATCTGGAGGAAGACGGCTTGTGATCTTCAAGAGAAAAGCAGGAAAAGGGTTAAGTTTAAAGACTTTGTAGAATTTGTCAACAAGCAGGCTAAATATTTGCTGCACCCGCTCTATGGAAATATCAAAGACACTTCAAGTCCCAGAGAAATTGTACCAGCACCAAAACCAAAGAAGGTTTTCACCACTACCATTGTGGCACAAGATGTTAAAAACAGTTCTGAATCAAAGGGAACAACAGTAGATGCATACAGCAAACCATGCCTGTATTGCAAAGGTGGACAGCATAACCTGGAAATCTGTGAAAGGCTGAAGAATAAATTGCACAAAGACAAGATAGACTTCCTGAAAAGCAAAGGGTTGTGCTTCGCCTGTCTGAGGCATGGACACATGAGCACCAACTGCAAAGTCAAACTTCGGTGCCAAATGTGTGATAAGCTACACCCCACACTGCTCCATAAAGTTCAAAGAGACTCCAATGAAGAAGGAAAAAAGGACAGCAGTGAACAGCAAACAGTATCGAGTGCTTTGGTGCAAATGACAGAAAATGTGGAGGTTACCGGGGCCGGAAGGGATGACTGTGTGCTGTCAATCGTTCCAGTTCTTGTCAAGGCTCAGAAGGGAACCCATATCATAAAAACATACGCATTTTTGGATCCAGGAAGCTCAGCTACATTTGCAACGGAATCTCTGATCAATCAGCTTAATCTGACTGGACTCAAAACTAGCATTCTGTTGCGAACAATGGGCAACGAATCTCTTGTAAATACTCGAGTCGTGACCGGACTGGAAATAAGCAACTTACAGGGAGACAATTTCATCAGTTTGCCAGAGGTGTTTTCACAAAAAACTATCCCTGTAACTAAAGATAACATTCCTCGACAAGAAGACATCATCAAATGGCCTCATTTAAATGAAGTTCATCTTCCTGTAATCCAAGCAGAGATTGGACTACTTGTTGGAGCAAATGTTTCTAAGGCAATGGAGCCACTGCAGGTGATCAGCAGTGTGGACGATGGACCATATGCCATAAGAACATCATTAGGCTGGACCTTAAACGGACCATTGAAGAATGGAAGTGGAACATTGGAAACCAACAGGATGACAAAGGTCACATCAAACAGATTATCGGTTTCTAGACTTGAGGAACTTTGGCACTTGCAGTTCAAGCAAGATTTCCCAGATGCTGGACAAGACGAAATCAAAGAGATGTCTAAAAATGACCATACGTTCATTGACATGGTGTCACAATCTTCAAAGTTGGTGGATGGACATTACAATATTTGTCTTCCAGGAAAAAACAAAGCACTGATCATGCCAAATAATCGATCAGTTGCCGAGCAACGTGCATTAAACCTACAAAAACAATTTTCAAGAGACCCAGAATTGCACAAGGAATATGTTGCAGTTATGAATGATCTTCTGAAGAAAGGGTATGCCGTGAAGCTCAAAGATGAAGAAGAGGAACCAGTTCAAGGACGAACTTGGTACCTGCCTCACCATGGAGTAAGACACCCCACAAAGTAAAATTTCCATGTTGTGTTTGATTGTGGTGCAAACTATCAAGGTGTCTCACTAAACAATGAGCTCTTGCAGGGACCCGATCTAACCAGTTCTCTGGTGGGAGTCCTTCTGCGTTTCAGAGAAGAAACAGTGGCCATCAAAGCTGATGTAGAAGCCATGTTTCACCAAGTTAGAGTCAATAACAGCGACACAGATCTTCTTAGATTTGTCTGGTGGCCCGATGGAGATTACAGTCAAGAGCTCTGTGATCACAAGATGCTTGTCCACATTTTTGGAGCAACATCCTCTCCAAGTGTTGCAAATTTCGCTCTTCGACAATGTGCTACTGATTTTGAGAATGAGTTTACCCAAGAAGTCTCAAACACAGTGAAGAACAACTTTTACGTTGACGACTGCCTCAAGTCAACCAGTGATGAAGACACAGCTGTAAGTCTATGTAAAGACTTAAGAAACATGTTGAAGAAGGGAGGATTTCGGCTGACAAAATGGTCAAGCAACAGTCGCACAGTCCTTAATGCAATCTCTGCTGAGGAGAGAGCACAAGGATATCAAGATTTGGATCTAAATAAAGACAACCTACCGGTGGAAAGAGCATTAGGAATACAATGGTGCACTGAGACTGATCAGTTTAAGTTCAAGATTAATCTGAAAAAACGACCACACACCAGAAGAGGATTGCTCTCACTCGTGAGTTCAATTTATGATCCGCTGGGGTTTCTGGCTCCTGTCATCCTGCCAGCAAAACTCATCCTGCAAGGTTTATGTCGAAATCAATGTGATTGGGACGAAGAGTTGACAGAGAACATTCTAAAGGATTGGATGAACTGGATCTCCGGTCTGAAGGCTCTTGACTCCTTTGGAGTAAACAGATGTGTTAAATCACAGCCACTCAAAAACCCAATCTTCGCACAACTTCATCATTTTTCAGATGCCAGCGAGGACGCTTACGGAACAGTGAGTTATCTTACACTTCATAGTGAAAACAAAGAGGCTCAGTCTACGCTAATTCTGGCAAAGGCAAGAGTCGCTCCTTTAAAATCACAAACCATCCCAAGAATGGAGTTGATCGCAGCCACAGTTGCAGTGAAAATGGATATGCTTTTAAGAAGAGAGTTGGATTTGGACCTCAGTGACTCAGTGTTTTGGACAGATAGCACCTCAGTGCTAAAGTACCTGAGCAGCGAATGTGCAAGATTTAAGACATTTGTCGCCAACCGGATTTCAAGAATCTTGGATCACTCAAAACCTTCTCAGTGGAGATACGTGCCCGGAACTCTGAATCCTGCTGATTGCGTGTCTAGAGGACTAACAGTGGATGCTTTTCTGAAACATCAAGATTGGCTGACAGGACCAGACTTCATTCGCCATGATAAGTCACAGTGGCCCAAAAATCCTGCTCCGGAAGTGTTGGATCACACTGATCCAGAGGTCAAGAAAGCAGTTCAAACACATACTATTCAGGTTGAAGAGCTTGAAACAGCCACGGACAAACTGATGACCTATTACTCATCTTGGACAAAACTAAAGCGTGCAGTGGCCTGGTTCCTAAAGTTGAAAGACTTGCTAAAAGAAATAAAAACCAAGAAGGATCCAAGTGCTTCAACTGAATTGAAGACAACCAACCTCCGTAAGAATGTTTGCAATGGAACTCGTTTGACTTGTGATGATCTGACAAGAGCAGAGACAGAGATCGTGAAATACTGTCAAAGACGAACATTCAAAGATGATGTATCAGCATTAAGGAATGGCACAGTTTTGAAGAAAAGTAACCCTCTCTTCAAGTTGAACCCAATTCTGCAAGACGATGTACTAAAGGTTGGAGGAAGGTTAAGGCATTCTGCAATGCCATATGACTCAAAGCATCAATCCATCCTGCCAAAAGGGTCACACATCTCAAAACTTCTGCTGAGACACATTCACCATAGCACTGGACACGCTGGAAGAAATCATGTGTTGGCCACTTTGCGTCAAAGGTTCTGGATCCCAGGGGCTCACGGTGCTATAAGGAAAGTTTTGTCTGAATGTGTAATTTGCAAGAGGATGTATGGTTCATGTGGTAAACAACTTATGGCAGATTTACCAAGATGCAGAGTCATTCCTGATCTTCCTCTTTCGGCTTCTCCCATCAGGGGTCGCCACAGCGAACAAGTCGCATGGTAAATTTGGCAATGTTTTACGCCGGATGCCCTTCCTGACGCAACCTTCTCAAACCGGGCTTGTGACCGGCACAGAGGTGGAGAAGGGAACAGGGAGCAGCCCGGAGTCGAACCCTGGTCTCACGGACGGAAGGCGCCGCAAACCAGCACGAGCTAAACCGGCTTGGTATGCAGAGTCATTCCTGATGACCCTCCATTTACCAGAGTTGGTGTTGATTACTTTGGCCCATTTCTGGTAAGAAGAGGAAGAACTCAAGTCAAAAGATATGGTGTTATATTTACGTGTTTAGCCATTCGAGCTGTGCACTTAGAAGTGGCTGCATCACTGGACACTAACGCTTGCCTCAATGCAATCAGAAGGTTCATCGCTAGGAGAGGACAGGTGACAGAAATGTACTCGGACAATGGCACCAACTTAAGATCAGCTGACAGTGAGTTAACGAGATCAATCAAAGAATGGAATATCAACAAAATCACAAAGGATTTGCAACAGAAAAACATCCAGTGGCACTTCAATCCTCCTTCAGGTTCTCATCACGGTGGAAGCTGGGAAAGATTAATCCGCTCAGTGAGGAAAGTTCTGAACACCACTGTGAATGAGCAAATTTTGGACGAGGACAGTCTTCATACCTTGCTTTGTGAGGCTGAATCGATCATAAACAGTCGACCCATAACGAAAGCTTCTACCGACCTCAACGACCTTGAAGCCCTCACACCTAACCATCTGTTGCTGCTTAAGACCAAACCTGAGCTGCCTCCAGGGATTTTTGAAAGAAACGATTTGTACGTCAATCGTAGATGGAGGCAAGTTCAGTACTTGGCGGACATATTCTGGAAACGCTGGTGTAAGGAATACCTCACCCATCTTCAGGAACGTCAAAGGTGGGCTACACCTAGCAGGAACTTTCATGTGGGAGATGTGGTCCTCATCGTAGATGATACCTCACCCAGAAAATCCTGGCCGCTTGGAAGAGTCGTGCAAACCCTTCCTGATAGACAAGGTTTTGTTCGACAAGTGAAAGTGCAGACTAAGACCAACGAACTTTGTCGACCAATTACCAAGTTGTGTCTTCTTGTGGAGTCTGATGAGTAAGCATGAGCACTAATGAGAATGTCAATGTTTAAATAGGTGCTAGACGCATGTTTATTTGTTTGTAAGAAGTGCTTATTTAAGTTTATTAGTACATTAAGTAATTGTTTCAAAGGGTTTGATAACAATTAGGGGCCGGTAATGTAGACGCCTTAATGCCAGAGATGACCATTTTGCGTTCAGTGTGTTATTCAGTTTACAGCCAGTAGGGGGAGCCGGGGGTGGACTCGGTAGTTCACTGGTGGTCACGCAGCAGATGCACGTCGGTCTCAATTTTGGAATGGAGTCAAACAGTTTTTTGACCTCGCTAAGTTCTTCTCGTTAATAAGCATATTTTCTTTATATTTATTCAGTTTTCCCTTAAGTTCACTGTGGATTATTGTTCATTTTTCAACCTGAAGAAAAGGAATTAAAGATTTTTCTCTTTTACTTTTGGACTGTGGATTTTTATTGAATCGTTGGATAACGAGGAGAGCTGCAGGAGCGTCAAAACTGAGGAATTAACCCTGGAACTATACAGTCATCAACAGGTTCTCCAAGAATATAACATTCAGCTCCACTATGAGACTCTCCACAAAGAAAAGTTTTACCATTTGCAGAAAAAATAAGATTTATCAACTATTAGCTGGACCGATAAA
Organism: Oryzias latipes; assembly: GCF_053564925.1. Taxonomy (NCBI): domain Eukaryota; kingdom Metazoa; phylum Chordata; class Actinopteri; order Beloniformes; family Adrianichthyidae; genus Oryzias; species Oryzias latipes. Next base: position 2,649,300 of record NC_136244.1, on the reverse strand, counting down.
TGTCTGCATTTACTGAAGCCATGATGTCAGTGATGGCGCAGTGAAAGCTAGCTACCTTACTGAAAAAAAGTTGGAGCAAAACATCTGATGGATGAACTTTCTGATGGATGCTGGAAAATGCTGAAGGCTGCAGAAGTCTTGTACTTCAAAAAGCAGTCGACCTTTAACATGAGTCTGTCAAGAATTACGATTCCAGATTCAACATCTCTGAGGAAAGATGGGCAGCCATATGAAGGAATCCAGTCATTTATTGTATTTTCAGTCACTATTGATGAAAGCACAAACATCACAGATATGTACAGCTATGTATAGTTATTAGAGATGATGAAGAGATGTCATAGTGGAGTTTCTTGAATTGATGGACACAACAACAACTGATGATATGGTCAGCTCTGAAATTACTGTGCTGGACAATGTTGAAGTGAACTGGTCACATGAAGTAATTTTGGTCACTGATGGCGCTCCATCAAAGGTCAGGCAGCAAACCAGGAAAAGATTCTTATAATAATGAATAATAATGGACATTTCATTGTGTTTTGCACACTTGAATGACAGTAAATGTGTTTCTGCACAGGATTTAAATCCTGATATTGACGGTCTGATCAATATCAGGATTCCTTTCTCTCCAGTTTCAGGAGAGAAAGGAGGTTAACTCCAAACTCTTATGTTCACAAATGTTTGCAAGTTTAATTTAGTGTGATTTTGTCATCGTTTGGACGTTTACATTTTAGGAAGATGTTTCATTTCTTTCTGTAGCCACCTCTTGAATTTATTATCAGGATTGCTTCAGTGTCATATTTAAAATATTCAGTCTGTATAAAATTGAATGAACCAAAATTTAAAATTTCATTCATTCATTCATTCATTTTCTATTCCGTTTTTGTCCCTTTCGGGGTCACGGGGCTGCCGGAGCCTATCTCAGCCACTTATGGGCGAAGGCAGGGGGAAACCCTGGACAGGTCGCCAGTCTGTTGCAGATATTTAAAATTTTTGAAATTAATGTTATTTAAGATCCTTTGGCCTCTGTGAATGAATGTGTAAAAAGAAATGATTAGGCTACCATGTTGGTTGAGGCCTGTTTTCCAATTGATTAAAAAAACAAAAACAAAGCTGTTATTTAGCTTTTATGTTGCTGGTCCGGCCCACTTGAGATCAGACTTGTTGAATGTGGCTCGACAACCCTGCACTAGACACTTCATTGTGTTATTTATTGTATTTTAGTGCTATTTATCACATGTCACCTCTCATTTTGATTGTTACTTGTCAGTTATGTCGGTCTTCCTCTGCACCATAGTCCATTGTAGCTATGATGTCATCAACCAGAATATGATTTTATCAGCTGGTTAAATTTGGCTTTGATGTCCTATGATGTCATATGTCATGTCATTAAACATTATATAGTCTCAAGACATGTCATATGATGTCATATGTTGTCATTAAAAATCATAAAGTGTCATATCATGTCATATGACAATCAAGAAATTACAAAAGATTAACAGAACAGAAGTAACATATATAACTGAAATATAGAGATCAGTCCTGTGACTTTTGCGAAACAAGTGGAAACAAGTGGAATAACAACAAAGCAAAGACAGAGTAAAACCTCATTGTTAAAGTGTCCTAAAAACTAAAAGATGTCGAGAATTGAGAGGGATATTCAGGGATCTGATGATCTTTTACCTGTTATTTTGAAATCTGGAAAAATAACTTACCTAAGAGAAAACAAATTGGGACAGGGCTCTTTTGGGAAGGTGCTTCACTATAAAATACAGGATACATCTGAAGATGTGGCTGTGAAATTTATAAAGAGAAAAGAAGGACTGAAAGAATTAAAAATGCTCAAGAAAATTAATGCCTTGGACCCTGATAAAAATTGTTTTTTGAAGATGCTGGATCACTTTGAGTACAAATCACTCATTTGTGTTGTGTTTGAAAAACTTGACCAAACTTTGTCGGATATCTTTTTGAAAAGAAATCAAAGGCCATTTGACGTATGTGAACTCAGGCCTGTTGCTCAGCAATTGCTGGTTGCTTTAAGAGCTCTGAAGACAATCGGTCTTGTTCATTGCGACATCAAACTAAACAATGTAATGTTTGTAAATCACCAGTCCTATCCTTATAAGGTAAAACTCATTGATTTTGGTTTGGTAAGAGAAAAACCTTCATTACATCGCATACGCAACATTCAGATAGTGGGTTACAAGGCTCCTGAGGTAGTGTTTGGTTGTCCATTGGATGAAGCTGTGGATATGTGGAGTGTTGGATGTGTTTTGGCTGGCATGTATAAAGCCAAACACTTTTATCCAAGAACCTGCTTGTATGACTATATTGCATCTATTATACATATGCAGGGTCAACCTCCAGACGACGTTTTATTTAAAGGTAAACGGGTATGTGAATTTTTTAAATATGCATATACTAAAAAAGGCAGTATGTTTTCATTCAGAAAACCAAGTGAATATATGGGTAGTCGTATTAATACATTTAGGAGTAAGGTAACAGATGGGTTTTTTGAACAAAGTTTCACACTGGATGATCTGCTAAACCAGCGAGCCACAGACATAAATGAAGATCAATCAGATGTAGAAGAGTTTAAATCGCTAATAAAGCAGATGCTGTGTGTTGATCAGAAAACCAGGATCAAGCCTAAGGAAGCTCTCAACCACAACTTCATCACCATGAAGCACCTTTCAGAAAGAACAAAGGACCCCTATGTAACCACAGCACGGGAAATAATGAGTGTTTGTGAGCCTGTAACTACAATGCAACCAGATGCTCCTAAAAGGCATCCCGAACATAGTGTACAAAATTCTACTACAGGAAAGAGTACATGTGGTCACTTTGCAAACAAAATATGTGATGAGTTAAAAGACTTCTTTGCTAGAAAACATACATTTTCTGCTGCAAAAAGGCGTGAACCAACCTGTGAACCAACTGAAAACAAAGACTCAAAAGATGTTGTTAAGAGATCCACAACTTATACAAGAGTTCCAGGGAACAGAGAAATTACCAACAGACTCAAAAATGTGACTTTTGAAGAAATTCCCTCTAAGACAGCTAAAAGAAGGTCAAAGAAACAAAAAGAGTCACATAAGAAAGAGTCAAAACGACAAAAGAAAACACGTGGAACTCCTTCTGTTGTGACTCCTGATTGTCCAGTTGATGGGAAAACTCACAAAGGATCACCCTGCATGGAGGTTAAGACCAACAATGTGGCCTCAGATGGTGTACTTGATAGATTCCCAACATCTACTAGGGTCAACAGTGGAAGTAGGATCAAAAGAAGTAGTAGGGTAGGGAAAAGGCCTCCAACTCTGTTTCATGTGAAACCTAATTGTCCAAATTCCCAGAAAGGTGAGAAAAGCGCACCAAAAATGGAGGAATTGACAATTAACAAAGGTTTAAGTCGTAAAAGTGACAGGCCCACAAGTTCTAGAGAAGTCAGCAAAGGTGTGCAGGGGAAAAGCACCTCTAAAAATGAGGAGAACCCCCATTTGGTGGAGGTGAAAACAAAGCAGACAATTCTTAGGAGAATTAGAGGATTGTTCTCTAGATGGTTCTAGATGGTTCAAATAGCTTGTAGGAATTTTCATTTCTCAAATAGGTTAGTTGTGGGTTAATGGTGATAGGTCAATAGCACTGCTCATGCAGCAAACGGGGGAGGGGGGGTTAGGAGTGTTCATATTAAATCTAAATTTTAAAATGTAAATTAATAATGAAAAACGAGACTAAATGTAAATATTTTATGTATTGCCAGCTGGTAGTTTTTTTTTATATTTTAATTAGTGTAGTTGTAGGTCCATGACTGTCGGTCATTAACTTTGTCAAAAACTGGTGTGGGGGTGAAAAAACTCAAAACATGAAAGAATGCTTAATGAATGGTGAAAAGAAACAAGAGTTAGGAAAATTAGAAATAATTTATAAAATGCCCACTTGTAGGTATTTGGGGTATTTTCTCTTGACAAAAACAGAAGAGCAATAGTAATATCTAAAGAGGGCGCTGCAGCCGTGTAAAACATGTGGTATAAATAAGAAATTGCCCCTTTTTTTAAAGGATCTATAAGTCATTCATCTATCCAACTATCTAGAGGAGTCTGAAGAGATGGGGAAAAGTTTTATTAACAAAACTACGCACCTGTATGTATATAAAGAACTCAGACAAGGGCAACTTGAATTTTTCCCGGAGTTGTTCAAAGGACAAAAAATGTCCCTCGCTAAAAAGTTTTTTCAGTGTCAATCTCTTTATTAGCCCAGACCTGAAATGTGGAATCAATGAAGGAGGGAGGGAAAAGTATATTTGTGACTATCGGAGCTGAGAGTAAACCTTGTTTGTGTTTAAAGTGAATTCTTAATTGTTGCCATATCTTAAGTGATCCTAAAATAACAGGATTATTGGGGATTAGCATTTTGTCAAGGGGTAGTGGTGAGGAAACAACAAAGGCCAGAGAGCCTGATATGTATGAGTCCTGTTCCATAACTGCCCAAAGTGGGATGTTCTCATTCTCCTTTGACATACCCCAGAAGATAAGTTTGTAAAGATTAGCTGCCCAGTAAAAATACATGTAGTTAGGCATAGCTAGGCCGCCTTCCTCCTTCAGTCTCTCCGAAAACTCCTTTCTGATACGTGGTAGCTTTTTATTCCAGATGAATATTGATGTTAATCTATCCAATTCTTTAAAGAAGGATTTAGGGATAAATATTGGTATGGTTTGGAAAAGGAACAAACATTTTTGCAATATAGTCATTTTCACTGAATTTATTTTTCCTGGTAGAGATTGAGGGAGGGATGACCATCTCTCCATATCTCGTTTAGCCTGATTAAGAGTAGCTTTCAAATTTTGTTTGAAAAGATCTTTATATTCTCTGGTCACTGTCACGCCCAAATATATGATCTTCTCTGTGGCAACTGTGAGTGGAAAAGAGTTGTGAGGCATAAGCGCCGCTTTTTTCGTTAATGGGGAAGATCAGGCTCTTTGACATATTAATCAGATACCCTGATACTTTCCCAAATTCTCTGATATAATTCAGTGCTTTGGGGATGGGTTTGCAAGGGTCCAAAAGAAACAGGAGAAGGTCGTCATCATATAGTGATAGGGTGTGGGTTTGGCCCGCTCTCTTAATGCCCAACACATCTGGCGCACTCCTGAGGGCTACTGCCAAAGGTTCTATTGCAATATTAAAGAGTAAAGGGGATAGAGGGCAACCCTGTCTTGTTCCTCTGGAGAGGACGAAGTACCTTGACAAGATCTTATTTGTCCAGATGGCTGCCTCAGGTTGTTTATAAAGGGTATCAACCCACGAGCAGAAAACCTCTCCAAACCCAAAACTTTGGAGAGTCAGGAATTTATGCTCTACTCTTCCAAATGCTTTGCGTGCATCTGTTATAATTACCTCCGGGTCAACATTAGCGTTTGACTGATAGTCTATATTAAAAACCCGACGGAGATTGCTATATACCGTAATTTCCGGACTATAAGCCGCTACTTTTTTCCTGCGCTTACAGCCGTGCGGCTTATTCGGTGACGCGGCTAATTTATGGTTTTAATTGGCGGCCGCGATGTATGTATTTTCGGACACAGTGAATGGTTTGAATTCTCTATCTAACACCAAGCACAAGTCATTTATTTTTCAACACACCTCTAAGCAGCCAAACAGCATGGACTTGACTTCAGGTCTTAGACACTTCAGTCATGGTTCAACAAAACGAAACACGCATGCCCGGCCGCATCCCAGAATCCTTTGGTGCCATTAGACCCAACGTGCACGTGATCGCCACTACAATATGATGAAGCTTTCAAGTTAAAAGCAATCGTTAAAAGCAGCGTAAAAAAATCCACCATCACCAACGGGTTTGGAAAAGCCGGTCAGCTGCGTGACAGAGAGAACAGCGCATGCTCAGGAGGGAATTTACCTATGAGTCATAGTGACTCGGCTGGCTGCACGTAAATATGTGGGAATAATATCAGCCTTTATTTTGTCGGGACACGACTGGAAACACAAATTGACGTGGTCGTTTTAACGGTTTCTAAGGACTGAGCGGAGTTTTGCATTGAAACGCTCACAGCCTCCGTGTGAGATGGAGCGTGTCGTGTGAGCTGCGGGGCCGATGGCAGTCTGAAGGCTCCCACACGTAACAACGCATCCGCCCCCTCATACACAAAACGTACAGTATTAAGTCCGATTGCTCTGCACAGACACGATTTGCTCCGTTCACCGGCGCAATGGGGACGAAGCACTCCTCCTTGAAGCCGCCCTGGCCAGAGCTGTCGGAGTTGATAGGAAGGGGAGACAAGGAGCGCGCGGGGCAAGCGCGGAGCGCAGAGGCGTCCGCGGAGCGCAGAGGCGTCGAGCCATTCTGCAGGCTGCAGCCAGGGCTCACTCGAGGCATCCGCGGAACAACAGTGTTTGTTGTGGAAGGAAACTTCTGACCCACGCGCCGCGAGGAGGCGCGCGTATCACGCTGAGGCGCGCGCTTTTCAGTCGCCTAAAAATGTTGCCTAATAGATGCGGCTTGTACTCCGACGCGGCTTGTATATGTATAAAAGTAGTTAAACACGTGAAAATGGGTGGGTGCGGCTAGTAATTGAGTGCGCTTTGTAGTCCGGAATTTACAGTAGTTGCCTTTCTTTCTATAAAACCTGTTTGTTCTGGGTGGATGATTTTGTCTAGGACCCCTTCTAACCTGTCTGCAAGTTTTCTAGATAGAATTTTGTAGTCACAGCATAATCAGCTCACTGGTCGATAGGATTCACAGAGTAGTGGATCTTTATCCTTTTTCGGCAATATAGAGATGGTTGCCTGCCTTATTGTGGGTGGCAATGCTTCCGCACCCAGAGCTTCTTCATAGAGACTGCACAAATAGAGGAGAATTTAGGGAAATAAGGGAAAATTATCCTGGAGCAAGTCAACCCATTTGACTCTGAGAGAGAAGAGATTTTCCTTCAGCTGGACTAAGCCTGGATGAGTCACCAGTCCATTGCAGGGCCACATAGATAGACAAACAACCAGGCACACTCATAAACACACCAAGGAGAAATTTAGAGTCATTTAATTTAACCACATGTTTCTTAGACTGGGGGAGACAGCCGGAGTACCCGGAGAGAACCCACGCAAACACGCAGAGAACATACCAACTCCACACAGACTCTTACCAAGAACCAGGAACTTTCCGGGTGTGAGACAATAGTGCTCCCCACCAAAACATCTGCCTATGGCAGTTGTGCTTTTGGAAAACATGAAAAAGGAGGCAAAAGAGGCATATTTGACATGTTTTGGAATTTATAGTTTCAACTAGAATTCAACTTATATTGCTGAAGGTTTTCATTGTTCAGAGCTAAGCAATCTGATCACAGATGAGGAGATTTCACCGCCATCAGAAAAGAGAGGACGACTGGAGACACACACTGCGCCAACAGAGAAGGCAAAAGATGGCACATTGTGGCATGAAGAACAGGTTGGGAGGCCTCTCCATCACCGCCCAATTGAATGTTACACTGCTGAGGAAGAGCCAACTGCTTTGGTCAGAAGTAGGGTGTGGACTCGCTTACAGAGTTACCTGTGTTTCCTCACTCTGGACATGCTTCGGACTATTCGGGACTATACTGTTAAGTATGGACGTCCGACAGAAGACGACAGCTGGTTCATGGCCCTCCCTGAACTAATGGAATTCATCGCCATCCTCCTTGTAAGGGGGGGATAAAACTTCCATCCATGCAAGACGCATGGTCGGGTAAAATGGGAAATCCACTGATCTCCAAAATTATGGTCGGAAACCACTTCAAAGACATCATATGGCATTTACTCTTTGATTACAAGGGCAAGGGCATAGAACGAATTGGGACTGACAGGTTTCCTGTAATCTCCAATGTTTGGGGGTCTATTGTCGCCAACTGCATCAAATATTTCAACCCAGGCAGGTACATCACTATTGACGAGCAACTGTTTCCTGTAGTTTACTGCAACAAACCCCGACAAGTTTTTTTTTTTTTTTTAGAAATAGAAATAGAAATATCTTTATTGTCATTGTACATGTAAATCTAGCCACAGGGGTTGCAACCCAGTTGCCTCTGTGCCGGTCCCAAGCCCGGATAAATAGAGAGGGTTGCGTCAGGAAGGGCATCCGGCGTAAAAATTGCCAAAATAACCATGCGAATCATCCACACCACTTTAGACATACCGGATCGGTCGAGGCCCGGGTTAACAACGACCGCCACCGATGCTGTTAACCTACAGGGTGTCGGTGGAAATTTGACTACTGTTGGTCGAAGAAAGAGAGGAGGCAGAAGGGTCCGTGGCCAGAGAGAGAAGGGAAAAGGCAGGAACATAGGTTTGAGAATAGGGACTCTTAACGTTGGCACAATGACAGGGAAAGGCAGAGAGCTGGCAGACATGATGGAGAGAAGGAAGGTAGATGTACTGTGTGTGCAGGAGACAAGGTGGATGGGCAGCAAGGCACGTAGTATTGGAGGAGGATACAAACTGTTCCATCATGGTGTTGATAGGAAGAGAAACGGGGTAGGAGTGATTCTGAAGGGGGAGTTTGTAAACAGGGTTCTAGAGGTGAAAAGAGTCTCAGACAGGATGATGAGCCTAAAGTTAGAAATCGAAGGGGTGATGGTGAATGTAGTCAGTGGGTATGCGCCACAGGTTGGCTGTGAGTTAGAAGTGAAGGAGAGATTCTGGAGTGAGTTGGATGAGGTCATAGACAGTATCCCCAGAGGAGAGAGAGTTGTTATTGGAGCAGACTTTAATGGGCATGTTGGTGAGGGCAATAGAGGTGATGAGGAGGTGATGGGCAGGTTTGGTGTTAAGGAAAGGAATCTGGAGGGACAGATGGTGGTGGACTTTGCGAAGAGGATGGAAATGGCTGTAGTCAACACTTACTTCCAGAAGAGAGAGGAACATAGAGTGACATACAGAAGTGGAGGTAGGAGTACTCAGGTGGACTACATCCTATGTAGACGAGGTCATTTGAGAGAGGTTAATGACTGCAAAGTGGTAGTAGGAGAGAGTGTAGCCAGACAGCACCGCATGGTGGTGTGTAAGATGACTCTGGAGGTCAGGAAGAAGAATAGAGGGAAAACAGAAAAGAAGACCAAGTGGTGGAAGCTACAGAATGAAGAAACTTGTGAGGAATTTAGGCAGAAGTTGAGACAGGTCCTGGGTGGTCAGGATGAGCTTCCAGAGGACTGGGAAACTACAGCAGAGATTATCAGGGAAACAGGTAGGAAGGTGTCAGGGAAACAGGTAGGAAGGTGTTAGGTGTGTCATCTGGAAAGAGGAAAGACGGTAAAGAGACTTGGTGGTGGAATGAGGAAGTACAGGAATGCGTCCAGAGGAAGAGGTTGGCTAAAAAGAAGTGGGATGTAGAAAGGACTGAGGAAGGTAGACAGGAGTACAAGGAAGCACAGCGTAGAGTGAAGAGAGAGGTGGCAAAGGCCAAACAGAAAGCTTATGATGAGCTATATGACAGGTTAGACACAAAGGAAGGAGAGAAGGACTTGTACAGGCTAGCCAGACAGAGAGACAGAGATGGGAAGGACGTGCAACAGGTAAGAGTGATAAAGGACAGAGATGGAAAGGTGCTAACAACCCAGGAGAGTGTACAGAAAAGATGGAAGGAGTATTTTGAGGAGCTGATGAACGTGGAAAATGACAGGGAAAGAAGGGAGGAAGATGTGGTTGTTGTGGAGCAGGAAGTAGCAGAGATTGGAAAGGATGAGGTTAGGAAGGCTCTGAAAAGGATGAAGAGCGGAAAGGCCGTTGGTCCTGATGACGTACCTGTGGAGGTATGGAAGTGCTTAGGAGAGACAGCAGTGGAATTTCTAACGAGGTTGTTCAATAGGATTTTAGAGAGTGAGAAGATGCCCGAGGAATGGAGGAGAAGCGTTCTGGTTCCGATCTTTAAGAACAAGGGTGACACGCAGAACTGCAGCAACTATAGAGGAATAAAGTTGATGAGCCACACAATGAAGCTGTGGGAAAGAGTAGTGGAAGCCAGGCTTAGGAAGAAGGTGGAGATTTGTGAGCAGCAGTATGGTTTCATGCCCCGTAAGAGCACCACTGATGCCATTTTTGCTTTGAGAATGTTGATGGAAAAGTACAGAGATGGTCAGAAGGAGCTGCATTGTGTGTTCGTAGATTTAGAGAAGGCGTATGACAGGGTGCCGAGGGAGGAGCTGTGGTACTGTATGAGGTCGTCTGGAGTGGCAGAGAAGTATGTCAGAGTAGTTCAGGACATGTATGAGAGAAGTATGACGGTGGTGAGATGTGCTGTAGGTCAGACAGAGGAGTTCAAGGTGGAGGTGGGACTACACCAAGGATCAGCTTTGAGTCCTTTTTTGTTTGCTATGCTGATGGACAGGCTGACAGACGAGGTAAGACAGGAATCTCCCTGGACAATGATGTTTGCAGATGACATTGTAATTTGCAGTGAGAGTAGAGAGCAGGTGGAGGAACAGCTAGAGAGGTGGAGGTTTGCTCTGGAAAGAAGAGGCATGAAGGTCAGTCATAGTAAGACAGAATACATGTGTCTGAACGAGAGGGATCAAGGTAGAAGCGTTAGGTTACAGGGGGCTGAGGTGAAGAAGGTGCAGGAGTTTAAGTACTTGGGGTCAACAGTTCAGTGTGATGGGGAGTGTGGAAAAGAGGTGAAGAGGCGAGTGCAGGCAGGTTGGAGCGGGTGGAGGAAAGTGTCAGGAGTGTTATGTGACAGAAGAGTGCCAGCAAGACTCAAAGGAAAGGTGTACAAGACAGTGGTGAGACCAGCTCTGCTCTATGGGTTAGAGATGGTAGCAGTGAGACAGAGACAAGAGGCTGAGATGGAGGTAGCGGAGATGAAGATGTTGAGGTTCTCCTTAGGAGTGACCAGGTTAGACAGGATAAGGAACGAGTACATCAGAGGGACGGCTCATGTTGCCTGTGTTAGGGACAAAGTCAGAGAAGCCAGACTGAGATGGTTTGGACATGTTCAGAGGAGGGATAGTGGATATATTGGTAGAAGGATGTTGGAGATGGAGCTGCCTGGCAGGAGGGCAAGAGGACGGCCAAAGAGGAGATATATGGATGTCTTAACAGAGGACATGAAGTTGGCTGGTGTTAGGGTAGAAGATGTCCATGATAGAATGAGGTGGAGGACGATGATTCGCTGTGGCGACCCCTGATGGGAAAAGCCGAAAGAGAAAGAAGAAGAAAGAAGACATGTACAACGAAATTACAGTGCAATTTTTTTCCGGTGGTATAAAAAGTTAAAGTAAGAATAAAAAAATAAAAACTAAACTGCGACATAAGACAATATAAGAAAGATATGTTAAAAATATACAAAAAATATAAAAAGGAGGTTGCACCTTCTCCAGTTAGTGCACGCTTCCCTAATAAATTAACTTTATTTAGCAGCGTTTAAGGCCACGATGGCTCTCGGATAGAAGCTGTTTTTTAATCTGTTTGTTCTTGTTTTTATTGTCCTGTGTCTTCTGCCTGAGGGCAGCAATTCAAACAGAGAATGTCCGGGGTGTGATGGATCCAGCAAAATGTTTTGATCTTTTTTTAGGCAGCGGGAACTGTACAGTTCTTCCAGGGATGGGAGAGGGCAGCCGATGATCTTCTGGGCTCTCGTAGTGACTCTCTGGAGAGCTTTCCTAGCCGCAGCTGTGCAACTGGCAAACCAGGCACAGACACAGTATGTTAAAATACTCTCTATTGAGCAGCGGTAGAAGGACACTAGCAGTTTCTCACTCAGTTTGTTTTTCTTTAAAAGACTGAGAAAATACAGTCTCTGCTGGGCCTTCTTCACCAGAGCAGTGGTGTTGGCGCTCCAGGTCAGGTCCTGCTCAATGGTGACGCCCAGGAGCTTGAAAGCAGCCACCCTCTCCACACAATCTCCACCAATAGACAGTGGCTGAATGTCTGTTTTGTTCCTCCTGTAGTCCACCACCAGTTCCTTGGTCTTTGTTGTGTTGAGGATTAGATTGTTTTTTTCACACCAGACACAGAGCCGCTCCACCTCGTCCCGGTAAGCAGACTCATCATTCCCAGAGATAAGCCCCACTACTGTGGTGTCGTCTGCAAACTTGATGATGGTATTGCTGGGGTGGGTGGAGGTGCAGTCTTGTCTGTAGAGGGTGTAGAGCAGGGGGCTCACCACACAGCCCTGTGGGGAGCCGGTACTGAGGGTGAGAGCTGTCGACGTGTGGGACCCTACTCTGACCCTCTCGGGGCGGGCTGTCAAGAAGTCCAAAATCCAGAGGCATGCGAAGGTGGGGAATCCGAGGACCTCCATTTTGGAAAGAAGTCTGTGAGGAAGGATGGTGTTAAAGGCGGAACTGAAATCCACAAACAGCAGCCTCACGTAGCTCCCCGGTTGCTCCAGATGGGACAAAGCAGTGTGGAGAGTGGTGGTGATGGCATCTTCTGTGGACCTGTTCGCCCTGTATGCTAACTGGTAGCTGTCCAGTGTTGATGGAAGGCATGAGGTAATGTGGTTACGTACCAGTTTCTCAAAGCATTTTGTGATGATCGGGGTCAGGGCGACGGGTCTGTAGTCCTTAAGGCCTGTGATTGCGGATGTTTTGGGCAGAGGGACAATAGTTGAGGATTTGAGGCAGGGTGGGACGATGGACTGATGTAAGGAACGATTGAAGATCTTAGTGAAGACCCCCGCCAGCTGGTCCAGGCAGTCCTTCAGCACATGTCCAGTGATGCCATCAGGTCCGACAGCCTTCCTCGGGTTCACAGACCTCAGCGTGCGCCTCACCTCATGTTCCTCTACCCTGAGGGAGGGGCTGTTGTTAGCTGATGCCTGTAATGCAGCTGTCTCTGCTGGCTCCACCTCGAAGCGGGCAAATAAGAGGTTAAGCTCCTCTGCCAGTGAAGGGTTCCCATCAACAGCAGCGAGGTTTGGTCTGTAGTTGGTTAGGTGTTGGATCCCTTGCCAAACCTGCCGTGTGTTGTTTGTTCTGAGGTTGTCTTCCATTTTTTGCTTGTAGTCCATTTTGGCCTGTCGGATGCCTCTCTTCAGGTTAGCTCTGGCAGAGCTATACAGGTTCCTGTCACCGGACCTGAATGCTGTGTTCCTGTCCCGCAGCAGTCGCTGGACCTCTCTGGTCATCCAGGGTTTTTGGTTTGAATACACTCGGGTGTGTTTGTCCACAGTAACAGTGTCTGTGCAATGGTTGATATAGCACAGGACTGCTGCTGTGTGCTCCTCCAGGTCTGGGTGGTCAAAAATCTCCCAATTTGTTCTTTCAAAGCAGTCCTGCAGCTGGTGGGAGGCACCTTCGGGCCAAGTTTTAATAGTCTTTCTTTTGGTGGGAGCCCGTTTCCTGAGGGGGGTATATGCAGGGGCTAGGAGCAGGGACATGTGGTCTGACTGGCCCAGGTGTGGGAGCTGTATAGCTCTGTAGCCATGTTTTATGTTGGAGTAAACTTTGTCTAGTGTCTTATCTCCTCTGGTGGCACATTTCACATGCTGATGGAACATAGGGAACACAGATTTTAATTCAGCATGGTTAAAATCTCCGGCAATAATATGCACAGCCTCAGGATATTTGTCTTGGTTGCTGCTAATCGTGCTATGCAGGAGACCCAGTGCCGAGTTAGCATTAGCATCTGGTGGTATATACACAGCAGTTGCCATGACCACAGTGAACTCTCTTGGAAGATAAAACGGGCTACATCTGACAGTCACATATTCCACGTCCGGAGAGCAGTTACTGGCTACAGTCTTGGAGGTGGTGCACCAGTTATTGTTCACGTATATGCACAATCCCCCTCCTTTGCTCTTACCGGAGTCGCCGTTCCTGTCGTAGCGATGTGCCATGTGGCCTGCTAGCTCGATAGCCGCGTCCGGTATGGATAAATGAAGCCAGGTCTCGGTGAAAATCAAAACACACCCCCTGAGCGCTGGGCCCCGCCAAATTGCCCTGCTCTCTGGCTCTGGGGGCCTCGCGGCGGTCCTGCTGGCCTTGGCCTAGGTGGCGGTCTTGGTCGCCCGGGGGGCGGTTGTTCCCTGCCTGTTCCCGTGTGGCGTTGGGGGGATTCCGGCTGCCGCTGCTGCTGCGGCGGGGGTCTTGGGGTGGGGATGGCTGGGCACTCTCCCTCCTTCTTTTCACGTTCCACCATCCATTTTAGAAGAACATAAACACTCACCTGAGCACAGGTGTTAGCTCACCTTTGCACTAACAGTTTGCATGATAGAATGAATGAAATATTTCACACTAGTTGGTTTTAAGGCATAAGTATGCGTGTGAAACTATCTGTTTTATGTACATGTCGACATGTGGACATTTTTGCAGCTAACAGGTGTGTTGATAACATTTGAGTGTGTGTGTGGACAGGCCCCGCCCTTTTTGTACTACATTTGAACCTTACCGTAACGATAAACAACCAGTAAACTTGTTGCTTTATGCTGCTTCATGGTCTTATCCCCCCTCCCCTCCTATTATCACCCTCCTACCCCCCTCTCTCTCTAACATCCCTCCCTTTCCTTTTCCGTCCGGTCCAACACCCAAGATTTTGCATGGTTGAAATTAATAAAGTTTGGCCTCAATTACAAAAGGGGTTTATTCAGACATACCTCTGGTTTGTCTGAAGATTAATAACCCCTGTTGTTAAAGTAAAATATGTCCAACACAAAAGGCCCTCAGCTCTCATCTGTCTGCCCAGCTGTTGGACAGGACAAGTTAAAAAAAAGAAAATCAAAACACAACAGTCCTTGACGATCTTGTTTGTTGCCACTTGAAGCTTTAGTTCGGCCATTTTGTTTCCAAGGGAACGTACATTAGCAAGAATAATGCTAGGGAGCGGTGGTTTGTTTGGGTTCTTACGCAGCTTCGCCAGTACACCAGCCCGGCAACCCCACTTTTGCTTTCTGTCCCTACGCCGCCTTCGCCTCCTCCCTGTGGGGATGGTAATCCACGGGGAGCCCGGGGTCCTGATAATATCCTTCGGGATGTTATGCGAGTGAAAAAAGTCATCTGTAACCGCTTGTTCACATTGTAATCCTAACTTTAGGAGCTCATGACGGCTGTAGATGTTGTCTGCCCAGCATGGTGTAGTCCAAACGATAAATAACGCACAGAAAAATAGCCATAAAAAGCACCGGAAAAGAGAGCACAGAGGCGCCGCGTCTATGCGCGCCGCCATAGTGGGCTATGTGAAATTTGAAATCCAAGTATGTGTGCAATATCATTCCATATCTTGGCAAAGACCCCAGTCGTCCCATGGAGGAGAGTGTATCAGAAAATGTGGTGATGAAGCGCATGGAACCGTTCTTGGACAAAGGAAGAAGTGTTACCACAGGCAACTTCTTTACATCTGTGTCACTTGCACGATCACTGCTCAGCCGAAAGATCCCCCTCCTTGGTACAGTAAACAAGATTCGCCGGGAGCTTCCAGAATCAGTCAAGAAGCTCGCACAGGCACATGTGGGAGCTGAGAAGGCAAAAAAGGATAACCGTGTTCGGCGACAAGGTTCCACACCTGGCAAAGGGAAAGAGCAATGTGCCAGGTGAATGGTCAGTGTAAGAACAATCATGCCAGAGTGCACTTTGTTGTTTGTTACAAGTATACCTGTGGCACATGCAGAAAGGAGATTGTGTGGCGGTGCCAAGTATGTGCAGACAATGTAGTGACATGTTTGCTTGTACATGTCAGTATTATGTCTGTAAAGAAGTTTATTTTGTGCATGAACAATAAATCTGTCAAAAAAGAAAAACCAAACTGTTGACATCTTACTAGAATTGACAGAAGTGAGGGGAAATAATGAAAAACTTCCTTTTTGCATGCCAATTACAACAGCCTAATGGCTGTGCTGTTTATGTGCAAACTATGTAGAGGGCATGCAAATTTTAACTAATCCAACCACTTGGCTGGCCATTGCAGGTAGAAAAGCCAAATGGCTGCTCAACGGACGTTCTAGTGTTAAGCGATTTAACATGGTTGGCAGCTGCCTTTTGTTTCAGCTGATGACTGAGCATTTTACTCGCTTTTTCGCCATGTTCATAATGTCGTAGTTGTGATCGAAAGAGCATCTCTATGGCTTTGTCATTCATGATCAGATCGTATTCTGTTTGGAGCAGTGTTCTTTCTTTCCAAAGTTCCTGGGATGGTGAGGTTGTTTGACACTGATCGATAATTTTAAGGCGACCTCTGATTTCAAAAGCACGTCTAAGCTTTTGTTTCCTATCATGCGCACTATAAGAAATAATTTGTCCCCCAATATATGCCTTGAAGGTTTCCCAAAGCGTGCCATAACTGATGTCAGGGGTGCTATTTATTTCAAAAAACATATCAATGTGTTTGTTGATAAATTCCATAAACTTTTGATCTGTCAATAGCCTTGTATTGAACCTCCAATTTATCTGTGGTGGAGAATAACAGAAAACATTAATTTCCATTACAACAGGACAGTGATTAGATATAACCATTACTTCATAGGCTATGGCTCTCACCAGTGGCAAGAGTCTACTGTCAACCAGGAAAAAATCAATCCTTAAATAGGATTTGTGGGGCAGTGAGAAGAATGAGAAGCATTTAGCAGTTAGGTTTTTAGTTCTCCAAGGGTCAACCATTCCATAGTTTTGCCTAATTGTATTAATACACTGAGATGATTTGTTTGCATGTGTTAGTATTCTGGTGAGGCGAAGCACGGTCAAGCACTGGATGGACAACACAATTAAAGTGTCCCCCCAATATTACATTGTGTGTGTCTAGGTTAGGAAGGAGGGTGAAAAAATTCCTGAAGAATTGCTCATCGTCCCAGTTTGGGGCGTATATATTCGCCATTGTGACCGGGAGGTTAAACAGGTTTCCCCTGAACGATAATATAACGGCCGTTTTTGTCTCTGATTGTCGAGATCTCTTCAAAGTATTCATCTTTGTGTAGCAAGATGGCAACCCCCCTTGCTCGGACATTAAGGTTAGAACGGTAAACCTGTGTATATCCTGATCTTCTTAGTCTATTGTGATCCTTATGTAATAGGTGTGTTTCTTGTAAGTATACTATTTGACTCTTTAGTTTGCTGAGATGTGAAAACACCTTCTTAGATTTTATTGGACGGTTGAGACCTCTCACATTCCAGCTAACCCATTTTAAATTAGCATTCATGTTGTCATGTTAAACCCTGTCTTCTTATAGCACACTCCTTTATCATGAATCCAATAAAACATCAGTGATAGTGCTCTTGAACACAAACAAAAGAGAAAAGTAAGACCCTGAATACAAAACACAAGCACTAGCTGTGTGAAATGGTCCAAAGAACAGTTAAATAACAGAACCCCTCTACATAATGAACATCTTAATGCGTTTAATTTTGCTAAAAAAGAATTTAGAAGAAAAGAAAAAAAAATTTGAATAGAGAATGTTCCAACAATCCGGGAATTAACCCCCTATAACACAAGAACAGAGGCTTGCCACCAACACTGGTCCAGACCGGGACCCTCCTTCTGTCAAAGTTCACAAGCTAGTATGCATGTTCAGCGTGATGGTGAGCAGGGAAGAGGGGGGAAAAAAACATCAGAATTGTATGCCAGCATCTTTGAATGGGACAGTTGCATGTCATTTCTGCTGCTTTAGCTTGGTGGTTACAAATTCTTTAGCCTCTAAAGGGCATTTGAAGAGGAATTCCTCTCCTTCGGGGGTGGTGATCCTGAGTGTGGCTGGGAATAGAAGTCCCTAGCGGACTCGGTGGAGCCCCCGCAAGAGTGATCTCACCTCCCCAAAACATGCTCGTTGCTTGTTGACATTCTGGGTGTAATCTGGAAGAATCGTGATTCTGTCGCCGTTTTTCGTGGTGATGGTTTTCAGCTCCACCGCTTTCTTTAGAATGCTCTCCTTTTCTTTCAAGTAATGGCATTTAATCACAAAGGCGCGCGGCGGTTCGTTCCCGTCATTCGGCTTGCTGCGAAGGCTGCGGTGGGCACGATCCAGGAGCGGGACTGAGGTTAGCTTCAGTCACTCAGCCAAAAGCTCCGCTACAAACTGCGTCGTGGGATTGCCATCTTTCCGTCCCTCTTTTACTCCCATGATGCGTATGTTGCATCGACGTGATCTGGCTTCCAGGTCCTCGCAGCGGTCTCTCAATAGTGCTAGCTCTTTTTTCATCGCTCCCATGTCAGCCTGCATCGCGTGGATGGAGTCGGAGTGGGCCGCCGCCGCAGTTTCCAGGTCTGTAACCCGACCAGTTGTGTTCTTGAATTTTGCATTCAATTTTCTCCAATGAGCCCTGAAGCTGTACAAGCTGGTCCGAGCGCGTCTTTGCTGTGTTAGCCATTGTGGTCATTAATTCTTCTCTCAAGGCGCTAATGGCGTCTAGCACTTCCCGCTGGTTGCTAGCATTAGCTTCTTGGGAATCAGCTTGGCGACTTTAAATTTTTA
This sequence comes from Oryzias latipes, assembly GCF_053564925.1. Classification (NCBI taxonomy): domain Eukaryota; kingdom Metazoa; phylum Chordata; class Actinopteri; order Beloniformes; family Adrianichthyidae; genus Oryzias; species Oryzias latipes. Next base: position 2,630,927 of record NC_136244.1, on the reverse strand, counting down.
GGCATTTTTCTTACAGAATTTAGCCGTCCTTAGATTTACTGTTGTGAAAGCAAATATTTTTTATATGAAATAAAGTGCTGGGATGTTTGCTTTCATGTCAAATAGGGAGGTTCCGTCAGAGCTCAGATTACACACGGCCGTTAATGGCTCTGCACATACTGGAAGTCCGTTTGTCTGGAAAGACAGTCAGTGGCGATCTCGTAGGGGACACATGAACGCCCCCAAAAAGCTTTTTTTCCCCTTAGACTAAAACCACCCATTTCCGCGTAAAATGAATTACATTTGCATTAGGGGCCCCTACTATCCTGTCACCTTGCTGCTGTTGCGCTGATCTTTACTGTTGTCAGCTATTAGAATCTTCAGAACCTCAGACACTAAACACTTCATTGTGTTATTTATTGTATTTTAATGCTATTTATCACATGTCACCTCTGATTTTGATTGTTATCTGTCAGTTCTGTCTGTCTTCCTCTGCACCATAGTCCAATGTAGCTATGATGTCATCAACCAGAATATGATTTTTTCAGCTGGGTAATGTTGGCTTTGATGTCATATGATGTCATATGACATGTCATTAAACATCATATAGTGTCATGTCATGTCATATGACATTATAAAGTGTCATATGACACTCATGAAATTACAAAATATTAGCAGAACAAAACTAACATATATAGCTGAAATATAGAGATCAGTCACCTGACTTTTACGAAACAAGTGGAAACAAGTGGAATAACAACAAAGCAAAGACAGAATAAAACTTCACTTGTTAAAGCGTGCTAAAAACTAAAAGATGTCAAGAATTAAAAAGGATATTCAGGGATCTGATGATCTTTTACCTGTTGTTTTGAAATCTGGAAAAATAACTTACTTAAGAGAAAACAAATTAGGAGAGGGATCTTTTGGGAAAGTGCTTCACTACAAAATACAGGATACATCTGAAGATGTGGCTGTGAAATTTATAAACAGAGAAGAAGGACTGGAAGAATTAAAAATGCTCAAGAAAATTAATGCCTTGGACCCTGATAAAAATTGTTTTTTGAAGATGCTGGATCACTTTGAGTACAAATCACTCATTTGTGTGGTGTCCGAAAAACTTGACCAAACTATGTCAGATGTCATTTTGAAAAGAAATCAAAGGCCATTTGACGTATGTGAACTCAGGCCTGTTGCTCAGCAATTGCTGGTTGCTTTAAGAGCGCTGAAGACGATCGGTCTTGTTCATTGCGACATCAAACTAAACAATTTAATGTTTGTAAATCACCAGTCCTATCCTTATAAGGTAAAACTCATTGATTTTGGTTTGGCAAGAGAAAAACCTTCATTAAGTCGCATAAGCGACATTCAGATAGTGGGTTACAAGGCTCCTGAGGTAGTGTTTGGTTGTCCATTGGATGAAGCTGTGGATATGTGGAGTGTTGGATGTGTTTTGGCTAGCATGTACAAAGCCAAACACTTCTATCCAAGAACCTGCTTGTATGACTATATTGCATCTATTATACATATGCAGGGTCAACCTCCGGACAAAATTTTGCTACAAGGTATACGGGTATATGAATTTTTTAAGCATGCAAATATTAAAACAGGCAGTGTGTATTCTTTCAGAAAACCTAGTGAATATATGGGTAGTCCTATTAATACATTCAGGAGTAAGGTAACAGATGGGTTTTTTGAACAAAGTTTCACACTGGAGGATCTGCTAAACCAGCGAGCCACAGATATAAATGTAGATCAATCAGATGTAGAAGAGTTTAAATCGCTAATAAAGCAGATGCTGTGTGTTGATCAGAAAACCAGGATCACGCCTGAGGAAGCTCTCAACCACAACTTCATCACCATGAAGCACCTTTCAGAAAGAACAAAGGACCCCTATGTAACCTCAGCACGAGAAATCATGAGTGTTTGTGAGCCTGTAACTACAATGCAACCTGATGCTCCTAAATCTTTCTTTAAGAAGAAAAATAAAAGGGATCCCCAACATAGTGAACAAAATTCTACTACAGGAAAGAGTACATGTGGTCATACTGGAGAGAAAAGACGTGATGTGTTAAAAGACTTCTTTGCAAAAAAACTTACATTTTCTGCTGCAAAAAGGCGTGAACCAACCTGTGAACCAACTGAAAACAAAGACTCAAAAGATGTTGTTAAGAGATCAACAACTTCTACGAGAGTCCCAGGGAGCAGGGAAATTACCAACAGACTCAAAAATGTGACTTTTGAAGAAATTCCCTCTATGACAGCTAAAAGAAGGTCAAAGACACAAAAAGAGTCACATAAAGAAGAGTCAAAACGACGAAAGAAAACACGTGGAACTCCTTCTGTTGTGACTCCTGATTGTCCAGTTGATGGGAAAACTCACAAAGGATCACCCTGCATGGAGGTTAAGACCAACAATGCGGCCTCAGATGGTGTACTTGATAGATTCCCAACATCTACTAGGGTCAACAGTGGAAGTAGGATCAAAAGAAGTAGTAGGGTAGGGAAAAGGCCTCCAACTCTGTTTCATGTGAAACCTAATTGTCCAAATTCCCAGAAAGGTGAGAAAAACGCTCCAAAAATGGAGGAATTGACAATTAACAAAGGTTTAAGCCGTAAAGGTGACAGGCCCACAAGTTCTAGAGAAGTCAGCAAAGGTGTGCAGGGGAAAAGCACCTCTAAAAATGAGGAGAACCCCCATTTGGTGGAGGTGAAAACAAAGCAGACAATTCTTAGGAGAATTGGAGGATTTTTCTCTAGATGGTTCTAGATGGTTCAAATAGCTTGTAGGAATTTTCATTTTTCAAATAGTTTAGTTGTAGGGTAATGGTGATAGGTCAATAGCACTGCTAAAGCAGCAAACGGGGGAGGGGGGGTAGGAGTGTTCATATTAAATCTAAATGTTAAAATGTAAATTAATAATGAAAAATTAGAATAAATGTAAATATTTTATGTATTGCCAGCTGGTAGTTTTTTCAAATATTTTAATTAGTGTAGTTGTAGGTTCATGACTGTAGGTCATTAACTTTGTCAAAAACTGGGGTGGGGGTGAAAAAAATCAAAACATGAAAGAATGTTTAATGAATGGTGAAAAGAAACAAGCATTAGGAAAATTAAAAATAATTTATAAAATGCCCACTTGTAGGTATTTGGGGTATTTTCTCTTGACAAAAACAGGAGAGCAACAAACCTGTTTTTACGTGAAGCCAAATTGTCTGGTTGCTGGGAAAACTGACGAAAAGGGCACCAAACATGGAGGCTAAGGCCGACAAAGAAACTGTAGTGTTGTTCAAATGAAATCAAACAACACTGTGAGGGATGTGTCTTTGGGTTTGTTTGTTGTTTTTTTTAGCTTTTGCAATAATGATTACTGAAATGTTTAAATTACAATCAATGAATATTGATTTTCTTTACTTGATCTGCAATGCGTAGCAATAATTACAGGTTTATTGTGATAATGTGTTCTAATAATAATCAATGATTATTACATATTGGTTACCGATACTATTTACTGATATCATGAATGAATGTTTTATCAAAGATAATCAATCATTTTGTTACTTGAAAATAATCTATCCGATCAGAACCGGATTACAAAAACTGTAAAACTATAAAATGAATGAACTCAGTAGGGGTGAGATTATATAAATTCACTTCTTCCCACTCCTTTTCAAGCAATGAATGAAGCTCTACTTGACTTTAGTTAATGAACACTGTATTTAATTAAGCAAAATGTGATCTAAATGACTTTTTTGTTGTTGTTTTTTTCTGTCATTTTAAACTATCCATTTGAACATTTCTGTAAGAAGTTTGATAAATATGTGTAAATTCTTTATTGCTTTGACTACAATGCTTGAAATAAATCAATAAATCAAATCAAATCAAATCATGTAGGGAAAAAGAGCAGTTTGCCACCGCCACTCACCTGCAAGGCCCACCCCCTTGTAGAAAGCCAGAGCGGGTGACAGGCACTCTCCTGCCCTACAGGCAGTCAGCCAGGCTCTAAGGCAGGCAGGCATGCCCTAGCTTTTGGGACAACCGGGTTGGACATGCCAGAGAGGTGTGAGCGTTCAATGTTAAACTATATATACTATCTACTATATAAACTATCTATCTATCTATCTATCTATCTATCTATCTATATATATATATATATATATATATATATATATATATATATATATATACACATGTATATGACATTGGGATGTCATTCGGACACGAGAAATGCAGCCGGTGTGGCTACCAGATGTTCTCGGGCTGCCGGATGTTCTCGGGGTCCTTCGGGGTCCTTCAACCAATGAAGACGTCACACTATTTGATTGGCTGTAAGTTGCCACGACGTCCCTAAGTTTTTTTTTTACTTTGTTGACAATTGAGGTATCGTAAATTAAATGACGAACAATAACAATGTAATCAACATTACCTTGAAGATCAATCACCATTGCCAAACATAACATATTAACATAGAAAATAAAAAATAGAGGGAAAAAAAGAAACAATGAACATAGCACACAAATAAATAAAAACAAATAAGTAAAATAAAAATAAAATAAAGGAATATAGAACCAATCTAAATAGTCTAATACTAGCTAGGGGTACTCGTGAAGTTTGTATTTCTGAACAAAACTAAGCAATTTCAAGCCATTCTTCTTTTTCTTATAATAAAGTGATTGAAAGTAAAAACAGAGCTCTTTATGAATGTTATAAAAAGTGGTTTGGTCTTCAAAAATTTATTTTTGTGCATATAAAACTTTCCTTGCAATATCAGGATAGTAAGAACTGTATTTTCTGGTCTATTATATGATACCACACCGAATAGAACATTTTTTGAGTGTAAATGAACTGGCATTGAAATTTTGGAAGAATACCAAAAGCAGAACTCATCCCAGAATGTTTTTATATATTCCACAGTTAACGAACAAATGATCCACCATCTCAATGTCATTCAAACAAAAACTGCAGTCATTCTCTTCAAACCCAAAACGAATCCTCAAAAATTCCTTAAATGGGTACGACGTCGCTAAGTGGTAAAATCGCTAAACGTAAAATCGCTCGCTAAGTAGTTTGTCCAACTGGGTGACGTCATCATTGGTCGAAGGACCCCCGAAAGACCCCGAGAACATCCGGCAGCCCGAGTCGATCCGGTACCCACACCGGATGGTGACAAAGAGAGGCAAGGTAGTCCACACAGGACCCGACACAGGCCTGCGGGCATTAAAGCCGAACCCGGTCCGAACCCGACCAATTAACTTGATTTGCAGGCCCGAGCCTGAAGCAAACCCGATAGTTCAATTTATCCCATAGTATTTTTGGCAGAAAAAAAACGCCAGATTTCTTTTTATGATCATGAAAGTTATTTTCTTTCGAACAGAGAGTGGTCGCTGCAGCCGCGCGCGTAGTCAAGCTCGCTGTTGTGGCATAGAGTTCCGCCGGAAGCACTGCACATAGGTTCCTCCCTACATGATAAATGCATTTGCACAACGAAATAACGCTGGAACACAGAATAAGAGGCCAGACAAAGAGAGTGAAAGAGAGATCTTGATGCGCACTCGCTTCATTACACGGAGAAATACTGCAGCGGGGGTGCGTGTTTGCCTTTTCAGTTCCCCTGTCTTTAGTTTATCCTTGACTTCCTGCTGCTCCATATCGGGGATACCTAAACAAAATGGATGCGGAATTGCGGAGGGAAGATAACTTTCACGACACGACCGGCGGCCTCCTCTTTCTGCCAGTTGCTGGACAATGTCAATCAACGGTGGGCTGGTGGGATAGAGGGGGCGGTGTCTACCTGTGTGTGTGTGTCTGCGTTTGGTGAACGTTCTCCCTCTGAGTAAGAAGCTGTCTGTGCCTTTCGGTTCGTGCGGTAACCGTTCTGACGTACAGGATTAACAAAGAACTGTTTGACAACCGCCCACCTAAGGAGCTTGTTTGCAGCCATTACAATATATTTATTAAAAAAGTCAGTGAGAGAGAAGCCCGGCCCAAACCGAACCGAACGTAATGATTGTCATTTAGTTCCTGACCCGACCCGAAATTCGGGTTCTGACTCAGGCTCAGGCTTAAGATCTTACCAGAAGGAACAATGGCAGAAGGAACAATGGCAGACATTGAGGTCAGTTACAAGTACCTCGGAATTCAGGCAAATGGCAACTTGGAGCAGGCCATAAGGAAAGCTGCAACAGCTAAATACCTCCAACGAGTAAGGCAAGTCCTGAGAAGCCACCTCAATGGCAAAAATAAGACCCGGGCAATAGACAGCTACGTGCTGCCAGTTATCAGATACCCTGCAGGAATAATAAGATGGCCAAAGGAAGAGATACAGAACACGGATGTTAAAACACGAAAGCTCCTCACCATGCATGGAGGGTTCCATCCCAAATCCAGCACCCTGAGACTGTATGCTAGCCGCAATTAAGGAGGCCGAGGACTAGTGAGCGTAGAAGCCACTATCCAGGATGAAACATCCATGATGCATGAATACATCAAGCTCAAGGCCCCAACTGACAGTGTGCTCAGTGAATGTCTCAGGCAGTGGAGAACAGAGGTTACAGTGCTGGAGGACAGATCCTCATGGGAGGACAAACCCCTGCATGGGATGTACCACCGGACCATAACTGAAGTAGCTGATATCAAGAGGTCCTACCAATGGCTAGAAAGGGTTGGCCTACAGGACAGCACCGAAGCACTCATCCTGGCAGCTCAGGAACAAGCCCTGAGCACCAGAGCCATAGAGGCTCAGATCTACCACACCAGACAAGACCCAAGGTGTAGATCTACCACACCAGACAAGACCCAAGGTGTAGGCTGTGCGAAGAGGCGCCTGAAACAATCCAGCACATGACTGCAGGGTGTAAGATACTGGCAGAGAAAGCATACATGGAGTGCCACAATCACGTGAACCTACGTGAAAAATATAAAGGAACATGTGTGCAGAAAATGAACTGGAAACACCAAGGTCAAAATGAGAAACAGCCCCAAAGGTGGTAGAGAATGAGAGAACAAAGATCAAGACAGACAGAATGGTAATGGAGAACCAACCAGACATTGTAGTGGTGGATAAAGAACAGAGGAAAGCCGTTGTGGTGGATGTGGCAGTACCAAGCGATAGGAACATAAGGGGGAAGGAACATGAGAAACTGGAGAAATACCAGGGACTCAGAGAAGAACTGGAGAAAGCCTGGAAAGTGAAGGTGACAGTGGTGCCTGTGGTAATTGGAGCACTCGGGGCAGTAACCGCCAAGCTGGAGGAGTGGCTACAACAAATACCTGGAAAAACCTCTCAGTCCAGAAGAGCGCAGTGCTAGGAACAGCTAAGATACTGCGAAGGACCCTCAAGCTCCCAGGCCTCTGGTAGAGGACCCGAGCTTGGAGGAGAAACATAAAACAATTAACATATTGGTGTTGGAAAAAAGAAGCTGGACCCTTTTTTCCTCTTTGATAATACAATAATCATTGCTTTAAATTTGTCTGCAGCTCATCTGCTGCTACATTTTTACTCTGTTTACGTCACGTGACCACTGGCTATGGTTGTCGTTTGGTCCAGCTGAAATCAGAAGAAACCAGATCAGCTTTTCAGGGCCTTGGTATTCCTCTACCACAGGGGTCGGCAACCTGCGGCTCTTTCCTCCCTCTGCTGCGGCTCTCTGTGGATTTTGTAAAATGGTAAACCTTATGTAGTGCTTTTCTACCTACAAGGACAAAGCGCTTTACAGTCACAGACCCATTCACCCAGTCACACACACATTCACACATTTATGTGTGACTCCGCTTGAATCCGCTGCCAAACACTGGCGCCTGCCTACCACCAGAGGAAAGGTGGGATTCAGTGTCTTGCTCAAGGACACTTCGACTCATGGGTGTGCAAGGCGGGAGTCGAACCTGCAATCTTATGATCATGGGTTGACCGCCGTCGACCGTCCTACCGCTGCAGCACAGCCGCCCCCACAAAATAACTATCATGTTCTAAGAAGGTCGTGGTGCCTTTAACACCGTCGGGTAGTGCGAACGGACAGGAGGAAGAGAGCAGCGTGAACGCGCGGAGGGGGCGTGTCTGCAGCTGTGAACGCCGACCAGAGTTTGTTATGGGATGGAAAGTTTTTATGGAAAGACAGTCAGTGGCGATCTCGTAGGGGGCACATGAAAGCACACGGGTAAAACAACAAACAGGTAGAGAGGCAGGGGCGGGGCTTTGACTCACCGCTTCCTAATAAACAGTTGTCATCCATGAAATTAATATAATTTATTGGGTTTACTGGATTTAAAGAGAAAAAAAAATTGAAACGAGTCTGCATCAAAGTAAATTTGTTTTGACAGACTGAAAAGTCTATTCAAGGTTGTGGGAAATGGACAAAAGATCAAAGGAAACATCACACTCACAAAGAATAAAAATAATTAAAAGAAAAAATTATATAAATATCGTGACAACATTTTGAATCATTAGAGTATTTGTGGTAAACACAAAAATAAGCATGTGTGAAAAACACAAAAATAAGCCTGTTGGTTTTAAATGCACAACTTAAATTTAAGTATTGAAAAAATATATATATATATTTTAATTAAATGTGAAACGCACAATTTTGTTTTATGTTAGATTTTGGACTTCAACAAGTGCAGAACGGAATGAACAAAACTGATGCAGACAGTTGTGTGCTGGGTTGTTTCTGACGGTGGGTTTGTGCATGAGCACCTCAGACGCAATCTGGACGACGAAAGAGAAGCATCCCGTGTTCATTGCCGTGGCATTTTCTTCTGTCTTCAACAGGTTGGTGTACCATAAATACGTTCTTTTGACCACTTGATTTGAGGTATATTTAGTAAATATTATTTATGAGTACTTTGAAAGAAAAAGAAAAATGTAAAGAAACTTTACGGCGACTTGAAAGACTTCTGGCTAACTGCCGCTGCATTACCGTTAGGCTGTGATTCTGGCGCGTCTTTCCCCTGAGCGCTGCCTGGCAGGTGCTGTGTTTTGTTATCAATGTGCCTATGGAGTGATATTTCTGCCACCATGTTGCACACAAAACTTACTAAGTTGAACACAAAACTTTCTAAGTTTTTTGCTCAAGAATTTTTTTTTTTGCTTTTAAAAACGTTTGCAAAACACATTTTTTTAGGTGCGTTGTGTCAAATCTCGCTTTTGTCTTATCTTTGATTTTGCCGACTACTTTGAGCGCGACTTAGCGTGATATGACTGCCACTGGCATCGCCAAAAAGAAATTCGCATCCGTTTTGTGTCATCTCACTTTTTTCCTATCTTTGCTAAGTTAAGTTTCAGTTTGACGTGACCAAGCTGCCATCAAACAGCTGCTGATTGGTCCAGATTCTAACCAATCAAGTGTCTCTGTCTCACATTGACGGTACTCCGAGGCAGACATTGACTTTGGACTTTGTGTCGGTTCTGTTCGTACGGGGTTCTGCCGTTTTCAACCACTCTGGCCCGTTTGTCTCAGAGTAAAACCCAGAAGGAGCAGCAAAGCAACTAAAATAAAACAGAGTTTAGTATTTTTTCATGTCTGTGTAGAGACCAACGTGTTTAAAACGTCTGCTGCAAAAAAAAACAAAAAAAAAACGTCCGAGCTCGGACTCCATCCAGCCGGAAGAAGTTAAACCTTTTAAGATTTTACCTGAACTTTTGTTTTATTTTAATAAATAATTGTTGAAATCTTAAGAGAAAATAGCGTTTTTGATGACTAATATTTTTAAACTTTGGACAAACGCTCACAAGTTCTAAAACATGAGACACTGGTGAAAATTTACATAAAAGTTAAAAATGCTTCTTCTGATAAATGCATTGAGTCTCCAGTGGTGAGCCATCATTCTTTTGCTTATTACTGCTGTTCATCTGATCCCAAACACGTGTGCAGCATAAAATAATATGTGCTTTAAATTTTTTATTGTTTTGTTTTCACAAACAGACCTTAAAGAAAATCACACTTTTCACTTATATTTTGCTCTGCAAGATTCATCAAACAGACCTGTTGATGTAATATCAGCAGATAAACTTTACAGTTTCAGGATATCCTCAGCCAAAAATTCACAAATCTGACTTCATAAAAATGAACGAATGCTAAAAAAAAAAAGAAAGTGTGAATTATTATGAATTATTTAAAATATGAAAACGTCTTCATCCAAAAATGAAGGTAAAAAGAGCTGGTTCAGCCTCTGAGCCTCGGCAGCAGACACCATGTTACATTCATATGGCGATTTGATTGGTTAGAATCTGGACCAATAAGCAGCTGTTTGATGGCAGCTTGGTCATGTCAAACCGAAACTTAACTTAGCAAAGATAGGAAAAAAGTGAGATGACACACAACGCATGCGAATTTCTTTTTGGCGATGCCAGTGGCAGTCATATCACGCTGAGTCACGCTCAAAGTAGTCACCAAAGATAGGACAAAACCGAGATTTGACACAACGCACGCAAAAATGTGTTTTGCAAACGCAAAAAACGTTTTTGAAAGCAAAAATAAAGTTGTTGAAAGCAAAAAAAAAATTTTGAGCAAAAAACTTAGAAAGTTTTGTGTGCAACGTGGTGGCAGAAATATCACTCCATATGTGCCCCGTGTAAAAACTTGCAGGCAAAACGTTAAACACCGGTTTCCAAGGATTTTTATGCTGTTTCAGTTTATGTGAAGTATGTTTATTGAGTTTAAATTAGAAAAGTATTATATTGAAGTTGATTTAAGCTGTCCAGACTGAACATGTTAATGTTGCTGAATGTAGAATGTTGCTTCTAATTTTGTGCATCATAAAATGATGAGAATCAATGGTCAGACATTGGCTGATAAGGTGTATTTGTATATATTTTTATGTAAAGATTAGACATAATAAATCTGGAGAATTGAAAGATTTTATTCCATTTTGAACTGGTATGCAATGATTGTATAAAGACAGTAGTTTTGAAAATGCTGAAAGAAAACTTGGCGCGTATGTAAAATAAAAAGAGTTTTATGTTAAGTGACTGTAAATAAAGAGACGCAATCTGGACGACAAAAGAGAAGCATCCAGTGTTCATTGCTGTGGCATTTGTCAGAGGGTTTACCTTTATCCTAAATGTAATGCATGATTTATTTTCTTGTTTTCTGTATGCTGTGATTTTTGTTGCTGTGCTTGTATAATTTTATTTTAAATATTGAGTACTATACAAAAGGAAAAAGGACTAATTGGAAACCCCCTCCCTGATGTCATGCGATTGGCTGTTTGGCGGCATGCACTCTTTTAAAAGCCAGAGGGCAGGCAAGAGCAGGGAAGAATTCGAGCCGGAGAAGGGGGAAGCGCACTGGGAGCCAGCTGGGCTGTGCAGAGGCGAGTTTCACCACTGGGACCGGGAGAGGACGTGACGCGGTCGGGACAAACGCGCGGTGTGGGAGGAACTGTTTCAACGCCATAACGCAGCTAAGTCAAGGAACGTGAACACGGTCGAACTTTGGAGAGAGTGTGGCCAACACTGTTGTGGTGCTGGGAATAATATCGAATTACATAAATGCCAAAAATTGAAAGGGCGTAAAGGCAACTAAGCGGGCGTATTTAGAAACTGAGTGAGTGAACCTTACAACTGTGATGGCGCAATTCTAACCAAGCGACCCCGTATTTTACAACTGAAGGGCTGAAATCCTAACTGAGCAGGGATCCTGCTGCGTCAGTTCTCCTTTGCGCCCTCACCTGGATTTACGCTCAGTGTTAAGGGGGCGTTTTTGTCACTTGGGGGCGGTATTCAGGGGTGTGTTTGTCACTTAGGGGCAGGAACCTTTCTGGTTGATCTGATTGGCTGAAATTTGCATGTCAAGCAGCGGGGCGGGACTTTCATTTTGGGGCTTTAATAGAAATCGAACAGCGGCTGTAACGTGGATTTAAAGCATTAAAACGGTAACAAATGCAGTGAATTTCACATGAGAAAAACTTACAGTGTTGGGAGAGGGGAGTGGATAACTGAATCCAAGTGCAGACACAAACTGATAGAAGTTAGGTTATTTAATTTGACTTGGCAGGCAGACTGATAGGCAGGCAAGCAGACTGGAAGGCAGGCAGGCAAGCAGACTGGAAGGCAGGCAGGCAAGCAGACTGGAAGGCAGGCAGGCAGGCAGACTGGAAGGCAGGGAGGCAGGGAGACTGGAAGGCAGGCAGGCAGGGAGACTGGAAGGCAGGCAGGCAGGCAGACTGGAAGGCAGGCAGGCAGGCAGACTGGAAGGCAGGCAGGCAGGCAGGCAGACTGGAAGGCAGGCAGACACAGGGTGAACAATAATCTGGCGCTGGCTGGAGATCCTCCTCAGGAATAAATAGAGTCTGTGATGGCCTGCAGGTGTGGAGGTGCTGATTGTAGAGATGAGCAGCAGGTGTTGGGCTCCAAGGAGGAGGCATGCTCAACAGAACCACAACAGTACCCCCCCCTCAACGGGAGCCACCAGGCGACGGAAAACGGTCTGGACGACGCCTGCGAAGATCCCGGATCAGGGAGTCATCCAGGATAAAGGACCGAGGAACCCAGGCACGCTCTTCCGGGCCATACCCCACCCAGTCAACGAGGTACTGGAACCCTCGACCACGTCGACGAACATCCAGAAGACGTCGGACAGAGTAGGCGGGCCGGCCACCAACCAACCGGGCGGGAGGAGGGGGCTTGGAAGGAGGGACCAAGGCACTGGAACAGACCGGCTTGAGGTGTGAGACATGGAAAACGGGATGAACCTTCATGGAGGCAGGGAGCCGGAGCTTGACCGCAGACGGGTTGATGACAGCCAAAACCTCAAAGGGGCCCAAGTAACGGGGAGATAGCTTCCTTGAGTCAGTACGGAGTTGGATATTCTTGGAAGACAGCCACACCTTCTGACCAGGGCTATAGCAGGGAGCAGAAGACCTCCGGGCATCAGCCACGCGGCAGCTACGTTCCCGAGCACGCAGGAGTGCCCGATGAGCCAATCTCCACACACGACGGCACCTGCGGATGTGCAGCTGGACAGATGGCACAGAAACCTCCTCCTCCTGGGCTGGAAACAGGGGTGGCTGAAACCCCAGAGAGCATTCAAATGGTGACAGACCTGTAGCAGAGCAGGTGAGGGAATTATGGGCATACTCAACCCAGTCCAAGTAATCACTCCAGGAGGAGGGGTTTGCCTCAGTCACACACCGCAGGGCTGTCTCCAGATCCTGGTTGGCGCGTTCGGCCTGTCCGTTGGTCTGAGGGTGAAAACCAGAGGACAAACTGACGGTAGCACCGATGGACCGACAAAAGGCCTTCCAAACTTGGGACGTGAATTGAGGGCCTCTATCCGACACAATGTCAGCAGGAAGCCCGTGAAGACGGAAAACGTGATGGACAAGGAGGTTGGCAGTGTCAGTAGCAGAGGGTAGTTTGGGAAGGGCCACATAATGGACAGCTTTGGAGAAACGATCCACAATGGTAAGTATGGTGGTGTTACCTCGAGACAAGGGCAAACCGGTGACAAAATCCAAAGCTATATGAGACCAAGGGCGGCCAGGAACGGGTAGAGGACGGAGGAGACCAGCAGGGGGTTGATGCGAGGCCTTGTTACGAGCACATGTTGGGCAGGCAGCAACATACTGCCGTACGTCCTTCTCCAAGGTCGGCCACCAGAATCTGCGTCTCAGCAGCGAGCAGGTGCGGGCCCCACCAGGATGACAGGTACGGCGAGAGGTGTGACTCCACTGGATGACCTGTGAGCGAACAGAGTCTGGCACAAAAAGGCGATTAGCAGGGCCTGTACCTGGATATGGTTGTTGTTGCTGGGCCTCTAAAACTTTGTCCTCGATCTCCCAAGAGACAGCAGCAAGTGTACATGATGAAGGAAGGATGAGTTGCGGCAGTGTTGGTGCATCTAAAGTAAACTGGCGAGACAAGGCATCAGGTTTCTGGTTCTTGGAACCTGGCCTGTAGGACAAAAGAAAGTTAAAACGAGTGAAAAACAAAGACCACCGCGCCTGACGGGGATTGAGTTGTATTGCTGATTGTAGGTAGGAGAGGTTTTTATGGTCAGTCCAAATGATAAAAGGATTCTTGGTTCCTTCCAACCAGTGTCTCCAATGTTCCAAAGCTAGCTTAACAGCCAACAACTCTCGATCTCCCACATGGTAATTTCTCTCAGCTGGGGTCAGGCGTCGGGAGAAAAACGCGCAAGGGTGCAATTTTTGTGTGTCCATGGATCGCTGTGACAGAACAGCTCCTACCCCAGTGTCAGATGCGTCTACCTCCACGATAAATTGCAGGGTTGGATCAGGATGACGAAGAACAGGAGCTGATGTGAACCTCTCTTTCAGCGTGGAGAAGGCCTTGGCTGCCTCCTCTGACCAGTGGAAAGAGACAGATGGAGAAGTTAATCTTGTCAGGGGAGCAGCTATCTGACTGTAATTTCGGATGAACCTGCGGTAGAAATTGGCGAACCCCAGGAAACGTTGTAGTTGTTTTACAGTGGTGGGGGTAGGCCAGTCTGCTACAGCTCGTATCTTTTCAGGGTCAGCTTTGACCTGCTTGTTCTCAAAGATGTAGCCGAGGAAGGATATGGAGGTGGTGTGGAACTGACACTTCTCAGCTTTCACGAATAACCGGTTTTCCAATAGTCTCTGTAGCACTTGTTGCACATGTTGGATGTGCTCTGTGACTGAGGGGGAGAAAATAAGGATGTCATCTAGATAGACAAACACAAACCGGTTCAAGAAATCTCTTAGAACGTCATTTACAAGTGCTTGGAAAACTGCAGGGGCATTACAAAGACCAAAAGGCATAACCAGGTATTCAAATTGGCCTAGTGGAGTGTTGAAGGCCGTCTTCCATTCATCTCCCTCCTTCATCCTTACCAGATGGTAGGCATTTCGAAGGTCTAGTTTGGAGAAGATTGTGGCATCCTGGAGAGAGTTAAAAGCTGAATCAATGAGCGGCAGGGGATATTTGTTCTTCACAGTGATGTTGTTCAACCCCCGGAAATCGATGCAGGGACGGAGAGTACCCTCTTTCTTCGTGACAAAGAAAAACCCAGCTGCTACTGGAGAAGAAGAGGGTCTGATGATTCCTGCAGCTAGAGAAGTTGTAATGTAGTTTTCCATGGTTTCCATTTGTGGCCTAGACAGGTTATACAGACGGCTGGTTGGTAGAGGGGCCCCTGGGAGCAGGTCAATAGCACAATCATAAGGACGGTGTGGTGGAAGGACAAGGGCACGATCCTTGCAGAAAACTTCCTTAAGGTCATGATAGACTTCTGGAATGGTGGACAGGTCAGGTGGGTCAGGTGGGGATGTAGTGGAAGGACCTGAAGGCACAGCAGAGAGAAGACAGGATGTGTGACATGTGTCACTCCAGTTCAGGATGGTCCCCGTCCTCCAATCCACATGAGGATTGTGTGAGACCAACCAAGGATGTCCAAGGACCACTGGGTTTTCTGGAGAGGCAACTATGAGAAATTGGAGCTGTTCGTGGTGATTACCAGAGGTAATAAGCTTAATTGGGGCTGAGCGTTGAGTGATCCGGTAAAGCTCCCGGCCATCTAAAGCTCGTGCCACAGTGGGTGAAGGGGGGTTCTCTAGAGGAAGACTGATCTGGGACGCCAAGGTCTGGTCAAGGAAGTTAGCCTCTGCTCCTGAGTCCACCAATGCCAGAACTGGATGGGACGACTGATTAATGCACAGCGTAGCCGAGAGCAGGGTCTTTGTGTGGGTGATGTTAGTTGAGGTAGTCGTGGTCGTCAATACCCCCACCGCTACTGACGACCACTGTCTTTTGGCCGGATCGGACAGGAAATGACAACATGTCCAGGAGTTCCACAGTACAGACAGGCCCCACTAGATATTCGTCGCTGGCGTTCCTCAGTGGAGAGGCGGGCTCGACCCAGTTGCATAGGTTCCTCAGGTGGAGGGCTTGCAGCATGGAGCGGGTGAGAAGGTGGACATGAGGAGATTAATGAACGTGGACTAGGTCCCTGTTCCCTTGCTCTATCCCGCCGCCTGTTGTCCAGCCTGATTGTCAGGGAGATGAGGTCACCTAAGGTTGAGGGTGGATCTCTTGAGGCCAACTCATCTTTCAGCTGCCCGTTGAGACCATTTGTGAACAAAGCCTGCAGTGCCTCGTCATTAAAGCCCACATCTGCAGCCACAGTCTGGAGATCCACAGAATACTCTGCAGCGCTCCGGGCTCCTTGTCTCATGGAGATCAACTGCCTTGTGGAATCCCCTCCTCTCACTGGGTGGTCAAAAACACGTTTTAAGTTCTCTACAAAGTCAGAGTAGGACAGCTGCCCAAAGCCCTGCCGGTCAAAAGAGGCTTCTGCCCACTGCAATGCCTTGCCATCCAGGAGACCAACAACATATGACACCTTTGCTTGGTCACTGGCGTAAAAGAGAGGCTTCTGTTCAAAAATTAAAGAACACTGTAACAGAAAACCCCTGCACTTACCCAGGTCTCCGGAATATGGTTTGGGATCCGGGATGTGGGTCTCTCTCACAGCTGCGGGCGGGTTTCCTGGAAAAACAGATTGAAGCGGAGCTGGTGTAGGTTGTGCTGCAGGGGCGGTGTGAGTGGACAAAGACTGAGTGAGTCGATCCAACTGAGCCAGAACTGCATTGAACTTGTGATCCAGGTTAAGGATCATCTGTTCGTGGCGTAGAAAGTTCACATCAGAGTGAGGAAGGGGATGCTGAGCAGGGTCCTGGGAAGCAGACATGTCCGCTGGATCCATATTAAATGGCCAGATTATTCTGTTGGGAGAGGGGAGTGGATAACTGAATCCAAGTGCAGACACAAACTGATAGAAGTTAGGTTATTTAATTTGACTTGGCAGGCAGACTGATAGGCAGGCAGGCAGGCAGACTGGAAGGCAGGCAGGCAGGCAGACTGGAAGGCAGGCAGGCAGGCAGACTGGAAGGCAGGCAGACACAGGGTGAACAATAATCTGGCGCTGGCTGGAGATCCTCCTCAGGAATAAATAGAGTCTGTGATGGCCTGCAGGTGTGGAGGTGCTGATTGTAGAGATGAGCAGCAGGTGTTGGGCTCCAAGGAGGAGGCATGCTCAACAGAACCACAACATACAGCACAGAAAAACCCGCTGCACTTTTTTACCTTAGTTTTGGGTCGTTGGTTAATGTTTTAATCCACGTTACATCCGCGTTTTTTTTCCTATGATTGCCTCTAACAGGGGGGGGGGGGGACAAACAAGTTTGACACAAAGAGCTGACATCTCTAACTCTGATAGTCAAAGAGCCACACCACACACTGACCTGCCAGACAGACACACAATTACAGCCATATTATTTCCCATAACTCCCTCCTCTCCTTAAAACAGCACTGGATTAAACGGCGCCGTTTCAGTTTTGAGTGTTTTTTCTGTATTTAACGTTAACACACACTGGTGAAACGTGCACGCTGGTGTGTGTTTAAAAAAGGCAGCGAGCGCAAAACTGAGTTGGTTGTGATTTATTTTTTCAGTCATCAATCAGCATTTCTAATCCATCAAAGTCCTCATCTTCTGCATCTGGAACAGCTGGACTACATTTCTATCAGACACGCCGGCTTCCCTTTCCTCATCAGACTCCGTCTCTTTGCTATGCGGCTCCAAAGAACAGTGAAAGCAGACACCTCAGGCCAAGTTTAAGTCCTGCAGTCCCAAAGTGTGGCGTAACTCGCCCGTTGTTGCGTCCCGGTAAGGGGGAGGAGGGACAGCATTTCACGGTCATCTGCTGGAAGTAGCAGCGCTGACCCTCCAGTCGATCTTCCAACGCAGGCCTTTCCTTTTCCGCGGAAACTCAGCTGCTGCTGCGTCTTCTTGTCTTGTCGGAGTTGGTTTTCCAGCGTCCTCACTTCCGAACCATAGATTCATTATTTTAAATTCTCTGGGAGCTGAGGTTCGATAAGTTATAAAGATCTTCAAAGGTTCGGACTTCTTGCTTCTTCCAATAACTCTTCTGATCAACGTTCAAATGTGTCAGCAAGTATCTCAATCCTTTTGTATTAACACAGAGAGTGAACCACAAGAAAAAAGATCTTTTTTTGCCTTTTAATCAGAATTGTTCGCTTTGAGCCGTGAATGCAGACATGCAGCAGCCGGCTGCCAAGGGACCGTCAACAAAGTGCAACCTCTGTGAACTGTGAAACACCACTGTGTAAAAATCAATAATCTTACAAAAAAATCATAAAACTATTATAAAGCATGTTATTGTTACAATACATATTTTGTAGGAAAGTCCATCTTCGTTTTATCTTGTTTCATATACTTTTTCAAATTTTAATAGATATGAATCATGACTAAAGTTATCAGTAACTTGACATGACCTTATTGTCATACTAAAATAAAGAATGTCAATAGTTCACTTTGTTTATTTATAGGAATTTTTCATATTTACAAATGGATCAGATTTGGTCAAAAATCCTCAATAGCTCTGAAGATGCCAGAATTTTTTTTTTTTTTTGCATAATCTTTATTTTAGTAGGAAAATATAATATAATATAATAAAATAAGGTCATGATTAGTCAGTACAGGAAGTTTTGTGTCACTAACTACAGCATCTTCAAAGCCATTGAGCATTTTTGACCATATCTGGTCAATATTTAAATATGAAAAATTCCTAACAATAAAAAACGTGAATTATGACATAATCTTTGTTGCAGTAGGACAATAAGGTCATGATTAGTCAGTACAGGAGGTCTGGTGACAGAAGCTTTAGTATCTTCAGAGCTATAGTGCATTTATGTTATGATTCATATCTCTATTAAATTTTAAGAACTATAAGCAATAAAATAGAAGTTGACTTTCTAACAAAATTTAGTATAATAAATAATAATGTAGCATGACTATGCTGACGAGTCTTCATTACCAGTTCATATAAATATAGACATTCACTTTTTAAAAGTTCACTGATTTTTACAGAATGCTGTTTCACAGAGGTTGCACTTTGTTGACGGTCCCTTGGCAGCCGGCTCGCTGCTCTGTTTGCATTCACAGCTTGAAACGAACAATTCTGAAATTCTTAAAAGGCAATAAAAACGAACTTTTTTTCTGTAAAAACGCTTTTGTAGTTCACTCTCCGTGTTAATACAAAATGAGTGAGATACTTGCTGACACATTTGAACGTTTATCAGAAGAGTTATTGAAGCAGGAAGTCCGAATCTGTGAAGATCTAATTTAACCGAACTGCAGCTGCTCTATTCCCGTGTTCCTCCGCGTAGCTGACAGCTGCAGTTTAAACTGTGCCTCATAATCGTGTCTCTTTGCATTTCCAGAGTTTCCAAACGAAGTTGTTCTGCATTATTCACATATCTGCTCCTTTGTACTATGGGGGGGGGGTCTTCTTTCACGTTGTTGGTTGTTGTTGGTTGTGAAAGTACTGAATATAGAAAATATGATAAAAGGCAGAGAGCCGCACGCAGTTCAAGAGCCGCCTGTTAACCCCCCCCCCCCCCACACACACACTGAAAAATGAAGGTCCTGCCCCTCTGCCTCGCCGATAAGCCATGCAAATTTCAGCCAATCAGATCAACCAGAAAGGTTCCTGCCCCAAAAGTGACAAAAACGCCCCCTTAACACTGAGCGTAAATCCACATGAGCGCGCAAAAAGGAAGTGACCGCGTAAGATCACTTCTCAGTTAGAATTGCGCCTGCGCGGTTTTAAGGTTCACTCACTCAGTCCCTAAATACGCCCGCTTAGTTGTCTTTACGCCCTTTCAGTTTATGGCAGATTTGTAATTCCATAGAATAAGGACCTCTGTTTACTCCTGCAGCGGCGTAGGAGCAAAGGCTTCAGAGAGAAGACTCGCTGCAGCTCCCTGAACTGCTCACTCCTCTCATCAGATCCCTTCATTGGGCAGGATGTTTTTATGAACTTGACCAGTCGGTCCACTTGTGTTTTTTTAACTTTTTATACTGATTTTATTAATCTTTTATTTTTATATTGAATTGTCTATTCAACTGTATTTTTAACTATTTTACTCTGGTTGACTTTTAACTACTTTTTAACATTTTTTAGATGTGGATTGTTGACGTGATTGTATTTATTCATAATTGGGTCTACATAAAATCTTGCTAAATCCTACTTTTTCTGGCATCGTAGTTTCTGAACACTTGGTATCCCTGTGAACCTGACACATTTTCTTCTGTCTTCAACAGAAAATCTATTTTGTTGCTTTGACGCCACTCCTGGTGTCGGTAACAAATTGTGGGGGCTCATCCGGGATCTCTCTCCAGCGGCACTCAAGTGTCCAGGGGAGCAGATCCAGTAACAAAAGAACCAAAGATGAGGTGCCGCAACGTGACTACAGCCGAAGTGACAGCAAGTGAACGTCCACGAGGGAAGATTGAAGTCAGAAAGGACCCTTTCTTTCAAGGGAGCCGCACCGCTGTTAACCAAGAGCAAAAGAAGTCATGTCTGCGACACGTAAAGAACTCACATGGAGCATCAAGAAGAATCTGTACCAGCTCACCTGTGATGAAGTTTACCAGCTTGCTATGGAGGTGTCCAGAGACTTCCAGGAAGCAGTTGACTTTGACTCCTCTGATGAAGAAGGATGTGTTGAGTATATCATTCAATATATGAAGTCTAATGCATTGCTTGACACTGAAGATGAAGGGATGAGTCATTTGTTAGCACTAAATGATCTTGTAAGCAACATTATGGAGAATCGTGACTTGATGGTTATCAGGGGTAGTTTAACGCAAGGGGAAGAGAATGTCACAGCTGCATCAGCTAGGACATTAGCTCAATCTGACGGTAATGTGACAAAACCAGCTCCACTGCCCACCGTCTCCATACCAAGAGTTACTCCACCAACCAACAACACAAATACTTCCACTCAAGACATTGAACAGGTGCAAGCAATACATGAAGAATTAGGGAAAAAGCTGCAAAGTTACAAACATGGAGCCAGACAGTATGATCCACAGGAGACATCAGTTCCTCATCTGAGAAACCAATTTAAAGCACAAGGTGACACAGAGAAGCTGGTATGCTTGAAGGATCTGCCCTTCCTCCAGCGCAGAGAATTCAAAGTGCATGGTGGGCAGATAGGAGACCAGAACTCTGACATCACCTACAATAACATATGTAAACAACTGGATGAGGGGATCAAAGAGGGCTTCACAGAGACTGAAGTGATTCGGGGGGCTTTGAGAATAGTCAAGCCGGAGCCTTTAGGGACATGCTAACCAACAAAGAAGAGATGGCACTTTGTGAGCTCAAGGGGTTCCTTAGATCGCATCTTGGTGAAAAGGCAAGCACAGAATTATTTCAGGAGCTTGTATGTGCAAAACAACATGAGCATGAACCTCCTCAGCAACTTCTATACCGC
This sequence comes from Oryzias latipes, assembly GCF_053564925.1. NCBI lineage: Eukaryota > Metazoa > Chordata > Actinopteri > Beloniformes > Adrianichthyidae > Oryzias > Oryzias latipes. Next base: position 2,609,671 of record NC_136244.1, on the reverse strand, counting down.
ATGATTGGGCTCAAACAAAAAATACTGTTCCAGTCCAAACAAGGTAACTCAGATATATGCTATGATCCAAAAACAATCCAGGGAGTCTTTCTGCACACGGTCTACCAGGGCTTAGGGTCAAAACACACAGACATAAGACAGCAACTGAGACCACTCCTTTCTAGGAGTCAAGTGACTGATGAAGAAATTCTTTCACAAGTAATTAAATTATTGCAGATGAAAATGAACATCAGCGTAGATCGGGCTACACTTCCAGACAAAAGCCTGCACACATGCACAGTGTAAGGGAAGGTGATGAGAATCATGCCATGATGGAAAAAGACCACCAGGCCATCCAAAAGCTCAGTGCACAGGTTGAAGCACTAACAACCATGGTTGCTGCTTTAATGGACCAGAAAACAACAAAAAACCAAGCAGCCTCTGCAGGTTGGCCCAAACGCTGGGCCAACCCCACACACAGTGACCTCCTTCAGCCAGTAGAACAGCTGTCTCTCAAAATCTTCTTCCTCCCCAGAGAAAGGAAAAGGCCTTCCGCTGTATGAACTGTATACAACAAGGTTTAGAAGATTGAACTCACTGTTTTGTTTGTGGAGAGCCAGGCCACAGGGCTATTGGTTGCCCAAAAAGAACAAAGAAGCCTTTAAACTAGGAGCGGTCTCCGTGGAGGGACAACAAGAGGCCGTTTCAAAAAACAAGTCCCACAGTACCACCCAGAGAAGTAACCGCACTCACTCAAGCAGAAAAAAAGAAAGTAAAAGACCAGGCAGAGGCAACCCCTCAGAAGAAGCTAAAACTATTCAGAACGTCTCTCGCACAGTACCACTCATTGGAAAAAAATGCCTGCTCACTTGTTTCATCAATGGCTTTGCAACAACTACACTATTTGATTCTGGATCTCAAGTAAGCATAATAGATGGGGCTTGGAGAGAGATGTTTGTTCCAAACCACTTTGTGTGGCCACTAAAAGAGCTTCTCGATCCAGGTGACAGCCTTGACCTGGTTGCTGCAAATGGACAGTCAATCCCCTATGATGGATGGGTAGAGCTTCCAGTCAACCTTATGGGGAATGAAAATCCAAACCTTGCTATACAGGTCCCCTTTTTGGTCAGTCAGCTCCCTCTGCCCCAGCCTCTTTTAGGTGCTAATGTTCTCCAAGCTATGATTAACTTACAAGAGTCTCCTGCTGAAGCACATGCTATGGTTTTTGAGCTGCTCAGAAAAGCATTGGGTGCTGAAGAAGAACAAGTTGAAGCGATGGTAAACTTTGTTCAGCTGAAAGAGACACCAGACTCCATGGCAACAGTGACAGTTGGAAAAGATGATGTTATCATAGCAGCTGGAAGAACTGTATATGTGAAGTGCAGGGTACCTCCCAACTTTGACACCTCTGATCCTTTATTCTGTATGAACCAACAGACAATGACACAACGCTCGATCAACTGAGTGTCGGAGAGAGCCTTTTAAATAGGGATGGGTACCGTGCCCCGGTATTGAACCAGCCCCGGGGCCGCATTCTTCAAGACCGCAGCATCATTAAGATCTGACCTGAACGGTTCTGCTATCGGTACTGGAGAAGTCACTTTTTCTTTTTTTTTGTGTGTCCCACAAAATATAAGTGTTATCTGCCATATTTAACTCACCAAGTCAGTCAATTTTCCGTTAATTAATGATGATATTAATTTCGGTATTCTCGTTGAAGAGGAGAGCTCTGTCTGTCTATTTGTGTGCAAGGGGGGCGGGGCTGTTGTTCAGACTGCACGCGCCGCGCGCGCACACACACACAAGACAAGGCAGCGCACACACAGTCAGTGGCGATCTTGTAGGGGACACGTGAGCGCCCTAGACTAAGAACTAACGTTTCTGCGTAAAAATTATTAAGTTTGCCGACCATGCTGTCACCTTGCTACTACGATGACCGTATGTTGCGCTGTTTGTGCAGAACAGGCTGGGGCAGCGGGAGGGGGGGTGGGTAGGGGCGTTGCACGCGGAGCATACAACAAACAGGTAGAGAGGCGGGGCTTAGACTCACAGCTTATGATTCCAAACCCGCGACAAACTATCAGCTGCTTCCTAATACTTAATAATAATTAATAACTAATGATAGTTGTCATCCGTAAAATTAATATCATTTATTGGGTTTACTGGATTTAAAGAAAAATAAATGGAGTTGGCAAATTAGAAAGGAGTCTGCATCAAAGTGAATTTGTTTCCATCATTTAACTTAACTTAACTCTGGTGTTTGACAGACAGAAAAGTCTATTCAAGGTTGTGGAAAATGGACAAAAGATCAAATGAAACATCACTCTCATAAATAATAAAAACAATTAGATTAAATAATTAAATAAATATCCTGTCTGGAACATTCTCATGTATAAAGTAAAATGTTTTGTTAAAAAAAACCACGTTGTTGCATAGTGAGGAAATAAAACACTTTGTGTTCTTAATTTGTTATTTTTTTTTTTTTCGTCCTCAAAAAGTATCGATAAGAGTACCGATAAGAGTACCGGATCGATAAGCAGTATCGATAAGAGTAGTAGTATCGTTAAAACCTTAACGATACCCATCCCTACTTTTAAAGGTCAACGAAAGTAAAATCCCTCTTCTTTTGTGCCAGTCTCCATCCACACCAAACAGGATATCACTCTTCCTAGAAGACACCCAATAGGATTCATCCAACACATCAGCAAACTTATTGAGACAGGAGATGCAAAGGCACAACAAGTTGAAATATCAAAACCAACAAGCACGGCTGAAGTCAACAATGTCAACGACTCTGTCACATCCTTAGTTGAGCTATGGCAACCACCTGTTGACCTCAGTCACCTCAACCCAGAACAGCAACAGATTGTTGAGAAAATGCTGTATGAAGAGAGTACGGCTTTCGCCAAAGACAGCACTGATATTGGGTGCATTCCATCCCTCCAAATGCCCATTAGACTCACAGATGACATCCCCGTGCAAAGAGCGTACTCTTCAGTCCCAAAACCACTCTATAAAGAAGTAAAAGAATACATCCAGGAACTGCTATTGAAAGGGTGGATTATTAAGTCACAGTCTCCATATGCTGCACCTATTGTGTGTGTCAGAAAAAAGGATGGATCATTGCGAATCTGCATTGACTACCGTCTCCTCAACAAAAAGACAGTGCCAGACAAACACCCTCTTCCACGCATACAAGACTTGATCGATTCACTCGGAGGCTTTAGCTGGTTATCTATCTCAGATCAAGGCAAAGCTTATCATCAAGGTTTCATCTCCGAAGGCTCAAGACATCTGACTGCCTTCACTACACCCTGGGGATTATACGAGTGGATCAGGAACCCATTTGGATTATCAAACGCACCAGCGGCATTTCAGAGAAGCATGGAAGAGATGCTACAAGACCTGAGGGATGAATGTTGCATTCTTTATTTAGATGATGTTCTTTGCTTTTCCAGATCATTTGAGGAACATGTTGAGTCTCTGCGCCATGTACTCCGAGCATTGAAACGTCATGGGGTAAAGCTGAGACCGGAAAAGTGTGAGTTTTTCCGCAAAGAAGTCAGGTATGTGGGTCGCCTTGTTTCCTCAGATGGGGTGAGAGTGGATCCAAAGGACATTGAAGCAGTGCAGGCCTTGAAAGAGAAGGCACCACAAACAGTAGGAGATGTTAGGAGACTGTTGGGCTTCCTTAGCTATTACAGGTCATATGTCGAAGATTTTTCCAGAATAGCAAGACCGCTGTATTAATTGCTAGAGATAAACCACAGTGTCCTGCAAGCCAAGTCTCCGAGAAAGAAAAACAAAGGTCCGCAATTATCCTCTTCTACCCCAGTGGAATGGAAGATTGAACACCAACAGATCCTTGAACATCTAATCAATATCCTGACCAATCCACCTGTCTTAGCCTACCCAGACTTTGACCAACCTTTCACACTTCATACAGATGCCTCTTAAAATGGCCTTGGAGCTGTGCTTTACCAATACCAAAATGGGAAAATGAGAGTGATTGGGTATGGGTCCCGTACATTAACACCAGCAGAGCAGAGCTACCACCTTCACAGTGGTAAGCTTGAGTTTTTAGCTTTGAAGTGGGCAGTGTGTGAGAAATTTAGAGACTACCTCTTTACCCCCCATGAGACTACCCCCCATTTCACTGTCTATACTGACAACAACCTTTAACATATGTGATGGGCACCGCCAAACTTAATGCAGTTGGTCATAGGTGGGTGGGGCAATTAGCAGATTTTAACTTTGACAAACGCTACAAACCAGGAAAGCTAAATGTCGATGCTGATGTTATCTCACGCTGTCCTCTAGATATTAACACCTATATGAGTCAGTGTTCGGAGAGACTTTCTGAGGAGGCAGTGGGTGCCACCTGGGATGGTAGCAGGACAGCCCAGCAGAATGATGTGGCATGGGTGGCCTCTCTTAGCATCACATCCAAACAACCCACTCACACAAAGTCTTTTCCTGTGATAGATCATGAGGAGCTGGTGAGTGAGCAACAGAGGGACCCTGTAATCAGAAAGATTCTGGAGTTGAAGAAAAATTTCACAGAACTAACAGAGGAAAAACGCAGATCTTTGGACACAAACACAAGAAAGCTCTCTAGGGAGTGGAGCAAGCTCCATGTGAAAAATGATCTGTTGTACAGGAAAACCCAAGGACGGAAACAGTTAGTGTTGCCAGACACCTACAAGCAGGTTGCACTGACACACTTGCACGACAATATGGGACATATTGGCGTAAAGAGGGTTTTAAGCCTGGTAAGAGAACGATTCTTCTGGCCATTTATGAAAAGGGATGTGGAAGATTATGTAACTCGCAGATGTCGCTGCATTAAACAGAAGAAACCCGCTGTCCCTGAAAGAGCACCCATGGGGAGCATCACATCTAGCTCGCCACTAGAGCTAGTGTGTATTGATTTTCTACACTTAGGGGGCAGTCGAGGCGGATATGAATATATCCTGGTAGTAGTTGATCATTTCACCAGGTTTTCCCAGCCTATCCCACTTAATAGAAACAAGGCTGGGAAAACTGCTGCCGGCAAAATTTTCAGCGACTTTGTCCCCCGTTTTGGATATCCACATAAACTCCACCATGACCAGGGTAGAGAATTTGAGAATGAACTCTTTAGAACCCTCAGACATCCTGCTGAGAGGTTTAATCGAACACTATTGCAGATGCTCCGCACATTGGGTGAGAAAGAAAAAGAAAATTGGAAAGATCACTTACCCCACATTGTGCATGCATACAATTGCTCCAAACATGAATCAAAAGGGTTCTCCCCATATTATCTGCTTTATGGCCGACACCCTCGACTCCCAGTGGACCTCATTTTTGGATTGGTTGGAGAAGACAAAGCCCAAACAGGCACAGACTATGCAGACAAGTGGGCAGAGAAGATGATTGAGGCATATAAAATAGCCAGCACTAATAGCCAACAATCGAGTGCCAAAGGAAAGCGCTATTATGACAAGAAAAATAAAGGTGTTACTCTTCAGCCAGGGGACAGAGTTCTTGATATGCTGTGGCATTTTCTTCTGTCTTCAACAGAAAATCTATTTTGTTGCTTTGACGCCACTCCTGGTGTCGGTAACATATTGCCAAATGAGCAATGGCGATATATCGGCAAAACCATTCTTCTAACACCCCTAGTGTTGGGGCTCCATGTGCTTTCATCTCAGTAGGAAACTGCTCCAAATGGCTCTTTGAGAGGTACAGGTTGCCGACCCCTGCTCTACCACACCACCAACTCACAAATGCTGCTTTTGAAAATGGATAAAGAAAACAATACTGTGGAGGACAAGTAGCTCTGAAGCTAAATCTGATTAGGCTCCTTTTTTGTTTTTTTTAAGTTTATAATTTTTACCTGCAGAATGTCATTTTCCGCTAAAGTAAGTTTAAATTAATACAAGAATATTTGGGTTACTGTGAATAGGGAAGGTCCAAAGTTAATTTGGGGTTTCACAGTTTTATTAATGTTAAACACAATAATGTAGTATTTGCTTAATGGTGCAGTATTTTCCTAGTGCACATTTCAGTAAAAAGAGTTAAAATATGAGAATGGGAAGTTTATTGCATAAAACAACTTACGCTAAATCCTGGAGGGTCTGAATAATATTACATAGTTCGGGAATAGAACGTCCAACTCCACCTACTGATCACATCATCAACACGTCACATCCCTGATTTTGGCCAAAGTTAAGATACATGCTGCTGCCTGGCCGACACGCTGCACCCAGCATTCAAATTGCACCGCAGGACCTCTCATCATGTCTGGACGTTGACTTAACATTAAAACTGGACGCCCGTGACGTGCAAATCCCTTACGGTGCAGATGTAAAGACTTTCTATGATGGCATGGCATGGAGTTGCATCTGCCATGTTCTATAGAGATATCAGGTTCAGTTCTGGAATGTTCTCTACAGTCTATGACTGTGGTGGATGTCACGGACAGTGAGATCCATCATGGACAATCGTCATCAGCATTTTCTTGGTACCATGGGTGCATCACGGAGGTCCTTTAGCCAGACAGAAACATCCTTGCTGCAGGAAAGAGCGCTTTCACAGATCTTTCCTGTTGTCAGCTATTAGACTCTTCAAAACTTCAGACACTAGACACTTCATTGTGTTATTCATTGTATTTTAGTGCTATTTATCACATGTCATCTGTTATTTTTATTCTTATCTGTCAGTTCTGTCTGTCTTCCTCTCCACCACAGTCCAATGTAGCTATGATGTCATCAACCAGAATATGATTTTATCAGCTGGGTAATTTTGGCTGTGATGTCATATGATGTCATATGTCATGTCATTAAACATTATATAGTCTCAAGACATGTCATATGATGTCATATGTTGTCATTAAAAATCATAAAGTGTCATATCATGTCATATGACACTCAAGAAATTACAAAAGATTAACAGAACAGAACTAACATATATAACTGAAATATAGAGATCAGTCCTGTGACTTTTGCGAAACAAGTGGAAACAAGTGGAAACAAGTTGAAAAGAAAACAAAGCAAAGACAGAGTAAAACTTCACTTGTTAAAGCGTACTAAAAACTAAAAGATGTCAAGAATTGAAAGGGATATTCAGGGATTTGATGATCTTTTACCTGTTGTTTTGAAATCTGGAAAAAGAACTTACCTAAGAGAAAACAAATTAGGAGAGGGATCTTTTGGGAAAGTGCTTCACTACAAAATACAGGATACATCTGAAGATGTGGCTGTGAAATTTATATTCAGAGAAGAAGGACTGGAAGAATTAAAAATGCTCAAGAAAATTAGTGCCTTCGACCCTGATAAAAACTGTTTTTTGAAGATGCTGGATCACTTTGAGTATGAATCACTCATTTGTGTGGTGTCCGAAAAACTTGACCAAACTTTTTCAGATATCATTTTGAAAAGAAATCAAAGGCCATTTGACGTATGTGAACTCAGGCCTGTTGCTCAGCAATTGCTGGTTGCTTTAAGAGCTCTGAAGACGATCGGTCTTGTTCATTGCGACATCAAACTAAACAATGTAATGTTTGTAAATCACCAGTCCTATCCTTATAAGGTAAAACTCATTGATTTTGGTTTGGTAAGAGAAAAACCTTCATTACGTCGTATAAGCGACATTCAGATAGTGGGTTACAAGGCTCCTGAGGTAGTGTTTGGTTGTCCATTGGATGAAGCTTTAGATATGTGGAGTGTTGGATGTGTTTTGGCTAGCATGTATAAAGCCAAACACTTCTATCCAAGAACCTGCTTGTATGACTATATTGCATCTATTATACATATGCAGGGTCAACCTCCAGACAACATTTTACTACAAGGTAAACGGGTATATGAATTTTTTAAGCATGCAAATATTAAAACAGGCAGTGTGTTTTCTTTCAGAAAACCTAGTGAATATATGGGTAGTCCTATTAATACATTCAGGAGTAAGGTAACAGATGGGTTTTTTGAACAAAGTTTCACACTGGATGATCTGCTAAACCAGCGAACCACAGATATAAATGAAGATCAATCAGATGTAGAAGAGTTTAAATCGCTAATAAAGCAGATGCTGTGTGTTGATCAGAAAACCAGGATCACGCCCGAGGAAGCTCTCAACCACAACTTCATCACCATGAAGCACCTTTCAGAAAGAACAAAGGACCCCTATGTAACCTCAGCACGGGAAATCATGAGTGTTTGTGAGCCTGTAACTACAATGCAACCTGATGCTCCTAAATCTTTCTTTAAGAAGAAAAATAAAAGGGATCCCGAACATAGTGTACAAAATTCTACTACAGGAAAGAGTACATGTGGTCATACTGGAGAGAAAAGACGTGATGTGTTAAAAGACTTCTTTGCTAGAAAACATACATTTTCTGCTGCAAAAAGGCGTGAACCAACTGAAAGCAAAGACTCAAAAGATGTTGTTAAGAGATCAACAACTTCTACGAGAGTCCCAGGCAACAGGGAAATTACCAACAGACTCAAAAATGTGAATTTTGAAGAAATTCCCTCTAAGACAGCTAAAAGAAGGTCAAAGAAACAAAAGGAGTCACATAAAGAAGAGTCAAAACGACGAAAGAAAACACGTGGAACTCCTTCTGTTGTGACTCCTGATTGTCCAGTTGATGGGAAAACTCACAAAGGATCACCATGCATGGAGGTTAAGACCAACAATTTGGCCTCAGATGGTGTACTTAATAGATTCCCAACATCTACTAGGGTCAACAGTGGAAGTAGGATCAAAAAAAGTAGTAGGGTAGGGAAAAGGCCTCCAACTCTGTTTCATGTGAAACCTAATTGTCCAATTTCCCAGAAAGGTGAGAAAAACGCACCAAAAATGGAGGAATTGACAATTAACAAAGGTTTAAGTCGTAAAGGTGACAGGCCCACAAGTTCTAGAGAAGTCAGCAAAGGTGTGCAGGGGAAAAGCACCTCTAAAAATGAGGAGAACCCCCATTTGGTGGAGGTGAAAACAAAGCAGACAATTCTAAAGAGAATTAGAGGATTGTTCTCCAGATGGTTCTAGATGGTTCAAATAGCTTGTAGGATTTTTTTTTTTTACAAATAGTTTAGTTGTAGGTTAAAGGTGATAGGTCAATAGCACTGCTAAAGCAGCAAACAGGGGGGGGGGGGTAGTAGGAGTGTTCATATTAAATCTAAATGTTAAAATGTTAATTATTAATGAAAAATGAGAATAAATGTAAATATTTTATGTATTGCCAGCTTGTAGTATTTTTTATATTTTAATTAGTGTAGTTGTAGGTTCATGACTGTAGGTCATTAACTTTGTCAAAAACTGGGGTGGGGGGGGAACTCAAAACATGAAAGAATGTTTAATGAATGGTGAAAAGAAACAAGCATTAGGAAAATTAGAAATAATTTATAAAATTGCCCACTTGTAGGTATTTGGGGTATTTTCTCTTGACAGAAACAGAAGAGCAACAAACCTGTTTTTACGTGAAGCCAAATTGTCTGGTTGCTGGGAAAACTGACGAAACACAAAACAATAATGCACAACACAAAACAATAACTCACAACACAAAACAATAACTCACAAACAATAATTCACAACACAATAATTCACAACACAAAACAATAATTCACAACACAAAACAATAATTCACAACACAAAAACTTACAACACAATACAATAACTCACAACACAATAATTCACAATACAAAACAATAATTCATAACACAAAACAATAATTCACAAAACAATAACTCACAACACAAAACAATAATTCACAACACAAAACAATAATTCACAAAACAATAATTCACAAAACAATAACTCACAACACAAAACAATAACTCACAACACGAAAACTCACAACACACCTCGGTTATCACGTTTACTTTCAGGATTCGTAAGATCATTCAAAGATTCTCCCGGTAACGGCAGCTTCTCCAGAGGGGTATTTCAGAAATAAGTTTATGCTAGTTACCACGGTAAGTTTGAGGCTAAGGAAGCGGTTAACCTCAACTTTCGGAGGCAACGGATGTATGTTTCAGTGTATGCTTAGTTCCCATAGCAACTCATGCTCTGAACATAACCTGGTCCGGAGCAGGTTTAGTTAAGGTTAGTTTGTTTTCAGAGAGGTGAAGCAGCATGGCGTGTCCATTTGAAGATGATTTAGTGGATGAAGAATACTTTTTCCACCGTGAGAGGGTGATAAGACCACATATGGATGTTGGAAAAATAAACTTTTTTACATTGATCTAACTTAATCATTTGCTTCAGTTAAGATAAATCAATTTTTTAGTTAAGTCAGCTTAAAAATAATGATAGTTATTTTACTTTCATTTAAATTAATTCTTTTAAGTAGGTGTAACTTTGGTACTGCTGTTAGATCGGCAGCGCAAGGAATTGTGGGATACGATTCCCTTTGCCTGTCTGGATGGATTTGGGTTCAAGTGTGGGTTTTTGACCAAATGTGTTTAGTTGTTTAGCTGTTTTACTGTGTTTTACCGAGTTATTTTACCCTGTTATGTTTAATTCTTTCTGCACCATGAGTGAGAGGGAGGAAGAGGATGATGAGGTTATTTAGTACCCCTTGTGATTTAGTATGGTATATGAATTGAAGTTATAGTTAGAGTCATGATAGTTAAATGCATGGTATATTGTAAATTCCCCCTGTATGATTCATTTTAATTTTATAAAAATGAGAAAATCTGTAGCCACTAACTTAGACATACGAGAGTTCAAGAAGTACAATAAATTAATAGGGAAAAACATTCAATTGAATTGGAGTAATATGACAGTTAGGTAAATGTGTAAATTTGAGTTGTATAAACAAAAATTTAGTTGGATAGATACATGGATAAATTAGGTTGAATAAATTTAACTCAATTACTTGTTACCAATTGCATCAATTCATTTAAGTTTTATAAGTTGTATATATATACATCACAATGTAATTGGAAATAAGATCAGAAACTTGTGCGTTTACTTTGTCCGTTATTTTTCTCCAAGCAGAAACTCTTATTTTTTTTGCTGATGATGCAGCCATATTCCTTTTTTGATGGGCGTATAATCTTCATACGCCATCATTAAAATCTCTGACTCCGTCTCAGTTAAGTATAGCGCTCTCTTTTCTCTCCACGCGTTTCCCTGGTGACTCGGGATATCGATGATCCATTGAGAATGTCTTTATGTACTTGCTCTGCACGTGCATTAACCCAGGGTTACCAAGTGGAGCGTAATTACGCTAACTCATATCCGGTCTCTTGGAACCGACATACCCAGAGTAAGCAAGTTCAGGCGGATTTCAGCCAGAGTTCAGGGTTAAAGTCAGGGTAGTTTAAGCATGCTTTCTGGAATACCCCCATGCTCTGTTGGAGATTTGTCTGTGGGACAGCCGCTTCTGCGTGTTTCTGTGTCTATGTGACCCACTTTGAAGTCTCACGGTCCCTCAAAAACCCGAGAGGGGAAAATAAAAACAAAAATAAAGTTAGGGCACCCTTTTTATTATTATTATTGTCGCTATAAAAATAAGAAAATACCAGTTTGGTAAAATCTAAAAGAGCTTCACAGATTCGGACTTCCGGATTAATAACTCTTCTGATAAACATTCAAATGTGACAGCAAGTATCTCAAACATTTTGTATTACAGTTTTTCTCAAATGCTAAAACACGAAAGTCAGTCCCCTAAACCAAATGACCAGTTGTCTAAATACATTTACTAAATCTAGCCATCATTTTCCAATACCATAAACACATTTCACATGAAGACACTTCACAAAACACAATCCTTCATTCTCATAATTCTTAACATATTTTTCTTGCTAAAACACAAGTTGCAAAAGAGCTCTGCTCTTTTGCAAGCTACAAAATGCTTGCCGCAGTCAGCAATATTTGAACACAATGACCACACAACAGGCATCATTCATGACACACAACGACTCAAAATTGAAGACACTTGTTGCTAACGCTGTGACTGTGTTTCCAGTAACAACATCTACGAACACTTTCAATCTGGTTTCTGCCCACTCCATAGTACAGAAACAGCTCCTTTAAAAATCACAAACGACCTCCTCTTAGCTTCAGACTCCGGTTCACTGTCCATTCTCATTCTCCTTGATTTAACTGCTGCTTTTGACACCATTTCCCACAATATTCTTATTCACAGACTTCAAACTATTGGTATTTCTCACACCCCTCTGTCCTGGTTTTCTTCATACTTATCAGACCGTAGTCAATTTATCCACATTAAACCTCATATGTCAAACACCTTCACTCTCTCTGCTGGTATTCCCCAGGGCTCTGTCCTAGGTCCCCTTCTCTTCATCACTTACATCCTCCCTCTTGGTTCTCTCTTCCATAAACACAAGATTAATTTCCATTGCTATGCGGACGACACCCAGCTCTACATTTGACGAAACCCTCCTCATCACTTCCTCCTTCCTCCCTTACCCTCTGTCAGCAAGAAATCCATTCCTGGTTCTTTTCCAATTTTCTCCAACTAAACATTTCCAAAACTGAAGTTCTCCTTGTAGGCACCTCATCTACTATCTCCAAATCCAATAGCTTCTCCATCTCTATCAACGACTTTTCTGTCCTTCCCTCCCCTCAGGTCAAAAGTCTGGGTGTCATCCTCGACAGCTCACTTTCTTTCCAATCTCATATTAATAACATCACCCGTTCTGCTTTCTTTCATCTCCGCAATATATCTCGTCTCCGCCCTTCTCTCACTCCTCATACAACTGCTGTACTTGTTCATAGTCTTGTCACTTCTCGGATCGATTATTGTAATTCCCTCCTGTTTGGTTTGCCCAATTAAACACTCAAAACACTGCAGCTTCTCCAAAATTCTGCAGCCCGCATCATCACCAGGACCCCGTTATCCCACCACATCACACCAATTCTTCAAAATTCACACTGGCTTCCCATAAAACAAAGGATTAGTTTCAAGATTCTCCTCATAACCTTCAAAGCACTCCATAACCTGGCTCCACCCTACATTTCTGATCTTCTTCACATTTCCATTCCCTCCCAATCTCTCCGCTCCACTTCCTCTCTCCAACTCCATGTCCCACCTGCCCGTCTTGCCACCATGGGGGGCAGAGCTTTCAGTCGCTCCGCCCCCTCAGCTATGGAATTCTCTTCCTCCAGATTTACGCAATACCGACACACTGCCACTGTTCAAATCCAAACTCAAGACTCATCTATTCAAACAATCATACACTTAATCCATTCAGTGAACACAACCCCATTTGTCTGTTTGTCTGTCTGTTTTTCTATCCTTTTTTATTTATTAATGTATTTTTTTTAAATGCTTTTTATGTCTTCATGTTTACTCATGTTTTATTCTGATAATTTCTTATTGATGTTTTATTCTGTTTTCTTATTTTAACCTTGTACAGCGACCTTGGGTGACCTGAAAGGCGCTTGAAATACAATTTATTATTATTATTATCATTATTATTATTATTATTATTATTATTATTACTACATGTATAAAAGCAAGTTTAGAATCCACAGTTTGCTGAAGATTCCAAACAAACACCATGGTTGAAGGGAGAGTCAGGGGAAAAGGAATTCCAGTCAAAGGAGGGAGAAGAGCTGGTCGTGGAAGAAGAGGAGCAGGCCAACAAAGAAGAAGAGTTCAATTCAGAGGAGGAAGAGGAAAAGGCCAACAAGGGAGAGGAGGATGTCCGGGAGGGAGAGCAAGACAACCTCGCACCATCATAATAGATGAGACGCGAGCAACAGTCATTGACCAAAGCATTGTCCATGGCATGACAATGGCTAAAGCAGGACTGAGAGTCTGTCTAAACCTGAGTAGGTTCACCGTGGCAACCATTATCAGGGTTTTCAACCTGCAAAAACGAAGGCAAAGAGACCGTAACATCATTGGCTAAAGAGCCATCTACTCTTTGTGCAGCCATGGGTTTGGAGGGGCTTGTCCACTGGCATGCTGTCCTTTGGTCCTCACGACATCCAACCTCTCCTCACCTTCCTAGAGGAGCTAAAAGACATCCTCCTAGACTGCCAACAGCACCATCCTGGGCCATCACATCACCTTTACGTGATCATTTGGGACAATGCAAGCTTCCACAGAACAAACCAAATCAGAGAGGGGTTCACCACTTTTTAAACGTCTGTCTTCCACCCTACTCCCCTTTCCTGAACCCTAGAGGAGTTCTTCTCATCCTGGAGATGGAAGGTTTATGACAGACACCCGAACACTAAATGATGCCGCACAATGATTGTGGTGTGAATAAAGTCAATAAAATAACTTCACACCCTGATCATGTTTTCAAGAGTATAGTTAGCAATAGATTCTGTTTTTGCATTGAGTTGTGTTACAGTAGTGTACACGCAGAATTTCCTATAGATTTATACTCTTCATGTGAAACTCAGGAATCTATATGCCAAATCCTCTGCAGAGATCGAAGAACATCCATTACTGTAAAGTTTCTAAAAATGTACATTGGCAGTTGTGAAACAAAATTCTTCTCACAAATTGAGCATTGTGTTTTCAGTTGTTGTGCTATTGTGTGTAATGATGTGTATAGTGTTTACATTTTTGAAAGCGTCGAGCTGCTCTTTTACTGTGAAAGTTTGAGTTTTGAAGTGAGAAGGAATGGTTGTGTTGATGTAGCTTTAGAAAAGGCTGTTGTGTTCAGACGTTAGGGAACATGGAGTACACGGTTGTGAAATTGTTACTGGGGAGAAGGGAAGTACCCAGGCGCAGAGTAGAGAGGAGGCAGGAGGATGCAGGGAATGGAGGGTTTAATAACACAAAACTACAAAACCAAAACCACTGCTTAAGCAGGCTAGAATACTCGAAACTTGAAAATACAGAACGCTCAAAACCAGGGAACAGCACAATATGGACCAGCACAGGAGGAAGGGAATGACAAGACTTAAATACATGCAGACAAACGAGACACAGGTGGAAACACTCAGGAAGGATGGGGACCAAAGTAAAACTCAAAACTACAACAAACCAGGAAACACTACAAAATAAAACAGGAAGTTATACTCAAAACATCACAGAACAAAAAACAACTGGAACACAAAAGCAGAAAAACCTAAAACCGTGACATAACCCCCCCCTCAAGGAACCGCACCGAGGTTCCACAACTAAGCCCATGAGGAGGGGGTCCAGAGAACAAACTGCCACGGGCAGCAGAGTTCGAAGGGTGGCCGGAAGGGCGTTCAGTCTGGCGAAGCGGGTCCGGGGGACGGCAGGAAGGGCGTTCGGTCCGGCGAGGCGGGTCCGGGGGACGGCCGGAAGGGCGTTCTGTCCAGCGAGGCGGGTCCGGGTGACGGCCGGAAGGGCATTCGGTCCGGCGAGGCGGGTCCGGGGGACGGCCGGTAGGCCGTTCAAACCAGCGAGGTGGGTCCAACCAGCAAACGGCTGGTGGCTCGGGTTCACAGTCTGGAGCAGGCGGCTCGGTCTCAACAGCAGGGGGCTCGGGGTCTGCGGCAGGGGCCTCGGACTCGGGGTCCGCGGCAGGGGGCTCGGGGTCCGCGGCAGGAGCTGGGGGCTCGGGGTCCGCGGCAGGAGCCGGGGGCTCGGGGTTCGCGGCAGGGGGCTCGGGCTCTGGGTCCGCGGCAACAGCTGGGGGCTCAGTGTCCGCGGCAGGAGCTGGGGGCTCGGGCCAGACGTCCGGTGCAGGGGGCTCGGGCCAGACGTGCGGTGCAGGAAGGGGTTGAGGTGTTTCCGGTTCCCTCCGGTCTGCCATCCCCTCGTCCAAGACCCTCCTGGGAGCAGGAACGGGACGGGGTGCGTCCGGCACCCTCCTCGGAGCCGGAACGGGACGGGATGCGTCCGGCACCCTCCTCTGATCCCGAACGGGACGGGATGCGTCCGGCACCCTCCTCGGAGCCGGAACGGGTCGTGGTGGGTCCGGCACCCTCCTCGAAGCCGGAACGGATTGGGGTGCCTCCAGGTCCACCTCTGAAACCAGGACGGGACGTCGAGAAGGGCGGCGGCGATGACGTCGGCGGGGTCCCCCCCTCACTGCCAGATGACTCCTGTCAAAGATGGAGGCAGGGAGCTGGGGGCAGTTCAAGGCCCACTGGGTCTCGACCCCCTCTTTCGCCCCGTAAAAGTCCTCCCAGAGCCTAAAATCCTCGTCCAGAGGGTCCAGGAAGGACTGATGCCGGAGAACGTCTGGCTCCATCCAGGAAATAGGAGAGGACTTACGATGAGGACGGCAGCGGCTGCGATGACGGCCGCCTCTCACGGCCAGACGACTCCCGTCGAAAAAAGAGGAGGGGATCTGGGAACATTCAGGGGGCCACCAGAAACAGGTCCTCTCTGCTGGGTACAGATTAGGCTGGTCCATAATGTTACGGGGGAGAAGGGAAGTACCCAGGCGCAGAGAGGAGAAGAGGCAAGAGGATGCAGGGAATGGAGGGTTTAATAACACAAAACTACAAAACCAAAACCACTGCTTAAGCAGGCTAGAATACTCGAAACTTGAAAATACAGAACGCTCAAAACCAGGGAACAGCACAAGATGGACCAGCACAGGAGGAAGGGAATGACAAGACTTAAATACATGCAGACAAACGAGACACAGGTGGAAACACTCAGGAAGGAGGGGGACCAAAGTAAAACTCAAAACTACAACAAACCAGGAAACACTACAAAATAAAACAGGAAGTTATACTCAAAACATCACAGAACAAAAAACAACTGGAACACAAAAGCAGAAAAACCTAAAACCGTGACATAACCCCCCCCCTCAAGGAACCGCACCGAGGTTCCACAACTAAGCCCATGAGGAGGGGGTCCAGAGAACAAACTGCCACGGGCAGCAGAGTTCGGAGGATGGCCGGAAGGGCGTTCAGTCTGGCGAGGCGGGTCCGGGGGACGGCAGGAAGGGCGTTCGGTCCGGCGAGGCGGGTCCGGGGGACGGCCGGAAGGGCGTTCGGTCCGGCGAGGCGGGTCCGGGGGACGGCTGGAAGGGCGTTCGGTCCGGGGAGGCGGGTCCGGGGGACGGCCGGTAGGCCGTTCAGTCCGGCGAGGTGGGTCCAACCAGCAAACGGCTGGTGGCTCGGGTTCACAGTCTGGAGCTGGCGGCTCGGTCTCAGCAGCAGGGGGTTCGGGGTCTGCGGCAGGGGCGTCGGGCTCGGGGTCCGCGGCAGGGGGCTCGGGGTCCGCGGCAGGAGCTGGGGGCTCGGGGTCCGCGGCAGGAGCTGGGGGCTCGGGGTCCGCGGCAGGGGGCTCGGGCTCTGGGTCGGCGGCAGCAGCTGGGGGTTCAGGGTCCGCGGCAGGAGCTGGGGGCTCCTGCCGCAAAACCAGGGAACAGCACAATATGGACCAGCACAGGAGGAAGGGAATGAGAAGACTTAAATACATGCAGACAAACAAGACACAGGTGGAAACACTCAGGAAGGATGGGGACCAAAGTAAAACTCAAAACTACAACAAACCAGGAAACACTACAAAATAAAACAGGAAGTTATACTCAAAACATCACAGAACAAAAAACAACTGGAACACAAAAGCAGAAAAACCTAAAACCGTGACAGAAATGTGTTTTAGTATTTAAGAAGAACTGTAAAACACATTTCACAACCGTGAAACCGGGCTGAAACCGTGAAAGAAAAAAGATCGTCTTTTTCTGCCTTTTAATGAGAATTGTTCTCATTGAGCAAACCAGCTGCTAAGGGACCGTTAATATTGTTATTGTTTTATGTTGTGAGTTGTTTTTTTTGTGTTATGACGAATTATAGTATGTTATTTTGTGTTGTGTTACAGTAAGATAAAGATAAAGCAATCCAGTAATCCTCCAGTGAACATAGTCACACTGTTTCTTCAATCTTCTATTTTTGTATAACTTATTTGGATCCAATTTTATCTTCAGAGAGAGGGTTTGTATGTATTTATGTGAAGATTATAACAACCAGAACACAGCAGAACTTTACTATGGTCCAGTCTCGGGCAGGTGCTACATATTTGCGTCTCAGACTTTAAAAAGAGCGAATGGTCACAACCATTGACATAAGACAACTGGGACGTCACCCATAGAAAATGTCTTGCATCCCTTTCCAACCAAATGAAACCAATTCAGTCGCCATTTTTTTTGCGATACGGCCATCGGCATCTCGGAACCAGATATTGTCTGAGTCGGTCTGAGTCTCCATGGCATCCTATCTCACCAATCAGGAGTGAGCCGGTTAGAGGACCCCCACCCATTTCACTGAAAACGATAATCTGTCAATCAAATAGTTTGAATGTTCAACACAAGACCACACATTTTTGATGAGACATCTGATTGGGCAACTTATAATTAGAATAACTTGCAATAAAGACAAAATATAATATAATAAGGTGTTACGTCAAAAATGCTTCCTCTGACCAATGATTGAGTAAGAGCTGTTGTGTCTTTGGGATTTTGGCTTCTTGGAACCAGCGGGTACTTCCTGTTTGGAACGCCAGGGGGGAGGGGGTCACTTTGCCCATTTTCTCACATACAGTCAATTGTCACAACATGAAAGTCCAAAGTCACAGTGTTTTTTATACTCATACTCCTTATACCGAGGAAGCCAGCCAACATCTGCCACTTATTAAAACAATGCAAAAAATTAAAATTCTTTAAGGGATAAAGTCACATTTCCTTAAATCACATCTCACTGTCATGGATCCAATCATAGAATCGATCCTTTATCACAAGGCTGCAGTACAAAACTCCAAAATCCACAAAGTAGTTTTTCTAATTTTTACTTTTTAAACTCGATAAAAGACAAAACTAATTTTCCTAGGAACTTTTCATTAAGATGCAATGACTTGTTTTATGTCAGTAAATCTCGATTATCTTGTTGGGTCTATCTCTAATAAAACAAGTTTCATTTTAGTTTACATAATCTTTTGAAGCAGAAGTTTAATTTGTGAAAGTCTTGTTTAAAGAACAGATTTGCTTAATTTAGGGAAACTGGACTCATAACAGTACAAATGCATTTATAAACAGCAGGACAGTTTATTATGGTCTAGCTTTTATGCATAGTTGTGTAAATTTAGCTAAAACAGGACAAAACTCTTTTTTGATCAACTCATGCCTTCTATTTCCAATTACAAGATCAATAGACCTAAATATAAGCATTTATAGCTAAGTTCAAGGTATAATTTTGTCTTAAAAGGGTGGAACACAACTTTTTGTCTACATAGAAGAAAACCCAAATGTACTTCAAAACTATATGTATATACGGTCTGGTTTCAAAAAATCCCTTTTAATGTTTGTCAAAAATTCAACCATTCAGATTTTTTCTGAAACTTTTCTTTTAAAGTTCTTGAGCTCATAAAGCTGCTTAATTCCTTTGCAAACGGTGCTGAGCCAAATCAGTATTCGATACAAAACAAAAACTCTGTGTTTTTGATTCTTATTGAGCGTTAAACTGTAACTTGTGGATAAAAAAACAGTTGGACACTATTCAAACAAATTATTTAGAAATGCATTAAAAAGAATCCAATATAAAAAGGCTAAAATGTAAGAAATGTTCACTTCTTCATAGGACTGGGTTTAAAAAACTGAATGTTCCAATTGAAATAAAAATTGTTAACCAGTTAAATCAACCAATCAGATCCTCTTCAGAGTGCATTTTTACAGCAAAAAATAGCTTTCAGTTTTAATGAACTTATTTGAAGCTATTCCCAGCCCTAATTTAAAAATTATACATAAAATTGTTATTATTTGTTGTTTGACTTTTTTGTGAAAACTATTATTCAACAAAAATTCATCCCCAAAGTAAACTTTAGGTAGACACTTTTTTTCTAAATCTAAATCTAAATATTGGAATAATATAAAACAAAAACACACCAGCAGGCAAACCATCGGATGTTCAGTTATTAAGAGTGTAACAACAGCCATTCAAGTGTAAATTTTGAAACAAAACTATGCAATTTCAAAAATAAGGAATAAAAACAGCAGCAAGGCTCAAAATAAGTAGCACAAACCAAATTAACTTTCTTCCAATAGATCATCTTTTGTCTTCCATAGATCCATGATTGAATTTTCTCTCACAGCAGCAGCGTTTCTCAGAGGATCTCTGTTTTGCGGTTCAAACATGTCGAGGTCAGTAACACATTTAACCAGCATTAGTCTGACAAAAACAAAGGTCCCATTAATCGCTAAAATTGCTGAGTAACTAGAAGTTCATGATGTAGAATTTGGAAAGGAATTATTCTAAGCGTAACTTGTTCATTTCGCCTCAAAAGGTCAAAACTTTCAACACAGTTACATTCAAGAGGAGACCATTTCAAATATTGATCTTTCAATACATTCAACACTGGTTCAACCACCAACGTCTGATGAGTCTTTTCCAATGAAGCCGCCCATCTTATTGAAGGAAGTTTCATTTAATGACATTTGCTCCATTGTGCCTTTCATCTCCCCCTAATCTCTGTCTGAGCTCGCTGTCTTATTATTGCGAATAAAATGTCACTGAAATGTCACACTGATACGGTGAAATAAAGGAGTAAAAAAAGAGAAAACATAATCCTCTGTGCGTCATGTTCACAGTAGTTTGTCGCACGTGTACCGGTAAGAGGGAGAAATTATTATTTTTTCACAAAAGTACAGAAAACTCACCATTGCATTCTTCGTTGCTGACCCTTTGTCCTTCTCTGCCAATGGGAACCTTGTGTTGTGCTCTGTCAGAAAGTCCTTTTTTGCTTGCTTCAAGTTCTTTAGATCCTTGAGAGGCTTTAGTAGAGGTTTATGGTGTGAGAAGCAAAATCCTGCTACGGCTTAAATATCAAGGCTGGAGATAGATCCGCCGTTAGTGTGGAACCAATGAGTTCCTACCCAGTGATATTCCAAAGTGGCCTCCTCCAACGACTGCTGCTTTAGTTTTAGACAGTTTTATGCAAGTCTTGATCAGATGGAGAGCAACACCTGTTTGCAGCAGGGAAAGTCCAACTCTAAGTCAGAAAGAATGCTATAGCTTATAGATTGCCGTCGCTTGTCTGGATAAACGCTGGTAAAACGGAGGTGCAGAAAACTGAGGAGCTGCTTTCCTCCTTCCTGGAGACGCACCAGCCTCTGCTTAAGGCCATTGCGGATTAGTATTATTTATGAAGCACGCAAGTGAGAGCCGGCAGGTGGTTTGAGGTCCAAGGTTAGTGCTGGTCATCACTAAGAAGGGCTTGAAATGTAATGCTGGTTGCCACGGAAACAAGAGTGAAAGGTTGAGTGTGCTTTTGTTATGAATGCAAGATGTATTTGGGTGTTTGACTGAAGAGGTAGACATGAGGAGGAAATCCCTGAGGCAAAGACAGAAAAAACAAAAGCAGATAAGAAGCAAACTTCTTCCTGTTCTGTTTCTCTGGAAAGTGGTCAGCCAAAGTAAGGATTACACAAAGACTGATGGGAGATCTGCAGGATTCAAGCACAAATACGCCTTTCGTTTTTGGATTTCTTGCAGTAATCTGCAAGGGTCTGGGTGGATAACAGAGGATTCTTAGCTTTGTCTTTAATGGGTCGATTGCATCAAGCTCTCCACCTGTGGACAAAAGGACAAAGAAAAGATTACTAAGATAACTACAGGAAGAATGGTATCCAAGGGTCTTGTTTAAGTTGTTTAGGGACACCTTGTTCTGTCACAGAACAGGGAATAAAAAAGACCAGGTGTGGGCCCCCTGCGAATAAGAAACACACCTGGTTTGACTTGTTGAAAGCCAAGGTCCTATTGGCTGAAACTACAAAGGAGTTCTTTTTAAATTAAGGTATATAGCATGTGTTTTATCAAACACAGTACATGTATTTCTTTATTGTATTTTGGTCGGGTTAAAGACTGTTTTGTTCGGTCTGACACATTCTGATATGTAGGTGCTAATAATTTTGAACTCATTTAAGCACAGATCAGATTGCAGGGGAAAAAAACAAAGATCTACTGGCTGGATGTTCAGTTTCATAATGGGAGAGAGAAGCCTAAATGTCTTTTTCTTTGAGTGTGATCCAGGAAGACCACTTATAATGTTTTTTCCTGTTTTTCTCTCTGTAATTGGGCATATTAAACATTAGCTCATGAACTGGCAGTAAAAGGACCTCAAGGAAAAGAAAAGCTTTCAGACGTGGTGATTTTTCTCTCCTCTTTGTCAGATTTTTTGGCCTTGGATCACAGCTATCCTCATTTCATGAAGCTAAAACTCTAGTTTATGTCAACAGCCCTTGTTTTTCTGTTGTCCTCTGACATTAGGCAACAAATCGCCGTGTTGGTACAAGAATAAACAGATCTGGTTACAAACTAAATGAAGGAATGAACTGCCAATGCAGGTGGGGAAAGCTGTTCATTCTCTTCCTTTTGAAACTCGTCTATAAAGCATAATGTTGGTTCAAAATAACCTAAAAATTACATTATTTTCTGCACTAGAAGGCGCACTTGAAAGCCTTAATAATTTTCAAAAACGATAGTGCGCCTTATGAACTATATGGATTAATTCTGGTTGTCCTTAATGATGTCAAAGGGAGTTTGACAGGAACACTGCGTTTTGTCAAAATGTCAGTTTGTTTTCCAACGTTGGGTGTTATTGAGAATACCCTAACGTGGCTAACGTCTGGCGATGTTGGACTGTGTTGGACTAACTAGAAACAATCCTTTTCAGGAACAAATCCTACACTTTGCCATCCTTATTGGGATAGTTTGGTTATTCAAACTGTCTCTTTTGTTTTTCCTACAAACATTAAGGGAGCATAAAAGTTGTTGGATGTAGTTCCATAGACTAGAACTGTTTATTTTTGTCTTTTGTGATACAGAAACGAGTTACAGCCAAAGTTTTCCTTGATGTGAAGCTGCAGTGGCAGCCAGGGATCGTCAATAAAGTACACGAAAACACCCCAGACAAACAATAGCATTTCCTCAGTGACTCACCATAAATAATTTAAAAAATATCACAAAAACTCATTATTGCTAAAAAAAACTCCACAGAAATCCTTAATACCATTCCTGTTTCTCTGAGAGTGAACCGGCATGTTTGAGTAATGCAAGTTGTAGACGCGTCCTTATCGCCTTGCTTTAGGACTGCAACTGTTGTAGTTCGAAAGACATTCTAGCAAAATTTCACAGGCAAATTCTAGCAAAAAACAGAAAAAATAATAGCGGAATTCAGAAAGAAGGGCTACCAAAATTTGGGAAAAATGATAAAGAGATATTCATATAAAAATATTAAAGCAAAATACAGGACAAAATCTAGCAAAAAACAAAAAGAATGACAGCAAAATTCAGAAATTCAGAAAGAAAATTATAGCAAAAATCAGAATAAAGATTATAGCAAGCATCGGAAAAAGTAATGACAAAGTTGACCACACCCACAACGTGAGCGTCCAGCAGGTCACCCACTGACTTTGCTGCTTTGTGCCTGATATTTTTGGCGTCGGGAACAATTTTTATCCTAGTCATTATTTATTAATTTCCCAATGTTTTGCTCTGTAATGTTCGGGGTAAAAGTAAGTAGAAAGAACAAAACAGACTGGCGATATCGTGACAAGAACATAAACAAACATCATGTCTATGACACAGACACATTGTGGCTTTTCAATTTTTACTCGCAGCTCATCTTTCATGAGCAGATGAAGCTAGTGCCCAGCCTGTTTGAAGACCACCCTTTCTTTTTATTGAGTGCAATATGCCTCCAAAATAACGCCATCATTATCTGTTTTAAAACATTCTCTGACCGCCTGTCACATGCAGCATTTAGCAGCCATCGCTGTTTCTTCCCTTTCATGAGGCTCACCAGCCCCGATTCTCCTGTCCTGCTTATGTCGAGAAACTCCGGGGCAAAGTCTGCATTTTGCACGTTTCAGGTCAGGGTCTTTCATTAGCCACATTTGGTAGTTCTTGAAAAGCCACTTGTTAAAGTCCCCCTCCAATGAAAATCATGTTTTCTGACATACATGTGACATTTTTTTTATGAAAGAGAACAACTGTAATGAAAAAAATGATTTAATGTTTGCATGGATGAGCTGTTGTGATGTCACAACG
Organism: Oryzias latipes; assembly: GCF_053564925.1. Classification (NCBI taxonomy): domain Eukaryota; kingdom Metazoa; phylum Chordata; class Actinopteri; order Beloniformes; family Adrianichthyidae; genus Oryzias; species Oryzias latipes. The sequence goes on along the minus strand of NC_136244.1, from coordinate 2,585,752 downwards.
GTCCAGGAGCAAAAAGCCATTTCCAAAAAGCATTTTCTGTCCAGATGAACCCACAGCATCCCAGGCCTGACGCTTCTGTGTCCTTCTGGATTTTGTCCATCTGAAGGCAGCGTTAGCGTTTTCATCTGCCTTTGTTGGAGTTTTTGTCAGCATCTATGACAGCAGGCTCAGAAATGGGAAGAGTCCTTCTGCTCTGGGGGACACCTTTACACCACAAAGCTGACACACCATCCCCACCACGCAGTCTTTGTGTGTCAGCTGCACCTGCTTGGCCTTTGCTCTTTTCACACCATCTTCCTGTTCCCTCCAAACGCACCAAATGTCTCAAATGTCTCTATCTGATCCATCCAAACATTTTCTAAACCTGCTTAATCCCTTACAGGGTCAGAAGATTGCTGGAGCCTATCCCAGCTACTGTTAGGGAAGGGCAGAGTACATCCTGGACAGGTCACGCAGATGCATACAACCACACACGCTCTCATTTACACCATTCTATAACAGAGTTTAAACTTCCCGGGCTCACATCGCTTGTGGATTCCGCTCCGGGCAAGGAACACCCGTAGCGTGACCCTTTCACTATCATGTTACGGTCAGCTCCAGATTCAAGCTTGAATGTAACTGTTCTCCATCTGCTGTTTATCAACCGAACCAGCGTCACGTCCGCCATGCGACACTGCGTCCAGCGTCTTCGTGTAATCTGTTGCTTTGGCACACACAGACCGACTGTTTGCTATTTCAACTGCAAAGCTTTTCCAGATACCGCCACATAATCCACCCCCCATTTGTCTTGCTCTGACATCTGTTGCCGTTTTTAGGAATAATGTGGCTGCTGCTGTGCCAACTTCCAATGCTCCACTCCGCTTCACGTTGATACGGTGTGGTGCCCTACCAAACCCCACAACGCCGATAGGCCTACGACATCACAAATCTGTCTTTTGTTTATAGCCTAAAGAACTACAATCGTGGACACTTTCCCCCTGAAACACATTTATCTTTTCCATTCGACTGCCTCGTTGACCCAGCAGCACCAACATGGCCTCTTTTCTATACCATTCGGTGAAAAACATTTAAGAAAATGAGATGGAGTTGTTGCATACAGGAAGATGTTCACTGAATGTTTTGCCCCTGATGCTGGCAGAGGCGGTTCTGGCTTGTTTAAAGCCCCTTTCCAGCCCCGCCCTCAATAACTCAAAGCCTGCATACATACGAGAACAAAATATATTATTTCTTTATCTTTATTAATCGTATAAGTAAAATATACTTGCATATATTGATATGTATATTTTTAAACTCACAATGACGATTTAGTGGGTAAGTTAGTTCACACTTAACACGCATCAGTTTGTGTTTAGTGGCTGGCTTCTGGTAAAAATTACCACATTTTTCAGGGTTTTTTCTTTGACATGAACTGAATACAATCCTGACACGGGGGGGGGGGGTTGTTTTTTCCCCGCTTGTGCACAGCATTGCGCCCCGGGCTACCGCCCACATTGCCCATAGGAAAAAACGCCAACGAATGCTGGGTTCTGAGGTTATTAAAATTCAGCTCAAACTATGCAGGGTGCAGTGTGCTGAGCAAAACTATGGAATGGAAACATTTTGGAAGCAGCTGAAGCTTTGGTGAGAGTTCTCTGTCCAAGATATTGACAACTATTCGGTTCCTAAAGTCCCAGCGTTCTCAGTGATCTTTTAATTAGGATTATTCTGTTGTTAGGCAAAATCCAAACACCTGTGTCATTTTCTAGGAGCAGCAGGAGTTTGTTAGAAACTTGCGGGCAGGGCTGTTGATGTGGAATTAGCTGACACACAGTTCCCACGTTCCTACTGTTAACATGCTCCTCCGCTAGCTTACAGCCCCTCAAAACCCCAGGTGGATGCATCACAATGGAGTGGAGCAGGGAGCTTATGGCCCCTCTGATTGTAGATTTTACGCAACCGCTATGATCTTCACCGGTCTGATATGTTTGCTCAAAATTTTGCACGTAATTTCGAACACAAATCTTGGACATTCTTTATTACAGTTTATATTTGCACACTGTATATGTTGTACATACTGATTTATTTAATATTATATTTTGTTATTTTGTTACTCTGGACAATTGGACAATGACAATAAAAGAAAATCTAAACTGATCTAATCTTTATTAAACGCATTTTTCGTCTTCTCCTGAATCACAACGTTTTGAATAAAGAAATACTCAGAAATGCAATTTTAAGCTTTTCTTTATGTACTGTACGTCCTACATCATGAGAAAAATTCTACAAGAACATGTCAAAAACACAAAAAAACACAATTTTATCTGACTGTCATAAAGTTTTTCTGTTGGTTTTGTGCTCCAAAGTCTCTGACAGTCATTAGTTAAAACAGGCACTTTTTCACCATCGATAAATGTCGGAAGAAATTAGGCAATGCAACTTTGCAAACACTCAATCATTTCACTTTTGCACCATTTCCCTGCTTTTTAGCAAAGCCAGGTTTTATTTGCTACCTTTCCAAAGCAACTGAGCGAACCCGTCTGCTCCTTCCTAAAACATAAGACCTTCTCAGCGGAAACTTCTCCCTTTACCTTTGACATCCACCACTCCTGTGACACCTTGTTCTACGTTTGTGTTGCCTTAAAAGGCGATTATATAGTTGTTGGGGGAGATAAGGTAATTGATATCACTGGTGTGAAAAACGGTGCCAACCAGCTCACCATCACCTGGCTGCCCTGCATTTCCACACTAGTATGCAAAATCCTGCAAAGCTGCAAATCCTTCTCCACCCACAAAAGGTACACAAACTAAAGTATCCGCATCACAGTCAGTACGAAAACTATTAAAGCACAAAAAGAACTTTTAAATTGTGTCAAACATATTTACTCCTCCTATTTCATGCTTTTCACCTCTGTGTAACTCAAATCTTTTAAAAGTAGTTCAGGGTAGTTTCCCTAGTGCAGGGGTCACTGACCTTTTATCATCACCTTTTATATCAGAACAAAAGCAATTAATAAGGTTTTTAGTGCAAACAGCGCTGATGCTTATACTGAGTCAATGCAAAACTTCACTTCCAGCGAATCACATCCCTGAATGTTTAAGGACAGATTATCACTTATATTATATCATATATATTATCACCACAATACTGAAAATTCCTGCTGTACCGCATCAGATTTAATAACACATGTTTCTTTTACATTCAATTTAAATTACTGATCAACTAAAATTACCAATAAAATCAAAACAGTCTGAATTTAAGGTTTATAAACTGTCACTACAGGCTAGTGTGATGCTCATCAGACTCTTCATGAGTCCTCGCTCTCAGCGGGATTTGTGGAGCCAAAGGACGATGAGATCTTAGCAGCTCAGACGGAGAAAACCTCACGAGACCCCAAAAGTCCCCGTGGTTGACCCTTCCTCACAATTCCGTGTTATTTTGAGCTTCATTCATTTCCGTCTCCACACTGTTGGGCAAAGACCACCTTCTGAAAAGTTGACAGCCACAACCTCTGAGTCACACAGCATGAATGGGTGCCTCATAAAACAGCTCTTTCATTTCAAGCACCTCATGAAAACATCTGCCAAATTCAGCTCTTTCATCCTCCAGAGGGACACTGAATCAGAATCAAAGTCTCCATCTTTAGGAGAAGCAGGATTTTTCCATTTCTCAGCTAGGAAAAAGTTCAAAAGCACAGAGAGCACTGATCACATGATCACATTACTTAGGGGACAATACGATTCTCACCTTTGGTTGTTATATGTTTGTCTTTTCACTGGATGTATGAAAATAAAATGATTATGTGTTAAATCAGCTTCATTCATGCCTTTATTTAGAACAGGAGATCAGAATCAACTAAACATAAAAACACAAAGATTTTCAAAGAAAGAAATAGTATTTATCGCCTTAAACAATGTCACGCTAAAGTTTTTCTGTCAACTTCCTGGCTAACTTCAGCAGTGAACAAAACATAAACATCACTGCTGTTTTGGGTCATTTAACAATGAAACCAAAAAATGTTCTTCACAGTTTTTCAATTCTCAAAGTTTAAAGTTCCAGTAGATGTTTTACAAAATAGAGTCCTTTAAAGTCGCACTCCAATCATCTTTGGGGCAATTAGAAACATTCCCAGATTTTATCTAAATAACTTCTATCTTGCAATATTAGCCGGTCTCAAATGGACGTCAGTCTGTTATAAACGCTGGGTCTAACGTGTTTGTTACATTAGATGCCAGTCACTAAAGTAACACAAAAAAGACAGCGACAGAGTTGCTGTATTAACCTTGTGAGCTAGTGTAGCGATGGCCAAGAAACGCTCATTCGATTTAGAGTTTACATTTTGTGAGGAATCTGCACAACATTTTGCGGATGATGATTGCAAATGGATGATACTGAGAAGACGGCCACAGAAAAAGGAGCAACAAGCAAACAATTGCCAGGTGGAGATGCAAAGAATTAGATGAACTGGCTTGAACGTGGATTACTGAGCAGACGGAAAGGTGCCTCCAGGTGTCTCCAGGAAATAGATTCGCATGAAAGCAAAGAGGATTTCTCATGCAGAGATTGATGATGCTTTAAAGCGAAAAGAAATGAACGTAATACAATGTTCTCATCATTTCAATAAATCCTGAAATGTCCAGCTGGTGTTTTTGTCTGCATTTTTTGATTGAATTTCACCACAAAATGAACCCATTAGCCATCAGCATTCTGTCTGTGATAGAATCATCACCGGTTGATTTGGGCCTACTTTTAGAAGATATATGGTATACACTTTTCAGCCAAAATCAGTTTAAACTCTCCCCAACTTAACATGAGTGGTGGAACAAAAATGGCATCAATATTGTAGCCGTCCATCCGTACAGTTTAGATCCAGATTCCAGCTCAGACCAGGAAAACAAAGACGTTCATGGATCTATTTGTCTGCAGATAGATGATCAGAATGGAGCAGACCAAGGAATATGTGGCCCAGAGTATTTTTCTACGTCATAAATGTGAAATACTCAGAAATGTAATTTTGAGCTTAACTTTCTTTATAAATGTCCTCCATCATAAAAAAAAGGCCACAAGTACATGTTAAAAACACACAAAAAAACGGAGTGGGTCTTTAATCCACCGTGAAAACAGGGTTTTCATCAGACATGTTTCATGAAGTGACTTTTTCATCTTTAGTGGAAATACCAAACAAGCTTTCACACCTTAGATGAACGTTTTACCAACACATTTCCCTACAGATCCTCTACCATGCTGCCAGACAGTCACATGACCACCAGATTTTGATGACAAGATTTACAAAATATTCTTAACATTATCTTAAAATAGTTTTCAAATTGTTGACCATTTGTTAACAACATAATAAGTTTCCAGAACTTATTTCACTAAAGTCTCTTTTTTTTCATCTATGAAAGACACTTTATTTGCAGATTTCTTTACTTCCAGTGACAGTAGTGCCTACAGTTTGCTTAGTTCATATACTGAAAATGCAACATTATTCAGCTTTTTTAAAAACATTTATGCATGTGCAAAGAAAAATATACATATATATAATGTAATAATTATATTTATGCAAAAACATAGCAAAAAAACTCTTATACATTTTCATCTCACTAAATTGAAAAAAAAAAACGTGGACACCTTTGGACTAAAAGAATAGAAAGTAGAGAGGCAGTATCTGAAAATTAGCATTTAAATTCCACTGTTGGGTCACAGAACAGACACAAAAAGAGGATGGTAAGATAATAAAAGTGAACAAAAGACAAAGAAGAGAAATGCTTGAGGAGCAAATATCGCTACAATATAATACAACTGTAGCGTGTTGCCACTGAAACCCCGGCGGAAAGGTCATCGACACAAAGCCTCCATGTTCTCAACTCCACATGACGGTCCTTTGACTTATACAATATCTGATCTAACCTTCAACTGCGGCGAGATGCATCAGACATAGAATCCAGCGTAAACTTTCAGCCAAATGATCAGTTGGGGATCCAGAAAAGCAACTGACTGACAGATCATTTTCATTCAAATTACTTCAATGATAGGATTATAAATGTGTATAACTTTTAGATCATATAAAGCTTTATCTTTTTCCGATTTCAGAAAAAGAATATATAACATACACATGCCAGACAGATGTTAAATGTAAGCTGTAAAAAAGTAAATGTAAGTAAAAAGGTAACAAAAACATTTAAAAAACTTAATGACTTGATCTCTCAACATAAAAGACAAATATTACTAAGTGAAAAATCAGTAAAAATATGATTTAGAATATGAATAAACATTTGTCAATAGAAAAAGAGAAGCACCAAAGCAAAAGTAGTAGAAGTACTGCTTGGCTTAGTGGAATATCCTGATTATCAGTAGTGAAACAAATCCGTTGTACTGTTGTCCTGCGTAATCTCTTAACCTCTGTCTGTTTTCCTCAGTGAGCCAAATACATCTTATGGGCTTTAGTCTGTGGACTACAAAATGTCCAGTGAAACCCAACAAAACCTGAAGATCCTGTGAGGTGACTTTTTCCCTAAAGACAAGCGGGTGCCCACTATACAGCAAAGAAACAGACATTTCTTGGCCAAATAACAAAAATATCTCATAGTATGACAAAGCTTTTGTACACACTCCAACAGCAAACATTTAGGAGTCATTTCATCACAGTCGGTTCATAAATTAATACGTTTTTTAATACCTGTGTCCCTGGATTTTACTGAATGAAATCCAGGGACACAGTGCTGCATCAGGATATATGAGCTCTGCATCGCCCAATTAAAATCAACCATTGAGATGGACAGATAGCAGCCAACAAGTGTTAGACTCAGGAGGTCAACAGTGGACACCCAAATCTGTCAGGCAGCAAAGGACTGAAGCTTGAGTTTATTAACGCCTGTACGCTCTGCCTTAGTCACAACTGGCCTTACGGGTGGACACGGGCTGTCTGCGGAAGAAAAATGGGCAAGCCTGTACAAGGAATGCAGATCCCCAGGAAATTGTACCTCTTGGTGTGCCGTAGAGAGAAAATGTTCATGCATATTTGTTCTACGGGTGTGCTGCGAGCAACTGGTCGTAGTGAACACTTAACACAACACTTAGGAAAAGGTAAGGATAAAGTAGGTGAAACACAGGCGCAGCATTTTTTCAGTGTAGTGGTGTTCAAATGATAAGGTAGCGCCCTCTGCGGGTCCCTAGTGACGGAGGAAATTAGATCATCAGAATGTAGTCAGTAGGGGCCAGCACTGCACCTCAATGATTACAAGAGTGGGGCGCAAGGGAACCGTACGACAGCATCACCTCTATGTCATGAGCGCCTATGACTTACATTAGCCTTATAAATACTTCACGATACACTTACCACACGCACAACAACGGTACATTCATGTTTATAACCTCCCTTGAGGTGTAAGCCCCAAGGGAAATGCTGGACACACCTGCGCTCTCTTTAAAATGTGGCTGCACTTCTCTACGACCGTCCACGGACCCAGGCAAGCCAAACACGCACAGTACCTGCAATGGGTCAACCCCCGTATGGGTGCATGTGACTAAAGCATGACATTAAGCCTTTCTTCGTCCTCTTTCGGCTTTTCCCATCAGGGGTCGCCACAGCGAAACAACCTCTCTTTCGAAGAAGAGTCGCATGGTTAACTTGGCAATGTTTTACGCCGGATGCCCTTCCTGACGCAACCCTCTCAATTTCATCCGGGCTTGGGACCGGCACAGAAGCAGAGAAGGGATTCGAACCCGGATTCGAACCCTGGTTTCACGGACGGAAGGCGCCACAAACCAGCACGAGCTAAACTGGCTCCCATGACATTAAGCCTTTGACTCTCTAATATAAATGGACGGATCGCGTGTGAGTCTGCATTTCTATCGCAACCACTCTCTCCACTCAGGAGTTAGCAGGTTAGAAGACCACATCCCTTCCACTGAAAGCAGGATCGTGAGAATCTGTCAATCAAACGCAAGGCCACCTACTTTTAATGAGGCATCTGATTGGTCAGTTTATAACTTGAACAACTTGCGCTACAGCAAAAATATCTTGAACAAAAGAGGATTGCTAAAGAACATGTTAAATTAAATGTATCAGATCAAAAATGGTCTTCTGAATGACTGAGTAACAGCTGTTTATTTCTCAATAGAAGTCTATGGGATTTTGGCTTTTTGGAACCAACGGGTACTTTCTATTTGGGACGCAAGGGGGGAGGGGTTGTTGAGTCCAGTTCTCATTTACTGTCAATGCACTAAGCTCATTCTTATGCAACCGTTTTACATTTTTCAAAAAGGATTAATGATTTAGTGACAAGAATGTGCCAACATTTCCTAAACTTAACTTCAGTTGCAGATATAACATAAGAGTCCATGCACAACTGCACGACTCACGAGCACCTCCGGCAACGGGAAAAACTGCTGCCTTTGCACAGCCGTGTTGATGTAACACACGCAGACACACGGGGAAGGGCTTTTTATCCTCTAACCCGCCGGCGCGTCCACCTTTTTCCCCCTGGTTTAAACCAGGATGCTGACTTTGAAGTAAACTGGAGGGGGTGGGACCTTAAAAGACGTCACTTGTGGTTTCTACCACAGATTTAGTGTTTACACACAAACAAGGCCTCTCTTCTCCTTTACTCCTACCTTCATTCCAGTAACATTTATATTCTTTAACAAACACTAAATTATTCAATAGCTTTTACAAGAATCATTTTTCCCGGCTGCAGCAGTGCCGCTCAAATTCTGTTTGTTCAAGCCGTCTTCATCGGTTCCTTTGCTTTTGTTCCCTGCAGAACTCTCAGGTTCTACTGCACACAAACGTGTCTGGAAGCAGACATGGCCACATGACCAAACTGCTTTGTTTTAGTTTGAAATACACACATGCAAACACAACCACCTCTCACCTACTGGCCACTCACCTACTGGCCTAGTTTCAGCTACTATGATTTATTGGATGGCAGAAAGGAAAAATCACGTATTATTTTATACTAAATGATCCTGAAGGCAACACCGTTGACCTTTTGACTAAAGTACAATAACACATGAAGAAAAAGCCTGCTGAGGTATAAAACATTTACATTCTAAGAATGTGTCTCTATGAGTTAGCAGATTCTTATCATTAGGCAAGGAACTATTCGCCACAAGTTTTTTTTCAAAGATAATAACATTTGTGAGACAAAAAAACAAAACTGGAAATTTCTGGTAAATGAATCTGACTAGAACACCTGAATACAAATGTTTAAACATGTCGAAACATTGAAGTTGGACTGCAAGAAATGTGTTTGTGCACATCACATGTGTGCTGAAACACGGCCAAAAATGCAAACCCGAAACAGAAAATAACGTAGCTGTTGGGGGGGGGGGGACAACAGAGGACAGAAAACTCATTTACATGAACCCGCTCTGCTGTCCAAACACAGAGTACTCTGAGATGAACGGCTCTTGACCGTCCGCTCATGCTCAGCCTGAAACGTTTTACCAACCGACCCACTTCAGTGTTCCCCAGTTTAGTTTAGTTATCGAATTCTATGACTTTATGTTCTTTGTGATTCATGTTTATTACACAGCTACCAGTTTGAAGCCCATTGAGACGACTATTGTTGTAATATTGGCTGTATAAAGAAAACTGAGTTGAATTGAAGCGCTCCACTTGACCCAAACTAATGGAGGAGATCAGTGTTGGCAGAAAGTCTTCCACATCCAGTATTGGAACCAATGTGAAGCTCCTGAACTTTCTGATCACAAATCAATCATTGTGATTCCATAGTCCAGTGGTCTGAAACCTGAAGCTCTGGAGCCACACATGGCTCTTAACCCTTGTGCTATCCTAGGCACTTTAACATTGGGAGTTGGGTCATCTAGACCCACTAGACAGTGCTCTGAACCTTTTTTCTTCAATGATTTGTGATCTTCACTGGTGTCCATGGATTACATGAAATCTTTCCACCTTTATCCACCTTTGTCATGGTAGGGAGAACACGTCAATGTAAGGGGGGGGGGGTCATCTAAGATAGCACAGGGGTTAAAGCCCTCCATTGTGGCTCTCTGGTAGAAGAACCGTACGTATCACTCCATGAGGCTCCTGACTATGGTAGCTATAATGCTCCAAGAATTCATCAATCTTTTGCAGTTTACCAACGTTGAACACTTTTTAAGCTCCATGTTCCCCAAAAAAATCAATCTACGGTCGGTAGGCACAATCAGAGAAGGTCTTCAATTTTAAGGTGGATTGTAAATCAGATTGTCTGTTTTTGAACAGATTTGAGGATTTTGAAGATCCAATCTGATAGAATTGCGTTTTTAACATTTTTTAGCATTTTTCTGATAATGGGGGGCACACAGATAAAGAAATTTAGGGTTATAATTAGGTTTCTGAGTATTTATTTATTCAAATCATTGGGAATCAGGAGCAGCCAAAAAATGCCCCTTCAAAAAAGCTTATAGTTGTTCCATATAAACGACAATCGGCGGGTCACAGTCTCCCTGCTCTGCTCCATTCTGATGCATCCACTGTCAGACAAACAGATCCATGAATGTCCTTTTTTTCCCTCGTCTGAGCTGGATCAAAACCGTACGGCTGGATAGCTCTGATGTTGATTGCTAGGTTGGGGTTTTGAGGGGCTGTAAGCTGAGAGAGAGTGTAAACAAAGGGATGATGGGAAGTGTTGGCAGGCTTACTCCATGCCAACGGTCCCACCCCCAATTCAGAGGTGAATTTCTGATGAACTCCTGCATAAACTGTGTCGTAGAAAACGACAGTTTTGGCTAAAAACAGCAGAGTCAGAATTAAAAGACCACCTTCAGAGGATCAGAGATGGACAAAAAAAATCAGCGCATCACTTAATACGCGCTGATTTTATTTTATTTTGTTAGATTTACTGGGATGCACCACAAGCCATAAAATAAACTGGCTTTATTTTTTATCATTAATGCTGACATTAGACTTTTTACTACAACATCTGCTGCTTTGAGATGATCCTATAAGTAAAAGAAGTTTATTCTTATAGACTGTAAGTCCATTTGCCACAATAAACACAAAACAAATCAAAGACTTAAGAATCAAATTAAAAATAAAAGCGTTCATGATACTACAAGTATAAAAACGATGACATAAAGTATCATAAAGACTAAAACTACAGCAGACTAAAAAATGTAAACGTTTAAAAAGGCGACCGTACCAAAACCTCCAAAAGGGGACTGGTATCTAAAAGTGCTGTACTTTACATCGGTGAGAGTTAAAATGATTTTGTTATTTCAAGACAATAAATAAAACCATAAATAAAATGTCTCAATAAAGCAAAGAGAGTATTAACTCCTGCACCAACAAACGATCTGCTTGTGCTGCACCACCGTGGCTGTTTGAATCAAATCTTAAGGCATCATTATGGGCTACCTGCAGCTTCCTCAAGCTGGATGGCCTGTAGTTGGTCCACAGGTGGGCAGGATCCACCGCTGTGCAGTAAGTTTTGAATCGAAGAATTTTAAGATTGTCAGAACATGAATAAAACCTGCGTGCAAGCAGGCATGGGCATTTCTTTATATAAACCGCTGTCTGTGGATTTCATCATCATCATCCGCAAGTTTATCATTGATGACATGTCCAAGATATTTCACTTTGTGCCAGATATCCTGTGACACAGGGTGTCTTTTATTTTGAAAGAAAGTCCTGTGAACCTCTGGCAAATAGGGTATTTCATATTTTTGAAAACAGGCTATTTTGTATTTATAATTTATTTTATGTTGAAAAACAATCATTATTTTATATTTATGATAGAGGTAACAAAAACATTAATACAAATATTTTCTAGAGGGTTATGTGAGACTTTGTGGCTCCTATGAGACACGGAGCTGAAGGTTGCAGAGCTCTGGTGTGGACTGTAACCCAGCTGTGAACGGAAATGACCGTTAGGATCAGGACGGAACTGGGTCTGCAGGAGTCTGCAGATGCTCCCGGAACCTCCTGGCTTTTGCATTCCTCCATACTTGCTGGGACAGATGAGCTGATGCCAAGCCTCCACTCCTGGTGCGCGTCTCCTCTGGAACATCTGAGCGCAAGTTTGTGTCCATGATCTGACGCATGGAAGAAGCCCGGAGGCGTGCACGCGCTGGGGTGACGCCGCGCAGAACCTGTCAGGAGGAAAACACTCACCGGGAGTACCGTGAAAGCGCCTCCCGCGTCAAGAAGGACGTCGGTGGGGCTGACAGCCGCAGCCGGAACGCTGCCTGAACACGGCGGTGGAATTCTAGAAATGTGTCCGGTCAGCACCGACAGACCGTGGAACGCTTCTCCCCGGACTCGGCGTTCTGCCGGGCCGCTGTCATGCGCCGAAACGCGGTAGAGATCCGTGCAGCGGGGCAGCAGGAGTCACGGTCACGGTGCTCCCGCGGTCCTCCTCCCTCCATGCCCGCGCAGCTCGGGTGAAAGCAGGTCAGCGGGAGAGGATGTTCCCGCAGCCGGAGCAGCAGCGCCCCCTGCTGGCGGTTCGCCGGCTGAGTTGCGAACAGCCTGTTTATCCGTCTGGCTTCATTGTTTCTTGTGTACCTCTTTAGGCGGCTGCTCAAGGCTAAGAGCCTTTGTTTGGCAGTGTCAAGTGCTTAAGGTATGGTCTTCCGGCTGTATCTCTTAGGTACTTTCTTTCTCATTGTACCTCTTTGAGCCTCTGTCAGCTTACTCACATCCCTCCGAGTATTGTTTTCTCCCATGGTTGCTCTTATATTCAAGCATCTGAAGGATCACTGCTGCTGAAGTGTAAACCAGTTTATTGGTTTCTGTGATTGTTGTGGTAGGAATTCCCATCAATGCTTCATTCACAGTTTCCAGAAGACTTTCAGGCGGTACATCACTTAACCGTTGTAGCTGGTGTCGGGGTTGCCTGGTGTTCATTCTAGACATGATCTGGTCTTTAAGGGTCAGTTGCTGCCTCGCTCAGCGTATCTGTGGTTGTTGGGGCTGTGTACCCAATCTCAGGGTGGGAGTGTGGTACAGCCTCCTCTCTGACCTGCTGTTCTGGCTCCCCCGTGGTGTTATTTTACAATTGGACTGTACCGCTTCAATCTCAAGTTGTGATAGGAGTTGCCATTTGTGGATATTAGAAGATTGGGCTACCAGTTGTTTGGCAGTTAGCCTCCATTCATTCAACATTCTCTGCATGTAACCCCTCTGGGTGGGATTACTTGAGTACTAACATTCTGACAGAATCTTGTTCTCACATCTAGTCCATTTCTGTCTTGTGTGGTCAGTGCTTTTGTGTGGAAGGACGGAGCTGGAAGAAGCCAGGATTAGGAGAAGGCTAACACGCGCTAACAACAACATTTAGCCTTTGATGAACACAAAGTCCATGCAGGAAATGCTGCAATCTGCATCTTGGCTACACGTAAATATGTGGGAATAACATCAGACTTTATTTAGTCGGGACACGACTGGAAACACAAATCCACGTGATTGTTTGAACGGTTTCTAAGGACTGAGCGAAATTTCTGCTTTGAAAAGCTCACACACCGCCCAAAAGCTGGTGTGTGAGCTTGTGGCCCGAGCTCTGCTCGGACACACAGTTCTCCTGAGTCTGGCAGCCGCAAATCCAGTGCGGCGGGTCGGAAATCTCCCCCCCGGAGCGCACACGTAACAAAGCACCACCGCCCTGTCTGCAAACACAAAGCTATAAGTCCGGCTGCTCTGCTCACAGACACGGTTCACTAGCGCCGGTCGGTCCTGTTTGAGCTCCAAAGCTTTTTCTGAAGCGCCGCCCCGCCTATGTGTGAAATTTTGATCCGAATGAGTCTGATCGGGGCAGACTATTCCGAACGGCGTGTTTACATGACACATTTTTCTTCCGATCAGGCATTCTTTCCGATTACTTTTGTCCATGTAAACGCAGCTATTGACTCAGACAGCATCAATCAGTGGAAGTCAGTGGAAATCAAAAAGCCTGCAGCAGGTTCCAAACCCTTTGAAGGACTGGCCAAGTCAACCCAGCAGGTTTAAGCTCTGCCTCCACTGGAGTCTCCAGCACAGAAGGGAACATGCACACAGCCCCGAAGGAGAGGGGGACTGAGGGATAGGGAAGAGATTTTAGCCTATCTACTCTACAGCTATGCTGTGTTTACCCAAAATCCTGTGTCGTGTTCTAGTACACAGTTTCTGCAGAGCAGCTGTAGTTTATCTGAAATTTAACTCTGGGTGGGACTAAAAGCATGGAAGTAAGCCTAATTCTTCCCATCATCCTTTTGTTTACACTCTCTCAGCTAGTTTACAGTCCCTCACAAGCTAACATTAGTGGTGCAACAAAAAATATGAGCAATATCGTAGCTATCCAGCCGTCCAGTTCTGATCAAGATTCCAGCCCAGACGAGGAAAACAAAGACGTTCATGGATCTGTTGGTCTGCAGGTGGATCCATCAGAATGGAGCAGAGCAGGGAACTTGTAGCCCACTCAGCGTATTCTCTGTGTCACAAATAAGATCATATTAAAACAGCATTTTTTTTTTTTTTTTTGTCTGCTCTGATTCACAACAATCTGAATAAAGAAATATGCAGACATACAATTTTTACCTCAATTTTCTTTATATATGTCCTCCATCATCAGAAAAACAACAAGGTAAAAACAGCAAAAACACAAATTTTACTGGAGTGGGTCTTTAAGTACAGTATTGTAATTTTGAATTTTAAATGAACATTACCCAGGAATGTTAAAGTCTCGTACGTAATTTAGCCAACCTGTGGGGTCCAGGTAGAATATGGTTGCCCCCCTCGCTCATGCCTCTTTCTATCCGGTGTAGGTGCAATATCCGTTCGGCCTACAACAACCGTTCGGGGTCCTTTGACTAGTGCTGACTTCACATAATGTGATTGGCTGTCCGTTGGTCCGATTACGTGTCAGATAGTGATTGGTCTGGACAAATTATGATACTACCATAGAAGAAGATATTATGAAGTCCATTGTAAACAAACAGAGCTCCAACATAGAGCAAGATCATATTCTAAATGTGCTTTTAAAACTGTTACGATTATTATTAAGTCCATTTGCAGCCGAACGGACTACGGTCCGAGCCCTTCTCCGGACCGAACACTATAACAAAGCAACTTACCCACCTGTGAACACAAAGCTACGAGACTCCAGCTGCTCTGATCAGAGACACGGTTCACTTGTGTGGAACAGCAGATCTTTTTACAAAGTGGGTTGTGGCAAAATCTCTCTATAAACATCACAAAGAATAATGTCAGACACAACTTATGAGGGAAAAGAACTTTAGGTTATAAAAGGAAACGTAAAATCAAAGAATATAGAGCCCGAACAGATCTCAACGCTTCATAGTTTGTCCAAGTGGGGCTACCGTAGTGTGACTCGAAGGACCCTGAAAAGGGGGGTATTCCAGGAAGCATGTTTAAACTAGCCTGACTTTAAGCCTGAACTCTGGCTGAAATCCGCCTGAACTTGCTTACTCTGGGTATGTCGGTTCCAAAAGACCGGATATGAGTCAGCGTAATTACGCTCGACGTGGTAACCCTGGGTTAATGCACGTGCACGGCAAGTACATAAAGACATTCTCAATGGATCGCCGGTTTCCGGAGTCACCATGGAAACGCGTGGAGAAAAAAAGAGAGTGCTATACTTCAGTGAGACGGAGTCGGAAATTTTAATGACGGCGTATGAAGATTATACGTCCATCAAAAAAGTAATACGGCTGCATCATCAAAAGAAAGAGTTTCTGCTTGTAGTAGAAGAACAGACAAAGTAAACGCAAGAGTTTCTGATCTTGTTTCCTTTTTCCTTGTGACGCATATATATATATAACTTATCCAATTTTGCCACCTTAAATGAATTACTTCAATTGGTAACAAGTAATTGAGATAAATTTATTCAACCTAATTTCTTACATCTATAAAACTCAGTAATTGTTTATACAACTCAAATTTACATATTTATTTAATTAAATGTCATATTACTCCAATTCAAGTAATTTTCTTTCCATCTTAATGAATTACAATTTTTGAACTTGTGTCTAAATTTGAGCCGGCAGATAAAGGATGTCTCAATATGCAATCACGTGTATTCATTCACCTAAGACTTTTCCAACCTTGTTATTACACTAAAAGACTATAGGGGTGCTGTATAAACTCATCATCCTCTCCTTCCCTCCCTCTCACTCATGGTGCAAAAGCTTAAGCAAAGTAGGACAAAATAACTCAGCAAAACATGGCAAAACACAGTAAAACAGCCAAACAACTAAACACATTTGGTCAAAAACCCACACTTAAACCCAAATCCGTCCTGACAGGCAAAGGGAATGGTATCCTACAATCCCTTGCGGTGCTGCTCTAACAGAACCACCAAAGTTACACCTACTTAATTGAATTCATTTGAATGAAAGTAAAATAACTGTCTAACTACGTGTTATTTTTAAGACTACTTAACTAAAAACCATTGATTTATCTTAACTAAAGCAAATAATTAAGTTAGATTAATGTAAAAAGTTTATCTTTCCAACATCCATTCGTGGTCTTATCACCCTCTCACGGTGGAAAAAGTACTGAGCTTCTTCGTCCATTAAATCATCTTCAAATGGACATGCCATGCTGCTTCACCTCTCTGAAAACAAACTAACCTTCAACTAAACCTGCTCCAGACCAGGTTATGTTCAGAGCATGAGTTGCAATGGGAACTAAGCATACCCTGAAACATACCTCTGTTTTGGGAACCAAAAGCGGTGGTTGTACACTTCTTTAGCCTCAAACTTACCGTGGTAATTAGCATAACCTGCTTTCTGGAATACCCCCCGGTAGTTGAAGGCTGAACGGTTATTGGACTTATACCGGCCTTGGTTGAAGTAAACATTTGGATTTGAAGTGGAGCCACGTGGGTTTTGTTCAGTCATAAATCAACTGTAATGTTTTTTTGTTTGTTTTCCTTCATGTTATTTATTGTTGAGTGTATCTAAATGTTGGTAAGACAGAGTGAATAGCTTGACAGGAAAAAAAAAAACACCAAAGACCCCAGCTGGTTCTTCGCATTAACACAAGTTACATTTGTTTTAGTATGATATTTATGTGTAAATGTAATATTCATAGAAATAAATGGAAAAACAGTGTTACAGATTCAAATAACAGCTTTTTTTCATGGTTTTTCCAAAGCAAAGGAGGTTTTTAAATATTCATGAGGAATGCTGGGGGGTATTCCAGGAAGCATGTTTAAACTAGCCTGACTTTAAGCCTGAACTCTGGCTGAAATCCGCCTGAACTTGCTTACTCTGGGTATGTCGGTTCCAAAAGACCGGATATGAGTCAGCGTAATTACGCTCGACGTGGTAACCCTGGGTTAATGCACGTGCACGGCAAGTACATAAAGACATTCTCAATGGATCGCCGGTTTCCGGAGTCACCATGGAAACGCGTGGAGAAAAAAAGAGAGTGCTATACTTCAGTGAGACGGAGTCGGAATTTTTAATGACGGCGTATGAAGATTATACGTCCATCAAAAAAGTAATACGGCTGCATCATCAAAAGAAAGAGTTTCTGCTTGTAGTAGAAGAACAGACAAAGTAAACGCAAGAGTTTCTGATCTTGTTTCCATTTTCCTTGTGACGCATATATATATATAACTTATCCAATTTTGCCACCTTAAATGAATTACTTCAATTGGTAACAAGTAATTGAGATAAATTTATTCAACCTAATTTCTTACATCTATAAAACTCAGTAATTGTTTATACAACTCAAATTTACATATTTATTTAATTAAATGTCATATTACTCCAATTCAAGTAATTTTCTTTCCATCTTAATGAATTACAATTTTTGAACTTGTGTCTAAATTTGAGCCGGCAGATAAAGGATGTCTCAATATGCAATCACGTGTATTCATTCACCTAAGACTTTTCCAACCTTGTTATTACACTAAAAGACTATAGGGGTGCTGTATAAACTCATCATCCTCTCCTTCCCTCCCTCTCACTCATGGTGCAAAAGCTTAAGCAAAGTAGGACAAAATAACTCAGCAAAACATGGCAAAACACAGTAAAACAGCCAAACAACTAAACACATTTGGTCAAAAACCCACACTTAAACCCAAATCCGTCCTGACAGGCAAAGGGAATGGTATCCTACAATCCCTTGCGGTGCTGCTCTAACAGAACCACCAAAGTTACACCTACTTAATTGAATTCATTTGAATGAAAGTAAAATAACTGTCTAACTACGTGTTATTTTTAAGACTACTTAACTAAAAACCATTGATTTATCTTAACTAAAGCAAATAATTAAGTTAGATTAATGTAAAAAGTTTATCTTTCCAACATCCATTCGTGGTCTTATCACCCTCTCACGGTGGAAAAAGTACTGAGCTTCTTCGTCCATTAAATCATCTTCAAATGGACATGCCATGCTGCTTCACCTCTCTGAAAACAAACTAACCTTCAACTAAACCTGCTCCAGACCAGGTTATGTTCAGAGCATGAGTTGCAATGGGAACTAAGCATACCCTGAAACATACCTCTGTTTTGGGAACCAAAAGCGGTGGTTGTACACTTCTTTAGCCTCAAACTTACCGTGGTAATTAGCATAACCTGCTTTCTGGAATACCCCCCGGTAGTTGAAGGCTGAACGGTTATTGGACTTATACCGGCCTTGGTTGAAGTAAACATTTGGATTTGAAGTGGAGCCACGTGGGTTTTGTTCAGTCATAAATCAACTGTAATGTTTTTTTGTTTGTTTTCCTTCATGTTATTTATTGTTGAGTGTATCTAAATGTTGGTAAGACAGAGTGAATAGCTTGACAGGAAAAAAAAAAACACCAAAGACCCCAGCTGGTTCTTCGCATTAACACAAGTTACATTTGTTTTAGTATGATATTTATGTGTAAATGTAATATTCATAGAAATAAATGGAAAAACAGTGTTACAGATTCAAATAACAGCTTTTTTTCATGGTTTTTCCAAAGCAAAGGAGGTTTTTAAATATTCATGAGGAATGCTGGGGGGTATTCCAGGAAGCATGTTTAAACTAGCCTGACTTTAAGCCTGAACTCTGGCTGAAATCCGCCTGAACTTGCTTACTCTGGGTATGTCGGTTCCAAAAGACCGGATATGAGTCAGCGTAATTACGCTCGACGTGGTAACCCTGGGTTAATGCACGTGCACGGCAAGTACATAAAGACATTCTCAATGGATCGCCGGTTTCCGGAGTCACCATGGAAACGCGTGGAGAAAAAAAGAGAGTGCTATACTTCAGTGAGACGGAGTCGGAAATTTTAATGACGGCGTATGAAGATTATACGTCCATCAAAAAAGTAATACGGCTGCATCATCAAAAGAAAGAGTTTCTGCTTGTAGTAGAAGAACAGACAAAGTAAACGCAAGAGTTTCTGATCTTGTTTCCATTTTCCTTGTGACGCATATATATATATAACTTATCCAATTTTGCCACCTTAAATGAATTACTTCAATTGGTAACAAGTAATTGAGATAAATTTATTCAACCTAATTTCTTACATCTATAAAACTCAGTAATTGTTTATACAACTCAAATTTACATATTTATTTAATTAAATGTCATATTACTCCAATTCAAGTAATTTTCTTTCCATCTTAATGAATTACAATTTTTGAACTTGTGTCTAAATTTGAGCCGGCAGATAAAGGATGTCTCAATATGCAATCACGTGTATTCATTCACCTAAGACTTTTCCAACCTTGTTATTACACTAAAAGACTATAGGGGTGCTGTATAAACTCATCATCCTCTCCTTCCCTCCCTCTCACTCATGGTGCAAAAGCTTAAGCAAAGTAGGACAAAATAACTCAGCAAAACATGGCAAAACACAGTAAAACAGCCAAACAACTAAACACATTTGGTCAAAAACCCACACTTAAACCCAAATCCGTCCTGACAGGCAAAGGGAATGGTATCCTACAATCCCTTGCGGTGCTGCTCTAACAGAACCACCAAAGTTACACCTACTTAATTGAATTCATTTGAATGAAAGTAAAATAACTGTCTAACTACGTGTTATTTTTAAGACTACTTAACTAAAAACCATTGATTTATCTTAACTAAAGCAAATAATTAAGTTAGATTAATGTAAAAAGTTTATCTTTCCAACATCCATTCGTGGTCTTATCACCCTCTCACGGTGGAAAAAGTACTGAGCTTCTTCGTCCATTAAATCATCTTCAAATGGACATGCCATGCTGCTTCACCTCTCTGAAAACAAACTAACCTTCAACTAAACCTGCTCCAGACCAGGTTATGTTCAGAGCATGAGTTGCAATGGGAACTAAGCATACCCTGAAACATACCTCTGTTTTGGGAACCAAAAGCGGTGGTTGTACACTTCTTTAGCCTCAAACTTACCGTGGTAATTAGCATAACCTGCTTTCTGGAATACCCCCCGGTAGTTGAAGGCTGAACGGTTATTGGACTTATACCGGCCTTGGTTGAAGTAAACATTTGGATTTGAAGTGGAGCCACGTGGGTTTTGTTCAGTCATAAATCAACTGTAATGTTTTTTTGTTTGTTTTCCTTCATGTTATTTATTGTTGAGTGTATCTAAATGTTGGTAAGACAGAGTGAATAGCTTGACAGGAAAAAAAAAAACACCAAAGACCCCAGCTGGTTCTTCGCATTAACACAAGTTACATTTGTTTTAGTATGATATTTATGTGTAAATGTAATATTCATAGAAATAAATGGAAAAACAGTGTTACAGATTCAAATAACAGCTTTTTTTCATGGTTTTTCCAAAGCAAAGGAGGTTTTTAAATATTCATGAGGAATGCTGGGGGGTATTCCAGGAAGCATGTTTAAACTAGCCTGACTTTAAGCCTGAACTCTGGCTGAAATCCGCCTGAACTTGCTTACTCTGGGTATGTCGGTTCCAAAAGACCGGATATGAGTCAGCGTAATTACGCTCGACGTGGTAACCCTGGGTTAATGCACGTGCACGGCAAGTACATAAAGACATTCTCAATGGATCGCCGGTTTCCGGAGTCACCATGGAAACGCGTGGAGAAAAAAAGAGAGTGCTATACTTCAGTGAGACGGAGTCTGAAATTTTAATGACGGCGTATGAAGATTATACGTCCATCAAAAAAGTAATACGGCTGCATCATCAAAAGAAAGAGTTTCTGCTTGTAGTAGAAGAACAGACAAAGTAAACGCAAGAGTTTCTGATCTTGTTTCCATTTTCCTTGTGACGCATATATATATATAACTTATCCAATTTTGCCACCTTAAATGAATTACTTCAATTGGTAACAAGTAATTGAGATAAATTTATTCAACCTAATTTCTTACATCTATAAAACTCAGTAATTGTTTATACAACTCAAATTTACATATTTATTTAATTAAATGTCATATTACTCCAATTCAAGTAATTTTCTTTCCATCTTAATGAATTACAATTTTTGAACTTGTGTCTAAATTTGAGCCGGCAGATAAAGGATGTCTCAATATGCAATCACGTGTATTCATTCACCTAAGACTTTTCCAACCTTGTTATTACACTAAAAGACTATAGGGGTGCTGTATAAACTCATCATCCTCTCCTTCCCTCCCTCTCACTCATGGTGCAAAAGCTTAAGCAAAGTAGGACAAAATAACTCAGCAAAACATGGCAAAACACAGTAAAACAGCCAAACAACTAAACACATTTGGTCAAAAACCCACACTTAAACCCAAATCCGTCCTGACAGGCAAAGGGAATGGTATCCTACAATCCCTTGCGGTGCTGCTCTAACAGAACCACCAAAGTTACACCTACTTAATTGAATTCATTTGAATGAAAGTAAAATAACTGTCTAACTACGTGTTATTTTTAAGACTACTTAACTAAAAACCATTGATTTATCTTAACTAAAGCAAATAATTAAGTTAGATTAATGTAAAAAGTTTATCTTTCCAACATCCATTCGTGGTCTTATCACCCTCTCACGGTGGAAAAAGTACTGAGCTTCTTCGTCCATTAAATCATCTTCAAATGGACATGCCATGCTGCTTCACCTCTCTGAAAACAAACTAACCTTCAACTAAACCTGCTCCAGACCAGGTTATGTTCAGAGCATGAGTTGCAATGGGAACTAAGCATACCCTGAAACATACCTCTGTTTTGGGAACCAAAAGTGTACACTTCTTTAGCCTCAAACTTACCGTGGTAATTAGCATAACCTGCTTTCTGGAATACCCCCCGGTAGTTGAAGGCTGAACGGTTATTGGACTTATACCGGCCTTGGTTGAAGTAAACATTTGGATTTGAAGTGGAGCCACGTGGGTTTTGTTCAGTCATAAATCAACTGTAATGTTTTTTTGTTTGTTTTCCTTCATGTTATTTATTGTTGAGTGTATCTAAATGTTGGTAAGACAGAGTGAATAGCTTGACAGGAAAAAAAAAAACACCAAAGACCCCAGCTGGTTCTTCGCATTAACACAAGTTACATTTGTTTTAGTATGATATTTATGTGTAAATGTAATATTCATAGAAATAAATGGAAAAACAGTGTTACAGATTCAAATAACAGCTTTTTTTCATGGTTTTTCCAAAGCAAAGGAGGTTTTTAAATATTCATGAGGAATGCTGGGGGGTATTCCAGGAAGCATGTTTAAACTAGCCTGACTTTAAGCCTGAACTCTGGCTGAAATCCGCCTGAACTTGCTTACTCTGGGTATGTCGGTTCCAAAAGACCGGATATGAGTTAGCGTAATTACGTTCGACTTGGTAACCCTGGGTTAATGCACCTGCATGTCAAGTACATAAAGACATTCTCAATGGATCGCCGATTTCTGGCGTCACCATGGAAACGCGTGGAAAAAAAGAAAGCGCTTCAGTGAAACGGAGTCTGAGGTTTTAATGACGGCGTATGAAGATTATACGTCCATCAAAAAAGTAATATGGCTGCATCATCAGAAGAAAGAGTTTCTGCTTGTAGTAGAGGAACAGACAAAGTAAACGCAAGAGTTTCTGATCTTATTTCCATTTTCCTTGTGACGCATGTATATATATATATATAACTTATCCAATTTTGCCACCTTAAATGAATTACTTCTATTGGTAACAAATAATTGAGTAAAATTTAATAAACCTAATTTCTTACGTCTATAAAACTCAATAATTGATAATACAACTCAAATTTATGTATTTATCTAACTAAATGTCATATTACTCCAATTCAATTAATGTTTTTTTCCATCTTAATTAATTATATTTCTTGATCTCTCATATGTCTAAGTATGAGCAGGCAGATATGCTCATTTTTATTACAATAAAAAGGACGGGAGAAAAATGCTCATTAAGCACAAATTCATTAAAGTATTTTCCATCATTTTCATTAGAATAAGTACCTGTAGGGGTGCTATTTGAACTCATCATCCTCTCCTTCACTTTTACTCATGGTGCAGAGACATAAGCACAGTAGGACTAAACAACTCAGCAAAACATTGCACAACACAGTAAAACAGCTAAACAACTAAACACATTGGTCACAAAGCCACACTTAAACCAAAATCCGTCCAGTCAGTCAAAGGAAATGGTATCCCACAATCCTTTGCGGTGCCGATCTAACAGCAGGACCAACTTTACACCTACTTAATTGAATTAATTTGAATGAAAGTAAAATAACTGTCTGAAAAGTATGTTATGTTCAGAGCATTAGTTGCTATGGCAACTTGACCTACCCTGAAACATACCTCCATTTCTGGAACCGACTTCCTTAGCCTCAAACTTACCGTGGGAGCTAGCATAACCTGCTTTCTGGAATACCCCCCTGATCTCTGGAACACAAATGATCTAAAACTGTAGATTAAACTATAACCAAAAAAAGTTGAAGATGAGCCCAGCTGTGTTTTTACTCGTCATGTTGGTTGTGTGGGCAGAGAAAAGTCTAATCACATAGCAGCTCTTTCCTCAACAACACAAGGAAAACAAACTCCGCTTCTCTTCCAACAGCAGATGTTTGTGTTCCCTGGGGTGGGCGTGGTCTCAGCGCCAGCGAGCGTTCGCGCAAACAAACGTCATTGTTCACCCACGCGGCGCGCGCGCGCTGTCACAGCGGCGGCTGCAGGTTTCCCACCGGCCGCCAGGTGACCTCGTGCGCAGCTCTGTCTATGGTGTGCACGGGACCCCCGCCGCTGTCCTGTGAGCGCGCGCACGTGTGTCTTTCACGCCCCTCCGTGAGCAGCAGTAGGGTGGAACCGTCAAAGGAGACGCTCGCGGATGACCGGGAATGATCGGAAATGTCCCCCGCCGGCGGACTGGACCGCAACCCGACCGTGAGGGGAGCCGCTCTCCGCCGCTGAGGTACGCTCCCCGCACGTGTGGCCGCGTGTGTCTGCCGATGCGTGAAGGATGCGGATGTGGAAGGAGATCATTTGGAATGTCTTTAACCTTCGCCTTGCGCGCGTGCGTGAGCGCACATCCTCTCGGCAGACACTAGGAGTGTTCACCCGATCATCTCTTCACAGATCTCAGTAAACGTCTTCAGACTAGATCAGAGGGAGAACTGCCTTCAGAACCTCTGAGTTTCTGGTCCAGTAGTAGACCTGGACCGCCGGGGCTTGACGGGTCTGAGGCTCTATGAGAGCCATGGATCTGTGATTAGAGCATTCACCAGCCATTCCTCCAGGAAACAAACAGGTCTGATGGTTCTGTTGGACCGGGTTTGTCAGCTGTGGGCTCCTGTGCCTCCACAGAAACCTGACCATGGCGTCAGGAGCTGCAGTCATGTTTTTGTTCTTCAGCCTCTGGCGCTCCTTTTCCTGGATGGGTGTAATCCCTCATTAATCTGCCCTTGCCTGCATGTCTTTGTCGGGGTCTAATCCCTCTCTGATTAAAACCCCCCATCACCACATCCTTCATTAGTTGATTAGTTGACTTGCACATCTCCAGACTACAACGAGGCAGATCGGAGCATGTGGCTCACTGCTGGATGGACGTCTGCTGGCCGCATGCTCACTGATTGATGTAGAACAATTCTTTTTTTCTGAGGTTCTGAGCATGTTTGGGTCCAATCTGTGTTTTAGCTTTCAATCCAAAGAGTGTTTGGTTTTTACCCAGGCTCCAGGTTCTATCAGGCCCGAGATGTTCTGCCAGAAACACCACAAGACCACAGGATTTTCCTCTTCAGCCACGGCTGTGGTCGTCTCTGTGGAGTCGAGCAGCATGAAGTGCAGCCTCCTCTATGTCTTTTCCACCCCAGCTTTGGGGCCTCATTTATAAACGTTGCGTACGCACAAAAGAAGGCGTACGCCACTCTCTACGCAATAGTTGAGATTTATAAAAAGCAAACTTGACGGGAAAATGTGCGGTCCTTCACGCAAGCTCTGACCCAGGCGTACGCACATAAACAGGTGAAATGAGAAACGGCGACACCGTCGGCAGATGGAAGAAACACGTGAAAGTGAAAATGACAATACTGCCTCTCATAAATAACATGAAGACTTCACAAAGCAAGTCTTACAATTAACAGCCTACATGAACACCCGTTTGATCGATCAGCAGTGAAACAAACAAAATAAATCAAACGAAAATTACAACAGAAACTTAAATGAACACATATTTGCAAAAAGAAAAGTGAAATATGTTCTGCAATATTGGCATGTAGTGCAATTCATCCTCCTAAATAATATAGTTAACAGAACGAAATAATGTACAAAACTGATATTCTCGTCAATGTGTCCGTCTGGTGGAGCAGATATAGTCAAAGTCAGCTTTATTGTCAAATATGCTGCATCCGTAAGACATACAGCACAGATGAAATTGCTTTCCTCCCACCCCACAGTGCAAGCAGCATGTACAATAATAAATAAACGACTTACGACTTAAAATACATTCTTTTAAAAACAATAAATCCTTGAAACCCAAAAAGGTAAAGTAAAAAAAAAAGCCAAAAAACACTGAAGGTAGGGGAGAGAGGAGCCGCTGCGTGTGCACGCGCCGCCAGATGCGTGCGAATCAGACAGACGGACGGACGTATTAATTGTCCACTGGGGAAAGTTGTTTTCATATTAAAACATTTCTTCATAAGCTACGGAATTATGGTATTCATGCATATGCCTTTAGTATGTTTTATTTTTGATAAAACAATGTATGACGTATGTCTCAACCATTCAGAAAGCAACAAGAAATTACATTTGCGCCGAACAATTTCCCATTTCCACGTCGATTATTACCGACATCTGTAGCTTGTCAGATGTAATTAAATGGAGGGAAATAAAATGCCCCATCACAATGCGTAATGACGCGCAATAGCTGATGTTGTGCTCTTGGAAAATGTGGCAAAAGAAAGAATTCGGAGTGAACGCATTTTTAGACAGTAAGAAGACATGCTGGCAAACGAGGACGAGTGTCTTATGAGCCGGTTCCGACTTCTTCGAGCCGTCCCTTTGGACCTCTGCGGGCTTTTGGGGGGGGTGTCACCCGGTGAATCTGGCGCGTCGGTGTCTCCCTCCGCCTCAGTCACCACTCCCCTTAAGGGATTCCCCAATTATTGCCGCCAGTCTCTCAAGAGGGGTCAGCTCCGGTGTGTCCCCCCCCCCCCCCCCCCCCCCCCCCCGTGGCAGACACACTCTGCCGATGCAGCGCCAGACGCTTTTTTGCCGCGACTTTGATGTCCGACCATTTCTTTTTTACTTCGGCCACGGTCCGAGGTTGTTAGGCTACAGCATTTTCACGTGCCTTTTTGGCATTAGTAATGCCCACACTTTGCCCTCCAGACAACACTTTTCTCCTCTTTTCCACCTCGTCAACTATAACTTCTACTTCACGTTGAGTGAAGATACGTCTTTTTGATTTCCTCTCGGTGTGTGCCATGGTTTCGCAATCAATGAATATTCATTTGTGGGCGTTTCACGGACTATTTATGGGCAACTATGGGCGTGTCATGAAGCCGCAAATGCTGCGCAGCATTTAGAATTGGTTGTGATTTATAAAAGGAAAGATGCGTAGGATGTGCGTGCGCACGGTTTAATAAATCCGAATATTTCTGTGCGTACGCACGTCCTACTTCTGACGCAAATCCTACGCAAAGCTTTATAAATGAGGCCCTTGGTGTTTTCAGTCCAGATGAGGTTCTGGGAGACAGAGCGACCCAAGAAGAGTTGACCCTCTCCCCCCTTTATCGCAGAAGACGTTCCTTCTGCACTGGGGGGGCAGCACAGGAGGGCAGTCAGTGTGCAGGGGCCTCATTTATAAAACTTTGCGTAGGATTTGCGTCAGAAGTGGCGTACGGATGAAACATAGGACGTGCGTACGCACACAAATATTCGGAGTTATAAAACCGTGCGCACGCACATCCTACGCATCTTTCCCTTTATAAATCACAACCGATTCTAAATGCAGCGCAGCTTTTGCGGCTACATGACACGCCCATAGTTGCCCATAAATAGTCCGTGAAACGCCCACAAATTAATATTCATGGCTTGCTAAATCATGGCAAACACAGAGGGGAAATCAAAAAACGTAACTTCACTCAATGTGAAGTAGAAGTTATCGTTGGCGAGATGGAAAAGAGGAGAAAAGTGTTGTTTGGAGGGCACAGTGTGAGCATCACTAATGCCAAAAAGGCACGTGAGTGGCAGACGGTGGCAGACGCCGTAAATGCTGCAGCCTCACAACCTCGGACCGTGGTTAAATAAAAAAGAAATGAAAGAAATGATCGGACATCAAAGTCGAGGCAAAAAAAACGTCTAGCGCTGCATCGGCAGAGTGTGTCCGCCACGTGGGGGGGTGGGGGTGGGGGGACCGGAGCTGACCCCCCTTGATGAGAAACTGACCGCTATTATTGGGGAGTCCCTATTAAGTCCCCCTTATCGGCGTCTTCCTCCGCCTCAGTCACCTGACTGAGACGGAGGGGACGCCGACGCGCCAGGGTCAGGCTGACACAGGTAAGAGAAATAATTCAAATGAATGCAGTCAAGTCCCATGTATGCAGGCTACACAATTACAGATTATTAATATAGAACAATTTTATTTTAGTTGCTGGGTGTTCCAGCGGGGCCAGTGGTTACGATGCTGCAGCTGAGCAGCCGTCTGGACCCAGCGTCTCCACGGCACGCGGCTCTCAACCCTCAAGCAGTGGACGCGTCCTCACCGATGCAGTCCTTGAAATGCAGAGGGAAGTCAGTAGTTCAATCAGAGAGGTGGCCAAGGAGTTGGGCGAAATCAAGATCGCCCTGACTGAAATAAACTGCACGATGAGGGAATTCTTAAATAAATAATATTTTCCACACCTCTTTTTCTTTACAAGCGACGCATCACTTCCAAACGCTGGCGCACAGCAGCAGCAAATGGCTCAAATGCGTGGGGATGGGGTTCAGGGTCGGGGCCAACACAGCAATCAGCGCCAGGGGGTAGAGGCACGTTTTTAAGCTGTGCCACATTGTGTAGCACAGCACATCCCAGCACGATGTGGCACACACTGTCACTTTCACGTGTTTCTTCCATCTGCCGACGGTGTCGCCGTTTCTCATTTCACCCGTTTTGTGCGTACGCCTGGGTCAGAGCTTGCGTGGAGGACCGCACATTTTCCCGTCAAGTTTGCTTTTTATAAATCTCAACTATTGCGTAGAGAGTGGCGTACGCCTTCTTTTGTGCGTACGCAACGTTTATAAATGAGGCCCCAGGTGTTTTTACAGCTTCTGGTCTGTTGGTGGAAGTCTTTAGACCAGGTCATGAGCTGCGTTTCCATGGACAAAAGTATTTGGAATGAACGCCTGATCTGAACAAAAATGCGTCATGTAAACACGATCAGACTCATTCGGATCAAAATGTCTTTCCGATTGAGATAGGTGGGTTATTCCGATTGTTGATCCGATCGTGGTGCATAGAAACAGTTTATTCCGATTTTGGGTCATTACTGCGCTGGTTTTACGTCACGCCTAGACGGTGTAGCGCTCCAGAGAAGACTTTGAAGTGCAAACAGGACCGGCCCCTGCTCCACCCGTGCGTGGCATAAGCAGTGCAGCCGGACTCGTAGCTTCGTGTTTGTGGTGTTTTGTTACGGTGTGCACTCAGGAGGCTTTGGCCCGGCCGCTCTGCGTGAGCGAGCAAAAACCGTGTCTCTCGAGAGGACCGTGTCTCTGAGCAGAGGAGGTGAGGTTTGTGAGCTAACGGAGGCGGCTTTTCAAAGCAGAAATGCCACGCAGTCCTGAGAAACTGTGTAAACAATCACGTGAATTCATGTTTCCAATCGTGTCCAGAAAAAAATAAATGCCGATGTTATTCCCACATATTTACGTTCAGTCAAGATGCAGATGGCAACATTGCCCGCATGGATTTTAACTGCAACCACGGCTAAATGTTGTCGTTGGCACATGTTAGCCTAACTCTAATCCTTCTTCCGTCTCCGTTCTTCCACAAAAAAAAAACATGGATTAAAAAAAAAAGAGCGAACAAGCAGTTATTAATAATCATAATATGCCGCAGCTTGTTTGTACGGAACTCAATATTTCTTCTTCTACGGTGCTTTCCGGTATTTTAGAGAGTTCTGTGCGTGTCCAAATGATTTGTTCTGACTGGCGTATGTATACGTTTGTTATAATGGGATAAAGCTTATCTGGGACCATGTACGCAGTTCAATTCTGATCCGATCTTTGATCCGATCAAAAGGATTTTCCACATGTAACTGCGGCTAATGATTGTTAAAAGGGACCGGACTAAGTGACTCCTCCCACCTGGCATTCAAAACAGGAAGTACCTGCTGGCTCCAAAAAGCCAAAATTCCAAAGACTTCTATAGAGATAAGAAGCTGTTTCTCAGTCATTCTATGGGTCAGAAGAACCATTCTGGATCTGGTACCTTTTTCAACATCTTCTTGATAATCGTCTTTTCTCCCCGTTATTTTAAGCAAGTTATTCAAGTTGTACAGACGCCTGAATAAAAGTCTGTGGTTCACGTTGGCCCCCGCGTACGACGTTCAGAGTGTTTTTTTTTTACAGAATTTCCCAAGCCCACTGTCAAATGGTAGGGGTGTGGCCTTCCAACATGCTCACTCCTGATTGGCTCAGACCAATTTGCACCAATCCAGCTTATTTGGTTGGAAGTGAGACACTTTCTTTGGGTGACATCACACTCTCTCAGTCCAGCTCTCATACAGTCAAGGGTCCAGCCACAGATGAATGAGGGGGACAACCAGGTGGAGCATTCATTACTGGGGGTGCACTGCGATGTAGTGGTTAGCCCTCTCACCTAATAGCAAAAAGGCTCTGGTTAACACCTGGCATCCATGGAAATGGATGGATCGTATCAATTCACCAGAAAACCTGCAATCTTTCTCCAAAGCCCTAATATGATGTAGACGTTCTGGTGCTTGATTGTAGAAGTCAACCTGCTCAGTGTTTCTGGCAGCAGAACCTGGTCTGACCTGCAGGTGATCTCAGAGCAGACGAAATCTGTGAAAGTCAGGACTGCAATGAGGAGAAGACAGCAGGACACTCACTGCTGCATGAGCTGAGAAAGACAGAACGTGTTCCTTTGAAGAGTCCGTCTTTATTCTCAACACACTCCAGGAATACATTAAACCAGTTTTCCAATTCAACGTGACTTCGTTCCTGTCCTGAGCTCAGAACAGGAACAGAAGAAGTGATATCTGTCTTGACAGCATGGTCTCTAACAAAGGAGTCCTCCGTGGGATGCGTGTCAGAAACCAGCGGGTGCATCCCTCACTTCCTGTGGAAGAAACCTTCTCTGGGATGGGCGTGGTGGAATTTAATGGCCTGCTTCAGTTCTCTCTGCCTGACAGGAGAGTATGATGTGATGAATCTGTCTTTCAGCAGCCTGCAGCATCAGCACTACATCAAAGGGGGCATAAAACGCCTGTAAGGAGGCCTTCATGCATCATCAACCCCGCGTGGTCGAAAACAACATCTGCACCCGCATGCAGCCTCCGGAAGCCAGCAGAGATGCTGGTGTGAATTCCATCCATCCAGCATTAGATCACAGGCACCTTCTGTCCCAGCTGTCTACAGGTTAAATAGAAAAAGGCTGCCTTCATCCAGAACAGGTTGTCAGACTTGAATCCCATCCAGGTTTGTGTGTGGATGGCAGCCTCTTGTTTGCACTGAAGCAAATAACCATGGAGCTCCACACAAACAAGCTCGATATTATCTGAGGATGAACTCCTCCAGCTCTAGATTTGGGGTTTTGATTTTTGTGCCAAAAAGACCTGTGCCTTTAGCGGCGGTTCTCACAGACCGCCGCTAAAGGCACAGGTCTTTTTGGGTTGGAGGCATCAGCCCTGCAGAGCGTCCCCCAGTCAGACGGAAGAGTGTGAGGTGAGAGTGTGTGGATGCCTTTGTCGATGTGTAGGAAGCTGTTTAGAGGCCCCACACACACACACACACACACACACTCGCCGTGCCTTCCTGCAGCAGCCCTCGCTGGTTTCAGGAAGCAGCACTGGCTTTTCTGAGGAACTCAGATAAGCGCACAATGTGTTTGTGTGTGTGTACAATCAGAACAGCATCTGTACTCAGCTGCTGCTATTGACTCACAGCACTGCAGGCACACACACACACACACACACACAGAAGAGCAGGAAAGAAGCTTCGCTTTGTGCTCTGGATTTACTGAGTCTGAAAGTGTCTCTTTGCCCGGTTTGTGGTGATGTTGCTGCCGGCTTTGGGGGCTTACTGGCAAAGTGGGCAGCCCGGTAGCAGCGAACAGTGGGAGGTGTCTGAGGAAGGAGGTTTTCCAGTCAAACATGAAGTCGAGTTGACTGCATCTCCCAGCATGCTTTGGAGCCTGTCAGGCATTTTATCCGACACTAGGTGAGTCAGGAACATTGACGTGAGTGTGACCTCCTCACCCATAGAAAATAGTTTACTTCTGGCTCCAATCAAATAAAGGTAATTCAGTCGCCTTTTTCTCGCCACCGCCACTTTGGAGCAAGACGACATCAGTGAGCAGTGATTGGTCCGAGTCGGTCTGAATCAACCAATCTTTGGCAACCACTCGTGCCAATCAGTATTGAGCTTGTTGGAAGGCCACGCCCCCCAACCATTTATCTGTCTATAAATCATTTTATTGAGGCATCTGATTAGTCAGTTTATAACTTGAACTACAGAAAAAATGTAATAAAAACATGATTGGAATAATCAAGCAGATGTTAAAAAAGGTCAGAGTAACCATTCTTGATTTAGTCAAAGTTAGCGAGTACTTCCTGTTTGGAAACGGCGGGGGGAGGGGTTACTGAGTCCAGATCTCATATACAGTCAATGGTCAGGAAACAAACAGGATGGGGTTTTTCCTGAATTTCCTCACTACTCATTGCACCATATAGGCAACTCGACATTTTTTAGGGTGTCCAAATCTTCAATTCTAGAAATCCATAGTGTTGGAAATTTCCCAGACGTCTCTGCAAAAAACCAATGTGCAAGTATGTCGAAAAAAATAGACCTCAATGCATTGCATTTTCACAACTCATCCAAGTTTTTTATCTTCAGAAAACACTAGATTCATTAATAGTCTTTACAAATGTTTAATATTTCAGGTTTTTGCTTCAGCAAATGGGCGATTGTGTAAAACAACAAGCGCATTGGATAGAAACGCACTGTATCGACTTTCAGCGGTTAGTGAGTAGATTTGGACAAAGTCTGAGTGATCGTACTTCTCAAGATTGAACTTTTGGGGCTTTCTTTAGAAATAGGTATCAACAATATTGAAGAAGTCTTGATAGTAACTGTCTGCTGTGGAACTGTCTTTGTTCAGAGGAACGTGGGGAACTCCTGCAGTTTAAGCAGGCATCTGTCTGCATGCATTCACAAAAGACACAATAGGAAAAGCAAGTTTGGCGGTAACTGGGTCGGCCATCTGTGTCTTTGCTCCAATGAACCAGACGCTTCTCCTGCTTGGGGGGGTTTGCTGTAGTTCAAGTCCTGTTCGGGTTGGAGGATGGACGTGCAGCGTTGCACTCTGGGGTTTTGATTCCATCCTAAAACCAGACAAACAAACTGCAGAAAAAACCTGACACTGAAGGGTTTCGGGTCAGATGAAGCTACTAATGACAGATGGTGTGTGTGTGTGTGTGGGGGGGTGAGTGTGTGTCACATTGATGCTGACTCATGTTTCCTTGCTGCAGGATGATGGCAGCCACTCTTCATTTCCCACAATTCTCTTAAGAGTTTTGCAAGCTTGAGCGTTAGATTTAGCCAAGATGCTCACTTGTTGACCTCAAACTTCTTAATTTTTAATTGAAAAAGAATTCAATTTTAGCATTAATTCAAAGGGTTTTTATAAAAAAAAATGAATGGTGATGGGCAGCAGAAGAGGCAGCAGAGAACATCTTCATAGACCAAGAGATAAATGAGAACATTATCCTCTCCTGATGTTTCCAGATTTGATCATTTGGACAGATTGACTCCAACACACAGTGACAGGCAAAAACCAAAAGGTATTGGTACTTATTGGAAGTCCATTTGACAGTTTAAGGGCAGGGAACGGAGGATGGATCTGCACGTCTGAAGACACCGGTCCTCGGTTCTTGGTGATCCAGCGGGGGGGGGGGCTGATCAGACAGACACAGAAAAGAATCTTAATAGACTCTTAAAACCAATTTGCTTCAGCTGCAGCCATGAATCGGATGCTTGTCTAACTCAGACAAAAAGTCATTATCAACAGATGTAAAAGCATGCTTTAAGACTTCTATCCATTATTTATTACTACTTGCCAGGCAGGACTTCATTTTTATTTGTATATGCTGGGGAAAAAAGGATTTTACAACTTCATTTTTTTTTGTGAAGGTTGAAATCGGGGTCAATCTCTACATCTGATTTCTGATATGGAACTTGAAAGCAAATTCCACAGAAAGGACCACAGTCTCTCAGTCAAAGAGCGTTATGTCAGCCTTCTCCTCACATGAGCTCAGAGTTTTCCGACACTCAACCTTTCATTTCCTATGTTCAATATTCAGGTTCACATCCAAAAACCAGGGAGGATACCTTAAAGCAGACAATACCAATCCCAGCTGGTGGCAGTATTCTTATTTTTTCATGGTTTAACCATCCATCCCCAAATAAAAGAAAAAGGGCTTGTTGACACATTGAACAATAAGTCTCAAAGAGCTAAACGTGTCTTTTCCACGGGGTTCTTTCTAGTGTTATCTGCAGTTTGGTTGTGGTTTAACCCTCGGCCATTTGGGTGATTGATGAGTCTCTATGTCATTGATGTTGCGGCATGTTTATCGATCGCTGCAGATCCTGTGCAGGCCGGCCTTTCTTGTTGTTGTGCCACAACCACAGGAAGGGACGGCGGTGTTTCCTGTTCCTATTTCCTGGGAGGAGGAGCCTCTGAGAACCGGGTTAGGGGGGCATTTCTTTTCTGAGAAGCTCAACTTTTACCTGCTTCTTAAATGTAATTATAATAGAGATGAAGAGCAGGAATGTAAAGTAAACCTTTTACTACGGTTGGATGTGAAACCACGGCGTGGACAGGAACCGTCTTGTTTTTTTAGCTGTGAAGAACGACAGATTGATAGGTTAGGTGCTTAAGCCAGTGAGCTGTTCCCCCCCCCATCCCATGTTAATTAATCAGGGGAGATGTTGTGGTCCAGTCAGAGAAGGACTGCTGTGTGTCTGCTCTGGTCTAGTTTGACTGTAGATTAAAAGACTCGCTTTGTGGCGATGTGGGCATCCACACACTCACGCGCCGCCATGCGGTGTACTGAAGCCCAAAGGCACATCAAAGGACTACTAAGCATTGTAGAGGCCTTCCTCACAACAGTAATATCAAACGCACACTTGGGCGTGTGCAATAATCTGTGTGCTATAGTTAGAGGGTGGGAGGGGCCTTTTTGTGAGCATTGATTTAGCATCAGGTCACCCTTCAGGCAGCAGAGCGGCAGACATGAGGGAGGAGGCAGAGACCTGACCAGGACCGCCGCCGCATGGCGGGCAGGGCTCAGCATCCGGATGCTTCTGGAGGATGCATACTCTGCCACTTTGGGTCTGAGCTTGTGGCTTCGTCGCTGTTGTTTGTCC
This sequence comes from Oryzias latipes, assembly GCF_053564925.1. Taxonomy (NCBI): domain Eukaryota; kingdom Metazoa; phylum Chordata; class Actinopteri; order Beloniformes; family Adrianichthyidae; genus Oryzias; species Oryzias latipes. The sequence goes on along the minus strand of NC_136244.1, from coordinate 2,550,845 downwards.
TGAAGGGGGGACGCAGATCTGCTGTGCTGAAGCGGTCATTTTAGGTTTCATGATTCTCCAGATGGATTCTCAGTTTTTAGCAAACTGTTACCACGTGGTGAAGCCTTGAAGGCCCGCAGGCGTTACCTGCCCCCGCCGTTTCGGCCCCCTTTTGACCCGCCCTCGCTGCTTCAGCGGCTGCCCCTTCACTCTCCACCTCCTTCACCGGCCTCTTCAGTCAGAGCTGCATGGGACAAGTTCATGGAAAACAACAGTTTTTTCTGTTGTTTCGGTCACCATAGCAACCATTCTGACTCATAAACAGATTTTCTTTAGAAGAACAGGCAAACGTACACTTTTGGCAGCAGAGGATTTTTATGTTAACCACGCCCACATTCCTAATATAGTCATATGCTTCGATCAGGGATTCCTGTGTTCAATTTTCACAATATTCCAGTAAAAAAATATGCAAGGAACAGGCAAACGCCACATTTGCAGGCTCGCCACGCTAACACCGTAAAAAACCACAACTTCTAAATCCAGAATTTCCTCCCAACTATCTTCCCAGTGATGTTGGAGGAGTCGATTGACTGAAATCTCAAGGAATGAGTTTAAATGTGTGGCTGGTACTAAAGGGGATTTTTTTTCTTCATTTAAGATGGTGACCTTTTCCTGAGGTCAAAGGTCAAACTGTGGATGTGGTTGTAGACTTAATCTGGTGGCGTGTGTGAAGTTTTGTGAACAAACGTTTTTCTTTTTTTCCCATATTGTGCAAAACCGATTTTTTTGAGGATTTCACCTACTGTGATGTCATCATTTGATGAGGGGTGGGGGGTGGGGGGGGGAAATGTCACCCCAATGACCGCTGCTCTGATGTCTGCTCTGTCTGTGCTCAGGGCTTTTGACCGGAAGTGGAAGTCGTGACTCTACGGCGTGAGTCAACATGTTCCGCAACAGCCTGAAGATGCTCCTGGGGGGCAAGAGCCGCAAGGCAATCACCAGTGGTGAGTCTCTGCTCAGCCGGGCTGTCCAGCCTGTGACCCCCGCCCCTCCTCTGAATTCCCTCTACTCCCCAGGAGGGGGCAGCAGCGTGGACTCTGAGGGCTCAGATGTGCGGACCATGGAGGGACTCACCCGTTCTCTTCCTTCCTCCCCCCACCTTAACTACCGCACAGCAAAGACAACAGGTATGATGTTTTATCACGGACACACCTCCCTCACAGGAGACCCACGAGGCCCAGATCAGTTTAACGTCTCTCATCATGTCAGCAGCTGCAGCAGAAATAGGCTCTGGATCATCAGGAGTAATAGGGTCATTTTTTTGGGGGGGGGGCAAGGGCTCACAGGGGATTTCATGAGTATTGCTTGATAGAAAAGGCTAAAGTGGGTGTCGGCTTTGGACTTTGACATGAGGTTCCAATTGAACCTCAGTGGATTAGATCTGCAGGTTCGTATTGCCTCACGCGGTTATTAAAAACCAGAGATGCATCATTAAATCTGCCTGAGATCAGCAGGAATTTCTCCCTGCTGTCGCTAACATGTGCGCACGTTTGGTTAAAAGACTAAAAATCAACTAACGCACACATTTTTGACTTTGTTGGATGCTTTCAGCACCTTTTTCAGACCCCACAGGAACCAATCATGTTTTGGTTCCAGTGTTTGTTCAGATCTTAAGAACAGATCAAATAAGACAAAAAGTTCATCTTTCTGCATTTAACAATGTTTCTCATAATCATACAAGTAAGGGATAATGCCCGACGAGGTGTTGATGATCAGACATGAATGGAATGTGCAGAAACAACTGTCTGACGGGCGTTAACACGCTTATACCATGGTCACTTATGAAATAAATAAAAAATATGAAATTAAATGCCAGTATCTAGCTATTAGTAATCGTGTGGTTTTTTTTTCCGGTTTAAGTCGTTTCTCACAAGAAGCGGACTATTAGAGACACATTACAACACGTTGTCATGGTAACGGCTACATAGCCTGCACCGAGCTGGCTCTGCAGCAGTGGAGGAAAGTGGTATAAACACTAAACGACATGTTAAGGGATCCAAAAGCTTCTGTTTGAGGAGGAAAATTCACCTCTGAACGCTTGTTTTAGTCCAGATGATGAAGCTAAACAAAAACCAAAACAAACAAAGTTCACAAATCGTTTCCTAAATTGATTTATTGCTAGAAATGTTTCTTTCATCGCTCAAAATTTAAATTATTTATAAACTTATCTTACAAGTTCCTGTTGTGGAACTTCCTCCATTACTACTTTTTAATGGACACCCTGCAGCCAATCAGGAAGAAGTATTCGCCCAGACAAATGACATAAGCAGAGACAGAGAGATGTTGCATAAAAAGGGAAAACATCTCATTTCCAGCCCTGTAACCTGCGTTGATGGGGGTGTTTCTGATTCTCATGTGCAGTTCTGGACCTGCTCACACAGGAAGCACATCCTGTGCCGGGGTCACGCTGACCCGCGCTGGCGGAGGTGGTTTTCTGTTCTGGGGTCTGAGCCGCACATGTTTGACATATTCTGGATAAGTGGATTACATTCCTCTGCCGTCTGGGGTCCGCGCTCCTCCTGACTTCAGTCATTCATGCATTTTCTTCTGTCGGAGAAGCAAGGCTGGATTGTCTGCGTGGACGTCCCTCTCCCCTCAGCGTGGCTCCTCCGGCTCCTCCTGCAGACCTCCTCCCTAGCATGTGTGTGCGGCGCTTTTTTTCTCCTTTTTTCCCCCTGTTTTGCTGGGAGGGGGAGGTTGCGACTCGCAGGGCTCTCAGAGGAAGCGGGCTGCCCCACAGAGCAGATATGGAGCCTCTGCCACCGGACTCCTTAAAGACTTGGAGGCCGACCAAAGTTTTCTGACTGAGTGCAGCTCTGCTGCTGTGTTGTGGGGAGTGGAGGAGCGTGTTGGAATGTCTGATGTCGCTCGGCTGGATCAGGTTTCCCAGCGTTGCTCGCGTCTCTCCTCTGAGAGCCAACAAAGAGGCTCTGATGAGCATGTAGGAAATGCTCTGCACACTTGTGAGCTTTTTCTTCTTTTCCTTTTTGGTTTCTCTCGGCGTCTCTGTGTCCTCATGCCTCCTCTCCTGCCTCCTCCTCCTCTCCTTTGTGTTCTGCGGAAGGAGGAGCTCTGGAGCAGCGGAGGAACAAAGTGATGTCTGAAACTTTGACTCGGACGAGCACAACTGGAACTGATTTTGTTTACTCTGCATGGAAACACTCTGAGCCAATCAGGATCTCCCGCCTGCCATGGACTGCGCGGCGGGTGTGCTAAAGACGTGTGCCCTCCCGAGGACCAGGGGGGGAGAGCGGCAGCTGCCCCCCAGCTGGCCGGCGTGGGTGCCGGCAGACGGCTGCGGCGCCGACGGCGTCGCCCGTGCCGTGTTTCTGCTGCGGCGCTCGCTGCTGGGCTTGTGCTGCTGTCGGGCCCACGAAGACAGCTCTCAGCTGTGCCGGGGGTGGGGGGACGACCCGGTCGAAGGAGTGCGGGGAGGAAGAGGAGGGGAGGAGGCTGAAGGTGAGAATGGGGGCTCAGATGTCACGTTTCTTCTGTCCACAAGTCGATTTGACGGAATCTGAGAGGCTCCTACTGAGCAGTCAGAACCAGGGAGCTCAAACAGTGGATTTCCCCAGAACTGCAGTCCGTCTTTCCGTCCAGAACTCGGTCCAAACATCGACCCCCACCTCTGCTAACAGAGCAGCCGCAAAGTTAGGTGTCTTTGGTTTAGCTGTAAAAAATGAGGACAGCGTTTCTATTTCTCAGTTCCTTTGGTTCCCATTTAATATAAACAAACATTTATATCTTCATCATCCCAGAATTGTTGTTTTTTTGGGTTTTTTCACAAAGGTTTTCAAAATGATACTGAAAAGAAATTTAAAAAGTTTCTCCAAATTAAGATAATATGAGATTATTATTTTTGCAGAGATTGTAGGAGTGAAATTCTGATCAGTCTATACTTCCATAGACATAACAAATATGATTTTACGTACAATGAGCGAAAAATGTTCCTCCTTCTTTATGAGATTCTTTGAAATTCAATCAGACAGGAATAATTCTACATGACTACGGTTGTTTTACAGAAAGTATTTTCAGCACATTAGTGTTTTCTTTTTTAACATTTTTATACTTAGATGAGACGAGAAAAAACACACAATGACATTTTTTCTGCATCACAGTCAAACTTATAAACATTAAGGCTTAAAGACCCACTCCGATGAAATCAGTGTTTTTAACATGCTTTTTTACGTATTTGTTGATGATGGAGGACATATGTATAGAAAGAAAATGAAGATTTTTCCTTTATCCGAATCGTTGTGAACTAGGAGCAGCCGAAAAATTGCTCAGTAAATAAATGGTCTGATTAGCAATTGTTGGGGAAATCTTTCTTGGTGTCCCAGATTTCAGATGTTTTCTCATCTCAAGCGGGTATTTGTCTGCTTTTCAAATCTAACCAGATTCTTTCTTGTTTTCACTTTCTATTGATGTGTTTCTTTAGTATCGCGGTCTGCAGGTCCCTTCCTGAGCTTGATGTGCGTCTTTATAAGGGCTTTTTCCTTAAATCGTGTCTTTTCTTTGGGATTAATATTCTCCTGGGTGCTTATCAGCCACTTTTCATGGCAAAAAGGCTTCTTTTTCAGGATGTCATGGGACTTATATGCATTGAACATTGATGCTTCCACCTCTATCTCTGTCTGGAGAAGTTCCCAAAGATTTCGACTTTTATTGTTCAGCATTGGCTGCTCCTCAGCGTGTGTCTTAGGGGCAGAGGTCCTACAACATTTCTTTGCTTTGAGTTGGTACCATCTGCTTTCAGGTCATCCAGAAGCTTCTCTGCTGTTCTAGGCGGGTCTCTGCTTTATTCTGTCCCAGCTCCTGTGAGGGGGAATGTGGTGCAGAGCTCCAAAGTCGAGGTCTGATAGGCTTTTTGGAAGTTGTCTCCTCCTCATAGAGCTTCTTTGTAGCCCTGGTTTGGGGCACCTCTGCAGACCTGCATATCACATCTATTTAACCCTTTGAAGGGCTTCAGGCTTGTGTGTCTCATGCTCGATGGGGTTTTGTGGTTTGTGTTCTGTCTCATTCCTTTTGGATAGACTTCTGATTTAAATTACAGCTGCTTGGGAGCAAGTGCTAAAAATAACACTAAACACATGGTTGAAGCCACTGTAACTTATTGTTTTTACAGACATGTGACAAATAATGTGCAGACGGCCGCTGAACCCACTGATCTGCAGCCAGATCACAAGGAATCACTGAAGTATTTTCCTCGATTAAGAATCTACATCACTTTTCTGCATCCTGTCTGATCAGATTATGTAAAAAAGCTCTTCCATACTCATTATCGGCAAAAAACTAAAAAAACAACAAAAAACAATCCACAGTGAACGTGAATGAAATGAAGCCTCCTGAAACAGAAGCTTCCTGAAAGCTTCACAGGTTATTAAAATAGCAACAGCTGGATCTTTCAAAAGTATTTTCTACCATTGAGAAACGACAAAAAACATGCAACTGAATCTGCATGTCAGGCTTCTTTGCAGGACTTTAATATCAAAGACTTACATTTTTTTAAAACGACAAATTACAATGAATCTCTTAAGCTATCATATGAGCTCCAAAAGCACTTAGGTGTATAAATTAACCATAGTTATATTTTCATAATTCATAAGAACACTTATTTTTCGTGTTAAAAAAACAATTTTGGGACAAATTCAGCTCTTTTTTTCAAAATGACCCCAGCAGTAGACTACAGAACTGAGCAGAAAAAAAGGCTTGTGGAAAAAGGTATTTTATTGACATTTGCATTCATTTAATTTATTAATAGAACATCCATTCACAACTAAAACCAAATATAATTTCCATCTTGTCTAACCAGAGCTGCTTTGGGATGAGGTGAAATGTTCCTGTTGAGCGTGATCTCCTGCTGTGTTCTCCACAAACACTGACTCACCAGTGAGCTGCTCTGAAATGGAAGGAAGAATCACTTCAACAGAGAGGAAAAGTGAGGCTTCAAAGGTGCTAATGATGGAGGAAAAGACACAAGAACTGGAGGACGAAGAGAAGAGAAGAGAAGAGGAACAGAGGACAGAAATCCTGGAGGAATGGCAGAAAGGGAGCAGAGGAAGAAAAATAACACAAAAGGACTGTTGGGAAATCTGCAACTTGGACAGAAAAGAATCAAGCGGGATCTTGGCGTTTGGCTTCCCTCTAAAAACGACACAGCCACCCTGTCATTGAGTGACCACAGAGGCGTGCACGTGTGTGTGTGTGTGTGTGTGTGTGTGTGTTTGTAGCACAGCCTGGAGTGAAGGATGACCAGCAGTCAGCAGTTTCTGTAATTACAGGCTGTCAGAGCGAGCAGCAGGCGGACCCCGCGGCCTCATGGCCGTCTTTTCTGGGTCAGGGTGGTGAAGTTTGGAAAATAATCTGGGATTTGCGTGTCTGCACCCCCGCACTTCGTTCAGGTTCATGGTTCAGGTTCACGATGTGAGGGTGCAGCAGCTGGAGGTCCCACTGCAAGAAGCTGGAACGTCAACCGTGCCTCCATCAGGTCTGGGTGCAGCCATTTTCCACTGGAAGGAAGAGCTTCACAGCTGCATGTTCTGAAAAAGAGGGAGATTAGGGCTTTGGTTTTAGCTGGGATTATTCCCAAAGCATCAGAATAATCTGGAGGCACATAAATCAAACTTGAAGCGCGTAGGTTGCACAAGATCCGTGTTATAATAATGATGGTCAGCCCGTCAGATAATTTCTGATTACTAGAGTTGACCTGTATGAAAAAAACCTACAAATCCCATAATGCACTGCCAACGTCCCAGAGAAGACGTCTTCCTTTTTTGACAAAGATTCACAAATCTTCAGGAGGGTCTTACTTGTGAAAATCTTCTTTCAATCAGCTTAAATTCTGGAGCTTAACATGGAAGAACTTGTTTACAAGATGAGGCTTCAAGTCTCTCAGACGAGGTAGAATCCAGCAGAACCCCAAACTGAGCGTCAATGGAGGTTTCTTTATTACTGCTGCCATGGGACAGTTTCATTATTCCAGCAAGAAATTCCATTTTATTGTTCTTGGCCCGTAGAAAAATGTTGTTAGTTACAAATGATTGCAGAAGAGCTTCAGAAGGTCAATGCAACCAATTGTCATTGTCGAGGTCATTGTCATTTAGTCATTATTTTATTTTCTGTTGTCCAGTGGAAAATGTTTTCTTTCATATCAGGTCAACTTCATTTGCATAACAATTGAATCAGTCCGGCCCTCAACTTGTGCTGTTTTTGAAAATGTGTGTTTGTCCTCTCCATGCTGCAGAGTGCAAAGCAGCGCAACAGGAGACAACTTAGCTCAGATTGTGATGACTGGACTCACTCCAGCTCTACTAGAGGAAACAGATTCTCTGATTTGTCCTGTTGTCCAGTTTATGAAGGGATCTTTTTTTGTAACCAGCATCTTGCTTTATAACGTCACGTCCCCACATTGACGCATGGTCAACCAGGAACAGCCGTAAGATCTGTTTGACTGACCACACCCCTTTGTGTAGCGGCGTAAAGTCCCCCTCCCCCCCTGCATTATGGTGTTTTCTTGGTTGTTCGGAATCTCCTGGATTTTTACGATCCACTTTCTTGCTCTGTCTGTCCTCTTCACCTGCAGCCTGAACCTGCTTTCATCCTATAAGCCTTGCTCTCTTTCCATCTGGTCACTTTTCCCACCTTTCTTCTCTCCATCATGTCAACCAACTCTCTAGTTTGACTCTGAAAGTTTCTCCTCTGCAAATGCTCCTTTCTCCTCTCCTTCTTCCACCGACAGTTTTCCATTTTCCACCCAGTAGGCCAACCTCACAGGTGGTGGTTGTTTTTGTGAACCACAGACGGTGTAGCATGAAGTCCGGTTTGTGTTCACATGCATTGATTTGTCTTTGGTTTACGTTGAATGTGTTTCCTGACACAAACCTCTGCGTTTACCTGGACTTGGAACTGGGATGTGGAAGCTCTGGATCGGGTCCCCCTGTGGTTGTGTTACTGAAAGAAAAGGTTTTTTTCTTTGTTTGTTTAAATTTTGCATTTTTTAGGATAAGCTAAAGCTTGAACATTGAAACTTTGTATAATAAAAATAGTCTTAAATTATACTTTAAAAAGAAGCTAAAACTGCAGGAATATGTTGGATCAGCAGTAAACTCTTTCAAGATTCAACCAAAAACCTTTCCTACTTTACTTATTTTAAAATCCACAAATTAGAATACTAACATAAAAGGCTGTTCTTGTTGCAGTTCTTCGTGTAATAAAATAAACTCTTCTAAGGACTTTAGCAGGTTTGAATGACATATTCACATTCTACTGTAATGCTTTAAAAACATCCATTTGGCTGAAATGTGCCTGAAGCTGCCTGCAGCGGAACCTGTGTGTTCTGCAGAGACCACCAGTCCGTAAATGTCTGCCACTGGGGGCCGTATGCAGACAGAGACAGATAATTAAAGGGCCTGGAGCTGGACTGATGATGGGAACAGACTGAGCACAGATGTTCTGCTGGAACTTCTGTTTGATGATGAGACTGTTTAAGTCGTGCAGCTTCTGATTTTTAAAGTCTGAGCTTAGAGACGCAGAGACCAAACACGACCGCTCATCTCTTTCTCCGCTCTGTCTGTCCAGAAGCCCCGGAGGAGTTAGGACCGCCCCCTTCTGTGGACGAGGCGGCGGACGCCCTTATGACCAGACTGGGCTTCTTGCTGGGGGAGAGAGTGGTCAGTGAAGAACCGGTCTCTCCACATCAAACCCAAGATGAAGTACAGGTATGCACCTCCGCTTCACACTCTGAGTGGTTCTGCTGATAGCGGAAGGAGGGTTCGTCTTGATGTTTTACCCCAGTTACAGAATACTTGGAACTAAAGCCTGTTTCAAAATCAAGATAAAGAGTCATATAACCAACATAAGCTTTAAAATCTTTAAAGTTTATGTTGCCTTTTCTTAAAAAACACCCGATTGCCGTTTTTGGCTCCTAATCAACCCCGAACTATTTTTGAAACCCTGAATTTTTTTCTTTTTTCTCAACTTTCTCTACTAGTTACTATAGGGGGTTTAGGAATCTTCTGACACACAAGGTGTGCATTTGTTTAAACTCCTTTTGTATTTGAGGCTAAACTTTATTCAGATCAACTATGTTTGCATACATCTTCTGCTTGACATGATGGAAAAAAAGAAGAGAAAAGGAGAGAATGGGGTGTTAGAGATGGGACGCCCTAAAAATGTGGAACTCACAAAACGGTTTTGTTGAAATGATTTTGTCAGAGATGTTGTTAATGTTGAGTAGACTAAATTATGACCTTTAAACTGGGTTTAGAAAGCTCTCAATTAATGGACAGAATTATTTCTGCAGCTGATTAACATGTCCGTCCATCCATCCATCTATCTATCCATTCATCCATCCATCCATCCATGGATTAGTCACAACTGCCCTTAGGGGTTGGATACGGGCTGTCCGTTGGCGAACAATGGGCAAACCTGAACGGGGCATGCAAGTGGCTCGCACAAAATATCAAGGTCATAGACCGCTAATTGGGTCCGTAGGGTGAACGGACAAGCGGCTCGCAAGTCCTGATGACCTGAAAAGACCCTGTACCCATTTCTCACCCGCAGACACCCTCTATCTAGCCGTAAGGGCTGTTGTGACTACTGCCTTACTAATGACTAGAGTGTACGTGAGGACACTGTATGACCGCATCACCCGTACATAATAAGTGCGTGCAAGTTACTTCACGATACACTGACCACACGTACGACAATGGTACGTTCGACTTTCAGCAAGCATCAAGGAGACTATAAAACACACCTGCGCTCCCTTTAACATACGACCGCTCCTCTTTACGACCCTTAACAGGCCGGAAAAGCTGAATAACTGCAACCCCGTACAGGTACATGTGATCATTATACACATTCTGGGTCAGCTACCTTTGGTTGGGGTTCACCCTGGACAGTTAGTTGTCCATCACAGAGCCACTGGGAGGCAAACACCTTAGTGACACGTATCGAGGAACCTTTGAAGAACGCTTTTAGACTGTTGGAGAAAACCCACACATACACTTGAAAATGTAAAGTCTACACAGAAAGGACTCAGATTGGATTTGAACCAACGCCTCGCAGTAAGGCGAGAGTGCTGACCTCAACATATCATGTTTCAGTTATCAACTAACCCATTTATGGATTGAGGAGGCGTATAGAAGAAAGTGAATGTCAAAAGGATTTGTGCCGAAAAAAGCCTGCAGGGAAACAGATTAGTGGCAAAAACATTGTAAAAAGGAAAAAACTTACAAAGCTTAATAAAAAGGGAGGGGGAAAATCAAATGATCAAACATTAAAATGAAGAAGCAAACAAATGGTTAAAAATTATGGAAATCAAATAAGGGATGGAACAAAATTCAGGGGGGTGACTTTTCCAATGAAAGCTAAAGACATTGCAAATAATTTCAGTAATCATTTGACTGAAAGAGCTGAAAAGTTAAGGAACGGAATGCGGTCCCTTAATGAGAGGGGCATGCCTGCTCATATATAACTAACTGGGATGGATGTGAGGTTACTTAAAGGTGTTTCAAAGATTTTATCATTGCTATTTAGCCACACAGTTTAGTCCGAGTTTGAAGTTGGGATTATTCTGAAGGCAATAGCAGCCTGGAACAGAAAGGTTTTCTGTGAACCAACGGTTCTATAATTCTAATGTTTTCATTTTTATGTTTCATTTTCAACCATTTGAATCCTTAGTCTTACATGGAGACAAAGTGGATGATTCTGCGTGCACAGCTCTGACAGAGATAAGATATTTGCAAATAAAACGAAAAAGGTTTACTTAACTTTAATGTAGCATTTGATATTGCAGATCATCAATTGCTATCAAATAAGATGATATCTAGTGAGATCAGTTCATCAGCAATCATTTGGGTGGGTAGTTGTTCATATAATAGGATGCAGTCTGTGTCTTTATGGAGGTTTTTCTCTTCCTAAATATTTACAGTGTTGAGTTTCCTGTGGAAATTGTTTTGGGGAATTTCTATTCTCCGTATTGGAAAATCAAATAAATATTAATTATAGAACAATACTGAATCTGATCTATGACTATTAACAGATTGGATTTGTGAAACAAAACTTGTATGGAATGTTGGTAAAACCAAAAGTATTTAAAAATGTAACTGATTATGACAACCAGCTCTTTCTGTCACCCAAAGGTCCGAACACTGAGCGAGTTCTGGAGGTTACAGTGCTTAATGTCTGTAAATATAACCTTTTTAGGAAAGTTCTTAGAGATACATCTGGTATTGGTAGATGCTCTCTTTTTCTTACTTACGAGAGCTCACAATGCAAACACTCGTTTTAGCCATTGACTGCGTATGAGAACTGGACTGAGCGAGTGTGATGTCACCCATCGCTTTTTTCACGATGCAGATGTCGCCGTGCTGTCAGTAACCAGTGATTGGTCCAGATTGGCCTGAGTCCTTGTTTCTATGGCAACCTCTGACGCCAAAAGGTCCATGCATACGTTACGTAGTTTATACACAATTATTATTTAAGTCTTAAGCAATTGTGCATGATTTTTGAGAGATGCATTGTCAAATTTGTGCCTTTCCACGACCGTTCAACGTATATCTCACAGACTTTTGACGCATAAACCACCGATGTATAACTTTTATATCACGGATACGGCCCACATATGTTCAGATTACGTAATTGACAAACAAATAACGAATGAATTACAGATAAACAGCGCAATAATCATGCACAGTTTAATGTTCTACGTTGGTTAACATGTTCTCTGCGTGACTTAACTTAGTTCAATCGTGATACATCTGTAAAAATCTCAACTTTTCAACAACTCGTCTCACTTTTTTCACGCATATTTACATATGACCAATTTTTATCCATGCAATGTGTGCAAATTGTACGCAGTGGCTGTGCAGCAACACACACAGCCTTTAGTTACTGCTGACCTGTATGAAAATATTTTCCATACTCCAAAACAAAAAAGATCCAAGAGCTGCTTTTTCATGTCCCCCTAGTTTAAGTCTGAGTGTGGAAAATGTGAAAACAATACTGTCACTGCTTAGAGAAGACATGGGGTTGGCATGGAATGGCCTGCACAGAAAATTGCAAATGTATCGTTATCGCGATCTCAAGCTGTGCAATATGCACATTGCATAAGACGGCGGAAATTGCAATAAAAGGGTTTCCTTAAATGTGCTAAAACAATCTTGTGGCAGCTTAAAGTATTTAATGAATCAAATAAATCAATGTATGCATTTGACCAATGAGATGGACGCCTTCACGTTGTTGACCAATCGGATGGAGCCCTTTAATTTAATTATTTGCATCCTATGTTGTAGACTAAGGGTGAACTCGTATTTAAATTCAACTGTTGCAGTGAAATAGAAATGAGGTTTTTTGTTGGTTTGCTGTTTGTTTATGTATCAAAGGTTATATAGTGATCACAGTAATGATCAGTATTTTTGCAAATCGCTAGTTTTCTTTATATCGTGCAACCCTAGCATGGAACTATATACTTTTCTTTAGATATATCTTTAAACTAAGCCACCAAAATGCTGTTCTGTGGTCATACAGTCAAGCAAATCCCAGGACAAAAGCAGTGTGTGAAAATACAGAGTCATCACAATGAAGAATCAATCTCCACTTAATGGAGCTAAAGCCCACAGGAAAGACACTGAAAAAAAACTACTGAACATGTTTTTGGATGAATTGATTAATAAACCTTGTGGGTACCGACAGTTTTTTACGTATTTGTAGCGTCGTTTTTTGTGGACCCCAGGAAGAAAAGCTGCGAACGTTACATGCAGCTAATGGGGATCCACACAGCAATAATCAATGAGAAAGAACCCCACCTCTGACACCAATGGAATATTTGCTTACTACACAGTTCAGGGGGATTCACTGACACACACAGACGTGTTCATGTACACACTGTAACACACACACGGGTTGGAACCAGCTAGAATTTTGATCATTCAGCACTCAGAGAATGTATGCAGACTTGTCTTCCTCAAGGCTGCTCCTCTACTACCAGATTATCCAACAGGAAAGTCCAAGACACGTAAAAAGAAAAATGAATGTAGTTGAACAGCTTAGTGAGCATGCGACTGTAGCAACAGCTTGAATGTAGATTAAAGCAAAAGAAAAATGGAAACGGGTGTGTGGTTACATTTATATGCAATGCATCTCCTTATTTTTCCAGCTAAGCGTTGACTACAGGACAATAATAATCTTTCTTATTCAATCATTTTGACACTTTTTCATTTGTAATGTGTTCTTAATACCCTGAAAGAAGAAAACATTTAAAACGTTTAAACTATCTTCAGCGGTCACACATCTAGGTGTAAAATTTGATCTCTGTTTTTAAACTGTTTGGTTCCAGATTCCAGCTCAGATAAGGAAAAAACAAAAAACATTCATGGATTTGTCTGACAGTGGATGCATCAGAATGGAGCAGAGCAGGGAGCTTGTGGCATCATTTTATCAACTGCTCCCAAATAAAGAAAAACTCAGAAATCCAATTTCAAGATTATGTTTCTTTAATATTGTCTCAACTGTGGATTCAAACCCACATTATTCAGTCTCAGGGCAGACACTACACCTCTCTGCTGGTTCATTTAGCCAATTATAATGACCTAACAGTTTTTCTTTGTGGTTCAGATCCTAGGTAATGTTCAGAATGGGCTCATTCCACAGAGACTGAAGAACCTTTTTCATGCTCTTTCTGCTTGTTCAGGGAAAATGAGCAGAACCGAGTTCAAGTCTTCCTGTTATAAATGTGGGCTTCTTTCTCGTCTCGTCCTCCCTGCAGAGAATTTCTCCCTCCTCCAGTCTGGCTAGCAGCAACACCTCCCCCTGCTCCACTCTGCAGCCTCCCGCTGGGGGGGAGGGAGGCTCGAACAACAAGCCCCCCTCCTGCCACCACGCCTCCGTGGCCTCCCCCACCTCCACGCTGGAGAGCAGAGACAGCGGCATCATAGGTGAGGCGAGGGTCTTCTGAGCGTGCTCAGGTTTGGTTTTCCACCGTAGAGATCAGGAATCCAAAACATCTCCCCCCCTCCCCTCCCTTCTGCTCCTCCCAGCCACCCTGACCAGTTATTCTGCTGACTCGGCTGCAGAGCGGGAGGATGGTTCAAAAAAGTACGTTGGTGACGGTTACCATGGCAGCGGCCTCAGGCAGCAAGGCGGCCGGCTGGTGGCGCCCTCTGCTTCCTCGTCGTGCGTGCTGGCGGGGGGCAGCGTGAGGGACTGCTTGCTGTACCAGGGGGACGACGGCCTGTCCGTCTCCACCTACAGCCTAAACAAACTCCATCCGGACCGCGGACCCGGCTCCTCCAACTCCTCCGCTTCGTCCCACTCTGTTACGCTCAACCTCATTCCTCGCCCGAATTCGGTGGCAGGTAGGAAGCGGCCAGGTTCCTTAAAGGCTTTGATTCACCGGCAGAAGCAGCAGACCAGCGGGGCTGAGCTCCAGCCTGTCTTTTCACTCAGGTTGAAGGTTTAAAAAGGTTGACATCTTCATCTGAAAAAAAAGTTAAAGTAATCTGTTACACTTGACTTGTGTACTTTTACTGAGATACTATGATCTGTGTTTGTAAAATACACCAAAATGTAAAATATTTGGACTTGCATTACCCAAAGAAAATTTGTCATAAGACGAACTAAACAAATGATTTTTGAAATAATTACAACTTGTTGTATTTTAGGAAAGTGTTATTTGATTATTTATCCTAAATCATTAAGAAATGGAGAATTATTCTTTATAGATCTCAGTATTTTCAGCTCTATTGGGTGATTATAAAGCAGACTGTCAATCAAGGGTCTATTTTTGAACTTGGGGTCATATATAAGACTCACCGAACTGTAAGGAGCAGTGAGCTAGACAAAAGGGTCAAACATAAGTCCATACGTCAGTCAGACTTTAGTAACTCCACAACTTGTTTGTAATGCATATACATGTTAGCCTTGTAGAAGTGTTATCCACGTTGGCCTAATCACCATAACTCTTGTCTGCAACATGTAAAAAAATACATGGATACCGCTAAAAGACACCTAACACTAACTATCTAACTAACTCTCCATCTGCTACATTAGCCGCGTTATTCACAATAACACCCAACCTTGTTTGCAACTTTTACTAAAAAACCGACTGACATGTTGACAAAGCGCTCTCAAAATCGCTGCAACATCGGTAAACTCAACCATGATGAATCCGCTCCGGATTATAAGGCGCACTGTTTTTTTTCTTTTTAAATGAAGCCTTAAGTGGGTCTTTTGTTGTGGGAAATTCTGTACACCAAATGTTTCCTGGTTGACTCTGAAAGCCTCATGGTTTTCAGAGCTTTTCTGGTGGATTCAGGATCGCCTTTAGAACAGGAAACTGCTCACTGTCTTTCCCCATGAACAAGCAAAACCTTTGAATCAGTTTCTATGAATACATGAAACCAAAGTAGAGATGACTGGGCTTCAAATTTGGACAACCCAGGATCTCAGCAGAATGACCTCATTCCAACTGTCAGGCATGGTGAAGGAGGGGTAATAATGTGGGCCTGTTCAGAATTCCTCACTGTATCCGTTTTCCAGGCTTCCTACAGGCAGCAGTTCCCCGTCTAAAGATGTTTTTCTCAAACTCCAGATGTTTGCTGAACACTTTTAATAACTTGTCTTGAAATTGAGTCCAGGCATCTGAACTGAAGGTCCTCTTCCTTGAAACGCCTCACCACTCATTGGTTAGACGGATGAATCCACTTGTTGGATGAGTGGCGAATCGTTTCAAGACGACGTTACCTGGAAGGATGACAATAATTAACATTTAGCAATGATAAAAATTGAGACCAACTTTTTAAGCCAATGAGCACTTTTACATTAAAGTGTGCGTGCTTAAACTCCTGGGATTTTCTTTCTGACTGACGGCTTTGGAGGTTACAGAGAGAGTCTGTAACCTCTCACCCCTGCACTCTCTCTGCAGCCACTAGTTCAGCCCACCTGGAAGACCTAGCATATCTGGATCAGCAGCAGAGACATTTGCCCTCAAGGACGCCTCTCCGGCTGCCCAGACAGAATCCTGGGAGTCACAGTCATCAGGATTCCAGAGGTCAGTGTTTGCCGACGCTTGGACTCAAACCGATCCAGGCTTTGTAACCCAACGTCTTCCTCTGCCAGCAGTCCGCTTCACCCCCTCCCTCAACCTGAAGTCCCTCCACTTTGAAGTTCCTGGCCTCTCCTCTGATTGGCTCTTTACTGGCAGAGACTGGCTTTTTCAGGAAGTGGACAGTTGTCTTCGCAGCAGCGACCCTGTGAGCAGCAAAGGCGTGCTGATCATCGGAAACATGGGCTTTGGAAAGTCTGCTATCATAGCCCGCCTGGTGGCGCTCAGTTGTCACGGAAACCGCATGTGGCCAAACAGTTGCAACCAGACAATGCCGAGATGTGAGTTTGTTTTGAGGGAGTTCAATTTCCAAACAGGTTTATTCTGTTTAGGGATTCTTCTTTTCTGACGTAAGGGTCACGTCCGATCCTCAGGTACAGATGGTGAACATGCTCGCATTCTGACTCTTCTTATAGGCGTAGAGCCTGTTCCTCCGTCTCATGATTCCATGGGGAAAGGTGGAGAAGATGAAGGAGGAGGAAGCTGCCCAGGGACTCCAGAGATGAGGAGGAAGCAGGAGGAGGCTCTGAGGCTGCTGGCAGGACAGGTACCCGCACAAAACGCACGTAAATGCCCGCTTCCGGCTTCTGCGATCAAAACTCTCACGTTAGTGCATAGCTACGTGAGGTTCAGATTCCACAGACAAAAGGTGCGGCGGCCATTGAATGCCCGTTGAAAGTTGAACCGGGTCGAACTGTCAGGGACCAATCAGGGACTCAGATTTGGTTGTGACGTATGGATGGCGTCCCTTTTAAATCACAGGAGTGAGAACCGTTTGAAAATTGATCACGAAGGAGAAATGGATAATTGTGGTTTGTGACGCTACGGAATTATTTGACACCAAGTCTTTCATTTATCGGAATAGAGCTGAGAAAGAAAAAAACAGGAGTCACATGATTCGCACCGCTTTGACATTTCGCACCAAGCGTCTTCCAACTGCAGTTGGCGGACATGTTCTCGTGGAAAAAAAACAAAAAGACGGCCCATCCTGCTTGTCCAGTGAACAAAACAGGCTACAGTCACGTTCCAGACGGCACATTTAGTGCGTTGTTGAACGAACGTTTGTTTCTCTAGGGTTTTGAATAATGCTATAACTAAGTTTGGCCCCAAAAAAAGGAAGAGGAAAATGTAGAAAATAGTGCAAGCCAACAAAACTTTCACTGAGCGGCAAAACCTGGGAGTCAGTGAGGAGCAACTGAAACTCCTGAGAGTTATTACGGATTCCCACGATGGCTGGCTTTGCTTCCTCCAGACAACCATGATGTAGAATAGGAAGACTTTCTACATGTGGTAAGAAGACAGACATGCAGCGCAGAAGAAACTGCAGACTTTGTCTTAAGCGTCACAAAACTGAACCCTCGCTCTAACAGAATTCCAGAACTACTAGAATGACCATGGCAGTTCATTTGACTAGTCTGACATTATTTGTATGTCATTTGCATTATATGGAAAAGGCCTTATAGTGGATGGGAGGAAAGGTAAAACCTCAACTCAGGTAGTGTCCTTTCTTTTCTATTTGGCATTTTTGTTTCTCTAGGGTTTAGAATAAAGCTATAACTAGGTTTGGCACAAAATAAAAGGAAGAGGAAAATGTAGAAAATAGTGAAATATGACACCCCCCTTTAAAAAGCATCTGCTTTTTATAGATCATAGCTTGAGGAACTAACACTCAGATCTCTTTCAAATTTTGAAATTATAACTATAAAAAAGATTACAATAAAAATACACTCTGATAGGAAATCAGAGTCTTATTGGTCTATAATTTTATTTAACTAATTAATGATGTTACAAACTTTTAAAAGCAGTCAAAATACCAGCCTCTTTAGTTGTAGTGTTAAATGAATTTTAGTAACAGTGACTGACAGAAAACACTAAGGAGAGCTTTGGGTTTGATTCCTGAGTAGGCAGCGGGAAAAGCGGAAATATAGAAGTTCTTCTCTTCTCAATGGAATCTAAAGGTGACTGGGGTCTGAATGGACAGGAGACAGACAAATGAACAATAAACACTGGAACAGCTGTTAGAAAACAAAACATGCAAGTTAATAACCGTAGTGATGAGAAGAAAGGGAATAAACCCAAAACACTGGAACATCTATTGTTGATCAAAGAGTGAATGGGTTGACTATCTGTTAGAGGACAAAGCTGATGTGTTAGTTACAGTACAGACCAAAAATTTGGACACAACTTCTCATTCAAATGAATGGGAAGGTGTGTCCAAACCTTTGGTCTGTACTGTGCAAAGGTAGAGCAGGATGGAGACAAAACAACGCATACATTTCCCCAAATCCTTAAATGAAGACAAAAATAAGAGGCGAGCATAAAATCACTGGAACATTTGTCCAAGGACAACATATATACGTTTGGTACTGGAACACTGACACAGCGGGAAGTAGACAGACCATGTTCTTTAAGAGATTCTTGCATTTTAGTAACTGCATTACTCAGATGTAAATACAGTGTTCCCTCGTTTATCACAGGGGTTATGTTCTAAAAATAACCTGCGATAGGTGAAGTCTGAGTATTATTCTACGTACTTTCAAGGCTGTAAAAGCCCCTCATCACACTTTGCACACACAGACACAAACATTTTCAGGCGTTTCTCTCTTCTTTAAACTTTCAAAGGTCAAAGTCTAGTTTAATAAAAAGAAAACAAAGGTCTGATGGCGATCAAAGATTTAAGTAAATGTCACAACCTGAACGTTTTCTGCACAGGAGCCACGCCACAGAATAGATTGATTGACAAGATCAGCAGCCAATCAGGATGCAGAAACAATGCTCTGTAAACAAAATAAAAGGGGGATGCAGCATTGCATAGAAAGAAAAATCATAAAGCAGTGAAATAGTGAAAGGTCAACCGTTATGTAGTTAGGGACAACGTAAGCCAAAAATCAGAGGGTTCTCCAAAAACGCTCTGTCTGTCTGAAATCAACTAAAGATTGCAGTAATTCCCACTTCTACTGCTCGCCTCATCAAATCTGTTGTGGTTATGGAAAATATTCAAAGATGACTGAAGTACCTGACAGAAGCCAGATGTGACGCCTACAGCAGGGGGCGCCATCCTCCCATTTATAACAACCACGTCTGCTTTCAAATACAGACTGGAGGAACATTGATTTCCGCCGACACAGAGGTTGAATCATTCAAATATGATTGTTTGGTGATTTTAGGAAACAAAATGTAATCATCAAAGCAGAAACATTGTTTTTTAATACAGACAGGAAGTGACCTGATGAAACAGTGGTGTCACTTCAATGTTTTCAGGGTTTTAGTTGTTCTCACATCACTTTTCTCCTAAGCCATAAAGGCTGTAACCCAACTCACCCACCCCCACCCCTCCAACACCCCCTTTTTTCAAAGAGAGTTGGGTTAAATGAAGGTCAAGGAGGCCATGAATTTTGGTGATGGATGCAGACCCCCCCCCCCCCCCCCCCCTCCTCCTCCTCCGTGCCTAAAAGAAGCCCGTTTTCTTTGCAGGTTGTGTCCTTTCACTTCTGTCAGGCGGATAACTGCCCCACCTGTCTGGTCCCTGAGTTTGTGCACAACATGGCCGCCATGATGATCGACGCCCCTCAGCTGGCCGCTTACAGAGACCTGCTCCATCGGTCGCCGCAGCTCCAGAGCTTGCTCAGCATGCGCTCCTGCGTTCAAGATCCCAGCTCGGCTCTGCAGAGAGGAATCCTGGACCCTCTGGAGGCTCTCCACAGAGGTACAAACAGGCCGCTCTCAGCATTAGGCAGGGACTGTCATAGCACCTCATGTCTCTGCCTGTTTCCCTTCCAGAGAGGAAGATCCATGTGGAGGGGGCGGGGCTAATTGTTCTTATTGACAGTCTGAATGAGGCAGAGTTTCACCGGCCTGACTATGGAGACACGCTGACTTCATTCCTGTCTCGAAGCGTCCAGAAGTTTCCTCCCTGGTTGAAGGTCATCTGTACTGTCCGTACTGCTCAGCAGGTAAGCACACACCTGTTCACAAACTGTTAAACTGTTGCACACATAGTTACTCTTTAGGGGGTTGACCCGTACGGGTGCTCAGTCGTCCAGGCCTGTGCAGGGTCGCAGAGAGGAGGGGGCCGTGTCTTGCGGTTCCTTTGAGGGAGCATACGACTGTGATGCATGTAGGACATCCAGACTACCTGAGCTCCGATTGTCGAACTTCTCATATTCTAAAGGCCAGTCTGCACGAAAGGAGCCCACAGGGAGCGCAGGGTGTCGAAAAAATGAAAAATTCAGACGCAAACTGCAGAGGAAATACAACACTTTGCTCATCTACACACACTGTTCATCAAGTACACACACACACACACACACACATCTGTCAGCAGGTAGATATATTTTAAGGTATAAGAGAACGTACACAAACACACACACTGTTTGGCAGATGCACACACCACTCACATCTCTGTTACAGTTGTTAATTCACTAAAATAAAAATGTTAAATAAAAAACACCTCAGCAGATTTGTACAACATTAATGTCTGCTCTACCCGTTTTACACACATTTTTGGCCCGTAGACGAGCGCTGCACAATATGAGGAAAAATCGCCACATGCGATATCAGAGATTAATACTGCGATAAAGATATAACTTGCGGTAAATAAACAAAGAGCATCTGAGGGTCCAGGGTTCGAGTCCCTGTTCAAGTGCCATATGTAACACTCTACAAACACAATTTGAAAGCCTTACAAACCCACAGGTCCATTAGTTCCTTCTTAAATGATTTTTATTGTGGATTATTTAAATGTATACAAAAAAAACCAAAACCAGGCAGACCGAGTGAGATTCAATTCGCCTTATTCACAAATATATATACCGTATTTTCCGGACTATAAGTTGCTGCGGAGTATAAGTCGCTCCAGCCCAAAAATGCATTATAAAGTAGAAAAAAACACAGATAAGTCGCACTGGACTATAAGTCGCATTTTGACGGGAAATTTATTTGACAAAATCTGAGACCAAGATATAATAACTTGCACAAACTCATTTGACACAATCATAGCAGACTGTTTATCTCATAATTTCACAGTAATTCTTTCTCATACTTATTTATTTATTCCTTTCATGAAGCATCATTGGCCAACTAATACTCTGTTTTCATCCTGTATTTGTAGAAACAGTTGTCATTTTTATTGCATTTCTGAATCTATGAAATCATTGGAAAATAGAATATTATGTTGTTAGCCTTCAAGATCTTACTGTAAAAAAAATTTGCTGATTCTCTGAGTCACTTAACATACTCTTAACACTTAACATACCTCATACATCAAATTGACCCAGGAACATCATCTCTGTTCCTCACAAATGAACATAACAGGAGGGTTAACAATGTATTTATTTCAATTTAGTTCTAATATAAGTCACTGCAGAGTATAAGTCGCACCCCTTGCTAAACTATGAAAAAAAGGGCGACTTATAGTCCGGAAAATACATATAACATAAAACATATATATATATATATATATATATATATATATATATATATATATATATATATATATATATATATATATATATATATATATATATATATATATATATATATATATATATATATATATATATATATATATATATATATATATATATAAAACATCCCCCAGAGTCCAGTAACCCTTCACCACCCTACACACACACACCGCCAGTCTGAATGTTCCTTATTTACACTCCGCTCCTGTTGGCGTCTTCCACCCGTACCTGCGGAAGAAGTCTCAACTAGCGCGGGTTTTGAATGTTCCGTCCGCAAGTTAGAAAACATACGCCTTACCGGCTCCGTTGACCCACGATCGTCCCCCCGTAAACCGGAATGTCTGGGACCTCACCCCCAAGGCGGGAATACTCCCCCAAAAAGAATACACAATCCAACAACGAGGTTGACGTGCTGGGCTGAAGTGGCAGTAATGTGGCTAGAAATCCCCGTCTTGCGGCTGGTGCTGACTCGCTCCGGGCATGCCCTCTCCGAAGTTCCTTCACCGTCTGGTGTTTTTTGGCGAGTCCCGTTTTCCCATCATTCCCCACCTTTTGTGATAGTCCAATCAACCGTCACCTAGGTGACTTGACCGCCATATTTGTAGTCCATGAGTTTTTCATGCTGCAGTCCTCCACACGGCCACAAACATTCAATCAATCATTTAAACAAACACAAAACACTGGACCATTAAACTTAAGGGGCTACCCTACGGAAGGTATATCATATTTTCTGTTTACCCCACAGTAAAATAACCATCCTAATACATATGTGGCAATGCTACAATACAACCAAAAACATCATTCCCATTCATTGCAACAGTTTAAAAATTATACTGCAAATGACCCTCGTCGACATAGTATTCGAACATCTAGCATAACAGGACTCCATCTGATTGGTCCACAACGTGAAGGGGTCCATCCGATTGGTCAAATGCATAAAGGGATTTATTGGATTTGTTAAGTGCTTCAAGTTGCCATAAGATTGTTTTAACACATTTAAGGTAATCATTTGTTGCAATTTTCTTTGTCTTTTGCGATTGTGCATATTGGACAGCTTGATATTGCGATGATGATAAATTTGCGGTGTATTGTGCAGGCGTAGACACAGATTTTGAGGTCACTTCGTAGTCGCTGCAAAGCCCCGGGTTGCCAACGACCACACTAATGTACGAACTGGATAACCACATCCGCCCGGTGTGGAAGCACACACACACTCATTTGAAAACACGGCTCAGGTGGGCTGTAAGAGGCAGCAGGTGAGTCTGCCTGTCTTCAACAGACATGGAAGGAGCTCGTAGATGAAAAGTGGTGAATGAGATGACATGATGGAGGTAGAAGAAGAGGAGACAGGGGCCCAGGTAGATGAAGAGGAGAAGGCCTAGGTATAGGAAAAGAGGACTTGACGAGGACCAAATCTGCCTCAAGACAGCCATGCAACATTTTTATATGTCTACAGACTTTATTTGTTTCATGGTTAATTACTGTAGCGGAAATGGTAATAAAAACTGTACGTATTGACATAAAAACTTGAAATACTCAGTCTGCAGCATCTGTGTTGTGCAGTGCTCGGTGAGTGTATAGTTGGTCTATTTGTGTTAATTTTCTATATATTTCAAACTAATCAGAAGGAATATTATGGGCTTTATTCATCTAAATTATGCCTTACATGCACATTTCTGGTCAAAACTCTAAATATGCTAAATATTTTCCAAATGTGCTTTCTTTTTATGGCAGCAGTGTGAAACAAAGTGTCTGATTGCTGAGGCATTTTCACAACAGTGTGTAATTGTTTTGACTGGAGTGTCGCATTTTGCATACGATCTGTGATTGATGCAAACTGGACAGTGGATAATTGTGATTATTACATGCAGTTTTCTAAATAGCATGTAACCGACTGAAAAAAACCTGTAAATGACGCACACGTCCCTCAGCAGCTACTCACAGAGGCACAGTGATAACCAAATACACAAACACACCTGGGATTGGGGCAGCATCCACAGGCTGACCCGGAGTAAAACTAGCAGCTCCTAGTGTGAAGGGGAGACTTGACACCCATTTACTGTGCAGGTCTACCTGGGGACACGTCTTGGGTTTGACTCAGAACCACTGAAACCCACCTGAACCTGTGTTGTGTTTGCTTCCAGGACATCACTTCCTCCCTGCGTTTTCACAGAATCTCTTTAGACCTCATCGAGGAGAACTGCGCCATAGATCGAGACCTGCAGGTGAGATTAGGCCTCCTCTTGTCTTCCACCTGGCCTCCTTTCCCGCTCTCTAAGGCCCCTCCTGTGGTTCTTTCAGTGCTACCTGATGCAGCGCATTCATAGCAGCTCTGAAATTCAAAACAACGTGTCGCTCAGCAACGGGCGCCTTGACAATGCAGCGCTCGCCAAACTCAGCACCCATTTAAAGAGCCTAAGCAGAGGCTCGTACCTGTACCTGAAACTGACTCTGGATCTGATAGAGAGGGGATACTTGGTCCTGAAGAGCTCCAGTTTCAAGGTGAGGTTGGAGGGAGGGATGGGCGGAGGGATGGGAGGATTTAAGAGCTGGAAGTCAGCAGGAGAACTCTGTCCTGTTGTCGTAGGTGGTTCCTGTGAGCCTGGCTGAGGTGTACCTGCTCCAGCTAAACATGAGGTTTCCCACCCAGTCTTCTTTCCAGAGAGTCCTGCCCCTGCTGAACGTCACTGTGGCTTCCCTCCATCCCCTGAGTGAGCAACAGGTACGTACCTGCCCCCACACTGACCGATGGGCTGCTTTCATCCTCCAGGGCCACTGTTCAGCTTCTGTTTCCACCGCCTACTGATCCGGATCAGGAGTTAGAATGATCCAGAACGAAGGAGCAGCAGGAAAGCACACAAGGTGGTGTTGGTTTCTGTGTTTAGGTTCTTGTGTTCCCATCCTCCAGCTGTTCGAGGTGGTGAATGCCGGCTCCCTTGAAGGAGGAAGCATGCAGTGGGCGGAGTTTGAGCAGCGTCTGGAGCAGCTTTCTTTCTTCCTGCTGCGGCGCAGGGATGGCAGCCGCATGTTGAACCACGCCTCCTTCAGGGAGTGGTTGATGTGGAGGGAGGAGGGACAGGACGAGCGCTTCCTCTGTGATCCCAGGTAGACCAGACTTGCAGCCGGACGGCTGAGGAAGGGGGACAGGCGTTTGTGCTGATGGACGGACGGTGTGTTGTGTGCAGGAGCGGCCACACTCTGCTGGCCTTCTGGCTCTGCAGAATGGAGGGGAAGCTGAACCGGCAGCAGACTTTGGACCTGGGGCATCACATCCTGAAAGCTCACATCTACAAGGTTTGACGCTGAATTTGTTTCCCCTAAACTCCACCATCAAATCAAGCTGTGATGTCGGGTTTGCTGAAGAATCAATAGCTCCACTGGGAGGAGAGTCATAGGGATGGAAAATGTTCATGATTTCAAGCAGTAATCCTGGTTTCTGGTTGTTGATCTAAAGGAACCTATTCTAGAAGTTTAAACCTTGATTTAACGCTGCTCTCAGTATTCTTCACACCAAATGGGATTCACGCCGGACGCCTCTCTTTCGACGTGGTGCTTGACACTTTTCCAAAAGTGTGTTCATGAATTTGACTCTCCAGATGCGTTTGGGAGGAGCTACCGTCAAAAGCTTTTTGCCTCCTCATCACTCCATGGAAGCGTTGGCTGTATATTTCAGCTACAGAGTAGATGGATGATGTTCAGAGGTCAGGTTGATTTACTTGAGCAGCTGCAGAAAGGCATCAGTAACATCAGGTCTTCACGTTTGGGTTCATGACATCATTCAGAGGCTCTCCCGGTACGGTGAGCTTCACCATCTGCTGCAGGAAATGAGTCTGCATGACGGCCGCTTTCAGTTGTGCTTCTGGGAAATGTGACACCTGCAGAAGAAATTGTCCGCAACTGGAATTTTACGCCCGTAATGCAATGGTGTCTAACCCTACTCACAAGTTCATCGTTAAGGACTCTCAGATTCTCCTCATGTCGCTTTGGGACTCCACCTGCTGACCATGTCATCAACACGTCACACGCCAAAGCTGAGACCCTGATTGGTTCATGCGACACATCTTCTTAGGTTAATTAGAAAAACTTGATGTAACATCCAAAATGTGCCACGACCTTGAAAAACGCTGCTGCCAGGCGGACACGCCGCAGGACCTCAGACTGCATTTGCTCATTGATTTAACGTTGAACACCCGTGTTTGATGTGAACGCAGCTTTAGGCTGTCTCTGTAAAACGTGCCGATATTGTCCCAGATTTCCATTCCTGAGCTTTAATCACTGGCATTAAATATGAGATTTATCTTTGCAGTTACTGACGAAAACAAACAACCCAAATCTTACAGAGTCATGTAGGTACATAAGATGTGGTAGGTTTGAAAAAAGAGGTTGATTTTGATCTGCTCTTTGTATTCAGATGAGCCTGGCATTTGGGCCAATCACAAAACCAGCTTCTGACTGATGACGAACCATCATTTTGCATGCTCATTTCGCACTTTGAGCTGCTAAACCTGTGGTCTTCTGACTTGTTCAGCTGTTCAGGATGTCATGTTTTAGACGTGTCACAAAAATGCACCCGGTGAACAGATTAATGCAGACTGAGAAGGCCTCATATCCATGTAGGAGAGGAGAGAGTACCGCCACGCACACGCACGGTTCAAAATGATCACACCATTGTAATGAGTCTGGCTTGGTTTTGTGTTTGAGAAGGTGTCAGTTACACCCGGCTCTTTCTCTGCAGGGCTTAAGCAAAAAGCTCGGGGTTTCCTCCTCCATTCTTCAGGGGCTCTGGATGTCATACAGCACAGGGAATCTGAGCCTGGTTCTGTCATCGCTGCGCAACCTTTACACCCCCAACATCAAGGTAACCCTCACACGCACGTGCACACGCACGCACGCATGCATGCACTCGCACACACCGAATGGTCATTCCGTCTTTATGAGAGTTTTCTATTGACTTTGACATTGTGCACCTGTGAACAGGTGAGCCGTCTGCTGATCATGGCTGGGGCGGAGGTGGAATACCAGAGTGATGTTCTCAACAAGGCCCCCCTGCTGTGTGTCCACGCCCACCTGGGACACGCCGACGCTGTGGCACTGCTTCTGGACCATGGAGCAAAGGTGATCGATATTCTCCTCTTCCTTCCACACTTGCGTTTTGGGAGGTCGATCATCTTGACTGCTCTTGTTGCACTGATAGGTGAACGCTCGCTCTCAGGATGGTTTGACCGCTCTGGGATTTGCAGCAGCCGCTGGCCACCTGAACATTGTGACCACGCTGAGCCAGCATGGAGCCAAGGTAGCTGTCCGTCAGAGTCTTCCAGAATGTCTGCAGTACTGTGAGAGAAAGAACTATTCGTTTATCTCAGGATTCTTTTCTTTAGATCAGCAGGACTTTAAAGGTTGATCAAGAAGAGACACCGGTCTAATGCTGCGTTCCCACCAAACGCCATTCCTGCTTTACAGGATATTCAC
The DNA here is from genome assembly GCF_053564925.1 of Oryzias latipes. Lineage (NCBI taxonomy): Eukaryota > Metazoa > Chordata > Actinopteri > Beloniformes > Adrianichthyidae > Oryzias > Oryzias latipes. The sequence goes on along the minus strand of NC_136244.1, from coordinate 2,523,770 downwards.
ATCCTCCACCTCTCTTTTGAGGGGCATCAAATTTGCTGCTCTGTATTTTTCCAAATATATGTTCATAAACTTGATGCTCCAGACGTTTTCAGCCTCATGGCTGCATGGAAGCATTGACTGTATATCTCAGTTACGATGCATGACGTAGACGGATGACGTTTAGAGGTCAGGTTGATTTATTTTGAAGAGCTTTTCAAAAGAATCGGTAATCCCGTCTCCGTGTCTTGACATCATTCATCCATCCACATAAAACAATATCATACAGTTAAGGAAGAGGACGTCCAGATTCTCCCCCATGATGGTTTTATACTCCACCTGCTGATCCCGTCTTCAACAGATCAGGGGGCCAAAGCTGAGTTCCTGATTGGCTCATGCAACGGGTCTGGACGTGCTACACTGGTTGCCACACCCAGTGCTCAGATTGAGCTGCAGAACCTTTGATTGCGTCTGCAAATAGACTTAACATTGAAAAGTAGAAAAATGGCATTCAGTGCGAGTGCAGTTATACAGGACACCAGTCTGATGGGAACAAATCCTCCAAAGTAGAGATCAGAGCACTCCTGTCTGCAACGACCACTTCATGTGTGTGGAAGTCCCTTCTGAGTTTCTAGGTTCCTCACCTGACACCAAAGAACAGTATTGTTTTTGAGAAAATGCAAGGTCAAGCCCAGGTAAGAAGAGGAGAGACAGGCGTGTGCAAGAAAGATCAACCTTCAAGTTTAGAATCCTGTGAAAACAGGAGTTAGAGTTAGTTGAGTTAGACTTCAAAGTGTTGAAGAATCTAAGCTCAGGGTTGAAAGACGTCTCACCTCGTTACTCTTCTGAAGTGAGCTTCTCCTTGTGCTCTCAGGCTGGACACGTGGACGACTCGGGTCGCTCGGTTCTGGTTCTGGCAGCCCAGCACGGTCACCTGGAGGTGCTGCGTTTTCTGCTGAAGTGTGCTGACTGGAGCTGCACCGCCTGCTGCAGCCAGAGGGGCGTGAGCAGAAGCCAGGCAGTGCAGCAGGCTCTGATAGCTGCTGCCAGCATGGGTCACACGGAGGTGAGAAAAGCGGCGAGGACCAGGAACAACGCCACTAACATCCACATGTGGGTTTTAAAGAGCGGGGTGTGTTCGTTTGTAGATGGTGTCATACTTGTTGGATCTTCCTGAAGAAGACGAGGAAGAGGAGCAGAGGCCTCAGATTAATGTCTATGACAGTCTGTGGGGAGAGACAGGTACCAAAAAACACATTTTAATTGTGCCTGGGCTAAAGCAAAGCAATATTTAAGATTAGAGTTCAGTCAAGTTGGACCAGTCTCACAGTTTTTTGTGTTGTCAGCCCTGACGGTGGCAGCAGGACACGGTAGACTGTCCATCTGCAGGCTACTGCTGGATCAGGGAGCTGCTCCAGAGCACTGCAACAGGCAGGGAGTCGCTCCTCTGTCTGCTGCCACCAGGCGGGATCACTGGCAGGTACTGAAGCCCGCAGGCCCGCTTGGCGAACTGGCTGATCTGTGTTTCATTACTGTCACCGTGTCGTCCTGCAGGTGGTGGAGCTCTTGGTGAACCACGGGGTGGATGTGAACCGCACCGACCAGCAGGGCAGGACCGCTTTGATGACAGCAGCCTCAGAGGGACACATGACCAGCGCCCGGCTGCTGCTGGACCACGGTAAACACCCACCTCCATCGCCCGAGTGCTCCAACACCTCTAACCTCACACCACATCTTCCCTTTTTCACGGCTGAACTTCCTCTTTTCCAGCTGCTTGTTGTTGTCTTTGCCTTTTGAAGCTTGCTGAAGATCAAGCAGAATTGACGATCCTAACAGCAGCTTCTTTCTTTAAGCACACATTCTAAGAAGCCTCCTTTAACTCAACATGCCTGTCTGTTCGCTCAGGGGCCTCTCTTGACCAGATGGACAGGGAGGGCCTGACGGCGCTGAGCTGGGCGTGTCTGAAAGGTCAGCTGGGGTTAGTCAGAGAGCTGGTGGAGAGAGGAGCCGCCACGACCCACGCTGACCGCAGCGGCCGCACACCACTGGATCTGGCTGCTTTCTGCGGGGACCCAGAAGTGGTTTGTACGATATTTATGAGTACAAAGGTATCTGTTCAAAATGGGAAGCTATTACTTAACATGTTTGACATTTATATTACTATTATTTTTGAGTTTTGGTCGGTCTTCTGAAAAAAAAAAATGGTTCTGATCCTCTTAATAAGCCTTTAGATGATGTGTTGCATTTGATAAAAAAATCTCATCAACTGTTCTGTATACAAATTCAAAAAAATTACAGTCTGAGTGACTCCAAATGTGATCGCTCCATTTCACGGTCGGACATGTTTACTTTAACCAGACAGAGGCTGAACCTGCAGAGATGCTCCATGTCCGGGTTCGGCTGGGATCCCTAAACGTCCTGAGACGCCACTCCCCAAAACTATGACATCAGTTATGTGTTTTGTGGCAATGGCTTCAATCCTTTTAGTATTCAAAACAGAGACCAAACTGTCCCTATAATATAGACCACAGCGGAAATTTAAAAAATCCAAATTGTGCTCTAGAAACTTCTATGTGCCAAAGGGCCTTTTTTATTGTTTGGGTGTTTGTTTAAACCAGTGTTTTTCAACCTTTTTTCAGCCACGGCACACTTTAACCTTGACAAAAATCTCGCGGCACACCAGCATCCAAAAAAAAAAGCAGAAACTCATAGTCTGTTTTGATCTACAGAACCCCCCCCCCCCCCCCCCCCCCGCGCGCAATCTCACGTGTATTTTTGTGATAATTGTGGCAGAAAAAACAGGAAGTTGCAGCTGTTTTTCTAAAAGATGAAATAAAAGTTAAGTTAGAAAATATAAAAACTGTTTGATTTGTGTTTGTTGTGGCTTCAAGACGTTTAACAAGGACGACTCATTGTACGCTTTAACCCAATGCATCATGGGAGATGTAGTGTGAAAACTGCCGCAAAAGGGCAGACAGACTAGCCTCTCTGAGCTTCATTGTTTTGTTCACTTGTTCCACGGTCTGACACCGGATTCTGTGGAAAGCTGCACCACTAAACACGAGCTTTAGCTGGTATTTTTGTTGGAACTGAAAGACTTTTTGAGCTAAATTGGAGAAGAAAGAAGAAGAAAGAAAGAAGAAAGAAGAAAGAAGAAGAAGAAGAAAGAAGTTAAGACTTTAACCACTTCTGATTGGTCAGACTGCTGACATGTGATTAAGCCTTAAAGAATGATTGGGGCGACAGTGGCTCAGGTGGTTGAGCGGGTCGTCCAATGATCAAAGGGTTGGCGGTTCAATCCCCGCTCCCACCAGCCAAAATGTCGTTGTGTCCTTGGGTAAGACACTTCACCCTCCTTACCTCCAGTGTGGCTCCACTGGTGTGTGAATGCGCATGAATGTCCCGGTGATGGTCAGAGGGGCCGTAGGCGCGAACTGGCAGCCACACCTCTGTCAGTCTGCCCCAGGGCAGCTGTGGCTACAACCGTAGCTTACCATCACCAAGTATGAATGACCAGTGAATGAATAATGGACACAATGTAAGCGCTTTGGGTGTCTTGAAAAGCGCAGATGAATCCAATCCATTATTATTATTATTATTGGCGGAGACAGTTAAAGGGGCGGGACTTTGCCGCAAAAAGCTTTATTTGCAGCTAAATCGCGGTACCGTCATTCTTATCAAAATGTCTTTAATAGAATTAAATAAACACAAAGAAAAATAATTTTCTGATCCTTTATACTCCTAACTACTCAGTGTTTTATCAGGGCCTGTTTGGATGAACACAGAGCTGATTTCCTGGAGATGGTAATTGCTTTTAGATCAGTTAATGAGGGCAATTTCCCACGGCGCACTTGACCAGTCTCCCACGGCACACTAGTGCCGTGGGAGACTGGCCGTAGTCTCTGGCCGTAGTCTAGTTTCAACTGGTTGAAAAACACTGGTTTAAACTAATAAAGAGAGCACTGGACCGGAGGAACCGATCCATTATCTAGAACACATCGGTTTCATGGATCGGTGTGACAGAACGTTAGATCTACTTTCAAATCAAATAAAAATCCGAATCATTGTTAATTGGGTTTTACCTTCTTATCCACACACTTTCTTTGTTTTTGTTCCTTCCTGCTTTATTTTACGGTTTAACTCAGTAATGATGCTGTGTGAGGTGGGGGGTAAATCGTTTACAGTGATTCTGTGCAGCTGGAATCAGGCTGACAGCGTGTTGCTGTGGTTCTTGTGTATCAGGTGCAGCTTCTGGTGGATCACGGTGCTTCTGTGGAGCACGTGGACTCCAGCGGGATGCGTCCTCTGGACCGAGCTGTCGGCTGCAGAAACACCTCGGCTGTCATCGCTCTTCTCAAAAAAGGAGCCAAAATCGGTAAAAAAATCATCTCCTACTTTCTTTATTTCCGTGTGGCCCTAAAAAGAGAAGCTGAAGCTTAAACCGAATTCTGTGAAAATGCAATGAATTTGGCTGAAGCATCCGTGAGCACAGTGAGGGAGGAAGGTGTGGGATCTGAATTCTTGTTAACTATGACCTGAAAATAAATGTAAACTTAGTAGCAGAAGGCTAAATCCCAACAGTTCTTTAAAATGAAAAACATCTTCCAAAAACACACTGATTAGTGCTTTTCAATCAAATCCAGAGGATGGATAAACATTCACAGTTGTGCTCCTGATTTCCATGTATTGTAAACAAAAACCACTATAAATGCACAGTCACACAGTTTGAGTTTCTTTGCCTTTGTTTTTGGTTCTTTTTTGTTATGTCATGTTTTAAGTTCTGCTTCCTGTTTTATTTTGAAAGGTTTCCTGTTTTGTGTCCTGGTTTGGAGTTTCAATTTTGGTCCCCATCTGCCCTGATTGTTTTCATCTGTCTTGTCTGTTCTGTGTGAATTTCAGTCCTGTCTTTCCCTTTGTCCTGTGCTGGTCCATATCATGCTGTTCCCCTGTTTCTGTGTATTTTGCCGTTTTCCCTTTCGGGTTTTTTCGAGTTTCTAGCACTTTCAGTGCTCTAATTGAGGGTAGGAGGTTGTTCCCTAAAATCTTGCCAACCACGGCCCCTGTCATCCTCTCCTTAATACAGTGCAGTCGTCCTGTCCCATGTGCAGAAATACACCCCCATAGCATGATGCTACCACCCCCATGCTTCACAGTAGAGATGGTGTTCTTGGGGTCGTACTCATCATTCTCCTTACCCAAAACATGGCAAGTAGATTTCAGACCAAAAACTTCTAATTTGGTCTCATCTGACCACAAGACTTTCTCCCATGATCCTCTGGATCATCCAAATGTTTTTTGGCAAACTTGAAACGGGCCTGGACATGTGCTGGTTTAAAAAGGGGAACTGTCTGTGCCATCCAGTGACGTGCGGTGAGGTTAATGGCTGGTGAGGCACTGACGTCATCAGTCACATTTACAAACATATGAACTATACTGAGTAACTTATTCACCATTCAATTGACAACAGTTAACGTGTTTTGTTTAAAATATCATTTCAATGTGTTGTTTTTTTCATATACAAACTGCAGCATAGAAAAAAGCACAAACGTTATTATCGTCTTACCTTTACTTGTAAATAAAGTCCATACGCCGCTCCTTCTGGAGAAAATTACTTGCCGCTTGCTATCACTTATTCTATTGTTTTTTAGCTTCATAATCTCAGGGCTCACCGGCGCCCCCTAACATGAGGCACGAGAATGTCTGGCCTCACCCAGCGGCTTTTTCGCCGGCGTTTAGCGCTCAGCACAAGAAACACGTCCCTCACATACAGTTATTTATAAAAACAAACACTGTACATCATATAAATCTGCTAAATTATGTAAACTCAGCTCATATAGTACAAGTGATTGAACCGACATACAGAGAGACAGCAGTACCGTCTGACTGCATAGGTATTGCGCAATCCAAGGTGAGGCTCAGCAGGCTGGTGTTCAAATACTTATTTGCAGCAGTACCATACAAATAAATTGTGTAAAAAATCGTTCAATGTGATTACGTATCTCAAAGTGGGCGTGCATCTTAGATGAAAATGTCAGACCCCTCCATGATTTCTAAGAGGGAGAACTTGCAAAATCACAGGGTGCCTTTTTGTGCATACATCTTGTTTATCTATCTATCTAATCTATAATACTGGACATACGTTTCTATAAATGTTTGCACATTTCAAGCTTAACCAAGAGATAAAAATGTGAAAATGTTGATGGTGGAGTAAAGGGTTTTAAAGCTTTAAAACATCTAATTGTAAAAATCAAAGATGACTGCTGTGCAGATTTCACCTATACACCTGCGATTAACGAGGAACCACTGTTCCCATGTCTTGATGAAATGAAGGAATTCATTTGTGTCTATTAACCTGTGTTCCCGTGAATTTAGGACCAGCCACCTGGGCCATGGCAACATCAAAGCCGGACATTTTGATGGTTCTGCTGAGTAAAATGATCCAGGAAGGAGACAGTCTGTACAAGGTACCTGACAGAGCTTCAGAGCACAAACTGTGGGTGGGAGCACCCTGACCATGCCAGTCGTATGTCTCTGTCCAGCAAGGCAAGGTGAGGGAAGCCGCCCGCTCGTACCAGTCAGCCCTGCAGAAGTTTCCAGGAGACGAGCTCAAGACGTTCAAGCAGCTGAGAGTGTGTGTTCTGCTCAACCTGTCCCGCTGCCGCCGCAAGATGAATGTGGGCCTTTGCAACCGCCATCCAAAAGCTTCACTCTTCAACCCCCTTGAAGTTGATCACAGAATCTTTTCTTCGTGCAGGACTTCAGCCTGGCTGAGGAGTTTGCTACCAAAGCTCTGGAGCTGAAGGCTAAATCCTACGAGGCTTTCTATGCCCGAGCCCGTGCCAAGAGGAGCCGCAGGTATGAAGCAACTCCTGTGGGCTGCCTTCAGCCAGCTGCAGGAATCTTTTTAGAGCAGTCACTGGACTGAATACAAATGTTGAGCTGTTTTATGTGCTTTCACGTTACTTCTGCATGTTTCAAGTCCCACTCCAACCAGATTTTGTTTTCTTTTCTTTATGATTGTGCACTATTTAGCCAAAATCAAAAATAATTTGTTGTTTTTTTAAGAATGTTTTATGCCCAGCAGCAGTAGCTCATTAGAAATACAATTCTGGTTTGTGGGCGGGACTGTTGGCCCGGAGCAACCCCGCCCCCTCATCGTCGCTGAGAGCTCTGGTTGCGCACTCACATGCAAGACTATAGTCCCAGGCCCTATCAGGCGACTGACAGGCCAAATCTGGGACTAGAAGAGTTTACAATAGTCTTGGTACAGTAAACAGTGAGACAGAGCTCAGTGAAGTTTGACCAAATGAAATCATGTACCAACTAAACAACAGAGGTCCAAGAATCAAACCCTGAGGAACTCCACAGATCAGAGATCAATACAGAAAACAACATCCCCCCCGAAGATAAAATCTGACCCGTCTCCTGCCTGTCAAGACATATTGGTCCATGGTGTGAAAGACTGCCAAACTCAAACATAAAAAAGAAAAAAGTTTAAGCCGAGTCAGCGTTGAAGTGAATGTGGTTTAGCACTTTAAAAACTGCTGTCTCAGTGTTGTGGGTATGTTGAAAGCTTGACCAAAGCTTGTCTCTGAAAAGGTTTTTTAAAATTACTGTAACTGTCAAACATGGAATATTCCAGGTTTCATTTGTTCAGACCTGGTTAAACGACTGCAGTTTAAAGGGATTGAGGAAAAATACTCCATAATTGTCAAAACAGAGAGTTTCAAACAGGAAAACAGTTTGTTTTTAAGTTTGGTTAGCAAAAATCCAAAGCCAACCGTTTATTGCACATACCATGTTCACAACTATGTCAATGGTGATTCTATTGAACTTTGACCTTCTGGACCAGATTACTTCTGCTAGACAGATGGTGGAAGTTTTGTATTGATGTTTTGTTTTTTTATGTTGAAAGAAAAATAAATGCACTTTTGATCAAAAATCCTCAGGTAATTGAAAGATTAGGGACGTTTTTAAAACAGGAGAAATGTTTCTGTAGCTGCTGATAACTAAAGCAAAAACAACTTGAGGTCTTTTTTTTATTGTAACCCTGGAACTCGTGTTGATGCTCTTTGAATTACCAAAACTCTTCAACCGTTTATGCAAGTAACGTAATTCCAAAGGATTCTGAAGCGGAGACAGTTTCCATGATCAGTGATAAAGAAGAAGAATACAAAGACATGTTTTCATATAGTACTTTTTTCAGGTAAAATACCACAAAGTGCTTTACAAACAATCAAAGTTAAAACCAGAAAAAGGCAATCCAATGCAAAGATTAGCCAAAAACCCTTCTGAATAAAGATGGTTTAAGCTTTTTAAAAGAACCAACAGTTTCAGCTACGTGGAGGGTTAATGGCAGGGCTTTCCAGAGTTTAGGGTCACAGCTTGAGAGGACAGGCCTCCATAAGCTTTATACCTGGTTCTTGGGACTTTTAAGAGACTTTGGTCCGAGGACCGTAGAGATTGAATGTGGCTGTATGGAGTCCAAAGACCAGAAATACAATTGGGAGCCTGTTCTACTGGAGCATTAAAAGTTAAAACTAAGATTTTAAAATCAATTCTAAATTGGTTTGTGGGCGGGACACAAGACAAAATCTTTGTCTAGTGACATAGTCTGGTCAAAAAGAACACCAGGATTTCTAAGGTGTCGTTGTGTAGTGGAGCATAAAATACCAAGGTGTTGTTTAATTAGAGGGATTTTCTGGTCAGGCGCAAAAACTACAACCTCTGTTTTCTGTTGGTTAAATCGAAGGAAGTTGGTAGAAACCCAGTCTTGAATAGAAGAGACTTAATTCAGAAGTTGGGAAATCTTGTGTATTTCTGACTTAAAGGAACAGTAAAGTTGAACATCATCTGCATAAAAATGGTATAAAGTTACCAGGATATACTTTGACAGATGAATGTAATGGGTTTTTTTCTCAAAGACCTTCTGGTATTCTGAAACCACGTGTTTGTCTCGATACAGACAGTTCCACGCGGCCCTGGAGGACCTCATCGAAGCTAGCCGCCTATGTCCAACCAACCGGGAGATCCAGCGGCTGCTCTCCAGGGTCAAAGAAGAGTGCCGGCAGGCTGCGCAGCTGCATGACTGCCCTCCTTCGTCCCAGCGTGTTTATGATGGGGCCCCGCCCACTGGGGCGGCTCAGGGCCAGGATTCGAGGTCTGTACTGGACACAGAGGGCCTCGGGGATGAAGAGGAGGAACTGAATGTAGAAGATGAGCCTGCTCTTCAGCCACAAAATCTGGAAAACCGCTGCCATGCACGAGTACCATCTCCCTCCCCACTGTCCCCCTCTCACCTGCAACAACACCTCCCCAGCCCCACCTACTCAGCGGGCCTGTCACCCCCCTCTCATGCTGCACCTCGCCCCACTTCCCCCTTATATTCTCATTTCAGCTCTCCGACTTCCCCAGGTCACATGGCCCAGGGGGTGCAACAGAACTATCTATTGTCCACCCAGAGGTCCCTACTAAATCCTGGGAACAGCCAGAGCTCCCACTCAGGCCTGGGGCCAGCACCCACGTCCGGTCTGCCTGCCCCCACATCCCAGTCCTCTATGGTTTTTCGGCCTTCCGCCTACCCTCAGTACACCCACCTGCTTCAAGAGCTGGCAGACCTGGGGAAGGGCTTCAGTGCAGATGGGGGGACCCACCCCCAGGTTGGGCCCGGCCTTGCCTCCCCTGCTTTGCATGCGTTCGATGAGGTGACCGCAGACATTGCTCGCCAGGTGAGAAGTGCTCCTGTCTTTGGTAGGATTGCAGAGTCAGAGAGGGTGGGGGTAAATCGTTTTGAGCAGTCCCGGCAGTTCAACCGCAACCAATCCAAAGCTGCCTACTACCCCATGGAGGTGACTGAAAATGCTAAGGGCCCATCTGATGGCTGGCTGTCATCACACGATTACCAGTACCACCATCAAGGGGGGGTCCGCCGCCCTTTTAGTGCACACTCCTCCACTGCTCCACCACTGAGGCCTGTCATGCACCCTCAGGGCTCTGCTGTCCAGTTCTCCTCCAGCAGCTGCAGCCTTGGAGGTGGGCCCTCACCGGGACAGGCCCCCAGCTTCAGAACATCCTCCTCCGCGCAGCATATTGAACCACCCTTGGACCATGTGGGAGCGAGCGGCAGTTATCGTGACGACTTTTTGCAGTTGTCCTCCCCTCAGTCAGAGATGTGTGTGGTTGGGGGCGGGACATACCCAGGAGAGGCGGGGCGGTCTGCCAGGAGCACCCCCTCAATGGGTTTGACTGACAGGACCTTCAGGGTGCAGCAACAGCAAACGACATCCAGCTCAGCATCCTGCCTCAGCCCATCCCGCTCCTGGGCCGTGTCCTGTGTGGACACGATTGTCTCCGCGCCAAGCAAGAACCCGGCCAGCTTGCCCCCACCTTCATCCATCGCCTACTATAACTGCAGCAATAACAACGGCCACCTCCTCCTCAAAAGCCAGCCCGACTCCTGCGAGGCGGCTTTGGCTAAGCCCCGGCCGGCCGTGAGGCTGACTGGAGCACGGCCAGCGGTCTGCGCTGGCAGATCTGCAGACAGGCGGGGTTGCCCCACCTCCCCTGTCAAACCCAAGCGCCCCTTTGTGGAATCAAATGTGTAGAGAATGACCACAGAACCGGGTCGGATTGGCACACGCCCAGGTGGAACTTGACTGGCTGGAAAAGTCATCATCTTGAACACAAAGAGAAAGAAAAGACAAAGGATTTCCAGCCGATCAAAGACTTTATTAGAAGTGTAGTTTCTGACATGAAAACCCCCCCGGCTGGGAAAGTTTAAAAGGCACAGAACTTTGAGGGCTGGGATAAAGAATCGTCCTCTCACTGAGCAGGAATCCACATCTGCCATATTTATCTTTTAAAGACTATGAACCTTGTTTTGTCTTCAGTTTGTCTTCAGATCCCATCTGTCCTGTCTTTCTTACCTCGACCTATACCAAGTCAAGCACACAGAAGCATGACCAAACACTAAAACATGACATGCACAGACTTAGATTTGCCTTCTTTCAATGGTATTGCTGTTTTTCAGACTGCTAAATGCCTGTCAAGGACATTTCCTGATAAGAGACTAAACAGATCACGTTTCATCCGATTGCATCAAGACTTTACAGTTTTATACCCAAAATATGCAAAAAGAATCTGCAAAACATTTGCTATATTTCATACATATTTTCTAAAACAGTAAATAGGCATAATAAACCAACGTGACTGGAATTTAGGTGATTTTTCTTGGAAAGATTCTGAGATATTTTAGTCAAACCAGACCAGACTGGGCTGATCCAGAACCAACTGAGCCACTCACAGCCAGATCCACCTCTTCTCTGTAAAAACATTTACCTGGATCTTAGGAAAGAACTCAAAGAAGACAAATATTTTATAGAAGGCTTGCATTAAAAAAAAAAAAAATGAGCCAGCAGAGTTTATAGTCACATACTATCTGCCTGAGTGGGTTTACATCAGGGCAGCTGAAATGTGACTGTAGAGCAGCCATAGTTCTGATCCAGGCCCAGATGATGGTGATAAATTGGCTCCTGTCTTCTGGTTTGTACCATATTAAGTCTGTCATAAATCTGCACCCATGCCGTCTATGACCATAAGAAAACCACTGGATTCAAATGTTGTTTACTCTGTGGGATAGTGATTCCTGCTTTCAGTTTTTATTCAAAAACTATAATAGCATTTTTAACAGAACCATCATTTCAACAAAAAAGGTGGAACTTCGCTGTTAAAATAAAGAATTACTACATTAAATCAACATTTTCTTTGTCCAAAATAGTATAAAATGCTTAAAATTAAAATTTCTGCATTTTTGGAATTCATATATTGTTATGATTGGTTGGAACCAATTTTTTTTAAACCCCGCCCTACTTGTCATGATTCCTGGTATTCCTCTGATGTCAGACAGTAAACGGAAGAGGCTGTCAGACTGTGAATGTAACACCTTTGCTGCTTTCAGACCCACTCCTGATCTCCATGGCCTTTCCCGCACAGCCAGGTGTTGCTGTAAATCTTCTTTTCCTCTCTGCTCTGGAGTGTGAGCTGCCACATGCCATCAGCCCGCCTCTTTTTTACAGTCATGTGGGTTGTTGAGGGTCTGCGTGTGTGGCTGGTTAAATCATCTTATTCTATCCTCAGACACCATTACCTGACCCTTGCCGTGGCCCCCTTACAGAGATAGCTCTGTATAGAGGGCGGGGACACCGTACGGATCTTGTTTGTCCTGGGCCGACATTCTCTGAAGTTACGTCTTTGTGTAAAACCACTTCTCTGCAACGCTGCTTTCATCAACTATCTTGGGCTTTATTTTTAAACTGCTGGTGTCCTCAGAGACCTGAGGTGTACCTCAGTTTTTCTGTGTTTCCAGTTAAAGGGAGACCTTTTAACTGGAAACGCTTTAACTTGATGATTAGATACTGGAAAGGGCTCGCGCTCTGTTTCTTCTGAGACATGAATGTCAGGTTGTAGCCATTTCAAACGTCCGTTTCTATGTAGATGTGGGTCTTTGGGTTGAGGAGCTGCAGGTTCTTTTTGGTTCTGAATTGTCGGTCACGGTCTCTGGCATCGCCCTGATTTCTTTGTGCTCTGGCAGATGCAGGTCTGCTGATGTGGGACATTGTTTTTCTGAGCGTGACAGTCGCCTGCAGGGAGGTGAACCGTCAGGACCTGGACCTGGGTGGGGCTTTCTTACAGGAGCTCTCGTACTTGAACCCGGATCCAGAACAGCCTTGGTCTTTAAGCCTTGAACTGCTGTTTAATGACTGACTGCTGTTACTTTCACAAAGGTGAATAAAGTCGATTGGTGCTCAAGTGAAGCCCACTGTTGTGTTTGTGACTGATTGTGCTTGATCCAAACATTAAAAGGGGTCTTGTGGACATAGAGACAAAACATGACATAAGTGTATATGCTGATGGTATTAACTATGGCATCCATACTCATCCTTAACCCTGTACCTATCCTATTTGATACACACATTTCTGAGACCTCTATCTCACTTGCATGATCCAAACATTTCTGCCCTGTAGTTCATCGTCATTCCACTAGTAGCAGCAGAGGGAATTTTCCCACTCGTTTGAAAATGGCTGCTTCCATGAACTCTCTTAACCCTTGTGCTATCTTCTATGACCCCAGCCTGACGTGTTCTTCCTACCATGACAAAGGTGGAAAGATTTCATGTAATCCATGGACACCAGTGAAGATCACAAATCACTGAAGAAAAAAGTTCAGAGCACTGTCTAGTGGGTCTACATGACCCAACTCCCAATGTTAAAGTGCCTTGGATAGCACAATGGTTACACACTTTTAACAGGAAAAGCAAAAACGTACCAAATCACCCATCATAATTGATTCCATCTACACTCCCCGGCCACTTTATCAGGTCCACTTTGCTGGTTGGAACCCTTTTGTCTTCAGAACTGCCTTAATCCTTGGTGGCATAGATTCAACACGGTTCTGGAAACATTCATCCGCGAGTTTGGTCCATGTTGACATGACAGCATCACACAGTTTCTGCAGATTTGTCTGCTGAACATCCATGATGTCAATCTCCCGTTGCCCCACATCCCAAAGGTTCTCTATTGGATTCTGGTGACTGTGGAGGCCGTTTGAGTCCAGAGAACTTTTTGTCATGTTCTAGAGACCAGTCGGAGATGATTCCAGCTTTAGGACATGGCGCCTTATCCTGCTGGAAGTAGCATCAAAAGATGGTCCACTGTGGTCAGAAAGGGATGGACATGGTCAGCAACAACACTCAGGTAGGCTGTGGCGTTGGAACCATAATCACCTGGTTCTTGCAAGCCCAACGTGGACCAAGAAAATATCCCCATTACCATGACACCAGTTCTGTTCAATCATGAGCTGAGTGAAGATCCAAGGGTTTGAGGAGTTTTATGTATGTTTTTCTCTTCACAGTCACAGTTTTATCTCAAATGTGAATTCAACCAAAAATCTGTTGGGTCTTCACATTAAGTCACAGCTATACAGAAAGGATGTGTTTTATTGAGTCATCTAGAGTGACATAATGAAAGTCATTAAGCTAGTTTTGTTTGTTGTGCCTGCAGGAGTTTCAACATCCAAAATGGTTCTCTTTGAGAACTTTCCATATCATGAAAGACATGTCCAGCTGTGGGATACATCCCAGTTTAGATTTCTTTTTAGGAAGCTATAAAACAATCGTTTTGTTGTGTAATCCTTGTGCTATCCTAGGCACTTTAACATTGGGAGTGGGGTCATCTAGACCCACTAGACAGTGCTCTGAACCTTTTTTCTTCAATGATTTGTGATCTTCACTGGTGTCCATGGATTACATGAAATCTTTCCACCTTTATCCACCTTTGTCATTGTAGGGAGAACACGTCAATGTAAGGGTGGGGTCATCTAAGATAGCACAACGGTTAAACGAATTATCTCAGGAGATTTGGGAAAAAAATGTGTTTTACAGCATCATAGACGTGCAGAAACCCTCCTTTTCTGATGCAGCTCTGCAGAAATAGTGAAGCTGAAGGTCCATGAGGGGCTGGGTCCCAGCATCTCTGCATTCTTTTCAGGAACTATTTCAAATCCAGACACTGTAGCTGTTTCACTCAGACTTTATTTGAGACCAGCAAGGATGCCACAAACAATCTCCAGAATGTACATTTGGCAAAGGGACCCACAGATGGGTCTGTACTCAGGTCCAACAACACAAAATCACTTCAGCAACATCCAACGCACAGGGGAGCTGCAGAGACACCGTCCTCTTTGGAAGTTCAGAGCTTCTTGATGTCCTTGAGACTGAGTGAACATCAGAGGAATGTTGTCTAAAGCTTTCCGAGTCATCTGCTGAGATTAACTTGCACATAAACACCAAACATGTAAGGGGGAGGACTCTGTGCACAGTGGGCGGAGCTTGTCCGTAGTGCACGTTTAAGCTTGCAGAAGCACGTCTCTCACCGTAGGATAAAGGCACGACAATGTGAGATGAAAGCATCATTAACTAACGTGAGACACGTCAAACACGGCAGGGACGGCGTTCTTCATTCCAGGTTACCAGAAGCTTCTGACAGCTCTTTGGGAGCTTTTCACGAGCTGGTCGGCAACAGGTGACTTCAGAGGAAAGTCAAGGTGTGGCTGGGGCCTCCCCCTCAGTCAGGGTCTTGAAGTGTACTGACAGAGCCTCTTCCTCTGGGTTTGGTGGGCGTCTATACTCTTCTCTGGTTACCAAGTAGCAAAGAAGCACTCCAAATAGCACCAGTAAGACCCCCAGGATGTTGGCCAGCACCCCCTCTGGGGGAAACTGAGGGTAGGAGGACCTAAGGCAGAAAAAAAAGGAAGCATTAAGGGTTTGTTCCCACACTAGTGTGAGGTTTTTCATTAGAAGGGGTCGGGGTTGCAGGAAGAAAACGAGCTGTAATGCCATCAGAGGGCATGGACATTGGTCAGACACAGACTCAGACCATTGATAGTCGGGGAGCCCTGGTAGTGGCAGCACAACAGTCCACTAACTGAAATAAATGCCGTCGGCAGCAGCAGGACCTTTTCCATTCCCACTTCAGAGGTCTGTGCAGGTCTCCTGGACTGTTCTACAGGCTGGTTCATAATTTGGGAGTCGCATTTGTCTTGTTCGTGGCAGAATGCCCTCATCTGACTCTGGTTGTGATGGGACTATTGGTCAAAAATGGAGGGGGGGTGGGAATGTGGATTTAAGGTCAAATGAAATGCAGAGTGGGGTGAGCAGCTTGAAAGACGTCAAACATGGCAACAGTTTTCCATGTGTGAGGGGGTCTTATTAGGAGACCTCCTTAAGGATCTGCAGTGAGCGAATGGGCAGAATGTCAAAGAAAACCATGAACCAGCTTTTATCATGACAGATGAGGATGAGGTAGCCTATTATGGGAGCAAAAACTATCTTTTTCAGACTTTAGTCAGAAAAACTAGTCAGCCTGAACCTGCAATCTTCATCCAAACCAGCTTTCTTCACCTCCTTTAGGAGTTTTCTGTAGTTTCTCTTTCAGGAACAGTCCACAGGAATCTCCCCTAACAACACTCTCTAGAAAGAATCAAATTCTGAAGCGGACCAACCCTCCCTTAAAAATAAATCCACTGTTGTTTTCCAAAACCAGCCCAGACCAGGATGGAAAAAAGCAGCTAGAACAGCAGCTAGCTTCGCTGGTCGTCTGGCTGCCATGTGAGAAGAAGCTCCTGCAGCTCCTCACATCACCACATTTATACACTTCTTCATGACTCCTGCTTCTTCAGATTCTCCTCCAAACACATGAAGCAGACTTGGTTTCCTCCCTTTGGTTCTCCTCCTCTCTTCGTTTTCCTCTGCATTTAAACAGAGACCCTCGTTCTCAAGAGTTTACTTGTTTGGTCCAAACACCTGCTGAACCAAGAGGACATCAGAGGAAACCGGATCTGGATCCGAACCATAGCTGCTTGACTGGCTGCTCCTTTAAACCACTTTATCCCAGCATGCATCACACAAGCAGTTTGTGATCTAAACAGAAACCATCAAAACATGAAAGAACAGGTGAGTGAGGGGGGGGTCCTGCAGACGTACTCGATGCTGAAGAGGAGTTTCTCGGTGATGCCAAGCAAACTGGTTCCTATGGCCATAACCAACAGGGTCAGCCCGCAAAACACGTGGATTGGCAGGTATGTGGCTCGTAACCATGACGACGCCCCGGGAAGCAGGAAGAAGAGCAAACCCATCACCCACTACAAGAAACGGAGCCGGTCAGTGTTTCTGTCCACCTTAAATGAAAATCCAGTACTCAGTTTTCGAGCGGTCGAATACCTGTAGGCTGAAGAGAATCAAGGTGGTAAGGCCGCCCCAGCTGTGCAGAGAGTACAGGTGTGGAATGAGGGAGGCTGAGTGGAAGTCAAACACGGCTGCAACCCCTGTGCAGACAGACAAACACATCATAGAACCGCTTGCCATCTCCGTCTCTGGTGTTTGTGTTCACACCGGACTCACCTACGATGCTGGTGACGAGGGCGAGCAGGTGAATTGTGCCGTGAAGCAGCTTCACCTTCTTCTTTGCCTCGTTTGAAAACACTCTGTAGACCAGGATAGCTGAACACACAGACACACACACACACACACACACAGGCAGGCCCTCGTCAGACCTGATCTGATTAGGAACTTTGAATTGGAAGAAGTCACACCAAAAATCCTGAAAGTCATCCTGATGCTGTTTCTTACCTGAAACAAAAGGTCCGAGTGCACACACATGTAACATGTCTGACCCCTTACCTGCTAAGAAAGTCACTAAAACTACACAAGCTACCAAGCCTGCAGGCAGGAAACCTGATGTCATCTGTGTAAAGCTGCACTGATCCTAGGAAATAGTATTTCTCATTTTTACTTGGATTTGAGGACAAAAAGTCTGATCAGGACAGGAAAAAGGCACGCAGTCTAAAGTAATCCCATTACAGTGGCAGAGTGTGTGTCTGTGTTAACCGTCTGTGTTAACCCCCCCCCCCTCCGGGTGTTTCCATCTCCTGCCTCCTCGTTCTCTGTTTAATGTGGAGCCGACCTTTTGCTTTATTGCTGTAATGTAATCTCGCAGTGAAGCAGTTGAGTCAATGTGATTACTCGTGTTAACCAAAGTACCCCGAGCTGAAAGTAATGAGGAAGCCCCACATCATCTTCTTCTGCAGGTCCAGCAGCACCGTGGGTGGGGGGTGATTACATCCACACACAGCTCCCACGGGAATCAGATCAGCTACAGTGGAGGAAATAAGGATTTCATCCTTGGCTGATTCTGCAGGCCTGGCCACTTAAGAAGAAACCGACAGTCTGTCATCCTGATGGTCGGTTCAACATTTAAATCCACTCCTAAAGAACTGAAACACATCTATTTGCATTTCATTGAGACTAAGAAGGATTTGAACCCTCTTGTCAGAAAGGCTTGTGGCAGAGTACAACACAGAAGTCAGAGGTTAGTTGTAGTTGATGAGCAGATTTCTGCAGATAGGAGGAGGAATTCGGCTCCACTCTTCTTTGTAAATGACTTCTAAAACATTCAGATTTGGGGGCTGTTGCTGTTCTCTTAATCACAAAAACCCCACCAGGTCAGATGTGGTTTGGAGCCCCAGACCTAAAGGTGGATCGATGGTTTTTGTAGTTTATTCCGGTCTTCAATCTTCTCCCTTAAATCCACTGAAAGCTCTTTGGTCTTTCCCATATTGTCTGGAGTCTGACTGATGGACAGGTGTCTTTTCTACAGGTGATCAGTTCAAACAGGTGTCTTCAGTGCAGGTGACAGGTTGATTAGGAGAGTCTAACTAGTCTGTGTGAACCAGAACTCTTTTGAGGTTAAAGGGAAGCAAATACTTATTTCTCTCAATGAGATGCAAATAAATGCACAAAAAAGATCTTTAAAGATGTTTCAAATGCTTTAAATGTCAAACTATGATTTAAATGAAGACGACACTGTAAGCAGAAATTAAGGTTTTATGGCCTTTTCCTGTGACTTTGATTTGATAGGGTTTATTTCAAGCAATCAAAGCAAGAACAATGCACAAAACAATTCAATCAGCAGTTATACATTCGTACAAAGACTCGTCCCTCTTGTCTCGTCACAAGATGCTTCAACGTTCGAGGGTTTAAGTGAATAATGCCACTAATTGCTCCAGGAATCAATGAATAGAAACGTATTTTTCAGCTCCAACAGTTTTCTATCTTCTTGTTAAGCCTAAACTGGGGGATTGGGGGGGGGGGGGGGGGGGGTAACCACAAGGGACATCTGGTTATTGTCATCATAAGGCTGCGCTGTAGCCTTAAGGCTAACACACTCAAAAGATGTGCCTGGTTACTCCTGCTGGTAACCATGGCAACATGCTGCCCTAACTGCATCAGTCCTGTGGCAGAAAGGAGCCCCCCCTCTTTCAGACCCGAAGGCTCACATATCAGGGTGTTTCAAATCTCCTGCCGTCCTCGTAAAGCCGTGGATCGAGGACCCAACCACAGATGAAGTATTTTTTTCTTTTGTCTTTACTGAGATTTAAGTCATAAATTGCTCAGATTTGCCTGTTTTTCTGTCATGAAGCTAAAACAAACACAACCAAACATGTAGATAAAAGTGAGAAATAAAAGGAGTTTCAATCATTAGATGATTGACAATCATATTCATGCTTTTGTTTGATTGTGACAGCAATCATCCCCACTCCTTTGATTATTTTACATCTAAAAATGTGCTGATAAATACTAGAACATGGAAATGAGTGAAAGATTAAATATCAAAGGTAAATGTGTTTGATATGAAAGTAGAACAATTCCTCCAGAACTCCAAGAATCCATAAGAGATGATGAAAAGTCATAGAGAAACTTAAAGACGGCCTCACACTGAACAACAGTAAAGGCCTGAGTCACACAGAGGAGGAAGTCTACAGGAAGTGAGGAAGACATGAGGAGCTCTTCTCCCTCAGCTGATCTTCAATCAGATGTCTGTGGAGGAGTCAGATCCATTTTTCCAGAGGTAAGACCACCTCTGTGTTGAGCTTCTGAGGAAAGCTTGAGGTCAAGCTTTGGACAAATCGACTTGTGAGGAAGACAACGGTCCACCTGAGGTCAGAGTTGGGGTCAGATCCAGCAGAGAAGGATCCTTATGGAGGACAGGTCTGTTGTTCAGTGGATGTTAGGTTAAAAAAAACCCAAACCGATTTAAATTAAAGAAAGAAAAAATGAAAGTCAAAACACAGTTGGACTCGTGTTGATGTCCTACTGGAGACGTTTTGTTCCCAACAGTATTTGGAGAAAAGACTGGAGTGTGACCCAAAAATGTGTGATAAATAACAAAATGAAAGAAATTTCTCTTAAAATAATTCTCAAAGTTTACCAAACTTGGCTAAGATACATTAAAACAATTGACCCCAACTTTTGCACACAAAAAACCCCCAGAAACAATGAACCATCTTTTTTTTTTTTATTTTACTGAAAGCAGACTTTTTGGGAAAAAGTGTTTACAATTCATCAAAGAACATTTTCACCCCAACTTCACTCTGAACTTTGAACAAATCATTTTTGGCTTTCATAGAAAAAATGTGCACTCAAATAAAAAAAACAACTCATCATTTATCTTAGCATTATATTTGGCAAATTCTATATCCATAAAGGCTCATTCCCATCATCTTCTATTTTCCGCCCATATTAATCAAACAAATTGAAATGCATCTCCGTTCCATCTCTAAAAGCCGTGATCAGAAAGCTGCACATATGACATTTGTAGAGCCTTGAATGGATTGTGTTAAATGTGTGTTATATGTATTGGCATATTTGAATTTTATTTGGTAAAATGGTGTTTTGGACTATTTACTTCCATTTTGTGCAAAAAAGTTGTTTTTAAATAAAAAACTGCTTAATTTAACCCTTGTGCTATCTTCTGGGGTCCAAATGACCCCACTCCCAATGTCAACGTGCCTCGGAGGCACGTTGACATTGGGAGTGGGGTCATTTGGACCCCAGAAGATAGCACAAGGGTTATGAGTGCCACCCCCCTCCCCCAAGTGACAGGCAGGTCCCACCTGGGGGTTGCGGGTTGAGGACTCACCGTCACCGTGCAGCAGGACGAGGCCCAACACCATGCACAGAGGGTGCAGGTTGAACTCCCGGGCTGAGCCATCCCAGGCGAAGCCTCCGCGGTAATGACCCATCCACACGCCGGTGAGCACCACCGACAGCAGACCCAGAACCTGCGACACCCCCACCAGCCCGGCAAACACCGAGCCCCTGCGGTCCGGGCTCGAATCCTCCATAATTCTGCAGACACAAAAATACAGTTCGGACACCAAAACTGTCTGTTTCCAGATCATCCACTCAGAGACGCGGGTAAAAGCTCCTGAGTGAGTTTTTAACGGAGCATCCCCTACCAGGATGCTGCCCCCACCATGCTTTTCCCCTCAGCTCCCTGTTCTTTATTTTTCCCTCACAAGGCCACCCCTCCCGATTAAGCCACAGGTCCGGTTTCGTTCTTACTGCGGCTGACACTCCGGACATAGCCGCCCCCGCGCGCACCGCTCTGAGTGCACCTGCCGCAGCCGTGAACGCGCACCGCCACATCAGCAGGTACAACAGCAGGAAATGAGCGGCGCGGACGCCGCGCGGTCTCCCGAGCATCAGCTTGATCCGGATCGGATCTGGATCAGATCAGCACAAGTGGAGAAGACTCACCTGATGCGCCGACGAAAGACCAGAGAGACCACCACCCGAAAGACCGCAAGCACGCGCGCGTCTGTGTTTATGATCGACGAGCTGACACCACGTGACCGGAGCACAGGATGAGGGGAGGGGCCGCGGTGAGGGTACGTCACTGTTTCATGGCGGTGAGGCAAAACGCCTCATCCCAATTTTTGGATAAGGAAATGATTCTGGGTTTCCTTAAAGCGAAGTAGACAAAGATTGTATTTTTGTTACACAGTTGTTTTTATTATTAGCAAAATTCCATGTGCAGAAAGCCAAATGGTCTGACTGAAAAACCAAAATTCCAACAATTTCTGAATGAAATCAGTACTATAACATTATCAAACAACTGCAAAACCAAAAGGCAATTCGAACTCATTTGAGTTTTGAAAAATATAAAATGTATTAAAGCCCATAGGTTATTAAATTGATATTTTTTTTTCTCATTTATTGTACATGTATGTTTATATGTATTTGTATATAATTTTGTTGTATTCTTGTGTTTTTTTTCTTAAATTTCTACACGTTTCACTTCCCCCTGAGACATTTACTATGTTGTTGTATTACGTTGTTTGTCAATAAAGTCTGAAAAAAAATTCCTCATCCCAGAAGGAAAACCATGATTTATTCACGTATTTTCAAAAAAAGATCCCGCAATCCGGTAAAAAACTGAACCAGTAACCACGACGATCACGACAATGTGTGTGTGGGTGTGTGTGTGTGGGTGTGTGTGGGCGGGTGTGTGTGTGTGTGGGTGTGTGCTGTAAAGTTGCAGCCCACTCTGAGCTAGACCCCGCCTTCAGTAGCCCCCAGGTAAAGGGAGTTGGAGAGCCCTGGTTATTGACGTCTGCTTATTCTTCTCAGCCGACAACGTGTTGCTGTCAGAAGATGGTAGAGACTTTGGACATGCAGAGAAAGTGGACCACCAGGGCCAGATGTTACTGCACATGCTCATGGAATGGCAGCCATGGACGAGATGCCACACCTGCAGGCTCTAC
Source organism: Oryzias latipes (assembly GCF_053564925.1). Classification (NCBI taxonomy): domain Eukaryota; kingdom Metazoa; phylum Chordata; class Actinopteri; order Beloniformes; family Adrianichthyidae; genus Oryzias; species Oryzias latipes. The sequence goes on along the minus strand of NC_136244.1, from coordinate 2,501,635 downwards.
CTGAAGGTGGAGGCATGGAAGCTGGATTTCTCCCAACATTTCTTTCCATCAAATGTTGATTCAAACCCTCTTGTTCTGGCCACAGATTGCAAATGAGCCCCCACCTCTGAGAGATCCCAGGTGACTGTAGTCCGCTCACCAGTGACAGTTCTACACTGACTTACTCCCTGGGCGAGTAACCCCCCCCCCCTACACCATCCTTTTGTGTTCCATTTCTTTTATTTGGCCATATTACACAAAAAATGCATGAATTTTCTAGATTCCTTTTAAAAGGGGGGGGGGGGGGTCAAACTCAGTCGCACAGGGGGCCTAAATTAAAAACACGCTTTAAGTTTTGGGCCGAACAAGATAAACATTTACTGAACACACTAAAGCTAAACTTTTAAAGCTTTAATACTAAACTTTTTTAACATAAATATGAATAAAAACAGACAGGAATATTAATCCAGAGAAACTCAAGTTAAACCTTAAATAACGTCTCATATTTTGTCTCCATAAAAATATATTCTGCCGAAATGATACAAATATGAAGATGCTACAGAACAAGACAAACAAAGCCTGGAAATAATAAGAAATAACAAATCCTTCTGTTTTCTTTGCTCTTTTATCATTTTTTACAGCTGGACTCCTGCATCATTTTTACCAATCAGTTCATTTCTTGGTGTGTTTCCCTTTCACAGCTTCCCTCTGCAGAGATGCAGGAGCAGCTCCTGTCTCGCCTCAACAGTGACATTGTTTCCACCGGGAGCCGTGGGATCAAAAGATAAATCAGAGCGGAGAAATGTGAAGAGTCTGGTTTCAAGATTTCATTTGAATGAATTTCTTTTGTCTCATTTAGTCAAAGAAATGTAGATAAATATCATCATTCATCTCAGCTGTAGTCTGATGGACAGATTCCTCTTTTAGGATGAAAGTTTCATTGGAAATTATCCTTTTTTTCTGTTTATCGAGCCAGTATTCAGTCAATATGAACAGAAAATGAGTTTTGAAGCTAAACTTTGGAAGTATTTCAAATACAATCTATGTTTACCTTAAGATTAATAGACAGAAATGCCAGAAAATGGAGTGCTTTTGATGAAAAAAATGGTTGCAACTGGAAGCTAAATGTTCTTTCTTATCCATTTAGGACTCTGGCCGCTGGTCTTTGAGCCCAGGAGATGATCCCAGCTCTGGCTGCTTCTCCTCCAACAGCCAGCCAGAGGTTCAGCCCTTCAGCATGGGTTTGCTGGGTCAGGTTGGCCACATTGCCACTGGAATCAATGAGCAGGTGAGCGCATCCCAAACGGTGGAGATGGATGTGAACTGCGTCTTGGTTTGAATGAGGCCAGTGGAGGAGCTGAACGAACCTCTCCTGCAGATCTCTGTGTTCACACTGGAGACGGCGCGGGGCCGGCAGGTCCCTCACAACCAGGAGGTCCAAGAATCCGGTCTGGAGCTCCGCTGTGTTCCAGACTTCAGTCACGCGTGGACGATCAAAGACGTACTTCTGGAGACCCGTGAAAGCCCACAGTCTGAAGAACAAATGGCTATTTGACCTTTGAACCAGTCCCCATTTCATGTGAAATCTGTGAAGGAGGGGAAGAATGTTATCTTTTGTATTTTTGCATGCTGCCTTTCTAAACTGCATGTTTAACCCTTGTGCTATCCTAGGCATTTTAACATTGGGAGTGGGGTCATCTAGACCCACTAGACAGTGCTCTGAACCTTTTTTCTTCAATGATTTGTGATCTTCACTGGTGTCCATGGATTACATGAAATCTTTCCACATTTATCCACCTTTGTCATGGTAGGGAGAACACCTCAATGTAAGGGGGGGTCATCTAAGACAGCACAAGGGTTAAATCAAGACAATAAAAAAAAACACAAAAGCAAGTTGGAGTTTTTGATTTCCTGCTACTATCTGTAGAGCAGTGTTTTTCAACCTTTTTGAAGCCAAGGCGCACTTTCTCCCTGACAAAACTGCTGCAGTTTTGTCAGTTTTGAACAGAAAAATGAACAGAGGAGAAACTCATAGTCTGTATTGATGGACAGTCCCTCCAATCTCACCTGCATTTTGATGATGGTTGAGGCAGAAAAAGCTGGAAGTTGCATCAGTTTTTTTTTCTAAAAGTTGTAATTAAAGTTTAGCTAGTTTTCTGTAATAATTTTCAACTAAATCATTTGAAATTTCACGCTGGTAGTTGTTTTTTCCTCCAGTTTATTACCATGTAATTTTATGTAACCTCAAAAATGGTCCGACACCGGATTCTGTGGAAAGCCACACTAATGGCATCATTTCAAAGGAAAACTATACACATTTTTAACTCTAGAAAGTTTTTTCTTTCCAAACTAAACTGTAGTTTTACCGTTATGTTGTTTACCTTTTATCACAGCCAATCAGCTTTCACTGGTGTGGCACACATCTTTATGCCGGATGCCCTTCCTGACACGACCCTGTCTTATTTGGGCCCTCTAGTGGCTGCATTTGTAGGCAGTAGCGTGAAGCGTCTTCCCCGAGGACCCCGACCATCCAGCCACCACATTATGGATGTCATGTTTCTGTGTTTATTCTAATGGAGCGATGGCTTCTGAGGAAGATGGATAAGGAATCCAGAAAAATAAAATAACTGAGACACCTGTCACATCGGGTGCTCAACTATGGAAATTCATAAAATGGCCAGTGTTCCCCAAAATGAAAGAAATGCAGTTCAAAATGATAAAAAAATTATTACCTATGGGCAGAGACGTTGAGGAGTAGATTTGGCTTTGAGGTCGATCCGTGTGATTTCTGTCATACAGCCCCAGAAACACCAGACAGCGGTTTCTTTCATGTCCAGTGATCCAAAGATTCTGGCCAGATTTTCATAACTGGCTTAGTCAAAGAATGAATCTCATACAATTCACAGAAAAATACATTTTTTTTATAACAGTAAGTTGTCAGAGAGACAACAACATTAGTGGACATCCTCCCAGTGTTAGAAATGAGGGGGAAAAAATGGTTGTCTTCCGGACAAGTAATATTTGGTTGTCCTCCCTATTTTTTGGTGGTCTTTCGATACCAATATTCAACAGCAATGAAACCTATTTAGATGTCCGTACTTACATCTTTATTTCTTCTCTACATCTAATATCAACTGCCTCTGATGGACATTTGAAAAAAAAACTCTTTGAATATTGGAAAACAAACATTTTACTAAATATTGAAACATCTGGTCACACAAAGTATTGCATCTAAATAATAATTTTCCTTAAAAATCCACCACGTTTAACATACTTGAGCATGTGCCATCATCCTTGCCAGTGTAGCAAATGGGTTTTGACAGACAAACTCTTCCTTCATGGGCACTTATCTATAAACACAATTTTTCCCCTCATAAGTTTTTTATTTGGAATAACAGATATATCCTTTACAAGAACAAATCTTTATTTTACAATAATTGATTTGACAATAATATCCTACTGGTGGGTCAGCTCTTTAACCACAATGGTCAATTACTTAGATATGAAGAATTTCACCTTAAATACAACCTTGCTGTTCCTCCTAAAGAGTATGCCATTGTTTTTGATGCTGTCACTAATGAAATCTGTGAACTCTTTAAAAATACTGTACTTGATGCAAATATTCCCTTCATATCTCTAAGTGACACCACTATTGGAAAATCTTGTTTCAACTGTGCTCGAAAAAATAACAAGATCATACGTGCCCTGTTTCTGCAAAATGTAATTTCTGTTCCTTCTGCTGTTTTTTATTGTAGAAAATTTATTCCTGACTTGCCCTGGAAAAATGTTTGGACCCTGCATCAGAAATTATTAATTAATATCAAGATGAGAGACGTCTTCTACAAACTCCTACATAGAATCTATCCCACTAATCAATACATGCTGAGATATAAGAAGACTCTTGACCCCAACTGTGCCTTTTGTAAAGAACACCCAGAAACAATCAGTCACCTATTTTGGAACTGTAATACTACTAAAAAACTTTGGAAAGATTGTGCACGTTTTATAAATTATAAATTAGATTCACAACATCAGATGAAATTTGAACATATCATATTTGGCCTACACGAAAAAAATATAAGACCAAACGTAAAATTGGCAATTAATCTAATTATAATATTTGGTCAATTTCATATTCACAAATCAAAGTTTTCTTCATCACAACTTTTTTTCCCTTTAATAATTAAAGAATTAGAATCTTATTTACATACTATTTCTAATAGTTTAAACAAAAAGGCCATACAAATTTATGAAAACTGTCTGTCTCTGAATATTTTCAATGTATAGCATCTGTAATCTTTTTATAATACATGTACCATCCCCTGACATTGTTGTTGTTATGACTATTGTTCCTGTCATACATATTTGTTACATTTGTGTTGAATAATAAAGTTTAAAAAAAAGTGTAGCAAATGGATTTTTCTTTAATGAACATTCTCAAAATATTCACAGTGATGATTTACTTTTGACATCACAGTAATACATTAAATATGAGTTGAGTTAACACATTATGTAAATAAATATGTTGTTAATCTTCCAATTATTTTATTAGAATATTTAGTTCCACTCTGTCACTTGTTGCGCAGGGAAGGCAATTAGTGAGACACACCCTGCCTTCAGCACGCGGCCACTGCTCCTCCCTTTTCATTTGGAGGGAACAGTCTGTGCTGGTGAGTCGTTCTCCGCGTCTCCCGATATTCCAAGCTAGCTGTTGAAAAACTGCTATTAGCTTCTTCAATGTAGTAAAGATTGGATGCTGTCGACATGAAACTGCTGTAAAATCATTGACTTTTATTTAATTATCTTTTTAGGTGTTTTTGGTGCCAGTTTTGATCGCCATTGTTTCCTTTTGTTCACGTAAGGAGCTGCACTTGTGCTGTCCGCTAATGCCGCCATGTTCTTTAGCGCTCTTTAAAGGTTAGTTTCCGCCATTTTTGTTTTTTCTGTTTAATCCGGTTTTATTTTAAATGCTGGTTTATTGACCAAGTATGTGTTTTATTGTTGTTTGTGTATGAGGGAATTGTGAATGTGTTTATCTCTGTCTGGATGAATGTAAATGTTGAGTTGGAGTGACTCAGCAGTTTGTGCCTTTCCGCTATGCCGCCATGTTCTTTTGCTGTTTCAAAGGCATTAAAGATTCTCTCACTGTCCTTTTGGTGCATCGGTGACCAAACTAAACACGTTACATCAGCCGAGTATGAATAAAGGCGTGAAAATAGAAAACAGGCATCTGGATTTTTGTCTTTCAGAAAAATCCACAGATCAGCTACTGGAAGTGGACACTGTGTTGTTGAAGGAGGAAGTCGACGTCACGCCCGACTTTCTTCTCATTGAAATCGGTTAACAAGGTGATCGGGATTTTTAATGGTTGCTGTTAAATGTCAATCTGTATATTAAAACAATCAAATGTATAAATGTAATGTTTTTTTTAATCAAAATCAGCTAATCAATAAAATTGAGGGTTTAGGCTTTTATTTTGATTCTACATGTGCAGGAAAATGTAGGTTAATGTGGAGCCACTCAAGCACTCCTGTTATTGTTGCAGTGAAAGACCAAACAAACCTGAGATCACTGTAAAGATTTCAAATGGGACATTCCAGTGGATGTGGTGCCTGGAGATGTCGACTGATGTCATTCGCTGGAAAGTAGTAATTGACTCTAGTCAAGGTGGAAGAGTAGCAGCTCTTTAGCTCTGATTTTCTGCTGCATTTACCACCTTAAATGTTCTGGTGAATCATTTTGGACTGACAACTATTTTGTATTAACTGATAACTTCATTGTCTACCTTGTTTAGCTTCATCTACCAGCGAATCAGAAGACAGCGGACCAGAAGTGACCAGACAGCAACTGGATGCTGAGAAGCCTGTTGACCAGAAGATTCATGAATCGTCTGAATGCATCCAGCATATTGGAGATGTGCTGGATGGGAATGAAGAGCTCCAAAGGTGCAGTATTTGCACGTTTGTCAAATTCAATCATTAATTTTTCTAATCTAAGCTTTTTAATCACATTTTTTAGGCTTTCTCTCTAGATTGATGAGTCTTTGCTCCATCCGTCCAAAGACTTTCTCTTCTAGAATTCATTAAGAATAACAGACGTTTTCCTCTGCCTCTTTCCAGGCTCTCATCACTAAAGCTCCAGGCAGAATTCCATCAATAATCACCTGGACCAGAGTTTCACCAGAGACCATTAGTCAGTCATCTTTTGTTTTTAAAATTGATGCCTGGTTGCATTTTCTTTCTCTGGGATGCCATCAGGACAACCAAGAACCCTAACCCTCCTCTGGAAATCAGCAGCAGTATTTCTGGCAGCCGCTCTGTTTTATAGTGACTCTAACTGGCTTCTATGTGAGACTAAATAATCATTTTCTTCAAAATCCTCCACGTTTAACATACTTTTGCATCCGCCATACTTACCAGCAGAGTATGAAAAATGACATCTAGATTTTTGTCTTTCCCTTACCTCACTTAACCCTAACCCCACTTAACCCTAACCCCACTTAACCCTAACCCCACTTAACCCTAACCTCACTTAACCCTAACCCCACTTAACCCTAACCCCACTTAACCCTTACCCCACTTAACCCTTACCTTACTTAATCCTAACCTAACTTAACCTTAGAAAGCCGGCCAGGCGTGTCCCGGTGATCATCTTCTGCTATTAAAATTGATGCCTGATTGCTTTTTTTTTGTCTCTGGGATGCCAGGCGTCCCCTGGGGGCTAGAACCATTTTTTTTTTTCATTTTTGGTAGGGGACGCCACCACCGCTATCATTTTTTTAAGGCTGTGACAGTGGCAGTAGCCATAAATAAAAAAATTTAAAATCTTGATACCAGAATCTTAACTTTCCTCTGATTTACCTTTTAACCCTTCTAACCCTATACATTTATTTTTTAATTCAATTGTTAACTTCTTAATTTCAGTGTAAATTGTCAAGCCATGTTATATCACGTTCAATTGTTCTTTAATTAAAAAACCCTCCTGTGTCCATCCCATGGTAATTTGAAACATTTCTTTGGATATTCCAACAAGCATTTTTCGATTTTATCAGTTTTATACATTTTTGTGACGCTGTGGCTCACAGCTGACGACCTTCACGTCTGCAACGTTGGAGTGAAAAGTCCAAATGACCTGCAGCACACGCCCAAGATGAAGAGGAAGACGGCCGTCAGGTCGCACTTGTTCCAAACATCCTGGATGTAGTTCTTCATCGAACCGTCCACAAAGAAGGTCTGAAACACAAAGCAGAGAGAGACGAAGCACTTCGATTTAAGACCTTCGACCAGCAGCGCCGCTCAGTCAGTGAGCAGACCAGAAGAAGAACGGTTGGCCGGCGCCGGAACACCAGGAGTTTCACACACGCCACAGTCTGAACAACCAACCTGTCGGATCTCTTCACACACTAAGGTGAAAACCACAAGTAGAGGACGATCTCTAGAGGGTTGGGCCTGTCGGGGGGCGGGGGCTTGGATGCCACCAGCAGCACGTAGGCTAACAGGAAGAGGAAGTACATCAGCACATTTCCCTGGAAGGAGCTCACTGGAGCAAACTAGAACTGCCTGCAGCGCAGAACAGCAAACGGTCTGTTGACACGGGGCTTTGGAGCGTCTGGATCAGGAAGAAGCAAAACCATCAGACGTTCAGCGATGGAGGATCACGTCAGGCCTGTGTGACGTCAAAGCCTCAGAGAGAGATGACAGTTGTGGAAACATGACAGCAGGAAGAAGCCTCTCTCCAGAATCCAGCCCATTATTGGGGGGTTTGTTTCAAATGAAGACTCTAACATTGATGGATTCTCTCATTCATCCAGGTGACGCTGAAGTTCATGGCATCTGTCTGAGGGCCTTCATCAGCCACAGATCAGAGTGATGAAGCCCCTCAGATGAGTGTGGAAACGTTTCAAGAAGAAAAAAACTTCAAGACAAGTCCAAGTGGAATTTCAGAGACGAGGACAAAGACCCACCAGACAGGTTTTCTGTCAGAGCTGGAAGCTCCTCTGCATCTTCCTGCTGCAAAAAACACACAATGGATGGAATAGAATAGAAGTGAACAAGAGTCAGGCAGCAGAAATATATGCATGCACACACAAACACATGCAGACAAACCCACAAAAATCGCTAACTCTGAGTTCGCCACAAAATGGCCTCCAAGGCGTGGGTCGTGTGGCCATCCCATAATGATTTCAAAACTTTCTTGGAATATCTCCAACACGTGTTTGCACACGCGATTGTCGGGCCTTTTTACTATTTACGGGGTCGCTCTCCGTGATGTCATCGTCTTTGAAGGGGTGACTTTCATTTTGTGGAAAATTCATTTTCAATTCATCTGAGGTGTGTTGACATTGTGACATTGTGGTGACTTTCTGAGTTTGCGGCCGGGTCACATTTTCGCTGAAAGGCCTCGAAATTGTTCCAACTGTCAAAACGATCCGGTCCGTGCAGACAGTGATGCTGCTGATGTGGGCCATAAAAATCAGTTTCAAATCAAGAGTACTATTTAACACAAAGGTCAGATTTACTAATTGTATAGAATATCATTATTTTATATTAATTGCATTTTAATAAACTGGAGGAACAGACAACTACCTGGGCAAACTTTCAATTAATTTAGTTGAAAATTCTTACTGAAAACTATGCAAATTTTAGGAAAACAGCTGCAAGGTTTTTGTACTTTATTACCCCAAAAAATGCATGTGAGATGGTGAAGAGACTGCACATCCACAAAGACAGTTTCTCTTTTTTGTACATTTTAGGTTGATTTTATGTGTTTGATTTTTTTGAATCTTTTTTTCTGCTTGGATGTTAGAACCCTCTTTGACCAGTAGGGGGCAGCACAGTTCAGTCCAAATCTTGAAGCTGAGACTTTTAAAGGGAGGAGGGATGATATCTTTTTTGCTCATGTGGACTAACCGTGTGCCACAAATATCTCCAATAATTCACACACAGAGCAGATGCTCTGCTCTCTTCATGTTTCTCCTTTCCGGCTTCACTTGAAACCTTTCTGTCTTTTTTACCATCAGGAATTTCCAGGAAAGTCTGAAGCTTCCAAGCAGTTTTCAGGAGCACAACATCCAGTTATATTTTAGGCTCTGCAGGAAGACTCTTTAGACGACCCCCCCCCCCCCCACACACACACACACACACACACACTATTGTCCTCTGCTCCAGAAAACAGTTAATAACATAGTATTTTCATTTCTCTTGAACTAAACCCAGTTTGGCTTTTCTGATCTGAACTACCACCCGCTAAAGTTTCACAGAAATAAGCAGCTTTTCCCTGAAATACTGACTCTAAAGTAATACATTGAACACGTCTTAACAATTGTCAGAGGATGAAGATGAAATGCGTTCAACCACTCAGATGGGCTCAGTGGATTGGTGGCTAGATGGATCACCATCATATTGAGTTTGGGCTTAAAATGTACATTTCTAAAGGTTTAACATTAATTGAACGACTGTTTAAACCCAAATGCAAAAATAGAGAATCATCGCTCTTTGCTTCTGTGAGTTCACTACTCCAGTTGTTTAAGCTTTAGAATTATGCAATGAAACAACGATAAAAGTCTCTTGGTTGAATTAGTTCACTTCCTCTCTTGAAATGAATCCTTACTGTACAAGTCAAGTGGTTCAAAGCTGCTTTATGTTCTTACCTGAAATCATCATTTCTTCTGGAAAAAAACAGCAAAAATAGCTGTTATTTAAAATACTTTTTATTCAAATAGTATTAAGGTGTATGTTTGACAATGACCTGTTTTCAATAATATTTTTATCAGTGGTCAAACGTGTCATTGTCTTTGTTTGGGTTTCTTTGCCTTAGTTTTTCCTTCCTTTTGTTTCTGTCATGTTAGAGTTCTGTTTCCTGCTTTATTTTGAAAGGTTTCCTGTTATGTCATGGTTTTGAGTTTTACTTCCCTGGTTCCAATCTTTCCTGATCGTTGTCACCTGTGTCTTGTCATCAGTCCTGTCTGTATTTAGGTCTTGTCTCTGCCTTCCTCCGGTCCATTACCGTTGCTTCCCTTCTGCCATGTGTTCATGCTCTGCCCACAGTAATCTTAGTTTTGTTTCCCTGCTCTGCAGTGCTTTTTGTTAGTTTAATAAACTCCTTGTCCTGGAGCCATGTGCCTCCCGTCTCTGCATTTTTGGGTCCTTCACGCTCCCCAGCCCTCCCTGACAGTCACAGTTGACATTAGAAGAGTGCGTGTTTTTTCTCTGAAGGCGTTTAACCCTTGTGCTATCCTATGGGGTCCAGATGACCCCCCCCCCCCTTCCATTGACGTGTTCTCCCTACCATGACAAAGGTGGATAAAGGTGGAAAGATTTCATGTAATCCATGGACACCAGTGAAGATCACAAATCATTGAAGAAAAAAGGTTCAGAGCACTGTCTAGTGGGTCTAGATGACCCAACTCCCAATGTTAGAGTGCCTAGGATAGAACAAGGGTTAAACAGGAATTCAGAAAAAAATAGTTGTTTTAAGATAACAACCAACTGTTTTACCGATAAAATGGCATAACTAAATAGATTACCGTATGAAGGCTTTCCTGTTATGTTTAAAAAAAGTCATTATTTTTTGGGAGTGGTTTTACTTTTGGATTTATTTTTTAACTTCGAGATGTTTCATTTTGTTTATACCAAATACTAATTTTAATCTATTCCATGTTTTTATTTCATTAAATTAACATTTCTTTTTTTTTTTTTTACCTTAGTCTCTTTTCTGATATACATACCTCTTTTATACATTTTATCTCCACTGTTTCCCAGCTTGTTTGTGATTCTAATTTCTTTACATTCATTTTTTTCATTGTTTTTCTTTTAATGCTTTTATTTTATATTTTGTTTTGTGTGTTTGAATGGTGTTGTACCTGAAACACTTTGTGTTCATATGAAAAGTGCTGCAAAAGTCCAACAGTGCATCAGCTTCAACGTTAACTCTCCTGCACTTCCTCTGTTGTCCTCCTGAGGGCGCTGCTGTCCAACCAAAGTCCTTTCTAGTGAGCAAGGACAGCAGAGAAGCTGTTCCCTCCGCTGTGATGGTGTCACGCGCACTGGGGACGGGATGAGCCCACAGAGAGGGTTATGGATCCAGAGGTGGGAGGTCTGATGGAGAATTTGAGTTTCACCAAATCTTTCTTTGCTTCAAAGCAAAGGAGACCAGTCAGTGTGTTTGATTTAATCTAAAAGGCCAGACAAACTGTGAGATGACTCACAGGTGGATGACTCACCCCCGCTGCTGTGTGTGCGTGATGTTTCTCCTAACCCTTTCGCTCTTTACCACATTATCTCTGTCCTACGACTGCCCGGCGGCCTCCACCTCTGCAGCCTTTTTATTGGGTTCTTCTCTTCAGAACAAAAGCCTTTTTCTGCGTTTTCCAGCAGCCCAGGATGTGAAGGCTGCCTCCTGAAACGTATGCAGTGAAACACCTGTGTGTAAAATGTCTGTTTGGAAACGTGTGCACCTAAAGCGTCTGCTGTCGTGTTGGAACTGAGGCAGAACCAGTTTGTTTAGGGGATAACCGTGTGCTGGTCAGAAGACCGGAGGTGCAGGAAGAGACCAGACCTCCTGTTCTGTTGATACTCCAAACACACACCACTCACAATAAGTTACTATGAAAAACGCTGTGGACGTGGTAAACACAGTTTCTGTTCAACTTCACAGATGTTCAGGATATTGTGACAGACACACCTCATTGTGTGTTTTCCACATAATGGTCTCACTGGGTTCAGTATTTTGCCAAAACCAAAGAATTCTTAATAAAAAACCTTTTGAATGTCACAACCCTGTCAACATTGAACCAGGTTCATCATTCAAACAGCCTTGAACACACAACGCCGCTGAACAGCACCACCCGACCACCGCGCCAGCAGGTTGACAGACAGTCAGGTGTTGCAGGTGAACTTATCTCAAAGTGTCATCAGCAGACTTGCATCAAGACTCTGAACTACAGAGTTTTTGACCGACCTAGGAGAGGAGCCCCGCCCCCCAGTGACAGACCACAACCAGAACCAGAACCTAAGGAGCTATGACCTCAGACTTGGTCTAGCAAACGCCACACAGCTGCAGGCCCGACGAACCATTCAGAACCGACTCCACCACTTTGAATGGCATGACAGATGATGCTGCAGGTGACTCCACCCACACCAAGACACTGTTTGTAGTACAGACCATGTGACCTTTGCACCAATGGTCTACGGTCCTGTTCACTGATGCACAAATGATGGTCGTCAGCGTTTCAGGAGAAGCGAGCAATACGCAGAGGTCAACATGATCTCCAGGGTTCAAATTGGTGGAGAAGGAGCAACAGTCTGGGCAGGCATTACCAGTCAGAGATAAATCATTTGGGTTACTGTAGATGGTCCAGTCACTGCAGGTTCTGACCTCAGAGACATCATAGAATCATCCGCATCCCTGAAATCCATCAGAACACCCCCCAACTTTCTGTTCATGAATGATAATGCTCCACCATATTGTCGCAGCTGGACTTCAGGAAGTGGGAGTGGCCTCATATGGTTTGGCCAGCAATGACCTCTGACCTGATCCAGTCTGGGTTCAGGTCTGGGAGCAGCTGAAGCAGAGACTGGATGATCGGACCCCCGAGTGACCTGGCAGAACTGCATGTAGAACTTGTGGAAGAGTGGACCGCCTCAGAACGACATCATGAGGTTATTGAGGAGCAGGAACCATCGCTGTCATCGCAACAAATAGTGGGAAAACCCGCCACTGACATGGTCAATTTTTGTTTTTTTATGGCAATCTATATTACTGTTGTAATTTTTGGGGTAGTAAATATCAAACTAATGATAAAAGTGTTTCTTTTCAAAAGGAATTTAGACATATTTGATTAAAATTTTGACCAAATTGGAAAAGAACTCATGTAAATAACAATGTCCCTTAAGCTATTGTGAGGAGCATACTTGACAGCTGATCCTCAGCATCCCTGTCATTCTGTTAAAGTCCCACTCCAATCATCTTCTGATCTATTTTCAAAGCGTTCCCTGAGATCTTTTAGTATGATGACGTCATTTTTCAGCCAAAATTAAAAAAAACTGTGTCGTTTTCTGGGACATAGAGTCTGCAGAGCGACAGGAGTTCATTAGAACTTCACCTCTGAGCTGGGGACCATTGGTGCGGAGAAAGCGTGCCTGACTGTAAATCATCTCATTGTTTACACTCTCTCCCACTAGCTTACAGCTCTTGTCTGTTGGTGGATGTACTGGAATGGGGCGGAGCCGGAAGCTTGTGACCTACTGATTGTAGCACTTATGTCACAGCTACAAGCTTTGACCTTTCTTTAATCTGCTCCTAATTTGTAATGATTTGAATGAGGAAATACTCAGAGGTGTAATTTTAAGCTTGATTTTTTAAAATATCATGTCCTCCATCATTGGAAAATGACACAAGAACAGGTTAAAACACCAAAAACATGATTCTTATTGGAGTGGATCTTTAACACAATTTTTCTTGAATGTCGCAACTGTGATGTGGTTGTCTGTAACATAGAAACCAGCTCATAAAAAAAACAGCAACAAGACGGTGAATGTATAACTGAAAACACGAAGACCTATAGATCATATGAGCAATCACATAATTCTCCCCTGAGAAGAAGAACACACCAACAACAATAAAAAATTTAAATGGACAGACAGGAAATAACTGTGACATTACAGGGACTTTATCACACAAACACACCATACCGTTAATGTTATCTCCCAGAAACAGCAAAAGTACAACAAAAAGACAGCTAGCTGATCAGACTAACTATTATTGGACTGAAAGGACACTAGTAATAATTGAGTGAAAGAACAAACAAGAACTTCCAGTTTTCAGTAACCTGTACTCAAGTGGATGAGGGATCCGTAGTTGGCAACCGGGTTCTCTGACACCCAGACGCCTCTGAAACAGACTCACTTCAGCAGGAGAAAAATGTGGACCGATGAACGTCTGCTCTTCAAAAGACGTGATTCTCCCTTTTGAAAGCTGAGCCTTTGGTACCAACACCTGCTGAAACAGCTGCTGCTCTAAAACATCTGCATCAAAAACATTTACATGTGAAGCATTCACACCTGCGGTGTCTGCGTCTGAAGCCTTTGTTCTGAAACAGCTGAATCTAAAATCTGCACATCTGCATTGTGTGCATCTGTTTTGAAACACCTCCTCAACTCTACCGCATTAGAAGACTCTACCTAAAGGCCCGTACACACCGGGACGAATATTCGCCAGCGTTTTTCGCCACGTTTTTTGTGTTCACACCCAGGCGATTTTCGCTGACGATGAGCCGAGCGAACATGCAATTTCATTCCCTGACATTAGATGGCGCTTAATGTAAACAGAAATACTCCTGTACACAAGGTGGCGCTGCGCAACTTTAGGCTTCTTAAAGTCGCTTTTCACTCAGAAGAAGAGAGCAAGTATTTACGCGCTTGTCAGAATCATACAAAGAAAACATGAATATTTCAAGCATCGAGGATATTTTAGAATGTCCGTCATTATTTCTTCGCGGCAGTGTAGACGCTACTTGACGTCTATCTTCTTCGCTGGTATGTGTGCTCAGCAAGGCAGTTTTGTGTTTGAGCGCCCCCAAGTTGTGTTTTACTGTAACTTCAGAAGCTCCAGACACGTGTGCAAAAGCGCCATTCTCATTGGTCGAATAGATTTCGACGCGACGCGTCGGAAAGAAAAACGAACCCGAGGCGTTTTTTTTTTTTGACGCTTTGACGCGTGGCGTTTTTTCGCGTCGGTGTGCACACTCACATTGGTGCCCTTTGTTTAGCCACGAGGCGATAAACGTCAGCGAAAATCGCCGGCGAAATTCGTCCCGGTGTGAACGGGCCTTAAGGAATGTCACAAAAGCTGAATTGGTCTTTTTTTTAACCTGTTCATTTATCTAGGATTTGTAATTTACTTTTTTTGAAACATCTTTATGTTGTAAAACATAAGAAGTGAAGGACTGAGAACGAAGCGAAATGACAATATAGATGACCTCTGACCGTCCACTCTGTCAGCCAATCGGCAGCTCTTTGCTTTAAAGATCTGCACCAATCTGTGGAGCCCAGGAGGCACCTGAGGATGAGAGGCCTGACTTGGGCCGGTCTCCATGGTAACAGCATCCTTGCCAGAGGAGCTCTTTCCTTCGTTTTCACGTCCCTCCCGTCCACTCGAGCCTCCTGCGCTGTTTTTCTTCTCGCTGTCTCTCGCCAGCCTTCACATTGTCACTCTCCTCTTTTCCTGCCGTCCTCCTCCTCCTGCTCCTCCTTCTCCACACAGATCTGTATTTCAGTCATTCTGTGTGAAGAGGAAAGATATTTATATCCTCAGCCTCGACTGCTTAGGCCTCTTCCAGAAAGGTGTTAAAACTGTCTGTAAGCCGTGTGCCAGTATACTCTAATACTATCGTCTTTGTCCCTTTTCCCCAGAAAGACAAAAGTCAAAGGACCAAATCATATTGGGCTAATTTGCAGGGTATCTATGGTGATAAAGTCTTTTGAACACTTTGTCTTGTCTCACCTTAAAGCAATTATTCTGGATGTAGTGCAGTTTGATAAAAAAAGAAGCCAACAGATCTATTGATTATGCTGTTGACCTGAACTGTCATTTCATCCTCCCTCATCCTGTCCCACACAGAGACTGTCTAACACCATAATTCCAGCCCTGCTCCCAGAAAAAGGCCTCCATGCTTTATGTGCCTGAGTCGCATACAGGTGGATCCCATACGTCCTGACAGTTGTTCATGAAGCTGTGGAAACATGTCTGTGACCCCTGGACGATCAGGAATCTCCACCAGGCTTCATCCTCTCACCGCTGCAATCCTCTCCGTTCACCAACAGCTGCACGTCTGGACAGCTGACTGTCAAACACCTGATGAAAGCATCCTCATCATCTGCATCTTGGATGGACAGAAGCCAGCCTATACAAAAAAGAGATAGACCATCTGAATTCAGGGTGCAGTTTAAGCAGCATGGAGCTCAGTTATTTTTAGAACGTTGTTGGGTATTATGTATTTTGACAGTTTGTTCAAATACAAAAGCAAAATATCTTTAAACGGCCTTTTCTTATTGTGCTCCAATGAAAACCATCCAATTTTATCCAATCCTGAGAACAATTAAAATGTGATTTCATCCCTACAGGAATTACTCAACAGCTGAAGGATGGATCAGCCGTTTGCCCCACTGACCAGTTAAATGTTTGATAATTTCATGGACTGGTCTGTATCAGGCTGAAGTTGGAGCCACAGTTTATTAGCTTTCACTTTGACAATTAAGAGAAAAGTTAAAGCCAAATCTATTAATCCCTTCAAAATTGGTCCTACAGAAGATGAAGATGCAGCAAAACAAAGTTGCCTGTTTGTGAAATGTGTTTTTTGATTTGAGAGAACCCATTCAAGGCAATATTAAAGGGTTGGGTTTTTTTTTCCTAAGAAAAACGAAAACACCAAGAAACTAAAACACTAAAACACCCAGTTAAATATAAAAACATAATTGGGTAAAGATTGAATTAAAATGATCAACACGTAAAACCTTAAATTTCTTTTTCCAACTAAAACAAATGTGTAAACCTGTCTGAATTGGTCATTAAATTGTTTTTTGACCACAACTTAAACTTCAAATCAATCACTGCAGCTTTTCTGTATTTGAATCTCTTAAAGACCCTCTCCAGTGAAAACCGTGGTGTTTTAACAAGTTCTTGCAGCATTTTGCTCATTATGGAGAACAAATATATATATATATATTGACTTATTTATAATAAAGATTAAAACAACATTTCTGAGTATTTCTTTATTTAAATCATAGCGAATCAGGAGCAGATGAAAAATAAGAAAAACTTCCATCAATGCAACATTTAGAATTTGGCTCACTATAGTCTGAGTCTTCAAAGCCTTTAAATCCTTGAGACATGCTGGAAGTTTTGTGAACTGGGAGACTTCTCTTGGTTTAATAGACAAATATAGCCAGCATCATCATGTAACAACTGAAAGGAATTGTTATTGCTTTAAAGGACAATTGACTTTCACGTGTCCTTTAATGAGGAGGTCATCGGATTGTCCCTCTCAACTAAAGCACGCCCTCACAGTTGATGAATTACACTTAAGTCATTTCAGAAGTTTTTGTTTTTTAAGGACAGCAACCATTCAACCACCTTTTGAAAGGTTTTAGCACTCTGCTTTAAAATAATAACACTGTTTTAGCCACAAAGAGTGCATTCATGTTTTTTTTATTTTCTGCCACCTAAACTGCCTTTCGAATGTTTCCTGTACTTTTTAAATCAAAATTTCCCTTTTAAAATATATGTCTGACATAAAATTGTATCATTATCTATCTGCTGAGCTCCCATCACTTTATTACACAACCCGTAAAGGTTACAATTTTCACTTTATCCAATGAAAACATGCTTGGAACTGGACTGGGCCCAACACAGATTTGTTTTAACTGTTTGCATGTAAGAGAAATTGGAGATTTGCAGTATGATATTACGAGTTCTTGACTTAGCTGACTCGGCTGCAGTTTTTGGAATGTTTGACTGGATTTCTTTTTCTTATGGAGCTTTTTTGTTTGTGAGGAAACTCGTGCGGTCTTCATTTCTTAGATCTGAGGAAATACATTGATCAACAGACTCGTGACTTCAGTCAGTCTGGCTGGAATAAACCTTTTTTTTGTCTGATTCAACTTGCGATGAATAGTCAGGAGAACTAAACTTAGAAGCCAATCTGTTCTTTCTTATGATATTTTTCTTAAGAGGGACAACAATATGTTAAACGTTTTGATGTTGGACAACCATAAATAATGCAATATACTTTTGCAGGAGTAAAAGCCAATATGTTTTTGTTTTTATATCATGCAGGAGGTTGGAAACAAGGCATTCCTACAAAGGAACATTAAAAGATGATAAAATAGTAGGGCTGCACTGTGGCGCCTCCCAGTGAGAAGGTGCTGGTTGGAATCCCAGCTGTGCGGAGTGTGCATGTTCTCCTCCTCCAAAAACATGCTTCATAGGTTAGTTGGTGATTCTAATTTGTCCCTAGATGGGAATGTGAGCCTGTGTAGTTGGCACTGCGACACACTGGCAACCCATCCACTGTGTGTCCTGCATTCACTCCAGCAACGTTGTGACCCCAAAAGGGCTGAAGTGGGTTTAGAGAATGGATGGACCAGAAAAGACAGCGCTTTAAGGAATGAATAATAACTGTTCAACTGTATGTCACAAATTACAACTCAAGAATATCTGAATTAGGATAAAGTGGAGGACTAAAATGTATTGTTTGGGCTGTCATATTCAACATCTACATGATTATTAAAGCAAAGTGCTGCAACTGTTTTATCTGAATTCAACACTTAAGCAGATTTAAATAATCCGAAATTGCCCGGTTAGTGAAGGTTGCGTCAGGAAGGGCATCCGGCGTAAAACATTGCCAAATTTATCATGCGACTTGTTTGCTGTGGCGACCCCTGATGGGAGAAGCCGAAAGTGGAAGGAAGGAAATACAGAATTTAGACACGGGTTGAAATTAGTATAAGATTATTGATAAATGATTATTACATTATACGATGCCATATAATATTAGACAATGACTGCAGCAAAAACTTTCTAGGAGTTTGAGTGGCTCTACAAGAAATCCCGCATTCGGCGCGGTCCTTAAACGCAACACAGAGAGGAAGAAAGGCGCGTCTGTCTCCCTGACTTTCTCTCTCTCAGTTTTCGTCGAATCTATTTTTAGCTCAGCAGACTGGTCACGTGGCAGGATGACGTCGGTAATGTTGTTGTCGGTAGAGTGCGCGAGCGCGGAGGAGGGGCAGAGACTGTCAACATGGAGGTGTTGAAGCTCCCGCCTTTCAGCTGCAGCTTCTCCTGAAGCCCGGAGGCCGTCTGCGGGGGCCGTCAGCGGGCCTTGGGAGGGGGGACACGCCGACCCCTGGGTGGACAGCGAGCCCCGGCCGCTCTCAGGGGCCGACGGGAGTTCACCTCAACCTCGCCGACATCCACGCCACAGAAAGCACCGTGACGCAGAGAGGAGCGCGCGCGGGTGTGCGCGCGCGCAGGACTACTGCGAATGCGTGCGTGTCGCCTGTGTTCCTACAGAGTGGCGTTTGTGCCGTCGAGCCGCTGACGTCATCTCTACGACCCGCGTCCTCTCCCGGAACGTTGGAGTGTCCTCGTGGCCGGACCGACAGATGCTGACAGCTGACCACCTGGAGACGGGTAACTAACGCCGTTTGACCGGGACTTCACCGGCTTTAGTCTGCGGCCGGTTAGTGGGACTGGAACCGGTCCAGGCTGCATCTGTTCCAGGGGCGCTACAGCAGAGCGGGCACGGAGGGGCCCCCAAGTAAAGTGGTCTCTCCGGCTTGAGGTCCCCTTCACCTGTCCTGGGTGCTAATTAGTGGATTTGAATGAGCGATCCTCTAAAAACCTTCAGATTCATAAAAATGTCTTTTGCATCTTTATAAATAGCAAGCTGCTTTGCGTAAATGCACGTGTGTTCTCTGCCTCCTTTGATCCTTCAAAGGGCCATGGCAATGAGAGATGGACCTTTGTACTCACGTTACCGTGTCTTCATGCTTTACCGAGGGGATGCTGACAGAGGAGAAACATCAGCTCAGACAGGACAATTAACTTAGGAAATCTTTACTATTGTGAGTTCTGGGTGTTTCGTAGCGTCCAAATTCTCTGGAATTGCTCCAGAAACCAGCTAGTATTATTTAGTATTATTTCACAGAGAAATACATTGCTGTGTTTCGTATTGTAGACTTATCTTTACTGCGTGTCACAGACCATCACTCCTTCGGTTCTGGCTCTGATGCTGCATTCACCCCAAGCATGTCATGCGGAAATTCTGGAATGCGGGTATAGTCCATAGTGTTCACACTGGACAAGCAAGAAGGGGATTCTTGTTCTTCTTCTACTGTTTACTAGCGCATGTCCGCCACCTACAGTTAAGATGCTTTGTGTGAAACGTTAAAGCAGAGCAAAGCTCACAAATCTGCCTCCAGGCTTTTTCTTTTCCAGATCTATTCTGATATATATCGGTGTCATAGAATTCCGGCTGGACACAAATCGCAATGATGAATTTCTCCTCCATGATCAACTTTTAAGTGGTTGGCACGTCTGTGAAACCGTCCCAACGTCATCACCAGATCCGAGTCCCTGATTGGTTCGACCTGGTTTAGCTTGTAATGCACGTGGGGCCCGGAAACTGACTCTTCATTGGAAGTGTCTACTTGAACGTGCGTTTCCGAGGGTGGTGTGAGCGTAGCTTTAGCCTCATAGGATTGCAGTATAATAATTATAGTATATTTACCAAATCTCTGTAGTTACTCAAAGTTCTATCTTAATAACGCAACTTGCTGAAGGTAAAACCAAACACAATGATGCTCAACTGTATGTTCACATCAGCTTCTATGAGTTTTTATTTTTTGCCACCGAACGACACTTTTTGTTGTGTAAATCGTTGAGTTGTCTCACGCTCAGTTCTCAGTTCATATGAGCGCCAACACAAAAGTGGTTCGGCACCAGATCTCACATCAGCACCTCATGTTGCAGCTGGAGGTTCGGGCGGCTGAAGGGTGGTCGGTTCTGTCACTGCAGACAGATTTTCCTCTCTTTTTTTCAGCTTGTTTCATTCTTACCTGTCTTCATTTCACTGCACAAAACCTGACGTGGCCGTAGTCACAGCTGCCCTTACGAGTGGATATGTGGCGTTTGCGGTGGCCCGCCTGAAATATCCAGGGTTGTAGAGCGCTCTGGGAGCCCATTGAGAAAAAAATATTTCTGCACATTTTTTCCTGTGGACATGTTGCGAGTGACAGGTCGTAGTGAACACCGATACAACATTTGAGAGGAAGTAGGGGGAAATAGGTAAAACACAGGTATGTTCTGTTGGTGTCCTATGAATGTCTGATAAGAACTGTAGTACGGTGGAGGGACACCTAACCACAGCATCACCGTACGTCACAAGTGTGTGCAACTTTTATCATCCTTAACGTCTTGATACATTTACAACATGCACAGCAATGGTATGTTTCATTTTCAATACATCCCTGGAGGTGGTCGCACGAGCCTCAAAAGAACTGCAAGACACCCGTGATCCTTTTAGGACCCTCTACGGTCCTGGAAAACCGAAACCCCACAGCCCTCGTACAGGTCAACCCTCCGTATGGGTGCGTGTGACCGAGGTTTAAACTAGATTTGTCAGGTACGTCTAAGTTTGAATCAAACAAGCTGTTTAAAAACAGCCCTTTAATGTCTAAGGGATGTTGATTGAAGTGAAGTTGCGTCTAAACGGCTTATTGAAACTAATCAGCTCACGTGAGATAAAGAGAAACCAGAGCCGTCTGCTCTGCGTCTTCTGATCTGGGGCAGAAGGTTGGTGGTGAAAAGTGGACACTTCACCGTTATCTCAGCTTTGAAGCTCACCACAGAGAAAACAAAACCAAGACAAGAAGTGGATTGTTTCACGGATTAGTGAAAAAGAAAAGGTCTTGAAGATGTGAGACAGACTCTGACAACTGTGGGGTTGCACAAAGGTGTAGTGCTTACCCCACGGTGAGAAGACCCTGGTTCGAATCCTGGATGGATCTTTCTGTGGGTTTGGTTTGTTCCAGAGCACTCCCGCTTCCACAGTCCTGAAGTAGGATTCAAAGGTTGATTTGTGACTAAATAGTTTCTTAAGTGTGTCTGTGTGTGGCGATGGATTGTCCACTTGCTAAGGATGTGCCTTACCTTCGCCCTACGGTAGCTGGGATGGACGTCAGTAACCCCTGTGACTCTGCACAGGACAAAGTGGGTTTAGAAGCTGGATGGACAAACTGCTGTGAAATCACAGATCTGCTATCAACACATGAACACTCCTCACACAACAAAGTGAGTAGTTCTAAATGGGTTCTACTTATTTGTCCATTGAGTTGACCAGAACTTTAAATGGGTACTGTGAGAGCTGAAGAGCAGAAACTTGACACATGCTAAGTAGGCCTGGGCGAAAAATCGATTGAATGAATTAATTCGAATTTTTTATTCCGGGTGATTTCAAAAATAACTAAGTCAAGTTTTTATGTGGCGGGTTTTTGGCTCCCCAGAGCTTCCGTAGCGCTAGTTTTACACGGCAGTATGGCACGCGACAAACAACAACCTTTCCTAAGAAAGGAATAAAATCATCTGTTGTTTGGACCTGGTACGGGTTTACTGCCACAGACGTGGAGGAAGAGACCCCCCCCCCCCCCCCCACGCTGCAACATTTGCCTAAAGCCCATCGCAGTCAAAGGCAGCAGCACCACAAACCTATTCCAACACCTGGGGGAAACCTGTTATACTGTTCTCCTTCCCTCCGTAACACCACTCACTCACTCACTCACTCACTCACTCACTCACTCACTCACTCACTCACTCACTCACTCACTCACTCACTCACTCACTCACTCACTCACTCACTCACTCACTCACTCACTCACTCACTCACTCACTCACTCACTCACTCACTCACTCACTCACTCACTCACTCACTCACTTAATCACTCACTCACTCACTCACTTAATCACTCACTCACTCACTCACTCACTCACTCACTCACTCACTCACTCACTCACTCACTCACTCACTCACTCACTCACTCACTCACTCACTCACTCACTCACTTAATCACTCACTCACTCACTCACTTAATCACTCACTCACTCACTCACTCACTCACTCACTCACTCTTGCGCGGCACGCGCTCATTCCTCTTTCACACGCTGCGTGCTGACACACACACACACACACACACACACACTCTACAACACCTATATAGTTAGTTCATTAGTTAGTTAGTAGTTATTTGTTACTGTTATTTGTTAATAAAGAATACTGGGATGTAATTATGAATTGTATTTATTTGCCGCTGGGGGATTTTGTGTTCGGCGGGGAGGGCGGGGGGGTATGACCACGACTCCTGCTGCGTCATCACCGCGGTCAAAAATCCCACACCGTCACAGCTCTGGTTTATATCTTGTCGGACAAAAAAAAAAGCGACTTCTCCGGTACCGATAGCAGAACCGTTGAGGTCAGATCTTAACAACACTGCGGTCTTGAAGAATGTTGCCCCGGGGCTCGTTCAATACCGGGGCTCAGTACTCATCCTTAGGAAAGGGGCACGGTGGAGAACAATCACCGAAGCGGTCGCTTTGCATATAGCCAAAGACATGGTACCCTTATATACCGTGGAGAAGACGGGGTTTATAAATTTATTTAAAACCTTAGACCCCAGATATGAGCTGTATTGTTAATCCTTTAGAAAATGGTGTTATTCTCAAGGTGAATGTTTGTCTCCTTTTAGTCTAGAACAGTGTTTTTCAACCTTTTTGGAGCCACGGCACACTTTAACCTTGACAAAAGTCCCGCGGCACACCAGCATCCAAAGAAAAAAAAAAAGAAACTCATAGTCTGTATTGATGTACAGCCCCTTCGCAATCTCACTTGCATTTTTGTGATAATTGTGGCAGAAAAAGCTGGAAGTTGCAGCTGTTTTTTTTTCTAAAAGATGTGATAAAAATTAAGTTTTAAAAACTGTTTGATGTGTGTTCGTTGTGATTTCAAGACATTTAACATCGAAGACTCATTGTGCGCTGAGACACTGTCACTTTTAACCCAATGCATCATGGGTTAAAAGCCTGACCATCTCCCATGGCACACTAGTGTGCCGCGGCACACTGGTTGAAAAACACTGGTCTAGACTACAAAGTGTGACATAAAACACAGCTGGGACTTTGATTCCAAGAGTGTGTTCATTTATATATTATTCATCCCAGAAATGGGGGTTACATTTGTCTTGCGTTTGATTAAATAAAAGCAAAATCTGCTTTAAGTTGTCTGCCGTTTCTACTTATTGCTTTCCTTAAGTGGGGGTGGTGGCGGTGGGGTGGTGGCGGTGGGGTGGGGGATTGGGTAAAAATCAGAAATCGAATAAGAAAAATAAAATCTGAGATTTTATTTATTTCAACGATTGTGTCCAAATGTTTACATGCACAACTAAAAGAAAATAAAATCAGGAATTTTTATTTTTAGGTCATGTCGCCCAGCCCTAATGCTAAACTAAATGTTACTACCGTAATAGTTGTCTTGAGCAGCCGACACTCGTGCCATTTTTTCTGTGCAAATAAATGTCGTTTGTTCCTAAAATCCTGTTCATTTGGTTGATGTCCTTGGCCTGCTTGTGGAGGTGTGCCAGGGTGAGTGCTAAACTTGATAGAGGACGTTCGGATGTAGCTTACATAACACCCTGTGTCATGTTTCAATACCTCCAAATGGCTCGGCTAAGAATCATAACATAAACAAGGCAGACCATAGTGGAAAATAGTAGTTTCAGTTCTGAAAACCTCCTTTTTTTTCCAGCTCCTTCATTTCATGTTGGGCAGTGAACCAATAAAACAGAGAGCATACTGCCACCTGATGTATGGGGAGTAACCATTTGCGTTTAGGACCAGGATCTTTGCAGTCTATGTAAGCCCCAGACAGAAAAAGGTTGGGCTTGGGGAACAACCATGATCAACATTGATTGATTGGTATTGGTGGACCATTGACTGTATATGAGAACTGGACTGAGTGAGTGTGACGTCACGCATAGAAAAGGACTATTCGCAATGTTGGTACCAGAAATTGTCAATACGCAGTGATCGGTCTTAGTCAAGATTTCTATGGCAACCTCTCTCACCAATTAGGTGGGAACCTGTTGAAAGGTCACACCCCTACCATTTGAAAGCGATGTACATGAAATCTGACAATCAAATCCTTTGAATGAGGCCACATACACATTGGAGGCATCTGATTGGTCAGGATTCGAAGGAATGACTTACACTACAGAAAAATAAAAAGAGGACTTTCAAGAAGATGTTTAAAAGTATCAGATCCAGAAGGGTTCTTCTGACCAATAGAATGAGTAACAGCTGTTTATTTCTCTATAGAATTCTGTGGGATTTTGGCTTCTTGGAGCCACTGGCTACTTCCTGTTTGGAATGCGAGGGGCGGAGGGGTCACTCAATCCAGTTCTTATATACGATCAATGAGGTAGACCCTAAGCTTCTCTGAGACAGCCTGTCATCTAAGCTTATGTAAACGGTAACGGCGGGGCGACATCTTTAGGGAGGTTTTGGTCCCCAGTCTCTTCGGCTGTGTTTTCTGTCACACGGATGCTCCACGGAGTCCCCAGCATGTTCCATGTGTCGTGTGAGGTGCCCTGTGTTCCTCACAGCGTCCCAGGGAGTTGTGCTGTAGGAGGTGTCGGTCCCGTGGATCCTGCAGCGCTGATGCAGTCTGTTCCCCGTCTTTGTTATTTCCGTCACATCAGGCGGCTGGCACGGGCGTGCCAGCGTGGCAGCCCAGACCATCAACGGTCCAAACGGTTGTGGATCAGGTTTTTTTTTGTTTTCTTCTACAGATCCAGATGATTAAAGTAAAGCCACCAGAAAGAAGTCATGTTGAAAGTTTGCGGGCTGAACAGACAGACCGTGTCTGCGACCAAAAGGTGCAGCAGGAACGGCTGAATGCGGCTTTTGTGAAAAAAGCTGCATGTGATGGAGAAATGCAGCGGACACCATCCGTTATGTAAGGACAGCTGTGTGTGTGTGTTTGTGTACATGTGTGTACATGAGAGCGCGCCTGTCAACTGTTTATGTGTGCACGCGTGTGGCGTTTTTGTAGCCGTGCGTGCACCTGTGCAGCTGGGCTCTCCATCTTCTCTCGCGCTGTTTGCTTTTTGGAGGAGGCGTCCAGGTGAATGGTTACCACGGCAGCCAGACCACCAGTTGCTAGGCAGCACTTCCTGCTCCTTTTTCACAGAGGGAGGGGGCAGGTATTTTGGGAAACACTGGAGTGAAGAGGAGGTGGCAGAGAGGTAGAAACCCATGAAGTGAGAGGAAAGAGGCCGATTTGGATTTTGTCAGCGCGTGATACGGCTTGGTTCTGTGCTATTTTCAAAAAAGCCCTCTGCCCCCCCCCCCCCCCATAAGCCGCGTTAGTGTCCATGCCATTAGGCTAATGGATCAGCTGGCTGGCAGGTTAGTGTCTCAAAGCTAGTTAGCCTCTTAATCTCAGAGCATACATACACACACAAACACACACACAGCAATTTGTTCCAGGTTTAAGATTAAGGGGTCATATTTTTCAGTCAAAGTTGCTGTGAAATGTTTTTGCATGCTAATCTAACCAAAACTGAGCTTTGGGGTCATGTGACACTGTGGCCTCATTAACGTTAATGGTGATGTCCCAAAAGTCACAGCTGTACTTGTCTGTTTTCTCTACGAAGATGCACTTTTCCAGTCCGTTCAGCTTAAAATAGATGCATCGTCAGCGTTTTTTCCTTTCAGTTTGTTTCTCAGCAACTTTTAATGGCAGATGTGAGGTCGATGCATCATACACAGACCGCTCCGTCAGTTATGTACCATCATGTCCTGTTTAATATTTGTGCTGTCGTACCATTAATTTTGTGTGTGATTAATTCATTATAAATTGGAATTAATTTATTTTCAATCTCACGTAATAGTTGCTGTGAAAAGCCTCATTTTGAGGTATTTTCATCTAGATTTGTATGTATGTTGATCAGTAAAGGTCAACATACAATTTAAAAAGTGACTTAGTGAAGATTTCATTATTGACATTTGAGAATAAAACGACTGGGCACATTTGGTTTGTTTAAAGGGAACCATAGCTTGTTTCCCCCCAATATTCTGAAACAAATATTCAGTCTGAATAGACCAAAGCGGACCCTGGTCCGGGACCAGGACCCATCGTCTCAGGTGGTCTCAGTTTCGTTTCAAATTGGACTGCGCTTCGGTTTGCTCCCTCAGTCTGAAAAGGCACCATGCTTGGAGCATAACAACAACAAAACGGCCAACGTAGAGTTGCTTTGCCCTGCCCTCATAATTCCTGGCCAATGACTAAAGAGATCTTTAGTCAGGTGGTCAGGATAGTCCGCCGGACGGCAGACTGAATACAGACCAAACACAAGGTTCAAGACTCGGTCCGGATCAAATGATTTTGTTGGACTGAAAGAATCGTATAGTCTGAATACTGGAAATACATATTTTTATGTACAGACAATAAAAAATTATAATTCTAAATGTCTTTACCAAGATCAGGTACAACACTTTTTACTTAAGTAAGGCGGAGGCGTGCTGCAAGGCCGTTCCTGAGGAGGCGACAGCTAAGAAGGTACACTAATAAGTGTTAATGACCTGTAGACTGTCAGAAAAAACGATGTTAGAAGGAATATGTATCACATTAAGAGTTGTTTTATTGAGCCTGCATTCAACAGACCAGATTTCAATGAGTTGCTGTGTCTCATCGTTGCTCCACTACTTTTTCACATCACATGACGACTGGCTACGGTGGTGAAATTTAGGTTGTGTTCAGACGGGACACATTTGGTCCGCATAAAGTGAACCAGAGTTTGTTTCCCCTAATAATCCAGAACAAATTTCCAGCCTGAATGAACCCTAGGGTTCGGGACCTGGACCTGCTCTCTGACCCATCTTTTAAGGTGATCTCTGTTCGTTTCCAAGCTTCGGTTCGCTCTGAGATCCCTCAGTCTGAATACAATCCGTCCTCAGAGCAGAGCAACTGAACCAAAACGGCCACCGTAGCCGACGTAAACAGAGTAGGAATGTAGCAACAAATGGACAGAAAAAAGCGTCTGACTGTTTATTTATCAGAGCTGAAAACGCTTTGTACATGCTTTCTTATCTTGAGGAACAATTGACTGATCCACTGACTGATCAGTAGGTAGAGGCTGGTCCCCATGTTATCCTACCTTTCAATGTAACTATTGTCAGGCCCTGTTATTCTGTTACAATACAGCTATGTCACCATACTGTTTGTTTCTCTGATGTGCCAACATCATCTTATTATACCCACTCACATGCTCGCCTTCCAAGGTTAACCCAAGGCTAGCCTTAGCGAATCACCTGCCTCCACCTGTGCCTCTCCTCCTCACTCACTCTAACCGCCCTCATGTCCTCCATCACTATACCCGTGAACCTCCTCTTTGGTCTTTTTTTTAGGCCTCTATCCTGGTAGCTCCGACCTCAGCATCCTTTTACCGACATCATCACTGTTCCTCCTGTCAACGTGTCCAAACCGTCTCCATCTGCTTCCCTGCATTTATGTCCCGACCATCTACCGTTCGTCTGATGGATTCGTTCCTAAACCTGTCCATCCTGGTCTCTCTGCTCCGTCTGCGTGTTTAGCAGGTTCGGTGTCAGCAAGCTTCAGGCAGTCCGTTTCGTCTCTAAGCATTCACTTTTATCATGACAAAAGGAGGCTCTGGCCACGCCTCATTTGACAGCAGCATGCAGGAATAGATTAGGAGGAAACTGAACAGCATCGGGCCCCTGAGGTGCTCCAGAGGTACTGACCATGTCCTCAGGCACAATTCTTCAGCCTAACCAAGTGTTTCCTGTTGTCAAGGAGTCGTATCTAATATGTTCTGGGGACTCTGTATGGAAAGGTTTTGTTTGAACACTTGTATTTGGGGATGATGATGGATCTTTTTGAAAAACCTTTGAGTGAGAAAGATGATGATGTTGAGGCTGAAGAAGATGGTGGTTCTGATTGAACATCTGTAACTGATGGAGCTGAACATCTGTAAGTATCAACGATGATGCAGTGGAACATCTGTAACTATGGATGATGACGAAGGAGGTTGAACACCTGTAACTGAAGATGATGATGATGATGATGAAGAAGATGAGCATCTTTTATTTCCTCTACTTTGAAAATTTAATCTATTTTATGGACATCCTGGTCATCACAATCACCACAGAAACAGCAGATGTTTCTTAAAAAACTGCTTACAAGGTCAGCACTAAAAATAAATAAATGCCCAAAGACAACATGGGGGGGGGGGGGGGTCAGCAGGTCAGGGGGGTCTGATGATGAGCTGATAGGATAACAGGCCAACAGCTCTGAAGTTGAACTTCCATCCGTGGATTACTAGGGCTTGGTGTCAAAATTGGATGATATCCTTTTTGTTATTCTTTACTCTCTGTTACATTACATTATAATGGAGGAGCTTAACAGTAGCCTTATATTCTTTTTTGTAAATAATTAACATTATAATCCACTTAGAAGCTCAAAACATTGATGTGGCATGATATAGGCCCTTTAACACTTTTTCCATGTGACATTGATGGTCAAAAGAACTGCAGATATGAAGAATTGTTCACCTTTTTTTTTTAACGCCCCTGTTGTCATTACAAGTGACCCCTGTGCCGTTGCTGTGGTGACCCCTGATGGGACATGCCGAAAGGTGAACAACATATTAAACTCTGATGTCTCCTGACCAGCCAAAACAAAGCTCCAAGCACGTTTGGCATTTTGACTGGAGTCTATTCTGTCAACTTCAGCGCCCTAAAAAATTGGCAGTTGGGTGAGGCAAAGTAAAGTGAGTTTAGTTGAGTTAATAAAAGCAAAATAGAACAAAAAAAGACTGCATAGATGTTTATTTTATGGTGTAAAGTTGGTCCTTTTAACATGGGAGTCACTAAGTGCTTCCTTTTGAAACCAGCCTCCGGTGGTCATTTGCGGAGCTGCAGCCTTTGCCACTTCCTGGTTGGCTTTATATTTAAGAATGAAAGTTGTGGATCCGTATTTCTCTTCTGTTTGGGTTGGATCAGTGGACCCAATGCACAAAGCACGTGACTGCAGGTAAATGTCTGTAGCGTGCACGCTCATGGTAAATCTATGCTCAAAGAACACCTGCAAACGTGAGTTATTTTTGAATCAAACTTTATCAGATCTGGTACACAAAGAACCGCGACAAAACATTCCCTCAACCACAAAGTGACGCATCTGCAGGATCTGCCTGGAGCTCCTGTTTGCAGCTGTGAGCAGTCAGACGGCTTTTTTAGATTCTGTGCCGCCTCCTCTCCTTTGACCGGGACGTTTTCCAGAGAGAGGAAGAGGAGGTCAGAGGAAGAGGAGGTGTGTGGATTTTTACTGCATTCAGACGTAGCAGCAGTTTTAAGAGTGGAGTAGGATGATGCTTGTGACACCTGCTGGTGTCCTGGAAAGTAAGGAATCTGAAAATCTGCAGGAAAATGACTGGAAGGGTAATTCTAGCCAAGTAAAATCAGTTTTTAATGAAATGGAGAATTAGAAGGTCTCTCAAAGCTTCATGCAGCTGGAGGTCCTTCAGATCTTCGTCCCACTGACTAGCTGACAGTCTATAATGCGGTTGTCATGGTTACAGTTATAGTACACAAACGCAGCAGTGTAACTCCAGGGGTGGATGCGTCTGGAATAGAAATGCAGAGATGAGTCATCCGCTGCAGTACACACACACACACACACACACACACACACACACACACGCATGCATGCATGCATGCATGCCTACACAAAAACACACACATATACATCAGAGCGGTTGCTTTGTGTCTCCACCTTCAGACTGGGAGGTTGTAGGTTCAAATCCTTGGTTAGATTATTAAAAATCTGGTTTTCGTTTTCGGCCGTGACTGCAGCTCAATGCTTCCCCCCAAGACACACCCGGGTCTGTGACAACTCGACCCGAACGCACACAAATGCATGCATGCACACCTGTTTGACGTGTGGGACACTGTTTTAAAGTCTCACTCTGATCAGCTTTTGATCTGTTTTTCAAAGTGTTTGTTTTTTTTAAATTATGATGATGATGTATTTAGCCAAAATAAAAAAAAAAAAAACAGTTTTTGTTTTGGGTTTTTAGGACATAGTTTGTGCAGAGCCGCAGGAGTTTAACAGAAATTCACCTCTGAGTCGTGGAGCGTCCAGTTCTGATCCAGATTCCAGCTCAGACGAGGAAAAACAAACACGTTCATGGATCTGTTTGTCTGCAGGCGGATGCATCAGAATGGAGCGGAGCAGGGAGCTTATGGTTTCCAACAGCCTTTTCTTATTCTGCTCACAATG
The DNA here is from genome assembly GCF_053564925.1 of Oryzias latipes. NCBI lineage: Eukaryota > Metazoa > Chordata > Actinopteri > Beloniformes > Adrianichthyidae > Oryzias > Oryzias latipes. The sequence goes on along the minus strand of NC_136244.1, from coordinate 2,470,752 downwards.
ATTTGAATAAAGAAAAACTCGAAACCAGAATGTTTCTACATCATCAGGAAAATGCCACAAGAAGACGTTAAAAACATGGGCTTAATGCTGTGTGTGTTTGAGACGATGACATGTTTGACCATCAGGTAAACTGAATTCTGGATGTGGTTCTGACAGTCTGGACTTGAAGTTGTTGGATGTTTGACGGTCGTCTTCTCAGGGAGGTTCAGAAGTGTCGGTTCTCCTTGGTTCTGCGTCAAACCCTCCCCGTGGAACATCTGTCAGCCCTGCTCCTCCAGACCCTGTCTTCCGGGTTTTGATTGGACCAGGTGTGTATGTTAGTGTTTGTTCTGGTGAGTCTCGGCAGACCCATGGCATTCGTGGAGCCCCGCCCACTCCGCTTGGATTGGTAGAGGATCTTGTAGAGATGCGGGGCAGAAAACCCTCCGCCCCCACGTCTCAGTCACACCCCAGCGCTGCAGGGTTTTTGTGTGCTCGCTGTGTCTCTCTCTCTCTCTCTTCCCTGGTCTATTTTTGTCTTTGGCTCCTCCCCCTCACTAACGAGCTATTTTAAAATTCAACCCCCGCATCCCCACAATGCCACAGCAGCCAAGAAGTAAAAGAGTACGTCTTCTGACACTCTGAAATCAGAAGGTTTGTTGTCGGCGTCCCTCCTCCCTCCCTCCCTGTGCTTCATTCAGCTCCCCCCCCCCGTCAGTGAGGGTGGTGCTGAACCGCCCGCAGCTCCTGGTTGCAGTCGGAGCTTCTCTGTCGGAGCGGCGGCTGGAGGATGGAGGGCTGTTGCTGAAGTCCCACTCGTCTCCCTCTCCTGTCATTCTCCCAGCTCTTTGTTCTAATTTTGGAAACATGGAACCTCGGAGAGCGCTCTCCCAAAGCTATTTTCGTCCTTGCTCCTCCTCCTCCTCTCCCCCTTCTCCTCCTCTCCCCCTTGTTTTTCGGGAGAACAGGACTCTCTAGCTCCGTTTCTTGGTCGCGCGGCAGAGAGTCCGTCTTTGCTGCTGCCGGTTGGGAATTTTTTTTGCTTGTTTGTGGAACTGCAACTTTCCTCCTGCGGCTGAAGCGGCTTCCTGAACGCACCGCTGCAGGTCCGCCTCTCAGGAGCCAGATTTGTGCCAGGATCAGGGTGATCCATGCTCTTACCTCAGAGAGGACTTCCTGGAAGCGCGGGATAGGAGGATTTGTCTCAGGTGATGGTGACCGGCGCCAGAGCCTGCGGCTTGGGAGCTGTCACAGCGTTGCAGGCTGCTCAGTCCCAAGTCGGCGTGATGGGGTCTCTGTGAAGGGGTGCTTCCTGAACTGTAGCAGCGGCTCTTGTCCTGGCACGCGGCTGCAGCCGCCCGTGTCAGGACTGTGCGCCATGTTGCAGACCATCTATGAGACGGATTCTTGCTTTTCCTCTGCAGACGGCCGCCAGCAGCCTCTGCAGCTCCTGAGTGGCAAACAGGGCTCCAGCGCAGCCATGCCCATCGCTGGTGAGTCATCTGTGGGGAAGCGAGGAGGGGAGGGGGTGTTAATAAATAATTTAGGCTGTCTGTAAGAGAAGAAACCCTTTTTCTTTGTGTCCATGGAGGACGGGCTGGCGCTGGAGTGCAGGGAAAGTTTCTGGTTGAAGTGAGCGGGACTCATGAGGGAGGCTGCAGCTGCAGATGGAGGTCAGGGCTGCTGGTCGGTGGGGCGGAGAACCAGCTTCAGGTGGTGGAGTCTGCAGGAATGCAGCATGTTTTTGGATGCACCAGCATGTCAGTGTGGGGAGGAGTTTGAAATCAGACAACAGACCGACCGGCTGTTTGTTTGTAAACAACAGTGGGGGGAGGCGGGGTTCGATCTGGATCTGTTTGATCTTCTGGAAAGGAAAGGGAAAGTATGAAATCAGGAAGGGAGGAAGGTCAGATTCAGTCTGATGCTCCATGCCAGGAGTCACCGACCCTCTTCCTCGTCGGCCACCGCCACGTTTGTTTTGCATCTTCAGGCTCACCTGATCAGGTGAGCCTGAAGATGCAAAACAAACGTGGCGGCTGACAGGGCTGGTAAACCCTGATCCACGCCAAAGCTTGGTGCTTCCTCCGCTGTGTTGATGAGGACAGGGTCTTCTTCACTTCACTAGTTTTCTTTTGTGCAGTAGCGTTTGGCGTCACGGTCTCTGTGTGTGTCTTGGGTCTGGAAAGGGACCGGGTTGTTATTCCTTTGTGTTTGGATCTCTGATTGGTTCCTAGAAAACTCAAATGGTGGTTTGCATGTTGGGAACCGCCTGTTGGTATCAACTGGTGGTCTGTGGCTCCTCCCACTGCACCATCAGCACCTCTGCAGGTTTTTTTTATCCTCAACGAGATGAGTTGACATCCTTTCTTTGTGCGTTTTTCCCCCCTTTTGTGCAAATGTTACATTAGATATACCCAGTGAGCCGAATCAGGTTGGAACATTTGCAGTGCATCTCACTGGGTTTCCGTGTTTCTGCTGGTTGTGTGGCTCCTTGAAACATCCATGCTTGTTAACTGGTGGTTTGTCAGTAAAATACATTGGATTAAAGGTTCAAAGTTGTTGTGAAAAACTGGAGCTTTAAAGGGTACAAACAACAGGAAGCATTTAGAGATGCAGGATATTCTGACGAAGACAGCGGGGGTCTCTGGAGCGTCGAAGGCCCCTCAGACTTCTTCTACGGTCACAATCAGTCCAGCGGGGGTCACAAAGGTCGAGTCACAGTTCCGTGACTCGTCTCTGAACTTGTGCAATGACAGAAGAGGTTCATCTTTGTCATTAGCAGTTGTGGATGATCTGGATGAAGTTCCTGCAGAGGCCAACAGGATTCTCAGCTGTGGAAAGTCTCTTCTTCAGGGTGAAGTGCAGCTGCATCAAACGTCCTTCGTGGTGAATCCTGCTCTCATGCCTCTTATGCCTTATTGTTGAGGGTCTTACAGGTGGGGCGGGACTGCTGCTCTGTCAGAGGAGCTGCTGCTCGGAGGGGTCTGGTCGGCACATACATTATTGGTCCATCAGACACTTGATGAAGACTTTAATTCTGAAAAATGAAATAGAAAAATCAAAAGCTGCATTACAGATTCCATTCTTTTGTTAAATTTGATATTTATTTCTTATTAGTTCTTTAAATCCATAGTTAGTTTGGGTAGAAAACAATTTGATCAGATAAAGTAAATCCTTAATTTGCTTTACATCACTAGTTATGAGAAACCTCTTTTTGATTTCTCTACAAAAATGGTTTTAGATGGAAAAATGAAGAAAGGAAATTAATTTTAATAGAATCGGAAGATGAGCTTTTTAAGACCAAACCTAACGAATTTATAATTAACTTTAAAGTCTCTCTCCGCTCATCTTTTCCGTCCCCAGTGGTCTTTTAATTGGGATGATCCTGTTTTTAGGCAAAAGCCAAAAACCCGTGTTGTTTTCTAGGACGTAGTTTCTGCAGAGCGGCAGGCGCTCATTAGAAATTCACCTCTGACCTGTGGGCGGGACCATTTGCAGGGGCGGAGCAGTGGACTTGTGGCCTGTTAGCGTAGTTTCTATGTTCCACATACGGGCCTTTTATTTTGGTCTTTGGGTCATTTTGGGGTCTTTAACGGAAAGGCTCTGTGAAAACAGTCATCCTGTCCCTGTTGGGGTCACGGGGCTGCTGGAGCCTATCCTGGCCACGTGCGGGTGAAGGCAGGGGACGTCCTGGACAGGTCGCCAGTCTGTCGCAGGGCCCTGTGAAAACAAATGTTTACATGTCAACCAACACATGCTTGGAAACGTTCTCATGTGGAATCTCCATAGAATTCCAATATTGGACCTCCGTGTATTTTACCCGCTGATGATGATAAAGCTCTTCATAAATCTGTGAGTGTAGACGATAATGTCCTCGTTGGAGGTAACAATCAAAAAAAGTGACGTTTCTGCAGGGAGTCAGTAGATCGATGGGACAGCAGCTGGAGCCGGCCCTCAGTAGCTGAACGCAGCTGCGTGCCAGCACCCTTCTCTTCACGTTTAATCCTGACTGAAGAGTCCGCACAGGCGTGAAGGTTGGTTCTGTGCAGCGCCGTCACCAAGCAGCGAGCGCCTGGCTCGGCCGCCTCTCTGAGCATGTGTTTACCGGGCTATAAATGTCCCCGTTTGACGTCAGACGCTGGCTGCCGAGGAATGCTGCCCGCTCTCCAAACACACTCCTGTGCACACGCTCGCACCGCAGACGCACACACACTCCGTAGGTGTGTGAGTGGGAGCGGGGGGGGCATGTGCGTCACTGAGAAACGCCGCAATGTTTGCTCAGGTAATTCAAATGTGAGTAGCTGCACACTGGAAGAAACACACATGTGTTTGTGCGCTGATGGGGGGCCCAGAAGCAGCTGTGCTCGGCGCGGCCCCCTCAGAGAGGCTCTGTCCGAGCAGCTCGCAGAGGTCGGGGGTCAGCCTTTTCTCTTAGTCACTCCTAATTGACTTTGTAAGAAAACGAGATCCTTCCCTCTAAGCACGCTGCAGAGCCGAGCTGTTTCCAGGAAGTAGACTAATCCCATCACCTGATTCCAAGGAGGTGTTTCAGCTCCACTGCAGGCTTGGACCACCCCCCATCCATCATCCTGACCTGGTGACCTCTGGGTGCCATCCGCTGTCTAACCCACAGAGGTTTGTGAAGCAGCTGATGGGAACCATCCAATCACAGCGAGGGGTTTATTGGCTGTCAGAGAAGTGCTGCTGTTGCACTGATACTTCCACCCAAATGAAGCCCATGCCGTCGTCGATGATGGTTGCTGTCAGTGAGTCATATTCCACTGCTTGTGTTTTCCGGTGGATGACAACAATGTACCGACTCATAACAAGTCTGGAAGTGGGCGCCGCGTCACGGCCGAGGACCAGAAATGCGGTATAACTGCAAGAGCTCCAAATAAAACTTTTGCCTGGTTTGGCAACGTTGGTGCTTGGACCCATGTCAATCCACCACTTGGGACATTGCTTTAGAAACCTTAGTGGTCAACTGACCAAAACTTTTCTTTAGTATAAAAAATGTTGGCTTTTATTTTTACTTAAAAAATTACATTTAAGATCAGATGGAGCGTAAAACTTAAATTAAAAGGTTGTAAATGAACCATGAGGCCTGGATAGGTATAGCAACTAACAACTGCCGTGTCTTTTTGGGTCACGTCATGTGATGCCATAGCAGGTGTGTGGAAGAGGGTAAAACTCTGTGGTTACCAAAAGGACTGTTTACATCGGGCTGATTTGAAGCTGGTTTCTTAGCTACGCCATCATTTAAGCTGAATTTGAAGTAATCACCCTCTAACGCTTCTTGCTGCTGGTTATTCGGTTCACGAGGAGAAAGCCGAGTCAGCAAATCAGCAGAAAGCACTCCAGGTAGAACTGGGAAATGATAGCGGCGTAACCATTCATTTTTACGACAGCTTGATTCATATCATAATTTGTGGTTAAAGATACGATTTACTGTGAATTTAGGTTCGTTTTAAATGATCCGATTCTCGGACCTAAAGTGGATCCAGATCATCTTGATCCCAAACTTCCAGCAGTGAGAACAGTCCACTACTGAACAGTTATCCAGATTCTTGGATTTCTTCCAGATCATCAAGTTAAATGAAATCTGTGTCCAAACCAACAAGTAAACTAGAATGAATGTCAAATCCATTCACATGTTAGTTTCCTAAAGTTCACCACTGTTGTTTTTCCTCATCCAAAGAATCCAAAGGGAACATTCTTAGAACATTCTAGACACTGGATGGTCACATGACTTTAGTCAAAGTCTGTCCACACATTGGACTGTAATGATGGATGATCCGTGTTCATTATGTCATCACGTGTTTGTTGTCCGCGGCGATGCACTTATAGTATGATAAACCTGCCGTGTCTCAATCCAAATGGTATTTTCCAGAAAAGATTATCGATTTATTTATCTTGGAAGGGTTTTTTAAGGGTATTAGGTCGGTTTGATTTGATTAACAAGTTGCCTCAAACAGATCAATCTGGTTGGTTGGATCGTAGGAATAGAAATCGATTCATTGATTAATTGTTGGAACCCCAGCGGACACACAAACACACAGAGTTCTTACAGATTCTTAGGGGTTTGGACTTCCAACAAGCTCCCTCTTGATTGGCTAACGTTGTTATAGAGCTATAAACTCAGGACCAATCACTGTTTACTGACGTTGTCTGTGTCCAACATGGTGGCGTCCATATTGTGAAAATATGTCCACAGAATTGCAGTGGAACTGGAAGGACGCCATTTTCTGCGGGTGACATCACACTGGCTCGGTCCACTTTTCATATACAGCCCATGCTCTGAATGCATCCAGAGTCCGTGTAGGGGTCCAATTAGGCCAGAGTCTGGTCGTATTGAGAAGCGCACACTATATGACATTGAAATAATTGTGTCTCTGCTATGAGGAACAAATTCAGGAAGAAGTTTTTTTTTTCCTGCAGTGGCAGAGGTGAAGAGTGGCCTCCAGTCAGGCATGCAAAGCCCAGCAGCAGCAAGCAGTGAGCAGAGAGGAGGAGCTACAGAAGGAGGTGAGCAGCTTGACTCCGCCCTCCCAACTCAACATGTGCAGTTTATCGTTTGTGTTTGGAAACCGTGGTTGGAGGTCCCGGAGGTGGAAGCTGATGCAAAGTTCCCACAGCGGTTCTGCGTCGGACCCGAAAACGCACGACTCTGACAAATTTAAGCAGAATTATGAAGCAATGTCCCTGCGTCCCTTAAGTTTATAAGGCAGATTTAGATGCGGCAGTTTCAGACCAGAAAAGGCAAAAACAAAAAAAAGGTTATGTTGAATGAAGGAGCAAAACAAAACTTCAAATGCAATCCAATGCAAAAAAAAACTTTCATTATATGGAAAAGCTCCTGAGTTAAAAAGAGAAAGCTAACTTAGCTAAATTAGTACTGAATATGTTGGGAAATAAACCATCCAACCACTTTCAAAACCTGTATAATCCCTTTTGGGGTCACGGGGGGGCTGGATTCTAGCCCAGCTTGGTTAAAGTGGGGTTACCCCCTGGATGGTACGCCATTCTGTCACAGGGTCATGCGAAAAAAAGAGCTACAATAACAGCTGAAAACCTTTGAGAAAACTTTAAACAATAAATGTCAATAGTTTAAAAAGTAAATAAGTAGAGAAAAGGGGTCTTTGGTTAGTTTATTACCTAAACTGTACGTGCTCTCTTCTAACTCCAGCCTCCAGTGGTGATTTGAGGAACTGCAACATTTGGGACTTCTTGATTGGCTTCAGATTGGGGAACAAGGTGCTAGCTTGGTTAAAATCCTGTGAAATAGTTCATTTGAGAAGAAAAAACTAGACACATATTTTAAGATCTTTGCTGTTGTCTGATGGTCCAGCGATCGACAGCCCAGAGCTGTGGAGATGACCCCGCCAACGGCTTTGTTTTTTGTTTTTTTTCAGGAGGCGGGCTTGCAGAAAGCTCTGGAACAGAAGGAGGCCCAGTAGACCTAAGGAACGAGCCTAGGGTGGGGTCTCTGTCTGGGGGAGTGGCAGTGGACACAACCCTACGAGAGCAGCAGCTTCAGCAGGAGCTGGTGCTCCTCAAACAGCAGCAGGAGCTGCAGAAACAGTTGCTGTTCGCTGAGTTTCAGAAGAAGCACGAGGTTCTGACGCGGCAGCACGAGGTCCAGCTGCAGGAGCACCTGAAGGTGAGCTGACGGGGCGGGAACAACGCCCCCCCCTCCATGGGCCGCCCTCCTCGAGCACGACTGTGATTCTGTGTCCGTGTCAGCAACAACAGGAGCTGCTGGCGGCCAAGCGCCAACAGGAGCTGGAGCAGAAACGGAAGCTGGAGCAGCAGAGGCATGAGGAGCAGGAGAAGCAGAGGCTGGAGCAGCAGCTGCTGCTGCTCAGGAACAAGGAGAAAGGCAGAGAGAGTAGGCTGTGCTGCTGCTGCTGCTGCTGCCGCCGGCTGGGCTGCTTGCTCTGTCTTTTCTGACTGCCGTCTGTCTGCAGGTGCCATCGCCAGCACGGAGGTGAAGCTGAAGCTGCAGGAGTTCCTACTCAGTAAGAAGGAGCCTGGACCCAGCGGACTGAACCATTCCTTCTCCCCAAAGTGCTGGTAAGGGTCCCACAGACACTGCTCCGTGTGTGTGTGTGTGTGTGTGTGTGTAGGTGTCTGTTGGCTTTGAATCAAGTATTCAGATGTAGATCTAAACATGAAGAAAAAACTGGGGGAGGAGCCTCGTGACGCATTTTGGCACTTGAAAAGCAAACAGATTTGATTCGGTTTAGATCATTTTAGCCATAAAATTAGAACATTTTGGTTGCAAGTAATGCTTATATAACGCCAGTCACTTCACTGCAAAAACAGGCCCCTTAGGAACAAGTCAAATTCATATTCCATTGGTAGGGACCACATCCACCATTCTCTATGGTCCAGAGACAAACGTGGATAGAGGTTCCAATGCTGTAGACAGAGATAAATAAAATAGCCTAATAGGCCTAAAATGAGGCTAGTTATTAATATTTTACGTCTTTGTTTTGCGGATAGAAAACAATGGGAAAACGTGGTAATCACAGGTAGATACATCAAGGTTTTTTTTGTCTTTTTAGATACCACATCTTCCCTATCTGTGCTCTAAACGCCATCCATTTGTCACAGGACATTCCTAAGTGATTCTGCAATTTTTGTACTTTTTAGAAGATTATTCAATCGATGTTATTCCATGCTTTACATCTGCTAAGTGCAGTTTATTATTCTGTATTAAGGGCTTGAACCTGTGACCGCTCCTCACCGCGCTCATTGACATTCGGATTCGGGATTCGGGTCTGCAACGACGAATGTTTCCTTAGTATTTAGGGGGGTCGGTTTTGGGGACCTAACTTAGCTGTGACATCGATCCAAAGTCATGAGGAGGCTGCCCGTCGGGTCACAAATGTCCACTTGGTCCACTGTACCTTGTTCTGAATCGAAATCAAAGTACAAGCTTTCCCAGGAAGGACAGTGATGCATATTTTAACACAATTCCTAATGCAGAAACCAAGTTCTTCAATGGCGAAGTGAGCATGTGCAAAGGCATGCGCAGTGACACCCTTCGCGGTTTCTTACCAAGAATCCTGATTTTAAAAAAAAATTAAAGAAATCTAGTCGCTAAGAAATGTTTTCTTAAATGGTTTTGGTTTTGAAAATCTCTTTCTTGATAAGATTATTTCTCTTGCAAGACAGAAAATCTTTTTTTAAAATTACGTTTTTGTGTTGTGAGACACGGTGACGACTACTAGGGTCGGCTATCACTGCCAAAAAAAATGAATCTATTTTAGTTGTCATTCAGTTTGATATTATTCAACTTTCAAAATCTGATCTGTCAACAAAAACTACAGCAGATCCTGTTGGAAAAAGGCGGAATTACGTTTGTTAATCCTCATATTAAAGACTAAACTAACATAGTTTTTCATTTAAAAAATGATAGAATTTACTTTAATGAAAAATCGATTGATGATTTTTTAATCCATGTGGGCTTTCTATGTAATTTTTTTATTTCAAAAAAACAAATTAATATTGGTTTACATTTTTCACAGACTGATTTCAGAAGATTTTTGTCACTTTTGGTCGTTGACTTCCCCCGTCTTACTAAAATAGGGATGATAAAAGATACTGGTGGTCGAAATGAAGTTGGTTTCAAAAACTGCATTCAGGCTAACAGTGTTATCTGTCCAATGATTTCTCCATGATCACAGAGCTGAAGTCTGTTTAAAATGATGTGTTTAGGGCCACAGCGTTAAACACTGGTTCACACAACATGTTCATGGTTTATATGATACACTGGGCTTCAAATGATGTGTTCAGGGTCACCGCGTTAAAGTTGTTTTCTGACGATGCCTTAATGATCACAGCCTATTGGCTTGTTTTCTGATCAGGTGTTTAGAGTTATTTGGTTAAATTGTGTCAAATGAAACGTTCAGGTTCACAGTGTTAAACTCTATTTCAGAGGATGTGTTCAGGTTTAAAGTCAGTCAGATGAGACATAGAGTCACAGGGATTTACTGTAACCTGTTTCAGGTGATGCATTCATGGTCCCTGTACTGAGGTCTTGTTTTAGATGATGTGTTCAAGATCACAGTGTATAACTGTTTCAAATGACACGTTCAGGGTCTAAGTCTTGAAATCTTGTTTTAGAAGCTGTGTTGAAAGGTTAGCTTTGCATGTATCAAATGATGCATTCAGGGTCACAGAGTTGAAGTCAGCTTTAGGTGATGCTGTCGGGATGACAGTATTAAACTGTCTAATGCTGTTGACATAGTCACAGTCTTGTTTCAGATGATGCATTCAGGGTCATAGTGTTAATCTGTGTAAAATGATTTGTTCACAGTCACAGTGTGGAACTGTGTTTCATGTGATGCGTTCAGGTGAACGTGACACACTCGCCTTCAAATGATGTGTTTAGAGCACAGTGTTAAATGATGCGTTCAGGGTCACAGTGTTGAACTGGGTCAAATGGTACATTCAAGGTCACGGGAGTTATTTTTAGATGATCCAGTCCAGGTCACAGTGTTGAATGACATGTTCCTCTCTGTGTTCATGTTTGTATCAAAGGATGCGTTTAATGGCACTATGTGGAATTCATTTGTGTGAAGCACATCCTCATTTATTGATATGGATTCAGGATGTGTGAATTCCCCCCCCCCCCCCCCCCCGCCCCTGAGGGTGAGGTGGGTTAGTATGTGTGCCCATATTTGCCCTGAAGTCAGTGTGATGACAGTGTCCACATTTCCCAGTGACCCCGAACATTCCGAGTACTGAAGATGAATTCATGGAAGGGATTTTTGGTCTTTGACAGACAGAAAACAGAACTTTTTCAGTCCTTCCATAGTGGCTGTAATGATGGAAAAGAATCAATAGAAATGGTTTAGAAATACAAAACAGCTGTAGTTGATCAGTTTTTGGGGTATCCTTAGACTTCTGAGGCTCCGGGATATTTGCTAATCAGATGGTATTACTTTAAATAAAAGATGGGCGGTGTGGATAGATATTGTAGCCGTAGTGACAACTGCCCTCACGGGTGGATGCGGGGGTGAAAAATAAGAAAACCTGTGGTGTACACAGGCATATCAAGGTCGTAGACTGCTCAGTGAACCCGTAGAGTAAAAATGCTCCTGCACATGTTTTCTTCTACGGGCATGCTGCGAGCGACAGGGGGACACCTGAGGCAGCACGCAGGGTGAAGTATGTGATTTTTCAATCCCCTCAAATCCTGCGTACTCTGGAAGGAACGCGTTAGAGCTGTTCACGGGGTGAGTGACTCCTTTTGTACAGCCTGACTGTTAGAAAGGAGCAAACTAGACGAATAGAGTGTAGTTTGTGTGGGCGTCCTATGGGCCCCTGTGTATCACGTGCACAGCCCGTGCGTACAGCATTTGGGCGCCGCCACCTTACTAACGACTAGAGCGCGGCGTAAGGACACCACGGGGAAGCATCACCTGTACGTCATCAGTGCGTTTAACTGACACGGTCCTTACAAATACTTGACGGTCGCACATGAGACAGTGGTACGTTCCATTTTCATGCCGTCTCTTGAGGTGGTACGAGCCTCAAAAACACCTGCGCTCCCCTTCAGATAAAGCCGCTTTGCTCCAGGACCCTCCACGGACAACCCAAAAACCCACGCCGCCTGTATTGGCCAATTCCTCCTCCCCCCGTACAGGTGCAATGCGACTAAGACTTTTAATAAGAAAACTGTCTGTGTTTGCGGTTGCAGGGCTGCTCAGCACCCCTCCCTGGACCAGGGCTCTCCTCCTCAGGGTAGCACTCCTGGCACTCCCCCCTCCTACAAACTACCCTCGCTGTTGGGAAGCTACGAAGGCAAAGATGACTTCCCTCTACGCAAGACAGGTCAGACACTCCCAATCACAAAAAAAAAGCCCAAAATGTGCAAAGTTTGATCTCTAATGAAATCAAAACAGCTGAATTATGAGATCATTTCCTGCTCCACTTCTGACTGACGGTAGCCATTGCGACGGACAGCTGAACTTGTCCTCTTCTGACCCGTCCAGTCTCAGAACCCAACCTGAAGGTGCGGTCCCGACTGAAGCAGAAGGTGGCTGAGAGGCGCAGCTCCCCCCTTCTGCGTAGAAAGGACGGCACTGTCATCAGCACCTTCAAGAAAAGGGCCATCGAGATTTCAGGTGAGGCCACGAGCATAGATGCGCTGTGACCTGAACAGCACCGAGGCTCATTTCCTGTGTCTGTGTGGTCCAGTCTCCTCCATGTGCAGCAGCGCTCCGGGTTCAGGTCCCAGCAGTCCCAACAGCTCCAACACGGCCATATCAAACGGCAGCACGGGGTCGGTCCCCAACATCCAGACTGAGGTATCGTCAACATGAATGTGGTCCGGGTCGTACTGACCTGGGAGGTAAAGGTTAAGGGTGTGGGTCCTGCAGGATCTGTTCTTACTGCAAGGACAGGTTCTGTAGAAGTAAGTCAAAAATTCTTAAAATGTTCTTTAAATTAAGCAAAAAGAAAAAAAAAAAAAATCACCCAAGGGGGTAAGAAAAATGATCGTACAGAGAACTCAAATGTTAAGAAAAACAAATTCTCGTCCCTTAGACTTGTTTTTGTCAAACTTTCCTAAAACAAGGCTCTTTTTGCTTTCTTAAGATTCAGTTTTTGCAGTGTGGATCCAGTTCTGACGTGTTATCCGTGTGTGTCTGCAGCTCCGGTCGCTTCATCAGATGCTGGGTGCCGACGGGACGCTGAGCCTGTACACGTCTCCCTCTCTGCCCAACATCTCCCTGGGTCTGCCCGCCAACACGCACATCCCGGTGGGTGAACACAGCCCGCGCCGTTTCCTGCATGCGGCGGGACGACTATGTCATCCTTACTTACTGACAACGGTTAAACAAACGTCCATCCACTCATTTCTCCTGAATTCACAACCTGAACTTCACATTTCCTTTCTTCTTCGGGAGTTACGGACTTCAAAAATAAAAGCAGGAATCGTTCTTAAGTTTGAATCATAACATTGCTGGAAATAAACCACAAACATGTCACCTAAATGGTGCTTACAATGACGAACGGCAAACTCTGTGACCTGAAACCACTTTTTGAAGGTCTCCCATCTTTATGAAACTTCAGAACACACTGCTAAATGAGTGGAGCGAGGTGCAGGAAGAATCACATTTACATCAACTGACTCCGGTTAATGTGGCAACACGAGGCTGGTGGAAGATCTGCGATGGTTCCTCCTGAGAAACCTGGGGTCCATCTCTGAAGATTTGGTCAGGGCTTGTCTGTCAAACTCCTGAATCCATTTGATTTTGATCCACAAGTTTATTTGATATGCATAACAATTATGTGTTCGGTTTTTGGTTGATTTTCTATAAGGATTCTTAAACTGTGCAAAGATGAGACTTTTATGCTTGAGATTAGATTCTTAGAAAGGCTTATAAATATCCCAGACCTTCGATGGGGGTTGTGGCTCCTGGTGAGCTTCGGCATGACAAATAACTGTGTTACTCTGCTGTCCTCCAGCCTACACAGAAGCTGTCTGCCCAGCAGGAGGCCGAGCGCCAAGCCATCCAATCTCTGCGAGGGGGCGGAGCTTTGACAGGGAAGTTTCTGTCGACGTCCTCCCTGCCTGCAGGTGAGCTGTACTCTGCTTAAGGAGCAGCCTGCCTTCCTGAAATAGAGACGCTCATTCAACTTCCTTTTTCAGGCGGTGGCCATGAGGTTGAGGCTCCTCCTCCCACCTCTCACTCCACCCACTCTTCGCTTCTGCAACACGTGTTGCTGTTGGAGCAGGCCAGACAACAAAGCGCAATGCTCGGTAGGACTCACACGCACAATCGCACACAAAATTTCATAGATGGTGCAAAAACACACAGTCATCTGCACGAACATTTACATGCAAAAAAACACAAAGCATGTCGGCAAACATGCACATGCAAGAAGATGGACAAAGACGCACACATCCATTTGCCATCTCACAAACATACAAGTGTGCATGCAATCTTACACGAGCAAGAAAGTGCAAAAAAACCTGCAAAAACACACGTGTACAAATGCAACGTGAGAATAAAAGTTCACTGGCACAAACATGTACACATATGCATGCCACAAATGCACACTACACAACTCCCACATGTTATAAAACATACAACTATGATGATGCACAATCATATGTTGAAAGAGAGAGAACATGCTAGTAGACGCAACAACACAACCAGAATATTTCTTGAAAATTTCTTTAAAAATTTAGGAATTGCAGTCATATAAAACCATGAAACAAACACACACAACACAACACACAAAACAACACAAAACGGAACTGAAAGAGCAGAGAGATTCACCATGAACGGCAGAAAAACGGTTCGGAACTGCATTAATAGCATGCCTTGATTGAAGAGAATGCAGACATATGAAAGGTAAACGCACATTAACACACAGAAAAAAGCGTTTTTAAATGTAGACCAGTGGTCCCTAACCCCAGGGCCGCATACTGGTACCGTTCTGCGGGAGAGTTGGAAGCAGGCCGCAGAGAAAAAAATAATGCAACCTATATATATACTATATATATTTTTTTTGCCACATTCTTTTTTATTAAATTTTCAATGTAAGAAAAAAAAAACAGATTTTAATTCCACTCGATTCAGGCTTTACAAAAATGGCAACTTTTATCAACGGTATTTAGGTAATGTTTTCTCTTCTTAAAAGTCTTATTTTAACCCCCCACCCCAAGAACAAGAGTGCCTCTCCTTAGACAAATCGATGAATATAAACTTATATACCATCCTTATTTCTAACCTAATTCTGAAGGAAGTTTTATTTTGAAAATCGAGGGAATCTTCTCCACCACACCCGCTTCATTGGTAAGGTAGAGGGCTGGCAAGCAGGAATCCAGGGTTTGATTGCTGGAAGGTGAATAAACAACAGTCTTGGGGGCAATTACCAAATCAATGGCGAGCAATTAACATCACCCAGTGGGGGTGATGACCCTCAATGCTACTGCCTCCAGAGCGCCATCAGCTGCAGCTCACCGCTCCCCCAGGGGATGGGTCAAATGCGGAGAAGGATTTCCCATTGTGGGATAAATAAAGTATCAATTATTATTATTATTATTATTTTCCAGTTGTCAGTGTTTACAGGCAAGGGTCAGCAACTACAACAAATAAGAAAAACAAACACAATTATTGGGATGTTTTCTTTTTTTTCCAAAATCCAAAATGTCTTGACACGTCAAGTCGCTCGTGTTGAAACTCCATCCGCTTCCTTCTCAAAACATTCAAGCCAGCAAAGTTAACAAAATACAAACACTTTTGGAAAGTTTCTTTCCTCTGAGGAAACAGAAGAAGAGCCTTTGACGTAAAAAGAAAGATGCGTTTAACTGCCAAAAATCAGGGGTCTTTACTTCAAATATGGATTCATTGCAGGGGTGGGCAAACTACGACCCGGGGGCCACATGTTACCCGCTAAACATTTTGATCCGGCCCTGCCAGACTAGAATAAATTGTAATTGTTGTCTGATATTCTGCGTATTTCAGGGAGTAGTGCACCCCATAGATGGTGCTCTACAGAAACACCATACTAATTTTAGGTGCAGAAAAGGATTTTGCATTTTCGCGATCATTCCAACTGCGCTTGAACGCAGCATTTCTTTGAATTTTCCCTGGTTTTGAAACCGACACTTCAAAAGGTTTTGCTTTAGTATGTTTCCTCCAAATTCCATGTTATTTCTTCCTCATAAACTGGATTCCCAAATCCCTCCATGCTCCTGGTCCAGCCCATTCTGTCAAATTTTAGAACCTTTTGTGACCGACAAGTCAAGAAGTTAGCTCTGATTTCCTGACAGTTCTTCTGACCATAATGTTAACCGGCTGCCTAATTTTACAAGGATGCTGCATAAAGTTTATCAAAAGGTGGATTCCCGTTTATGATAGTATTTAGAAAATACCAGTTTTAGTGAGTGTTTTCTGTTGAACCCTTATAGTCACATGAAGATGAAGTTGGCGTCCCTTTTTTTTTTTTTTGTAGCTTCCACTTTGACAGTTATGGGTTAAGGGGAAAATCTGAATCACATTTTAATTGTTGCTAAATGAAATCCAGTCCACCGATAAAGTTTAAAGCAGCTGCAGAGTATGAAGATAAACTTTACCCTGAAAAAATGAAGGGAAACTGAACTGGACGCTAAAAAAAAAAAGCCTCAGACAGGCCGGTTTGTGAAAACATTGCCTGACGTTAAAGCGGTGTGTGGCCTGAAAAAAGGTTGAAGACCACCTTTAAAGCAGCTTAAATGTTTCTTTTGTGTGGATCAGAGTCCCAGAGTTCGGAAGAGTTCACGAAAAAACGCCATCTTTTCAAATGCGCACGCCTCACTGGAAGTCTGCTGTGACCCTCCTTTCATTCAGTGCCCGTGTACAATCAATCGCCGCTGGTCACTGCTGAGAGGGGCGTGGCCTCTGGTCTCCGTTCCGTCAATAAGCTGCCTCGCCACCGGCCGCTGGCTCGCACACAGAGTGCTCCTTTGCCCCAATCCCCCCAGGCCCTGCAGCAGCTGGTGGTCCAGCAGCAGCACCAGCACTTCCTGGAGAAACATTACAAGGTACGCACACAGACACACACAGTCAAAGTACACACAGATGGACTTGTGCACGCACACATAAGAGCACACAGACACATGAGCTTAACATGACTGCGGCTTTCTTCAGATGCTGTCAAAAGGGGCAGACCTCCCCCGGCCCCCGCCCACTCACCCAGAGGAGACGGAGGAGGAGCTGACAGAGAGCAGTGACATGCAGGAGGACGAAGGGGAGGCGAGCGTGAGCAGGTGAGGCGGTCCTCCGCGCCCTTAGCCCCTCCTGCTGGAGCTCCCCTCACAAATCTGTGCTCGGGTTTCTGTTCAGCCTCCAGAGGGAGGGGTCCCATGACCGCAAACACGCCTCCGAACAGCTCTTTGTGCACGTGAAGGGGGAGGAGGAGCACTCAAGTGGCCAGGTCAGAGATGAGAGCACAGAGAGTGAGCTGGAAGAAGAGGAGGAGGACGATGAGGTCGTCCCGCTGAGAGAAGGCGAGGATGAGGAGAGAGGGAGCTTCATCCAGGTTTGTGCCAACGTCATGTTCACAGAGCGCCTTCAACGTTTGTTTGCCGAACTTTAAACCGGAGCTCCTGCAGAGGAGTCATGGTGGTTAGGCATGGGTAACATCCACAGTATAGGTCAGGGGGCTGTGGAGTGACAAGTCAGATGCTGCAGTGAACCCCGGCAGCACAGAGGATGAAGGTCTGAACCCCCAGCACAGCAGATTCGGTGCCATAAAACCTAATCCCGGCCCGTCATCACTTCAGTTTTCTCTGGCGGTCGACCCATGATCATAAGATTGCAGGTTCGAATTCCGCCTTGCACGCCCATGTGTCGAAGGGTCCTTGGGCAAGACACTGAACCCCACCTTGCCTCTGGTGGGAGGTTGGCGCCAGTGTTCGGCAGCGGAGCCGCCGCCAGTGTGTGAATGTGTGTGTGAATGTGTGTGTGCATGGGTGAATGGGACTGTGACTGTAAAGCGCTTTGGGCCTTTGTAAGAAGGTAGAAAGCGCTATATAAGTATACGCCATTTACCATATCGTGCAGCCCTAATACATAAATAATTATAACTTTGTTTTTATCCTTTAAACATTTGTATCTGGAGGTCATTTAGAAAAAGGCTAAAAGGCTATGATTGATTAAACCTTTAACCTAAAGGGTAAAAGCAACAAAAAACGAGGACTTTTGATTATTTTAGTAAGAGGTGGAGGTTTGCCAGTCACTTTCATTGTGCATGAAGGAGCTCCATATTCTATGGAAAAGAAAACAATCAAAGTGACCAAAAGAAGGGCCTGAAATTTCCTGAGGGGGCTGAACAATAGAGCGGTTGAAAGGCTCACACACACGCAAACGTAGTGCTGACGCCACAGTGACATCACCGGCTGATGACTCAGCCGCTGGACTCCGGTCTGCGTGTCGGAGCTTTCGAGTGTGCACCCACACACGGTGAGTCAGCCGGCGCACAGCAGGAGCACAGCAACACTCTATTAATAGCACCTTCACAGAGTGTGTGTGTGTCTTTGTGCAAATCCAGCGCGCACACACACACACACACACCCCCACACACAAACACTCAAGGCTGGTAATGATGTGATCATTTTTTATCATTAAGATGCAATGTCCCAAAAGCCGAAAAGTCACACAGTGCATGTGAGAGTGTCAATGTGTGTGCTTGTTTGTGTGCCTGCGTGTGTCAGTTAGCTGAAAGGTCACAGAATGCATGTGCGCTCACATTTGTAAGACCGTGCGTCTGGCCCGGATGGTTCTGGTGCTGATGCGGGTCCGTCTGTTTCTGTCTCTGGCAGCCCCTGCAGCCGCTGGGCGTCTTCCAGTCCTCGTTGGCCCACAAATATCTGGGACGGTCCAAGTCGTCTCCCACAGCGTCCATCAATCCTGTCAAGCACCTCTTCACAACTGGTCAGTTCAGCGCGTGATGGCTGCCGTGCTCGTTACCTAGCAACAGATCCTCTAGGACCCTCCTCCTTTTACGCTCCCTTCGCACATCCACGTTTAAGTTGATAAAAGCCTCGCGCTGAACCAGTGCTGCACATCGGTGACGGGTGGAGGTGTAGCTTTTTATGCTGCGTTCACAACAGACACGATTCGCGCACCAAATCCACATCTGCTGTCTCTCTGTCGACACGCGTGTCCAAAAATGTTTTGATGTTCCTGGTGTGTGGGAGGAGCTACAGGAGCTAGCAGTTTTCATTGCTGCATAGAAGCATTGTCTGTATAGCTCATACAGACGATTCATGGAAGACTCTGATGATGTTGAGAGATCAGGTTGGTGGATTTTGAAAAGCTCTACGAAAGCATCGGTAGTCCCGTCTCCATGTTCGGGTTCATGACATCATTGAGAGACTCTCCCGGTACGGCGAGCTTCACCATCTCCCCCATGTTGGTTTTGGACTCCCGCTGCTGATCGCATCGTTAAACGTCGCGTCACAGACTAAAGCCGCCTTCCTGTGTGGTTGATGGGACGTAAACGCAGCCATCCCAAACCCCGGAAACGTCACGACGGCCAAAACGCGCTGCAGCCACACCGCTGCGCCTGACGCTCGAAACGTACCGCAGGACCTCTGATCGCGCCTGTGCGTTGACTTAACCTTGAAACTGGCGAATGGCGTTCAGTGGGAATGCAGCATTACTCTGTCGTCCTGAGGTTGTTAGTGTGGGGGCCTCACTCCCAGCCAAAGATAAAGGTGTACCCCGCAAACGCTCAAAAACAGTTTTAAACTATTTTTCTGGTCTAAGGTTGAATACAAAAGGAAAAGTATACGGAGACAGGATGATGGAGAACTTGAGTAGAACAATACATCTGATAGCTATATACGATGCAGATCAGGAGATGCTCCGCCCCTGGAATTTTTCCTCTATAGACAGCTGCATGTTAGGGGGCGTGGCCAGAGACTGCAGCACTCCGTCTGTTGGAGGGAACCTGACTTCCTGCCTCTTCCCTCCCCAGGTCTGGTCTACGACAGTCTGATGTTGAAGCACCAGTGTGTGTGTGGAAATGCCCACATCCATCCGGAGCATGCAGGCCGGGTCCAGAGCATCTGGTCCAGACTGCAGGAGACGGGCCTACTGGGCCGCTGTGAGGTAGATACACACACACACACACACACACACAGATGTACACTGTTGGAAAAACCTCCTACACATCCTCCCCGTGTGTCTGTGAGCAGAGGATACGTGGACGGAAGGCATCTCTGGATGAGATCCAGTCTGTTCATTCGGAGTTTCACACGCTGCTGTACGGAACCAGCCCACTCAATCGGCACAAACTGGACCACAAGAAGCTTCTGGGTGAGTCTGTGTGTGACGGCGCCGCAGAGCCGTGGTCAAACAGTGACCACACTTGGCCCAGGAGTGACCCCTGAGGGGCTTGGAGCACGATCACCCGAAAACAATCAATCCACCCACAGAGCCACTTCCACTTTTACCTTTTCAAAATAAAATGCATATCTACAGCATACACATTTCAGTTCCACAAAGCCTGTTTAGACTAGCAAGACTCTTTAAGAGGTCCTTTTTTTTTTTTTTTTTACGGGATGTTTAGAATATTATAAAGCTCTAGTTTATGCATTTGTAGGTGCAGGCTTTGGCAGGTGAGCCTCAAACTTTACGTTGTCCTGCTCAATGCTGTTGATTAGAATGTAGTAAACGATGACGATGTGCTCCTTTATGCTTAGACTTTGCTTTGTCGTACCACGGGGAAAGTCAGAGATTCTTCGGGGTCTTTTGTCCAATCTTTGACTGTTTGAGCAACTTTGACTCCTATTCCAGAGCAATTTGAGTCTCTAAGAGCTGCATTTCTGGTTTGCTACAATAACAAGAAGAATTTGCAAGCATCTTATCAACTTAACTAAGATCTGTTTTACAGTTTTTTGAGCCAGTGATACTGACTTTTTATATTTTCAACTATTAATTCATATTTTGTTTTGTTTTTAAATCCAAAGTTTGCATCTTTTCTTACATGTCTACTTATATCCTTCAAGTCACCTTAATTGTTCTTTTTTTGTTTAATTTTTTTTAATTAAAAATTGGCAAGTGTTACATAATTTGGATAACTAGGGATTGAAACTGAATAAAAGTCTAATTGTTGTCTTAAAAAGACAATTAATACCAATTCAAAAACCAATTGAAATTAGTCATCCGTGTGGATCTTAATCTGAAACTGTGGATCAGCGGTTCTTCTGTCCCAGCAGGACTCTGGCAGGTCCTCTGTGACCTTCGGTTCTGTGAACGTGACCCTGAAACCCGCCTCTGCTTTGTCCTCAGGTCCCATCAGTCAGAAGATGTACGCCGTCCTTCCCTGTGGAGGCATCGGGGTGAGGCTGCTGGTCGGTCTGACGTCTTCGCGTTTTTAAAACCTCATCTTAACTGCCCCCCCCCCCTCCCCCCCTGAATCCAGGTGGACAGTGACACCGTGTGGAATGAGATGCACTCCTCAGCAGCGGTCCGCATGGCTGTGGGCTCCGTCATCGAGCTTGCCTTCAAAGTGGCAGCAGGAGAGCTGAAGGTAAGCCCCCCCCCCCCCCCCCCCCCCCCCCCGACTATGCACCTGCCCCCCCTCCCCCAGTGGAGCTAGGCCTCACTCTCCCTCTCTGTTTTTGCTCAGAATGGTTTTGCAGTTGTACGTCCGCCGGGCCACCACGCTGAGGAGTCCACAGCCATGTCCGTCCCTTTTTGGTTTGAGCAGAGCAACGTTGTGGGCCTTTGGTTCTGTCCCGGGTCTGATTCTGTCCCGCATGCTTTCGTCTGACAGGGGGTTCTGCTTCTTCAACTCCGTGGCCATTGCTGCTAAACTGCTGCAGCAGAAGCTGGGCGTGGGGAAGATCCTGATCGTGGACTGGGTGAGCAGCTGTGAAACATTTCTTCTCTCAGATGGTGTGACCCAAGGAAGCTCCAGCTGTGCCCCCTTAAAGTTCTGGTACCGGATCTTTGTTCCTGATTCTGCTGACATTACCCAATCATTTCCTGTCTTCCAAAGGATTTTGACCTGGAGACGTTCAAATCCAGAGACAATGAAGCCCCACCTTCAGTGTTTTCTGATTGAAGAGTTATGGCAGCGGAAAGAATGTCAGCACTGTAGCTAAGGCTTTGGTGTTAAAGGGTTAGGGAATATAGAAAGCTAAAGGCCTTAGTTCTAAGGGAATCTTGCAATATTTTCAAAATAAAAGGCCACATTCAGGCCTCACAACTGGCTCCTTTTATTCTGACACAACCCTAAACACTCAGGTCACCCTGCCTGGTCTGAGCTTCCACTGAGTGAGTGGAGCCACACAAGCCCCGCCTCTCCTTTACACTCTGACTGATCGTGTGACCCGTAGGACATTCACCATGGAAACGGCACCCAGCAGGCCTTTTACACGGATCCCAGCGTGCTCTACATCTCGCTGCATCGCTATGACGATGGAAACTTCTTCCCCGGCAGCGGAGCCCCTGAGGAGGTGCGCACGCTACGGACACAACAGATGACAGATACACAACACAAGGACGACACACAATCCAGACTGACTGCAGACTAAATGCTGAAATTAGAAAGGAAATGAAACAAGCACACAACAGAGCTAATAAACCAATTCTAATGAATGATTCATCACTTAGCCAAAGTGAAGTCGTTTGTTTTTGTCCTTTCCTATTACACAAGTGAACAGAATCATTATTTTAAACATGTACTGCAGTTTCACCTGCTAATTCAATATTTTTATTTTCATTTCTTTCATTCCTTTATGAGTCACCATCCCAACTTTTCCTGTCAGGGAATTTTTTCCAGGAGCATCCCTGTGGCTCATTGTTTCCTCTCTGCAGGTGGGGTCCGGAGCAGGTGTGGGCTTTAACGTGAACATAGCGTGGACCGGAGGCGTGGAGCCCCCCATGGGGGATGTGGAGTACCTCGTTGCTTTCAGGTAAACCGCATCAGCTCCTGCCCATTGATAGAAGTGGATGGATCAGAATGAGGAAGACGAATGCCTCCGGCGAGCTGTTGTCAGACTGTTTGCTAGAGCTGATGTTCACACAAACAGTAACATGCTACATGTGCAAACAAAATACGTCTATAAATATGCATTTATAGATGTATTTTGTGCTTTTGCTATTAGTTAAAAAAGATTTCTAGCTCTTAAAAGATGTCTTCTGTCTTCAGAAACACTGTGGTTCACACCCAGACCTTCAAACCTCCTGAACTCTTGATGCTGATTTGGCATCTTAACCAATCAGCTCCTTTCTCAGTTCTAGCCAATCAGATTGCAGTTATTGCTTGGGCCTTCCTTTTTTTTAAATCAATTTTAGTCATTGCCTGTACCTTTTAGTCTGTCACTCAAACATGCTAAATATTTAAATGCCCACATTTCATAATGAATCCTTCCCGACTAACATGAAGTCATGTGAAACGTTTTGTACTTTCATGCTCACCATCAGACCAACTATGCCTGCAGAGATATTCAACAAGGTTTGCAGAGCACTTTTGAAAATCAGGCCAAATCAGCTGAATCCACTCAGCTTCGTCTGTTTCTTCTGAAGGTCTGCCTTTATTCACACTAAAAGGATAAAAAGTAGAAACTCTGTTTTACCCAAAGGTAAAAAAAAAAATGATTTGAGGTAAAGCTTAGGTTATAGGGGTCCCTTTAACAGGTTCTGCTGTTTAACAACCCGGTTAAAAGCCAACTTTGAATAAAAAAAATGCGTTTTTGGTGTTTTAAATATGAAGGAGGACAGTTATAAGGTATATTAGGCTGATAATTGCGTAAATTAGTATTTCTTTATTCAAGTGTTGGAGCAGACACAAAAATGCAGTTTGACAAAGCTTGTATTTATGTAGAAGCTACAATCAGTAAGTCACGGTCTCCCTGCTCCGCTCCATTCGGATCTTTCACCTGCAGACTTATAGATCCACGTACGTCTTTGTTTTCCTGGTCTGAGCTGGAATCTGGATCCAAACTGAATGACTGGAGAGCTTTTTGTGGCAGCAGTAATGTTACGTTGGAGTTGTGAGGGTCTGTAAGCTAGCAAAAGAGCATGATGGATGATGGGAAGGGGGGTGGGCTTACTCCGCATCAAAGGCCCCTCCCACAACTCCGGTGAGTTCATAATGAACTCCTGCCGCTCTGCTGAAACCAAAAAACAGCATAATTATAATGAAAACACTTTGTAAATCGATCAAAAGGTGATCAGAGTGGGGCATTAAAGCTAAAGGTGGGCTGGGTGGGGGCGGGGGGTGTTGTCTTGTGATATCACTGATTCTGGAACCAGCTGCCTGCTATATTTGACTGGTCTTGGTTGCAGTTTTTGAGTCTGTCTCATTCTGGCTCTGCAGGAGTGTGGTGATGCCCATCGCTCAGCGGTTCAGTCCTGATGTGGTTCTGGTGTCTGCGGGCTTTGATGCAGTGGAGGGCCATCAGTCTCCTCTGGGGGGCTACAACGTCTCTGCCAAATGTGAGTGTGGAGCCTCTGCGGCGCCTCGGCGTCCGCTTTGGAGCGTCTTCCTGACTTTGTCCGGTGGTCACAGGTTTCGGACAGCTCACCCAGCTGCTGATGGGTCTGGCGGGTGGGCGGGTGGTCATGGCTCTGGAGGGGGGCCACGACCTGACTGCCATCTGTGACGCGTCGGAGGCCTGCGTGTCTGCACTGCTGGGAGACCTGGTAAGAACTCCTGCAGCGTGCAGGTCTCCTTTAACCGTCAGTCCGTCTCTGATCATCAGGGACAAAAGATGAAACCATGACACGCTCTTCCTGTCTGTTCCAGTGTGACTCCACCTTTCAGTGGCCGCTGGACAATCCCTGTCCTAAAGCTTGTGCCTCCTTGGAGCGGGTCATCGAGATCCAGAGTAAATGGCATGCACTAACATTCCTGATACTTGTTGTGGTGCTGCCCTCTGGCTCACCGTCCTCCTGTCTCTCTGTCTGTCAGGTAAACACTGGTCCTGTCTTCAGCCTTTGTCCCAGACCAGCGGGCGCTCGCAGCCTGACGGAGGTCAGGGGACGCAGTCGGAGAAGGACGAGGCGGAAACGGTCAGTGCCATGGCGTCGCTGAGCGTGGACGTGGAGCAGCCTGTTTCTGTTCCTGAGAGCACGGACAGCAGCAGGTGAGCACAGGCCAATGCTAGTGCTGGAACTATCCGTCCCACCTTGTGAGATTTTCCTACCTGTTGAGCAAAATGATGGCTAACTAAATGTCCTGCCTTCAGTATATGAACATTTTGATGTTGGGTAGGAAAGATTCACCATGGGAGTAAGACAGATTCACTTCATGCATAAGAAGCGGAGTAAACTAGTAAAGTAAAACTCTTTTAGTGGCAGAATGTAGAACAGTACCCTACAAATGCATACTGTTTATCCCTGTTTTCACAAGCCATAAAGCGGGATAAAGGTCCTGGAAAAACTCAAAACAAGTGTGTGTGTGTGTGCACAGGTCCACAGAGGAGCCCATGGAGGAGGAGCCTATCTTGTAGGAGGAGACTGACATTTAGGGAGGAGCCTGCCTTGCAGAAGGAGCTCCAACCAGAAGAACATCAGTCGTCTTTTCCTCCTTGGAGCAACTCTATCCACTCTTGTTCCTCTTCCTCCACCTCACGTGCGTGCACGTGCACACACAGTGGAGTTGTTGTTGTTGTGGGGGACTCTGATTGGCTGAGGCTAAGTTGGGTTCTGAGAGGAGTTTGGACTTGTTCCGCTTTGACTCCTCCTCCCAGTAAAGTGCAGACGACTTGCTAGCATCTCCATGGAAACGGAGGGGTGCCCCCATGGTACTCATGTTTGCTTCACCACCAGATGCTCATTTGCTCCCTCCAACCGTTCCTATTCCATTTCAGCCCACTGAGGGGGGACGCGTGAGCTCTGAACGTCCAGCAGGAGGCTGACGCCTGGTCGCCTTGAGTCTGGCAGAAGCTGCGGTAGGAGGTCATGTGGGGGAGCAGGTGCCTTTCTTCTGTCCAATAGGAAGCCACAAAAGGCAGTAGGATATGTGGAGACACCGCTGCAGCCGGACAGATGGATTCTGACTGAACTTTTCTGCCAACCCCCCACCTCCACCCCCTCCCTGCCTCAGGGTTGGGTCAGGCTGATTTGGGCCGCCACCCGCACCTTTCTTCTGGCTGACAGCGGCAGAACTTTTTATCTCGTGACGTGTTTGTTATCTCACAAGCATCATCAATTTTCTACACCTGTACATACGTGAGTGCACTCGTACTGGAACTTTTGAACAGATTCGGCGAGGCCGGCCTGCGTCCGTTGGCAGGTTCCTCTGGCGTGACGGGAACCACGCTGCCCCCATCAGGCAGAGAGCGGCAGCTGCAGCTCAGTACCTGTGGACCGGGAATGCTGACCTGCAGACGTTGGCTTTGTTTTTGCTTAAAAAAAAAAGCATCAATGTGCCAAATCATGATACTCCCTCCGTTTTGCTCGAATGGTGCACAGGAAGTGTTTTAGCCATCTTGGCCTCTACTTCAAGCCCACAAACTCTGGCTTTCGCCCTGTATTGTTCTTCAACACTGATTGTTTTGGCGAGGGCTGAGACCCCCGCAACCACAGAGAAACATTTACTTCAGTTTACTTAAGAGAACGGAAAATCCTTTAAAAAAGATCAAACTTAAGGTCAGATTATTAAGTGATGCTACTTTACATAAACTGAAATATTTTGGGTTTTTTTTGGCGGGGGCTTATTGCTCCAGTGCCTTCTACAGTCATCCCATGTATGAAGTTCCTTAAGGAGAGCCGTGGACCACGCCTCCCCCCACGCCACAGTTCTGCCGTTACACCACTGAGCCGATCCGGTTGCTCCATGGGACGCCCACAGAACTGAATCACACAGTCCCAGACCGTCAGTCACAAACACTACAGCACCATGACAAGCTGCCTCTGGTCGGCACCCCCACCCACCTCCATCAACATTGCTGACGTCATGCATTTACGCTAGTCCACCTTTAGCAGAACCGGGTTAGGGTTAGGGTTCTTATCATTCCAAACTCAAACCAAGTTTTGTTTTGTTATTGCTAGGAGGCCTGGAAACCTTTAGGTTGTGGTATAGGCAGCCTATAGCTCCATCTGGTGGCCACTACAGACAGCTGCGCTTTGAAAAATAATTGAGGGACAAGTTGTAATACATAAATTAAAAAAAGACGTACACTTTTTTTCATTAAAATACATAAAAAATGAGGAAAAAAGAAGAAAAAAGCATTTTGGTGTTGAAATACAAAACCTGTAAAGGCTAAAAAAGAATTAATGTGAAGAAAACAAATCTATTTATTAACCTTTTAGTTTTAAAATGTGTATGTCTTTTAATTTATGGCTTTGTTAAGTTTCTCTACGTACTTGTTACTGTGTGTTTCTGGCCGTTGTGGTCATGAGACATCCCAGCGTGCTTCTGTATGAGTTGATTTTTCAGTACCTGAAAATTCAGCCTCAAAGGGGGGGAGCTTGTCGCAGGAAGGTGGTCCAAAGCGCTGCACATGTCATTCTGTGGGCGCCATCGCCATCTCGTTTCATCACGACGATGGAGAAAAGGCTGGGTTTGGTTTCTGTTTGGAAGGGAAAACTCTCAGATAACAGATGCGTTTATGGTGTTTCTCTGCAGCCAATCTGTGGCCTGGAGTCTACCAATGCTGATAAAAAAAAAACCAAGCACACACATGTAAATGCCATAGATCAGCAGGCCAGCGAGGCTCATGGGAAACCAAAGAGCGATGGTTGACGGGGAAGCAGCAGCTGTGGTTTGGTGCCTTTAGTTTTACCAATCCCATGAAACCTGAAAGATTTGAAGAGCTGGTGCTGTCAGCAAAAACTCTGCTGTGGGGGAGCGCAGTAAGCAGGGGGGTGTTGTCCAGAGGCCGCAGAACTAGGCACACTGAGACGCACATCGTTCTGCTACATTTGGGCTTTTCATGTGATGTCTGGGGGAGGGGGGGGGGCTTTGTTTGGACTTTTTTATTTGCTTTCCTTAAAGGAGGGGGTCTCTGTTACTGTTGTTTAACTCTTGACTAAAGTTTCTGTTTGTGTTGAAATGATCACATTCCACCCCCCCCCCCCCCCCCCCTCAGTGTTTGTTGCCACTATGGTCTCACTCAGTCACACGTAAAAAATATTACCATTCACGTGTGTGTGTACACGCTCGATGACGCAATCTTTGTTGGGGGGGGGGGGTACCATTGCCGCTGGTTGTCGTGTCGTTCCTGCTGACGGAGATGAAAAGGGATCGTCCCCCCTCCCCTCCCCTCCCGCCGTGGACATTTTCTCTAAGCCTCTTTTTATTACTCTCACTGTAATGTTGTGATGTTGGTTCTGATTCTCCGTTTCCTTTATTTTATTTTTTTTAGTGGGCTTCTTGTTACCTTCGTCAATAAAGCAGTTCCCACAGTGTTTGCAGTGCTGCAGTGTTCTGACCCACACGCTGCACGGTCCAGGGTCCACTCACACCAGGGACATGCACTTTCTGCCTCAAAGTCCGGGTGTTCACTAATAATTACCCCTGTCAACAAACACCTTTGTACGGTGGCCCTGAAGGGCAAATGACACCAACTGTCACTCCATGCAATTTTGTCCAACCGGCGATGTCTCACAGTACCTCCCCTTTTCTTTATGGTTTCATTTTTTAACGTTTCATTATGATTTCTGGAAATCAGAAACGTTTTTTGGGCGGAATTTTGTTTGCATTTCCAAAACGATTTTGTTCATTAATTTCCTTTTTTCATTGTCATGATCTTTATTGTTTTATGTTGAGTGATTTGCACTTTAGGGCCACCGTACCTTTTCCCCCCCCAAATATTTTATTTCAAACAAAGAACCCCCTGTCCATTTCCCAGTATTGTAATGTCACAATAGCATTTCTGTTCATTGTTTTTTTTATTCTGTTGTGATCTTTCATATACTTTTCAATAAAAAAAGAGCAAATCCATCCATTTTCTTGCACAGGGAGAACATGCAACCCCCACCCAGAAAGGTCCCGCCTGGGATTTGAACCAGAGCCTTCTTTTCTGGGGGCAAACATGCAAACCACTGTCACCATGCAGCCCCAAAACAAATGTCTAGAAAAAAAAGTGATTCAGAAAAAAGAGACAAAATAAAAGGGAAACATTTCGAAAAACAAAGTAATTTCCAGAAATCAGAATGAAACACTAAAAAATGAGGCAGAAGAAGAAAGTGGGAGGTACTACTGTGTGGGACGGCACTGATGTTTGTTCCCCTTTTCACCCGATAGTCATTTGGCACGAGGTGCCCTAAATCAAAAACATGGAAGTTACTCGTCAGGAGCGGAGAGAGCTTGTTGGAAGTCCACACCCCTTTGAAAGCGAGCTACAAGAACACAGTCGATCAAGCATTTCGAACCACTTACTTTTAATAAGGCATCTGATTGGACGGTTTGTAACTTGAAGAAACAAAAAAATGAGGACAATCAGGTTTATGTTGGAAAAAGATATCAGATCCAGAACGGTTCTTCTGACCAATAGAATGAGTAACAGCTGTTTATTTCTCTATAGAAGGAATTTTGGCTTCTTGGACCAGCAGGTACTTCCTGTTTGAAACGCCAAAGGGGAGGAGTCACTCAGTCCTGTTCTCATTTGCAGTCAATGGTTCTACAACAGAGATCATAGCAGAAAACACTTTGATCTTATTCAGAACTTCTTTATTGCCTCATCAAAAGCATTTCTTCCTTCATTTGTTGGTGAAATAGATCAAATGGACTCTGAGCGCCGGACAGGGAGGAGCCAAAACTGATTGAGCTCAGTTCAATAAAGATTGACGCTTGGGGCGGGACTTTCATTTCAGACGGTGGCGTTCAGGGCCAGTTCGAAAAGCCTACGGCTTGGTGATTTTATTTCTCAGCAGCGGACGCGTGAGTCCAGCGGGAGGCGCCGTCGCTCTAACCCTCAGGCGCGTAGATCTTAATGAGGTGTTGAGGTGCGCTGGGGAAGCCTGTGACGGGGCAGCAGCGGTGCTCCTTCACGTGCGCGTAGATGCACGGGTAGCAGAAGACGAAGCTGGAGGTGGACAGCGCCGTGGCATTGGCGCACAACTTGTGGCAGAGCGGGCAGCTCCGGCTGTTCGAGTCCTGCTGCAGGTGGAGGGGGGGCGGGGGTGCAGGCAGGGACGTGAGACCCCTCACGGTGCTCTGGTTGTCTGGCGAGTACCACCACTCCAGGAACTGCAAGAAGAAGACGCCCATGGACAGGAAGGTGGACAGAGAGGTGGCCACGCCCCTCGCCGCCTGTGACATCATCCAACCGACCCTGCAGCCAAACAGAAACATGGTTAAGAACATTTTTTTTCTGCCACTTTGGACCTAAACCTCTAAAACCAGGACAGAACTGGGTCTACCTGCTGTGAGCGGGGTCGTCAGACCCCTCGATGTTTCGGAAATCTGCAGCAGTCAGTCGGGTCAGTCGGACCCTGGCCAGCCAGAGCAGCGGGCTGTGGGTTCTGGAGGATCCAAAGACGAAGAGCAGCTGCTGGCAGAAGACCCAGACGCGCCACGCCGAGCTGATGTACGGGAACGCCGCCACCGCCGCGCTGTACAGCCTCCGTGTCCTCGACCGTGCCAACTGGATGGAGAAGTCCTCCTCATCCCTCTGCCGGACCAGCCGGGCCTCCAGTTTGGCCCGCAGGTACGGAACCAGGCACAGCAAAAGAAGAGAGCGCCAGTGGGCGGGACGGCGCAGCCCCTTGTGCACAGGACGTTCCCGCCCTTCTGACACTCTCTTTAAGCCGTAAAAGTTCTCAGAAAAGGAGGCGCTGTAGCGGGACAAGAAGTGGTTCTGGAGCAGCAGGTCCAGAAGCAAGTAGAGCTCATCAAAAGTCCTCCACAGACAGCCAAAGCGGGCCGGGCTGGACTCCGCCAGAACCTGAAGCGGTCAGAGAGTCAGAGCTGGCGTTCTTCTAGTGAGGAGCCAGAACTATTGGAGCCTCACCTTGACGGCGTGCTGCACCGCCGGACGGACGGCCTCCAGCAGCGACTCCTGGGCCAGAACCTCAAAGATGGACGGCTGCTCACCGATGGAGGTGGAGGTGAGATGGGCCCCCGCCTCGGCCATGGCTGCCGGCCTGAGGGACCAAACCACTGGATGTTAGAGGAACGGTGCAGGTGGGTCCAGAACCAGAACAGACTGGGTCCAATTTTTACCAAACTGTACAGCTAGATGGCTCTGATGTTGCTCGCCATTTTCTGCTAGTGTTAGGTTGGGGGTGTGAGGGACAGAGTGTTGACAAAAAGGTCTATGTTATATGTGATGGAAACGGGGGGCGGGGTTGCTGTGCACCACAGTTCAGAGGGGAATTTCTAATGAACTCCTGCCACTCTGCAGGAACTATGTCCTAGAAAACGACAGATTTTTTAAAAATTTTAGTCAAAAACAACATAATGGTGAATAGATCAAAAAATGATCGGAGCGGGAAAACTAAGAACTGTTCTAAGAGGTTTTTTATAAGATGGACCAGGTTCCCATTAGAAATCTCTGCATGAACTTTATTAAGGTCACTTTGTTACCGTTTCCTGTGAGTCCACAGGCCCACTTGAGAGTCTGCAGGCCCACCTCTGAATCCACAGGCCCACCTGAGAGTCTGCAGGCCCACCTGTGAATCCACAGGCCTACCTGTGAATCCACAGGCCCACCTGAGAGTCTGCAGGCCCACCTGTGAATCCACAGGCCTACCTGTGAATCCACAGGCCCACCTCTGAATCCATAGGCCCACCTGTGAATCCACAGGCCCACCTGTGAATCCACAGGCCCACCTGAGAGTCCACAGGCCCACCTGAGAGTCTGCAGGCCCACCTGTGAATCCACAGGCCCACCTCTGAATCCATAGGCCCACCTGTGAATCCACAGGCCCACCTGTGAATCCACAGGCCCACCTGAGAGTCCACAGGCCCACCTGAGAGTCTGCAGGCCCACCTGAGAGTCTGCAGGCCCACCTGTGAATCCACAGGCCTACCTGTGAATCCACAGGCCCACCTGAGAGTCTGCAGGCCCACCTGTGAATCCACAGGCCCACCTGAGAGTCTGCAGGCCCACCTGTGAATCCACAGGCCCACCTCTGAATCCATAGGCCCACCTGTGAATCCACAGGCCAACCTGTGAATCCACAGGCCCACCTGAGAGTCTGCAGGCCCACCTGTGAATCCACAGGCCCACCTGTGTGACCACGTACAACATGTTTTTTTCTGTTTCTTCTGCTGTCTTCTGTTAGAAAAACTTTGTCCCTGACTTGAAAAAATGTTTGGACAGTGCCTCAGAAATGATTCATTGAGAATCAATGAATTCCTACATAGAATCTACTCCACTAATCAGTTCATGTAAAGATTTAAAACATGTCAATACAACTGTACACTCTGTAAAACAAACCCAGAAACAATTAGTGACTTATTTAGAGAGTGAGATATTACCTAAAAAAAAAAAGAATGTATGAAAACAACACAAAATTGAACATAAAAATTGCAATTGACATCCATTCATTCATCTTCTTAACCGTTTTATTCCCTTTCGGGGTCACGGGGTTGCCGGAGCCTATCCCAGCCACTTTGGCGTGGGCAAGGGATGCCCTGGACTGGCGACCAGTCTGTCGCAGGGTAGAATATCCTCAATCAGACATCCATTCACTCTCACACTCACACCTATGGACAATTTAGAGTTGCCAATCAACCTATGCAATTGACATCCAGTACAGACCAAAGGTTTGGACACACCTTCCCATTCATTTAAATGAGGTCTGTACTGTATAGATTCTATTTTTTTCAGTCTCATCTACACAAAGCTACATTCTCTTCATCCCAACTTTTTTCCCTGTAAGAATTCAAGCAATAGAATCTCACCATTTCCCATAGTGTTAAACAAAATAATCATAAATACATATTGTCTGCCTATGAACAGTTTTAATTTATTATGATGCATGTTTTGTATTCATATGCCATCTCCTAGCATTTTAATAGTTCCATTTGTTCTGTATGTTTGCTGTAGTTTGCACATTTTAACAACAACAACAATCTACCGTGCCAAACACGTTCTCTTTTTAAGGCACATGGATGTCTGGACATGCGCAGTCGCGATCAGAACTTTTTGCGATTCTTTCACTTCAACTGAACTCAGATCCGAACAGAACCGGCTCAAAAGCCACGTTACAGCTGTGTGAGTGACTTATGGTATGCCTGATCAGTACCAACCCGGTCCGGTTCGAGGCGGGAACACTAAGATAAAAAGAAAAAAACAAACAAACCGGGCCGGGTTCACGCCCTCAGCATCAGAACTGGACTGTTGGTATCGATCCCAACCACGGCGTTGGAGGCTCCTTGCAGAGATTCGGATCGGTTCTGGTGATTTGGTTTTGTTTCTTCCGCCTTCTCTTCTTCTCTGAACTGTCAGCTTTCATCAGCGTTGCTGCCACCTGCTGGACAGAGGCGGAAGCGCAGGGCGGGACGTCTGCAGTTCATTTCAACCAGACGTTCCAACAGAAACTTCCCGAGTTTTTCAGCTTTTGTCTGCAAGCACATCGTCTAATAATTCCTTTTCTATCCTTATTGCTTTGCTAAAAAAGAAAAAAAAAGGTAAATGTGCTTTAAGAAGACTTGCATTGTTATTTTAAAGATAGAATCATGCGTAGATAAAGTGAAACACTTTTTTTTATCCATCCTTCAATCTTTTTTTGTTTTCATCAACTATGGAAAACCTGATCTACTATTATCCATAATTAATAATGTTATGCTTAGATCTGCTTGTTAGTATAAATTATTTATGTGTATTTATTCATAAACCAAAACATTTTCACAACAAAAAAACAGTCACTTTGCATCAGACTGTTGCGGTGCTCTATTTTTTTTTCTTTTTATAATTTTCCGCCAGGTTCTTTCCTCCTCATTTGGTCAAAATCCAAACAGGCCAAGAATAATTTATATTTTACTGTTATAATTTAACTGTTTATGCTTTTTATTGCTTTTTTGACGTTGTCATGTCCTGTGCCATGGAGTGTGGTCATGTTTAGGCTCAATACGATTTTTAGCAAAGCAACCCCTTAACCACCCCAAATATATAACAGCGTAAATGTAATGCTTTATTTTAAAATAAACTTTAATTGTACAAAATGTTGTTGCATGTCATCCCTTCCCATTTAACATTTAATGTGTTTCATGTATGTCTCGTTTGTGTTAAAAATGTGACACAAAACCGCACTGAAAAGATAAGTCGTTGAGGTACGCAGTAGCACCGTCTCAACAGAGAGGGCGCTGGTGAACTCGTTTGTTCCACATTTGTTACTAATAAAGTTTATTCAATGAGAGCCAGTATTTTGTGGCTGTGTCTGAATTCCTACCCTACTCCTTAACTACTAAAAAACTACACAGTACAGCACTATGTAGTGCTCTGGATTTTAAAAGTAATTTGGACACCATGCTCACTACTTTTTTTTTTAACGGCAAATATGTCGTCATCAATTTCAAGAATTCGAAATCTAATTGATATGAGAGTTTTGTAACGATTATTCACGAGTCCAATGTCTTCTGCAGAGAAAAACTTTCACATTTTTCCTCTCTCTTCTCCCTCTGTAAGAAAAGAGAAAGAAAATATATATTAAAATATAATTTGTAATAAATAAATAAATAAAATAAAAAAAGGGGCTTATCCAAATATATTCAATTCAATTCAATTCAATTTTATTTGTATAGCCCAAAATCACAACAACAGTCGTCTCGATGGGCTATACACCCTTATCCGAAGATACATACATAACCCCCTTATTGTAGTAAAACCTGTCCAAAGGAAATGGCCGCCAGCTCTCATCTGTTTGCTCAGTTGTTGGAAAGAACAAGTTAAAAGAAAAAGAAAAAAGATTCAAAGGTGGACTTTGATTTATAACATTAAGTAATAATTAATGGATGGCCGACGCTGAGCACACATCTTTATTGAGACTTCTGTAACGGAAAGAAGATAAGAAGGGTTTTTTACGTTAAAGTCACAGAGATTTTTGTCCAGAAGGAGACACGAATGGACTTCATTTACAAGTAAAGGTTTGACCAGTGTGTGTGTGTGTGTGTGTGTGTGTACTGTTGCTTACTTTGCCTTTTCTGACTTTTAGTCAAAGTTCCTTGAGTTTTTGTAATTTCATGTGGTGAATCAGGGTCTATGTTTACGGGGACAAAAAGAATAAAGTATCCACGTTTTATGATCTTTTCTGAAGTATTTTGGTGGATCTACAGCTCCTGTCTTACTTCCCATTACTTTTAGTATAGTTCATGTGGATCTAAAAAGGAACCATAGGCACAATTTACATAATTTACACAAACTTCTTTCCATTCTGGCTTTAGTAGGTGACTTCTAAACAGACATGACAACACGGTTTATGCATTTTGCACAGATGCTTTTAATACAAATTAAATATGGGGCTTTCTGGTAGGACTTACAAAAAACTGGGAGCAGTGATACAAATCAAATCAATTTTGAACATGCAATATAATTTGCCAAGATGATGCTTCGCTGCAGGCAGTGTTGTGCATTTTTGTCTTGCATACCTGGAAGATGGGAATTCACTGGTGCAACTTTAACACAAATCCAAAAGAAGATAAAAACATCACAAAAACTGGTAGAAAGTGTTTGTATTTTCTGTTTTAGTAAATATGTTTACATTAGACAGAAAGAATTAGGAATTGCAATTGTTGAGCTTGATATGGAACCAGTCATGGTAACAAAAGCTGACACAGTTGTGTTTTTCTTTTTTTGCTGCAGGGAAAAAGGGGAAATAGTGCGCTGCAGTGGTCTGAGTGCTCCACTCCTGTGTTCAAATGACAGAAATCAACCGTAACTTGTGATAACTGGAAATCAGACCATTTCAGGGGCTGGAGTCTGTTTGTTTGTTCCAGCAGCCTTTGCGCTTATTCCACAATCTCCTTTGCACCAATTTGACGTGCACGATCCTTAGCTTGTGGTTCCCCATTGCTGCTGTTTGAGCAGTCATTCCTAAATGGACGGCATTTTATCGGAGCTTCTTCATCTCTTCTATTTTTTAGTATTGAAGGCATCAAACATGCAGATATCTATTGGACAATCATGAATTCATCACTGAGTAATGCAAGGTCAGACTTCAGGAGGCAAGTTTTCAGATCTTATTGCATGAGGTGTGGGACACGTTTTCCTCGAGAGATTCAGGAGGCAGTTTTATAGTAAAATGAGATTGTTTTGTTAATAATTAATGATGTCGCTAATTAAATAAAAAATACATCTGGAAACGAAATGTTGCCCAATTTCAAAAGACTAAAAGCTTTATTAGGGTTTAAACAACGTCTGGGACCATAACTTCTAAGCTTTTACATCTTTGACTTCTTCCAACTCCAAAAGATATTTACTCAACGAAGCGATAAATCTTCAGATCTCTGACGTTAAAAGGAAAGACAACTGTCATGAAACACAGCAGCAACTGTCATAAATTCTGGATTCACAATAAAAATCCTTATGATGATCATCAGAAAGGTTGGAGCCCCAGTCATCATGATCATCGGGCTTTGCTAATCAAGACGGAGGACTCTGGGACTCTGTGTCCCAGTTCTTCCGGCGGTTCCGCTTCCTGTTCCTCTCCGCCATCACCACGGCGGCCACCACAGTGACCAGCACGGTGACGGTGATGACGAGCACCGTGGCGGTCTCTGCGATGCACAGCTGGCTGTCGACCCAGGCCAGAGACGCCCCCGTCAGCTGCGGGGGCTCCTGACATGTCACGTTTTGGTAGTCGTCGATGTGGAGGTGACGAACGTGCAGGATCTTGCTGAAGACTCGGTGCAGCTCGCAGTCACAGCTCCACGGGTTCCCTGCAGACAAACGTGATCTGACAGGCTGCAATGCAAACTTAGAAACTATTCGTCTTTACTGTTTGCTAACCCCTGAGCTATCTTGTGGGGTCCAGATGACCCCACTCAGTGCGCTGAACCTTTTTTCTTCAATGATTTGTGATCTTCACTGGTGTCCATGGATTACATGAAATCCTCTTCACATTTATCCACCTTTGTCATGGTGGGGAGAACACATCAATGTAAGGGTGGGGTCATCTAAGATAGCACAAGGGTTACACAAAATGTTTGTTTCACACCAGATAAGTGCTGATCACAGGTAGATTCACTGTGACACACAGAGTTCTAGTTGGATCTGTAGCATAGCTTGTTTCCTCTGATAATCCTCCTAAAATCATGAATCATGACTGATGAAGACTGATGAAGGTACTTGGAGAGGCGATGAATGTTCAGGAGGAGAAGCCAAAAAGTCCAGATGCCACGATTCAACTTCAAGACAACGTCAGCTGGAGAATCGTCAACGACATTCAGGAATCATGAAAACCAGGTAAATGTGGTGTAGGAAGAAGATAACGGGTGCTGATAGTCAAAGGACTGTTCACCCTTCTTCTTCCTGCTCTCTTCTTGGTCAGAGCTCGCGTTGAACAAGAATGTCTCAGAAGGAGAAACTTTTGGAGCTGACCAAAGGCCTGGAGTTTTCCCGGCCTTTGGTCAGCTTTGGTTGTCGGTTTTTCATGTGATGCTAGGTTCACACTGCACAGGTAATCGTGTTCAATAACAAGCCTATCATGCATTCCTGAAATTAATTTGAACGAGTGCAAAGACAAAATGATCGACTGTATTCAGGAACTGAGTGAGTGTACACCTCTGACGGCGTGCTCCTTTGCGAGCAGTGTTCATGGGTGTGTAGGCTTTCTGTATTCTGAGTTGCGTAGTGGCTGGGTCTCGGGCTAACTAAAGTGTAGTATATTTACATTTAACTCTTGTGCTAACCTAAGCACTTTAACATTGGGAGTTGGGTCATCTAGACCCACTAGACAGAGCTCTGAACCTTTTTTCTTCAATGATTTGTAATCTTCACTGGTGTCCATGGATTACATGAAAACTTTCCACCATTTCCTCATTGATCAATTCTCAAGCGGTCGGCACTTCCAGGAGTTAAAAGCGATGCCAACCGTGTGTCACTACCAAATCCGACGCCTCGACTGGTTAGAGTCAGAGCAGGTTTAACGTTCGATGGCTGTGTGTTTTGTCTGTAGAATTTGAATACGATAGTAGAAACTTGCATGGCTATGCGTGACTGTGAGTTTGGAGCCCAGCAGCCCAAAACGCACATTTTTGTGGATTCAGATAGACTTTCCTTTGGAAGTGGTTGCTTGAACATGCATTGCTGTAAGTTGCTGTAAGTTAAGTTTACCTACAGGCGTAACTAACCCCGCCAGCGTTGGCTGAGAACCCCACCAGCAGTTTCTGTGTTAACAAGAGAAACACTGGTGAACAATCCCACCAGTCCACTTATTGAGACTGACCATCATTACTATGGAGAGAAAAGGTACTGAAACAACTGAATGACGCTTTACACTCAAACTGTATCTTTGCTGTCCTCTTGGTTTTACACATATTCAGCTCTGGATTGCCTGTTTGCCTCACATCTGAATTATTTTCAGTTTAAAATTTGATCTGCAAGAGGAACAAGTGTTTCAGTAAAGGCAACTCGCTGCTTGCATGCTACAGATTTGACTTCACCTGAAAAATACAGGTGAAAGCATGTGCTTTGATTTACCTGACAGCTGGATGTGTGTAGCTGTGGTGTGAAGGCTGATGAAGGTCTTAAACTTCAGGTGATGAAGGCTGTTTCCCTCCAAACTGAGATCAGCCAGACTGTAGAGAGGAGCCAGCGCGTCGCTGTCGATGTGGGAGATGTTATTGCTGCTCAGCTGCAGCACCTCCAGGTAGACAGACAGACAAACAGTCTTCATGAAGCTCTCTGAACCTAAAATAAAAGCATCCTCGATCAAGGAAAAACCTGAAATCATCCGTCACGCACCTCCAGCCCCGGCAGCATGTCCAGGCTTCCCTGCTGCACTGCCGTCAGTCTGTTGTTGTTCAGATACAGCTGTCTGAGTCTGGAGAGGCCCCTGAACACACCGGGGCCCATGGACACCAGGCGGTTATGACTGAGGTCCAGCTTCTCCATGTTATCCAAGAACTCCAAACTCAGAGAAGCAAAAGAAAACGTTGATGATGAGATGCAGAGATCACAGACCTTTCAGCTGAACCTAGTCGTGTCCACGAGGACGGACATTTGGAGCAGTTCCTGACAGACGTCTGCGGGATTCTGTAGGTCAGCAGATACACGCTTTACCTGTAACCAGATATGTAGCGGAGGTCGTTGTGCTCGAGGCGCAGCTCCTTGAGAGCCGACAGACTGGCTGAGAAGTCCACGGGAAGAGTGGCGAGCTGGTTCCAGCTGAGATCCAGCTTCTCCAGGAAGGACAGAGAAAAGAACGCCTGAGAGCAGAAGAACCTGGTCATTCTTCAAAGAGAAAGGTTTAAGGTCATCTTTTAATCTATTGTTCAAGTGTTCCCTGTGGTCTTTTAATTATGATGAACGCCGTTTTAAGGCAAAATCAAAGAACCTGTGTCGTTTCAGGACATTATTTCTGCAGAGCAGCAGGAGGTAGTACTTGCCTCTAAGTTAAGGGTGGGAACACTGGCATGGAGCAACCCCGCCCTCCCTTCCCGTCACCCATGACGCACACTCTCCCGCTAGCTAACAGCCCCTTACACCTAACACTAGTGATGCAACCAAAACTGTGAGAAATACCGTAGCTATCCAGCCGTACAGTTTAGATCCAGATTTCAGCTCGGACCAGGAAAACAAAGACGTTCATGGATCCATTTGTCTGACAGTGGATGCATCAGAATGGAGCAGAGCTCGTGGCCCATCATTGTGGTTTCGGCAAGATTTTCAAACTGCATTTTTTTTCTGCTCCTGATTCACGATTTTAATCAAGAAATACTCAGAAATACCACAAGAACATTCTAAAAACACCGTTTTCATTGGAGTGAGTCTTTAAGCTTTTCTTTTCTTCCATGTCAGTATTTCATCTGCATTTGTCTAAATTCACAGTGAAATTCACAACAAACTATTCTTGTTTTTTATTCAAATATTGCAAGATGCGACTTAACACAGATAATTGTTACAGAGAAAAAAGAGGTGATAAAACTGACGCCAGTATCTGAAGAGGGTGAACATGTTTGAAAATGAATGGCAACTTAAAACCTACAGTAAAAATGTTCTTTTGATTCTTTTTAAAAGCCTCTCATGTGTTTGCAGTGATCACAGAGTCTCACCCAGGAGGGATAAAAAGACAACATCAGTCTCCGCACAGGAACATTCCAGCTATTTTCTCTTCAAGTGTGCATAAGCCGCTTTTTATGTTTTTCATTTAAGTTGGTAAAAAACAAACCGTTTGGATTAAAAGTCTCCATCTGTCAGTTTAATCCCTTCCATTCTCCTCTAATGCATTCTAATGGAGCTCTTCAAGGTTCAGATTACGACATGCCAGCGGAGAAACACTGTGTTGTCACCTGTGGTTGGATGTCCCGGATGTTGCTGTTGGTCAGCACCAGGACGCGCAGGGACCAGAGTCCGGCAAAGGCGCGGCTGCTGATCACGCTTAGGTTGTTCCCCCCCAGCTCCAGGAGCCATGTCCCATGCGGGATGCCTCTGGGGACGTGGGCAAAGCCTTGGTCGCGACAGTCCACCAGGTCAGCGGGGTCATAGCAAGTGCAGTGCAGTGGACACACCTTCTCTGCCCCCACACAGGACAGTGGGAGCCCGTGAAGATGAATAGTGGACATCAGAAAAAGGAGGGAGGGGGGGCAGAAGTTCATTTTGAGGGATGAATGAGGGGAAACAGGCTAATTTATCCTTTTTTCTTCATGAAGCTCAGTCCTCGTTGGTGGAGCTGAGGAGAGAGGAAGAAGATAATCACTTTTTCCCCCCAAAGATTCATGTAGAGAAATCATAAAAGGATGAAGAACATTTTTAACCCTTGTACTATCCTACGCACTTTAACATTGGGAGTTGGGTCATCTAGACCCACTAGACAGAGCTCTGAACCTTTTTTCTTCAATGATTTGTGATCTTCACTGGTGTCCATGGATTACATGATATCTTTCCACCTTTGTCATGGTAGGGAGAACACGTCAATGTAAGGGGGGGGGGGTCATCTAAGATAGCACAAGGGCTAAGGCGTAATCCTCCTCTTCGTTTAGTCTCGCAAATGCTGGGATGCTCAAACAGAGTCATTCTCATGAGCACCAGAGTCCCACATAATTACAGTATTTAACCCTTGTGCTATCTTAGATGACCCCCCCCCCCCCCCCTTACATTGACGTGTTCTCCCTACCATGACAAAGGTGGAAAGATATCATGTAATCCATGGACAACAGTGAAGATCACAAATCATTGAAGAAAAAAGGTTCAGAGCACTGTCTAGTGGGTCTAGATGACCCAACTCCCAATGTTAACGTGCCTAGGATAGCACAAGGGTTAAGAATGCACATTTGTGATTTTTGCATGTCTGTAAATATCATGAAAAAAGGTGACGACTGACGTCACTAACTGGATTCTGGACACCAGAAGTCTGAAAGTCATGTCACACAGCCACTGCATACATTCTGCGCATATTGCATGCATGAAAATATACATGAAAAAAGTGAGCAAAGTTTTGGTTTTTACCAGACATTTTCACATGTATGAACCACGTTAAAACCCAGAAGAAGTACAAATAAAACACGCAAAGAACACGTAAATCATTGTAGATCATTAATTTCAAATTCAAATTAATTTTATTCATATAGCACCTTTCATATAAAAAACAGCTCAAGGTGCTGTACATAAAAACAAACAGGAATACAGAAAACACCAATCCATATTCATGCAATAAAATAATTAAATGAGCCCCTCACAATAGAATACATGAAAACAAACACAAGTAAAAGAGAACACAGAACCCAGTGGGTTATTATAGCGCTCTTTATATGCGATTCATTAGCGATTCGTTCGTCAATTACGTATTTATAGTAGTAGTAGTAGTAGTAGTAGTCTTTTTTATTTTGGACTAGTGAAACAAATGTAAAATAACAGAATAAGACAAGAACGAGACAAAACTTACAAAAACAAGAAAAAGACAAGTAAATTATACAAAACAAAACAAAACAAAATGATATAAACACCAGTCCAAAAGGGAGTGAGAAGAAGAAAAATCTTATAAACTCTCACCCCCCTTTACCCTAAGCCCTTACTTTCCCACCATCAGAGTCCAGTGCCCTACCCAAGTGTATATGTACATATATACATGTAATTTTCATTTCCAAACAACATACAAATGAATAACAAAACGTATTGTCAAAGTATGCAGATTTATAAATGCTGACATTCTGTATTTTTTTGTATTTGCACATATTTATCCATGATCATCTTCCTGTATCTATTTTTAAATTCTTTTATGTTTGGACATTGTTTCAAGCATTTACTGGTTCTGTTCCACAACTTCACTCCACAAATTGAAACACAGAATCTCTTTTTATTTGTACGTGCTTTATGTATGACAAATGTATCTTTTTCCCTAAAATTGTATTTTTCCTCTTTTGTAATAAATAACCTTTGGATATTTGTGGGTAATAAGTTGTTTTTGGCCTTGAATATTATTTGAGCGGTACAATACTCTACTAGATCGTAAAATTTGAGTAATTTTGATTCTATGAATAATTTATTTGTGTGCTCAAGGTAACTGACTTTGTGTATGATTCGTATTGCTCTCTTCTGAAGTATTGAAAGTGAATGTAACGTTGTTTTATAGTTGTTCCCCCAAACCTCTACACTATAAGAAAAATATGGTAAAACTAATGTACAGTATAACATGTGGAGTGATTTGTGGTCCAGAACCAGTTTAGCTTTATTTAAGACAGAAATACTTCTGGATAGTTTAGCTTGTATGTAGCTAATATGTGCTTTCCAGGTAAGTTTGTCATCAATTATGACCCCAAGAAATTTATTTTCATAAATTCTTTCAAGTTTCACCCCATTTATGTGCATGTCAATGTCAATATTTTTACCCTTATGGTGACCAAATAACATCATTTTTGTTTTACTTAAATTTAGTGAAAGCTTATTTACATCAAACCACAGCTTCAGTTTTTCCATCTCCTTCTTAACAATTTCAATGAGTTGCTGCAAATCATCCCCATCACAAAACACATTAGTATCATCAGCAAATAGAACTAGCCGTAATTTGTTAGAAACCTGAAATAAATCATTTATATATAAAATAAACAATATTGGTCCCAGAACCGACCCCTGAGGGACACCACAAACAATGTCCAAACATTGGGAACAAGCACCATCAACCTTTACAAACTGCTTTCTGTTGCTCAAATAGCTTCTGATCCAGTCTAGCACTAACCCCCTAATGCCATACCGATCCAATTTATGAATTAATATACAGTGGTTAATTGTGTCGAAAGCTTTTTTTAAGTCAATAAATACCCCGATTACATGTTTTTTTATTATCAATAGCATTTGTTATATTTTCTATTACATTCATCAGGGCCAGTGATGTTGATCGATTTGACCTGAACCCATACTGTCCTTCGTCCAGTATCTTGTGCTTTTCGATGAAAGAGTTTAATCGGGTTATGAACATTTTTTCCAAAATCTTTGATAACTGCGGTAACATAGAAACTGGCCTATAGTTTGTGAAGTGATGCTTGTTCCCGGTTTTGTACAATGGTATAACTTTTGCAATTTTCATTTGATTAGGAAATGAACCTGTTTGGAATGATAAATTGAAGATATATTCTAACGGTTTCAGAATTCCACTGATTACTGTTTTCACCAAGGCCATATCAATGCCATTAACATCAGTAGAGAGTTTACCCTTCATTCCTCTCACGGTCTTTAATATTTCATTTTCAGTTACTGGGT